>NC_138948.1:34370000-35783750 GCF_965226115.1 Aulonocara stuartgranti | reverse complement strand
CAAGCTTTTCACTCCTGTGTGCAGCCCAATTTGCAGCTTGTAGTTTGCATCATTTTTGGCAACAGAGATGATCTCTACAGTGCCATCAAGAAGCTGTGCTGTGTTAAAAATCCCATCCCATCCCAGGTTTGTGATGTTTGTGCTCTTCTTTCAGCATTAGAGGAAAGGAATGAAATGTTTACAACTTAACAAATGCATAAATAGTAATTTTGAAAATATTTTCTTCCAAAAAAGAAAGTTTGTTTCACTCTCGCCTATTTGTCATTAGGCCATCAACGTCCGCACAATTTCCCAGCAACAGAAGTTGAAGAGTGTGGCACAGAAGATACTTCTGCAGATGAACAGCAAGTTAGGAGGAGAGCTGTGGACTGTCAATGTTCCTCTGGTAAGTGTCATGACACACAAGATGACAGCTGAGCAGTTTAATATCAGAAGTGGAGTCATTTGGATTGTTAGGATATTTCCTCAGCTCAATTATTTATAACAGAGATATAGTCTTCATTTATTTTGGGGCTCCTTTACCATGGATCACTACATCAGCGTTGTGGTGTGGCTTGGAGGCAATCAGCTCACGGGCCTGCTGAGGTGTTATTGAGGTCCAGGTTACTTTGACAGTGGTTTTCAGCTCCTCTCTATTTCTGGATTGGGTGTTTCTCATCTTCTTCTTGACAATACCCTATAGATTCTCTGTGAAGTTTCAGTCGTGTCAGCACAAAAGCGAGCCTTTTTAGCAGTGACCTCCTGTGGCCTAATCTCCTTGTACAGCGTGTCAGTAACATCTGAATATCAATCAGGCTTTAGGAAAAATCACAGTACTATCACAGCTGCAATGAGTGTAGTAAATGATATTACTGTTGCACTTGATAAGAAACAACACTGCATCCCTTTTTATTGATTTGTCAAAAGCATTTGACACTGTTGATCATTGATTTTAAAACTTAGACTCCTTCAGTGAGGACTCTCTGAGAGAGCAGTGGCATGGTTCTCAAATAGGGCTGGGTATCGTCACTGATTTCTAGAATCGATTCGATCCACAATTAGATTCAATTCGATTTGATTCTGGGAAATTTTGACAGTCAGATATATTATAATTCAGATCAGTACATTTACATAATTTTGTATCTATAAAAAGGAAGCTGACACACGCAAGACTTTATCAAAGGTGTGAGCATCACAGCAGATGCCTTTGTGTCAAAGTAGCTGAAGATAAAACACAGAAAAACATGAAGGTGGTTTTCCTGGCCTGGGATTTTATAAAAAATATTCTGCAGTAGATCAAAAACGAAAGAAAACCATTAATCAACATATGAACGTTACCTCTGACGTTCCAGCGGTTTTATTAGAGACCGCTGAGCGTTTTGCATTTTGCATAATTTTAAAAAGTTTAAATTTGTTCAGTATTGAACAGCAGAAATTAGGTTGTCTTTTCGGAAGTATGTACTAAGAAAAAAAAAAAATGGCCGACAGCGCTGTAAACAACGGTAGACTTGTGCGTAACAAGCAAGCGAATAATGAAGAAAACAGATTTTTAGACGGGAAACTTCTTGAAGTACAGAGAGAGAGAAAGAGAGCTGTGCATGAAGTGTGATTTCATCCTGGTGGAAGCAAAACAGTAAAAGTCAGAGTGAATTCATGACGATGTTTATGTGAAGCGTAGTTTGGATCTTCTTTTGCTGCTGGTTCGGTCAATATTGTTTGGAGAGAGATAAAACTAAGAGCTTTAGAATCGGCGCAAAAAGGGCGTGAACACAAAGCGCGGACCCGCCGACGGATCAGAACCAGCGAGCTGTCGGCTTTCAGCCCCGACCGTGTCCGTGCCGTCAGGTGAGAAAGGCGCATCTCACTGATTCTGATCCAGGTCCGCGCTTTGTGTTTATGTCTTTGTGCAGAATCCGTGTACCTGCTCTCATTTACTGTTTTACTGTTTGGTGGTTGTTGAAAATTTGTGAGGTTTCACCTGAGATTCTGGCATTTCGGGCAAAATAAATTAATATTAAAAAATCGATTCAGGATTTTAATGACTCGATTTCACGTTATCCAAGCGAGAATCAATTTTAATCGATAAATAGATTATAAAAACCCAGCCCTATTCTCAAACTACCTCAGTAATCGTCTCGTGCATAAAATCCGACGGTCTATGTTCTGAATTTGTTACAGTGCACAACGGAGTGCCACAGGGCTCTGTATTAGGCCCCCTTCTATTTATCATTTACATAAACAATCTTGGTCTAAATGTGCCAGATGCAAACATGCACTCCTATGCTGATGACACAGTTATTACAGCTGTGGTTCAACTCTTGTCCAAGCCATTGACTCCTTGCAGAAAGCCTTTTTTGCTGTCCAGCACTCATTACTTCAGCTTAAACTTGTTCTCAATGCAGACAAAACAAACCTCGTGTTGTTTTCTAAATATGGGCCCAAACAATCCCATCAGTAACCACTCTTGAAGGTAATAAAATCTAGTTGGTTTACACGTATAAATATCTGGGTATCTTGATTGATGACGCGCTCACCTTCAAACCACATGTAGAGAATCTTGTTAAAAATCTGAAGTTAAAACTAAAGTAAGTTGTGTTTCTATTTCAATACAAAGAAGCGGCTTGTTGCTGCAACATTCTTGCCTGTGCTGGATTATGGTGATATTCTATATATGAATGCTTCTGCTCAGTGTCTTCGAATGGTTGATTCTGTGTATCATGCTTCTCTGAGGTTCATCACCAACCGTAAATCTCAGACTCACCACTGTGAGTTATACTCTCAGGTAGGATGGCCTGCTTTGGAAAGTCAGAGGAACTCTCATTTATACAGTTTTATATATAAGGCAATGCTTGGGTTGCTACCTTCTTATATATGTTCCCTGCTTGCAATGAAGCATGCTGGTCCGCATGGTTACTTGTTGCTTTCTGTTCCATTTGCCCGAACTAAATTTGGTAAAAGAGCTTTTGTCCGTTTAGCACCCCTGGCTTGGAACAAACGACTAGAAAAAGACTGAATTCATTTCATTAAGTGCTTTCAAATCTAAACTAAGAATCCTTGAGGCCAAGTCCATAACATGTAACTATTTCAATTAGATTGGTTGTCATTTTAACTGATTTTTTTATTATTATTATTATTTGAATTTTACTGAATTTTATTTATTTATTTTTCATTTATTTTTGCATGTGTGTTGTTGCTGCCTGTGTTTAATTGAGTAATTTCTGTAACTGTGAGACATCTGCTGCTGCCTATCTTGGCCAGGTCTCCCTTGAAAAGGAGGTTTTTAATCTCAATGGGATCTTTCTGGTTAAATAAAGGTTAAAGAAAAGAAAGAAAAGAACATCTGTCAGATCAGCAGTCTTTCCCATCATTACTGTTGCGCGTACTCTTCTAGACCAAGATATACATGCCATTTATACTGTTTGAATTCTCAGTGGGCTTAAAGTTTGGACTCTGGTGAAGTATCCATGTGTGAAATGATGTCTCGTTCAGGTGACCTCAGCTTTCAGGCAAAGAATGTTGCTAATTTGTATGTCTTACCAGCTGAAGCAACACTAGGTCATAATGTTTTTCTCACAGGGTTGTATGGTGGGCTTTAGTCATAATAATGGCAATATCTTAGATTCATACAATACCTGTTCAAGGGACTCGAGGTGGCTGTACCCAAAAAAGAATCAAAGGCTTCAGTGAAGGGGAGTGATGGGATCCCTTCATCTAACGTTCTTCTCACCCTGATGGGCCTATCACTATGAGCAGGTTAAATCTGAGACATGACTTTTGAAAAATTGTTCCAGAGTCCAGTTTTTGTGATCCCTGCATATTGAAACTGAATGAGAACACTGATTTTTAACTGAGGTGATTGAGGCTTGCAGTTCTTTGGATGATATTCTGGGGGTTTTTGTTTTTGTGATCCACTGGACAGGTTGTTGATGTGCTTATGGAGTAATTTTGGTAGGCTGGCCTCTCCTGTGAAGGTTCATCACTCTTCCAATTTTAATGTATTTGTATATTGACATATTTACACTCAGCATGTTTAATTAGAGTCCTGAAATATTAGAAATGGCCTTGTAACCCAGTCTGATCGATCTCAACGTCTATGTTTCTCACTTGTTCACTTGAGTTCCTTTAGATTGAGACATCATGTGTTGTCTGTGGTTGCCCTGCCATATGTATTTTAACATCATTACAGAACTTTTAACATGGGAACATGATAAACCTGTCTCCCCTGAACAGAAAAACCTGATGGTAGTTGGAGTTGATGTCCACCACGACCCCAGCAAGTCTCATCAGTCAGTTATGGGGTTTGTCGCGAGCGTGAACAGGTAAACTTCCCTTCCCATAGAGGCGATCGTGGCTCAAGAGTTGGCAGTTTGTCTTGTAATCGGAAGTTTGCCGGTTCGAGCACCAGCTCCGACAGTCTCGGTCACTGTGTCCTTGGACAAGACATTTCACCCGTTGCCTACTGGTGGTGGTCAGAGGGCCTGGTGGCGCCAGTGTCCGGCAGCCTCGCCTCTGTCAGTGCGCCCCAGGGCAGCTGTGGCTACAGTGTAGCTGCCATCACCAGTGTGTGAATGGGTGGACTGAATGTAGTGTAAAGCGCTTTGGGGTCCATAGAGACTAAGTAAAGCGCTATACAAATACAAGCCATTACAATTTTTCCCTCTTTTTGTCTAGTCGTTCTTTAGATTTCATATTTTCTCCATAGTTGAATTATTACATTTAATGTGAAGCACACAAAAAAGTGTTAGTGTGCACAAAACACTGACTTCACATTACTAGACAATGCAAAGCAATGCTGTGACTCACTGTTTTCAAGCATATTTGCATCACCTTGACAAATAAACCTTTTCATGTCGTTGCATATGAGTGCACAAACGAGAAATTATTTGACCTTGAATTGGTGAGATGCACTATGCATGCGTCCTAACAGCAGCGTGTTGTTCCCTACAGCTCATTGACCCGCTGGTACTCCAGAGTAATTTTCCAGACCCCCAATGAGGAACTGATCCATGGCTTCAGGGTTTGCTTACTGGCTGCGCTGCAGAAGTACTATGAGGTACAAATGCACTTCAGAAATGTGTTCTGATTCAGGACTCCTGTCTGTAAAGCACCACTAATTCTCACCTATCAGGGAACGCAGTATAATGAAAACAACAGTGTAGTTTGTTTCTGGGTGTTATCAAGTTTTGCTGGGTTTAATGCATTTTCATTTACTGTATTAAATTTGTATAACTTTACTTTGGTTACGCATGTCTAACAGGTAAACCACAACTTGCCAGAAAAGATTGTGGTGTACAGAGATGGTGTCTCAGACGGCCAGCTTAAAATGGTGGAGCAGTACGAGATCCCACAGTTGATCAAATGCTTTGAGACTTTCCCCAGCTACGAGCCCAAGCTGGTCTTCATCGTGGTACAAAAGCGCATTAACACCACTCTCTACTCCTGGGCTGCAAACAGCTTTGGCACTCCCCCTCCTGGAACTGTCGTGGATCACACCCTCACCCAGAAAGATTGGTTAGTCCAGGGCGGGGCGATAACAGCAAGGGGTTTGATTCCAATTGGAAGGATTGTTGGATGTCAGTTTGTTTCTGAGGCAGCATTTTATAAATGTGAGAAATGATCACAAAATGTGTAAATGTAAACACGGTGCTGCTGTTAAAGATGAGAGGCCTGCTTTTTGTGTGTGTGTTTTTTGTTGCTGTTTTTTAGTCTGAATCCAGCTTTAGGGCACAGGCGACCTGCTTCAGTAGTCTACACTGGCAGCTCAGTTTAAAGGCGATGATGCTAATGTGTAGTAAACAGCATTTCATGAAAATATCTTGTAAAAATACACGAGAGAGAAATGTGAATTTAAACATGTGCACAGCAAAACTGCTACGACAGATGTACTGGCAGCTGTAGCAGAGGAAATGTTTCGATTCTGTAAAGTTTCCCAAACCAAAGTGATTGTTTCCCCCCTGCTCAGGGTGGACTTCTACCTGATGGCTCATCACATTCGGCAGGGCTGCGGACTTCCGACACACTACATCTCTTTATATAACACGGCAAACCTCACACCAGACCATTTGCAAAGGTATGATCCAGTTTCCTTTCCACTAAGCAATATCTGCATTTAATATTTGATCATTACAAGATTGAGGTTGTTTTTTTAGGTCATCGCTGTAGCTGTAAGAAAAAGAGCCTTTATCACACCACTAAAGCAGAGTATTGAAAATCTTCGGGGCAGTCTTCCTTCTGTCTAAAGGGGAAAAAACACAAAAGTACTCACAAGCTTACTCCATTTGGTTTGTAAATATGCTTCCTGAATACGATGTAACAGTAAAGTTGACGTCTGTATGATGTAATGTCTGTTTAGTTTGAGCAGCTCATGAAGAAAAGTAAAGATAGTCGCACAGAACTGCACAGAGCATCTGTCATGACAAAACAGCATTGTACCTGACTAAGAGCCATAGGGTCTGTCATAATTCAGTACATAATCATAATCTTTATATGGTTTGCAAAATAACTCTGCTACACAGTGAGTCTGTGATGCTCTGTTATACAGCTGTGTACGATACACAGTGAAGTAGAAAGATGTAGCCCTATGTATGTAAAAATCTCAAAGTATTATTCACTGTATTATGTTGTGTACATGTCATTCAGATTTGTCTGAATTTCTAAGGCTACATTCACACTGCAGGTCTTGATACTCAATTCTGATTTTTTGATCAAAGTTTTTTTTGTCTGCTCGTTCACACTACAAATAAAATGCGACAGCAAACGTGCTCTACTGTGAACGCTCAAAGCGGCCCGCATGCGCAAAAGAAGACGTCACACACAACGCGCTCTGTTTAGACCCAGAGCAAACAGTATTGTTTGACTGATGGCCCTTAATATGCAGACTTCGGACTTTACGTTTCCCAATTTTTGCTTTTAGTTATTTTGTTATTTACATAATAATGTAGATAACCTAATAATGATCCTTATTGCTGTTTTAGAGGAGCACTGCTTTCTGTCAGAATCTGCAGATTATACAGTACAAATAAAATGTTCACGTTGTCTTCCCAACAGTTTCACTAACATCTACACTGGATGGTCAGGAAGTGTTCACGACGTCTTCTCCGGTGCTGATAATTGGCGTCTGTCTTCTCTCAGTGACGTAAAAGACGGATTTAATGCGACCTGACCGTTCAAACAGCAGTCGCTTTCTAAAACATCGGATAGGTATCGGATTCCGGACCACATACAAAAGTGACCCAGATCGGATTTGAAAATATCGGATTTGTGCCGTTCACACTGTCATACCATGATCGGATAGATGGGTCGCATAGGGTCAAAGAAATCGGATTTGATGCGCTTTCGCCTGCAGTGTGAACGTAGCCTAAGATCTCCAATAAGTTTATAGCGTTTATAGCGTGTTTGTCAGTTCAGAGCTGATACGTGTTTGAATAAAAAGAGATTTTTGGTGCCAATCATGTCCCAAGATGTAGCAAAATCGTGCATTTTGATATCAAAATTTTGCCCAGCCTCCAGTTGTCAGTAAGACACACAATCAGTCAAACATCAGCTTCTACTGTTTAGTCTGGACCTGTATCCCCCAGCTGGTCTTGGCAGATGGCTGAGCCTCCCTGAGCCTAGTACTGCCCAAAGGTTTCCTCCTGCTAAAAGGAAAAAACCTTCCTGTTGCCAGAGTAGTAGACCATACTTGCAAAAACACAAATGGAGTAGAGCTGAGTAGAGATTGTGTGTCAGGAGTTTGAGTGGTTCTGTACACATTTATATCTTGGAACTGTACTAGATGCATTTTCAAGTAATTAACCACCACCCCCCTTTTATTTTAAGCCTCACTGGTATTTACCTCGAGTCTATTGTTTTCCAAAGTATTGCTGTGATTTCTTTTTTTGTGTATCTTCCACACAAATTGGGATTTATTGTGAATGTGTGTACAGTTCAAAAACACTTCATTGTTGATTTGGTGTCTTGCCAGGTTGACCTTCAAGATGTGCCATTTGTACTGGAACTGGCCCGGCACCATTCGCGTTCCAGCACCCTGCAAATATGCCCACAAACTGGCTTTCCTGTCTGGCCAGTACCTTCACTCAGAGCCGGCCATCCAGCTCTCAGACAAGCTCTTCTTCCTTTGAGTTATTCTTTGCCTTGATGCAGACGGCAGTTACCTGTTTTTAATGACAACTCATTTACTTTAATGAGGGATTCATTAATAACCTAGAATATCGTTGCACACATTGTAATAATTATAATCAGTGTTATTTTAAGAGTTTGTTCATTTTAAGGTCAGTTCAGTTATTTAAAAAAAGAAAGAAAGTGGTTTAAGTTTAGGAAGTTTTACTGGGTTTTCACATTTTTGTCTTTTAGTAATTACGTTCAGTAATGCAGCAGTGTTCTTAATGTTTGCACCAATTCAGCTTTCAGCTGTACAGATTTGTAGCTTGTAGTATTTCAAATCTTTAAATAAAACACGAGCCTGTTTGTGTGGTGCTGTCATTATCATGATCGGTCTCTTTATTTTTATTTAAGCCTTTAATGCTTCACTTACAAAACTGTCTGCTGGTAGACATAAGAGCCAAATGCCCCCCATCACTCTCACACTTTAAATTCTTATCAGATAGAGAATAATTATGAAAAAAAAATTATTCAATGAAAAATATGATATGAGTATTCATAAAGGAAAGAATGGATATGGTGATCCTAGCAATAGTCATGTTGACTTTACACTGTCACTTTTTTTCCATATATATGTGTAATTGGTTGGCACATGGAAAATTGTGCTAAACACTCTCCTTTAAAGATAACTGTAAAAAAAAAAACACATCTCCAAGCAAGTAGTTGAGCGTGTAATTTATGGAGTGTCAAGAGTGCTAAAATTAAAATAAACAATTAATTAATGAGTGTCAAATTCATTAAATCACATGAGTTAAATTGGAAATAAATGTATTTAGTATATAAATAAACTGTTAATTCATTTCAAACCAACTGATTCATTCATTATTTAGAAGCAGTTGATTATTAATTTTTTCCATGGTTACTGTGATGCACTGCACCATGAATTTATTTCATCTGTCAACCTCACCCATCAGAGTTAGGGGGCGGGGCTAACAATTAAATGGTTAAAACACTGCTTTAGTCCAGAGTCGATTCCTTTAGATGCCATCTCTCAGTACCAAGTAAAGAGATCATACATGCATACTTGATAGTTCTTATTTGGCACGTTGGCTCACGAGTCCAGACTTCTGAAGATGAGAGAACACAGCTGACAGGGAGACGGCAGCATCATTTGCCCTTCACTGTGTACTTAAACAACTACCACAGACCTTCCACAGCACAAGAAAGACTGAGTGGACTGGCAGTAATTAGTATTGTAGAGTGTTTAGCTTATTTTAGAGTTTAGAAATGTGTTAACATAGAATGTAGAACTATTGTAGAGACACTGACACTGCCCTCAATGTAATAAAGGCCTGATTCTGTCCTGAACTTACGAGTAGATTGTAGGAGACCCCTCCCCCACTTGAACTGTGAGAGTAAAACGGAGAGGAGTTAATGCTGAGTGGAAATTCCCCAGAGAATGTTTGGGTGGGGGTCTCAACATTTGTAACTGGATAACTGTGGTCTGGAAGGGAGATGGGTTTTTATGACCTCTAGAGAGTCACCTACACCCACAGTGTTTTAACTGTCACGCACACACATCCACACGCACACTCACTCATGTGCACTCACACATACACACAGGTATGCGTACACAGTCACACACGAGCACTCACATAGACACGTGGGAACGCACACATGTAGGCATTCATGTGCTCGTGCACACAGACACAGTTTGCAGCACACCGTGGGGGGTTTTATGATGGGGACGCCTCTATAAAGCTGGCTGTAACTAACAAAGGGGTGAAGATTTGGAGAGGGACACACCGGCCTCGTCTTCCCTTCTAGAAGTGCATGCTTAAATGAAGATGAATAAAGGTTTTGTGAAATGACTACTGAGTTCCGGTGCCGTCTCTGGAAGTTTCGACGAATAAAAGAACCGGGGTAAAACTGATTTTGTAACAGTTTTAACAACAAAGTTGGCCATCAGATTTCTTGCAGTGATGTAATAAATGATTTTCCCTCTAGAAAAGCTGGAAAACAAAAATGTTAAGAGGATTGAATGTTGAGGAAAACCAAAAAAGTCAAAAGTCTGGATTCCAATCATTCATTTTCAAATGTAGTTCTTCTTATTTTCACCAAAGTGTTTACACATGTTTACATATGTTTATATACTTTTCAGAACAAATTATTCAATTTTGGATTTGATTTCTAAAGCATGTTCTCTTGTCGGGTAGCATAAGATAAACATCAAAGAGGGTGATAAGTGAACAGCATCAGCATACTAGTCAAGTTCCTTTTAAGTATACTTTATTTCTGGCATCTCCATTCTACCATAAAACAACCAACCTGGTAGGCAAAATCCCACTTGCTTTATACAGGACTTTACACACACCTGAACATCATTAGTCTCTACCGCTGGAAAAAAAATAGGTCCGACCAAACAATACGATTCTAAACGAAGAACAGAAATAAGATTATACATGAAACTCATTTACACGCCTAAATGGTTTGAAAAGTAAAACACTGCATATAAATAACAATCTATATGTGTTTGCCTGAATCTTCCACCACAAACAGAAAGAGGACATGTGAGCTGCTGTCTGAGTATCAATGCAAATACACACCAGAAATTGTTTAGTAAAGACAAATTTAATAAATGAAAGCTGTTGAGAGGCCCTTTAATGTTTTTCTTTGGATCATCCTTTGATCCATCTATCCATTTTCTTCTGCTTATCTAGTTCATGGCTGGAGCCATTAGGGACAACATCACCAAGAATTAGAGGAATAGTCCGAATGAGCCACAGCGTTTGACTGGCATTAAGACTGAAGCCAAAACAAGTTTTTGTTTGTTGAACGATTCTTTTTATCCACAAAGCTAAAACTGATACACAAACACGCTGGAGTATGTTTTCAGTTGAAATGAAGCACCTTCTGACTAAATACTTTGTCAGTAAAACACATTCTACAGTCGTAGCTTGCAGAGAACGATTCAACATAACTAAGAACTGAGTTCAAACCTCAATTATCACCAGTTACTTGTGCATTGTTCAGTCAATGATACTTATTGAAACCACTGTTTTCTAATACCTATGCATAAAGGTAAAGAACAATAACAGAGTTATCTTTATTTTAGATGTCAAAAAGTAATTGCGGCTCCCAGTGTTTTCTTTTCCATGGAAACGGGGTCCAAACGGCTCTTTGGGTGTTAAAGGTTGCTGACCCCTACCCTAGGAGAATTTGATGTTTCAGTCATCATCATAAACTTAAATTTGCATTGTGCCATTTGAGAATAATGGTTGATGTCTGTAACATCTGTCATCAGAAAAATCCTCACACATAGCTGGTTTATTCATGTGTCATGAAACTTCTGCATTTTTGAAAATCAAAGCTAATGTTTTAAAAAGATGTACATAAATGAAAGTGTTGTTTACTGGATATTGTTTATATAAAGCAGATGATTCGCTTCTCTTTGAAATATATCGCACCCACAAATTAATTTAAACTGGGATCCATGTTCAGTAATATCTGACTGATGTGGATTTTGAATATTACATGTAACATGTCCAGAAGAACTATGATAAAAATTTAAATGCATTCTAAAACCTGCACACGCATGGTCACGTAAACGTAAACTGCAGTGAACATTCATCTTAGGATCAAACGAGAACACATTTTTTTGCCTGCAGGGTGTAATTAATGAAAAAAACCTAAAATGCTGGATTAACGCACTAGGTGTACTGTCCAAGGATCTACAAATGTAACATTAGCATGGCCAATTATGCAAATTAGGCGATGACATCATTTAGCGACTTCTAGGACAACCAATAGCGATTTTCCTTACTGAGGAGTTGGCAACACTGTTTGGCAGTCATTGAACGCATCACAGTGCCGTGAGCAAAGGCCTAGTCCAACTGCAGAATTTCTTCTTTTCCTCCCGTCGATCTGGTGAGATGCATGCTGTTCTGGTGCCCTCTGCGATCTGGAAACCTGGGTACATTTAACACCAGTCACTGTAGATAGGTTTACAAAACATTTGTACTTAAAACTGATGCTTTAATGTGTTGTTAGAGAGAGAAATCATGAAGCGGTACGCGCTGAGCCGAGTCCGACAAGCATCCGCCATTACACCAACTCCTCTGGTGAGTTAGCTTGGAGCTCATGTTTACATTGAATATTATGTCCATTTTTATGCTGCAGCCAGGTGTCAAGTTAACTGTTGGGATGTTTTTTTTTTTTGTTTGTTTGTTTTTTTTGTTGAGGAAGAAAGCTAAATGTTCTAGAATGTGTGAATGAGCTTAGCTGAATGTTAGCAAGCTAGCGGCTAAGCAAGCCTGGCTACCCTCATAATATGGCGGCCGATACAAGGTCAATTACCGAGTTGATGTGTTTATGCCTAAGAATTTTATTTTATTTTTTTTTACATGAACAAGCCTGTATTTTTTTTTGATGTTGAGACTGCTAGATGAGCCGTTAGTGATACTGGAAGTCATGAATATGCTTTGGTTAATTCTCCAGCATCCGGGTGTGTGTAGGCTGGTTTTTCCTTTGGTATCCTGTTCCTACTGGATGATGTTCCTCATCTGATGACTCCACTGAAACATCCTACCTGGTAGATGGTCGTTGCTACAAGTGGATGCTTCTGCTTTCTGGATGCTGTTACTGGATACTACACTGTTCCAACAGGGTGGTAGGAACAAATTGGAGGGCCCCAACGTTGCACTTTACCTTTCCCTGAGCTCAGGTGTTTGTTTGTTTTTTGGCCAAAGGACCTTGATAAATTTTTTTTGGTTTTTTTTGTTTTTTTTGGGAACATTGAGTGGAAAGACAGTAAAAGAAAAGGGTTATTGTTTAAAATTGTGTTTTAATAAATGTGTCTATGTTAAGTGAGTGTGGTGTTCGTTGTGTGCTGGAGGTCTTACTGTTCCTATGGTGGAGCAGCTACTACCAAACTCCTTTACAAAACTAGCCTCTGATGGGTTACAGAGTTTTGGGACACATTTCAATTCTTGTAACCTCTTTCTATACAAATTGTGATTCTTTCTTTTTTTGGGGGGGGGCTAAAACATTGTGGTGAAATTGATGATACAGACAGTCCTGATTTCCAAGCATTAATGCTTTGGTGTAAGTACAGATTGAGTTACAAGTGGAGAGCCAGCCAGGAGATTGGACGATAGTAGCACCTTGACTTTCCAGCTCACAACACCCACCTTTTCATTTTTCTCAACCGCATTGAGTTGGACATTGTACCTTTGCAGATGCTTTAATGTAGACCAGCAGTCCCCAACCTTTTTTGCGCCACGGACCGGTTTATGCCCGACAATATTTTCACGGACCGGCCTTTAAGGTGTCGCGGATAAATACAACAAAATAAAACTAGTACCGGTACCAAAAAAAATGATTTATTCATAACACACGTGAAAAGACCCAGGAAAACCGAGTTAACGATAAAAACGATAACAAAATAACGCTGAAAAACGATAAAAACCCTGAAAACCATTCATTTCACACCTGAACCTCAACTCTCGCGGCCCGGTACCAAACGACTCACGGACCGGTACCGGTCCGAGGCCCGGGGGTTGGGGACCGCTGATGTAGATAGCTAATGCTCACTTTTTGTGACTGGAATTGAAAGGATTTAAACAGATTATGACAGTGCTAGTGTTTTTTTTCAGTTAATGGTGAAGTTTCTCGGATAGTTCGGATTCCTGATGAACCAAACCATCCAGAAGGTAGAGTCCTGGTAGAATATTCGTCTGATCAAGCCATTCCCAAGATCAACCAAGGTCTTTGGTGACTAGCCTAGCCCCAAGAATCCTGCTGTTGGTTCGTTTGTTAAAACCATTTGAGATGTTGCTCAGGAAGAGGTATACAAGTGGATCTTCCCCTCAGTGATTCTTCCTTTAGGGTTAGGAACATTCTTGAAAGTTTGCTCAGTCCAGCGACAGATGTTTTTAAGTTGTTTGGTTTGAGCTCCCCACCCAGAGCTTATATTACGCAGCTTGATTCTGCTTTTAGTCTTGTAGATAACGGAGAAGAGGTTTTTTTTTTTTTGTTTTGTTTTTTTTGCAACCTTTCTCAGCTCCAGTCAGAATAGCAGAGAAAAGCCCTCAGCATATTTGAACAGACTCCATAGCCTCCTTACTTCTACTTCTAGAGGGGGAGTCTCTGTTGAAACACCTGCTAAGACAGTTCAATAGAGGCTGCTGGGATGAGTCTCATCATAGCTCTCCAGCTAGAGAACAAAAAGAACAGTCCACCAGCATTTTCAGAAATACTCCTTGTGTTGAGAACTGAGGAAGGTGCTAGATCTGCAAAGCTAGACAAGATGAAAAAATATCTTGGTTCTACAAAAGTCAGCTGTACATGCCCACTCCATTTTTGATGTATTTTAGTATTTAGTATTTATTTATTTATTGTCATTGTCAAGAACAATGAAATTGCGTTGTACCCTCCTATGATGATGAGCCTGTGCCAATACAGACTACAAAACAGAGCAAGGCATCTAAGCTTGAAAGGAGATTGGATAAGCTTGCAAAGCAAGTAGAGAAACTGAGCCAAAGGTCCATGAATCCTCCTTTTGACAGTGAGCTTAGTGCAGCGTCAAAACAGAGAAAACAAACTGTTAAACTTCAAAATAAGACAGATCAGTTGTCTAAGAAACTTAGAGAGCTCGCTCGGTACCAGAAATGTCCTAAAGAAAATAAGTGATGGCACAGATTACTTAATGGCAAGAAACAGCAGTGGCAGGAGACCTGTTAAGGTTCCCTGTCTGCCAGAAGTGTGGTTCAGCTTTAGATGTGGTGAAGATGACCATACTGCTGCTCGACGTCTGAATGAACCTAACCAGACATTAGTCTGTCAGGCAAAGCAAGAAAGGTTCCAAGCCCAACAGGTTACTGAGCCTTTTACTTTAAACTTGTAGCAGCTCTTGTTGTGGGACGCCCAGGAGCTGAGACCAGCATCAATCCCACCTTATTTGACCAAAGCATTCATTTTCAGAGAAAAATAAAAACCCAGACAATGGTTGAAGATTTTGATTCCAAATCTCGCTTGCCAGCCAGTCTGCTAGATCCTCATTGTGCAGCTTCTGTTTTGTGTGAGGGTGTGCAATGCAATTCCATGATGGATTGTGGTTCACAAGTCACTACAATGTGCTAATTGTTTCAGAAAGATAAACTTGCACATCTCCCCATTCAGCCAATTGAAGCATTGTTTGAGATTGAGGGAGCAGGTGAACAGCATGTCCACTACCTACCTTGGTTATGTTGGTTACATGCTCATTGAAACCATCCCAGTTCTGTGAGCATAGCAGCCACCTAGTTAAACTCTAGAATTTTCTTTTCCTCCCATCAATCTGACGAGGAGCATGCTGTTCTCTTAAACACTTCATGCTGTAAGCTAATGATAGTTATATTAGAGCAGATGCATGCTGGTGCAATAGGCTGTCGACTAATTGCAAAAATAATTGATGACTAGTGGACTATCAAAATAATCGTTTGTGGCAGCCCTAGTTTCAACATTTGAATGAATGAATGAAGATTCATATGTAAAATGCATTCTTATCTTGTTTTGGTGAGAGGGCCTTTAATGTTTCTCTTTGGATCATCCTTCCATCTTTCCATCCATCTCTTCTGCTTATCTGGTTCAAGGTTGGAGCCGTCCCAGCTGTTATGGGGCTAGAGGCGGGCAAAACCTGGACAGGTGGCCAGTCTAACACAGAGAAACACACAACCATTCACACTCACATTCAACCTAACTGCATCGCTCTGGACTGTGGGAAGAAGCTGGAGTACCTGAAGGGATCCACAAAGGCACGAGGACTCTCTTGCTCTCAGGTCACTGCCGTTCACGCTGCTCTGAACACTCTGTTGTCTTTGGAACAAATAACACCAAATGAGAGTGAATCACTTCAGAACAACAGGAACACTCCTGGTTATTGTGAGCAAACATCATAACAAGATGAATATATTTACCATTTTAATGAGGGAGAATCTTCTGTGTGGAGTTTCTTCTCAGCGTGACTCTTTTTCCTGACTTTTAGAAACAAGAGGCAGAAAAGAAAGAATAAAAGTTAAAACCTCCACAATTTTCAAGTATTTTAGGACAGAATTTTAGAAACAACCTTAAACACTATTTACTACTTACCACTTTGTTCAGGCTTGCTGGTGTTCGACATGCTTCACTTTATATTAAATCCTGAAGCGCTTCCTCAGTGGAGTCGGGCTCTGGATGCTGTTGTCTTCCTCTTAGCACCCTTTGCTGACGTCTTCAGAAAACGGCAGAGAACCGACATGAGAACTCTGCCGTCTGCGCTGTAGTCTGTTACTCTCCAGCGGTTCGTCATCTCCGTGTCCTCTGTTCGGTAAACGGTGGAGATGACTCTGGTGACGGGGAGGCCGTCGACAGTCAGGGTGCGGACGCAGTTCCTCCGGTCTGCCTTCAGCACAGCGAGATATGCTTTCTCGGGAAGAACTGGAGTCAGGAAGCGTGGATGAGAGCTGGAGCCCACAGGCGGCAGCATCATCCCAGCTGGTGAGTCCGTAGGAGGAGAAGGAGCGGTGTTCTCTCTCTGGCTCAGCCTCACATGGACAAATGGTGTCGTCACCTGGTCCCGGTGGAGCAATCCTTTAAACAGTATGTGAGGAAAGTCCTTGGACCCCGTCACCAGGTTATGGTATAGAGTGAGGACCAGGTGGGACATGGAGTCCAGATTGCTGTTGGTCAGTTGACGGTTCCTCAAGTTAATGACGACCATCTGACGTGAAATGGTTGGACTCACCAGCTCAGCTACGAGGAAACAAAGCGTGCGTCTACATTAATCATGTGATCGCACAAATTAAAGCCTGAATTTAAATTGTCAAGACATGGCTTCACATCATCATATGTTATTCCACACACAGTAAGAAGCTCCCAGCAGAACTCATTGTTTATGAAAGCCTTCACATTTTCATGTGGTGTAAGGCTGCATGGACTCTCATTGAGGTTTTAATACGCATTCACATTAAGGACTAACGTTTTCATATTAGTTGAGCAACAATCTGCTGAGAATAAAGCAGCTGCACACCTCTATATTGGAGGCGCACAGCAGTCTGACATATTATATTATACCTTTTAGCCTGCTGTACTTACCATAGCATTGATCTTTCTCACGCTCAATCAAAAGGGATAGCAGGTGCATCTAACGATCTAAGTCGGCAGAAATCATTTTGCAATTCCTTCGTTTCTTGAAAAGTTCGGAAAATCCGAGTTTTCACAGCACTAGTAGGAAAAAGCTGCTGTTTGCACTGAAATGTGAAACCGAATTCCAATTTTTCCTTCTGTTTTTATATCCATAGCTCAAACACGCCATCCTCATCACCATGACTCCCAGTGTCACCTAAAACCAATTTCATTTATTCAAAAGAAAAAATTATTTTTCTCATTTAATTTTACTATTGCATGTTCTTTTTTTGCCAATCTTTGTGGTTTTCTATGCTGTTAAAAAAAAAAAAAAAAAATCACCACTTTATAAAAAAAATTACTGAAATTCGTAATGACTATTCAGACTTGATGCAGCCTCAATCATCCAGGAAAGTAAATCTCCAAAAGTTGATTCTGTTCATCTGGACGTAGTGAGTGGGAGAAACGTTTCGTCACTCATCCAAGTGACTTCTTTGCCAATGTTGTGATGTTGTGCCAAAAAGTAATCTGTGTCCAAGAAGTAATTAACAGTATTTAAAGCTATCAAGTATTTGTCTTTCAGCTTGCTCTGAAGAACACAGGTCTTTACCATTAGGCTCCCTACTGTTGTGTAAGCAAAAATGCTGAGTGTAACTCAGGTTTTCCGAAGATTGAGATTTCTGATCATTTGGCAGTCATTGAATGCATCACAGCACGTCATTAGCCATTTCCAGGCATCCATGAAAACAGAATTTATTAAATTTAAGTTAGCAGGGAATTTGCTCGCTAGTTTTCACCCAGGCATAATATAGCATGTTCTGACTGAGAGATATCTGAAAAAATTAAAAAATAAAAGTTGAAGCGAGGGTTCCCGATGGTTAGGGACAAATGCAGTTGCTTGGCAGGATCCTGCAAAGAACCAAACTTCAGTCAGAACAACTGAGATAATCCATCCACAATACGAGGTTAGTCATTATTTACTGCTGCATGAGCTAGGTTGTAGTTAAATCATAAGGTTTTAAAACCCGAGAGATTTCCACAGTGATCACTGACTTTTTTTTCTTTTCTTTTTTTTGGGCCTTGTTAAGATGGAACAAAATACAAAGCATTACAACATGTTAAAAACACAACAGCTTTAATAAACAGAGTAGTCTGAACCCAGGAGCAGGATTCATCACGTCATTTAAAGACCGGATAGGCCTAGTCCAGGTCCAGGCCTTGATGTTTTCATGCCTAAAAAAGTTGAACAGTGTTTGTTTTCGGTTTTTTTGTTTTTTGTTTGTTTTGTTTTTTTACATGAACAAGCCTGTATTTTTTTTGATGTTGAGACTGCTAGATGAGCCGTTAGTGATACTGGAAGTCATGAATATGCTTTGGTTAATTCTCCAGCATCCGGGTGTGTGTAGGCTGGTTTTTCCTTTGGTATCCTGTTCCTACTGGATGATGTTCCTCATCTGATGACTCCACTGAAACATCCTACCTGGTAGATGGTCGTTGCTGCAAGTGGATGTTTCTGCTTTCTGGATGCTGTTACTGGATACTACACTGTTCCAACAGGGTGGTAGGAACAAATTGGAGGGCCCCAACGTTGCACTTTACCTTTCCCTGAGCTCAGGTGTTTGTTTGTTTTTTGGCCAAAGGACCTTGATAAATTTTTGTTTTTTTTTTGTTTTTGTTTTTGTTTTTTTTGGGAACACTGAGTGGAAAGACAGTAAAAGAAAAGGGTTATTGTTTAAAATTGTGTTTTAATAAATGTGTCTGTTAAGTGAGTGTGGTGTTCGTTGTGTGCTGGAGGTCTTACTGTTCCTATGGTGGAGCAGCTACTACCAAACTCCTTTACAAAACTAGCCTCTGATGGGTTACAGAGTTTTGGGACACATTTCAATTTTTGTAACCTCTTTCTATAGAAACAGATTTTTTGGGGCCTAAAACATTGTGTTGTGGTGAAATTGATGATACAGACACTTAGTGAATTGCTCAAGGTCAATAGTCCTGATTTCCAAGCATTAAAGCTTTGGTGTAAGTACAGATTGCGTTACACAAGGATTCTTTAGCCATAAATGACTCATAACAAAAGTCAAAACCACACAAAGTGCATGCTGCAATGACCTCAATGGGCAGTAACACTGCATATTAATTTGGGTCTTAGCTGCTGTTCTTGAATTTACTTTAAGAATTTATTTTTAACAATTATTTTCATTCACTTTAAAACTTCAACTAAAAGTTTGTTGGAGCATCATCTGTTTTCATAAACTGAAAACAGTAATGTTTAAAGCGTTCATCAATGGCTACGAATGATGTGGTTTCCTGGAAGGGGATGAGCTTCTTATCCATCACAAGGTAGTATATGTTAATGGCCTCCCTGCTGGTTCCAGATACAAGGAGGTACAGCTTGCAATGTCTTTCCTGGTGCTCCAGGTGTTCATCTAAGATGATCTGTGACTAAAGTGAGAAACAAAAATAAAGCAATTGGAAACTCTTTTCTCTTCACTACATTCCCCACCAGAGTCATCTCCACCGTTTACCAAACAGAGGACACTGATGACGAACCGCTGGAGAGTAACAGACTACAGCGCAGACGGCAGAGTTCTCATGTCGGTTCTCTGCCGTTTTCTGAAGACGTCGGCAAAGGGTGCTAAGAGGAAGACAACAGCATCCAGAGCCCGACTCCACTGAGGAAGCGCTTCAGGATTTAATATAAAGTGAAGCATGTCGAACACCAGCAAGCCTGAACAAAGTGGTAAGTAGTAAATAGTGTTTAAGGTTGTTTCTAAAATTCTGTCCTAAAATACTTGAAAATTGTGGAGGTTTTAACTTTTATTCTTTCTTTTCTGCCTCTTGTTTCTAAAAGTCAGGAAAAAGAGTCACGCTGAGAAGAAACTCCACACAGAAGATTCTCCCTCATTAAAATGGTAAATATATTCATCTTGTTATGACGTTTGCTCACAATAACCAGGAGTGTTCCTGTTGTTCTGAAGTGATTCACTCTCATTTGGTGTTATTTGTTCCAAAGACAACTGAGAGTGTTCAGAGCAGCGTGAACGGCAGTGACCTGAGAGCAAGAGAGTCCTCATGCCTTTGTGGATCCCTCCAGGTACTCCGGCTTCTTCCCACAGTCCAGAGCGATGCAGTTAGGTTGAATGTGAGTGTGAATGGTTGTGTGTTTCTCTGTGTTAGACTGGCCACCTGTCCAGGTTTTGCCCCTGCCTCTGACCCCATAACAGCTGGGACGGCTCCAACCTTGAACCAGATAAGCAGAAGAGATGGATGGATGGATGCACTGAAGGCCCTCTCACCAGCTTTCATTTATTAAATTTGTCTTTACTAAACAATTTCTGGTGTGTATTTGCATTGTTACTCAGACAGCAGCTCACATGTCCTCTTTCTGTTTGTGGTGGAAGATTCAGGCAAAAACATATTACATATATAGATTATGATATGACTCAGTTTCACATTAATTGCTATATGATAGTAATGAGGTCCAATTTAATAGTATTGCTAGTATCTAATGAAATGAATTGAACACATGTGATTTTGGGGTCCAGCAAAGTGAATAGTTTTCACTGTGGATAAAATACATGGAAAGGTTTAATGAGTCATATTTCACTACAAAGATGACGAGATTAAAGGTTCTCATAGATGTCGGTCAGAAGTTTTGCTCCATGCTGGATGTTAAATGTTGATCAATGTTTACACATATCTGCACATTTCTAACAGTTCATTTCACAGGTCATCAGTCTCCTGACTGCATATGCAGAGTTTTGTCATCATCATGAATTCTTGCTTTAGTTCCATTCAGTCACTCAACATCAGGTGTCTGCTTGTCCTGAGCTGTGAGAACTACAGTGAGTTCCTTTTCTTCTTTAGCTTAGTATTAATAAACCAGCTCGTAGCTGGGCACCTGCATCCCTGTCTATGGGACAGATCATTTCTGACCAATTGCATAACTGCCTGGTTTTACACAAAGAAATCACTTGTTGTCAGGAGTGATGAAAGTGTTGAAGCACTCAGTGTCACAGGAGACGTCATTCATGATGAGAACTGTGGATGACAAATCCCATGATTGGATCCTAGTTCAAAGTACGCTTTCTTGAGTCCTACATGAACATAAGGTACAATTAAAATTAAAAAATTGGTTGAAATGAGTTTGGAAAATAATTGAGATTTTAAGTTGGAAAATATCTTTACTTCCTTTAGCATGCAGTTAGCAAAGGTGAAACTTTTCCACACGGGGATGGAGATTTTTTTTAAAGTTTGAAATAACTGGGATGCTGGCTGTCGTTTAATTTGTTTATTAAAAAAGTCAAGAATATTTTAGTGTTTAACGGTGAAAATAATGGACTGTTATTCATGTGTTTGGAAAGGAGAAATGGAAAGACTGAAAGTGGGGCCTGGTGTTGACTTACACTTATTCAAAGTGATGAAGTACCAACAGACACTAAACGTTACAGGCTGAAACACATCAACTGCTTTATTATTTCTAGTTTTAAATAAAGTGTAAGAGCAGTGTGCAACAACAAAGTGCCATAAAAATAGAAATAAAATTAAAATCCCTTCAATTAAACAGTCCCTAGTTAATGTTTTAAGTTCTAACTACTAAATATAATAAAAAATATATCAGAGAAATACTTCAGTATTGTAAATTCATAGACGTAGGTGAAACAAGGGAACAAGATGTATAAATTTGTTCTGAAAACTATGTAAACATGTCTAAACACTTTGGTAAAAATAAGAAGAACTACATTTGAAAATGAATGATTGGAATCCAGACTTTTGACTTTTTTGGTTTTCCTCAACACTCCGTCCTCTTAGCATTTTTGTTTTCAAGCTTTTCTAGAAGGAAAATCATTACATCACTGCAAGAAATCTGATGGCCAACTTTATTGTTAATACTAATTACTGCCAGTCCGCTCAGTCTTTCTTGTGCCGTGGAAGGTCTGTGGTAGTTTTTCTTATTGATCTTTTTTTGGAAAAGCTCAAAGTGCAGTGCACCTGTGTTGACCGGGACCTCCGGGTCAACATAGATGAACCAAAGATCAAAAAACAAACATCAAGAACAAAAGCTGCCATATCTGATGTCATATTATACTTAAACATTATGAAAACCCTTCAGTTTTTTTGCGGTTTATTGTACGGAAAAGAAGTCTGCCAGTGGAACAATTGAGAATTACTTGAGATTTTTTTTAATTATCTCTGCCGCCCCAGGCATAAGCCCCCCAAAGCAATTAATTCTTTTTTTTAAAGTTCGTTTATTATTTTTTATTATTAATTGTTTATTGCACTGTGAAATATAAAATATATATTTCACATAAAAAAAACTATTTAAAAAAATTCTCCCCCCAAATCTCACAAACCTATTTTCAGTCTTTTAGTACGTTCTTTTAAATTAAATAATCAATTTTAAATAAGGCAATAAAGCAATGTAATACCTAAAGACGATATTTTTTAATGTGTTTTGCAATGCATTATAGTAAGTTTAAGTCGGAGAGGGGGAGGGGGTCCACTGCCAGGCTCCACTAAGAAAACAGCTGACAGGAAACACGACCACTTTCACCGGAAAGAAGGAGGAACTGCTTTTATTATCGCCTGAGAGCTGCTGTAATGGCGGTGTCTCGACGTTCATCGCAGCAGCAACAACAGCAAAATACTTTACAGTCTCCGCCGAGAAACGGCTCTCTTTCTGGCGCTCCTCCGGGCTCTCCGCCGATGGCTTTGCTGACCTCGGCCGTCGGACCTTCGGAGAATGAGAGGGAGTGCAGCGGAGGGATTGAAATGGCTTTGGCCTCCCCAGACCTACCAGCCCCGGCCTTAGCGAGCAGTGCGAGCTCCACCACGACAACCTCTGGCGGAGGTAGCAGCAGCGTTTCGAGCCCTGGCTCTGGAGCTGCCAGTCCCACCGACGGCAGCAGCGGCATCGGTGGGGCGTTCAGGGAGTTGTTCGAGGCCTGTCGTAATGGAGACGTATCCAGAGTAAAGAGACTTGTGGATTCGGTGAATGTAAACGCGAAGGACATGGCTGGTCGAAAATCAACCCCCCTTCATTTCGCTGCGGGTAACGAGCTAATGAAGTAGCAACAGCATCTTGTTATTAGCTAACATACTGCGGGCGGCTAGCTAGATAATGTGTTTTGCTTGACTTGTTTAGTGCTAGCGCTAACATTTTATTTACATTTATCTTTCTTATATATTCCTTAAAATGTAACTATAATTTTAAGCTGTCGTTTTATAACTGTTTTATAAGCTGTGCCGCTAATAACATTTAGCTAGGAAACGCAAACCGTCGTATCTTTTAGTTAGGATAACCGTACGTTAGCATGAACTGCAACAAAAACTAACAGTATGCTACTACGTGTATGTTGTTTGCTAAGTTCCCAAGCCCTAAATTAAATAAAACACCTCTGCAATTATTATAGGTAAGAAGTTTGTGTATCTATACGGATGCTTAATCGTATAAAGAGTATTTATATTTTAATATAGTTATAAAGTGTTGTTTTTGTTGGGATATTTCCTGTGAATGGCTAAAAGCTATTAATGTTAGCAGGATACTTATGCAAAACGCTTAATGTAATATAGATGGAAAAACTCAACGCACGTGCTTCTTTCAGGCTTTGGTAGAAAAGATGTTGTGGAGCACCTTCTGCAGACTGGGGCCAATGTTCACGCTAGGGATGATGGAGGTCTCATCCCCCTGCATAATGCCTGCTCTTTTGGACACGCAGAAGTTGTCAGCCTCCTCTTGTGTCAAGGCGCAGATCCAAATGCCAGAGACAACTGGAACTACACTCCGTTACATGAGGCTGCCATCAAGGGAAAGATAGATGTGTGCATTGGTAAGGATGCTAGCCGTTTATATCTACGGTTAGGCAAATATGGAATTGTGTATGTGTGGGAGTGAAAAACTTAATAAATATGTGTGTGAGACAGAGGAAAAACAGCCAGAGCAGGCTGAAAACATTACTTACACTGGGGTGACACACAAACAAATGCCTTAGTGTTTTTTTTTTTTTCCCCTATCAAATTTCTATAGCCTATATAACCTTTTTATTTGTTAATTTACATAAACATTTGCCTATGCAGGGATGGCTGCCATGTAGAAGTACATCTTGTGGACTCATTTCAAGAGTAAAGAAACAGTTTGAACTAGGGCGATATGGCCAAAAATATTTATCACGATATATATTTGAAAATTTGCGATAACGATATAACTGACGATATAATTGATGCGAGACAAAATACAACTCCACAACATTACTAGCGCAAAAAGACAACCTTCCATTTATTTTCACTTAAACAAGAAGCTGGTTTTTATGTACATTAAAGCTTTATAAAAATGTAACAGTGCAAATGCAAATTCCTTGCTGAAAGTTTAACCAAAAGGCATTTCCAGTAGAAATGGGCTGACATATCCTGAGCATAACCATGTATAATATCCACTGAAGTTAAAAACAGGTGCTTTGCAACATTAAACTGCAGTGTGCAGTACGTATTTTTCGGACCATAAGGTGCATGGGATTATAAGGCACATTAAGCGAAACAAAGCAGTCAGATAAATCAAACAATGTTGGAAGTGATAGCAGAGCTGTACGTTTGAATTTTTCAGAAATCTCTCAGTCAGAACATGCTATATCATGCTTAGGCAACTAGCGAAACTAGCGAGCTAACTTCCGCTAGCTTCCTGCTAACTTCTAACTCCGTTAAATGTAATAAATTTTGTTTTCATGGATGCCTGGAAGTTAGACTTCATAGTTACACCTGGTAAAGCAGCAATGCTGATCGTTTTATTAAAGATGAAAGAATTTAGACAGTTTTTAACTCTGTGATGCTGCAGTGTTCTTTGACCTGAAGTATACGGAGTTTAGGACCCAGATTACTCCCAGATTTGCGCATCTTAGTCCAACAATAACGACGGCCGCTTGCATGTTCTGCAAAAAAGGTGCTTTGTCATGTATCTGACGGACAAACACCAAACCAGTTCCACATCACTGAAGTTGCACCATTTTTACAAACCAATTCTGGTTCATCTGTTTCGCTGAACAATCGGCCATGTGCGTATGAAAACAAAGGCACTGCGCATGCGCGTTGTACTCATATTCTATCGCGATATTTCATTTTCCTATCGTTGCCTAACATTATACTGGTATTACCGTGAACGGTATAATATGGCCCAGCCCTAGTTTGAACTGGCATTATGAGCCATCCTAAGCCTCAGTCTTTGACTCATACGGATTATTTGTATAAATAAAATGTGCCTGTGTGGAAATAACTGAGGTTCTACTTGATAAATCAGCCGGGTTCATTCTCAGCACTTAACTTGCCAAACAAACAGAGACTGTAATTGCCCATGGAAAGTTATATCCACTGCAAACATTTATGTGAAGTGTTTTGCATGCCAGGCTCTAATCTAAGCGCTCATTTTCATCCAGATGAATACAAGACTGATGTCATTCTAGTTCTTTGAGTGTATGTGCAAACGTCTGATGAGCTGGAGCATTCATTGTGCGAGGTGGCGTTCTCCCCTGGGGCTCTTTAAAATATAGAGGTGGTGCCAGCTTGAACACTGTTTTCAACTTTGTGTCTTTTATTATTATCTATGCTGTTTAACCAGCCTTCCTCTTTATTAATATGCACAGCATTCTGAGTAACACAAAAAAGGAACGTTAAAATGCAAGTTTTTGTTTATTTCATCTTATCTTTTGCAGTGTTACTGCAACACGGAGCTGATCCTAACATCCGCAACACCGATGGCAAGTCTGCTCTGGATCTGGCTGACCCTTCAGCTAAGGCGGTTCTCACTGGTCAGTCTCGGTTAATGTGCCAAACAAACATAAGCAATAAATGCTATGTAAAGTTAAGTCACATGCCAATATTTATGTATAAGTGTTTCACACGTTTCTCTAATCTGAGAGTTTTTCTTGTTCCAGGTGAATACAAGAAGGATGAACTTTTGGAAGCAGCAAGGTGAGTGTGTCAATAGTTGATGACATGAAGTTCTTGGGTAAACTGCAGTTATAGAAACGATGCTGGTGTGTCCTGTGATTCTGTAAGCACATTTAAGAGTTAAAACATATGAAGGAGGAGAAAAATGATTGCATGTGATATCCTTTTAATCTGACTTTAATTGACCTCGTCTTAGTTGCTAGTTTCCATCAATTTATTTTGATTTAACAACATCTGAGTCTTTTCAACCATCTAATTACAGGAGTGGAAATGAAGAAAAACTGATGGCACTGCTGACTCCATTAAATGTCAACTGTCACGCCAGCGATGGTCGCAAGGTAAATGAGCCACAAGTAGCACATTACACCAAATACATACATACACGTTTACTAGTGTGTTTCCAAAACTTCAGATTTTGAGGGGGAAAATGCACGTTGTGTTTTTTTTGTTCGTTTGTTTTTTAATTCAGTCAGCATGTGTTTAAAGGAGTCTGAATTAGTTTGAATGGTGTTTCTATAGAGGATTTATGTTGGGGCCATCTTAATTTGGAAATACCTGTTTTAGACATTTCTTATTCTCTAATCATGCATGCGTGACTCTCATGAGACCATCCACAATCCATTTGCTGCTGTGAAATCATCCTCATTTTAACAGCATCAGTTTTCTTCAACTTGGCTTTTAATTGTCCAGCCTTTTTCAAGGAAACCACTAAAAGCACTATTTCAACCCAGTTTATCAGGCTAGTTGATTCTGTATACATTCTCTTGAAGCTAAAGTAGACATAAATTTACACGAAAAACCCCCAAAACTATATTTTTCCAGCATGTTTGGTCAGTTGTGAAATCTATTTTCTGTGGAAGCACATCTGGTCAGATCAAAGAACTAGGCTTAATGTATTCTGCACAGTTTATTTCTGTGTCATTTTCAGTTCTTAGTCTTTGTTAGTGGGACGTGATTACACTGTAAGCAGTGTTTAGATCACCATGCAGGTTTCCTCCTGTTAATTTTGTTTGTTTTGTTTTTTGTCTTCCTCTTTGTGGTTGAGGGAACTACATGTGTAATGGTACAAACACAGCTGGCACTCCTCTTTTAGACTTTACACACTGTTTATCATGGCTGATTTAGGTGAGGGATCTTGTTTCCATTGCATCCCTATGAACAGGAGCATTTACTCCTACTGTTTGTGTGTGTGTTTCTTTTTTCTTTTCTTTGGGAGGGGGGGTGGGGTTGGTCCCTCATGCATTATTTTCAAATTATTGAATGATTAGCTTTCTTATCCTGAATAAATGTGTTTATTTCTCTAACCAGCTTAAAACAAAACATAACTACTACCTTCATTATTCCATGAAAACTCATTGTTGCTAACAGTTTTTCAGCACATGTCATTCACTTCTAACCGTATTTTTTTCCATCAGAAATTAAAGTGTTACCTCTTTGCAGTAGAATTGATGTTTGCATGATCTAGGTCTGTAAGCCACTTTGGAGATGTGGTCTGGAATTTAAGCAGACCTAAGAAGAGGAGGAGCAGTCTCCACTGCATCCTCCAGCTACTTACCCTCTCTGGCCCCGTGTCACATTTAATCTCACACCGTCTTTGACGGATCAAACAGTGGTTATTGTCTTACTGCGCTTTATGTTTCACTGACTTTAAGGGAGAGAGAGAAATTGCTGTGAAAAGACACTGTCATTTTGTAATTTTTGTTTCATTTTGTTTTCCGTGTGACTCTGGCAACATTTGTCGATCAGTCAACATCACAAAAAATGCTGGTAAGTTGACCTTGATAACGGCCACTTAATTGATGCACTGTTGTGATCTTTTTTGTTTGTTTTTGTTTTTATTCTTTTATTTTTAATCCATCGTTTTTATTTGACCAATAAGCTGGCTGTCACTTGTTAATTGCACATCATGGACCTGGGTGTACGGGTCACTCATTTATCCTACCCTGATGCTCCTCTGTTGTGTGTGCGTGAATGTGAGTGAGCGACTGAACTGGGTTGGTGTCATGGTGACGACTCATCTTTTTGGATTTGGAGAGGAGCACAAAATGCCCACTGCCTGCCTACTTCAGCGTCTGTCCTCTCTCCTCTGCACACTCACCCACACTTCTCCAGCTTTCGATCACTTGCACATAAATCAGTGTCTGATTTATCTTTTCATTAATTTTGTTTTTGATGATGGTGATAATTCATGCATGCCTGAAGGCCTGCCCCTCTGCACTTTGTTTGTCAATCGAATCTTGAATTTGTGTCATTGTAACTTGTGTATACTTCACATGTCCTTGTTGGATTAGTTGGTATGCAGTAATGAATGGTCTAAACTTAACCTGCCATTCTAGTGCTATGCTCTTCCCTCCATGTTGATTGCTTCTAAATTGCTTGTGTCATCCCAAACTGAATGAAGCCTCCATGATTCAACTCTCATTATTCAGAGCTGTTTTTTGTTTTTTTTCACTGTCACTTAATAGTCTTACATTTCTTCATTTTTATATTAACATCACTGCATGGATTGAAATGAAACAATGTCCCTTCTTTTCATTGTGAGCTTGACCTGAGCCAGATTTTTGAACAGTGAACAAATGCAATTGAAATGGGATTTGCAGCTTTGCTTATACTAATTCTCATTTTTCTTGGCTGAAATTAGGCTATTTGATTTTTTGTTTTTTCTCAGCCTGCTTATTGTAGCTTCACTGCATCCTATTATGGTTGGGATTCAATATAATTTTATTTACTCAATAGCTAGTATTGAATGATTGTTTTTATACACAGGTAATTGAAAAATTAATAGAAATTAAAATTGGAAGCATTTTTGTATGTCTCTATTGTTTTTTCTTTTTATTTATTTGTTAATTATTTTATAACTGGAATTGGAAAGTAAGTCAGATATTGTATCCTAACCATAATTCACAAGCAGCCTTTTGGACTTTACTACTCCTCAGCTTACTGCATCAAACCTATTTTCGAAGTACTAAGACCTAAAAGATTTATTTTTTTGAGATCTTATCAATTGGAAATCGAGTTAGATGACTAGTGAGGTTAAAGTTGCTCGTCGTCGCTCAGGTCAGACATAGTAACAACAGCAACTGAATTTTGTTGTTGAATTTTCCCCACAAACTCATTGACTCTGCATCACGATGTCCGCCATTCATCTGCAACTCACCGAGCATAGCCTGCTCTAGCACAATTGCTTTTGGCCTTAATCAGCCGCTCGCTCATGTGGCCATCAAAGGCAGTATGCACCGACCCGGCCCAAGAACGATGTTAACAGGCTTTCTTTCTCTTGCAGTCTACACCGCTGCACCTGGCTGCTGGGTACAACCGGGTCCGCATCGTTCAGCTCCTCCTTCAGCATGGGGCTGATGTTCACGCCAAGGACAAAGGGTGAGGCTTTTTTTTCTCTTCTCTCTTTTGTCCTTTTAAGTATAAGTCACGACACTAACCAGAGTGTGTTGTCCGGCAGTGGTCTGGTTCCTCTTCACAACGCCTGCTCCTACGGTCACTACGAGGTCACCGAGCTTCTGCTTAAAGTAAGACACGATTTCTTATTTGATGAGCTTGTGCTTTTAGGACTCTGGGTTGGTTGAAATGTTATTGAGCAATGAATAAGTGTAACTCGTTTCGCTTTGTAAAATCATGTCATGAGTTATAACTAGGAAATAACGTAGTGCTAGGAATTGTAATCAGACACTAATTACATTTTGTTATGTCAGATACTGATGTGATGAAACAAATGTTTCTTCCTTCTCCTGTACACGTTTTGTGCTGTTTCTCTCTGCAGCATGGAGCCTGTGTGAATGCCATGGACCTGTGGCAGTTCACTCCCCTCCACGAGGCAGCATCCAAGAACCGAGTGGAGGTTTGTTCCTTGCTGCTAAGCCACGGGGCTGACCCCACCCTCCTAAACTGCCACAGCAAGAGTGCTGTGGACATGGCTCCGACTCCAGAGCTGAAAGAAAGGCTTACCTGTGAGTTCTCGCTAAGCCACCTAAAAGGCTTCATCAGCAGGCATTTTTTTCCACAAAGATTAGCTTTCATGTACTTAGAAACCCAAATCATTAGACCATACCTAATTTGTCATTTCCACATCTCTTTTTAGATGAGTTCAAAGGTCACTCATTGCTGCAGGCAGCCAGGGAGGCGGACGTGGCCAAAGTGAAGAAGACGCTGGCTCTGGAAATTATCAGCTTCAAACATCCTCAGACCAACGAAACAGCTCTGGTCAGAATCAAGTCTATGGAGCTTGCCAGTAGTTTCTCTTAACATGCCTGTCTCTCTCTCTCTCATTGTGCTACCAGCAGTTCTTTGCATAATTCTGCATAATGAAGATGAAGCTCGGCACTAATATAATGTTAATGTGTATTTCAGCACTGTGCTGTGGCTTCACCCCACCCTAAGAGAAAGCAGGTGACCGAGTTGTTGCTGCGTAAAGGTGCCAACATCAATGAGAAGAACAAAGAGTAAGTTAACAACAAAAAGTTTTTAGATTGTATTTTTAAAAGTAAGAAGCAAATAAACTAGGAGTTCATCTTAAAGGTAATGAATGTAGCTGATATAATAATAATAATTATAATAAGCATTTTATTCCAAATTAAGCAACTTAATCTCTGTGGTCTAAGATGTGACAACATAATTGCAAAAAAATGTGTTGCAAGTAAAAACACATTAAAGTGCCGCAAAGACGTGAGACCGTGATGTAAAACATTTTAAAAAAACGAAAAGCTGCTGATTCAGCACTAAAGAGTGATAATGGTGACATGTTCTCATCTGTGACGTCTTTTAGCTTCATGACCCCGTTGCACGTCGCTGCCGAGAGAGCTCACAATGATATCCTTGAGGTGCTGCAGAAACATGGAGCAAAGGTGTGCTTTTGCATTTCCTTTTTGAAAAAATGTGGTCTTTGGGAGAGTTGTTGGTATGAAACTTAGAAACCTCTTTCGTTCTGACTCCAGGTCAATGCTGTGGACACTCTGGGTCAGACAGCTCTTCATAGAGCGGCGCTGGCTGGTCACATCCAGACCTGCAAGCTGCTGCTGAGTTACGGGGCCGACCCCTCCATTGTGTCTCTGCAGGGCTTCACCGCTGCTCAGATGGGCAACGAAGCTGTGCAACAGATCCTCAACGGTGATTACCGCACTTCTAACTTTCAAGAAAATGGAAAAAACACTATTTTTCTTGATCATCACATGGTGTATGTGAGTCCTTCTTTGACAGCTTTTTTTCTTTTCTTTCTCTTTTCCAGAAAATGTTCCCACACGTAACTCTGACGTGGACTACAGGTTTCTGGAGGCGGCCAAAGCAGGAGATCTGGATACAGTGCAAGTAAGTTCACTGATTCTTCTGCCTGATCATTCATGATGAGTTTCACAGAGACTTATTACTGTGATAAAATCTTTATTGTACACTTGTAAAATTTGTAGCACATCAGTTCCACATGCTCACTAGTAGCAGTGATATAAAATGTAATGTCTTGTAAACTTGGCTAATTAGAAAATGTACGTTTGGCAGCAACTTTGCACCCCCCAGAACGTAAACTGTCGGGACTTGGAGGGGCGCCACTCCACTCCTCTGCACTTTGCGGCCGGTTACAATCGAGTGGCTGTTGTTGAATACCTGCTACACCATGGAGCTGACGTTCACGCCAAAGACAAGGGGTGAGTTCTTAAACTACCATCTTACAGTCTGTTAGTTCACTAAAAATGTCATAAAAGACATCAGAAGTTATCATGTTTAAAGCCTTTTAAGCCGTAATTATCAGTACTTTAAACACATTTTCTTCCCTCTTAAATGTGATCTTTTTTTCTGCCGGTTTTCCTCCTTCAGTGGTCTTGTTCCCCTCCACAATGCGTGCTCCTATGGTCACTATGAAGTGGCCGAGTTGCTGGTCAGACATGGAGCTTCAGTGAACGTGGCCGACCTTTGGAAGTTCACCCCTCTTCACGAGGCTGCGGCCAAAGGAAAATATGAAATCTGCAAACTGCTACTCAAAGTAAGCGCCCACCCTCATGATTCTGACAGGAAAACGAATCACTTTGGCCTGGAAAGTCACTCAGTGTCATGTGCAACAAATATTTTTATAAAATCGATCAACTAAACCTTTCTGTTCAGCATGGAGCCGACCCAAGCAAGAAGAACCGTGATGGCAACATGCCGCTGGACATGGTGAAAGATGGGGACACGGACATCCAGGACCTGCTGAGGGGCGATGCCGCCCTGCTGGATGCTGCCAAGAAGGGCTGCCTGGCCCGGGTCCAGAAGCTCTGCTCCCCGGAGAATATCAACTGCAGAGACACACAGGGGCGCAACTCCACACCGCTTCACCTCGCAGGTACAAGCTCTTCTGATGTGTTTGTATACTTTTGTACTGAGTAAAAATACTAACTCACACACTGTTTGACATAAAAACTTGGAACATAATATGTCCTGTTTTTCTGGCTGTTGGTCTTATGTGTTTTGTATTTACACAGTATTTCCTTTGCATTTTATTCATGTCGAGCTGTAAAAAGAGTGGAGCTCAATGAGACTAATCTCATCTAATTAAATATGCATTAAAAAAGACTTTTCGAAGTGTGTTCATATGAAGGAAGTTGCACTGACTCTTTTTTTTTTTTTTCTTCTTCTTCTCTCAGCTGGCTACAACAACCTTGAAGTGGCGGAGTATCTATTAGAACACGGGGCCGACGTCAACGCACAGGACAAAGGAGGCCTTATCCCTCTTCATAATGCTGCCTCTTACGGGGTCAGTCTCAGCTACATAAACAGAAACATTTTTGTGGGTTTTGTAGCTGTAGATACATGAAAAGTGTAAACATTTTAGATGAAAAGATACTTGAGCTGATGACCTTGCCATCAGCTCTTGAAAACTCTGTGTCAGTAACTGTGTTATTTTATTTAACTTGAAGTTCAGGGTTTAACTTGTGATCTGTTCCCTCTCTTCCTCGCAGCATGTGGATATTGCAGCCCTTCTGATCAAATACAACACGTGTGTGAATGCCACAGACAAATGGGCGTTCACACCCCTCCATGAAGCAGCTCAGAAGGGTCGCACACAGCTCTGTGCGTTGCTGCTGGCTCATGGAGCCGACCCCACCATGAAGAACCAGGAGGGGCAGACTGCTCTGGATCTGGCTACGGTAATGGCTCCTGTCTGAAAGAATAACTGTGATACTAAACGCACCATAAAATGAAATTCTGTACTTTAATATGTTTGCTCGTTGAAAGGCTCAGGCTGTTTCCTTTGCTGAATTTTTTTAACTTGTATATTCCTGCAGGCTGATGACATCCGAGCCCTGCTGATGGATGCCATGCCACCGGATGCCCTGCCCAGCTGCTTTAAGCCTCAGGCCACAGTGGTCAGCGCCTCTGTCATCTCCCCTGCCTCCACGCCTTCTTGTCTCTCAGCTGCCAGCAGCATAGACAACCTTGCCGGGCCCCTCACTGAGCTGGCTGCTGCCGCTGCTACAGGGTCCTCCGGGGTGGCAGATGGAGCCACTGGCACTGACCGCAAGGAAGGGGAAAGTAAGTTTGTTGCGGTCCTTATATCAAACACTGCTCAGTTTATAAAATCTTGTTAAGCAGACAAATTGGACATAAAAGAGATTGGGGAGCTTGTGTTACAATTATTTGTTTTATTAAATCTTCTGGGTTTTTTGTTTTGTTGTTTTATTTTTTTTCATAGTGGCAATGCTGGACATGAACATAAGTCAATTCCTGAAGAGTCTGGGCCTGGAGCACCTCAGGGACATCTTTGAGAGAGAGCAGGTCATAATGGCTTTTTCTAGCAAGCACACCTTTTACGCTGGACCTGTAACCCGCTGGTTATACGTTTGACCAAAATTAAATTATTAAAGGTCTCAATTTGTTGTGGGGTTCTTTTTTTCTCAGATCACACTGGATGTGCTGGCTGACATGGGCCATGAGGAGCTGAAGGAGATCGGGATTAATGCATATGGCCACCGACACAAGCTCATCAAGGGAGTTGAGAGGCTGCTGGGTGGCCAACAAGGTGAGGTGTAACCCAGTGGCTTTTGGGGGGATTTTTTTGGTACTACTTTAATAGAGAGTGTGCATCTTTACACTTTGAATCTTGATCACTTCTCAGGTGGCAACCCATACCTGACATTCCACTGTGCCAGCCAGGGAACCATTCTTATAGACCTCGCCCCAGAAGACAAGGAGTACCAGTCAGTGGAGGAGGAGGTGAGCTGAGAAGCTGCATTTACCCAAAAATAGTGTCTCTTTTTTAATGCAGCTGTTCTAAATACCTGGTAAATTATTATGTAGCGATAGCTGGACAGAGTGCCTTATAACAAATCTTGTTGTTCATGTGTGTCACACAGATGCAGAGCACCATCAGAGAGCACAGAGATGGAGGCAATGCTGGTGGTGTCTTCAGCAGATACAACATCATTAAGGTCTGAATGCTGACTCTTTACTTGACTGTTTTGATTATCAGCAAAATACTGACCAAGTGTTGGCTATTTTTTAAAATCTTTATTTAGTATATTTTTGGGGTTACAAACCTCAATATTACAGCAGTTTGGGAGGGGTCATTAGTTTATGGTGTAAAACAAACACAACTCCCTGCATCCTGTTTGAAATGTACCCTACTGTATCACACAGATTCAAAAGGTGGTAAACAAGAAGCTGAGGGAACGTTACACCCACAGGCAGAAGGAGATCGCAGATGAGAACCACAACCATCACAATGAGCGGATGTTGTTTCACGGTAACCACGCCCACTGTCACACCATCTATGTGCTCTGTGTGTCTGCAGCAGACATAACAGAAAACCTGACTACTGTGTAACTTCATCCTGCCACAATTTCTTACAGGCTCCCCGTTTATCAATGCCATCATTCACAAAGGCTTTGATGAGCGTCACGCCTACATAGGAGGGATGTTTGGAGCAGGTATCTATTTTGCAGAGAACTCCTCAAAAAGCAATCAATACGTCTACGGCATCGGTGGAGGCACTGGCTGCCCAACACACAAAGACCGATCCTGCTACCTGTGCCACAGGTAACTTTTGGCTGTCACCCATTAAACTGCAGCACAAAGATGTTGTAGCAAAGTTTTGTTCCTGTACTCAGTTCATATGTTGTGACTTCTCAGGCAAATGCTTTTCTGCCGAGTGACTTTGGGGAAGTCGTTCCTACAGTTCAGTGCCATGAAGATGGCTCACGCTCCCCCAGGACATCATTCAGTAATCGGGCGGCCCAGCGTTAACGGCCTAGCTTACGCCGAGTACGTCATCTACAGAGGAGAGCAGGTAATTAAGAACTCGGGCCATAGCGTTAGCAAAAAGCAACACGTGCTGTGTAATATTGGCTGACACCCTGCTTTGTTTTCTTTAGGCCTACCCAGAGTACCTCATCACCTACCAGATCCTTAAGCCTGAGAGCGCAGGGCAGTCTGCAGCAGGAGCCGAGCAGAAGTCGTAGTTACTTCATGTTACACAAACTCACACAAAGACTCGATGCTTGCTTCTTTTTCCCCCCATTTGTATTGCAAATGCCTAAACACCGTTTTTATTTACCAAACACATTTCCAGTTTTCTGTCCAGTAGAGCCCATGGTGACCAGTGCTTCATGAGCAGATATGCTGTAATACTCCTCATGGTGATTTTCTTTTAGTTTTTTTCCTTTTTTCTGTTTTGGACTCGGCTGCATGATTTTACAGAAGCATGTAAAGCCCAATAGCGTGTGTGGGTTAGTTTTTTGTTTTCAATATGTCTCCCCTCCTCACCAGTGAGAAGGATGCCTGTAGAGACTTTGAAGTTTCAGCATTAACAGTTTGCCACTCTCTGTCGCCTCATACCTTGTGACTGTGGAGAATCAGCAGCAGCCGCCTTCGCCTCACCTCTACTCACACTTGCTGTCGAAACCTGAAACCTGTGGACTACTACAACCCTGTCGTGTTTGGGGTTCAAGACTGTATAGAATGGTCTGTGGTTAACTGTGACTTTAATGCTAACCTATAACACTACCATACATGTAACAGGTTGTCATTGCTATACTGTAATGCTGACGTTCCAAACTTTGAACCCGAGAACACTACAAAGACTGAACTGCAATGTTTAACGGTGGCTTTATTTAGGGTTGGGCACGATTGGTTGAGAAAGGGCGTCACAGAGTTTGGGACTGTTTGGGATATTACAGTACTGATTTGCTGGTCAGTGCAAGGCATCATAACTACGCAGCTAAATGTGTTTGTGTTTCCTTACAAGTGGACATCCTACAGCCAGTGAGCTCAAAGCACCCTTTCTGTCGCCATGGTTTTACTCACAGACATCACACCCATATGGATTTGCACTTTTACGTAGAAAACTATTTAAGTTATTTTGAAATTTAACTTGCAAGTTTGCGGAGGAAAAATATTTGTACAGGTTGTGTAAATGTTTGTGTATAACTGTTGCTGTTTAACAATTTTTTTGAGTTAAACTGTAAATGACATCTGTATTTTTCCTTTAATGCCTTCTGATTCTCCTATACCGTTTTTGTTTTTTGTTTTTTTTAATAAATGTCCCATTAACAGCTCCTTGTGTTTTGAGCGTCTGATTTATTATCCATTTCTTTTATGATATGTAAAGTCGAAGGTTAGGGATTTAATGTAGCTTGATGCGCAACTAAACCAGTATGATTGAAATTGCAGTCAAATAACTGGCATCTAAGATAAGATAACCTTTATTAGTCCCACACGTGGGAAATTTGTTTTGTCACAGCAGGAAGTGGACAGTGCAAAAGTTATGATGCAAAAATTAGAATACAATAAGAATAAATACAGTACACAGCTGTACAGAATAGAATAAAATAATATACTATATACAGTAGAATAAAATAGAATAAAAATATACAATAAGATAAAAATAGAATACGAATGCTATATACAACTGAGTAAAAATACAACGATGCCAGAAAGGATTATTGCACTTAGTGTTATTGCACATGTGTGGATGTGTGTGTTTGTTCAGTTAAAGTCTTTGTTGTGGAGTCTGACAGCAGTGGGGAGGAAAGACCTGCGAAATCTCTCCGTCCCACACCGTGGGTGCCGCAGTCTCCCACTGAAGGAGCTGCTCAGTGCTGTCACAGTCTGCTGCATGGGGTGGGAGACGTTGTCCAACAGGGATGACAGCTTAGCCGCCGTTCTCCTGTCACTCACCACCTCCACTGGGTCCAGAGGGCATCCTAGAACAGAGCTGGCCCTTCGGATCACCCTGTTCAGTCTCTTCCTGTCCCCAGCAGAGATGCTGCCGCCCCAGCAGACCGCACCATAAAAGATAGCAGAAGCCACCACAGAGTCATAGAAGGTCTTCAGGAGTGGGCCCTCCACCCCAAACGACCTGAGTCTCCGCAGCAGGTACAACCTGCTCTGCCCTTTCCTGTAGAGGGCGTCTGAGTTATGAGTCCAGTCCAGTCTGTTGTTCAGATGAACACCAAGGTACCTGTAGCTGTCCACAGCCTCAATGTCCATACCCTGGATGTTCAGTGGTTGCAGTGGAGAATGCTTGTGCCTGCGGAAGTCTACCACCAGCTCCTTGGTTTTACTGGCGTTGATCTGGAGGTAGTTCAGCTGGCACCAGTCCACAAAGTCTTGAGTCAGTCCTCTGTACTCCTTGTCGTCCCCATCAGTGATGAGGCCGACTATTGCAGAGTCATCAGAGAACTTCTGCAGGAAGCACTGGGTGGAATTGTGGGAGAAGTCTGCAGTGTAGATGGTGAAGAGGAACGGAGCCAGAACCGTTCCCTGTGGGGCCCCCGTACTGCAGACGACCCTGTCCGACACACAGCCCTGAGTCCTCACATACTGTGGTCGGTCGGTGAGGTAGTCCAAAATCCAGGTAGTGAGGTGATGGTCCACTCCAGAGTTCTCCAGCTTGTCCTTCAGAACCGAGGGAAGAATAGTGTTGAAGGCACTGGAGAAATCAAAGAACATGATTCTCACAGTGCTTCCAGCGGTCTCCAGGTGAGCGAGGGAACGATGTAGGAGGTGAATGACGGCATCATCCGCTCCAATGCCAGGCTGGTAGGCAAACTGAAGTGGGTCCAGTGATGAGCTTGTTAGGCGCCGAAGCTGAGCCAGGACCAACCGCTCCAGGGTCTTCATCAGGTGGGATGTCAGAGCCACCGGCCTGTAGCTGTTGAGGTCCTTGGGGCGTGAAGTCTTTGGCACTGGTACAACACAGGAGGTTTTCCAGAGCTGTGGGACTCTTCCCAACCTCAGGCTCAGGTTGAAGAGGTGCTCCATCACCCCACACAGTTGGTCCGCGCAGGACCTGACGACCCTCGAGCTGATGCCATCTGGGCCCGCTGCCTTCTTGCCATTAATCCTCCTCAGTTCCCTCCTAACCTGGATGGTCGAGAGAGACAGGCTGGAGCCTTGTGTTGAGTGTGTATTGGATGCTGTTGTTGGGGGTGGGGGGGAGTGAGCAGGGTGAATAGAGGAGGTGTGAAGTGTCTGAGGTGGAACAGCAGCAGTGGGGGTGGGTGAGTCTGCAGCCGATGTTGTAGACTGTCTCATGGTTGAATCAAATCTGTTGAAGAAATGATTCAGTTCATTTGCCCATCTCACATCCCTCCCAGGCAGAGAGTTCTGCTGTTTGTGGCCTGAGATGGTTCTGAGGCCTCTCCAGACTTCACCAACGTTGTTTTGCTGAAGCTGGTTCTCCATCTTCTGCCTCGATAATATAATAATCGATAATATAATAAGAAGCTACATCATTGATACTCTGCAGAATGTTGTGTTTAATTGAATGTGCAGTGGTTTTGTGTCCATGCAACTGATGCACCGCTCACTTCCCTAAAAGACTACAACACTGTCGCATGTAATCTACGTTGTTGTGTTCACATGACTGCAGTCGCACTTTGCTAGTTTGTTAGAAACACTTGTTGGTGTCTTAAGTGTGTCTAGTTGAGCTATGGCAGAGCTTTTTCTCCTATTTACTCACAGACGACGTTTAAGTCACACTTCCCCACTCTCTTTATAACACACCGTGTTTGTTTTTTGTTTTTTATTGTAGCCGTTTAAGCTAGCGGGTCGCAAATATGATGGTGTGGAAAACGTTTACATTTCTAGCTTTGCTCCTTTGCATTTCCGAAACTTCAAGCGCTTCCTATGTTATCACAGCTGACGTGCAAAGGCCGACAGGAGATCTTAAACACTTCTGGAGAAGCACTGGTTTCTGGTAGGTCCAGTTTTAACTTTTCCCGTGTGAGCGCCGAGCAGTAAGTGTCAGCCAGAAAGCAGAGATTCACTGAAACGGGACACTGACTGTGGAATTATTTTTATATTCACTGTAGCAGAATACTTCAGAGGAAGTATTTAAAAAACGATGCACTTACTAGGAACACGTAGGACTTTCTCTGAGCGTAAAGGGAGAAAGGTAGACTATGGAGTAACTCACTGCCAAGGTATGCAGAAGAGCATCTCTGAGCACACAAGACATCAAACCCGGAAGTGGATGGGCTACAGCAGCAGACCAAATTTCTGACAACTAAGAACACATTAATGATGCATGCTCTGATGAGTGTCAGTATCTGCCACTCATTCAGGGTTGGCATGAACAACATGAGGGCCCTGCCTGCTGCTGGTGGTGCCATGGTGTGGGAGATATTTTCTTGGCATGCTTTGGGTCCCTTACTAAACGTTAAGAATCATTTGAACGACACAGCCTACCTGAGTATTGTTGCTGGCGATGTTCATCCTTTTTTGATCACATCTGTCAGCACCAGCATCACACACAGTGCCACAAAGCTCAAATCATCCCAAACTGGTGTCTTGAAAATTCACTGTACTCAAATAGCCTCCATATTCACCAGCCCACTGACAAATCTGCAGCAGCTATGTTATGCCAGTCATGTCACTACAGACCAAAGTCTCTGAAGATGGTTTCCAGTACATTGTTGAATCTGTGTCATGAAGAACTAAGTGAGTTCAGGGAAAAAGGGGGTCCAATCTGGTGTACCTAATAAAATGCCCAGTGAGTGTGTGTAGATATAGCACAAAGCTAAATGTTTGTCTGTGTTTTGTGTCCAGCCCCCCACTCCCTCACACGCAGGCCCACGAGTATGACCTGAGCATTGACCAGCAGCTGAATTTGGCCTATGTGGGCTCTGTTCCTCATGGAGGGATCCAGCAGGTCAGGATACACTGGATGCTGGAGCTGGTGACTGCACAGTAAGTGAAGTAAATGAACAAGCAAGTAGGTAGCAAGTAGCATGACATGTGGTGGGTCATGTTTGCTATAACACGCTCGCGATCGAAGACAAGCTTTTTGAATGTTGTTTTTGTAGGTTATAACTTACAGTAGTACTAAGAGTGGTCTCATCTAACTTTTTTTTAATTTTAGAGATATTGGAGGAAAACCTCAATATAACTTCACTAGACTGGACCGGCTGATAGAGCTATTATGGATGAATGGCCTTCAACCAGGTACTGTACTACAGTCCTGTTATATTTATTCCTGATGTACATTTGTCATCTGTTTTCATACCTTTTTATTGTTCGTTATGAGTTCATGGAAGAGTAAAACATAATTTCTGTGGTCACGACTACCACAAAAGTTGACCCTGCGCGGGCGACCGTGGTTCAGGGGGTTGGGAAGCTCATCTTGTAACCAGAAGGTTGCCGGTTCGATCCCCAGCTCTGTCTGTCTTGGTCGTTGTGTCCTTGGGCAAGACACTTCACCTACCACCTACTGGTGATGGCCAGATGGTGCAATATGACTCTCTTCTGTCAGTCTGCCCCAGGGCGGCTGTGGCTACAACTGTAGCTGCCTCCACCAGTGTGTGAATGTGAGAGTGAATGAATAGTGTAAAGCGCTTTGAGGATCTCGAAAAGCGCTGTATGCAGTCCATTATTATTATTACTCGAGTAATACCTCAGCCAATTTTGAAGTAGGTCAGATGACAGAAAAACATTCTCTTGCAACAAAATCTAAAGCCTTGCCTAGCCTAGCCTGCTTGGGGTGGCTGTAGCTCAGGAGATAGAGCAGGTCATCTACTGATTGGAAGGTTAGTGGTTTGATCCCTGGCTGCCCTTGTCTGCAGGCTAAATATCCTTGGGCAAGATACTAACCCCAAGGTGCTCTCCGATGCATTCATTGGAGTATGAATTTATGTGAATGTTAGCTTAACCTCCTAAGACCCAAACATGCATTTTTAACTTCTGTTTGCTATTTGGGCTGATTGGGACCTGATTAATGTAAAAACAAAGAATTACCTGATGATTTTTTTTAACTGATTTTTGTTTCTGAGAAAAATTAGATCCACATATGAGGACATTTGTTTTAAATTTTGATAGAAGAGTGGCAGTATGGTGTCCTCGTACGTGGTTATCAGTTCCTTGTATTGCAAAGTTGTGTATTTTGGTCTAGACAACCCAAAATGTGATGTCCACATATGTGGACGCCAGGTTCTAGGAGGTTAGGAAGCACCGAAGAAAGTGCTTGTATGAATGGGTGAATGTGGCATGTTGTATAAAGTGCTTTAGGTGCTCCAGGAGGGTAGAAAAGTGCTATGTACGTCCATTTACCATTTAGTTAATTTGTTAGCTAAACATCAGAAATTTGTATATCAGAAAACGTAATTGGATTTTCCTGTTCTCTGTTGCAGGATTTGAACTGATGGGAAGTGTCTCTAATTACTTCACTGATTTTGAGGATAAATCACAAGTGGTCGAGTGGAGAAATCTGGTTTATCTCATAGCCAAGAGGTACATTGGTGAGTGAGTTGAAGCAGACATCGTTAGTTTAGTTTTTTGTTTCGTACTTTTTTTGCATAATCAATAAGAATATTAAAAAGGACGACAGTGAAGAACAGTGAAGTCCAATAGGAGAGCCATAACAAATTACTATGCATTAAAATAATGAATAACAGTCATTTTTTTGACTAAAATGGTCCCAATTGAAGTATTCAGAAATCAATCAGAAAATGTACTGTGGCGGGCATGTAAACATGTGATTTAGCTGAAACTAAATGGCTTAATCTGCACTGTGTCACCCTGCTCATGTGTTTTGTGATGACTGTCGTTGCTTGTTGTAAATTTCAGACAAATATGGCCTGGGAAGTGTTTCTCGATGGAACTTTGAAACATGGAATGAGCCCAACAACCATGACTTTGATAATGTTACTGTCTCAATTCAAGGTAAACCTGTGAGACATTGTGCATGGCTTGTGTGTGTGTGTGTGTGTGTGTGTGTGTTTGTGTTTGTAAACTGTTACCATTGATGAAAGGTAAGTCTGGGGGTCCCCCCCCCACCCCCCTACTTATTTTCTCTTATAGATCTGGAGCTTGTGTTTATAATAGTGTTATGTGAATGTAAACGGGCACACACATTATATGAAGTTATGCCTAAAAGCACTAAACCAATTCTTCTGGAGCTTCTTTTATAAATTTGTGGAAATTCAAATGTTCTCGCCAGACAGTATGACAGTGCTGTGCTGTGGATTATCATTTTTTTCTCAAGGGTTTCTAAACTACTATGACGCCTGTTCTGAGGGTCTGCGTGCTGCCAGTACACTCCTGAGGTTTGGAGGTCCAGGAGACTCTTGTCACCCCCATCCACACTCCCCGTACTGCTGGGCCATGCTGCAGCACTGCTACAACGGCACCAACTACTTCACTGGAGAGACTGGGGTCAGACTGGACTATATAGCCCTGCACAAAAAGGTGTTTTCTTTTCTTAGCAAATAGAAAATGAAAGCAGTGCTTATAGTTGCTTATAGTTGCCAGAGAAATATAATTATCATTATGTTCATAGACTCAGCTGTTTTAGGAAAAACTATAGTTATTACTACACAAACTTGCTTAATTCCAGGCTGACTTCCTGTTTTCGATCTTACAGGGAGGAGGCTACTCCTTCCCCATCCTCCAGCAGGAGATCAAGACTGTAGGAGAGATCCAAGAGCGTTTCCCTAAGTTTCGCAGCTTGCCTGTTTACAATGACGAGGCTGATCCTCTGGTAGGGTGGTCCAGGCCTCAGGAGTGGAGGGCTGATGTGACCTATGCTGCAATGGTGGTAAAGGTGAGGCGAAGACATTTAAACGAACAGCATGGGTGGAAAAAAATATTTCACGTGGGAATTTATGTTTGTTAGAAGTGTCCAGTCTAGAACAATATCTTTCATTTAAACCTGAAAAGGACCGCACCAAATAGCTGATGTGAGCACGGCAGCTCTAAATTGCCGGACATCAAACTTTAATCGGTAATGGAGAGATTAGCAAATGCCCCCATATTTTGTGTATGATCTTCTTCCCATAGAAATGACCCCGACAACTTCATAAAATGTATTCATCAGACCAGTCTAAATGTGGGTATGGGATAAAAGAACTAATTTGTTGTCGGTGTGTTACGAGGAGCTTCTCTCTGCCAGTTAAATCACCCTGATCAAATCCTCTGCTGTCCACCTTCAAAAGGTTATAAACCAGCACCAGGATATGTTGATGGCAAACCCAAACAGCACCATCAACTACACCCTGCTGAGCAACGACAATGCCTTCCTCAGCTACCACCCACACCCCTTCACCCAGCGCACATTGACCGCCCGCTTCCAGGTCAACAACACTCAGCCGCCTCATGTTCAACTCATCAGGAAGCCCGTCCTCACAGTCATGGCCCTGCTGGCTTTGCTAGGTGACATCTTTACCCTAGAACACATGTTCCCTCGGGGGGAAAAGGGGATGAATCGTTTAAACATGATTTAATTCGTATGTGTCCCTGTGATTCAAATTTTAGGAGAGACCCAGCTTCTGGCTCAGGTTGTGAACTCATCAGGAGGCCACAACGGCACACTGGGAGTTCTCGCCAGTAGCCACAAACCCGTAATGCCCGGTGGCTCAGACAGCTGGCAGGCAGCAGTGTTGGTGTACAACAGTGAGGACAACAGCACCTCTACCATCACCGACGATGTCACTGTCTCACTGAAAGGACTGCCTGCACAAAACGGTAACACTGTCAAGGGATTTGGAGTGTTTCTGTTTATCTGTGATGATTTCTGTAAGACTGTTTGGTTAATTTTACTCCTCTTTGCTATCTGTTTGTTATCCAGGTCTAATGTATGTCACATATTACTTGGACAATAATGTAACCAACCCTTACGAGCTGTGGCAGAACACGGGGAGCCCTGACTACCCCACAGCAGAGCAGCTCAGACGCCTCAGGAGTGTGGAGGTAAACAGGACAGCTGGACAGTATATATTCTAGTTTTCTGCAATTATAATTGTATGTTTTTCAGTGTACAGCAAAACACGAAAGCTAAAAGTTATCTATCCTGTTTGATACACTACTCAGAGAAAATTAGGGGAAGACTTGATCATCACCACATGTCAGTTAAAAAAATTACCTTGAGCGAGTTGTTAATGTCCATTTCTGAGCATACTGCCAAAATCGGACTTCATCAGGATTGCATGTGGTCCTGATATTCTTTAGCGGCATCTATGGTCACAGCCCAGCACCGTGCGGCTTGATTGGTGTTCCCGAGAGATCAGCAGAACAGCTACTGGTGCCTTTTTCTCTTTACAGAAGAGAGCAGGTTGTCAGTGAGCACACGTGACAGGCATGAAAGAGCCTCGAAGGCTGTGGCACACTTTACGCCGTGCAATGATTCCCTCATTCCACCGAGTTAAACAGGCTTCTCTGCCTTTATTTTTTTTATTTTTGATGAAGTTTTCTGCACACCACACTGTGAAAGCATGGATTTCCTCCCAGTATGAACTCTCATCATTTTTTGTTATCTAGTTGATGCCTGTGGGATTATTTTTATGTGAGTCTTTAAGACTTGAACTGATTTGACAGATCACTTTGACCTTTTCCTGCTCTCTCAAGTGCACTGAGACACGCGTTGACCTGATGTGTCATTGTCTCAGGGCCCCCACACTGACGGACCCTTGGACGTTCCTGCAGGAGACAGTCTGATTCTGAAAGCCAAATTGCCGGTGCCCTCCGTCCTCCTCATCCACGTCTGTGCCCGGCCGAAAGCTGTGCCAGACCAGGTTAGTACCAACACAACACAATGTTGTATAGATAAAATATCTCATATTACACTCGTGTCATAAATGAGTCTGAAAGACAATATTAGAAAATAGTAAGAAGGCTGAAGCTGCTTTAAAATATTTTAATTGATTATATTTTTAATTTTAAGCTAGAAAGAAGTCTGTAGAGCCAAGGCGAGTTTTTATGAGTAGGTCTATTTGCTAAATTTGTAATAAATGTATGTTTTTAAATGCTCTGTTGTCTATAAAATTAATCACAGATTTATATTTTTACACTGCGTTATATTTGACCTTCTTCAGGTCAACGGGTTACGCTTCATTAGGATCACTAAAGGTCAAGTCCTTATTATCTGGTCTGACCACTGTGTCAATTCAAAGTAGGTGTTTCTCATCCAAAACATTTCATTTCACTCTGCTTTAAAATGTATTATATGCATCTTTATCCTTTAAAGGTTGGACAACGTTAGTAAGGCTAACACCACTTTTATTATGTTATGCTTCGCAGATGCATCAAAACATATGAAGTGGAATTATCCACAGGCGGCAAGGCATTCGGCAAAATCAGCACCCAGAACACTATTTTTACTTCTTATGTTTATTCACCAGGTAAGAATTCACACTAAATTCTTCTAAATCTGAGACCTTTAGAGTCTGACTGTACAGAGAAATAATATCATGCTCTCTGTTGTGTTCTGTAGTGGACCAGGAGGTTAGTGGTCTGTACAGAGTTCGAGCTGTGGACTACTGGGGAAGGCCCGGCGAGTACTCGCTGCCAGAGAGATATTCAGAGGAGCATTAGTCCGAGATCTGGTCTGCTGGCTGTTATGTTATGTTTTGTTATTGTTTTATATAATGTAAATTTTTGGATTGGTGGATTTTGTATTTAATAAAGCATTGTATGTGGTCAGCTGTAATCATGTGAGTCAAGGTATGAAATCACTGAATCCTCGCCCCACCCCATCATGTTGAGGTCACCTGAGGCAAGGTGTAAGTGAGGTTTGAGACGCTTGGGAAGGGATCTCTAGACTGCATTGTTGGTTTCTAATATCCGGTGTCTGGTCAAAGATGGTGGACACAGATCGTCTCCTTTACTGCTCTTTGAAAACATCTGTATTCTCGGTCCAAGGTGTGGACATTTGCATCCTTGAAAGAGTGACCTTTATCGTTCAGGTGCAGATGTTGTCATGTTGAGGTGGCTCTTCTACGGTGGCTGTTTGGTTTCTCCTATTTAGAGTCCGAGCACTACTCACCGCGCCGCACAACATACATTGTGTTATTCAGCTTGTGTTTGGGAGTGCATTGAGATGAACCAGTTTCTGTCTGAGGGTGTTGCTACATCTGAAGTGCAGGGGGAAGTCGTGGGACCACAATGTTGTTCTATTTCTGCCTGGTTGGTGTTTGAAACTCTTTCCTGTACATCTTTGCTGATTTGATTAAGGCTCAGATGAGATAAGCACAAGTTTTAGGACTTTTCTTTAAACACATCCTTTTCTTTCTTTCTCCTCTGCCTTGGAGGAAACATCCTCTGTGACTTCAAAAATTTGGGTTTCTAATTTTTCAAGCGAATCACTTCAAAAGAGTGAATAAACGGGATTGGATAAATAAGTGAACAGTAGATATGAAGTGCAGTTAAGGGAAATAAAAAGCCACCACAAGTTTCTTTACAAAATTTATTGTCACCGATGCAGAATGGCACAGTGCAGATGTTACCCACCAGTGTGACAGTTTGATACAGCTGGTTATTTGATGATATCCACTCCATCGCTAATAGTTTCCAGTGGATTTAAATTGTATTTTTGTCGTGGCAGGTTTAAAGTTTTCACAGGGTTATGGATTGGATTGGATTTATCTGATGTTGGTCACATAGTTGGAATGTGACAGGCTTATTCTCTTGGATCCACTTTAATGTAGGGTTGCTCAACATGCCCCAGATGAGCATTTGTTTAGCAAGCTCCTGTTGAAAACAGAGAGGAGGAACAAGTGTCAGATTAAGTCTTAAAATTCTTTCTCTGCATCAGAGCTTAAGCTAAACAATCCTCAACACAAGTCCTTGTTTTACATACCGGACTGCAGCACAGGCTGGAACTGTCCGGCCATGCAGATTTCCTCCTGCTTCTGGCGGACCACTCTCTGGATGGCAGGGGGGAGGCCACGGGGGTTGCGGGAGAAGACTAGAGCATAGCCATCCTCGCAGGTTCCGTCATCCTTCAGGGTGCGGCAGGCATAGGTGATGGCGTAGTTGTCATAGTCTGTATCAATGACCCAGTAGTTGTCACCTAGAAGTCAGGAATGAGAAATTAGTCCCAGCTCCACGAAGGAAAGACAGAGTGACAAAGAGAACATGATGAGCAGGCTTACCGCCACTGGACAGGTAACTGGCCAGGCCCTGGTAGTCCATAAACATTTTACCAGGGCTGCCAGGGTCAGGGACTGTGTACTGAGCAGCCATGTCAGCACAGACAACCCAGAACCTGAATACAGAGGAGAGGAAATATGCAGCAAATGCAAGCGTATTCATGACCTCACATTGAAGCTGCTACCAAGTATGTTGCAAATACCCACCCAAAGAGAGTGACTCTGCCTCTGGAGGAGGCCACCATGGAGCCATCATCGCCAACCGTGTACTCAGCAGAGATGTTGTCCTGCAGGAACAAACCCTCAGGATCTTTCTTCTGCAGAGCGTACCACTTCCCTGCGTACTGTTATAGGGAAGAAAGGGCAAAGATGAGCTTTATTTTGATTGGCACGTCTATAGTATGGATATACACACTGAAATGTGTGAATATCACAGTAAGTAGCACATAGTTCATAAGTTCATATGTGTGATTGTATGCCGATGATGTTCTGGTTTATACATGAGCCACATTGATCATTTTGTTCCTGTTTTGGTTATTTTTTCAACTACTTATTATACACCAGTGTTACTATAAATACAGTCAAGCTAATTCAGATTACAGAAAGTTCAAAAATACACAGAAAAAGTCTTAGAATATATTTCAATTTTTGATCTCGTAATGAAAGGGTTAAGAAGTATCCTTAAAAGACACATTTGCGTACTCACTCTTTTGGGGTCAAAGTCCTGTTTGACTGTGAAGCTGTCCACCACACAGGAGGCCAGGCTGTGCTCCACACAGGCCAGAAGCATCATCACCAGAGCAAAGATTTGAAAATTCATCCTAACGCAAAACCCAAATTAACACTGTATTATGATTTGTTTATATAAAGGTGTAAAGTCAGCATTCCTAAATCATTTTGACACTAAAATCCTCATAAATGGTTTAAGAACAAGAAAGGGTTGTTCTTTGAGCTCCATATTTATTTGTAAAAATTTGAGCAAGTCCCTTAAAAGAAGCATCTCCTTACCTGAAGTAGGGAATGAAGAAGCCACAAGACGTTTTCAGTGCAGAGTTGTTGCAGTGAACTGTGGTGAGAAGACGCTGTGTGAGCCTTTTATACCCGACGCACAGACAGGCTCGCTGCTTATTTTCAGATTTTAAATCTACGGCTTATCCAGTTAACAAAATCCGCCGGCGTAAGCTGATGAACCCCCAGATTCAGCAGGCTTTATGTAATTCAGTGCAGGGCTACATAATGGAATACAACTTAACAGATGCCCGGCAGGATAAGGCTGGCTGAGCCGCAGGTCACGTATGCACAGCAAAGGTGTTTACATGAGCAGGCAAATGTATTTTTAGCCCTGAGGATACATGAAAATGTATAAAGTGTACAGATTTACCCAGCCTGAGAAAGATGCAGGGTTCAAGAGAGATTCTGTCTTTCTACTGCATCTGTGTTTCCTTTAAATGTGTTCAAGATATTCCCAAAACCCTGAACAGGGACAGTTTTTCCAAGAGCATTAATGCTTTCTGTTATCATTATTAATATTAATTTAACACGATAAAACAAATCACTGCACTAATTAACTTAGTGTTTTGTTCTGCCAAGTCTATTTGTAGATTAGGCATTACTGCTCCGTCTCTTTAGCCTTTTTGCCTGTTCTGTTTTATTCAGGATGTTTTAACCTAAAATTATGTATTTTGTGAGTTCTTAAACTTTAACAACCAGTGGAAAGAAATCAAAAATCTGTTTTCCACCTTCAACAAACAGTACAAATGTACAACTGGTAAAACTGCAAAAAAAGAAAAAAATTATATATATGTACTGGATGTTGGGTCATGTTAGGTCAGCACAGGCTCAGGTGTTCCCGGCTGCTGCCACTTACTTGGTTAAGTAATCTGTCTCTTCTTCAGCTTCGCCCTGCAATGTGTCACACAGGAAACAGCTGAGCTGCATTATAGAAAGTTTACACCACTTATGCATCCTGCATGTGCAGAGGTCTAAAAATGCACAAGCTTCTGTTTTACAGGTATCAAGGTGAAGTTATATTCCAAAAGCGCTCACTTTACGATATTATATATCGTCTACATGGTTTATTTAGAAGAAAAAAGGATAAAGAAAAGCTCTTCTTTTGATTTTACAAATTTTGGAGTCAAATGTCGAGCAACTGGTTTTGTTTTGTTTTTTCAGTTTTTGTGTCCCAGAATCCAAACGTAACCAGATCACTGTAATCCCTCTAACAGCTCTTGGGAGATATTTTTGTAAGGTAAGGAAGCCAATTTAAGACGAGTAGTGTGTCGGTAAATCCGGCTGCATTTTTCTGGCAGCCCTGTCATTGTTGTCGTTCTAACAATAACCTGTCCTGAAGATATTACATAAGACCTTTGTGCCCAACGTCCTCACCTTTTTAAATGCAGTCAAATCTTCGACACTGATGTGACCAGTCACGTGTCAGCAGTGTTAACTCTGCATCTCTAATCTGAAAACAAACGACAGGTTTAAATGATCCTGTTACAGACGCGCACTTGCTTAACTGGAAGGGAGCTCAGGTTGATCAGATCTGGACCAGAGCCATGTCAGGTTGATGACTGGTTCAAGTTGTATAACAAGCAGCTGAGTGTAGAAATATATGCATCCGTCTTATTTAATCATAGGCTGCAGTAACTCTTTTGATACTCAACTAGCCATTCACTTTTCTCCCAATTAAAATTTCATTTTACAAAACTATCTTTTTGTGCATTAGTGAAAATAATTAATGACATAACTCTGGACTTTGGAAACAATAGAAATTATTTTTAGGCGATGCAATTAAACCAAAAGTAAGAGGTTGTTAAAATTGTTTTAACACCCAACCAATGTGGGTCACACTAAAAGTGAAAATGAATTTCCACATGAACTGTAATCTTAATTAAATGGGAAGTTTAGACAATAAGTATGAACTTTTCCACAGGTTCAGAAATACAGCAGGACTGAGCAGAGTGACAGACATGTGAATCTCAAATAAAGAGCATATGACTCAAACTTTGGAGTCATATTTATGCATTTAAATAAGTAAATCTAAATTAAAGATCAGCCACAAAATAAGTAAATTTTTACCTTTAAATCTATAAACTTATAATAAAGTGTTCCAGGCTGTCTTATTTAAAACTGACGTCAAGGGCCTGGTGGCATGTCACCGTGCCAACATCTAAAAGGCTCTTTCAGGCTTTCAAAGAAAAGATTGTGAATGCCTGGCAAAAGGATTTAAGAGGATAAGTCATTCCACTGTAACAAAAACTACAGATCACCTCAGCCATGTTGCCAGTTAGTTCTCAGGCAGACGTGTGACCACCTGTTAAATTATTTTAAAGAAATGTGGTTCACACGCACACAGAGTTATACTTCTTATGTCTTTATTGAAAAGCTTAAAGTGAAGGCTGGAGAAAGTGGACATAATACCTCAAAAGCTCCTTGGATTGAACAGGATTTGTATAAATTGGGTATTGACAACCTGTGCTCTTGGAGTGAGGTTGGAGGGAACAGTGCTTTCATCATCAACTTACACAGAGCAGCATTACGGAGGTGCACGAAAGTGGAGGAAAAAAATAAATCAATGCACTCCGTGTTTCATCAGCATTTCTGAAGAAGAAATGAGAGGTTTACTAAACTAACCAGCACCCCTTCATAAATGGTTCCCAGACAACTGTGCAAATTTTAAGTCGATGTTGTAAATGGAAACCAGTGATCCAAAAAGTTGTTGGCAGTAAAACAAAAAAAAAAAGGTAACTGTAAATAATGATATATTTCTACACTTAATATGAAAAAGTGTTAATGCAGAAGCAATCGGGAATTCAGTTGACTGAAGGAGAACAAAGACCACAGTGCATATATGGCATTAAGAGTTCAAAAGCTTTACTCAATAATCCATGACTAACATTAAATCACAATATCTGGAAAACCAAAGGGCTGCTGTATTATCAAAGGTAACGGTGAACATGTCCACAAAATAGGAGTGTTTTTGAGTGGCAGTGACCCCATTTTGCCATAGCTACTCCAGAAAGAGTGGAAGAGGTTGGAAATTGCACATGGACGTGGACATCCTGGAACAGCACTCCAACGCTTTACTTCAGAATGCTGTCTTCATTTGCTGTGAGGACGAGAGCAAAATATGAGATTTGACAATGCAGTCGTGATTGAGACGTCCACATGTGAGCTGTACAGTATGTCTGCGTGAACAAGGTACCTTCTGCTAGCTGCTTGGCGATGCGCTCCTGCTCTTCACGGACCTTCTTCTCCTCCTCCTCAATCCTCCTCTCTTCCGCTGCAATAGGCTTCAGGTGATCTGAGCAAATCAGAACATTTATTAAGCTGAGGTGGAAGAAAAAGACACGCAGTTTCCTGATTTATGAGATACAACTATTGTCTTACACAGCACGTAGTATATAAGAAGCTCTGCCCAATGAATGGAAGTGTTTGACCTCATTACACTACACAGCTGCAGTAAAGGACAGTTCTAGTAACAACTTACCATATCTCCTTTTGCCATATATGATCCCAGCAATCAAAGCTGAGTACCTGGCTGTCTGCAATAGAAAATGTGTACATGTTAGTGTCAAAAACTCCACAATGAGCCGGCTCAGCCGCAAAAGAAAAAACACGATACAATTGTAAATGATAAATGATTTATGTCTGACAGTGAGAGCCATCCATCAGCCTCTGATGACCATTTGGTACCTAAAAAGCGAGCTACTTCAAAAACCCTCCAACAAAACACAGGAGGAAAAATGTTCCCAGTAAAAGTGGAAACAACAAAAGGTGTTTCACCACTTGAGGCAAAAAACACACCACCGAGTAAAACCTTGCCATAAAGAGGGAGATACTAGCAGCTGGTGTTGTGTGACCCAAATGTAAAATGACTCCACTGAGCATCGCTGGGGAACTCGCTGACTGCACCTCCATATGACAGGAAGGGCAAACGTGGATGGAAGTGACTGATGTGATCACATGGTGGAAAAACAAGGCTGTAAGCAGCTGGTTAAAAAGCTTGATCCAAGACAGAAAATATTTTTCAGTTTTATTATATGACAGCATGGTGCAGCTCCTGAAGGGTTAAGTTTACACTTTAGTTCAACAATAACCAAAGTGTTAAGCAGTTATACTTAACAGTTATAATGCACCTTGTTTTAATAGATTCACATTTCAATTATGGCAAATTTATTGAAATATTCTGATATTGTGTATTATACCGTCACACAGCTTTTTGTTTTGTAGATTTATAGTGTATATATTATTTATGAATGCAATATTCATTATTGTCTTACACAGTGTCAGTCTGTAGTATATATATACACATTTTTGCATTCTCATAGAATAATGCCCTTAGTAGGCGCCTGCAGCATTTTTAGTTTAACTTTGTTGTTTGCTCAATGTTTATTAAAGACTGTACTATTTGTATTCTTTATCCTGCTGCTGTAACACAAACTTCCCTTGTGGGATTAAAGTATTTATCATTTTGAAGCTGTATTTTCTAACACCAGCCGCTACACCTGATGAGCTTTCATTAGTACAAAACCCACATTTGACTGAGGATTTAAAGGGCATTAACGACAGGGCACAAAGAGTAACTGTTCCAGTAAAAAAATATCTAGTCTACAGTAACCTTATCCACCTGTCATTCACAGTATGACCAGTAGGGGGCAACAGCTTCGCTCCAAAACAAGAGTTTTCTGACAGCTGACAACTGAAGTAGAAGGCGAACAGCAGCTAAACTTGTTTGATGCAGAGACAAATACAAAAACAACACATTTTTAGAATTAGTCATTTCCGGTGACTCCACTTTACCAGCCAGTTAGCGCTGCGGCGTTTAAATGAAGGCAGCTTGTATTAACTATCAGTCAAATCAAGCGTGATGTTCCGTAACAGTCACTGTTCTCCCGCACACATGTACGGTCAGTGCAAGCTGAGCTGTACGGCACAATCAAACAACAGTACAACTCAGGCTGCAGCTGCTCATTCATAGTTTTAGTGACACAGCTGACAGCTAGCATGCCCCTGCTAAACGTTAGCAGGTTAGCGTGTTCTCGGTAGCTAACTAGCAGCCTAAAAGACGGCGGTTTGTGCCGTCTGACTATAAAACACTAGTTTTATAACAAAAGGTGTGTCAATGCAAACCTTAATCAGAGGTGACACTGCAACCGGAGGAACCATAGTTTCACGGCAGGCTTACGATTAACAGCAGAGGTCACTTTAGCACCAACAGGAGGAAGAGCAGAGGTGTCTTCTTCTTTAGGTCTTTCTGCCGCTGGTGAACTGCTGCCACCTTCTGGAACAAGTGGTCCTCTTCAGCCTTGAGGCCTGGAGTTCCCCACGCCTGATCTAGGCTGCAGCTCAGGCTGTCCAAGAGCTCAGTGATCCCCTTGTCCAGATCTGGATGGAGATCCCCCAGGACACCATCCGTCATCGCATTAGGAACATGCCCCGACATTTTCATGTATTCACTATTTTTGAGCTACTGCAATGAAAATTCAGCAAAATGGACTAGCCCGTCTACTTGTTCCAAACACATCAACCTGTCCATAACTGTACAGATATGAGCATGATGTCTTTTTCTCATTTAGACCGAATGTGTTTAAGTTTTTTGAAGAGTGTAGTTGATAAAAACTATAAAAAGAGTTTGGGTTTGTTTTTTTGTTGTTGTTGTTGTTGTTGTTGTTCGCTTTGTTTTTCCCCTTTTCTTGATGCCAAAACTGTAAAAAGGAAGCAATGTCAGTCTATGGGACAATTTGTGATTGTTATTTGTGCTTCACAATAAAAATATTTGAAGAGAAAAACTATAAAAAGCAATCAACTCTGTACTGAATACAATAAAACAAAAATAAAGTTGATGCGAAATGTCTTTAGCATTGCAAATGCTGTTTTGTGCTGTGATATGTACTAAACTACTCAACTTCCTCAACCATGCCTCCATGTAACAGTGCTGTGCCACCCTGTGGACTGTTTTTCTAATTAAATGCAAACATCTGATCTTCTTTTATCTGTCTATATTCAGTCATAGAGTTTGTCTACATCTGAAAATAATGTAGAAACTGTTCTTCAGACTTGAAGCACAGACATAACACTGGGTTCATTCCCTTACTGATGCTGCCATCCAGCAATAATAATAATAATGATAATAATAATAATAATAATAATAATAATAATACTTCATAATCCACGTTTTCCACAGAAATAAGGTCTATGAGCTAAATGGAAAATCAAAACCCAAGCCCATTATTAAATATGTCAATAATACTTAGCGTTAGCTTGATTTATTCATTTTAAACCAGTTTTATTTTCGGTTTGGGATCATGGTCCTGTTTGAACACCCAACTCTGTCTAAGTTTCAACCTTCTAGCTGTTTTGAGGTGAAGAATTTGAAGGTATTCTTCCTTCTTAGTTATTCCATCAACTTTGTGCAATGTAACAACCACTGGCAGCAAAACAGCACCATAACATGATGCTACCACCACCATGCTTGACAGCTGGTACAGTATTAGTTTTGACAGCCACACCTTTACTCCTCCAAACATACCTCTTATCATTGTTGCCGAATCACTTGATATTTGTTCATTCTTATCATAAAACATTTGTTAGAAGGCTCGATTTGCCTCGATGTTGATTTTAAAGCAGGGGCTTCTTTCTCGGTCAGCACCCTCTCTGTCCATGGTAATATAAAACTGACTTCACTGTGGACAGTAATGCTGGTGTTCCAGCAGTTTGAGTCTGGCTGGTTCTTGAGTTGTTCCTGAAAATCCTAACCAATTTCCCCTCATCTGATATTGATAGTTCAGGTGTTTTTTCAAGAATTTAGCAAAGTGATGTCACATTTGAACAGCATGTACCTACATATAGAAAGAGGCCTTCCCAACCTGTGTAAATCTACAATTTCCGTTCTTAGATTAGACACCGAGTTCCTTGAAATCTCCCATTGTTCTGAGTGTTGGTAATTCCAAGGAAAAGCTACAAGTTGTGGTCAGTCATGATCACTAAGAAGTTAAAATGCTTTGTCAGGTTAAAAGACAGTGTGGAGCCTTCAGCACCAATTATTAAAGATTTAAGAGAACATGTGTATATATTTGAGTCTGCATGTATATTTTGACCCTGTGTGTATTAGGAAAAATCCAGAAGTCATTAAAGATGTTTGCTGTCCAATCATTAGAACCTGGAAAAAGAACAGTTCAAATAAATTGTTAAGGGCCCAAAATTACCATGATGTTCATGTTGAGTACATGTGAACTTCTGACTACAGCTGTATATGTAACTGCTGGGTCTCCGAGGTAATCCGACCAGCTCTTTTAATGTATTCCTAGATCCAGGTTAAAGACAACAGGAGACTGGGATTTTGAGGTTGTGGCTCCCAAGTTGTGAAACTCGCTTCCAGTAATTGGACCTTCTTTTTTTTTTTAACAAAAAAACCCCCCTTTAAGACCCACATGTGTGAGATTTGCTTTAATTGGTTTTATCCATTTGTAGTTTTAACTGTTGTATCCTATTTTGTACTGCAAAGCCCTGTGATGTTTGTTCTTGAAAAGTGCAGTTTAAATGAACTTGTTTACAATCAGTCACTGAGGAGACTCTCTCTGTGAGGAAAACAGCATTTATTGAAAACAGTGTTTGAGACAGCATATGTCTCAAAGCCAATAAATCATACCGCGTACATTGGCGGAATGATTTACTTGCTTTGCATGCAGATTTGCAAAATGACCGAATACTGCAAACACATGAAAAGCAGCGCTGCACTACAAAGTTCACCAAGTAAACAGATCACCTGTGTGAACACTGATTTAAAGCACTTCAGATGCAAAGGAAAGGAAACTTTGTTCAGCTGCCTCTTAAAAGCGTCTCTTCCTAAATTTCACTGAGCTACACTGTAGATGTGTATAAGGACCTATGCCCTGCCTATGCCCGAGAGAAAAGGATTAAAGGATTTTCATTCATTCTATAGGTATCCAGGTGAACTCTGACCTCTTTATCCAAACATTTAGATGTTGATGAGATTACAGATTTTCACTCTGGGAAATTAAGAGTACTGCTTTTAAAACATTTCACTTAAAAATTATGCATTTTAATTTGACTTTAAGTTAAAAAAAAACAACCTCTTCACAGCATGGATAAAACAATCATATGTAAACATATTTTTACACACTAGATGCTTTTACGGAGAGAATTATTCCCATTTTTGCACCAAGGGTAAATACTGTAGATGTGCACAATTTAATAAATGTTGGCCACAAACGTTTCTCTTTGTCTCTCTTTTGATATAGTGCATAGTTGACAAAATATCTTGTAGATTTGAAGAATGTTTACATTTGTGGTATTCTTGAAACAAATATTTCTAAATTATGCTTTTAATGCTTGAATATCCCTTAATAAAAATATAATTTCCTGTAAGAAAATTTAAAGGGACCAGTTTTCCCCTTCTTCTCGGCACACTGTGTGCCAGATTTTCACTCTGAACTCAGTTTAATAGCTAACTAGTCTGGAGGGTGTAGACAGCCATATGCTTCCCTCACAAAAGCTGCCAACTAGCTGGAGCGCCCCACTCCAGTAAGCTGAGTGGTTTCTTTCTTTTCTTTTCTTTTGTCCCTGTTCTAGTTTCACAGTGAAGCATATTAGTTTGTTCTATAAAGAAGAAACAATCAGTGTGCATGACATTGGTGGTTTCCAAAGCAGTGTTCCAGGGTTTTCACCGTCCTCTTGCCAAATTTCACCTTCCCTCGGTTCTTCAGGGAGGCGGTGTACTGGTTGGACTTGAGTTTGGAGTAGTAGTCTGAGAACTTGTTGAAGAGGATAGATATGGGCAGGCCATTGAGGATGATTCCAAAAGCAATGCAGATGAAGGCAAAAATACGGCCTAGCATGGTCTCTGGATAGACGTCTCCGTAGCCCACAGTGGAGATGCTGACCTGCAGCGAAGACAGGAAAACGGTCAGTGCTGATGGAAAAAACATCCCAGAAATAAACAGTAGGCACGTTTAGCCAGGGCCCAGCTAAACTGACCTAAAGCTTTCTCTGCTTTTGGCTGCCTATTGTAATCTAAACCATCATGTTGTATTAAATACGCCTTCAAACGAATGACTGAGGCCACCAGGAAAGTGTTTACTGAGGTTATAGATGAAGTGAGCAGCATGCTCATATTCACACTCACTTCTAAACAGGAGATGCCCCCTGTTGGCCATAAGATAGAATGTACATTACAGCCAACTTTTCTATACAGCTTATGGACAGTGTTAAGAGAACTTTCTTTTGTAACTCTCTTAACCGTCCTAACAACAAGCCTGGCCTCCTCTTTAGAGTACAGCGTCCATGAACAAGAGTTTGTAAATGCTTCTGTATATCTCAGTGCTGCAAATTGTAGGTATGCTAAAAATAATTATGTTAAAAAAATGCAAACGTTCATCTATCTATTTTCCACCACTTCTCAAATTCCAGGTTGCTTCCAGGCTAGAGCCTATCCCATCTGCCATGGGGCAAAGGAGGGGGTACACCCTGGACAGGTCCCCAGCCCATCGCAGCGTTAACACACCATGCCACTACTTATTACATCTGATTATTAGATATTAATAATAATCACTGCTACACGAATACTTACGGTGAGATGACACATGACAATTTGTTTGTACATCAGGACATGCACTGGCTAGCAAACCACCTTTGTAGTAGTTATAAATCTTGCCCTAGAGTGGTTCAGTTTTGCTGAATTTCACTGCTTTCCCCTCCTGCTGACAGACTCACAGTCAGGCTGTATTGTGTAAATACATTCAGACATTTAGTTAGAAAGCACCCACACTGCCCCTTGATCCATGAGCACTTTTGTCAGACACCAGTTCAGTTTTCATAAGGTATCCTGCCACCAGACTGCAGGTAAACTGTCTTAGAAGTAGGTGGTTCGATGACTCACTGTATGTGAATTTACATTAATGCAATGGGAGTCGGTAGCCTTGAGCAGCATTCAGAGTTCTATAAACATGACTATCATTCAGAGGATTATTGTTTCTTTCCTTTGGATTAGATGTAAGATTCTACCACCTGGTTTAGGGGAGGGAGGGAAAGGATCTGTTAATGGGTTTATTCATGGTGGCAGGCAGACTCTGTGAATCAAGATGTTAACCTCTTAAACTCCAGCACAGACACTACTGGAGTTATGACTGTTCCACCCTCTAAAACTTGACAAGGTGCCCCACAAAATATTCAATACACAATTCCTAGGAAGCGCAGGGAGACATGTCCTTAATCAGAGCTGACCTCATTTGTTTTGTAAGGTGGTATTGCCCAGTGTAATCTAATAATGTTGCACTGAGACACGAGTTACTCAAGGACAGGACGCATTAATACTTACTTTATGATAAAGTTTATATTTGCTACCCTTTCTGTTATTACTTCATACTGTAGTCATTCTTCATTATACCCCTCAATACAAACATGCACTTACAGCTGCCCACCACCATGCATGAGGAATGCTGGTGAAGTTTGTGTGTGGCATGTCGTGCTCCACGGTATAAACCATAGCAGAAAAGCTGAAAATGCCCATGGCGATGAAGAGGAAGAGGCAGCCCACTTGCTGGTAGCACTGTCGCAGGGTGAAGCCAAACGCCCGCAGACCCGTGGAGTGACGCGCCAGCTTCAAGATCCGAAAGATCCGCATCAGTCTCATGATCCTCAACACTTGCCCCAGCTTTCCCACCTGCCCCACCGCCTGCATGTCAGCCTCATGCTTCACGTAATTATCCTGGCTGTCAAAGATCTCCAGAATGCACTGCAGATACTGAGGCAGGATTGCGATTAGGTCCACGGTGTTGAGCACGCTCCTGCTGAAGGAACTGAGGTCGGGTGTGGATATGAGACGCAGCAGGTATTCCATGGTGAAGAAGGTGATGCACATGGACTCCACGCACTCCCAGTATGTCTTGCCGCTGAGGTGACCTGAAGCAGTTCTGTACTGCATCTCCTGTACCGTGTTGAGGGTCATGGCCACCAGGGAGATCAGGACAAACAAACTGGAGGCCACAGCCATCAGCTTGGCCTGCACAGATGAAAAAGGCTTCTCCATCAAATTCCAGATGGCTCGCCGCATCTGGCCCATGAACATGTCGTGGAACAGCTCCTCGTTCTCCTCTATCTCTATCTCTGCCTCCAGCTCCCTCTGGATTTTCAGCTGGTCGTTGAGCTCGTCCTGCCTCTCCTCGAAGGCGATGCGGCAGCAGCGGTGGGTGGTCTTGATCCTCACGCCCCAGTAGTTGATCTCCTCCAGAAAGTTGCGGGGACACAGCTCGTCCTTGATCCAGAGCACTCCCGTCCTGTAGAAGTTGAAGATGCTGTGAAAGACATCTGGGTCCCTGTCAAAGAAGTACTCGTTGCTGGTCACTATGTAGTCATCACACAGGTCCAGCTTCATGTTGTGGTCTGTGTACGTGGCCAGTCTCCCTATCCTGGTCTTGGGGTACTTCGCTGCCATCTTGTAGGCTATCTTGTAGGGCTTCCCTCCTACATTAATATTGATCACATAGTTCTTCTTGGAGGAGGAAATGTGCTTGGTGAAGCCGTATGGAGTACTGTCATCCTCTTCGTCCTCATACTCTGCATAAATGTCGTAGATGTCCCTGCTGAGCTCCTGCAGAGAGTTCCACGTTTTCACGCAGCTTTCCTTTGCTAGTGGGTAAACGATCTCAGAAGGTCTTCGATTAAGATCAGAATCTGTGACTTTGTAGTTGGGGAAGAGACTCTGTCTCCTGTTCGGTATGCTGTCCACCTTCCTGGTGCTCCCCATCTTCCTGTGCTCCACCCTCAAAAACTACACAACACACAGAGCAGCCAGACTGACCAGCATTACTGGAGTCTAATACCCCCTTTACCTAAGAGTGGAGGACACAAGCAGGATGCCTCATGGCCCTGTTAATGTTGCTGACTGAGAGGATCCGCATGCTTACAGGACATATAAATACCATTATCCTCTACTGAGCTGCCTGGTGACATGATGTTGGCTGTGTAGAATATCTGAACAGATGACCAATAAGAATACATCTCGTTTTATATAAAATGTGTTTTGAAATCCCTTACTCAAGAAGTTATACCTGAAGGCTATGTGTGGGAAATACTACTGTATACCTTTGTTACTTGCATGCTGTCTGAATAAAACTACACTACTTTAATACAGGAAAAACTGTAGATTTCTAGTAGAAGTGTTGTTAAAAGTTCACTTCAAATTATTTGTGAGATGTTTTTGTATTGGTTTCCTATAGCAAAGGGAAACAAAGGAAGGCTAGTGCATACATAAAAGAGGATAAAGGTTTTAAGCATTAGCCTACTTCCTGACTGGGAGGGGGTGGGGGGTGGGGGCGTTCCTCAGAAGTGAAGTGAATCAAGGTTGCATGCCCTTAACATTAAAACATGTGGTTTTAATGTTAAAGCAGCAGACAAGCATCAGCAGCAACGCTGTGACACATTCACATAAGCAAATAGCAGGCTGAAAATTTCTACTCAGAAGAAACAAGTGTCTCCAACATGACTTTGATTGCCATTGAATCCTCTTATTGGATATCAGATTATTGTCCTGCTGACCAATGACGGCATTCTGCAAGACTATTGGCTTATTACAAGAGCCATAAAGTATGTCAACCCTTTATTTACCTTCCTGCTGCCAGCCACCACATGAGGGTTAAATCAATTAAGGACTGAAGTCATTAAATCAGTGACACTTAAATACCACTTTCAGACTTAAGATAGCCTTATTAGTATAATGTGTCATTAGAACAAGGGGTAAACTGGGATGACGATGCAAACTGTAGGGTCACATCAAGTGGAAGAGAAAGGAAAAGAACATTTTCCATATGATACATTTTCAGAACAATGTTTTTTGTTGTTTGTTAAGCCACTTCACATCTGTGAATCATTTAAGAATCAGAATCAGAATCAGAATTGGTTTTATTGCCAAATGTTGAGCAGGTTTACAACATTAGGAAATTGCTGCGGTGCTTCAGTGCAAACATACTGTCATAAATTACGCTTAAATAGACATGAAAATAAAAATAAGAATAAGAATTAAAAGTGCTAAGTAGATAGGTATATACACGAGGGGCTCAAGAGTTGGGAGTTCGCCTTGTAATCAGAAGGTTGCCGGTTCGAGCCCCGGCTCGGACAGTCTCGGTCGTTGTGTCCTTGGGCAAGACACTTCACCCGTTGCCTACTGGTGGTGGTCAGAGGGCCCGGTGGCGCCAGTGTCCAGCAGCCTCGCCTCTGTCAGTGTGCCCCAGGGTGGCTGTGGCTACATTGTAGCTGCCATCACCAGTGTGTGAATGTATGTGTGAATGGGTGGATGACTGGATATGTAAAGCGCTTTGGGGTCCTTAGGGACTAGTAAAGCGCTATATAAATACAGGCCATTTACCATTTACACGAGTGCAGGTGGTGATCAGTGCCAAACATGGAATGATGCAGTGAACACAGCGTAGGGTCATGTGTTAGTGGCGGGAACAGTCATACGGTTATTGTTCATGAGTCCAACAGCAGAGGGGAAGAAACTGTTCTTATGGCGAGAGGTTCTGGTGCGAATGGACCGGAGCCTCCTGCCTGAGGGGAGCAGGTCAAACAGACTGTGTCCAGGGTGAGAAGGGTCAGCTGAGATCCGAGCTGCACGCTGCAGTGTCCTGGAGGTGTACAGGTCCTGCAGAGATGGGAGTCTGCAGCCAATCACCTTCTCAGCAGAGCGCACAACACGCTGCAGTCTCTGTTTGTCCCTGATAGTGGCTCCAGCGTACCACACGGTGATGGAGGAGGTGAGGATGGACTCGATGATTGCAGTGTAGAATTGCATCATCGTCCGTGTTGGCAGGTTGAATTTCTTCAGCTGCCTCAGGAAGTACATCCTCTGCTGGGCTTTCTTAATGACGGAGGTGATGGTGGGCTCCCACTTCAGGTCCTGGGTGATGGTGGTACCCAGGAAGCGGAATGAGTCCACAGAGGTGATGGGGGTGTCAGTCAGGATGATGGGGGGAGTGGGGCTGTGTGCTTAAGTATATGAAAGGCACCCAATTCGAGGGATAAACCAATAATGTGTCTACACATACGAGACAACTCAACAGAAAACTCATTTTAAATTGTTGCAATAGCACATAATTTGTTGAGCATTGATTAACATTATCTGAAAGTCATGTCCTTGGTGCAAATTGTTGTCAGTATGTACAGTGCAGTTCAGCAGAGAGGTACAACGGTGAGTGTCAACAGGAATCTGTAAAACACAGCTCTGCCGTGATTTGAGACTGAGATCATTGTGATAGGATCATCTTGAGAAAGAAGAGAACAAAAGGCAACCAACATCCAAGGAAAAACATTTCTAATATCCTTTAAGAAGCCTGGAGAACTAGCCCTAAAGAGTACTTAAAGAAACTATAAGAAAGCTTTCACAGGAGAGTTCAGGCTGTGTTGAAGAATAAAGGTGGCCATGCCAATTATTGACTTTCAAGCTTGCTAGAATTCCACAAACTGTTTTTGTCTTATCTGCTGTATTTTGATGTGTGTTTGCATGTTTCAATAAATCCCTGCACCTCTTTCTCATTTTCCCAGCAAAACATAAAGAAATGAGAGGCAGCTCTTGCCTTTTAAGGAGGAAATAATGTGGTTAATTTTTACTATGACCTTCACTCTGACATGGTGACAAACATTACCTACCTACAGACCGAGTCACTCCCGGACCATCAGCACCGGCTCCCCTCAGGGTTGTGTTCTTTCTCCTCTGCTCTTCTCCCTGTATACTAACTGCTGCACCTCCACCCACCAGTCTGTCAAGCGAATCAAGTTTGCAGATGACACCACCGTTATTGGACTCATCTCGGACGGGGATGAGTCTGCCTACAGGAGGGAGGTTGAACGTCTGGTGTCCTGGTGCAGCCACAACAACCTGGTGCTGAATGCCCAGAAGACAGTGGAGATTATTGTGGACTTCAGGAAGCACACAGCTCCACTCCCCCCCATCATCCTGACTGACACCCCCATCACCCCCAGTTAACTTCAATAATTACTTCCTCCAAACCATCAACGTGTCTTTTAGACCCCATTCCTACAAAACTGCTCAAAGAAGTCCTGCCATTAATTAATTCTTCAATCTTAAATATGATCAACCTATCTCTAATAATCAGCTATGTACCACAGGCCTTCAAGCTGGCTGTAGTTAAACCTTTACTCAAAAAGCCATCTCTAGACCCAGCAGTCTTAGCTAATTATAGTCCAATCTCCAACCTTCCTTTCATATCAAAAATCCTTGAAAGAGTAGTTGTCAAACAGCTAACAGATCATCTGCAGAGGAATGGTTTATTTGAAGAGTTTCAGTCAGGTTTCAGAGCTCATCACAGCACAGAAACAGCTTTAGTGAAGGTTACAAATGATCTTCTTATGGCCTCTGACAGTGGACTCATCTCTGTGCTTGTCCTGCTAGACCTCAGCGCAGCGTTCGATACTGTCGACCATAATATCCTATTAGAGCGATTAGAACATGCTGTAGGTACTGCACTGCAGTGGTTTGTATCATATCTATCTAATAGACTCCAGTTTGTGCATGTAAATGGAGAGTCCTCTTCACACACTGAGGTTAATTATGGAGTTCCACAGGGTTCAGTGCTAGGACCAATTCTGTTTACATTATACATGCTTCCCTTAGGCAGCATCATTAGAAGACATAGCATACATTTTCACTGCTATGCTGATGACACCCAGCTCTATCTGTCCATGGAGCCAGATAACACACACCAATGAGTTAAACTGCAGGAATGTCTTAAAGACATAAAGACCTGGATGGCCGCTAACGTTCTGCTTCTTAATTCAGATAAAACTGAGGTTATTGTACTCGGCCCTGAAAATCTTAGAAATATGGTATCTGAAGGAAACGGTTTCCAAGGCCTAATCCGTGGATCGACTTCCTTCGAGACGTCTATCAGCAGAGAATGTACCTTCACCTATCAGCAGAGAATGTCCCTTAGTCTGTAACACAGTCAAATATATTCTCAAGCAATATTCAAGCATGCCATTCAGCGTGTTAGTACGAGCTCGGGAGCAGCTTGGGAGAACAAGAAAACAGAGACTGCTTCAGATTGTCTTCCCAAATTGACTCAACTTTATTCACAAGTACAACAGTTTATATAGAGGGTAAAATTCATGAGACAGCAGATTATCAGTTTAAACCAGTACAGACCAAGATAAGGGAGTGTCTTCCTGCCCTTGGGTGAAGAAGCATCCTTTGTGTAGTGTATCAGTTCAGCTACAATTGTGATTATCTCAGCGACATATTTTCAAGGCACAAAACAAAGAGTTCTTTCATTAGTGAAATCTGAAACAAACCATTTGGCCTTCAACAGGCGTCTAAAAGATTAAGAAACTAATGTAGCTGAGGGAGTGATCTCTGTGGTATTTCAACCTTGTACCAGCCTGTGATTCTCACACATCAATTCTTGGGTCAAAGAGAAAAATAACTAAAACAAAGGGGCCTTATTGAATGACAGAGTTTTCCTGCATAATGTCACTATAAAACAATATCCAGTAAATGCTACCATGGTACTAAAATACCTAACAGTATCTAACCAGATTCTTACTCTGGATGGCATTACCTTGGCCTCCAGTAACGCTGTGAGGAACCTTGGAGTCATTTTTGACCCGGACATGTCCTTCAACGCACATATTAAACAAATATGTAAGACTGCGTTCTTCCATTTGCGCAACATCTCTAAAATTAGAAATATCCTGTCTCAGAGTGACGCTGAAAAACTAGTTCATGCATTTATTACTTCCAGGCTGGACTACTGTAATTCATTATTATCAGGAAGTCCAAAAAACGCACTGAAAAGCCTTCAGCTAATCCAAAATGCTGCAGCAAGAGTCCTGACAGGGACTAGAAAGAGAGAGCAGATTTCTCCTGTTTTGGCTTCCCTTCATTGGCTTCCTGTTAAATGGTAAATGGCCTGTATTTATATAGCGCTTTACTAGTCCCTAAGGACCCCAAAGCGCTTTACATATCCAGTCATCCACCCATTCACACACTGGTGATGGCAGCTACATTGTAGCCACAGCCACCCTGGGGCGCACTGACAGAGGCGAGGCTGCCGGACACTGGCGCCACCGGGCCCTCTGACCACCACCAGTAGGCAACTGGTGAAGTGTCTTGCCCAAGGACACAACGACCAAGACTGTCCAAGCCGGGGCTCGAACCGGCAACCTTCTGATTACAAGGCGAACGCCCAACTCTTGAGCCACGATCGCCCAGAATTGAATTCAAAATCCTGCTCCTCACATACAAGGTCTTAAATAATCAGGCCCCATCTTATCTTAATGACCTTGTAGTACCATATCACCCTATTAGAGCACTTCGCTCTCGCTCTGCAGGCCTACTTGTTGTTCCTAGAGTATTTAAAAGTAGAATGGGAGGCAGAGCCTTCAGTTTTCAGGCCCCTCTTCTGTGGAACCAGCTTCCAGTTTGGATTCGGGAGACAGACACTATCTCTACTTTTAAGATTAGGCTTAAAACTTTCCTTTTTGCTAAAGCATATAGTTAGGGCTGGACCAGGTGACCCTGAATCCTCCCTTAGTTATGCTGCAATAGACGTAGGCTGCCGGGGGATTCCCATGATGCATTGAGTTTTTCCTTTCCAGTCACCTTTCTCACTCACTATGTATTAACAGACCTCTCTGCATTGAATCATATCTGTTATTAGGCAGGAGGCTCCGGTCCATTCGCACCAGAACCTCTCGCCATAAGAACAGTTTCTTCCCCTCTGCTGTTGGACACATGAACAATAACCGTATGACTGTTCCCACCACTAACACATGACCCTACGCTGTGTTCACTGCATCATTCCATGTTTGGCACTGATCACCACCTGCACTCATGTATATATCATGTATATATCTATCTACTTAGCACTTTTAATTCTTATTCTCATTTTTATTTTCATGTCTATTTAAGCGTAATTTATGACAGTATGTTTGCACTGAAGCACCGCAGCAATTTCCTAATGTTGTAAACCCGCTCAACATTTGGCAATAAAACCCTTTCTGATTCTGATTCTGATTCTGATATATATATATATATATCTTTCAGTGATTTTATCACAAAACCATTTATGCAACTGTCTGCTGAATAAATCCAAATGTCTTTCCTGTAAATATCACGTGTGGCCGTAGTGAGTCCTCTTTTACAGTATTGCTGAAATTTCTAACTTACAATGTGGTGATTAAAAATGATGGATTGTCATAGAATTTAATATTTCAGAATAAATGTGATAAAGATCCAAAAGGATTTAAATGGAAAGAATTTAAATTAAAGTTGTCCAACATAGTGACAAACATAGCTAGCAAACATAATCGGTCATACTTCTTTGTACTTTTCATTTACAGCTGAATCTCCCTATTGATCCAGTTCATGATACAAGATGCTAAAACAAAACAACTTTTTACTTGCAAATCTGGGGATTAATATGACCCCCCACACCCCAAAGCCTATGCTTTGTTGTCAATCACAAATGTCCACAAGATCATATTTAGTCCCTTTAAAGCTGTTTAGCAGAGCAAGAATGCAGGTTTTAATCTGCCCTGTAGCTTTTTTAAAGCCTCCGGTCATATACATTCCTTGTTATTTAAATTCAAACACAGATTGTTCAGCCACAGTAAATGCTGGCGTTTGACCTTTGAAGGTGTTATTACATAATTTCAAAGTGAACAACTTTGCAATCTGCAAACTCCACAGCAGATTATACTTTATGGTATACCTTTTTCGCAGTGTCAGTTTTGGTGTCAATATTTTTTTTAGGTACAGTGAGGTACAACAACCTAATCTTATTTTCTCACTTGCATGTGTGAATTGTACACATGTTCATATTCCAGTTTGTTAAAAAGAGTTAGATTTTGTTGCTGCCTCAAATAAAAAAGAAAACAAAACGGAACAACAACAAAACCCCATCAAAATATTTATTTATCTGTTTTACATTGTGTAGTATGGGGGAAGGGGGCAGAGTGCTCTGCTAAATGTTGCTTTTTACTAAGAATTTTTATTTTTTACATTTAGATGACTGGCTTCTCCCGCTTCTGCTGTGCACAGGTTATTTTACCTCTAGTATTCATGAAGTAGCTTTGGAGATATTTCAGATATTTTTATTTTCTGGTTTGAAGCCTTGAAAGAATTATTGCAATGATTCCCAACAATACATCATTTTCAGAGACAATTTAACACATCACAATAGGAAACAGAATAATCAAATTAATGGCGCTTCGACTTTGAGATCTGATTGCTTGTGTGTGACAGAATCAAGTCATCAGTAATGTTATTAGTAACACCACTTTTCTGTGTTCGTCAGTAAAAAATACTGAGTAGATACCGATTAGGAATAGATTAGATTATCAGTGATACTCAAATGCAATCACAGGAAAATAATGGTTAACTTGTGCATTCCTCAGGCATCCTCTCACTCTCCAAGACTGAGGTAAAAAGTCCACTGCCCTCACTCCTGGGCATCTCACTATCTCCACAGATATGTCGTGTGGACCAACTGCTTTGTCTTGACATGTGTGAAACTTCCTGATTCACTCATTTTTCTCCATCTGTCCTCTGATGAATTTTCTTCATTCATCAGCTCCTCAAAATACTACTTCCATCTTCTTGAGACAGCTTGTCAGAGCTAATTCTACTTATTAATTACACGTGTGCTTTCGCTGCTGAGACACACAAGTGAATTACACTGCTCTTATATTGCCAGGGTTGTTGACTGATTATTGGAGGGCTGTCCTGACATGTAGGTTGAACACCATTTATGTGCTTAAGTTTCAGCTTGTTCTGTATCAGGCTGGCAACTCATCATTTATGGTATTCCCTTTTCCCCTATGGCCAAATCCATCACTTGTTAGAGATGAGTTCTTGTGGTAGAAACTTTGAAAAAGAGAAGAAGAAGAAACTACAATGAGTCAATATTATTTTAGAAACAAAGCACACATAAATTTTGATCAGCTTACGTTTCTGAACACATTCAAATCACGTTTGTTACTTAACCACCTCACCAAAAACTACAGCGGGGTCGCACAGTGGGGCCTGACAGCACTGTGAGCTCTGTCAAGTTAGTTACACTACAATAAAAGATTATATGATTGTAAGAAAATAAAAGTGTTTTATTTCCAATATGCAGACAAAAAAAATGAAGACTGAAGGTCTAATTAATATTTTTATGCAAAATCGGCTTACATGTAAAAAGGTTTCTGTCGGCTGGCCCCAAAGGTGTGACTTCCGGGCTTGATTGGCAAACTGAGGAGATGTGCATTAAACGGAGGTGGTGATTTATATATATATATTTTTTATTTTCTTAGCGGTGCAGAGCATCTTCTGTATTTTATTACCAATGAAATAGTTATTGTTATAAAGATAAACTAAATTATTTGATAATTTATTTATTCTTAAGGAAACTCTAACAGCAACGGCCACTATATATTATTTTGAAACGCCCAACCGGAACTTATTTAAGCAATTACCTCGTTTGCTAAGAAAACGCTGTTTTTTTAAAGGGAAACCAAGGTTGTTGAGGTCTGTGGTGGGCATAGCAGGTGGAAGGTAGGTGTAAACTAATTTTTGCACTATAGCTGTCCAGTTACCACAGATGTTCTCAGTCTTTAATTTTTTCTTGTTTCGGAGCTTATCGCTGGGGTTAGCGGAAACCGAGATGCGTGCAGGTGTCAAGTCAAACGAACTGGTAAAGTGCGAGCTAACTAGCTAGCTAGGCTGAAGCTAGCGAGGCTAACGGTTGGATTTCCGCGGTTCGCAAAGAAGGCTGCCGTGCTCCGGGATCTTACTGCCTTTGGTTGGCCGGAGTAGACAGTGGAAAAGTTAGTGTTGTTGGCTGTTCGCAAAAAACATACTGTCACGGTTGTATTTTGCCTTTTATAAGTACAGTGGCGAATATTTGCTGTGAGTGGCTGCGGGCGGTAAGGGGGGCATTTCCTTTACATAGACGGTTCTGTTCAGTATGCTAAAGTCCTTCTCCGTAGAGGCGAGGTAAGAATAATAAAAGGCCAGTCATCCTCTTCATTACAGCATATTTTACGATGTTACATTTATAAATGCTAACTTTTAGTAGTTTTTCATAATTAAAATTACTTGTATGAGTAAGTATGTATGTTGTGAAGCTAATTGGTCTCGTCAAACAAACAGGCAAGTTGTGTTTGGCAAATGCTAAAAGATAGGAAACCTAAATGAGTGATTTGGGATTTTTTTTAATTTATTTTTTTAAGTTGTAGAGTTTTGTAATTGCAAATGGTAGGGTGTAGTCACTGTGGGAAGTTTTATTATTGTTGTTGTTGTTGTTGTTACATTGCATAGTAGAAAAAGAACAATAATTTTAACACTGCTTCATTTGTGGGTTCAACCCTTCTTTGGGTACAAGAGCTTCTACTCCATCTAATGCCACTGTATAGTCCCTCTGAGCTAAGGGCACACTTGTAACTGTACCCTGTGTAAAGTGATACACATCTGTGTTGGGGCATGCTTTCCTCCACCACACAGCTGACCTTGACCAAGTCTACATTCTCAAAAGGGTACACCTTTCCCAGACAGTTTAACAGCTTCATGTTGCTGCTCATTTCTTTTCTAGAGGTGCAGTCAGTTTTTGCGTCATGTGGGGAACAGATGCCGTTACAAATGGACATTGGTAATGGTGACATAGGGCAGTCTTACGGAAGATATTTAGTGAATGCAGTGAGGTTTTATTGCTGAATGTGTGTTTTGTTTACTGTAAATGGAACAGTCTTGCATGTAAACTTTATTTTGCGCTGAGGTTCATCAAGAATCTAAGAGTCCCTAAAAGAGTTTGATAGGCTGGCCATCCTCCTTTGTTTTGTTTGTTTTGTTTTGTCTTTTTTTTTTTCTTTCTTATCAGCATGCTGGGGACCTTCAAGTTACTATAAGAGTACGCACAGTCACTGCTTATTTTGTCCCTCGTGCCACACAAGCACAGTGTGTATGTGCTTAACAGTTGGCCGCTTGCATTTATGTCTTAAAATGCAACCATTAACAGAGCATGTGAGGGAACTGAGCTTTTTTTTTTCTGTGATATGCATGCCAAGGCAAGATTTTTCCAGATGATATAACACTGAAGATGTGTCTGTAAAAAATCTATCTGAATGCTTCATCTGTTTAATAAAATTGTCCTTCTACTCCTCACCTTCTTTAGGGTTGCTGCTGTTTGCAGGAACGTGTGGAGCAGAAGAGCTGTGCCATTCCCCCTTTTGCCCTCTCATGCCCCCCTTTCCCCCGTGTGTCTCCCTGTGTGTTAGTGCCCCCACACCCCACCCACCCCCAACCTGATCCGTTGCCGCTCCAGCCCAAAGTCGCCCTCTCACCCCATGCTTGGGACAAAGGTTGCTCACTGCCAGCCCAATGACTGCCTGGATTGTACTACCTGTCAGCTTGTCTGCCTTCTCCATCACAGGAATATGGATAGTGTGAGTCACAGTGCCTGGGTCTTGTATGCTGTCACATTTAAATGTGTTACATGATGGGTCGATTAATTGAAGGGTTTGTGGGAAAGGACGGAGCAAATGGGCTTTTGTCATTGGGGATTTGTTTCTTTCTTTAAATTATGGTGGGTTTTTTACTCTACAGGTATGCCATGGCTGTGATGAATCACCATGTGTGTCCTGTGGAGAACTGGTATGTGATTTTTCTTCTATGAAGGTGATGAAATGGGCTAAAATATCTAATGGGTTACAAAAATAAACCAGAGCTAACTCCATAGCTATGAGCAGGGAATAAACAGAGCTTTTTGTGTCACTCCTACAGGTCTTACAATGTAACATGCATAGAAGAGCTGCCCCGGCCAGGCTTCCCGAAGTCATGCTGCACCATCCAGGACATCCCCCTCATCAGGTCCCTTTGCTACACTTAATGTCTTTGTTTCAGAGTACAAAAGCTATTTTGTGTTAGCAAAGGCCTCGAAGCATGAATTATCATCTTGTTATGTCATCGTTTTGCATAAATTGCATTTGTTTAATTTGCAAATACGCCACTTATCACAGGCGAGTACAATAGCGCTCTTGTAAAAACTAATCACTCCAAACAAGTTTTTGCAGTCCGTACGTTTAGATGATTTCTCATCTAAGTTTCAGGCCGTGTAAGCCGACATTTGGTGTCATACTTGAATTTATTAGAGAAGCTTCCCTTGGCAGAAGCATACTGTTAAACAGTGTCAGGTAAAATACATGCGTAGTCCTTTTAAAGTAAGTCTCACTATTCAGCAGCCATCTTGTCATCACCTCAGGGAAGTTATTTGGGCATTTATCTTAAAGATCCTATCTAAATGAATGGGGAAGGGGCCATGGCTAGTCTTATAAATAACTGCTTAAGACAGTGTTTCCTCCTTCTCACACCAGATCATTGAACAAATGGATGCAGTTAACAAAAAACAATAAGTACACTTTTCCATGTTTTTAGTATATCGAGTGGTTTGAGAACGGTTTAGTTTTGAATCTCAGTATGTGACACTGCAACAACATGATTAACTCATGTTTTTCAGTTCATTACATTGTTGATTTGCTCTTTAAGGGTAGAGGCAGGACAGCTGCCATCTTTGGCGTTTCAGAAATTAGAATAATTTATGTAATTTTTGGTGTGTGTGTGTGTGTGTGTGTGTGTGTGTGTGTGTGTGTGTGTCTTTGTAAATACTGTCTATATCTTGTCTTCACAGTAAATGTGGCTCCTACCCTCCTGAAAGCTGTCTGTTCAGCCTGATAGGCAATGTTGGAGCCTTCATGGGTAAGCCTAACTAAACGCAGTATGCATGCATATCTTTACAGTGTGAATAGATGTCGATGTAGCTTGCAGTGAGTTGGCTGAGTGTGACATGTAGTCTGTAAACAATGGGGAAAATCTGTTCCTCATTATGTTTTATGTTCTATTGTTATGTTAAGTTTTAGCAACACCCAACGACAGGGTTTTAGTGTTTATGTACTAGTGTTAGCCAATGTATCACCAATTGAAGACACCAGGAAGCGAATGTACCCAAGTTTTACTTCCTGTAAAACTACCAGTTGACATTTTAACACTTCCTTTTTTTGTTGTTGTAATGATTACATAATCATTTTAAGCTACTTTCTGTTTCAAGTCTTAATGTTAAACTGAGATAATCATCTGTAAGAACATCAAACTTATTCGACTAGCAAGAATGATACCCTCTGTAATTGATTACCAAAGTATGACTTGGTGTATTTTTTTTATTTTATTTTTTTAGTCTTTAGTGTCTTAAAACATTTAAGAGCATCTTAAATGACACACAGAAGAAAGGTGTGGGGTCATTTCATAAGGAATAAAAGGTGGACTGGTTAAATCTCTAATCTGTCTTTATATTCATTACCAACACTTGAGTGAAAAGCCTGTTGGCTTCTGTTTGTTAAACAAAATTAGGCAGTAGACACCTTTCATCTCAACACTGTCTCCACAGTCCACTCTGTATATTTTATTAATTCTCCACAGTTTCCCACAGGCACAGACGTTAGCCACAAGAGTTATGCAGGGGCTGGAAATAGCCTGTGCTCTCTAATCAATAATGAATACAGCTTTCCTTCCCCCTCTGTCCCTTCCCCTTCATTCACCTTCTGTGGCTTTCCTCCATTCCTTCTCCTCCCCCTCTCTCGTTTTATCACCACTCACTTCTGTCCCAGTTTTCCCACAGCTGCTTGATTGCTTCTCTCCTGCAGCTCTACTTCATTATTCACGTCACCTTTACTTCTCATATGTCTTTCCTTTATATTCCAGCTGTCATGGTTTTATTTTGTTTCCTTGCATTTTTAGTAAATAATGCATTTCTGCAATTCCTCAGTAGACCAGAAGCCGTTTTAGACCCTCCAATTCCTTCCTGTTGGTAGCTTGTGATGTTGGGCTCTGTTTTACTGACTTGCAACCTGGGTTTTTAAGCCTGCTGAGAAAATTGACCCTTATGCAAGCAGAGATGTCAGTATTTGAAAGCCAGCATCCTGTCTAGGGCAGCAGTTACATGAATCACATAGTCTAACCTTTGGAAGAATGCGTGAAGCTACTTCCCAGCTGCCTTTCTCATGATGCAGAACAGCGAGTGTCCAAATCTCAGGCGTTCAAGTTTATTCTAAAAAATTAGGAAAACAAAAGCATACTTTTCATACTAAGACCGCTTCGTTCCAATTTCAAATCAAAAAGATTATAGATTATTAATACTTGTTAAATTTGTTTCCAACAGTTGTGATGGTGTGCTTTTTGCGCTACGCCCAAGTGATCGAACACAGCCACAGATGCTGGGTCAACACCAGCGCTCTGGTGTCTGGCTGCACCAATGCCATTGGTCTTGTCATGGTGGGCAACTTTCAGGTAAGTAAAGAAAGGAATATAATGATTGGCAGATATCATAAACCTGTTTTTATTCACAATAGAAACCCATCTAATGTTTAAAATGAGAAAATGTACCACTTTTAAGAAAAAACCCCATATTTGCTCATTTGAATGTGGCGCACAAAAGCGCCCTCGTGTTTTTCCACGATAGTCTGTAAATATCTGAGAACCGAGGAGAGCAGCTGCTGAACTTGAACAGCAGTATTCTCTCATTCTTGTCTGAAATAGATTTTTCTTCTGTTTCATGATCCGTCGGATGCTTTTTAGTTGAAGGGTCTGGACTGCAAGCAGGCCAGTTCAGCACCTACATTCTTCTGTTCTCATGTAAAAATGGCTGCAGTCGGTGGTTTAACAGTCTCCGCTCAAATTTGCATGGCCTTCTCTTTTAAAATAAACAAAACAAAAGCCATCGCCTGAATGGGAGGATAAGTTTCTCTAAAACCAGTGTACATATCATTCAGTATTGATGGGATCTTTCTGTTTGTACAAGCTGTTTATTTCACAGGCACTGATGTGCCTCAATACAATCTAGATGCAGACTTTTGAACTGAGTGCTGCTGATAAGCTGGATTGTCGTCAGTTTGTCTGACCACAGAGCATTTTTTGTTACCAGGGTCAATTTTATATCATCTTTAGCCAGAGAAGACGGCTATGTGTTTACTCACATGTTGCTGCCATCAAATTTAAAATGACCTTAATTTCTAAAATGATACATTTTCTCAGTTTAAACATTTGATGTTTCAGTGTTGTGAATAAAATGAGCTTATGAGACTTGCAAATCATTGCATTCTATTTTTATTTTCATTTTATAGTGATGCTGATCACAATAAGTGAAGACCTCGTGGATGTCACAGTTCAAACGGCTCTTCTGACATTGTTTCCATCTGACAGGTTGATCATGCCAAATCTCTTCACTATGTGGGAGCGGGTGTGGCCTTTCCAGCAGGGCTGCTGTTTGTGTGCCTGCAGTGTGTGTTGACCTACCGTCTGGCTGTCACGGCCCTCGACTACTGGATGGCTCATTTCCGAGTGGCTCTGGCACTGGGAGCCATGATCTCCCTCGTCTTCAGTATCCTTTCCTTACTGGAGTGAGATCCTTGTTATTATGCAGATAAACGTATGAATGTGGTTCCAGCTCTTATAAGCTTTTTTTCAGTTCCTTTAAAGCCACACTGATGATTTTGTCATTTAAAGGCATGGTGGCTCTGTGCCTTACAGTAAGACCGTCCTGGGTTCAAACTTAGACGAGGCCTTTGTGTGCTCCATGGATGCTCTTGCTCCAGTTGGACCTCGTGGTGACCTGAGCAGGGTGTAACCTGCTTTTCTCGCCACCTCACCTGGGACAGGAACAATCTATGAACTAAATAAGAAAAATAGCCTTTGATGTCAAACTGCCTACCTGCCTACTCATTGGCTGATTGGCAACAGAAATTAGAACCGTTCAGCTCCGTCCTCATCAATCCTCTAAGCTGCACGTGTGCGCACTGCTGGCACGGTCTCTGCGCACAGAAAAAAAAAAATCTAACCTGAATTAAAATTAAAACTTTGACACTGCAAAACAGAATTGTTTAGTCAGTAAGTGACCGGCTGCTCCCGTATGGGATTAGAACAGACCTTCCCAAAGTATGGGGGCGCAGAGCCATTGCAGGGGGGGCGCGGTATGAAAAGGAAAAAACAAAACAAAAAAAACCCGCTTGGACACTGCTAGCATAATGGACAGGTTTTTGACGGGGCGCCCACACAAATGCAAATCAGGAGATGAAGCATCGCTGAATATGTTTCCAAACCAACTTCATTCAAAGCCAAAGACTAGAAAGTATGGTGAAGCAAATCTGCCCTTTGGCTTCACCTGCACAAGTGCCGCGGTAGGTTTTCCCTTCATTGGGAGCAGCGCTGGGCTCTCCAAATCACGGACAAACAGTATCCCAGTTGTTTATGTTTTTAAACCCATTTTGCACAGAGAGACATTTTTTGAAAAATGTATTGATAGCAATGTTGAACATTATTACACAGGAAAAAAACAACTACACGAAAAATAATTACACCGTGACGCCTCTGCCTTTGTAAACAGAGGGACATTAACTGCATGTGTGTATGTAAGCGTGTAAACCTGCAGATAGAGACAAAATACTGTTAATCTGACTATCTGCCATTCTGCAATTCATCTCATGTAAACAATAACATGGCGCACAGCGCAACGTGAAAAAGGCTCATACCTTTGACGTTGCCTGACCAACTCTGTATTCCTCGTCCACACTAAACGCAAAAAATTAGTTTAAAAAAAAATCTGTTTTCGGTGATTCGAAACGCCGTTTACATGTGGACGAAAGGTCCAAACACATAGAAACAGCTGCGTTTGCAAAATACCCGTGTAGGTGCGGACGTAGCGTGAAAGAGTTTATTTTCTTACTACCTGTAATTTATTGCAGATTACTTGTATTTAGTTAATTGTTTACTAAATGTTTGAGATGTGAAATAAACTGCAATGGAGCAAAATATGGGTGTGTGGTTAAAGGATGTGTTTGCACGTGCATGTGCGCGCGCCGGGAGGGGGGGGGGCGAATATTTTTCTTGTAAAACAACGGGGGGGCCTGGCAAAAAAAAAAAATGGGAACGACTGGATTAGAAGATGCCACCTTATCCCATAGTCCAGCCAATAATGTGATTCACATTCGTATACACGCAGCTAATCAACGTGGCTGACAGGCTATGACAGCGTCCTTATGTGCCGACACCGGTGTTTTAGCTAGCAAAGCGGCGTGGCTGATGTGGAGTGAAGCCACGTTAATGACAACGTGCACAACCATTGGAGCAGGACAGACGGAACAATTGACGGAAAAAGTGTGGACTTTATAACAGTTTTTAACTCTGTGTAAAACCAGAGTTATGATAAAAATATCTGCAATGTTTGTTTTTCTTCCTGAATACTGTCGTTGTTTATATTTACTGTGGGAAGAAACGGTAAAAACTGCGTTTTATAAGGAAAACGCTCAAAAGCCTGTGAGCAAAAACACCAAAAAAACCCCACCCTTTCCTATTGGTGGAAAAATGTACCGTGTCGACCAATCAAAAAACGATATAGCAACATAGCATTTAGTTGTTTAGGAAGGGGGGAAGTTTTAGGAGTGACGGCGTGTTTTGAGATGTGAGAGATTTGCGAAGTTTAGGTGTAGTTAGTGTGTAGTTAGTGTGTAGTTAGTGTGAGTGTAGTCATTAGTTTTGTTGTGTGTCAGAACAATGAGGCGACTGCTGAATGTTACAGGTGTTACAGCAGTGATACATCTCCTGTTGTCAGGCCTGCAGGTATCAGGCTGTTGTTCTCCTTCATCTCATAGTGGACAGAAATTATTTTTTGCAGCGGCACAAATAATTTGTGTGGCATCAAATTTAATGCAGAACAGCTGATTGTTCTGTAAATAGTTTAAAATGTTTATTTAAAAAAAAAACAAAAAAACGCCTTGGCTGCATTTTTAGGTAAACAGCTGCAAAAAACTTTGTTTGCATAACTCAGTTACTTTTTTGAAGAAGTAACTATATAATTAATTGCCCATCATTGGTCTTTATATGCTGTATTTTGCAGACAGAGTTACAGGACTCTCTCCCAGACCACAGACTCATAATACAAGTCAAGAGTTTTATTTAAAAAAAATTTTGTTGTTTTCAAAATTGGAGTTAAAGTTATTTTTACTTCCAATAGTGTTAACATCCTACACAGGTCATGAACAAGATTTTTTTTTTTTTTTTATTTCATTGTAAGTGGGCTAAAGCAGTTAAATAAAGTTGTCTAACATAAGTGTAAATGCTGTAATTTGATTATTTTAATAAACCATGTAACTTTGATTCGATGCTGGCGTGACCACAGTGCACACGTGTGCTGTTGCTCACAGTGGTCCAAGGGACGCTCAGGGAGTTTGTGTGTTCACTCAGATACATGAAATATTGGAGGGAACATTGGTCATTATAAGTAAGCCTACTGTGGGTGAAGAAAAAATGAAGACACCAATCATTTAATACTTTAAGTCCATCTGTTTGGTAGAGATTTGAATGTTCTGTCTGCTTCAGTGAGGTTATGCTCTGTTCTCTCTACAAGAGCCGTTTGTCATCCTTAACTTGTCCTCCAAGGCGGCATCTTCTTCATTCACGAGAGCTTTACCCTGCAGCACGCCGCAGCCATCTGCGAGTGGGTCTTCACGGTGGACATCCTGGTTTTCTACGGGACCTTCACCTATGAGTTTGGCACAGTCACCAGTGAGACCATGATGGCAGGCTTGCAGCAGAGCCACCACGGCTCAGGGGTGATCATGGGTTCCAGGGGCCAGGGCTCAACATTAGGAGGGGCAACCAAAGGCCTCAAGTCCCCTGGGGGAAGCAGCACATCGACACATCTCAACTGTACCCCAGAGAGCACAGCCATGTTGTAGCTGTGCAGCCCAGCCGAAAGGTCTGAAACATCACCGCAGAGGTGCTTCACGGGCTCCCACAGGAAGCCAAGCTGACAGAGGCAGCACGTGGAGGAAGAGGAGGCGTTTGGATATCCTCAACCTGTTTTTGTTTTTAAATCTCCACTGTTGGCGTGACCTGCTGCAGTTGTTTCCTGTAGTGTTGTTGAAAGTTTGGAGCCATGAATGTTCCTCGGAGGCTGTTGATCTGGGCACTTCTGCATTAGGTAGGGTGTTGCCTGACTGGGAGAGAAGTTTTTATTTTTTTATTTTACTTTCTCCAAAAGTTGATTCTGTTCATCTGGCCGTAGCAAAGTCCAGATGAACAGAATCAACTTTTGGAGATTTACTTTCCTGGATGATTGAGGATGCATCAAGACGTTTATTTTATTTTATTTTTTACTCTGCATAGCTGATCTCTTGATGGTTTTCTCCTTCTCCCCAGACTCCTACACAAAACCTTGCGTGGCCGACCTGCTTCGGCCTTTTGCTTCTCTGCATGGCACGCTTTTCTTTCTTTCTGTCTTTTTCTTTTAACAGAAGAGCATTTCATGTTTGATTTCTGAGTTTGTGTAGTAGGTAGGAACCACTGAATGTCTGAGAAATGAATAGTTATGTTTTACAGTTTGAGAGCGCACAAGCTCTTTTTAATCAATCAGGCATAAATTAATTATCGCACCTGCCTTTGGTTTGGTTGCACAGATAATTTGAATGCAGATGGTGAAGGTAGTTTTTAAATAATTAAAAAAAAAACAAACGTGTAAATGTGTATGTTGGGCCTGCGTCCCTCGTGTGACAGCAGCATGGAAATGAATCAATCACCCTTAGCTGATAATCGTCATCTCCTGTATGTCGTTCCATAAATGTGTTGACAGTTTCTTTGAAATGCTAACATTTCATGTCACCCTTTATTTCACCGATGTCCACGCAATAACTGCCATCAGTCATGTGATAATGAGTTTAACGCAAACCCTCTCTTTGCTTCTGACAGATATTTAAAGCCCATTTTATGATAAAACAAGAATCGACTTTGGCGTTTGAGGGTTCTTGTTCGCACATTGATTCCAAGCTGGACCCTTGGAAGCCTTATTTGAGTTCATAGACCAGCGTTTTGTTTCAGTAAGAAGTGATGTGAAGCCCGAGGTAGTGTGATTTATTCACAGGAGAGGTACATATGATACAGGCTGTAGACTGGTGTCAAAGTGCTTTATGTGATGCGTTTTTGTTTTAAATTGTGTTGCCAATTTCTCTTAAGTTGTTATCTTTGTAGTAGCTCAACACCAGACTGCCACACATCACCACTGGTCAAACTGCAGCTGGCTAATGCCGCCTGTTTAGGTTACATTTCTTTATGTTGGAGTGAGTGAGGTGTGTTTCACAGATGCACAGTATTCTGCCCTCTGCATAGTGTTGAGTCATTTTAAACTGTCTGAAACACTGGATGCCAGCAATATTTTTTTTTTTTTTTTTTTTTAAAAGGTCACCTACCTCTCTTATTTTTTATTTTTTTTATTTTTTTGTCAGTTGGATGTTACTAGAAGGTGAAAGCTTCTGGTACAGAATACAGTTGTGAAACATTTTCCATCTGGCAGCGTTTGAGGTATTTAATGTGATGGCGAGTGGGCAGTGTGCGACTCTGTCTGCAAGTGTCCGTCCTAAAAAGTGTCAGCATCCTGTGTAACGGCACAGTGGATGCAGTTACACAGGATGCACAATCATGTGTCTGTTTTGTCAATCCTGTTTGTCCTGCAAAACTTGCCAAAAAGACTAAAATCTACTCCAGGTTGAGTTAATTTTTTTGTGTCTTTTCCGTTTTAGCATTACATCTTGTACTTTTTTTTTTTTTCTTTCTTCTCATGTGTTCACCTGTAACCTGTTTCGCCATACTGTTACTGAGTCATGCAGTTTGACTCCCAATGGCAGCTTCTTTGAGTCCTCACATTGGGGTTGGGATTATTCTGTTACAGCATCTATACCATAATGCCATCTTCCACAGGCCAAATATTAAATTAGTGGATTTCATTAGTTTGTTTTTTGTTTTGTTTTTTTTCTTTCTATCCAAATGTGCACTTCAATAAGCAGTCAGATCATTGGGTTGTTTGTGTAGGAACACTGTATTACAAAAAGCCGCCTGAACTGTACGTCTTGAACTTTAGCAACACAGAAAAACTTTACTGGTCCTGTTTTTCTTTTGAATTTGAAGAGTATGTAAATGAATGGTAATCACGGAGTCTGACAAATCCCTGAAATCAAGTCAACACAAATTGTTTGTTTTTTTTATAAATTCTGTAAATATGTATGATTTTTGTCTATCATTTAGGTATTTTCATTTGACAGAGATTTATATTCAAATATGAAATAAAAATGATAAATTATTAGCACGTGGCTTTCATGGACTATTTTAAACGCACAGATTTCCCTTTGTTTCCTCAACGTTACTTTCAGCTGCTGTGTCTTTGATTTAGAAGATTATATTTCTTCTGTGTGGGATGGCCTTCCTGACACAACCCCGAAGGAATTCAGATCTCCTCCTGGGATCAGACCGGGGCTCTTGTTGGGTGAATGTGTAAACTACAACATTATATAAACGGCAAAATTAGTTCAACTCTACAAATCAGCTTCTATTTTCATTTCACTTTTGGTCTTGGGTGCGTCACACTGTGGAAAATGTCAGGTGGAATATTTTTAGGACTCGCCTGTTCTTTAATGCGGCCGTTCACACCAAATGCTGAATGAATTTGTGGCAGTTATTGCTTTTTTTTTTTTTTTGCATTTGGCAAAAGAGCTTGTAACCCAAATTGTGCACAGTTACTGAATATACACAGACACTGTTCCTGGTCAGTTGACTCTCAAATCATTTCTCTCCCTTCTCATTTTTTACATTTTTTTTTTTTTTTTGTTTTTTTTTGTTTTTCTAAGGATGAATTTTTCACAAAATGCATCGTGTTGTAACACATTTGGTGTGTAATGGCCTTTATAGAGTGGCTTTGCTTGATTTACAGCTCAAAGCCTTATATATCTCATAATGAGCTTTGATACAGCCAAGACTCATGAGATAATGACACGAGCTTTATTTACCATCTGAAACAAGCAGTTTTAGATTGCCTTGATGAAAGGCAACTGTCTTCTGATTGGCTGCCCCTCGCAAACAGATATTCAGACAGCAGGTGGGTGGGGCTTCTGTCTTCACATAGCTGTGATCGAGATGACTGTAATGAGATCTGTTCTCTTTGTCATACCGAGCCAAGAGTAAAACCAGAACGTCAGTGACGTAGCTCAGCTGGCTCATGATCCATCATAATTCACAGGTTACTGTAATGTATAAAGTGCAGAAAGACAGTGAAGAGTTTTGTCATTGCTTGGATGCACAAACCAATGAAAAGTTAGAGAAGCTTTAAGTCCGTCATATCCACGACACATTCATCTCATGTCACTAAAGTCTGACCGCCAGTCTAAGACTCATTACGTCACTGTGTACTTGCTAATAGTGGAGGGACATATGGACAGCTGATGAACTTCTCAGCACTCCATGAGTTCACTGATCCTTTTGTCTGAGATGGTGTTTAGAGCAGTCTGAGCTTTTGGCTCACAGGAAATACTTGTACATACACCGACCTCACAATTTAAAACTTTAAAACAAAGACCAACATGGCTTCCTAATCATAGCACGCCGTACTTGTTAGATAATAACAGCATCACTCTAACTATGGTTAGTGTTCTATACGTTCTAACGTTTTTAAAAAAGGGCCAGCTACTTATTTGCAAGCATAAATAGAAACAACTTTGGACAGAGCAGCTGACACAAATAGCTTCATAATTGGTTAAAAAAGAAAAAGCCTGTTTAAATGTTTCCCAGATTATCACTGTGACGTGGACGCAGTTTGAAGATTGTCATATGATTCAGGAGCATTAAAACCAATTCTGTGCAGATTGTGTTATTAATATTCGCTCCAGATAGGCTACAGGACAGCCAGTGTTTTTTCTAAAATCAAAACATCATGGGACCAGCTGAAGGGGAACTCCACAAATCTTCCCAATTACAGATCAAATTACTCAGCATGAGGAACAGACAGAAAAATCTGCTGAGACCGCAAATGTACAAAAAAGCCCGTTCTCTACTGCGAACATGGAGTTTGAAAGGTGCGGGCATTTATCAGTGAACAATGGGCAACCCAGAATTTGACGTCCGCTAAGCTTGTTGCCGATTCTTTTAAAATTAAGCTTTTGATTAAAAAAAACAAACAAAATAAAATCAATTTTTTCAATTTTTATTTTTATGAAGAAGTAAGAACAGCAGCAGACAGATCTTAAAATCATAAATTACAAATCATAACTTCATGGTCGTTGAACAAATACAGACGAACAGATTTTGTCCATTTATAGCCTACAAAGTTGTTTTTTTGTTTGTTTTTTTTAAAGGAAAGGAAAAAGCAGCTGCTGTGTCTGAGAGCGCTCTGCTGGCAACAGGATGTGGAAGTATAATGGTCCTAGCTAGTGAGAAAAAGAGCATTTTAAATGTTTAATGACCTTGTTGCTTCCACTGCATTCACACCACGTCAACAGAGTGGGGAGAACAGGAGCCTGTTTACATTAATCCTCGACAGTCATCCCGATTGCCCGACATTAAGTCATTCCAGATAACCCGATGTGTTTTTTTTACTGTGGTGCATTTTTTCATTATTACAATTTATGTAGGATTTGCTGATATTTTGCCAAATATTTCACACTGTTTCCCCATCCTTGAGCGTGAAACTACACTCTGTTTGAAATGGTGTGCGAATGCAGCTTTATGCACTTCTCAAGCTTTCATTAAACTAAAATGTCAACGTGCCACAACCTTGCCCAACAGCACTGCAGCGTCATGTGTACATGGCTCCATGCAGGCCCTCCAGCCGATGCTCGCTCTGTTTCCTTCTCTCCTGCAGATCAGAAAAATAAATAAAAAAACAACAATATAGAGCTAATGCCACGATAAATGTACGGTTAAACGTTAGGACACACTCAAACACACCCACCTTGTCTTTTTTAAACTGCTCGTAGTCTGCATTATCGGTGGGTAATTCAAGTCGGCAGAGCGGACAGGAGTTGGTCTAAAGTTTAAAGACGACAAAGAAGCAAAAAGGATTTGTAAGAGGTCACGCTCGTGTGTTTTCTATTTCAAAGAGAAGCACAAACACGGGAGCGTTACCTTGTCCAACCATGGCAGTATACATCCTGAGTGGAAAAGGTGTTTGCAAGGCATTTCTCGAGCCGTTTGCTGCTCCTCAAACTCCAGCAGACACACAGGACACTTGAGACCTCTGCCTGTGAGAACGAAAAACAAAAAGCCACATCAAAATCTCAGGTGATATGCACGCTTACGTAGATTTTACATAGATCATGGGCTGATCATCAACCTAAATGTCAGGGCAGTTAATTCTCATGGTTCTGTCTACCTGCTTGTTCAGCAGTTATAACGATCACAGTGAGGGTCTGAACGGCAGTTTTGGCAGCCGGAGGAGGAAGCCTCTGGTCCCAGCTTGACATGCCAGCATAGCGTGCATCGATCCAGTCCAAGCCCTGTATCAAATACCTGTAAACACCAACGCAGGCACCAACAGTCAGTCAGAGCACTGCACACATGAGAATAAAGCCTCTCTGTTTGCTAGCCCTCACCTGGCCATCTCAAGGAGAGCATTCTGGCGGTACTGCTCCTCGGGGTCGGTGGGCTCGCAGTTGTGTTCATCAAAGTAGGATGCCATTTCCGCCCAGTACGTCCTGTTCACAACAAAAGAAATCAGGCATGAATGAGACGTGCTGAACGAGAGCTTGGCTCTACAACAGACAGTGAAAGTGAAAAGCTGAGGAATGCGATTGGTGAGTGAGCACCGTGCAGGAAAGTACGAGAAACACAGCTATGCCAATCATACTGCAAAAGCAGATATATGTGCTGCCTTGATGGCAGGGACTGATGTTGTTTTGTAACAGTTTTGTTCTGGATAAACATTCAAAGAGAGTGTGATGGGGATCTGAAAGATAGTCCAGTCATGTTTTACAATACAGGCTTTTCTTGGGAACACAATAGAGGGGGAGGGGGGCAGATAACAACAACAACACGAGCCAGCGCAGATACCATCGACCTGCGCTACTTGCTTTATTTCGTGAAAACAAAAGAGAAAAGCGCTCAACTTTAGCAAATTCTGTTCACGTATTAAGGATATAAATAAAACTTCAAAATATAAAACTGAGACCATCGCAAAAAGCGTTTTCCAGCCGAACTGTGTAAACAGTGAGCCAGCCGCTTCGACGTTAACGACCAACAATGGCTCAAAGGCTCTTCCACATTACAAATAGCCTCCACACGGAACTACCGTAAACACCAACCCTTACACGAGCTTTGTACAATCATAAGATACAAAAATTATTTGTTGTCTTAAAACTATTCTAAACCTGATAAATTTGGTCGACTCACCTGAAATCTTGCAAAGAAACATTTGTCATCTTTCCGGGTACGAAGATAGCCACGTGACTCCTCGTCCAATCACAGTCGAGGTTTGGTTTTCCTCGTCTTCTGTTTTGTTTGTCTACGTAAGCGTGCAAAATGTCTCACTAGCGCCCACAACCGGTGAAAGACGTTCCCAAACACGGAACTTTCAAAGGGTTTCTGTACGAAAACGAATCATTTATTCATCATTTTTCTTATCTGAAGGTTATGAATAATACGGGCCTTCTGCCTAGACTCTGTAGAATTTCTTAAATAAAAAGGGCTAACTTATCATAGTGAGTAGGGACAGCAGGGTGCTGTGAAGGTTGTGGGTTTGAATCCTCTGTTCCTGCGTGTCTTGATCCCCATTGGTGATTTTATATTTGCTGAAGGCGTAAACGTGAGCATGAATAATCTATGCATTAGCTCTGTGACCTCTCCAGGATGTACTCTGCCTATCACCCAGCTGTGACCCTGAAGTGGATAAGCAGAAGAAGAGGGCTCTTACCTCATCCTGAAAGAGGTGCTCTACAGCTGGACTAATGTCTGATTAAAGTGGACCTATGATGATTTTCCTTATTTTATATTATCCATGTAACTGTGATGAATTAAACTTTACATAATGAAGTCGTCGCGTGTACAAACAATCTCTGAGTGTTTTTGATGATTTTAGTGAGAGCAGGTATCCTTAGTAAAGCCACACTCATCTTCTCTTTAAACCTTTTGTCTGCACTATTCAGCCAATCAGAAGATGGATAGCTTAAAGGGAAGGACTAGAAAGCTAAAACAGCTTGTGTAAGACAGTGGATGCTCTGAGGGACTGTACCAAGATAAATAAGGGTCATTTTTACCTGTGAATCATGCAAAGCTTCTCTAGAAGCTGAGAATAAAATTATAGCATTGGAAATTGCAAAGCTTAAGGGTAACAGCTGCACACAAAGTAAAAGCTTAGCATAAATTAGACCCTTGGATGACATTTTGATACCAAAACTGAATTTATTGGCATAATCAGGCTAGAACAGAGGAATCTCACTATTTGTATCTATTGACATTCAAAGTGAAAAGAAAAAACAAAGTGAACAGACAAGAAAAACTGAAAGAAGGTATGGCTTTGGTTAAATAACCTCTACGAAAGTCATTTTGAAAAGACGACTGTTACAGGATATCTTAAATACAGTGAGAAAAAAAAAAGAATTAAGGCTCTAGAATTCCCTGAACAAGACAAAAAGCCAAATCTGTCTGCTGTGTATGAATAACCATGTACAGAACCCCAACCTGGTGGTCATACAGTAGATGCTACTCAGACGCTGAGGGAGACAAGTCATCCTAGTCCTACCAGTTATTCTAGCAGACCACCAGGCTCTCATTTTTACAAACTCACAGACTAATAACATGAAAACAGAACAGCGGACTCTTGACCTGCTCTCAGTATTTTTTGCTGAATTTGCCAGTGTTATTAGACATGATACAATGGCACAGACAGCCTAAGAAATAGATGCTGATGCTGAAATACAAAGCTGTTAATCCACAGTTGCATAGTTATCGGAATATCACAGGCAAATTGTGTGTACGGTTTGCATTCTCTCAAAAACAAACATTCATCAGCTTCTCGATACAGTAATATCAGCAAAGACATCCAAATATCTCCGCTATGCCTTCCAAGCAGCCCTTTCCTTCTTTTAACGAGTGGTTATTAAACACATGTACATGCTTACAATGTAGCTGCATTGGACATGTACAAAAAACAACAACAAAAATTCTCAGGATGTACTCAGAAACAGTAAGGGTAGTGTAGCACAAAAACACTGTACACCCAATATCTCTGTGCAGCTTCACTTTACTGTACGAGGCAAATCCAACAAACTGCTTTTAGACTCGCTTTAATTCAGAGGAACCAAAAGGAATGATTTGGCAGCACATGTAATGAAGAGTGAACACCGCAGTGACTGCTGAGTCAAATATTAATCCATGCTCAGTTTGCCCTTGACTGCTTTGTAACACAGTATGCACCTTTAATTAAAATATGACATACTAGAAAGGGGTTTCTGGTCAAGGGACACTAAAGATGCATTTCACCATAAAACACAACTCTATCAGTTATATAAAGATGTGCCTTATCTGACTTTATACTAGGGAGGAGAGAACGTAAAAGGCCTTTTATCCTGATCATTTGTTAAAAAAAGTTTATATTGTGTAAAAACAACAGGTCACCTGTTCCCTGCCATATGTTCATTGTTTTGATTTCTAAAATGACGCACTCAACCAGTGAGTAACTTTACCACACACCGAGCATTTCATAGATCAGAGTTTCAGTGTGCTTAGTAACAATTTATCACCTTCTAAAAAGATAAAAAATAAAACGATTTGAGGGTTACACACATACACATACATACACACTCAAAACAAACAAGACAGCTGCTTGTTTCAGCACATCTAAGTAGACTGGGAGAAAAGTTGCTGTCTTGGAGGGGGGGGAAAAAGATTTTCCTTTAAAGACCGAATATACCTTCATCCGATATAGTCACCCGCTCACAACACATAAAAAGCTTCACAAATAAACTGCTGTCAATCTAAAAAAAATAATAATTCTGAATGACATGAAAAACATTTAGTCTGGCCGAAGCAGCACACCGCTTCAACCACATGCACATACTTAGCCCATACACACTTCCAACGCCATCATCCAGAGACGGCTTCCTGCGATACAAACTAAACCCGTTCTCACTCTCCCTGTGCTAGAAATGCTTCAGACTCTCATTTTAGCCCTGACCCAAGTGTGCCAGTGTTAAACGTTCCCCCTAACTCTCTAACTGAACAGCTTGATGAAGCAGCCGTGGCAGTAGGGTTTGTCGTTTTGCTCTTTAAAGGTGCCTTTGTTGAGCTGTTTCAGGCAGAAGGCACAGACAAAATGCTCCGGGTGAAACTTCTTGGACATGGCTGTGATGCAGCGCCCCGTGATGGGCTTCTGGCAGCCGGAGCAGAGGGAGCCGCGGCGCTCGTGGTAGTGCACTTCACAGTAGGGTTGGCCATCGTGCTCAAAAAAGCTTCCATTCACAAATGGGGTGAAGCACTCCTGCAGAAACACACACACACGTTATTATTTTAGTACTCTTTTTCTTACAAGGCATGCAAACTATTATAGAAAAGTTCCTGACTAAAGCATAACACTAACCCTGCAAACAAAACACTCGGGATGCCAAAGACAGTTCAGAGCTGAGATGTAATTTTCCAGAATGGCTCTGGCACAGCCGCCGCATTTCGGTGCAAACATGTCAAAGTAATCTTTCCTGCAGTATGCCTTTCCATCCTTTTCATGAAAACCTGAAAGTAGAACGAGACAAGAGATTATATCCACTCTAAAGTAGAGAGAAACTGCTAAGCAGTATGATTCAAAACATATACTTGTATCACTTTACCCTCAGGGCCAAAGAAAGAGCCACACTGAGCGCAGAAGAAGTGTTCGGGATGCCATGTCCTATCCAGCGCCGTCACAACTTTCTGAATGGACATTGAAGACATTTATAGGCTGACACGTCTACAGCAGAGACCACATGTGTGGAGAGCAGTGACTCACATCCAGTATGGGCCCGTTGCAGTAGTAGCACCGCGGAGAGAACAGATTGTGGTAATCCTTCTCACAGTAGGGCTGTCCTTCACGTTCAAAAAAGTTCCTGGAGCCGATTTCCTCTTGACAGTGTGTGCACACAAAGTGTTCGGGGTGCCATGTGCGGCCCATGGCGGTCACCACCTAAAAAATAATTGACAAAAAACAGATAACCAAAGCATGATTAGAAAACATCTATTTATGTTACAGACAAAAGATTACCTTAGCCGAACCATCTCACCTGTCCCACAATCGGCTTACAGCAGGCTCCGCAAACTCCTTTAGCGACTGTCTGCACGCCCAGTTTGTTGAGGTCAGACTGCAGGCTGCCAAGCATGTTGTCCAGCTTGTTGACCTGTGTCGGGGGTCCACCGGAGACACCACCCTTCCCTTGGGCCATAATCTGAAATGGTTCAGTATGAAAATAGTTATTTACTGTTGAAATGTAACAAAAATATTTAAGTTTAGGGTTACTTAACTTTAAAATAAGTGTGAAAAACAGAAGGAATAAAAGAGGGAGGGGTTCATGCCTGCATTGGAGGGAAGATGGGGTCATACTCAGTTTGGCAGCCTACAGAGACCAGGACTTTGGGTGCAACTGGGGGAACCGAGTCCACTGTTGGTGGCTGGGTTGGGGTTTTTAGGACAGGAGGAGGCGGCTCTGGTTTAGGCGTAGAAGGGTTCTGAACTGGAGCCGGTGGAGGTGAGGCTTTTATGAACTGCCGAGGTGGAGCAGGAACTGGTTCGTGAATGTGGTGGGTACGTTGTGGAGGTGGTGAAGGAGGTGGAGGAGGTGGGGGTGGTATTGGGACAGGGGGGTGCTGTACAGGGAGGGGTCGCTTAGGTTCTTCTATGACAGGGGGGCGACGAGGGGTAGGGGGAGAGGGAGGTGGCAGCACCTTCCTCACAGGGACAGGAGACTCGGGGGGAATTATGATCTGAAGAAAAGAGGAAAAACAGAAGGAAGGAGACAGGAAATGTGCAGAAAAGGGAAACAAAAAGTGAAATAATTGCGAAAGGAGAATTTGTGGAAACTGTCAAGCACACTGAAGCCAACCTTGTCGACCTCACTGCCCGCCCCATCGGGACGATATCGCTGAGGTTTGGACGTGACGATGACACCCTCCGTCAGCCAATCATCGGACTGTTTGCGCCTCCGTTCTGAGCGGCCGATCCCAAGCTTACCCTGAAGCTCTTCTATGAGACGGTCCTGGGAAGAGTTCTTGTTTACAATGATGGGTCCCATCTTCCTGCGCAGGTGAGCCTCTCGGTACATGGGGTGCACATTGGGAGTCTCCTTAGTGCGCCTAATAACTGATTTTATCTAAGAGCAGGGAGGGAGGGAGCAAACACCTTATCATATGTCCACTCCAATTTACAAGCTCAAGCACTTACAGCAGAGCACTGAGGCAGCAGGTCAGTCACACCAGCCGTTTTCAAGTCACTGACGTGCCGGCAAAGCAGTGGTCACGAGCTCGGAGTCCCATATTAGGAACTTCATGCATGCTTTCAGCAGAAGCCACTGCTATCGATGATCTAACTCTCATCCTTCAGTTTCTCAAGCAGCCACATAAACATCAGGTCTCAGTTTGGTCCTTCACACAAATGCAGTGGTGCCATGCAGAGTGGTGGTGCTGCCAAACAGCAGGTTAGTTGTAAGAGTAGTTTCCAAGCAAAATCTATTAATTAGCTTGCTTCAACTCCTTCAGCCTCTTCCTTACAAGGCATTTTCTTCTAAATAAATACATGTAGTTTCTACATATCGATCAAAGCTTAAAAATTTAGCGTTTTTCTGCCTGGTTTATTTGCCTGGCTAAAGTAACTGGGCGCGTCTCCTCCAAGGTCTGTTTACAGGGATGAAAAGAATCGAGCTCAAGCCAATCACAGCCCTGATGATACTGAAAGCTAACAAGTCAATCATAATCGTATCTGATGTAAGGATCATAGTAGTGGTCAAAATAGCAGATAAAATATTAGATGCCATGTTTTAGTTTTTCAAAAAACATGCAAGATAAACCCTTGCAGCAGAGGCTGGGATTTAAAGGCGCATCAGTCTCATTAGCTAGCAAAACAACATTTTAAAATCAGGCAGGGCCGGCGAAGCGTACATGTCCAGACGCTGAGACTCTGTCTATAGTGGGAGTCTGAAGCAGGGGCAGGTCCAGGGTGACATCAGGGGTCCCGGGGCATGATGATGGGGTCATGGACTCATCCATCCAGCTGGCCTCTGTCAGTGGGGTCATGCTGCCATCTGTATAGAGCCTCTCAGTGTAAGGGGTCATGGTGCCATCCAGACCGTCATGTAAGGACATGGACAGCTCTTCGTCTGCCCAGTCCAGGTCTCCATTCCCATCTGTGCCTCCGTCCACTGAATAGTCTGTAAAAGTGTTGGTGAAAGTGTCTGGCTGGACGCTGCTTCTGTCCAAGGGTAGGATGAGCTCCTCGTGCACCTCCTGCATTCCTCTGCCAAGACACTCTGCATCATTCTTCAGCTGAGGTCCATCCACATTCGCCATTGTGTGATTTTGTGAAAAACTCATTGCTAGAAGCTTGTCTAGTGCCTCATCCAGGGATGGCTCTACCACAGGGGGTTGCTGTACAGTGAAGTTGGTGGTTGTATGGGTTGCAGGTGGTGTCTCCAGCAACTGTCTGTTGTGGTTATTAAAGGCCATTGGAGAAGAGACTATTAGTGGCGAGACTGGAGATGGTGAGGATGTTTTTGAAGGTGAAGACAGAGAGACAAAAACGGGGAGGGGTGAGGGGGCTGAGACCTGAGGGGTGAAGTTTTGGGTTGTAGGTAAAGACGAAGAGGAGAAACTGACATCGAGATCATAAAAACAAGGAGAACCCTTGCTTACACTCTCAGGAGCACAGGAGGATTTACCTCCAGAAGCTGAGGGTGAGACCCGTTCTACAGATGGACTTGGGGACTTGGAGGACTTGTGATCCAGGACAGTGATAACTGAGGTAAGTGAAGGGGTAGTGGTATTGGAAGGACTTGGGCTACTTCTTAGCAGGTTGGAGTTCGAGGAAGCAGACTGAGAGAGGACTAGCAGAGACTTGGTTTGAGATGATAGCATGATGGCAGAGACATCTATGACAGAGTCCAGGTCTAGCTCACTGGTTGCAGAATATGAGGATGTAGGACTGTGTGGAGAGAGATGGCTAGGGTGGGGTCTCAACATGCCACCATCTCCTCCATCCTCATCTATATGTAGCTCTAGCCCAGCAGGTAAAGAGAAGAGAGGAGAGGCACAGGCAGACGGATGAGACAGACTCAAGGAAGGAGAAGCCATGGGGGAAATGGAAGAGGACATTGGAGTGTGGCAAGAGCTGGAAGATGCTCCTGCTGGTTCAAGCAGAGAGCCTAAAGAGCTAGGCTAGAGGAACAGAGAAGCACAAGTGAGAGAAGAAGAAGAAGAAGAAGAAGAAGGCAATCATGAAGAACATGACAGGAGAAGCTTGGGATTTGTTGTTTAAATAAAGCCTTTCCAATGCTCCCTCATACCTTGAAGTCAGACAAAGAGGCCATCAACTCATCGAGCTCTCTGGTGGCACAGGAAGCTGAAATTCTGGCCTGCTGTTGAGAGGATGTGTCCAAGTCACTGTGACGAGTGGGGGGGCTGGAAAACACAAGTCATTGTGATTATTAAATCCATGCAAACACTGACTTTTGTTTTTAATAGTGAAGCTCAAAATTGTGTAAGTTGATGATTTCTAATTATCAAAGCAAAACAGGTGCTGTGTTGCTCCACAATGTCTCAGTCTCCCCACGGCAGCTGTCACACACAAAGCAATACAGCTACCATTTAATGCTGCTGTAAACTTACTTAATCTTTTACTGCGCATGGAAAATGCATGTATTTGTTAAGAAGCTGTAAATGCTAATACACATTCAGAAACCTCAGATGTTTCCATTTGCTCATACCAGACCCAAGATCAACACTCTCACATACATTTTAAGTATATATACCTCCCTGTGTGGAACTTTTCTGGAATCCTTTTCAATAAGGTCGCATGAGGGGAGAAATTGCACACAAAAAAAAGAGCCCAACATCTGCAAATATTTTTTCTACTCTTAAGTCCTACACAATGACAAAATGTCATTTTGTCATTGTGTAGGACATTTTAGTTTAGCGCATTTTAGTTCTCTCCCTCAAATATCTTGAGACAGTGGATGAACTGAAGGGGCTACACAAAGACTCTGTATCAGATATATTAGGATTAATTTAATCTGCAAATCATGCAAAGCTATTCTAGTAGAGTCTAGGGATAAAAATACAGAACTGCAAATGAACACACAGGTCTACTCTGCCAGGTCTCAGAAACTTTCTGCTGAAGAATATAAAGACCATTTTTAGTGTCCAACTCTGAACTAGTATAGTGAATCAAACACAAAACAAAAAGGAACAAAGTCTGCAACACTGATTAGAGGGGACTTTAATGCCAAGTTAGACCCCAGCTGTAGTGGAGATACCTGGGTGAAGGCACCGAGCCTTCCAGCTCATCCAGCAGACTTTCCACAGTAGGTCGGGCATCCTCCATCCTCCCATTCCTCTTTGGTTTCTCCTGAGGTGGTGGGCTTACCAAGATGTCAGGTGTGCCGCCGTTCTCGTAGTGAGTGATGCTGCAGGATGGCAAGGGAGGAGCTGCCTCCTCTGTGGACACATAACATTGAAACTAATGATGCTCAATCCCATTAGAACCGATAAATCTGAAGCCTTTGTCTCTACCTGTAGTGGGAAATGAAGGGGAGCTCTGTTGCACAGCATTAAGTTCCAGCAGAAGCCTGTCAAGCTCTGACAGATTACTGCCCAACGCAGAAGTCATGGCTGTTGTAGAGGAATCTGATGTCTTCTGTTTGTTTGGGAAACTAAAGAGACAGAGATAACTTACCGAAAGAAACTAAAAGTTAAAGAAAATGCCAGATGACGCAATCAGGTTTATATACACAACATCCTGAGTGTGTGGAAGTTACCTGTAAACGTGGTCCTCTTCAATGTGAGATAATGGAGAACTGCTACTGTCCCTTGACCATGAGCTCTTCTGTGCCGAACCCAGTGACTGCAGAGAATACACCAACCAGTAACTGCTGAGGTTTTTTTTTAATTAATGTAACATTTACTGTTTCTCATTTGAAGAGTCTGATATACTAAGTGAGATCAGATCACAAACATTGCAGAGATCTACCTGCTGAGAGGAGTGGTGGGAATCAGGCTGATCTCTCAGGGACCCGTTCAGAGCTTCAGCTGAAGGTGGAGGAGGGACCGGAGGTGGAAGTGTAACATCTTGGTAGGGCTGTCCTCCTGTAGGGATGGAGTAGGGCGTCTCGTCGGGCAAGAATACAGGTCGCTTTGAGATGTGGGATGTAGTAGATTCCAGGTCTGCCAGCAACGCGTCTGAAAGATGCAATTCATTCATGTTTCAAGGCACAGTGAGAACATAAAAAATGATCTGTCCAACCAAAACAACAATCAGAATAGATCTATTTGTCTAAGGTAAACAAATTCTAAAGGTCTTTTTCCAAGACGTTTTAGCCTGCAAACATAAAAACCAATCACACCTTCAGTGGGATCTCCCTTCTGTGTGAAGAGCAAACATAATCTCCCAGTGTCTGTGTAGGTTTCCTCCCACAGCTCAGAGAATATCAGAGTAACCGGTGATTTTATACTGGCCTTAGCTGTGGATGATATAGTGTGTTATCCTTGTAAGCCCTTGCAGCTCTTGCTGAATAACTGGTTAACAAAATGGGTGGACAGACGGATGGATGGGCGCTCTGAGGTCACTACTGATGTTGGCGTCAGGCTGTAACAGACAATGCCAGCGAGTCTGAGCCCTTCATTCCAGCCTGTTAACAAAACTGGTTTCTCCTCACAGGTCATCCATGCTGTGGTGGGTACATGGCCAAATGTGACCACCACAGCATGGCACACTACAACACCTACACCCAATTTCTAAATCATAAAACATCCCCCAGAAACTGGCAATGTGTTTTTCCCACAGTCCACATTAAGATACAAACTTGAAGTCAATGAGAGCAACCATGCATTTGATCTGTCAGCTCCGTGTGCCATGCATCCAGTTCATGTCTATGATTAGTCTTAGTTTCAAGAGCCTGAGTGTGAACTTCGTGAGACAGACTGATAAAACAAAGAAGCAGAGAGACAGAAAATGTTTCTGAATCCGGTCCAGGGTTGAGGGGGTACAGTGTTACCCTGGCGAGTGTTTGGTGGAACGCAGGAACAAAATAGACTCTTACATCACACAATCCATCCATCTGCAGCATGTCTAGAATAGACCGCAATCCCTGGCTGCATAGTGTTACACTACAGAGGCTTGGCCCTGTTACAAAGAATAATATCTTTGAAAGGCAGGATGGAAAACTGTCCAAATATCCAAGAAACAGGGAGCTCTTACCACCTGTCTGTCTAGCACAGACTGGCTCTCTAGATTTGGATTTGTTAAGTTTTATTTCCTGCCTCTTCTGAGTTTATATTTTAATCTCTTAACATCAAACCAAGTCACTGGTGAGATAGGATTAAAACTTGCGCCTGTTTAGAGCAACCAAAGGGAAAATATCTAACTCTAAAGTATTTGAGAGCTGACAAGTTAAAAAAAAATGTTAAAGAAGTTAAGAAACAAGATTCATCTGATTACATATCATTCTGGAAAACTTCCTAAAAGTTTATATTTTACAAAATAATTCAAATTCTCAAAATATTCCACCACTAAATCCCAACTTCATCCCGAATGAAGTCAATGGAGAAACCTCCAGCATAAAATACACAAACACAGAGAGAAACGCATACATGCAACACAACCATATAGTTTTGAAATCCTGACAAAGTTCAGTATCTGTACTTACATTCTTTCCACCTGTATCTGTAATATCCTTCATGAAGGACTGTGACTGTGTGGGTGCCAATGTGTGAGTGTGAGCAGCGTGAAGCGATAACAGGCTGCCAGTCTAATGGGGGAGTGGTTTAAGGGCCAAACAGTATCCTCTCAGTGCCCTCTTATCTCAACACAAACGCTGAAATGAACTTTGAGAGATATCTGTTGGTCATAACAAAATATGACCAACAGATCTGAGCTTCACAGGTGTTTGGTCAAGAGCAAGAATAATGTGTGACAAAAGTTTAAATCTTGTACATCTTCTAGCAACAGAGCGGTCTATATCGCAAAAAGAAAACTCACACCTGTCTCCATCTTTCAAATTTCATATATACTCTCTCTCAACCCTTCATCACAGCCCTCAATCCACAGACACTGCCACAAGCCCTGAAAAGTTTGACATAAACCACATGGGAGCTCTAATCTATTTAAAGCGGGAAGCTCTGTGAGTAGCCCATGTCTGTGCAAATGTGCTGAAATATCATGACCAGCCCAAAATAATCTGCACCTGGTGCTGACATGCTGAGCAAGGTCTCACTGAAGTTGACTTTGTCACTCATGAAACAAAGCCGCTAGATTAAAAAAAGAATACCACAACTGTGTTTTGGGACAAAGGTGAGTCATGTGAAATATAGCGCATTTAGGTACTGATCTACATTTCTCATGAAGCAGCAGCTTAGAGCCTTTCAAATCAAAATAAATGAATAAATAAATGCCTTAGGTTACTAATTATGGCCATGTATTCCTAGAAAGTTCTTCACAGCCTTGACAGAGAGGGCAGCCATGCTGCCTCAGGCCCTCTGAGCCAAGTTTATAAGACAACTCCTTTCACAGCAACTCTGCACTTATTATTCCTTTTCCCAGCTGGTGATACTACACATGTATGCCTGACACAGGACCATGATCTCCAGGATAAATATACACAGAGTATCCATAATAGGAAATACATTTTAGTACATTTTACTGTGATAAGCCAATATTGATACATCAGAGTTTGTTTTCTGAATGTGACACTAGTTCAATTATCAGTACAGTAGTATCTTTTCAGGAAACTACAGGGTATAACGATTCTCTAAAACCTGAGGCTGGTTATTGCTCTTTACAAGGGAGCATTCATTTTTTAAAAACCTATCGATTAGTCACAGACTGGATAACATATAAACTCCATTATTATGATGCATGGGCCTTAATGATACACAGTTCTCTTTCAACCCTCATTTGCTTTTCAAAGAACTGGGGTTATGCTAAATGTTTGCACCTGAGTAGCATGCTCCTCGTGTTGTCATTTTGGTCCCAGTTCCAAACTTGTTACACCCATAAAGGAAAAATAGGCACAGCAGCTCAGCTAGACTGCTCCTATCCATATATGCAACGTATCATAGCTACTCTAGATCTGATAAGTTTGTGTTTCTTTCAAATGACAGAGTTCAGTGCATGTGTGTGGTTGCATGTAGGTCACAGGTTACTGTCAGAAAATATAGGTATAGCCGTTGCCATAATGTAGACACTTTTTGGATAGTACAAGTCATGATGGCTATTTAAAAAAACAAAAACAAAAAAAAACAAAAGAAGAAGAAGAAGTAGTTTTTTCTTTAACATTATGGATTAACGCTATAAGTGGGACACAGACTTCCTCTAACTACACAGACAGATGGTGTTACAGAACATGGGCAAACATATCAAATGTCTTTCATTATTTATAAAGCTGCTTTGATATCAGATTTATTATACACATCCTCAAGCAATCAGTCCCAATAAATCACATTTTTTCTTCTTTTTGGCCATGGACACAGACCAGTGTTTTCATATCACTTCTGTCTGATGTTTTCTCCATTGCATATGTGTTTGTGTGCATAGCCAGGGAAACAGTCCAGCAGATAGTCACTAGGGGAATGGAGTTCTGCAGGTAAGAACCTCCATGCAGCTGTACTTAAACATAAATGTACATTTTATTATACCGGTCAAATTTTCATAATATGTTATTCTGTGAAACCAGTATAGCCAGAAACCAGAGCAAAAACGATTGCCTAGTAAACTGACTGACAGAATGATTCTGTTTTAGATTCAAGTTAACAATTATTTATATTATAGAATAATCTCAACTATTTATCTTCTCTTTTAATCTGTTGTTTGGTTTGTAAATATTCTGATGCCTGTAATTTAAAACATTTACAAAAAACAGTTGACAGTTTATATAAACTGCTAGAGAAGAATTTTTGACACGAAACATTTATGTGCTTTAGGTTAAAAACTTGAATTTGTAAACAATAAGTAACAATAGATGTGAGATCATTCTAGGGAAGTAAACAATATTTCCATCTGACATGTTACAGAGTAGAAGTAGAAAGTATGTCTGAGGAAAAGAAAAGTACCTTAAATTTGCTCTGACAGTGAAAACAGGACATTAGGAAAGAAAATCCAAAATTTCCATCACACATCCTTTTGTGGCTTTTGACTAAGCAGCCTGTAATCCACACACATCATTCTCAGTGGGTGGCCTGTAAGCACATCTCTGATGTCTGTTACTGCAGCTCATAAAAGGAGAAAGAATGAAAATGGGAGTTAAACTTGCTTGCTGCTCCTCATTTCCCTGACGAGGGCAGCATTGACTGTCATGAGGACAGACAACAAGCCTTCGCCAGCCTCAGAAAACTTAAGTCCACAAAGAGTTAGAAACACCGAGAATCCAAACATGCACTGTAAGCCAAGCAACAGGCTAATCTTTTCCATTCCAGACAGGGGGTAGGAGCCACAATGGACAAAGTCCAATTCTGCTCTAACAGCATCCTGACTCAATGGTCCATTGTGCAAGATCTGGAGAATGAAGCCGTCATCTAAAAGGGTGTCTGCAAAAGTCGTGAGCTATGATTTAAACGCTGTGTTTCACAGTGAATACAGAAACAGGTTCGACATCCAACAGTTTAAAGATTAAACCATGTCATTACTCCTCTCTCACAAAGAAGATGGAGAAGAAAGAGGCTCAGGCAATTTATTATACAGCATATCGTGTTTTACCTGTTGCTCTGCAGGTATTAGGTTTGCCTGCTTCATGTCTCTGAATAGATGAGAATGATTAAAGCAGCGATACACCAGTGTGCAACCTGAAAAGAAAGCAGGACAGAGGTGTAACGTGCACCAACTGCTTCACTCGTACAATGTGCTGATTTAAACCAACAGCAGCGCTTTCAGGGGATTCAACTGCGGCCACACTGTGCCAACTAATCTTTATTATGTTCAACAAACAACTGAAGTCATGTGGACACTGTACACATTCTTGTGGCAGTGGGCGCATGTACAGTCTTGTCTGCACCCCTATCCACCCACCCAAAGCCATGCCATCGTCCTGCTGTGTTTATCAGATGGGAGTGAAGGTGCAGGGGGAATTCCACACATTCCTCTGTCCACTTGGCAAAAAGCAAGCAGATCAGGCAGGGACGCAGGCAGAGAAGGTGGCTCAGGAACAGGAGCATACAGTCACCCTAATCCAATGAAAACTCATTTTAAAAACCCAACCAGTCTCAACTGGAATCTAAATGACGCTTTGTGATCAAAGCTACTTAAGCAGGACATTCCTTCAATGCTGCGGGATCCTAGGTAGTGAGCCTGTGAAGAATGTGCTCCGATACAAAACACCATCTGTCAGTACAGAAAATGAAATAATGTGTTGACAATTACAGGATGGATTCCACTAACTGCAGCATGCCTTGAATTCCAGGATAAGGGAGATGTCAAAATTTCTACTGCCCATTGCCCACAGAGTACCGTGCAGGGTGGAAACCAAGGCTGCCTAATGTTTTCTATTAACATGTGGGCAATGGTGATGGGCCGCTGAGGTCTACAGCTCACCTGTTTATAGCCAGGGAGCAAAAGAGCAGAACTGGCCACAATCCCAGGGTGAAACCCTACCCCATCAGGCCAACCCAACATGATATTTATATCAAACAAGACAGGCAGGGGCCACGGAGAGGGGGTGGAGGGTTAGATGCCAGCGAGACAGACAAGGAAGGCTGTGTAGAAACCACAGAGCGGGAATGTGGGTGAGAATGAAAGAAAATGGACCAAAAGCAAACTTGATTAAATAGTGGACCAGGGGAAAAATAAAGGTCAAACCTTGCAGGGGCTCGCACCCTGTCTATACAGTACAACACACGATCCCAAACAGACAATGGATGAATGAATGGATCAGAATGACTAAAGCATTGTAGGGTGATTACTATCTAAAAATATCCTGCCAAGCAATCCCATATCCGAAAGATGACACTCCTCTTGGAGGGAACGCCAAACCAAAATAAAAGAACTTCCCCACAGACCAGTAAATCAGATGACATGGCACCATGTGGAGACTGATGTAACACCCCAGTCACTGAGGACACATTCATAGCCATGAATGTAGATAAATTGCATGTCAGTGAGCAGCCTTTTGTGCTATAAGAGTGTAATTGGGTAGGATGAGAAGAACGGTCAAAGAAAGACCGTCTTGTCCCTCTTAAACACCGACTGAAACCAGTCACCCAAGCTTCAAACTAACAGGGCTTAATGCTTTGAGTTAAACACTAAGAATGTACAGTTGGGACAAAAGAAAGTGTCATAATGTGAACAATTATTTAAATATGGAAAGTGTACCACCTGTTCCAACTGAATTTTTGTGAATAAGTAATTATTATATTACTTTAACCTCATATGTACACTTGGTGGTTTTCTCATCTTCCCATATAATCAAGTTGTAGTTGCAAGTCAGCTTTTGTGTATGAATATAATCCTACTACCGTTTCATTCACACTAGTTTTTTAATAACATTTATAACTAATAAAAAAAATTTAATTAAACTTAGCTGTAAAAGTAATAATTACAGCAGTAAAGTTACTCTAAATGTTATGATGTATTTCACTTTAAATGTCTACATGAGACAGAACTGTTGAGCTGAGCCTCATATCAGTTTTTTAAAATCACAAACACTAGTGAAACTCTGACACACTCTGGTTTAAGCTTCAGTAGGTGAAGCGTCTCCACATCACCTGATCTGGGACCATATTCCTAAAACTGTGCATATAGAGGTTCATGTTTTCAAACTGTACAATTGTGACGATTTTGCATGCAGGGAAAACCCTGATGACGATGAAACCATGAAACTCAGACACTCACTGGAGAAGTGGAGAAAAAAGGAAATGTGCAAAAAAAAAAAGAAAGAAAAAAGATCAAGTTTTAAAGAAAAACTACTGAATGGAGAAAAATAGCAGTTCAAAGAAAAGAGTCCCAGCAGAGATATAAAGAAAATTGACTACAATTTACTGATAATCTTATCAGTTCATACAAGAAAAGCTTGTATATAAATGACACAGCATTTATAGAACTCAAATTATCATCATCATCATCATTATTATTATGCTACACGTCGTCTTTTCCTTCTTTGCCAACACCTCTTCACTTCATCAGGTTTGAGCAGCTCTCAAACTCATGTGTCGACATTTGCTGAAGGCAGCATGTTTACTACAGACTGCAGCTCTTAGTTTGGAACCAAGAAAGCTGGAAATCATTTTGTCACCGTCAGAGTATCAGTGTTTGTTACCCAGTCTTAGTAACAAAATATGGACTAAAACAAAACGTAATGACAGCATAATTACTCTTTAGAAAAGAAGTGAGATTCCCTGCTCCGCTTAAGGAAACACATTCCCCTCTCCAGAGACTTACTGACAGCTAACCCCTGAATAAGCAAGCTTATTCCCCCCAAAGGAATAACAACAGGACAGTAATATTTTTTTAGCTGGGATTTCATTTACTTAAGTAGAAAATACATTTTTGTTGATCACATAGGCAGGAATAACAGAAAAATGCACCCGCTTCCCTTACATAAGGCAGTAGAAGCTCTTTGCCTTTACTATAGACAGATCAATTATTCCTAGGTGCGCTGCCACCCCCAAAAGGCCCATTTTTTCCAAAGCCAGGAAACCCCCGATATGCCCCGGAGGTCCCCGGCTTCAGTAATGTTGGAAGAATACAGCAGAATCCCACTACATTACCCAGACCTGTTAGGAAAATAATCAGCATTATTCTCCGAGAGAAGTTACAAGAGTGGGGAACAGTGAAGGCATGGAAACAGTATGGCAGGGAGGGAAGAGGAAGGGACTGAAGGCTGCTGTGAGTGGAAAGAACAGTATCGTACAACAGCATTTAATAGTGGAAAGGCTGTTCGAGCAGCAGGATCACAGACTGAAGGCCCCCCAGCTGCCCCCAGTGCTGACTCTGCTCATTGTTTTTCTCCTCTGTTTCCTGAGGATGTGGGGCAGGCTCTGTTGCCCAAGCGATGAGGTCAGCCACGCAGCTCTTCCCCAGACCCAGAACAGGATGGGTGTGGAGCTCGGGAACAAGGCTGATTTACAGTCGGGAGCTTCTCTCTAGCCTAGCAGGCAAGCCCACTGGTTAGGGATGGTATGCACCAACCTTGCAGCTCTCAAGGGGTGATGATAGCTAGTCTGGTAACACTAACTCTGCTGTGGAATTACTAGGACACAGAAACCACTAAAGACCTAAGAGTTTTTGGTATGCTGCGTAAACGCTGTAAACATTTAAGACAGCTGCCTCACATCTCATCCTATGATTGTCTCAAGAATAAGACGTTCCTCTTCAAGGTGATCAACAGTTATTGTTACAGTAAATCTTACAGGACTACTGTGTGTTTACCAAAGGCATTCTTATAAGGTGTCGCTGTGTTTCATTCCACAGAGCAACCACATGGCCCTCATTATGTCTGCGAAACGAAGCCGAGTGGCTCCCACTTTTTTAAAGTCTGCCTTTAAGCAATAAAGAGCACCTCTCCTCTGCAGCTTCTTTGCAAAGATAGCCAATGTTTATCCTTCCTTTAAAGTGGCCATATAATGCTCTGAGGGCTTTCCCCTTTCATTTAAGTTTTCACATGGCTTTTCACGCATGTAGACGATCTTCAAAGTTACAAAACCCAAAGCTTTGGTTTCCTATAGAAAACCGCTGTCTCTCTGTGACTTATTCAATTCTATTTTTTTATACAGCACCAAATCACAACAACAGTAACCTCAAGTCACTTTACATTGGAAGGTTAAGGCCCTACAATAATATATAGAAAACCCCAACAATCTGACGACCCCCTATGAGCAAGCACTTGGCAACATTGGGAAAGAAGAAAAATCAAATTTGATTCTGGATTATACGGGGCACCAATGAAGACAAGTCAACAGTCACTTGATGTCAAGTCAAGTCCTGCTATGAAGCCTCTGAATGAGTGTTTTTGTCAGCTCCATCTTGTGTGTTTTGAAATAGGTTGTGATGAGTTGGATCTGACAGTGAAACCACATGCTCAGTGGGAACGGACATGTAACTCACACACTGAGCCAATAAGCATATCCTGCATAATTCTCCTTTCTTACTCTAATCATGAACACATTAGGCTTCTTTTTTTTATTCAACATGACTTGAAACTGGCAATTAGGCCACAAAGACATCAGGAAAGTGTTTACTGAGGTCACAGAGTAATTGAGAAAAATGTGAAGCAAGGACTAGATGTATGTTCCTGTATTTTCATGTCACCTTCAGTACTGTTGTGGTACCCTCACCGCAACTAGCTTTTTTTTAAGCATTACCTTAAGCTACATGGCTAAACTATAGACCGTGCATTTAAAAACAAAAAACAAAAGGAAAAATAAACCACACACAAAAACAAAGAAAACTGCTCCACCGCCACAGTAAGGTTAAAGAAGTTCAACTTGGTTCTCAAATTTGTGGAGGAATGAAGTAAGCAGTTTCAAAAATAGTAACATCGTTGCAAGAAAGTGTTGTGCACTGTGTAACAGAGAAACTTCTCTCATAAGTCTCTCTTTGGCTTGTTACAAACAGTGACTTTATTTTTGCAAGGTGTGGATTACGCAGGCATCCTTCAGGTGGATTTCAGAGAAATACCAGTAGAATCCCTGGTTTCTACAGCTGCCTACTTCAGTTGTCTATTATCAATCAGTCATTCAATCAATCAATCAGAGGAATCCTTCACCTACTGACCAGTTGTGGACTGTGTGACTGGGGCCTTCGTCACATGGTCTTACATATGAAAAATGGTAGACAAGGTAACATCACACAGTTATTTGTCATGTCTACAAAACCTCAAGACCTATACATTATGTAACCAGTCTTGCAGTTTTTCCAAGGACTGAACTGATCAATCAGCACAAGCTGGGATTTCAGGATGCGATGCCTCAAGAAGTCCGTCTTTGGTCCCGTCTTCCTCCCGTCTCCACGAACGTGCTCGCAGCACATGGCTGCCCCTCCCAGAGCCTGGTCCTGCTGGATCGTCTCTCTGTCTCCCAGCGCTTGCTCATAGGGAGTCATTTGATATTTGGGGGTTTCTTTGTATCACCGTAGGTCTTTATCTTACAATATAAAGCTCCTTCAGGTGACTGCTGTTGTAACTTGCCGTTATGTAAATAAAGTAAAACTGAACTGAAAAGCTTTACACAGGGGATGAAGTGATCTCTCGGAAATTTAAAAAAAAGTGTTGTTTTTTTAAAAGTTAAATATTATTAAGCTTTACTAGAAGGACCTGTAAATGAAAATTAGAATCATAAGAAACTGCGTCAATGTTTTACTTGGTCAGCCCTGGATTAAGAAAACAAGGTTTTATACGGGAGTGTACACATACTGACATTATCTGTGGACGAACAAACAAAAGGGCTCCTAGTGATCCTGGTTGCCAACATTAGTTTGGTTTCAATTTGAGTAAGTGGACATATATTCAAAAAAGCTATGATGAGTACTAACAGCTTTGGGGAGTGACCCTAGATTTTGCAAAACAAAGTCTAAAAATGAAGAAGCTGCCTTTAGGCCCTTGGAATTATAGTTTCTGTTGTACTTTAAAATAATATATTTAACAAGAATGCAGTATATAGGAGAAGTTCCCTTCTGTGTCCAGTCACTAATCTTTCAGTTTGATTCTCTAGTAATTAACAAAGAAACCATTCAATGGGAAACTGCAAGCAAAAAGTACATTCTGTTACTCAATATTATTCTCACTTTGTTTGTGACCATTGAGCATACTGCATGCGTGCGTATTAGGTCAGTATGCGCATTCTTAACATGCAGAGGTGGAACAGGGGGTTTTCAGCTCACTGAGTGAGGTCAGTGTGCCTGAATGTCACACAATCGTCAGGAATTCACAGAGAGCTGAATGTTAGCTGCACACACCCCACAAACATGAAATGCAGCACAACAGAGCCAACAGAGAGGACACTACGTCACATGTGGTTTAAGAGCCACATCTGCATGAGTCGCCGCCCCCTTGGCCACATCAGAAGTGAAGGCTAAGCCTGGCTGCCACCTGGTAACCAGCCACAACAGTATGACTGTGTTTGTCTGTTATCATGGCCAAACACGACCCCTGATTCACCTACTCCAGCAGTAATTACAACCGAGATGGCTATGAACACCCTGGCAGGTGTTTATGTGTGTTTACGCCCCCGTCACACAGCCTTTTGCATTGTTAATGTATTTGTAACTCCCCTTAAGGATCTACATCTGGTGTATAAACAACATTTTCCATTATGGGTGTAGTCCGGGAAATCTTTGGCCTCATGGTTGTTGTGATCCCATCTCTAGTTTGTGCTGTATGATCTGTGCTAACTCACAGATCAAGCAGGTCCTCTGGAAAAATCTGACTCAGAGGAACAAATGGGAAGAATGCTTACAATCTGTTGATGGAATTCTCTACCTCGAGCAGTGAGCAACACCAGATCACTATACACAAACATAGTATTCAAACAGTGACCCTGAATATCAGGACCTGCAGGTGCAGGTAAATAGCAGTAGATGTGATATTTAAAAATATTTACACTGACTTGTTTTTGTGTATTTAGGGAGGATGTGGGATGACTGCGATTGACCCCAAAGGTCAAATTTTTTAAACAGTGCCTGCAATTACTAGGGTACCCATATTCTAATGAGACACGTGTGAAACCAACATCCCTCTCTCAGATAGTAGCGACAGGAGGCGAGTCGTGACCCAGAGAGTTTTCGGCCTTGGACCGTGTCAGAAAGTGATGGTCGAAATTCCTCAGCAGCCTCGCCCCCTCCGTCAGCCCTTCAGCGAGCCTACAGGCTCCCTCTCAACCAACAATCAATCCTTTCAGCCTCATAAGGCAGCGAGAGTGTCTAATGGCTCCTTGAGGTATTCTCACAACAGACAAATGGGAAATGCGGCCCATCATCTCTCCACTTAAACAATTCGCAAATCCATTTCACTGCTGGTCTACTTTCAGAGATCAGAAGATTCCTACAGATATTTGACTGGTGAAACAAGTTTTTCACAAGCACTGAATTAGTAATGCAAATATAGAAACCTGCCAGCTGCTAAAAGTGTAACATAATTAGAAACTCAGACGTTGCGTGTCAAAGGTTAAAAGTGGGGCCAAAGTAGAACAAGAAAAAAAAAAAGATGACGCTGGTAACGTCAGGAGAACTGGCGTTGATAAAAGGCAGATAAAACCTGTAGTACCGATGAAAGGATTCATAAAACTGATTAAATTATTAAAAGAAATAAAATTAACCAGTTAAAGTCATCCACAAGCTATCTGATGACATCACTGTTTTTTCATGACTTGTGATGATCAAATTAGTAATACAAGGGGATGCCACACCAGTCCAGAAATAACAGTTATATTAACAGACACTGAAAAAAGCCTCAGCTACAAGTTACAGTCTCTATTAAGAGACAGTGTCTCCCAACAAAAAACAAAAACAGAAAATGCACAAAGAGTCATGACAGACATGTGAAGCAGCTAAGAGAAAATGACATTCGGCCATTAACAAACATGTTGTATATTTTCCTGTGCAAAATTGTCAGGGATACATCAAGATATCGGCCTAATGGTAGAGGCCAGTTTGATCTGGTGTGTGACAAATGTTTAAAGACAGTTTAAAGTCTCCATCAGCACAGAGTTATTTCTTATGATGAAGGTTTGTTTGCTAGGTAAATAAACACATGTTTGAATATGAGCTCATTATCAGTATCAGCACAGAATTTCCCAATCAGGAGATCCCTAAAGATGTACTGATTGTCCAACTCTTACAGCATTTCTCAACTTGCACATGTCTAATCAAACAGTTTTCAGACCTGATCTTTCCGCTTCCTATACCTCAGTTTTTAGTTTTTGATATAAAACGATAAAGTGTACCAGTATACCAAGTAATTATACATCCCTGCAAGTTAAGTTTGTCACACTGGAGGATCACTAGAAGTCAGCCAGGCCAGGGCTGAGCACACATTGTACAGGGAGGCCTGTTGACTCTACCACTTCAAAGCTGGAATGAGTAGCCTTGGGGCAAAAGTTGAGAAGGTAATGTTGAGGCTTAATGTCAAAATGTCATTAAATAACTCCTCCCTCCGGCACACATACTGATAAAAAAGACCTTGATTTAGACGAGCAGGGCGGCGTGGTATTGCCAGAGACGTTCGCTTCACCTCGGAGAGGGAGAGTTAAAAAGTAGGTAGAGTTAAAGGCTAGCGATGTCCAGCTGCTAACCTACTAGGCTGCTTATTTTACAACAGTGTGAGGAGAAAGTCAAGTCGGTACAACATTCACTCTTTCGCTCGTCACTGTAACATTTCTGTCAGGTATTCGCAAGTTTCCCTGGATAAGAAAGCTACATTGGACAAACAGCCAGCATAAAATCTCTTCGTAACGTTGACTACCCCTCCACCCTGCTATCCGCTCCAAACTGGGGGCAGAAAACCCACATATGGGGAAAAAAAAACCCCTCATAACTTACCTAAATCGTCCATAGCTGCTGCCTAGTTGTGGACTGCGTCAGTTTTTTGTTTGGCGACCTTCCGGATGGTTTGTGAAATCTGACTTTTCCCCCTTCAAACTTCACCAGCACTGCTGCCCTGGAAGTTGGTCAGTCAGGATGGCTCTCGTGAACGCGCGGCAGTTTGTGTGTACCACTGTGTGTACTTTTCCAGGGCGCGCGCCGACTGAATGGCGGTGATGAGGGACATCTAGCGGCCAAACACCGGAATTACACGTTTAAAATAAATATCTCCAAATATCCAAATAATGTCATGGCTGTATAAGCAACCGTGATTTTTTTATAAACCTTCTAGATCATGTAGTGCATATCTGTTCACATAACCTCAGAGAAGAATAAACTTTATACCATTAGAATCATGAAAGGCACAACAAATCAGACTGCATACTCAAGTTTTTGGGACAAGTTTGAAGATAAAGATCAATGCATTTATTATAGATCATAAAATACTTTGAAGTATGACCATAACTGTTATCAGACCCTTCCCCAAAGGTTGGTACACTGGGACATACAAAAATAAAGTAAATGCACCTTCAAATGTCTTTTTTTAGATGGCAAATGACAACAAAAGCAGCTGGTCACACTCTTTTGTATAAAGTGTAAAAAGTCTACATAGCATTTCAAATTAAAATTCCATATAAACAGTCAATAAATACTTCAATGATATGAAATGGAAAGATAAGATTTGATCGCTCTCCTATAAAAGACAACAAATGTCATTTATTCTAAAGAAAAAAAAAACATTATTTATGATTCAAAAGTCTACTGCTTTCAGCTTTCTCTCCTCCTCCTCTGTAAGTGGCTGCTGGGAGAGGATTTTATCATGGAAGCGGTGATGTTTGCCTATTCCCAGCTTTGGCAGACCTCGGTTCAGCCCCTCCAACAGCACACATGCCTTACACAGTTTCTGACTGGAGATGTAGCCACACCGGCTGCAGGTTCCCTGGACAGGCATCTTTACCCCCTCGCGCACAGACAGGTTCTCACCGGAGTGAATAACGTCCATGATCGAACTGGGCCTCACACTCTCCAGATCCTTTAAATAGGTTCTTGCATAGCCACGGTAAGCATTAGGAGAGTAGATACACTCAGTAGAAAAGTAGTCTAATTTCTTGAAGTAAGCATACAGAACAATCTCTTTTTCATAAGCGTATTTAAGGGGCTTGCAGCGTGGCACGACCCCTTCGTTCTCGCTGTCCGTTGAGATGGTGGTGCAGCGGCGCAGCCGAGCTATGTCCCCTCGCAAGACGTTCATCAAAACAGTTTCTGCCACATCATCAGCATTGTGACCTGTGCAGAGGGGAAAAAAAGAAAACAAAACAGAGACATCTCGTTATTCAAAACAACACATTAAAGCTAACACTGCTCACATTTTCAGTCATTTGAATCTACCTGTACATATCTTGTCCACTTTAAGCATGATGGCTCCTCTGTCCAACGCCTGCCTCCTGAACACGCCACAGAAGGTGCAGTTATTTTTCAGCCCAACCTGCTTCACTATAGCATCCATTGTCCAGCCATACAGCTCCTCATAGGACACAATCTTCAGAGGCAGCTCATACTGTTGCTGGTTCCTCTTCACAGTCTCCAAGGAGTCATCTCGATAACCCGTGATTCCCTCATCCACCGAGAGAAGCATGAGCTCAAGGCCGTAGCTGTATCGCTCATTCAGGACCTTCATTACATGTGCAAGCACAGTGGAATCTTTTCCCCCGGAGGCAGCGATTCCCACAGACTCCCCGGTTTTGAACAGCTTTGCTGACACTATGGTCTGATGAATCTCCTCTTCAAAGGCCCAGAAGAAGCACTCCTTACACAGAGAGTGGCCGGTTTTTGGACGTTTAAGCACAGCACGCTTTTCAGAGCAGCTGCTACACTGGACAGGCATCTTGACTGTTGGAAAGGTGGTTTATTAAAAGAACAATAATGTCCAAAATTAATATAACAAATACTTTAAATATGTCATGTCAAAGCCATACAAATCTACAAAGCTCAACTTCTTCGTTGCTGATCTCCTTAAAGTGATCTTTATCATGTTCGTTTTGTAACCTGAAAATCCCAATTTAAAGTTTGGCTTTAGTCTAATGGTCTAGTAAGTGCTTTAAAAACACTTTTACAGCTCCTTACATAGCCAGGTAGGTGAGATGTCAGCCCTGAAGAATAAGAAACTTTACTTCATACGCTGGATTCTTACTACATTAGCTTCATTTTTATCGACATAAAAGTCGATAAAACACCCCGTTACTTCAATCAAAGAAATAAGCGGATAACTTAGTCACAACTTCAGTCATATTAGTGGATTATCAGGCTATATTTTCAAGACATGCCAAATTTAAGAGTAGTACAACACATACAAAACCTAAACGTGGTCTAACATTAGCTAGCTAAGCTAAGCTAACTCGTGAGCTGTAACATTTTCTTACCAAAGTATCCGGGGAATGTGGGGATAATATATGCAGTTACTATAATAGCTTTTAAAAATTAAACCGTTAGCACGCTAAAGCAGGAGAATATTTTTCATCTTGTAATGTTGCCTCTTCTTTACTGGGACAACAGGAAGTGACGTCTCCAGTAAACACCCTACAGCGCAGCCTATTGGTCGGAGTGGGCCAGTGCACAAACCAACCCATGTAATGCCTTCACAATACCCATATATACTCTGGTGGTTTAAGCACAGTTTAGATGCATTGGTGGTGTCTGTTTTTCAGGTGTTGCAGTCTGAAGGACTTGTGTGGAGGGGAAAAACAGAAGACAATCCCATGATTGAGTCAAATGTAAGCAATGAGGATTTATTAGTTTGCTTCAAAGATTGTTACTACTGCCTCAGCTGATATCAAAATGCTGCATGGTGGTGGTAAATGAAGGTCAAAGGGTTTGTTGCCAGAAAGGGAGCAGAGGATGCTGAGGTCAGGATTCCTGACAGGAGAGAGTCACAAGCTTAGTTGACGGGATGAAAGGCACCCCTCTGATGCCACTGCATGTCTCTGATGCGCCGGACTGATTGGATCTGAGGAATCTGGGCTCCGAAATCAGTGGTGTCCTTGTACTCCCCCTTCTCAAACAGGTACTGATAGCCTCTGTAGCCTGGATACTGGTAGCCCACCCAGCTGGTGCACCACAAGCAAAGAGAGGGGAAACAAATGTTAGCCAATTAGAGGTCAAAGGGCATGTGGCAGCTATTTCTATGATATACAGCACCTGCTGAGAGGATGGACTCACGTGCCACTCTGGACCCGAACAGAAGAGACCTTCTCCTGGTAGCCGTGTGCGTGAAAGCTGGGGACATCATCATCTATGATTTCTATCTTCTTCCCTGCAAAGCTGGGGTTTTCGTAAAGGACAATCTTGTGCTCCTGGCTGTCCTGATGAATCAGAAGAAAAAAAAATCAAGCCAAGGGTGAGATGTGAAGCAGCTGATTATGGGATGGAGGTATAAATTTGTAAATCTCTCTTACCACTTTAATGGGGCGGAATGCAACAATGGTGTCACTACGCCTGCTGTTGGTCCAGGAATCCCAGCGAGGATACTCGCCCTTCTCAAACACATACTGCTCCCCCTTACAGTTGGCCTGCTCATATCCCACCCATCTGAGAAGACAGAAAACAACAACAACAACCACAACAACAAATGGGGCTGTGATTGATGCAGGGGCTCAGCTGGAAAGATGGTTGGTTGTCTGCTTATCACACATTAAATTTGATTGCTTTTCTCTATTCCATTCCCTCTTTTTTTGGTCATTTGCTAGTTTTCTCTGTCTGTCTCTGACCCACACTCACGGTCCACACAGCACCAGTATGGAGCCCACTTTCTCCACGCCTGCTTCCTGAAGGTTGTTACAGGGACCAGTCAGCTCATGGCAGCGTCCCTGGAAGTTTTCCTGCTCATAGATAACCAGCTGGAAAAGAGGAAAAATTTCTTCTTCTTTTTTAGCTCTTGAAAGGAGTTGTGTTTTTTTGGAAGATAAACAATTGCAAATACGGAGTGCACAGATTTCATGTGAACTTATGTGAACTGGTCTCGCTGCCAGTGTGCGCCTGTCCTCCCTCACCTTAAACGCACTGGTGCCTGGCTGCTGCTGCTTGGATGCAGGACTCTGGTGGTCTGTGGCCATATTGAATGGATAAGGATGATGCTGAAAAGAAACAGGTAAAAGTATAATTCTGAATAATTTTGAGGTATTTCTGTAATTTTTTTTCTTGGTAGCTTTTTCTAAAATCTGAGAAGCTGTTGATTGATTCTGTTTGCTGTTATTGTTCTAAGTTTCTAAGATTTAACCTAAATTACAGTGGCAAAAAGAAGACAAATACTGATAAATATATATATTAAATTTTTTTTTATAAAATACAGCGTGACGGACATGATCCCCTTACCAGTACCTGTCTGTGCCAGTGTGTTTGTGATGGCACAATGAGCTCAATATATACGGGACGCCCAGGGGTGGAAACTTTGCCAACAGCACCGAGAGTGTCCAAGCTGGCCGGCAGATCGGCCTGCCATAGGCCCAGCAGAATGAAATCAGGGGTCACTGTGCACCCCCACCCAACCCCACCCCACCACACCCCGGAGTGTCACACTCCCACAAAGTTATTTCATTAGTTGTCAGTTTTGTCCAGCCAGTCATTGTTTGATGTCCTCATGATTCAGCACAAACAGTGCCAAGAGACCCACACCTACAATGAGCAGGGAGAGTGAGAGAGAGAAGGACGGTAAAAGATGGGTTTTACCGTGCTGGAGGGATGTGAATAACAGAAGAGATGCTGCTGAACATTTCCATATGTTTGAGTTGATTTTATTTTATTTTTTTACTGTATGGTGTTAAAAAATCAAATCAAATAAAGGCAGATGGTAATGCTGCTGGCTGCAAAGAAAGACAGCAGCTCTAAAGAATGGATTTATGACTTAAACCTGCTGACCATCTACTGGGAGCAATAAAACAGCTCCATAACAATCCATCTTTAACATTTTTATACTTTGGGACAAAGTTTTTAGACACTTCTATTTATACTCTATACTCGTATTTATTTATTTTTTTACATCTACTTTATATTGTTCACAGTGATTCAGATGAAACTAGAGTGATTTCCTACTAAAAATGTGCTCTTATTAGGTGTGTTTGTTATTATTATCATTAAGATCGGTACTTTCACCACAGTAGGATTTCAAATGGATGCTTGAAATGAAGCATCATGCTATCGAGGTGATCTTTTTATTGTTAGTGTTGCTAAAAGGAAACATTTTAATGAGATCATAATGTGCATGCATCACCACGGACAACAGATGAACTGGAGCTGAGATTTTTGGGTTTGAGGTTTTGTGGTGTTGCCTGATGGTCTGTTTCAGCGGTGGCCAAGAGCCTTTGCAGAATTACAATACCAAGCTGCAGCTTTTCAGGGACCTTAAAGGAACATATGAGGCTGAACCAAGACACGGTATATGATAAATAAGGATTATTTTGAACTGCGAATCATTCTAAGCAACTTTATTAGTGTCCAAGAATAAAGAAGAAGAAATTGAATTTGAATTGCTTATAAGTTCCCTACTGAGAGAGACCTCTGTTGTTGTGCGTGAAATCTGTTGAAGTCACTCTTTTAGTATTGTTGTTACAGCTCCCAATGCTCCTGTTACCAGGAACATTTTGGACCATTTTAGAATTTACCTTCCAATTCTGCTCCTGTTGCTCCCTCATGCTGCTTCTTCCTGATGTTCTTGTCTGCTGTGATTGCAACATCTATCACAACTGCAGTCTTCTGCTTTTTATTAACCACCACTGTGTCTGGTTGGTTGACCAGCATCTGCTGGTCCCACAGGACTTTAGCCCTGTTGTTCTCAACCAGCTTTGATGGTGTCTCGAATTAGGACTTGGGAACTTTGACACTATATGTGGAGTTTTTCTTGGTCCATAACGTTGCAGTCCATTCCTGTGCAGGCTTCTAGTGATTGCCCTCTTTCAGAGTACAATTGCTGGTTTGGCTAAGTCATTCACTAGAGTCTTGGCAGTTGTTCTGGGGTTTTTAGGTACATCTTCGATAGTTTTCTTTCCAGAGTCTTTGAAATTGTTTGGTTCCTACTTCTGCCAGACTTTTTCTGTACTGTGTGGCAAATAATTCTGTCCTCATCTGTATGCAAATTGTCTTTGCCAACATAAAAAGGATTTATTTGACAGCACTCATTGGACTGACAATGCTCAGAACAATGGAAAAGTCCAAGGAGCTCAGTGAAGATCTAAGAAAGAAAGCTAGATTTACACAAGCTGGGAAGATCTCTTGGAGCTAACAGTTAATCAGGTGTGACACCACTTTGCCAAGGTCCGAAAGAACACCAAAACTGTCACCCTCAGATGAGAGGAAATTGTTCACAATGGCCTAGAACAATTCAGAAACCACAAAGGATCAAATCTGTCATGAACCGGAAACTGCTGAAACCCCAGCGTCACTGTCTACAGGAAGCCAGTTTTACCTCGCCATGGACTGAGTGGTAACCAACCAAAGAAGAAGGCCCTGCTCCAAAATCAACACCATCAAGCTCAACTGTAATTTGCAGCTGCCCAAATGTACAAACTAAATGCCTTCTGGAAGTTTTATGGTCAGTCAAGACAAAGACAGAGAGCTTTTCTGCCACAATAACAAAAGGTATGGTTATGGGAGCAAAAGTCAGTCTTTCAAATGCTCTACCCAAAGTCAAGCATGGTGATAGCATCATCCTGTGGTACAGCATGACTCTGCTGCCAGTGGTACTGGTACATTGCACAAAGTGGATGGAATATATTCAAAGTCAATAAAGATGTATGCTGTACAAACGTTCCACCCTTGAAAATATTGTATACGACTTGTATTTCCAAAACACAAACACGACTCTTTCAGGGAACACATTACACAGACAGATAATGTAACACAGTTACATCCAATCATTAGAACCGAAGGAGTCCTGCAATCAAATCCAGTGACTGGCTGCTTTTATGAGCCAGATGGTCCGTCTGAGAAACAGTCAACGACTTTGTCGATTAAAGACATGCTGACTGCGACTGTTTTGTTGGGATGTTATGTTCACTTGACTACACTTGATGTAGTCAAGTGTAGTCAAGTACACTCAGGAAATGATTGTATGACTAATCAATAGTTAATTTGTTTTTCATGCGATTATGGGCAGTAAATCTGGGCTCAATATCCGGTTGCACACTCACAGGATTGACAAATCCTTGAGTAAAATTGCTTGCTTTCTGACAACAGTGAGGTTGTTTGTGGCTCATTTCAGATGTGTTTTGTGTGTGTGTGTGCGTGCGTGTTTGAAAGCCTCATGTTTAAGTGAAAATTCTAGTCCAGGGAAACGATGCTGAGGCAGAAATTGCCAGAATCTTCTCATGATCGCGTATGATTGAGTTATTGATGATCAGCTGCATGTTTTCTGCAAGTATTATGCATAAACTTCAGGTCTGTGTCTCTTATCTCTGCTCTCCCTCTTTTACATGATTAAAACTTTGCACTTTGTAGAAAAATAGAGAAAATGCTCCAGTCAGTGTTGTGAGGGAAAAGTGTGCTTTGTTTTAAAAACCGCATGCATGTGTGCTTTTACATTTGGACTGATTTTTTTTCTCTTATTATGCTAAACCTGAACTTAACACTAGTATAATAGTGTTAAATAGGTACACTGGAGTAACTGCATGCTCTCAGTGTTCACCTTGTGACCATTAACCACCAAATGCACAATGAAGACTAAGGGAAGGGAATGCAGCGCACTCTGTTTTAATAGCAAGCATACATACAGCATGACATCATTTCCATTTCTGTTAGGCAAACGCGTATCCACATATGCATTGAATAAGTCATGTGTTCCTAATGCTCGATGAGGTTTTCAGCTGTCTGACTAGAATAGGAAAACACATGCAATGAAAGCGGCACACATCTGCAGCTTATCTCGAGGAAAACTATCTGCCAGATGTAGGCTGCATTATCTCCACATAGATGTCAGTGTGACATCTCTGATAGTGTTTTTATTTTGTTTCCAAACCTTTAGTTAAAGCCATCTCCACCTTGACTTGAAGTACAACATCACCAATAAACTCCAGGTCAAACAACTTTTATTCGCCACTGATACATACATGGCACTCCTCACTGGGCACAAGCAGCGTTTGCCGTGGTTAGGTTAAGGCAGAGGGCAGGCACTGTCGGCAGCGTGGGGAAGGCTGTGGGAGGCAGGCGAGGGTCCTGCTCAGCTGGCTCCAGCTGTAGCAGGAGGGGCAGGAGGTGCTGGGGCAGGGTCGGGATCAGGAGCCGGAGCTGGATCGGGAACGATGAAACAGCCCCTCTTGTGCCACTGCATGTCTCGCACACGTCGGACAGACTGGATCTGGGGAGCGGGGGCCTCCCAGTCATTCCAATGCTTGAAATCTCCTCGCTCAAAGACAAACTGCCGACCCCTGTAGCCTGGGTACATGTAGCCAACCCATCTGGAGGAAGGAGAAACAGACAAAATGTGAGGTGTGTCGCAGAAAAACACCCAGAAGGCAGTGCGATGTGGTTTAGATAAGGGTGCGCTGAGGATCTTACGTTCCATTGAGAGCTTTGATGCTTGCTACACGGTCCTGAAAACCATGGCCCCACAAACTGGGCACATCATCGTCAACGATCTCCATCTTTCTGCCAGTAAAACTTGGATTCTCATACAGGTGCAGCTTGTGTTCAGCACCATCCTGAACACAAAAATTACACAAATGTCACCAGGGTGTAGTCTGAATGTGTGCGTGTGTTTGTAGACACTGATTCAGTAAAGCAATCATTTAAAATGTGTCAGGAGGTAAAAATACAACGGGCAAAGGTTACGTGTAAACAGCTCGTGTCAAATATTCTTCACATATCTGTGTGACTGCATCATGAGCTTTGTATGTAAACTAGTCACGCACCACTTTGAGTGGCCTTAGAGACAAGAGGGAGTAGCTGTTCTGACTGTTGGTCCAGGTGTCCCAGCGTGGATACTCTCCTTTCTCCAGAATAAACTGCTCCCCTGTGAACCCATGCCGATCATAACCCACCCAGCTGAGGGGAAAAGAGAAGATCCGAGTTTACCAGCATGACAAGCTTGCCTAACAAGTTATCTTCTACATTTTCTTATATGAATAATCTCACATGCGGCATTACTTACGGTCCTGACTCAACAATCACAGAGCTGACCTTCTGCAGTCCCTTCTCTGTCACATCTTTACACTCTGCAGAAAACTCTGCCTTGCAGCCCTGAAAATTTTCAAACTCAAACAGCACCACCTGGAAACACAGAAACAAAAGGCATTCCATAAACTAACACAGACTCCTTTCAGTTTCCCCTGGGAGCTTAAGATAACAGCCTCCATATAGAAAATAGACATGACATAGGCTGAGCTTAAAAATAACTCAAACTGTCAGGTTCAGCAGATGATGCAGGTACATCTGTGACCAATAGCTGGGCAGCGAAATACACCTGTATAAAGGTGAACCCTGGGAGCAGTTCTTCTATGAGCAAACCAAGTTGTTCCAGTACCTTGTATGTGGCTCCAGCTCCACCCTGGCTCTTCCCAGCAGCTAGCTGCTCCGGGGCACTTTGCTGCTCCGACATCCTCCTGATCCACTGCTCCTCCACTTTTTGGCAGCAGCACACACATAGAAAAAGCACCGTCCGTCACACATTCATACATGGACACACACACACACACACACACACACACACACACACACACGAGAGAAGCTTAATGTCTAAGCTACAATTGTAGAATACATCCTTGAGCAGGAGGACTTTTTTTAAGCCTCAGCAGTAATAATTTACCTGATAAGAGTTTGTTTTTCGAGTATGAACACACATTTTCTTCATCACGTGCAATACTTAATAACAAACTCCACCAAACCTGAGTCTTCCCCGGTGCAGCACCACTGAACTCCTTTGCAATGGCATTATTACACCATGGTGATTGATAAGTATGTGTCCAGTAGGAGGCTTTTACCTGGGTATGCCTGCTAGGAAGCTGTAGTGTCCCTCTTTTTTCGCTGCCACTTGGTGTTTGGTGGGGTTGAGCCATTAGACCGCAGGGATGGTGGGGGGGGGGTATTTATGGTTTATTTCTGGCCACAACAGCAGAAAAGGGGGAGCTGTTGATACAGCAAGTCTGTCGCTCACATTGTGTCCGTAACGCTGCCTCTCAATAGGCAGCTGTGTTGGCACACGCTGCCCTGCCTATCTGCCTGGCTGCCAGCAGGCGTTGTGTGTGGGCACACAGAGAGAGAGCCAAGAGGATTCAGCAAACGGCCCTACTCAGCACAAACACACACACACACACACTCATTCACCCAATCTCAACTACACAAGAGTTCCTCGTGCCTTTTTTGTGTACTAAAAATAAGTAACTTGATTCAAGAAATACCCAGAAGAATGCAGTTTTTCATGTTACATGAGGCTGTGACACAAGTCAAGTATATTTTATTAAGAATTTATTCACTTTAGGACACTGGCCAGTACAACACAGTGCAATATAGACCTTTCCTTTTGAATTAAAAAAAAAAAAAAAAAAAGGGCATAAAAATTAACCCTTGAATTTTATGACAAAGTAAAACATCCATGTACATACACACCAGGGACAATCACTCTGAAGCCTCGATCAACACATTCACTTGCATTGCACGAGCAGGCCGACGATACAGAAGATGAGACCAGAGGGGAAGGGGTGGTGGTGGGTGGGTGTCTGTGCTGTAGTGCGTCAAGTGACAAAGTGCTTTACTGAAGCGTGGAGAAAGTAGGGAGATGGCAAATGTGGAGAGGAAGACGGAGATGAGGCGTAGCTGAAGTTCAAATGTTCACATTAGTTTGGTGCATTACAGGACTCGTTTACATTGTAGTGAATGAACCGTCCCCTTCCCTGGAGTAGTGTAAGTCAACATCTAGGTCCTCTGAACCAGTCAGCGAGAGCCAAGCCTGATGTGACAGCAAAGATTGTACATGCATGGATAATGAGTGACAAAAACGAAAGGGAAATTGCACATACTGGGAAATAAAAACAGTATTGTCAGGACATGATCGAGAAGTAGGTGAGTATGGCTTAAATTAGATGCTCGCAGCTACAATCTACTAAAGAAGGGGAAGATGGGCTGATTAGTGTTTTTATAAAAGACTGAGGAGTGTGTTTGTGCTGATTAGGAGTGTGCATGATTGACAGATACAAAGCTGCTTGTCCCATCCCTCTTACACATTGACAAAAAGATAAATCACAAAAAAATATATACACAGTATGCAGCAACTGCACCCCTGTTAGGTTGTGTAACTGTATCAAAGTGAACAGCTCTGCTGTAGTGATGCATCCTTTCCAAAACGAGTTCTCCACCTTTGTTAAATCAATGAGGATACAAATATAACATCTCCTGATTACAGATACTAACATGAGCAGCACCCCCGTGGACGATCAAGACCGTGGAGGTTTGTTCTCAATACGCAGAAATCATTAGTGTCTGAAATGTCATCCTATGGCAAAGTTTGTGTGACTCCAATCAGCAACCTCTGCAGATAACACATACATGGCTAGCCTGTACATTAGCTCAGTAAAGAGGAAACTGGATGCAAAGGATTGGCTGGATTGTCCTCCAGCATGCGATGAAGCTCGTCCAGGAAAAGGAGGTGCTGTGTCTTCCCGACTCCTCCTGGTCCCTCTTTAAAGTGTTCGTGTGAAGTTCGTTTTGGAGCCCCTGTGTTCAAGCATGAAATGGAGTAAGCAGACCAGCCTGATGTTTTTCCTCCATGCTCGTTTTTCTTTTTCCATAGGACAGAGACTTCCCCCCCAAAAAGGCACCATGCACATTTACCGACCCAGATGAGAAGAGAGAGAGAGAGAGAGAAAAAAAAAGTGGGGGGGTTTAAAAAAAAAAAACCAAAAAAAAAAATCATCAGCAGCTGTAGATTCAACCTCCTCCTACTCTCTGGGTCAAACGTTAAGGCTTCTGTTTCACACAGATTCATCTGTTAAGGCAACCTTCAGGAGACAGACAGAGATAAGTATGAGAACCGCTGCTGTTTATTTGTTACAAAACAAGAAGACACACAGAAGAGCCAAAAACCTAGCTCACCTTATTATTTACTTAGCTCTCATTTTCATACTGACTCAGGCGTTTCTTGGATTTCAGCTCTTTCAACCACTGGGGTGAATCCTCCTGGCTACAAAGTAAGATAAACGATGAGTCGACAAATTCTCTCAAGTATAAAATAAACGTTTTGTGTTCAGCTGATGTTGCTTACCCATTTTCTTTCCCGCCAGAGGGGGGCAGCACACGCGCTGCCCTGGGGAGAAAAGGGGACTTGGGAGAGCGAGACAGCTGGGAGGGAGAGGGAGCAGGTCCATCAGTTTGATTGTCAGAGTCCCCCCTCTTCTTCAGCTGTGCCTGACAGAAAAAGCGATGCATTACAAAGAGTTTGCTAAAAAGTCAGTGCGAGTTTAAAATAAGAGAAGGCTCTGTGAAATAAAACTGCAACATGACAAACAATGCCAGGAGGTGAACGCACAGTTCCTGGCTCACCTTTAAAGCTGAAGGGTCCATGCCAGGGAACAGGGCGACCCTCTGTGGCTGTGACGCAACAGCCGGTGCAGCATCAGCTCCTCTGGGCTTCTCCTCAGAGTCTGAGTCATCGTCTTTACTCTCAGCCTTTGCCTCTGTCGAACGGTGAGCACATATTAACAGGTACTTTCCACCAAATGTCCTGTAATCTCCCCCTAGAGCTTATGTGCAGCAAGTGTAGAAGCTCCTCCAGGGATTTTAAAATTTGCATTTCCACAACAGGGCTTCAGCTTTGGGAGGTTTAAGCAAATTAATTAAAACAAACAAGTAAAGATCTCAAATTCCCTTGGTTATTGTTCGCAACAAAAATGAACCAACCCTGGTCGTCATGTTAATTTATTAGCCCGAGTATTTCCACCACAAAATACAAGGAAACCAACTTGCACCGAAATGCTGGTAGAAATATTAAATGGTTCCTGTTTCAAACTGAAACTTCCTGAAACTTCAACTACCCAGTGAGGACTTATGAATCAGATTCCTGGAATAAATGAAATTGATGTTCCTGGAACTGAATTCAGTCCACGGTCTATCGGGAAAAATTGCATTTAGGGGAACATCATAAGCCTTCTATTCCCTGGGAAAAGTTGTTGTGGTTGGAAAAGTTCTTTGTGTGATTTGGGAGCCAGTTAAGAGAGTGCAGGGAGGGAGTAGGGCTGCCACAAATTTTGATAGACGACTAGTCACCGATTATTTTTGCGATTAGTCGACTAATCAGATCATCATCCATTGGACGTAAAACGTACAGCTTATTGCACCATCATGCATCTGCTCTTATATAACTATCATTAGCTTACAGCTTTAAGTGTTTAAGGTCTGTGCTAACTAAAAATAAAGACAAGATGATAGTTTATTAAATTTTAATGAAATTTGCAGATTGTTTCGGTGAAGTTTAATAAACTCCTTGCTTTCTAAAATATAACAGGACACCGGAGTATATTCTCGAGCATCTCACACTTCTGATAATCAGCTGTCTGCTTGACGTTTATTCAGCTGTGTAAAAACTATAACTTTAATCTCAGCCAAACCGATTTACTCAGGAACAAATAAAATACTAAAAAAAGCCAAACAATAACATTTTTAACTCATGTTTAACCTGAGTAGCGAAAGACGGCGGTGGGTTTGAAAACGATTTGCCAGGAGTCTGGTGTTCTCACCGGCTCTAGTGAGCCTTGCCCCCGGCTAACTATCGAGCTAGTGGGTAACAGACGTCTCTGAAAATGTCGGGGCGCTTTTGAGAATATGTGGTGTCCTGATAAACTGAGCAGATATTTGAGGTTTACACAGCTACATTCTCTCCTGAAATATGTTAAACATTTATTTTGTGACCCAGAAAGAATAATAAGAGTAATATTAAAACTAACCAGCTGCCGCCATTGTTGGAAACTGAGCATGTCACTACCCGATCCGTACCGGAAACCCGATCCGTACCCTGCATGCGCGAAAGGTTTCTACTTCCGGTCGTAGCGTTTTACGATAGTTATGGGTCAGAGTATCTGTTAAGAATAACAAGTATATCTTAAAATGTTTGCAATAATGAAGCATTTCAGTACAATGTAGACAAAATCGAAAAATAAAAATAAAGTTACGGATCAGGACTCTCCGATCCTTACTGCGCATGTGCAGATGTTTTCTTCTTCTTCTTCTGTTCGTTTAATGGCAGTTTACTCCCCAGTGAACGAGGATACCGCCACCTGCTGACCGAGCGAATAAACCCTATTATAAACTGAATTAGCGTCATTACAAACGTGTGTTAAATCTGATTTAGCGATAGTCGAGTGTGTTTATGCTTGTCTGTGAGGAGAGGATTGTTGGAATAGTGATGATGATGTGCGCTATCACTGTCAATTGTCAGTAAACACTTAATCTGGCTGATGAATCTACACGTGAGATATTACAAAGTCTGCATTATTAACTCTGTCATTAGGCGCCATTCTTCTTATTTTACGGCGCTGTTGCTCAATCGGGGGACGCTCTCTGTTGAGGAGAAAGGCATGAATTTCTTTGTATACGGATTATCCATTGTTTAAATGTCCCGGGCAGTCGAAAAGGAGGCAGAGCTGTTGAGAAATGCTAGGAGCTAACTGGCCGCTAACCGTATCATTCAAATATATTGAATGACGCAATGTTGGCAAAGAGAGGAAGTGACGTAAGATTTGCGCATGCGGGGTACCGATCGGGTTTCCGGTACGGATCAGGTAGTGACAGAGCAGGGCTGCCCTATGAATTCTGGGACACAGCTTCTTCTTCGGGGTTTAACGGCAGCTGGCATCCTTGTACATGCAGTGCTGCCATCTTCTGTTTCAGTCCGTTATTACACTCTTAAATCCTACTACTTATTCCTGCGTCTTTTGGGATCTTACAAAGCTTCAAACGACGCGTCGACTATTAAATCAGTCGTCGACGATTTTGATAGTCGACGTAATCGTGACTAGTCGACTAATCGTGGCAGCCCTAGGAGGGAGGTGAACTTTTGAGAGACTCTAGATTAAAGGCATGTATGGACAACAGAACTGCACTTTGGAGTCTGCATATCTAGAACCTTATTCATTCATGAGCAGTAATGAGTAGTAACCTGTGGAGTCTCTGTAGAGCCAGTCCTCAGTGGTTCCTCCCTCACCCTCTGCTTGTGCAGCACTCTGACGTGTAGCCCTGGTGGGTCGTGTCCGCGGCGCTCGTTTCTTCCCCAGCTGGGCTCTAGAGCGGAGCACGCTGGTATCTAACAGGGTGGTCGGAGCCTGGATATCAAAACACAAAAAGAAAACACGAGACAAAATGTATAAACACAGCATAATAAAGAAGACGTGTGTCACCATAGTGAAGACAGAGCAGACTTTACTGACTTAAACCGGCTCATTTGGTAACGTTCAAAAGGATTGAGCTGTGTTTAGCACTTACGTCAGGGAAAGAGAGCGGCTGGCTTTCAGGTGGGGATGAGGGAGGGAGGCCATCCAGACTGCTGCTTTCAAACGGTGAAGCAACATCACCTGGTGTGTGTGCTGGAGTTGGCTTTTTCGGTGAAGGACTGAGATTACTTTCTGAGCTGGGAGTCGCAGGTGTCAGACTGTCGATGATTAGCATAAACAAGATCTTTGAAACGTCTGAAAACAGCTGCGTGGATTAAGTAACCACAGGATCTCATCATTTCATCAAAACCATGACAACAGTGAAAACAGTGAACCCTAGTAAAGTGAACTGTGTAGAGTGTGTGTTCAGACTTTTAAGAACTTACTCTCCTTTATTATTATCATCAGTGCTCAGTATTTTTGTGATGTTATGTTCTGACCACATGAGGTCAGTAATGGATCGCAAAGTAATGCAATGAAGCGAGAAGAACAATCTGTTGTTCCACCTGAAGTTATTTCAGCTCCGCTGTGGGTTTCTATTGAACCTTTACACACATTTCACTCCTGCATGCTGTTGCTACATAGGCAATATTTATTGGATTACATCATGTTTGGATTTCGTCTTTTTTAAGGTAAACGATCTTTTGTGTTGTTGAATGGGCCGCTGATTTTCTGGTCTTCTTCAAACATTATCACCATAGTATTTAATCATTTTGGATCAACTTGTTTGATTTTATTTAAGATCTTTAATAAACTTTTTATTGTGCTATTATGCTAACTAAAGTTCTTCTTTCATCAGGCTTTAATCATTTATAAACAAAAATGACACTGATTTGTCAGAGTCGAACATTTTATAGATTGTGACTTATTAAACATCTCAGCTCAGGCGGTGCAATGTCAGCAAACATATGAAGAGATTAATGCGTCAGGGTTTAAAAAAAAATCACTCTGCCTTTCATTCTAATCCGCTGGTCTCGCAATGGCAGCCGTTTGTCTTTGGGTGGTGTGTGGCCTTCAGTCTCAAAAGGCCACGCCTTTTCAGGTGTGGATAAAGCTTGTGCCTGTGGAGACTTGACTGGTCATCACTCTATTGCTGCTTGAACTCTTGACTCCTGGTTTTAATGTAGGATTATTAATAATTAAAAATAAAACTCCCTTTTGTCTGATGCTGATCTTAAAGCACATGTCTGTTAATAAAAATCATCTTTCCCATTTCACTGCTTCCAAAGTGTTTTGAATTAACATTTTACAGTGCAGTCTCACACAGTCGTACAAGTATTGGCCATATCTTTGTTTGTTTGTTTTAAATCAGGGATGTCATGTACACATTTACTCCTTCTGATACCTTAATATGAGAAGGAGAAGAGCAATTTCAGCAGGACATCTCAGTATTTTGTACATGATAAAGTAATGCTGATGTAGGAAACAAAAGAAATTTATCTGAATGACTTCAATTGTAAGAAATACATGTTCTGGTAGCTGTAGCTCATCACAGAAAATGTCATTTCTAAAAAATGTGTGTATCCATTGTAACAACAGAAATTTCTGTAATAAAATAGTGATATAATAATGCAGTTAAAAGTTCAAAATGTATGTCTTCCTTCACATTTTCCAAAGCTGTGTAGTGAGGCAGGAGTAGGGATGGGTACCGGTGTCCGGTGTTCTGACATAAACGGTAGTAACCAGACCGAAAAGCAGCGCACATTTCGGTGCTTTATTTCGGTGCTTTTTTTTCCTGAGCTGTGATACACTTTAGATTCTAGCCAATCATTTTACGTTTCCGAGGATAGTAGGCGGGGCCAGGTACGTACGTTCTGTTAGAGCAGAGCTACAGATTAAAAATGTCCAAGGTGAAGCGGTCAAAAGTCTGGCTGTACTTCACAGCAAAATATGCAAACTCAGCAGCAACAAGTGCTTTAAGCTGATACTGTGATACTGTCAAAGGAGGTAACACCTCAAATCCGATGAAACACCTGGCGACGTATAGCGTTTTTTTTAAAAGCCCAGAAATGCGCCGTATTTGATAGCTTGCTGCGAGACCTCACACCGAGCACATCTACTGTGGGTGGGTTGCCTGTTATGCAACATCCTCCAAAAACACGAAGAGGAGAGTCCTGGCCCCTAGCCCTGCCAGTGTAGCAGAAATGATGACGGATGATGGTGGCAGCAGCAGCCGTTCTTCTCTGCGTGAGTAGCTAATTTACGTTGAGTAGGCTAACCACGTTATTACATTAATGCATGTAAGGTGAACTAGCAAACATCATCATAGCTACATGCGGCTGTCCTCTTGTTTGATGGCAGATACTCCCTTCACCCTGGCTAAAAAGGCTAAAATGACCAAAGAAAAAGTGGAAAACAGTTAAACATGAGAGGTTTTGGACAAAGTTTGTGTTTTTTCCATTGTTTAAGCACTGCTTCCAGCCAAGAGTGATACCATATATGCCCCATAGCTGCAGAAAAGGCTAACATTGTTATCTTTTTACAAAAAACAGCTGAACATGAGAGGTTTTTGGACCAATTTGTGTTCTCCATTCTTTAAACACCGGTTTGAGCACCGGCACCATTTCAAAAGTACCGATTTGGCACCGGTATCGGATAAAACCTAAACGATACCCATCCCTAGGCAGGAGTGTTGGCCAGCCCAACCCTGGCCTCTCTTCTAAGTTAGTTGTTTTGAAGTAGCCTAGACATTTTTAATTTACCTAGTTTAGTTGTATTTGCATGTCATTTTTATTGTATATTTACCTATCATCAGTGCGTAGTCCCGTCTCCCAGGTCCCATACTGACTGTCAGTCTCACGGACCGGTGTTTCTGAGCCCTTCACCTCCTCTTCACCACTGACACTTTGCTTCTGCTGTACCTAGGGGAAAAAACAGAAGAGCAATGAATGATGACAACCAGCTTGAGAGACATGAATAGCTAAAAATCAGTGGGGTGCAGTGAACAAGTCTTTAATATCTGTGGACCATTCAGATCCCTAATAGGAAGCCAAGCAACAAAACATTAATGAATGATAAAGTGTAATAGTAGCTAATTGACATCATAACTAAAATTACTTCTGAAGAGCACACAGTGTTGCTGATAGAGCAGCATGCTGCTGAGCTTGAGCAGCCACCAGTGGTAAGACGGGTAATGGAAGGTGAAGGGATGAGTTAATGGAGACAGAACCAGAGTGGGGACAGAGATGGTGGTGGGCGGCTGGGTGATCGAGTGTGTTTTTTCTGCCTACTGAACCATGCCTCTTTTAATGAGGCGGGCACAGAGGACATACTGTCTCAAACCCACACGGAGCTCACAGAGGCAGAAGAACTGATAAGCCTGGCCTATATAGAACAAAACAATAGAAAATCGTTCTGTCCTCAGATGTTGCCTAAGGGCTGGACAAAGAAATCTGATACACCTGGCTCTGTAATTGCCCAGGCCCCTTAACAGCGAGAGCAGCTCAGTAGTTGTGCTTATATGAGCACGGAGGGCAGATTAGAGCACTCGTACTTGAAGCTTTGTGAATGTTTTCTTTGTGTATATAAGAGCAGAGACGCAGGGGTGCTGCAAAACAGGTGTAAGAATGAGCACATGAGGAAGAGTGTGACTGTGTGAAATTCTGATTGAGGGAAAACAAAACAGCTGAAGAAAGTGTGAGAGTGAGGAAAAAACACAGGACATCATTCATCAGCGAAGCCCTTCCCAACAGGAAAAGTGAAAACAGCCAGAATGGCATTCAACAATACTCCCTGCATCTGAGAAAGCACTTGGTACTTCAGCATAACCTCTTCTCAAGGACTTACAGCACCAACACTTAACCTTAAAAACTGCATATCTGAGTCCTGAGTGACTCTGATACAGAAGCAAAGATAAAAAATGCACACACTGCCTGGGCAGAGCCAGTAAAATGTTTCACTTCTCTGGTCTACAACGATCATAATCCAGCATGTGAAGCTACAAATATGGAGATTCTGGAGTTTTGATTGTGAAAGCTTCCAGCTACACTTGCTGATATTATGTCATCTTTCAGTTTTACCCTCACATGTTGCTGTACACTGCTATCACTGCAGGCAAATAGGCCTTGTAAAGTTCTGGTGATAAAAATTCCAATCCAATGTGTACATGTGTGCTATTCAACCTAAACACGCCCAGAACACTCCCTCAGCAGATCAGTGCAGAGGACGAACACTGCCTTTGCTGGAACATGTTGTAGTGAGCAGTCTTTACACAGGTACTTATGGCAGGGTGCTCAAAGCAGAGGTTGTAAAGCTGTTTAGAGGCTCATTCATAATCTCTTAGCTTTTATTATTCAGTACAATAGCAGCTTTCAACCAGCCTTGGTAACTGAACTTTAGCTGGAGTCTTTCTGTGTCTTTTTCTGACTTAAATCTCCATCAATCAACAGACAGTGCCAGGTTAGACAGATGTACTGGTTAAACACCCAAAACAAACAATGCCACATATATAAAAAAAAGGAAAAAAAATATCCACTATGGCTGTTAATTACCTTTGCTGAATGAACACTCACAGGTGCAACCTTTGCAGTAATCGTGGAAAAGATGAAGGAAACCGACTGAACTGACAGGTCTAGCAGCTATAGCTCTCAGGAGGAAGGCTTTTCCTTAATAACATTAGCAATAGCCAACTTCCTCTGGACAGGAAGGGTGTGTCAGGGGAAACAACATAACAAAGCCCGGATGAATGGATGGATGAAGGAAAGAAAAGGCTGATCACTAAATATGTCTGACTGACAATCTGCGGAGGAAGGGGCTGGAGCAGGGCCTTGGAAACTTTTTGATAGTGCACCGGCTGCCGATTGCAGCAGTGACTGTTACGTCCTCAGCAGTTAACTGAAAGGCGAGTAGCTGCAGTGCTGTTTCTTGAAAAGGGAAGGGCTCTGTTACCTCATGGTCTGACATCAGGGGCAGAGATCTTTCGATATAGTCATTCTATTTACATAAACAGTGTCTAAGATACAAGCTTGTACCACAATTTGATGCTATCGAGGAATGTGTATGTGTATTTCAGGATGACTATCATTGTCCATCTTATATATGTCAGGGTAATAAAAGCCCTAAAAACACATTCAATCACACTTACAGCACTCACCGCTCCATTCTCATCTGCTTCAATCCCTCTGGCCTTGGTGGAGTGGGAAAATATGCCTGGCGGGCACTCATGTACACCCCAGCAATCAATATCAATATCCTAAAAGATATTCAAAACAACTGCTCCCGTGAGCACTAATCTCATGCCAGCAAATGGGCTTTAGCCGCATGTCAGAAGTTTTACATTACGAGAAACCCTACAAGGAAAACAGAACAGTGCTGTATATATTTTTCATTACACAAGTGTTGCATACAGACGAGGTCTCGCCGTCGTACAAAGCAGTTCGTAAGAACAGAGAGAAGAATGTAAGAAACCTGACTTGGCTTAAGATTTCAGCTCAGAGTGTGCTGAACCTGACTTAGAGGATTACTTTCAGTCTGGGGTTTGTTTTTCTGGTTTGCAAACAGGAAGATTGTTTGAGATCAAATGTGTTTCCCTTCAGCGTGTATACATGCTTACATCTTGTAAATTTCAGAAACTGCTACATACATGTTGAAAAATAAAGCAGAAGTGCCTAAAATTTGAGTTTCCTGAATAGGCCTTTGTGTCTGCCTCTTAAAGGGAATCCTCCCGTATATACAAAAAAAACAACCAACTTTCTTCCTTTGTGAAAAGTGTACTTGAAGTGTTAATGTACTTTTTTTAAAAAATATTTTCGCCCTTTCAAACTTTATTACTGCTTAAAGGTTGCATTATTACAGGTGTGGCTACTCTGAGTGACAGGTGGGTGCCAACAGATTCAGTTAGCACTGCTAGCTGTCTGCCAAGAGTCACCTGAGATGTTATGAGTCACTGAACTGGTTGTCTCAACCATGTTGGCTTTTTAGAGCTATTTTATTGCAGTCAATAAATAAAAAAATGTTGTTTATGAAGCAGTTAACTGCACCAACAGCCCACACAAGTGATTGAAGCGATTGAAATTCTGGCAGTAATTTCCATGTATCTATTACGGTGCAGTTCTTGCTTGACAGATAAAGGGTTTTAAGGACAGATGTTGTCTTAAAAATCCACTATTCTGATTATAAAAATAAATAAACTGGTCATACTCTATTGGTAACCAGCCTTAGTTAGTGGGTGATAACTCATTAGATGGTCACTTCAGGCTCCTAAACACCTACACGGGAAAGACCATAATGTCTAACATCAAGGCAAAGCAATGGGTGATGTGGTTACATTCAACTCTCCAATTACAGTCTGTGGTGGCCACATTCGTACCACTTTGGTATAAAACATACCATGTTTTCACAAATCACAATTTTAACTCAGAGCAGTTTATATTTACATAAAATCTGTTATAACAGAAATTGCATATCAGAGTACTTAGTCAGGGGATTTGGAAACCGATCATTTTGGGAAGTCATCTGAGATTACAAGTGACTTCTAGCTATGAGATGTCAGAGCAGAACCGTTTGTTTATACTACCACAGCTATTCTGAAAATCATGGAGCACTGATTCAACTCCTTATAATGACACCTGCAAAGAAATCACTCTCAAAATAGGAGAATGAAAAGTTTAAAAAAAATAAAAAAAATAAAACTTTACTTTCTGATTAACCAGTTGGCCGGTTTTCTGGATGAGTATATCAACAATAAACATTATATTGGTATCATTTCTGCTATTGATTTGAACTGGCAAAAATAAATGAATAGATCAAAACAACAATTACGTATAACTGTAATATGCAGCTCACACCTCAGACAACGGACCAAAAACGGGTCACAAACAGCAGAGACAGCTTGAATAGGGCACGAAACTAAAGCCTTGTGTCTAGATGTGCTAGTGGTAATGGCTTTTTCAACCGTCTTCAGTTTCTCTGTGCTCTGGGAGAAATGTGTAGTTCCAGTTTTCAAATCCACTGCCTCCTCTCATCAATTCAATAGCTTTCAATCATTAGGGATCATTTACTGTCATTCACTGAGTCAGTGGGAGCGGACGCCGGACGCTACTCCCACAGACCACAAAAACAGTTGCTGATGTGTAGAACTAACTTTAGACATGGTAACACAACTAATAGCAACACAGATCTCATGAAAACACCTCTTATCTTTAGGTGCTGTGACTCATGAGGTGTTGGACAGCAGTTGAGCAAACAGGCGTCGACATGAATATAGGAACAACTTCACTGCAAGGCACACGTCCCTCAGGGACTTTTAAATCTGTCCTTCACGCAGACCAGGTTACAAGGGACAGAAATTATGTACAAATAAATAAACAATTATAAAATATAGACATATTTTACAATTTCAGTGTTTATCAGCCCCTTTCTCAGTTCTTGTGTCTAATTATATCACTTGAAGAACAGGTAGCACAACGGATTTGCTAATCAAAGAGAGACAAACACTACGCTGTTCCAAAGAAAACAAGATGGAGATGAGAATAATCCACAAAAATCGACAGATGAGAAGCAGCAGGGCTGTGCATCAGGCAGCATGTGGTTAAGTTCTTCACATGTTTGGCTAGAGACCAAATACTTGATGAAGGAGCAGCAGTTAATACAGTGACATGGACATAGCTATGAAATGACTTGAATGCCACTTGTGCTTTATTTATCACCAACAGATGTAAAAGTAAAACTTATGAGTCACATTAGTGCCTCATCTCTAGATACACCGATTCACTGTTTGCAAAACCATCAGCGATGAAAGTTGGAATCAGTGCTTCCCTGCTATGTTTCTGTACTTAAAGTGTGTGTGTATGTGTGGCGTCTTACAGCAGTGGGGGTGTTGGGTGCCGTGCGTCTGCGTAAGGACAGGCGTTGCTGGCTGCGCAGAGAAAACCTGCGGAAGGACTCCCTGCTGCGGGAGGCCAGGGAGCGCAGGGAGTTGGTTCTCTTGAAGTCCCCAGTATCGTCCTCTCCCCTGCCTCCCCTCTCCGCCGAGGTGGACAAAAAGCTGAGTGCCCCGTGAAGGGAGCGACGCACATTTCCCACCCATCCTGACACCTGAGATTGAGCTACTGACAGCTTGCCCCCGAGATACTCCATCACAACCAACCAACGAGGGGACCTGCTGTGTCTGAACGGAGCCCGTGAGCTAAGCTGGGACTCTTGTTGTTGCAGCAGGAGCAGCAGCAGGGAATCATTAGAGTCTAGTTATGCTGGAGAGGTGGCAGTCCAGGGATGGTGGCCTATGTATTCAGTGACGCATGTTGCAGGGTCAGTACTGCAGCAGTGTATAAGGTGACAGAGAAAATGACAGAGCTCAGCAGGCTTAATGTAATGATGCTGCTGCTTACAGCACTGTAGCACAGATGATGTCTGAATGTTACAGGAGAGAAAATCTACCCAGTTTCTTTACTCAGTGTCCTTTCTGCAGTGCAGTCCCACTTTAGATGTCAGCACTCTTGTTTCAAGGCTCCAGGCTGTCGGCATTAAGTGGATTGTGAAGCTTTCTAATGTCTATTTCGATGCTTACAAGATATGTCTGCTGTGATATTCCTAGCACAACACCCAAGTGGGCATATAAAGGTTAGGAAAGGTCACCACTTAATATAAGTTTTACTGAAACACTGCTACACTGTCTTCCAACAGGTTCTCTAGCTTAAAGAACACAAATCACTACTAAAAATAATCAAGTACAAAAACAATGAGCACTAATGATAAAATCACCTCAATATACTCTGTTTGGCCAAACGTTCACTTATCTCAGTGCTCTGCGAGACCTCTGCCAATTCACCGGGTGAGAGCTTCTCTGTCCTCATGTGAGCCTAAATTATAGCCGACCTGACGCACACTCTCGCAGCTGGTGTTGAGCTTTTTCTCCCGAAACATGGCTCTGATTAAAAGTTGTTAAATCCACCCACCCTTCCAACAAGGCTACATCTTCATACTGCACACAACTATTGTATCTTCCGGCAAAAAGCTGCAAGCAGAAATGGTGCAGGGCAGCTGGTGGCAAAAAGAAAGCTGCTGTAGTCATTCGTATTCCATGAGGAAAACCAGAGGGCAACCAATGCACCGCCGCAAAGAGGAAACTGAAGAGAGAGCTGTGGTAGAGAGGTCAGATCCAGAGAAAGGAATTTTTTTTTCTTCCCTCCCCTCGCCTTTTTCTGCAGGTATGGGCAGGTAGGAGAAAATGCGTCAGCCAAGCTGCTCTCTATAGTGAGTGTTACAGGACTCACCGTCAAGGAGAAACTGGGTGGAGAGAGGGAGTGTGGGACAGAGCCAAAGACAGCGAGACAGAGAGCAAGAGCGAGGCAAAGAGAGGGAATGGGAGGTCCGTGATTCAGAACAGAGGGGGGAGAAGGGAGGGTGATATATGTTCTGCGGTGCTCTGTCGCTCCAGCTTGATTCAGCTGCAGGAAACATAAGTGGAGTGACACAGCCAGGACAGCAAGCATGCAGACAACATGTAGAAGGAAAGAAAAAATAGAGACGAGGTTGAGTGTGTGAGCAGAGAGAGAAAGCTGCAGAGAAAGTAAGGTTTGTGATACAATCAGACAGGAATGAGGACAAGTGTATGTATTACATTAAGAGAAAGCTATCAGTAGATAAATTGGACGGGCACAAAAGAGACGAGACAAAAGACAGGTGTGGCTCCAGGCAAGTGGGATTGCACTGTATGCACATCAACCAGTTTGTCTGCGCAACGTGGCCAAAACCACCAATCACAACAGGCAACTCAGTGTTTGTTTAAATCTCACCCAGAGTCGGAGTCATGCAAACACCACAACAGACAAGGAAAGAATAACACTTCCTGACACATGCTGCTCACTTCAGCCACCTTCTGCCAGTGAACTTGTACCTTAAATAAAGACATAGTGGGCCACTCTGACACACTTCAGAGACTTAACCTGGGAGCAAACTGAGGCAGAGGGGTTCCTAAAATCTGGATCTCTGTCCACATGTGCCCCCTACAGGTAATCTGATTAACAATTCTTTGAAGTGCTCTGCTAAAGATTTCAATAGCATAGAAACTCTCACATACCTTTCCCTTCCAATTTACTGCCACACACGAGTATTTCAACAAAAAAACCCTTTAACCTTCTATCTCCTTTAATACTTTATTAATATTTAGTCCTCACACCTTAATTACCATATCTTCAAAATTACATGTACACCTAAGGAAAATACTCAATACTGAGTACCATTTTCATTTTATCATTAGCTGTAGCCACTACCTGCTACCTAATGATAACAAGTGGCTAATCAAGCTGCTAACCCTTGATTAGCTGCTTGATAACAAGTGGCTAATCAAGTGTGGCTTAAGTAGAAGTACAGCTACTTCTACTAATAGTGTTAAAAATACTCTGGTGAAAGCACCAATTCAACTTTACTTAAGTAAGAGTGAAAAAGTACAAGCTCTGAAATATATTCGGTGTAAAAAGTAGCTCGCTTGTATTGTTTACAAGGCTTCTATGTATTATTTTTCCCTCTATTTATGTTCAAATCACTTTAATGTCGTGAGGACATGCAGTGACTTTCCCCTAAAGTAATGAGCCTGTTTTGAAAGTGTAAGGAGTAGAAAGTCAAAAGTTACGGATTAAAAAGCAAAACGTTGTCAGAAAAATAACAGACAACTTTTTTCAAGTACACATAGAGTCCTAAAAAATTCTACTTAAGTACTGTAACAAAGTATTTGCACTTTGTTATTTTCCACAATGCTAATAGTTAAGTTGTTTAAATATTAATAGTCAATATTCTCTTAATATTTAAGTAAAATTATAATATTTATAGTTTTTATCTATTTCTCCAAGATAAAGTATTACATTAAGTATTTTGGTGATACCAGCAAATTTATAATGAAAAGCACACAGTTTTAATATTTGAAGCTTCCTTGATTGATATTATTCAGACTATTAGTTTTAAAAGAAAGATTTAAAGACAAGGAAGTGATACAATAAAACATGAAACATCTAACAATCAACATATTATTGATGTCTTTTTGACCAAATATTCCTCATCGTAGTACTGAAAACGATCTGCTAGGAAGTGACTCATCTCTTCCCCTCTTCTGACCTCATCGGTCTTTACTCAGCCAGGAACCCAACCAGCAACAACAGGAAGAAGGTGAAATAGGATGCGGCTAATGTACATACAGTCTACTGTATATGATATGAACCAAGAGTTCCTACAGCCCTATACGAGAAGACGCGCACGGCTGATGGAGACACATTCAACATGAGTGGTGCTGTCACTTACCCAGAGGCAGTAAGGAGTGAGACAACATGACCACATGTACAACACAGCTCTCTGCCCGGTGCCCATCTCCGCTCTGCTGCACTCACCAGCCTCAGACCCTCACACTTAAACCAGTGATGTCACCACCCTACTATTACTTCATGTCTCTGAGTCTATGGTGAATACAATTTGAGGAAAGTAGTCATTTCAGATGTCCAGCAACGCCCACATATTTGGCTTTAAACACTATCTGTGATATTTTACATATGCTAAACATCTTAACTAGATTTAAGAATCTGCCTATGGGTTTTTTTTTATCATTACTAAATACTTTTTTTTTTAAAGTCATGCTCCTGCATATAAGCCTTAGTATTTGTGTTAATGATGCTCTGCTCATATTCTGATGCTGAATGTTGACATGTTGAATTCTTGCTACCTTGAATAAAATATCACTACTGAGTAGAAATATTGAATTTATTAACAAACAGAAAAAATGATCCAGAACTGAGCAATTGTGTAATTTTATCATTATCATTTCTTACTTTTGAGTAAGAAGAAAATGACAGAGCTTTTGATTTGATGCCGTTTTGTCTAAAGTGAAATTAAACTGGATGACAGTGAGTTTTAGAGCCAATAATGATGAATACATTGTTAGCTGGAGCCTTATTCCAGTGTAATATTCCGTTTTATTACTTTTGGAAAGCTTTATTTTTACACCAATTCACTGACAAAATGAGCAGCGACAGATGGCAAATATTCTCATTATTAGTTAGAAATCTGTATTAACACAAGCAGCAGGTTTGTGTAGTGTCTGTGGCCTACTGACAGAGACAAATGCATTCAGACTGTACGATTTTTTAGAACTATTTTTAACAATTTAAAAATCTAATCTAATTCAGCGGTTCTTCTACTATGTGTAAAGTTGTCTGAGCTAAAATGTAAATCTGTGCACTTTTTTATTTACATAGGGTCATTTGAAAAGCTTTTTTTTCAAACAAGCACTGGAAATGGCAACAAGGAGTAATTCAGATACCCAGAACACTTGACTCTTGCAAACTAAAACACAACCACTAGATGGTGGTAATGACCTTGACCTTTGTGGTGACTTAATCTGATCTCCCTGTGTAATGTTAAGGCACAACAGACTGTACTTCAACCTGAGCCTACAATTACAGTGTCAGTGACAAAGCGCAACCTGAACCCAACCCTGTATCGTTAATAAACACTGTCCACCCTTAAATGTAATAATAATATGAGTGTGCATGTAATTTGTAGAGTCGATAACATGCAGACACATTTGTTTACATGTTTAAAAATATAAAACCGAAATAACCACCTTGAAGTTGCTTCCACCAACCAGTCAAGCAGCAGCTTACATTGATGTCTGTCCACATTTCACCGCCAATCTTTTGAAATCAAAACATTTTGTCTTACTAGACATTTTTGTTAAATTTAGCATACAAATTAGGCAAAATTTCTAGAGTTATGGCCAAAAAGGTGTTTTATGAGGTCAAAGAGACCTTTGATCACCAAAAATCCCAATAAGTGCATCCCTGAAACTAAAAAAAATCTTTTGTTTTTGAACAAATCCCATCAAGTCTTCCAAGAAATATCAACTACATATACAGACAGCATTATCACTCCCAGCAAAAGCTATTCCATTCACAGTGGTATAAAAACAGAGGTGAACTACAAGTTTATAACCAAATATAACTTCTAACCAATCAAAATCAAGTAGCAAGGTTACACAAATACCTGCAGAACACATAATCATTACATGCCATTTCACTTCACAGGTTTCTCTGAGCCCTGCTGTCAGGTTTCTGATAAATCAGCAGTGAAAATCTTTACTTAATCATTTGTCTGATCCAAACCTGACGTACAGGCCTGAGAAGGTGTTTGAGCACCACTTCCCTAGAATGTAATGTGGGATGGGCAGAGGTGAGTCTAGGACGTCCATGCTTTCAACATTAGTCACTAGCTCTTTACTATGTGAGGCCAGCAGCATTTTCATGTCAAGTGAGCAAGCTGCATTCCAATACAGTCTTCAGTGCATGAGGCACCGCATACTACGCTCTCTGTTTCCACAGAGCTGAGTGAAAACAGTCATTTGTAATAAAATGGTGCAGAAAATGAGCAGCAGCCTGACTCACCCTGCTCTGCAGGTCCTGCTCTCTGTGGGCGCTGCGACTCCTCATCCTGGAAGGGCTTCCATCCACGGCACTACCTGCAGGAACCGATCGTCGTGACACACTCCGAGACCGCAATCTGTTCAACTCCTGAGCAGCATAGAGGACCCAAAGTGAACACCGCGATCCAACTGCATCACCTCATAACAGTAAAAAGCTGCTCATTGTCATGCTGGAAGCTGGACAGAATAAAGTGAACTTCAGTCCACTCACGTTTAAACACTGCTTAGGTGTCAGTTTGTTACTTTCTTGTGAAGTGTGACTGTAATTTGGCCACGTTTTTGTAAGGAGTGTGGCTAACTGGAACTAACAACAAATTGATTTTTGTTTCTAAAACCAAAACATGTTATGGTTTATAATGTAATAATTAGCATGCATGGCCATGTCTACATCATTATGATCTAGACATGGCCTGAGGAATCAGCTTTTTTGCTTTAACCCATTCTTGTGAACACAGTATCTCAGGAGCACCTAAAATATGGGACTCAAGAAATGCAAGTGATAATAATTCAGTGGTGAAAGGTTAAATGTTGCCCCCACAGTCACAAATACCTTTTGTCACAAACACCTAATGCGTTTAACTTTAATTACTTCAAAGTCTTCACTACATGTATTATACGAGTCTGAACAGACACAGATACACTGCAATCTAACTGGATGCAAGAGGCATCTTACTACATTATAGTTGTAAATACTTTATATCAAATCTAAGTACTCCTTAGATATCTTGCAGACATGAGGATAATACTAAGGAATCATGAAAGAGAAGCAGCAGTGCTGAATCAATATTCCTTTTTTCACTTGAATTTCATTTGCATTTTTCTTGATGGTGACACAGCCTGTTGTAGTTATTAAGAAGCAAGAATTAGACTAATTTAGCCACTACGTCACTTAGCTCGACTACAATATGGCAACTCAGCTGGAGCCTCTTTTCTCCAACCAATTTAATCAGGGAATGATGGCACACAAATTAATGCACGCTAAAAATAAAACAATATTAAAAAGAATTTTGCGTATGCTTTTGCTTTCGGAACTTGGTGAGCTTTTAAAATGACAGGGTGAAGAATATATGATACCACCTACATCATGAGAAGCTATATTTATGTTTTAGATGGTTTGTACGTCTACAAGAACAGATTGTTCTGTAAGATATCACAAAATGACCTGTATTTTCACAAGACTGCATGTCTCTGTGTGATAATCTGACTCCATCTGCACTGACAAACTAAGAAAATGACAACCTGATTTCTACAATAATCACAAAATAAAGTGTGGTAGAAAGGGGGGCGGGTAGTTCATTGGCACCTCTGGAACTGATCAATTGATTTATGTCACTCACCTTGGACCCCTGTGATCTCCTCTGGCCCTGTGCTTCTCCCCTGATCTTCTGTGGCTGTAGCTCTCTGGGCAACCAGATCTGCTCTGCAGGAGTGATGGTGGGGAGTCCACCTGGGGAGTTCACACTTTTAACCTCTGAACCAGGAAAAGGGCCCAAAGGGGGTGGCTCATCCAGGAAAGCAGACCAAGGCCTTTGTTGAGTTGGGATGCGTTCCCCATGATCGAGAAGGAGCTGTTCTGGACTGTGTTTGTTGGCGTGTTTTCTAGATTCAGCCTTAGGCTGGTCCACAGACATCTCAACTGACCGCAGCTCCCAGGGGTCCTGAGGAGGCGTTGTCCATACTGGGTTTGAGAAACCTACTGAAGTCTGTGATGGTATCTTCCAGCTAACATCACTTTCAGATGTAGGCTGTAATTTACCCCCAAAGTCAGCATTTAGTCCCTGCATTCCCAATGAAGGAAACAAGTCATTATTAGAGGAGAGCTGAGCTTGAGATGTAAAGGAGTCTATGTCAAGAATGTTAGGCTTGTAAGGCTCCTTCCAGCGGGTTGCAGCATCGCTGCGCTGAGAAGTAGACTTAGACACTGGTTCATTTCTGAGCACAGAGTCCAGATCAAGAATTTTGGGTTTCAGACGTGATGGCTCCAAGTTTAGCCTCTCTTGCTCCTCTTTTTTCTGCTTATCTTTTAGTCGCTGTCTCTCTGCTTCTTGTTGCTTGGCTATGACTCGCATCCGTTCTGCTTCCTCCCTTTCCATCTTTTCCCTCAGTCTGTGTTTCTCAAACTCCGCAATTTGTTGTCTTTCCCTCGCTGCCTGCTTTTGCTTTTCAAATTCCAGGAGCTGTAATCTCTCAAGCTCTTTAAGTCTCTCTACATCCTCCTTCCTCTTCCTTTCCTTCTCCAGTTCCTGTTGTCTCAGCTTCTGGGTTTCTAATTCCTGTCTCTCAATGTCTAGTTGCCTCTGTTTCTCAAGCTCCTGAAATTGTTGTCTTTCCCTCGCTGCCTGCTTTTGCTTTTCAAATTCCAAGAGCTGTAATCTCTCAAGCTCTTTAAGTCTCTCTACATCCTCCTTCCTCTTCCTTTCCTTCTCCAGTTCCTGTTGTCTCAGCTTCTGGTTTTCTAATTTCTGTCGCTCAATGTCTAGTTGCCTCAGTTTTTCAAGCTCCTGAAGTTGTTGTCTCTCCCTCTCTGCCTGTTTTTGTTTTTCAAACTCCAGGAGCTGTAATCTTTCCAGCTCTTTAAGTCTCTCTACATCCTCCTTCCTTTCCTTCTCCAGTTCCTGTTGTCTCAGCTTCTGGTTTTCTAATTTCTGTCGCTCAATGTCTAGTTGCCTCAGTTTTTCGAGCTCCTGAAGTTGTTGTCTCTCCCTCTCTGCCTGTTTTTGTTTTTCAAACTCCAAGAGCTGTAATCTTTCCAGCTCTTTGAGTCTCTCTACATCCTCCTTCCTCTTCCTTTCCTTCTCCAGTTCCTGTTGCTCATTGTCTAGCTGTCTCTGTATCTCCCTTTCTAAATCTTGTTGTCGCCGTTTCTCCAGCTCCCTCTGTATCTCTTTCTGACGCTCCTTCTCCATCTCCTTTTCTCTTTCCCGCTCTTTTTCAAGCTCTTTTATTCTTAACATTTCTTGCTCTAATGCGATCTGTCTCATCTTGTCTGCCTCTTCTTTTTCCTTTTTTTCTTTTAGCTGCTGCATTTCCTTTTCTTTCTGCTTCTGTCTTTGAAGCTCTAAGAGCTGCAGTCGCTCTAACTGTTTTAGCCGCTCTTCCTCCTTTTGTTTTTGCTGTTCCTTTTCACGCTGTCTCTCCTTTTGTCTCTCTAGTTCTTGCCTTTTTTCTTTCTCAAGTTTCCTTTGCTTCTCTCTTTCAAGTCTCTGTTTCTCCTCTAATTCTTGTGCTTTCTCAAGCGCAATCTGTTTCTGCCTTTCCAGGACACGTTGTTTCTCCTCAAATTCTTGTTTCTCCTTTTCAAATGACTTACATCTTTGCCTTTCAAATTCTCTTTGCATCTCCCACTCTTTCATTCGTGTAAATTCTAAATGTGCTTGTTTCTCCATTTCCAGCTGTGTCTGTTTTTCACCTTCAATTTCTTTTATCTTAGTCCTGTGCCTTTCTTTCTCCTTCCTTTGCTCCCTTTTCTTTTCAGCTTCTAGCCTTTCCTCTTTACTCTGTCCATCTGAGGCTAAACTGCTCTCCCTGGGTGACTTGTGGCTTCTTATCATCAAATCTTTAACTTGCTCTTGCGATGGAGTTGTTTTTCCAAAAGGATCATCGTTTAAAGACGGGCTCCCCCTTACTGGAAGACTCTTCCCTTGAGGGCCACTAAGGAGAGAAATCCCTAAGAAGTCATCAAAGGGGCTAGTCATGTCCCCAGTGTTTGTCCCTGCACCCCCAAGAGAAACTGGCTCCTGTATTTGTCCGGTTAAAGCAAAGTAGGTTGCCTTGGGTTTTGCCATTTCGTCTGCCTGCAGCATCTTCAAGCGTTTAGGTGCTGCAGACACTTCTTCTTGTTCTGCCACTCTTTGTCTCTCCTTGTCTTTATCTAAAGCCACTTGTCCTTCCCTTTGTGATTCCTTTAGCATCCCTGTCTCCATATCTACGTCTTGGTCGAGACCTGTAGTGGTCCACTTCTGTAAGGCTCCTATCCTCAGATATCGTGGCTGTGTTTGAGGCATCAAAGGTGCCAAAGGTGGCTGTTCTTGTGCAGGACTGGTCCATTCTGGAAGAGGCCTGCTCCCTTCTGAGCGTCTGGAACGGAGGGTCATGGCTTTATCCTCCCACTGAGCTGATGGGACGCTCACACTCACTGCCCGACTCTTTTCGACAGCCTGCACTGTGTCAAAGGCATGTAATACGGGTTGAAAACATGATGGCGATAAAGGCTGGCTGTAGTTAGCGGTGACTGAAGCCCCGTTATATTCAGTAACTGTTCTATCGAATGGAGACGTGCTGCTGAGCAAATCCTTGGCCGTGTCAACAGATGAGCCATCATCCATCAACACCACGCTGTGCCTCTCCACGACATTATCAAACAAGGATGCTCGCACCGTTTGGACTCCACTGCCTGCACCAATTTCCTTGGAAACAGCAACAAACGTCTGTCCTGCTTCAGGCCCTTCAGGCGTGGAGACCTTTTTGAGCTGCTCTTGGGAATCTTTTAAATCCAAAAATGTCTTCTGGTCACTGGGAGTGATAGCTGATTCTTCAGCCTGGGAAAATTAAGAGATATACTGAGAATTCTTAAGTTCATGCTCACAACTTACTGCCTAGTTATGGAACTGATAAGCTATTACAGAATTTCTTTCAGCTGGAATCTTCTGAAGGAACTAAAAGCTTTTTTAAAAAGTTATGAATTTAGGTACCATTTACTGCTATAAAACCATAAGCCAGAATAAATGGGACTTGGCAATGGAACATTCAACAGTACAGCACACAGAGGAGTTCGAGAGAACAATTGGCAGGGCACAAACAGCATCCTCTTCTACGTAGGGCTCATTGGGTGTGGTGCAGAGGTGGTAATCAAAGTCTCTCAGCATTGACCTTTCCTATTTGATCTCTTCTTTGTGTGTTTCATAACTGGCAGTCACTGGGGATGTTTAATGTATCAGCAGTATTAGGTTTCACAGCTTTGCATGTCTATGGCAGCAATTCATTTTACTGTAATGTCCTATTTCTTTGAAAGAAATTTCCTCATGAATGCAGAGGCGCTTTGGTCCACTGGAAATGCAAGTGCTTTTCAACAGGTAAATAAAGATGAATTTCCCAGTCGTGTATACAGTTATAGAGTACCTATAGCTCTAAAGCGTGAGTTGAATTTGTGTCTCCCTACTTCACTTCTAGTTTAAACTGCGTCAGAGGCTTCACCTCTATTTGCACACTGCTCATTCTCCTGTGCTTCTTTTGTATTTTCCGTCTTTATGTTATATTGCATGGGTTTCAATCAAACAGGAAATGGTAACAAACACACTAAAATCAAACTCTGCTGAGCAACACCATATGAAAAACTTTCCAAGCACCACACGGTGACACAGTTTCTCATTGTTACCCTCATTTGCCTGTTAAACACAGACCGAGCCCAACAGAAACCAGTTCCTACAAAGCTCACGCCCTCTCTTACCCTCTTCTGAGGATCTTTGCTGATGTAATGACGGTCCTCTGCCTCAGTGAGGGAAACAGGGTCAGGTGACCTCTCGGCTGAAAACCTATTGAACGTACATCACACAAGACAAAAGCCATGCATGACAGTGGAACACAGAACAAAAAGCAAAGCACATGGACAGTATGAGCAGCTCTTACCTTTTGGTTAGGTCAAGGGGCAAGGGACGGGGCTTCAGTGCTGGTTTAAGGACAGGGCTCTGAGTCGGTGTTGTATCCTCTGTCAGCTGCTTGATGAGCTGTTTAACACCAACTGCTGGTTCACCTTCAGGGGTTGGCTGCAATGGAGAACGAAGATCTGAACCATGGCCGTTGGCAGCTACCCCAGGAGAAGACGGCAAATCGAGCAAAAGACTTATTCGCGACTTGACGCTAACCCTGCGCTTGTCTTCATCGGTCTCTTTTGCAGCCATTTCTTCTTTGTTTTTGTTGCTTTGGTCTGAGAGGATAGGATTACAGACATCATCAGTACTTTGTGGTGTGGTACTCGTAAAGGTTTTATCTTCCTCTTTGCTTTGTGGTAGTGCTTTTCCCTCTGGAGTGTTGTCTACTGTATTTCCTTCAGGAAATTTCCGGTGCAGTGAAAGACCAATAGACCCAAATTTGGAAGTGAGATCAGCTGAAAGGGGTCGTCTCCCAGCCGAGCGAGGAGCAGGAACCGGGGTCTCCGTCTTCGTTGTACTGCCGGGGAAAATGGCTGATACAGGTCTGGGCTTGGAGCCTCTAGGATGTGGTCGCAGAGGCACAGATGTTTCAGGCTGAGCCTTTTCTTTTCCTTCATTTTCTTCCCCTGCATCAAGAAGAAAGCCCATGGACTTTGCTCTAGTAAGGGAGGTTCCAACTTTACCTTGTGCATTGTGGCCTTTTTCGTCTTCTTTTTTAGTGGTTCCAGACCACTCTGCTGCTGGTAGTTTTTTAAAGCTCTTTGAGTAGGCCAAGCTTGATGTTGAGGGTTTCTGCCTCTGTGCTGGCACAGGAGGAGGGGTGGGTCTGCTAGGGCCTCCAGTGTCATGTGGAGGAGCTGGTTTAAATGGCTGGGCTACTAGCTTTGTTGTCTGTCCAGTGTTCAACTTAGTGGGTGATCGAAAGGAGGTAGAGGCAGGACGGTTGGGGTTGGTTAAAAGTGGTCTGGGTTTGCTGCTGGAAACCGGCTGCTGTGGTTTTGGATTGCTTGGAAGCTCTGGTTTGTATCCAGCAAGGCGAGTGGACTCAGGTCTGGGTTTAGTTTGAGGCTTTGGGGCAAGTATGGGCTTAATTGTAGGATTTTTCTCCACAGAAAAAGGTTTGGGAGTAAGTCGCGGCTTGGCGCTTGGGGCAGGCTTGTTTGGTTCAGCTGCGATGAGCTGCGGCTGATTGGCAGACGGGATGTCAATGAGGCTCTTATTGCTGGAGTCTGTCAGGGGAGTCAGGTGATGTCGTCCTCCTGCCACTGTCCTTCCTACCTCCGTAGTCTGAACCTCCACCTGAGCAGCCATCCTGTTGAACAACACCTTTTGTTAAGCATAAAGATAAAATACCCCATCAGAGAGAAAATAAAAAATAATATTACTTACTGAGATCCTCAACAAAAAAGTACCTGCACAAAATCTAAAAATGTAAGGATTTAAACAATCCCCTAATCTAGCCGTTACTATAAACTTGGGAGTGCCTGATATTCCATCACAAGTTTATTGTTCAAAAGTCTTGAGCCATCTTTATTTAAAATTTTCTATGAAAACAATTGAAGTCATTTATTGAAATGTAAAAAAAAAAACAACAACAAAAAAAAAAAAAAAAACACAGGCAGAAGTCTCTCAAGCTTTCTTGTAATTTCTTATAAATCTTCAGAAACAGTTCTCCAGGTTTCTTGAAGGACATTCAAAGCTCGTCTTTGGATTTTGGCTGCATTTTGTTCTGTTCTCTATCGAGAGGATTTGACACTGCTTCAATAATGTTGAAGTCTGGGCTCTGGGGAGGCCAATGCATGACTGATAGAAAAACCCAAAGTAGAACACTATCCATGTAAGGTGTAAGCGCAGAAGCGGTGTGTTTGGGATCACTATCATGTTGAAAATCAGGTTTGTTGTCAAGTTGTCTGACATGTGAAGACACAAAACTGGTTCATATGAGTTACAGGCAGCTTTTGTTACTCTTAAATGATTCATAGGTCAGTGCTGATGCAAAAAAAAAAAAAAAAATTGAGGAAATCATTCTTTGGAAAATACAAAGCACTAGACTGAAAATTAGTGAAAAAGCAGCCAAAGTCCAAAGAAGAACTTTGAAATACCTTCAACAAAAACTACTGCTTTAAAAAAAATAAAAAAATAAAGTCTAACTCATTGCAAGCAAAATCTAAAGAACTGATGAGTGGCTCAAGACTTTTGCACAGTAATGTATATTATTTTGCCAAAGGTTATTGATTGTTAGGTTAAAGCAGGACATATTTAGTGCTAAAAAAGAGCGGACACCAATAAAAGGTGAGTGTTTGTCTTGTACATTTACACGACACAGGTCATTTAATAATGGCTTAGCACACAGCAGCACAGGTGGGACTAATAACATCAACTTTGATTATGATGCATTGAACATTCACGCTTCCATGAGCCCAAAAGCAGTATCACTGTGCCTGTGCTTTTTCTGCAGTGACATATGAAAATGCCTGATGTGAAAAAAGCAGCAGCCGTGTCAGAGAAAAGTTACAACATATTTCCAATGGCTATTTAAATGTATTTTATTGTATTTTAAGACACGTTAAACATTAGTTTATCTACTTAATGTTTTGATTTAAATGTTTTAATGTTACTTGTACTTAAAACCTGTAACCTGCACAATTGTTGCCTTTGTTTGACCTGTTGGTCGACTCTAACAACTGACATTAACGTTATCTCCTTGGCTGTCGTTATCAGTGCAATCAAACTAGCTTGTAAAATGTGTGTGACTAAGTTGAGATACTGGTGTAGTGGTGATCAGGACTGCATACTTTTCATGTGGCAACTGACACAAGGAGGAACCGGACAACTGTACAATGTCATTGTTTTTTGCTTCAGGTTTTAACACACGCACATCATTCTTAGGCAGTAAATGGGAGATTCCAGTGCAAACTCACACCAGACCACCATCCATCAAACATTCAGCTCCACCCCTAATGAACTTCTGCATGTCTATTTTGAAATGCTTATTCAGTCAAAAGGAGGTTTAGTGATAAATATGAGATGACTAAAGATCGACTTACTAATCTCTGACACAATATGCTGGTAAACAGCTTTATCTGTTGTTATAAAGCAATAATGAAGATAGAAAAGAGCACAAAGGCCCTTTAAGAAACTCCTTCTCCACATCTGATAATGCTTTCCACGTGTTGTGCTGAGTTACTCTGCTATGCAGAAACTGAATTTTCTTTTTATATAAATAATGGCACGCTTGATCAAAATCCTGAATATAATATCCTACCTGACCAGATGTCAACCGTCTGCTGTAGAGCTCGAGCTTCTCTTGTAACCGAGTCGTGATGTCATATCACACGGGAGGAAGGAGTCGAAGGAGCCTAAGAGATACACACTTTGCGTCATCAAAGCAGACAGGCTGTTCACTAGTTAAGACTGTCGTGCTGAAGGCTACGGTAGAGAAATCACAGCAGGGATACAACAGGGCGGTCCAAATGCGTTGCTGTGGTGTTCTCACGCCTTCAAAAAGCAGCAAATAGATGATATGTTTTCACTGACACAGACTTCAGTAAACACAGGCACACCCATATATATTTAGTGCACAACAAAGGTCATCGACTCTGCTCTCGTATATGCTTGTTATTTCCTGTTCTTACATTTGCATTATGTCCTCGATCAGTACAAGCACGCCATCGCCAATGCAGTCCTCACACTACTGCATCTAAATGCCTTCAATCAGCAAATGTTGGAAGTATAAACATTGCTGTTTGGTGTCCTTTTCTGTGCCAGTCACGTCTTTACGTGATCAAGAGTGATCAAGATGGCGCCGAGTATGGCAGCCTCGTCGCGAGCTCCCCCAAGCAACGGCTTTCTTCTGTGTTTAATTTTACTTTTCCTTTATTTTTTCACGAGCAGCACTTGTCTCCTTGTGTACGACCGACAAACCTTACTGGACATAATCCCAGAGGAACCCACCCGAGGGATTAATAAAGTTCTATCTTATCTTATCTTATCTTTACATGATCGCCCCTGTCGTTGTGCTTCTTATCAAGCACATCAGCTGATAAGCTCCAAATACTCAGTGGGCAAGTCCATGATTCATAAAAGAAAAAGAAAAAAATATATACAAACATAAAAACTGGACAGACAAGGAAGCAGAGCCACGAAGGCTTGCGCTTGACTAACAGAGACTGTTGAAAATGCTGAAAACGTGAACTTTAGATAGTGGCAGGAAACACCTTCGCTGAGATGGAATGCCAAACATCCACTGTGATGGTGGGACGAGCAGCACAGCGGAGATTAAGGAGCCGTCTGCCTTATATAGGCTTAGACACACCACCGAGTATCCTACGCCGACTCATTACTGCAAGCCTCACATAACAATTGAAAAGAGCATTTCTTCAAGCCGAAGATGTTAAATAGTCAACTTTGAAGAGATCCTGCGAATGTTAGAGACATATTTCAGAGTATACGTGCAGGACAGTAGGGCACAGGGCATGGAGGCATTTTGTTTTGTTTTAGCCCTGACTCACTTACTGTCTTTAACTTTTTAAAGACAATGAGTCAATAACCCGGCTAAGCCAGTTATGCAGAGGAAATTTCCTTATGCAGACAACAGAACAACTAAAAGAAGATGAGCATTAACGCAATTTAGTTCTCACCTATGGTAAAGTCACATAAAATATACATCACAATCCACAGGCTTTCACTGGACTTTAACAGTGAAATATGCGATACTGTTCTCTAAGAAAACTTTAGACTGAGTTTAGCCTGGCTGTAATATTTTGCTGTATTATTATGGACATAATGTAGTAGGCTCAGGTTTTTAGGTGATCTTGACATTTAAAAGTAACTTACAACAGTGAAGCAGGTAACCACAGTTTTATATCACAGTAAACCATAACCCAGATTTAATGTGGACCTACTGGATGCTACAGAAAACCAAGCATCCCAACCACTTACACACACACACAATGATACAACTAAATCTAAACAACAATGCTAATAAATGAGCTTTCTAAGTTTTGTAGTTTTCCATCTCAGCAACAAGTGTTAATGCTTCCTCATGTCGTGTCTGCTCACCTAAATTACCTCGACAGTGCCCGGTCCAGTTTACCGACAGATAAGAGTTGGCTTGCTCCCAACAGCAGGGAGGCACATTTAACGTACAGAAGGAGAACGGGGAAAAAAACAGAAGTGTGCAGACGTGTTGAACGAGCGTGTTGCATTCAGCTGTTTGGGAATTCCCACAGACTTCAAACAAGAGGGAAGACAAACGCTTAAGCAGCTCGCTGGCTAGCAACCGTAAGCTAACAACTCAAGAAGCTGGACTCACAAAATGGAAACACTGTCTGAACCTGTCTTTCGCTGCCTGTTTGATCCCAACTGCAGAAAACTTACCAAACCATAAAGTCAGCTTTCCCTCCACGCTTGTCGAAACAACTTCTAACACAGTGTATCCCGCCAACTTAAGGGAAAAATTACGAGTCGTGACAGTTGGTTAGCAGAGCAGCTAACTTAGCTGGTTTACTTAGCTAGCCAACTGGCTGGCTGGCTATCCCGTCTCAGGTTGCAGTATTGTTGACAGGGATAGACTACACAGGCAACTAGCCGCCTGAGTACTTTCCGCACAATCCAGCTCCACATAGCACTTCCGGCTATTGCTTTCAAAATAAAGTGCAACTAAAACATAAAATAGGATTTTGCTACATAAACTTGTGTCGTTCCAGTAAGAGACAATGACAGTTTGTGCATACAGTATACAAACACTAAGGAATCATTTTTGCTATATAGCACAACTCATCAGGTGTAACGCATACACACACACACACACATATATATGCATTACTTAAACTTCCGGGATGAATGTGGATAACTTAACTGGATACGAACCTGAGTATAGGATGTGCTCGGGAAAATATTATTCCATCCCAACTTTATGGCATTAATTACCCGTTCCCATGTTTAAAAGCACAAACCATCAGTTTGTTTGTTTTAAAAAGCTGACTGGTTATTTTCTGTTTGAATGGCGACACCTATTTGAATAAAGAAATCTGCATAATTCATGAACTTCAGATGCATTATGCATTTATTTGATCTCAGACTATTCTTAACCAAGCTTTGACTGCAGTCAGTATACAAAAACTTAAATTTTATTACACAGATCAGGTGGACTAAGACTGCCCTCTTGTGGAGAAAAAAGGTGCTGCGTTAATAAGATCGTGTGAACTGACCTAATTTGATAGTCACCTTCAGAGTTTCACTGCAGACAGGGGGGTAAAGAAGTGTCGCAAACAACCAGTTCTTTGATTGTGCATCTTTTTATTATTATTTGCAACAGACTAGTTATGCTTACCAGTCTATAAACTTGGACAAAATTAAAGGTGAATTAAAGAACCCTCGGGGAAAAAGAAAAAAGAAAAAAAAAGAAAAAAAAAATCAAATCCACTTGTTCTCATTTCACCAGCACTCATTAAGCCAATAATTCTCTAACTTCACACATTTCCAACACTGAAATAAAAGTTGGGGAAAAAATGTTAAAAGTGAGTAAACATCCTACAACAGAAGATGAAATTAAGAAGAAACTGAATGACAAGAAAAGTGCTATTCATGTTTATCCAGGCAGAATATATCAAGAGTCCTGTTGAACCTACAGAACTAATATCTTTTACACAACACTGTGTTTTCACTTCCTGACATTAGAACTTAATGTGTAGGCATAATGTTGGCATTACCAAATACTAGAGCTTTGACTCTGGCAATCCAACAAATCTATACATATGAAGAGCTATCCCAAGACTGACCTGTGATAAACACTGAAAGATTTACTCACTTGCTGCCTTCTGTATTTAAGTTCCAGACTGATAATGTGTAGGTGCTGAGTATCCTGGAAAGTTTTAAAGGTGTAACGTACCTGCAGCTGGCTGACTGCTATTCTAGTATGAAGCACCCTCAAATTACCCTGTCTATATTAGTAATGGGTCTAATTGGCTTGCACATGCATACATCTTGGGTACACGTTGCACTCTTAGCACCGCATGTGTGAACACACATACTCAGGCAGTCAACTTGTGATTGGATCACCAAAAACACATGTTAATGCCATGAACAAGGACAAAGACGCAACACTATGGGGCAGTTTCCTACAATAGACCCCATGATGCACTCAAGTACATGGAACTTACATAAGCCTGAAGCATGTGTAATACTTAGAATGTTAACTTAAATTGACTCATAAGGCTTTCATTGTGACACGAGCATGATGGTGCAAAGCTTTGGCCTTGTTGTACAACAGAAATGCAAGTTAAACCGATGGAAAGACAAACAGCTCGAACAGGTGATGAAGCCAGTGGAACAATGTTTGAAGCAGCATGAACTCAAATCCTTTTCCATAGCTTATAGTTCCAGAAAGATCTGCGTGAAACTGAAAACACAAGCAGTGGGGGAGAAACAATATGATTAAATGAACTTCAGTGTTGTCTACTTTGTGTGAACCATGGATGTGCTGAATAGAAGCTTCTGCTTTTTCTTCTTCTTTTTTCCTCCTTTTTCATCTGAAAGAGAAAAATCCCAGACGGGAGTGAGCGTGTGATCGTCTCTGAACAAACAATGAGTCTAGTCAGAAATATCAGGCTTCGGCTAAGTAGATGTGAGGGATCAGAGGTTCCTGACCTGGTTCAACCACAGGTTGTTGAGAAGAAACTGGACCACTGTCCAACTGCATAAGTGCCTTCCCTAAAGCCTGACTGAAGGAGTTCTGAAAGTTGGGCACTGGGACACGGTCTGAGCCGTCGCTCTCGCCATCGCTGTCTGCTGCTGGGGGAGCGAGCAGCTTATCTGCATGGTACAAGGCACAACATTGAGTTCAGGAAACCTCTGGGTGTTGCAGTTCCAAAAACTGGTTTTACCAGAAATGCACAATAACACAAAAAGCTTTGCTTATTTTCACCCACTCGGTACGTGCAATTTGTAACAACTGATATAACCACATAGACAGGAAGCACAAACAGAAATGATGAGGCTGGGGTTTTATTCTGAGCCAAGGTTCAATATATCAGATTTTACTCCTATGACAAGTTGGGTTTAAATAAAAGTAGCAAAAACTGTGTGACTCTATTATTCCACCTTGTAAGCGGATGTAGGCAGACAAACCCTTTGATGACAACATGGGTACATTATCTGGCTCTTTGCTCAAGTATTATCAGTTTATAAAGCAGACTAAAACTGCACCCCATAAATACAAGCTTACTGCTGTAGCTACTATCACGAGCCAACCAGGCACCTCTAATCAATTTCATTTTAACAGGAGTTGGCATTTTAACTGTGAGATTTCACATTATTCACATTTACAGCTTAACTGTAACAAACAAGGCACCATAACATCTACACTCCTGCATTACCTTTCTTTGGAGTGATCCTGGGCCCAGCATCAGCTCTTGCTTTCCCATCTCTTAGCATCTACACAGGAAACAGTCTTATTAAAGCACTGCTGAGCTATGCCAACCACTTAAGTCACAAAGAATACTGTTCCCACACACACCTGTGCAAAGGACATGCAGTGGGACTCATCCTCCACACTACCCACGACAGGTGACGGCGTATTCAGACTTGGGAATTTCATTCCATCTGAATTGACAGACGTTTAAAAAAAAGAAAAAGAAAAAAAATTTATGTGTGTCATGGCGTTTATCACCAAAAGCCACACAGGCAGCTGACAGGAGGAAACTCTTATCAAAAAATGGCAGATGGAAGGGGTGATCTTACCAGAGGAAGGGCTGCTGCTGAGGGGCGAAGGAGGCGCAAAGGTGAAGTCAGGCTGGATCGGGGGGCTGCTGTTGTGAGGTGGAGAGCCGAATGCTGGGAAATGCTGAAGGTTCTCCAGTCCAATATGCACCTCAGGATCTGGGGAATGAAAATGCAAGTACTATGGACCTCAATTTCAAAATATGAGGTATATAAAAGGTGTAATTTTCAGGTATACTTACATTTACCCTGCTTCTTGTTCTCCTCAATCTCAATTCGCTTCTCTCTGCGTTTCTCATCTCTCGCCTTCTTCTGCCTCAGGCGTTTTCTTTTCTCCAAGTCATCTAAAAGGTTTAAAGGACGATTTATTTCATCTGAGAAACCTTTACAGTAAAACCCTTAAAACAAGTTTTAAGTGTTCTAACCTGCAAACATGTCCAGAGTTTCCTGGGACAGGACTGGTGGTTGCAGTGCTAGCTCACAGATGCTGAACTCGCACGTGAGTGGCAGATGAGCCAGATAGCGATGCCGGCGGCGGATCTCCTGCAAGAAGGAAAGGGGGATAAATAAACTAAATGTGTTGACTTAAATGAAAACTACATTAAACAACAGAACGTCAGTCTTTTGTTTCTTTGTTTGCTGACCTCTGTGACTGTCTGCCCCACTATCTCCACCACTGTGGCGGTGATGGATTCAGGACTGGCCTCCAAGCTGCCGTATTCACGTAGCAGGCAGCGCACGTTCACGGGATGCAGGAACATCTGCTGGCAGTCGTCAGCTTGACGGAGAAAAATGGAAAGCAGGAAAAAAATAGGGATGAGGAAATTTTACATATTACGGCAGGAATTTTATCCTGGGTAGATGGGTGGAGCAGAGGATCACCAACCTTGGTAGAAATAGTAATAAGGTCCAGGCACCACACTGGCTGAGGGCCGGCCTGACTCTGCCTGGATGGCCGGGCTCTCCTCTTCAAGCTGGAGCTCTGAGGTGGAATCCCCTGTAGCTGCAGGAGGCTCCTCCAGCACACTCTCTAGAATCGCTTCGGGAAAGCCTGGCAGCTCTACATCAGCATCTTCCGGAAACTCTGCCACCTCGTCATCAAATGCTGAGGCGTACTGCAGCACGGGCTAAAGATGAAACAAGACAGAGGCGATAAAAAACCATAACCAGGACCACGCAAATAGGATACATTTGATCCCATCACCAGAGATACAACAATGTGAAAAAGGGTAAAGAAGGTTTAGACTCACCTTGGCACTGCTGATGTTAGTCACCCCTTCTTCCACAGGAGAAGAAGGTTCTTTCATAGTCAGAGAGGACAAGTCGAGGCTGTCTGCATTCTCCTTCTGCTGCTCCAGAAGCTTCTCCTCTTGCTCCTAATCACAAACACATACAGATAAAGACATCATCAGTTAACTGCTTATTTGGCTTCCTTAGACAAAACAAACAAACAAACAAAACACCCAAGAGAAAATGGATTTAGCGGCATAGCAAAAAAACTTTTATTCATACAAATTAAATGCGCTTATTTCACTTTATTTTGTCTATTGCATTATTTATGTCTATGTTGTTATGTCTTAGTTGCCAAAGATGTGCACGTAGCTTTACCTGTAAAAGACAAAGGGCGCTCTGGATGAAGCACCCTTGAGCGTCCTCTTCCTGGCTAAGCTGAGCCTGAAGAATTCCCTTCTCCTCTGCCACCAGGTTCAGGACCTGTGCCGGGGAGGTCAGCAGCAGCTTGGAATATGGACTCAAACATGCATCTATGAAATAAATGTGAACAGAGTTTAAAAATACCTTTAAACTTATATGAAGTCTTATATGAATTTAAAAGTGAAAAATGATCTTGTCCATAAAACTGGCACAGACTTGCCTCCAAAACGAACAGGCTCCTCCACCTTCACCCACTGAGAGCTAGGCAGGGCCACCAGAGCCCCCTTCTCTCTTCGCATCAAGCGCATGGTGATCTTGTCACCAGCCACATACTGTCTGGTCTCCATAGCAACCACACTGCAACAACACAAGGAAGTGGTTAAAAACCAAACAAACCGAAAAACCCTGCGCAAACTAAATGAACCTGTTTTAATATCTCCATGTAGCAGGAGAACTTGTGAGGGCACAGGGCTCACAGGTAAGCAAGCAGCAAAGAACTCATTTGTATATACTAAGAATTATGATGTCTAAATGAGCCATGGGGGGGGGGGGGGAGTAACTCCTCTTCTCCTTTAGACAGATAGCAATGTTTTGCTTCCTTCTGTTTTACCTCTTCAGGTCAGCTGTGTGCACTGCCTCATAGCAGATGGGGCACTTGGACCAGCTCTTGTCACTAAGAGACAGGTAGTGCAGCATGCACGGCCAGCAGAAGATGTGTCCACACCGGGTGATGCGGGCTGCCACAGGAGGGTACAGGCAGATGGGGCACGATGGCACCTCGTGGCTATAGATGCGCTGCAGAATGAGCAGAAATGGCTTGTCAAGACACGTGCTTTCATTTGATTAAATATTGGTAGTTAAGTAAACACTTCCCCGTCAAAACGCGGAGGATAACTCACCACTTGTTGCACACAGTCCCAGTTGACCAGGGTGTCTGGATCAGTGAAGTGAGCCTTGTAATCCTGGTCATCAGTCACCACAAACTGACAACTGCAACACACACAAAGGTGAGATGAATCCCAAACATCGAGTCTCTGCATTCAGAATCATTTTCGTTTGGGAGGCCGCTTACTTGGCCTGCAGAAAAAGCTCCTTGTTGAAGGGCTTGTGCTTGTGGCCCCATTTGTTTCGACGGCCCCAACAGGAGTGGCCTCCGTCTCCGACGCCACCGTTACCTCCACGGGGTTCAAAAGTGAAGTTCAGCAGGTGGTTCAGGCTTATTTTTTTCGGTCCTGCCAACTGAGCCGGGCTGAACTCGGCCCGGCGCGTCTCTGCTACCTGGTGACACGAGGATTGATCACAATTGACCAAATGAATGTCAACAAGGAACTGCTGAAGTTTTCTCACCACTAAATGAGGTCAGTACAACATCAGCCTTTGGAAACACGCACCTCCTCACGTCGTCCTCCACCTGTAACTCCATACTGTCGTCCTCCACCTCTCTGAGGGGGTCTCTTGTCAAAATTCTTGCTTTTCTGTGAATTGGTGCGGCGAGGGCCGGGGAAACTGTCGGCTTTAGGAAAGGAGGGCTCACGCTTGCGGCTGTAACGCTTGGAGCCTCCATTATTTTTACCTTCTGAAATCCAAATAAAAAAATTTTTTTCTAAAAAAAAAGCCTTAGGGGGGAAACATTTATAAACATCACAATTCAAGCTGATTTGTAATGTGAAAGACCCGATGTCTAAAAACAGTAGATTAAGTCTCCTGTAATTGAGTCTGTAGGTAAAAACTAAGCCTTTTGCACATTTCCACCCCATATAAAGAAAGTGCAAATACAGTTTCTTACAGAGTTCAATGGTGTTTGTTTAGGGCACATCTTAATTCGTGTGTTTTGGATTTTCAGTGCATTTTTTTCAGGATTTAGCAAACAAAATACCAGTTTTCATGCATCTGAAAACACAATAGTTTTGTGAAAACTATACAACTAAATATTTATTTACGTACATTAGTAGCTTTTGATTGGTAGCGGAAATGTGTCATCATGTCATAAAAAAAATAAGTAAAACAATGCTGGATGGAAATATCGGGTACTTTTGTGACAGCTGGTGGGTCAAATGTTTTGACAGCTACGTCAGGTCCTTAGCCATACAAGGTAAACAACCTCTGCAGTACGGCTAGGCCCCAACAGGCCACAGGGCAATGGGTGTTTAGCTACAAGAGCACACAATGTGTTTGGCAACCTCATGTGATATTTATGCCGTTTCCTGATATGTGTTCACCTGTTTTGGGTTTAGATTCGCTCGGTGCCGGGCCTGTGGAGCTGGAACGGGGCGGAACCTTGGTGCTGCTGCTGCTGTTGGGGTTTTTCTCCATGTTTGTCTCCGTGCAGTGAACGGTGTTGAGGCCGAGCTCCGGGCAGAGAGCCGCTGAGCTCTCTAGCATAAAACGGAAAAACGGAGAAGGAAAGCGGGCTGCAGTGAGTGCGGGTCAGGCGACGAAGGCCCTGATTCATTTCTGTCAAACGCGGAGACCCCATCACGGCGACATCTTGACCATAAAACAAACCCGAGAAAAAATAAGAGACACGGTTTCGGCGTCTCAAGTTATCGGAGCAGTTGGAAGTGAGGACGAAAAATCGTCACGCGGGGCCAAGACCCCCCGAATTTAGGATTTTTTCTCGCTAAGGGAAACAATATGCCCTTAACAAGGCGATAAATGTTTTCCAAAAGCTGGAAAACCTAAAAATTCCGAGATTTTAGCCAAAAAAAAATATCCTTCAAAACGAGCTTGCACTAATGGCGACGGGTCGCCAGACAGGAACCTGAGAGACCCGGATGTTTCTTGTACTGCCTGCCGATTTGTTTAGTAGTGATGTGTCGGTCGCGAACGAAACGGCTCTTAGAGCCGCCTCTTTGAAGTGAACGACAAGACCCGACTCCTTATTGGGAGCCATGGGTTATTTTTTTCTTTCTCTCACCCTCTCTCTTGCCCTTTTTTCCGCTTCACTCCGCACGCGAGGCTTGTGCTTTGCGCTGGGAAGAGTGGGGAGAGGCGGTAGTTGCACTCGCAGTAGCACAGGAACAGAGCCAGAGAAAAAGAGAGCCAGGGACAACAACGTCACATTAGAAAGGTATAATAATCATCCACAACTATTTTCATTTGCAGATGATAAAGGATTCAGATAGTTTATTCATGTAGGCCCATATGACAGAGAATGTGCATCTTCTTTTTGTTTTCATATTTTAATTTATATTTAATTGTATTGTGGTTTGCAGTGTTTTGTGTTGTTTCACTTTAAATTTGTTTAAAAGGAAAAAGCTGAAATTTTAAATAGTTAAAAGTTTAAAATGTGAATAGTTTGGTTTTGTATTATATGATTTATTTATTTATTACATTTTATGTGGAGTGAATAAATAAAATTATATTTACGGTGGCCCCTAGAGACAAAGCACGTAAAAACTCCGAAGCACGTACAAACTCCAAAACACGTACAAACCCCGAAGCACGTACAAAACACAACAGAAGTGCTCCAGGATGCTAGGCGCAGTGTTGAGCTTTTGTTACCTAGTGGCTACACAAGCCAGGAAGTACCAGCGACTGGATTCGGTGTGTGGTAGTAACAGGTAAATGAACTTTTTTTTTTTTATTATTTGAATATATATATGAGTGCTTGTGTATAAATACACAAACAATACACATATGCTTTCAATTGTGTAATTTAAGTGATCTAGGTAGCTCTGTTTTGGAAATTCAGTTAACGCTAGAAATGTGTTTTGGAGTTTGTACTTGCTTTGGAGTTTGTACGTGCTTTGTCTCTAGGGGCCACCATATATATTTATATATAAACATATATAAATAAAACCACAGGGTTTTTTTTACATTAGGAATTCATTTTGTGCACAATTTTATATTATTGTTAATAATAAATTAATTAAAGCAACAAAACAACCTGAAGATCCGGTTGGGAGCCAAAAGAGCCGACTCTTTTTAGTGAGTTGAGCCAAAAGAGCCGGTTCTCAAAAAAAAGAGGGGGAAATCCCATCACTATTGTTTAGTAAAGAGGCCCGTGCGAGGGATCATGGGAGACGTAGTAATAACGTCCATGTCAGATTAGGATTAGTTTATTGGATTTGGGGTGATAAAATAAGTTTAGTATACTTTTGTTTTCTTCATACTTCGTGTTTTTTAAATAGTTTGTTTGTTTTGGGTTCTTTTTTTTTAATGGAGTCAGCTGGAGTAGCTGAGCCAGATGGTGTAAATAATTGGTGTTACCTTTATACTGGGCCTTGGTGCAGACCCTCAATTTAACTAGGGCCTCAAACTAGTCATAGCCTTTGTTTCTGCCCCTCTCCAAAAAAGTTAAATTTTAAAATGAAGACACATTAACCAAGTAAAATAAACCAGAACCCAAAAACATTACCCAAATGCCTGTCTGAAAAGTTTAGTTTAAGTGTTTAATGCCACAAAGTTTTGGCATTAAGATTTTCAATGTACAAAACCCTTCTAGTTTTCAGATGGGTACATGGGATCACAGGAAGACCTTGTCTACAAATCTAAGTATGCAGCTTGGATACTGCACAGGGGTAAAAGTGGGGGCCTCACCTCATAAGACCATAAATGTAGAAACTAAGATTTAGGAAACAATAAGTTAATTTTATAAGTCATGGTCAGTTTTGGAGTTGGATATTTAGCCCAGGCTTGTTCACTGGTTAATGACTTACCAGTTACAAGGCATTAGCCTAACAGCATGCTCCGTCCACAGTTTGCATTCAGCCCCAGCACTCGCTCTTCAAAACACTAAGATGACCTTTGCGCTGCTGAAATTGCAGCTACTAGAACACAGAACACACACCAAGAATACCTGTTCAGTCTAGTCTTCGTGTTTTCTTCATCAGGCAATGGAAACTTTTATTTTTAAATAGATCCAGTTTTAAGCTTCAGAGCTCTAACTTGCAGCCGTCACCTTCGAAATAAACAGCAGGGCAGAGAGCGTACTCAGGATCAAAATAATGAACTCAAATTAAAATGTTTAACCTCCTAAGACCTGAACTCTTCCACGACATGCATTTTTAATTTCTCTTTGATATTTGGGCTGCTTGGGACCTGATGAATGTAAAAACAACGAATTACCAGATTATTATTTTTTTTACCTAATTTTTGTTTCTAAGAAAAATGAGAGCCACATACGAGGATATTCGTTTAAAATTTCGATAGAACAGTAGCAGTATAATGTCCTCGTAAGTGGATATCAGGCCCTTGTAGAGCAAAATTGAGTATTTTGGTCTAAATAACCCAAAATGTGATGTCCACATATGTGGACGCCAGGTCCTAGGAGGTTAATCTACCTCTCTGTGCACTAAATTTCAAACCTAACAATTTTCTGCAGCATTAAGCTCATTGTTTTTGCAAGTCTTGTATTTTACTGTATTTTTCATGTTCTTTTACATTTTATCACTATTTTTCCCCCATCATCATCATCTGACCACATCTCTTTTTAGAATAGGCGGCGCTCACAGGGATCATTTTGTGCACCGTCACGACACATTGAATGCACCTTTTTGTTTAAGTTTGCACAGAGCCCGAGGCAGAAAACGCACCTTAACCTAGACAGCTGATAGCCATCATTGTGATACCCGATCTCTTCCACTGCGGTTTTTAGCTAATGCAAAGCATTGTGTTGAACTTTTGTAGTATATCTTTCTGGACGTCACTAACCAGTGGGTGATGTCATGATTTACATACAGCCTGCTGTATGTATCTGTATCCATAATTTTGTATACGTACTACAGAACATCTTTCTATATAATGAATGGTATATTCTTAATAAAATTATGAAAGTGCGTATTTGATTGCCTATATGACCCAGATGATCTATGTGAGCATGTGAAGTACATGGAACAGCATCACAAACACTGTATCTTCAAACTATGGCTTTAATTTACAAATATGACAAAAAAGGAACCAATACAAATTAAACACACAAAATTAAATGTCTGACTCTTCAGAAGGAGAGCATAGTACTGTGTCGCACTGTGTAAATGCAGTTTTATTTAACTATCTAACTTATGATCATGTGATCAAACACATGACTTTGCTGATGAAAGACACTCAAGACAGTCCATCAGACCACTCTGCAACCCAAAGTTATCCATGTAAACCGTCCCTCCAGTGCAGAGAATTATCTAAAGGAGGTGGAGGGGTTAAAAGTAACAAAAGCACTGAGAACCTGCTGCAAGGTACTCTTGCAGTTGTGAATCTATTTCTTCAAATGCTTCATACAGACTTCTCTTTCAGTCACAACAAAAAACAAGCACAACCAGGCATCCTACTTGAACCTGAGCACAGGCCCCAGCATGTAGTCAAGTCACTCCTCTTCTTCCTCTTCCTCCTCACTCTCTGAATCCTCTTCAAATGCTTCCTTGCTTTCTGTTAGGGAACAGCTTAGAATTGCTTTGCGAACCTGCCGTTTTTCTTCTGCAAATGAAACGAGGAGAACTCCGTCAAATTGCATTTTTTTTTGTTCATTTTGTGTTTGTTGTCCCAAGATCAAATGTTTGTTGTCTTCAGTGAACTACAAGATCTACAACTGAAGAGCTTGATCACATCCTATATGATTTAAGACGAAAGTTAAAATGTAGAACATTACAACTTTATGAGGATAATATTAGTGTAGTGTTAAGAAACACACTGACCAAAACTGCAAAATTTAGTGTTCAAATCAATTCTTTACCTTCGCTTTTACATTTAGGCAGCATTCGATGGAGCTGCTGGGTGTTGTATCGGATCAGAAACTTCTGACATGTTCTAATTGTCCCTGAAACAAACAAAAAACTCACCTTAAATTATATGTAGTTAAAATGTATGGTTCTGTGCAAAAGTCTTGAGCAACCCCTAATTTCTTTCTATTTTCCTTCCAAGGAGCCAGACCTCCTTATAATTGTTTAAAATCGTCGTGAGCAATAATTTTCCAGGCTTTCTGAAGGTCTTTCAAAGTTTTTTGTTGTTGGCTTTTCTTGGTTGCTTTTTCACTTATTGTGAATTCAGTCTTTCTACCTGACCATTTTCAGAGCAATGCTTATTTGTTTCTTAACCCCGACTGATGATTCATTCAAGTATTAAAAAAAAAGCACTTGTGGTGGGGCGTTGTCTGCGGGGCTGTGCGGATGCACCTGCATGGTATCCGTAATCATGCCCGCCGAGTTTAAAACATGGGGAACTGGGGTTTGTTGTGAGTTTTTGTGGTGTGATGCATGTATGGCTGACAGCCGAGAGCTGCAGCTGGAATGAATAAAATGGCTCAAAACTGTGATCTCTGGACCCGCCGTGTCTCATTCACACCACAGCACTTAACTCAAGGTATTCACCAGTGGCGTACACATAAATGTTAACTTAGCAAAGAACCAGTTTTAAACTGTACATAATTTGCTTCCACTTCTTCTGTTTAATCTATGAAAAAATACCAACGATAACAATGTGACGGGTGGGAAATAGTATTTTTTCCACTAAGAGGACGATTCCTAAAGAGTTGTAAGATGGAAACTAGGTATATCTCAGCATGGTCTGCAGTCCATTGTTAAAAAACTGAGAGAACTGGGTGACAAAAAAAGGAAGTGGCACACCTAAAAGACTATCTACAGCAGATTAACTATCTGCTGTATATGAAAGTCATGTCCTTAAGAAATAGTAAAAAAAAAAAAATCCAGCAAAGACCTCACACAGAATCTGAAAGATGCATCTGAACCTTCAGCTGATGCACCTACTGTTCACTGCCTCATTAGAAATGATTTAAGTGGAAGAGTGGCTGTCAAGAAGCAGTTCTTAATGAAGGGAAACAACCAGAAGTCTGTCAACTTACACACGAACTGAAAGTCAGTGGCAACAGGTCTTATGGAGTGATGAATCAAACGTAGATTTTTTTCCCCCCCAAACTGTCTCCAATAAGTACAGAGGAGGTTAGGAGAGGGGTACAACAGTGAGTGTCTACAGCCATCTGTAAAACATGATGGAGTCTATCTTGGTTTGTGGTGTGAGGGATCTTCTGAACACAGGAGATTAAGCATTAGATTTTGATAAACCATGCAATACCATCTGGAAAGTGTCTTCCTCGTGATCAACGATCTCAAACACATTGCCGGTGCAGTAAAAGCATACCTGGATTAAAACAAAACAAAACAAAAAAAAAAAACAAGTCATGGACTGACCTCCAGTCAACATCATTGAAGCAGTGTGGGATCACCTTGACAAAGAAAGGAAAAATAGGCAGCCAACAACCAAAGAACAGCTTTGGATGTGCATGAAGAAGCCTGGAGAACTATTCCTGAAGACTACTTAATGAAATGACAGATAGTTCAGACTGTGTTGAACAATAAAGGTGGTCAAACCCTGTATTGATTTTCAAACTCATTTGAATTGTACAAACTCTGTTTTTGCCCTATATGCAGTATTTAAATTTATGATTGCACACTTTTCAATAAATCAGTGTAACTATTTCAGATTTTTTGAAGAAACAATGAGTGGCTCAACACCTTTGCACAGTACTGTATGTATTTTTCATTCTGGAATATTAGTTTACAGTTTTTTCTTACCTCCTACATGCAAACAGTTTAGAAAGCAGGGAATTTTTTGCCCACGAGTTTCAATACTGGTAATGAAAGGCAATGCAGACCACAGGAGTTTGTAACACCTTTTGGGAAAACGTAGAAATACTATTCCAGTGTGAGCGTTCAGATATTTAACTAAAAGGGGGGAAAAGACAAAAAAATTAAAAGTCAAACGACATTCCAGCAACATTAGCACGATGTCAAGAAGAATGTCGTCACCCCAGAAGCCAAAGGGCTGGGACTATTATTATTTCGTTTAACTTTGCTTGACCAGCTTCCACAGGCAAACATTACGAACAGCTAAATACATTTTAAAATTTACTTTAGTGCTGATGCTTATTTGAACAACTTTCACTGGTATTTTCAAGTGTTGTCGCTTGATCCTTGGAAAGTATCTAAAACTTCTTACCACAAAATCTAATGCTACACATAGCGGCCCCATAGTCCCCATGTGTGCGGGCTACCGCTGCCTTCACTGCCACCATAATTGCTCGGTCGTCGAGCAGCAACAGCTGGCTCCTGTCCGACACGTTGACTTCGCATAGTAAATACCTGCGGTAGAATATGTAGCGTCAGAAACTAGGAGCACACACGCTAGAGGAAACAGTATACGAATGGCACGTTTTACCTCGACTTCAGCCGCACCATCGCTGCTTTACTCTACTTCCGTCGGAACTTCCGTCAACAAAACTCGGACAAGCGCACTAGCGCCACACGCTGGAAAGATGTAATGTATATTCGACACTTACATGAGCCCAACAACACATCCGAACAAAAAAAATTAAAGGGTAATATATTTCAAAAGCGGAAGAACTGGTAGATAGGTGGCTTTCAGAAAAGATAAAACGGTCGTCAAATCAGATCACTCCAGTGTGTTAAAAGCTAAACAACGCAAGCAGCTCATAAGGAAACGGAAAGGCCCGGAAATTAAACCATTCACACCCCTGGGGTAACTATGGCAACCTCCATCGATCTTAGCCAATCACAACCTCGCGTTACCATCTCCCTAACACGTTTCACGCCATCTTGAGATTACCTCCTAGTTTGTTAAATCGCTCCCAAATTCATAGGCTCCGCTCCTCATTTCATTGTTGCCGCGCTGTCCGAAATGAACGGTTCCCGAAACAAACCTTTACAAACAGTCAGCAAGGGCCCGAAGGACGCAGACACCGGCACGGAGAGCAACCACAGGGACAGAAAGAGTGGCGGAGGAATGCTGAAGAAGCTGAAGTCGAGGCGCAGCCAAACGGAGAAGTGGCCTGTGGTCACAGAGGATGAACTCCGGGCTCTAGGAAGAGATATCACCCCGGACCATGTCCTCGGGCTCCGGGCTGTTACGGAAGGTAATGTTATGGCAACGTAAAGTTGCGCATTGCTGAAAGCGGCGAAATTTGATCGCCTAACTAGCTACGCACTATGCTAATTGTGGCTAACGTTAAGAAAAGAAGTTTGAGAGCAGTCGACCAAAGGGTACGTTTTCTAAATGTGTTCATAAGGTAAATACTACATGTGTTACTTTGGTGATTCTGCGAGCACGGGTTCATTGGGGGTTTTGGGGGTTTTGCAAGGGTGCAAGTAGGACTTTGAAGCCCCAAAGCGAGCATTGTTTAGGGCACCCCACGCTGGCTTGGGGAGGTCAAACAGCTAAAAGCCTATTATTATCTTAACAACTTGTTTTAGTAAGTGTGTTTGGCAGATACGTGTACTGTTGTGTTTCTTCTCATTTCTTCCCAATTGGAGGTGTAGTGACTAAACTTTTAGGTTTAGAATCTTCTACTCACCCACGTTTATTAAGTAAGTTATTATAAAGCACACAGTTTCGGTTCTGACACGGCTGTTAATGAGTTAATGATCAGTTGAACCTTTGTTTTGATTTTAGTTTATTATGTGTAAAGTATACACAAGTGGATGATTTCATATTAAGAAAACAAAAACAAAGTGGGAAGTGTAATTACAACACTTTGGCTTTATGTACAGTATGTAAAAACGATATGAAATAATCTTAAATTCTACATATAATGTAGATACTGTACCTGAACAGCAGTAGGTAGAAGTTTACGTTTCTCGGGCTGTACTCCTTTTTCACAAAAAGGAGAATCTTACTGAATACATTCAGCTTGGGTTTCCTGCCTTGATTTTTAAAAAAGAAAATTAAGACAAGGCTTCATTAGAACATAAGGAGACAACTCGATCTCTGGGAGGAGCATTTCCTATATTTATGCAGTTTGTTGTTTTGAACAAACTTGTGTAATTATGTATTGATGTGCTTTTTTTTTTTGTTCGTCTGTGCAGTTGTTCCACACACTGTAATGCTGTGATATTTTACATTAGTCCTTACTACCGGCTTCCTAAACATAAGGATTCCTCTCCCAGGTCATGTCTTATTTGGAACAAATTCTGAATGTTATGGTGCCTGTTGTGTGTTCATCAATATAAAGGACCAACTTCCCACACAGTTATTTAATGAGTAATTCATTTGGATTGCTGGCTTCTTTCATTTTCTCCCCTAACCGTCATCACCTTCACCCATGTAGTAACCTGCTTGAACCCTATCCCATGGTTTGTCATCGGACACCCAGTTGACTACAGCTGCAGCTAGTGACTAATGTTGTTTTTTAGCTTTTTTCTCACCCAGACAACAATGACATTACTTCTGCTCTATCTCACTGCCATTGTTTGAACACTAGAACCTTTTTCTATAGAATTAGTCACCATTACTGAAGTTTGCAGGAGCCAGAAAAACAGATACTGAAAGCCTGACTGCTCCTTAAGTGCTGTCTCAGTTCTCTAAGTAAAGGTCAGTCTTTGTGCTCCAAACAGTTGTGTGACTTTCACAAAGTTGTTATATTGAGGTTTTTCAGTTGCGCAACCACATGTCGTTAACGTGTTCACTATTTTGGATGTGTGACAATCATGGTGACAATGCAGACTCCAGTCATGATGTGAAAAAATGGTATTCCCTGATCTGTTGCTGGAGGTTGGTGGTAGTATCTGATTAAGTAATTACTAAAGCCCCAGTCACACATACCAAGAGACTGATCATTGAGGCCTTGCAAGCAACGGTCGGGTTCTCTCTGAGCTGTAGTAAAACTGAAAAAAGTCCAATCCAAATTGCCTCCAGAGCCACATGCTTTTACTTTGAAATCCAATCGTCTCCATTTCCATTTGCGTCATACTTTTACTACTGCTTTGCTAGTAGTTTGCAAGTGTTTGCAGACAAATTTGAAAAACGTCAGGCAGCTATGACAGTCTGCTAGAAACCAAAGCAATCACTAGGAGGTTTTTGGTGCAGCACCTTCTTTGCATCCAATTTAGCAAACATAGCTTGTAATCACATCCAATGAGGCAGATAAATCTCTTAAAATGTGAACATGACATCAAATGAGAAACCTCAATACAGAAGAATTTAAATAAGGGGACCTCTATTTTCTAGTAGTTGTTTGCTAGTTGACGTCTAAGCTCACAAACGGTGATAACACTAATCTTAATTCTAGGCAATGAGAATGTGCTTTTTTTTTTTCTCATTAAATTTTTCACCAAATCTTGTCAATCAGCAATGAAATTAAATAACCATTCAAACTGTCACACATCAAAAACTATTTACATTTTTTTTCTCCAAAAGTCTGTTTACCCCACTCTGGAACAAGGCAAAAGTTAACATCAGTGTTACTAAACACGATCACTTTGACTGCAGAGGGTTAAACTCCCTCACGTTTACTGCATAAGTTGATTGTCTTGGCTTAACTTGCTTTTTTTCCTTCCACATTCCAGACTATCTTTGCAGACCTGAAGATAATATCTACAACATTGACTTCACACGTTTCAAAATCAGAGATCTTGAGACAGGAACAGTGCTCTTTGAAATCGCCAAACCTCCTAACAGCGGTAAGTGATACACTCAAAATTTGCCTGCATGTTACCAAGCTTAAAATTGTTTAAAAATATAGAACACACCTGAATGAATAACAGAAATGATCATACATCCATGCAAACATGTTAAAGCTGTTTAGTTATCATGCATTTAAAAAGATGAATTGTCACCAAGCACGAGAGCTGCAGCCCAGCTGTGTATTGGTATCCTTACTTTTATCTCAAATGTAAATCTATCAAAACACATGAAGTCTAAAAAGAAGGACCCACGATTAAGCACTATTGCTTCCCCTTTTCACTAGTAACGCATCCTCTGCATGTATTTAGATTTTTGTTTGTTTCTTTAAATGCCGATTTGATTTGACGCCACCATCTCAAACTGTGCTCATTCAGTTGTATCAGAGCCTTTTGATGGATGATCATAACTTGAAAAGAGACACCCTATGTATATTTCAAGCACTACAGTAAAGCATGTATGCCAGTCAGCTGAATTAGTCTTCTGTGTCAGGACCCGTGGAGAGTGAAGAGGAGGGTGGCGATCCAGACACCAGTGCGGGGCGTTTTGTCAGATACCAGTTTACACCAGCCTTCCTAAAACTCCGCACGGTTGGTGCGACGTGAGTAAATGGACTACAACAGTGTGACTGCATCACGATCAGCCTCGGGTGTCTATTTAGTTTCTTAATTTGTCTCTTTTCCCCTCTCTGCAGAGTGGAGTTCACAGTGGGTGACCGCCCCATTAACAGCTTCCGTATGATTGAGCGGCATTACTTTCAGGGACGCCTTCTGAAGAATTTCGACTTTGACTTCGGTTTTTGCATTCCTAACAGCTGCAACACATGTGAACACATTTACGAGTTCCCGCAGCTTCCTGACGACCTCAGTAAGTTCTGCTCCTTTTTGTTCATATTACCAGATCTGTATATCTTTATTTCTTAATTGATGGTGTGCTCTTCTCCTTTTCTAGTTCGTCAAATGGTGGCACACCCTTATGAGACCAGATCAGACAGTTTCTACTTTGTGGATAATAAACTCATCATGCACAACAAAGCAGACTATGCCTACAATGGTGGTCTGTAATACCTGAAGGGGGGGCGTGTTTAAAAAGGATGCAGTAGCTCCCAGGAGACCGATTTTCTGGATTGTGCCCCTCAATAAATGGGGCAGAGACAGAAGTATTCACTCTTTATCGGAATAAAGCACCATAGTTTAAAAAAAGGAACAGAAGCAGGAAAAAACCCAACCATATCTGCCTTCATATGAAATCATGGATCAATTCATCAGTACCGAACAGAGCTCAGTTTCTGGGAGTCCGAGAGAATGTTTAATTCAGTATTTCGCTGTTATATCTGACTGAAACCTTTCTGTTCTCCTTTTGGATTGTCATACATGTGTAATGTAACTGCTTGAACACTTTTGCCTTAATTTCCTGCTGTCTCTGCTGGAAAGGGACAGTTTTGAGTAACACATCTATAGTGGTAACGTCTGTAGACTACGTTAGTTTTTCATTTAATTACTGATGTAATAAGTTTGTTTATTTTTGAGCTGAACTACCTTTTGCAAGTGACAATTGTGTTTCCTTTATGGAAAAACAAGCATTATGTAGGTGTTTCGGTCTTGTTTTATCAATAGATGTAGCATTAGTATTTGTTTGATTCTTCCTCAGATGTGAGTTGAGAGCAGTTGCTACTGTTTGTCAGATATTTAAGCTTGGTGTCCGTTTTATGAAGTACAAGATGACCAGTTTCTTCTTTGGTAGAATATCCCTTAATTCGAAAATGGTCTTCTCCCTTTTCCTGTTTTGTTTTTGTTTGTTTGTTGTTGTTGTTTTAAATAATTCCAGGTGTGATGTTCATTCTGCTACAATCGGTTAGATTGTTATAACAAAAGTTTTCCCATGTCTTTGTTCTATGAAAACTGTGGGATAGATCTAGTTACTAGACTTTAAATGTTTTTCTTTTATGTGCCGTCCATGTTTAGAAGTGTTTTTCTGCCTTCTTTGTACAATTGCATAGTTCTTTCATCCTTTGTTTATTTGTCACAGCAGTGCTGTGAATCCCACTCTTTAGCAGCGTTTGGCCAAACATGTGGTATACCTATTGAACTGTTAGTACGCTCTTCTCCTTTGAGATTGCCTTCTCAGTTTACTAATGAAATACCACAGTAGCACACAACTTGACAGTACAGAGGGAGGTAACTTGGTAGTTGGATCTATTTTTAATGAGGCACTGGGGTAGATGCAGTCATTGACCTGTTTGACCGATGATACTGGTGACTGTGCAAATTTTAACCCATCTGTATACGAATGTCTTTTTCAAATTTTACACCAGTTTTCCAGTGTGCACAATTTCATGTGATGCCAGTCCTGCTAGAAGGAATACCTTACTTACTGTGATGCTCTGAATTGCATTATGCTGAAAAGTTGTCTGTAATTTATTCAAAACGGCAGCAGTTAAGAGTTTGAAATTGGGCTCCACTTGCAGAGTGATTTCCAGGTGAAACGTGGATTTCTCTTCATAGTTGGGTTTTGTTTGAATTTATGTTACTGAAATGAAAACCTGCAAGGCAGGAGATAGTAATGAAACCTTGCAAATGGTTGTTTAAAGTGTATTTGTTAATTTGCATTTCAGTCATGCATACACACATCAGGACTTCTTCCTACTGTACTGTTATTGACTCTATGTGCCTTGAATCCAGTTTGTTTTTTTTTCACCTTTAATGTGCAGAAGTCTCCTTTTCTTGTCCACTCGTGGCAGAAAGCTGAAGGGATGTAAAATTGCCTCCTGATGTTCTTTTTCTGTATTCTTGTAGCATTACCTTCTATAAAACAGGATGATTACAGTGAGGAAGAGTCAGTGACAACATATTATGCAGTCCGTTAATACCCACAACAAATGGGATATCACATTAGGCACCCTTTTGTCAACTGTGCCCTTCTCTTTTTTTCCTATGTTGGACTCTGTCACCTGCTGCATGGTCACCAGTTTTTATATTGGCTAATTTTGCTAATGTTCATCTTATCCAATTTGTTGTAAATAAATAAAAAAATGGGTGAATGAATGAGATGGAAAGTACTTTATTTACCCTATGTTTTGGAAATTCTTTAAAATTAATATTTTATTAATATCTGACAGATGTCTCTGTGCCAGGCAGATGTATTGTGCTACAAGAGATCATAACATGTGGTGGGAAAGTTTAACTGTTTCTGTCCTCTTGGCAGTAGAGCTGAATCAGTCTGTTAGAGAAAGTGCCCGTGCTCCAGTAGGGCAGATGCTAAGCCCATCACCATCTCTCTGGTTTTATTCACATTCAGGAGACAGTTCCTTCCAGATCACTCTATGAAATCATCAAGTAGTGCTCTGTACTACTCCCCCCCCCTGCTGCCATCACTACTAGAGCTAAACACTGCACAGTCTTTGTAGGTGGCATCACAGGGTTGTACTGAAAGTCTGAAATATGAGCAATGACAAAGTCCTCTGTGGAGCTCCTATACTGCACATCACCAAATCAGACACAGCACTGCCCAGTCTCACATATCGCAACCTCTCTTGTCAGATTGTCACTAATCCATGCTAGATTACTGATGGTGGATATGCTTACTGACATTTCCTGGAGCTTCTCTTTCTGAGTCGTGTTAATTGCACTTGAGAAATTAAAGGAGCAGCTTTGTCTAAATTGCAGTAAACTCTCTGTATCATGTTGTCGATTTATCCACTACATGATACATGATTAAGTTCTATGCAACCTGCAGGGTAAAGTGATGTTTTCACATTTGTTCTGAGGTGTGCCAAGACTAGTCTCTCTCTTAGTCTCAATATAAATGAGTTATAAGGGATGTTGTTTTTCCACCTTGAAACTTGAATATCACATTGTAAGTTTGCTGAACAAAATGCATACAAGGTGATGTGCTTGTGAGACCTGTCCAAGTTAGAGTGACCATGTGTCCTACTTAATGTGGGTCTGCACAGAATTCCCAAATATTGAGACAAAAATAAACACACCTCATAAAACCCCAAACATGCCATGACCCACTGAATAGTTTTGATAGTGACTCTAGGAAAAAGGAAGAAAACAGGACCCAGAAATGTAACTCTGATTTCCATTTGAAAAGTAATTTGAAAATAATATTTAACCTTGATTTACCACCGTTTCTTAAAACGGAATGAAAGTAGTGATGAGTCTGAGAACGCTTTGGGGTTTTTTCTCACCTGGGTAACAAAATACATTACCCAGAATCCTCTGCTGAAAACACAACACTAGTAGCTGCACATGTGTTTCATCATGGCGGCCCCCGTTAAAAAGATGGTTGGGGTTTCGGACGACTCCAGCAGCAGTGACGACGAAGTACTTAAAAGATGTCAGGAGGCGGTTTGGGAGACGAAGGCTGTCAAAAGCAAAGGTTAGTGTTTGCCTCCTCTGTTTGAACCGAGGGGCCAAGCTAGCATACGTGCACCGCTAGCCGTTCCCAACAGGTACCCCGGAGAAGTTTCCACAATATTTATAGTCCATGCATAAAGAGCTGTCGGTCAGTAACATTTTCTAATGAAATTTATTTAATTGGTTACAAATAAACATTACGGTAAGACTCTAAGAGCATAGCGCAGCTTTAGCTAGCCCCTGAGCTTGCTAAATCAACACAGTGCGCGGGTTTAATCAGCTGCAGTGTAGCTCTGTTAAAGACACTAACTCTCTGTGTTTTAAGATGCGGATGCCAGTGTGAAAGAGTCAAAGCGGTAAGTGTTACCTTTAAAAATATCCATTTGCTTCTTTTAGTGTTAAATATCCGTCCAAGTGTGAAAACTGCTTCAATGTTCCAACAGAATACATTGTTGTTCCTTTCACTATTGCACAGGAGGGAAAATGTATGAAAGGTTTAGAGTATTTCCAGATTTGGTTGTTTGACCCACAAAGATGTAACACGCTGTTGTTGTTTCACGCACAAAAGCTCTGTATGTGAACTTTGTGTCTTTCCAATGTGAGCAGTAAATTGTAATGATATTAGATTCAATTAATGTGAAAAAAAAAAACCCAGATGTACTTAAAATTAGTTTTTGTAAGCTATGACTATCCATCTGTTCTGCAAATTAATCTCGCATTGCGTAATAATAATTTGTTGGTTCAAGTTAATGTTTTTAACTCGAACCAACCCTGATTTCTTTATATTTTGCTTAGAATTGTTTAAAGTAGTCTTGAGCAATAGTTCTTCGGGCTTTTCAGAAGGTCTTTCAGTGTTTCTTTGGACATCGGTTACTTTTTCACTCACTTTCAGTTCAGTCATTGTGCCTGATCATTTTCAAAGGAATGTTGTCTTTCCTTGTTTGTTTGTTGAGCCACTTAACACTGATTAACACAACATTGTGTCTTTAGGCACTTTAATAGCAGCCTGTCACAAAAACACATTACTTGTTACCATTTCTTTAGTTGAAACTATGAAAAATCCCCAAGAAAACACAGTTTGGCAGCCACAAAATAATATTTTTACGCCAACAAAGTGATTACTAAAAAGTTATTGGCCAAAAACTTGGCATGGTTCATAGCGTGTCTTTAAAAAATACGAGTAGATGAAACAAATGGAGAACTAAAAATATCTACAACAGATGAACAGTATCTGAAAGTTATGCCCTTAAAAACAGGAAAACGTTTAGCAAAGACCTGACCTGAGTGATGCCCCTCTGTTGATCCATCTGTTGTTCATGAAGCCTTATAACAAATGGTCTCAGTGGAAGTGTGGCTATCAAGAACCCATGCTAAATTACACAAGAACTGGACTGAAAATCGTTGGCAACAGATCTGATGGAGGGAAGAATCCAAATTTGAATTTTATTGTTCAAATAATTGTTAATATGTACGGAGGAGGTCAGGAGAGAGGTACAGCAGTGAGTGTCTATACAGAGGATTTGGGGGTTTTGGGCAGTGGTGTTGGGGATCTTGTCAAAATTGGCAATGAAGTAAAACTTACATAATTAAGAAAACACACAATGGGATACTATCAGTCGTAGATTGAGGCCAGACCATAACATTAGTGAAAGAGTGTGAGAGAATCTTGCAGAAACATCCAAAAAGCTTTAAATGTCCTCCAAGAAGCCTGGAGAAATATTCCTGCAGATTACTGAAAGAAAGGGCAGAAAAATCTGCCTGAGAGTTCAGAGTCAGAGGCTCGAGACTTTTGCAAAAGGCTGTAGATCCTTTATCTCAGTAGGCAAGTACAGAGGTATCTGTTTTTTGTTTTGTTTTTTTATATGAATGTCAGAAATAAAATAAGCTTCATAAAGTTTTTTTGTATAACAGTCTCGTTGTCGCTGACCATGAACATGATGGCAACGAGCTCCAGGTCACGCCAGGATTCCAGACGCATGTTGCCAGAAAGTTAGGACACTTTCTTGACAGGTAACGACTCTGGCTACAAAAAAACAAAAAAAAACCTTTTGTTTATAATAATTGATAATCATAAGATTATCTTATTAACCATTATATTTGCCTGTCAGTTGTATTTCAGAGATAAAGCCTCAAACTTCATCCTGTTTAGAACCAGCTAAATGTAACAAAGATGATGAGGAGGAGGAGGAAGGTAAAGTTTCTGGCTCTTTAAGAAGATTTTGTTTCTATGGGAACTTATGTTCATCTCTTTAAACCTGACAGTTTTCTTCTTCTAGGATTTCGTCTGTTTTCTACATCAGTCCCAGGAAAGAAAGCTGAAGATCCTCCCGCCCCCGTAAGGCGTCGGCCTGCTCCCAGCTCAAGGTTCTTCATCTCTATTAATGTTTTCTTCCTTGTGTTATTGATTCATTTTTATTTCCCTCCGTATGACATTCTTTCTCTCTCTGCCCTTCAGCGACAGCGATGATGAGATGGAAATGAGGCTGAAAGAGGCAGCGGTGTCTGTCAAAGATCTGTTACCCTCGTTGGTGCTCTCACCCCCTTCGATGGAGTCTCCTTGCTCGGTAAAAATGACAAAGACGAAGAAGAAAGATACAGAGGGAGAAGAGAGCCGCGTTAAGAAGAAGAAGAAGAAGAAGAATCAGGATGATGGGGAACAGGTGGACTCAGATTCTACTCCTGATGCTCAGAGTAATGGTGAGCTCACAAACTCAGAACAGGAACACATGCAAGTCAAAGTAAAACGGAAAAAGAAGAAGAAGAGGCAAGAAGAAAACGCAGAGGAAGAAGCATTGCACTGATTTTTAATTATTTTTTAAATGACTTTCTGCCACGGTGAATTCAAAGATTTAAAATATTTTTATTCAAAAGCTGGGATTGGTCTTTACTTTGTCATTAATGATGTTAAAACAAAAAAGTGAAAATATTTCAAGGTGAGTTAAAAAAATGCAGGTAACATGCTGATGACAAGTTTCAGATCAGTTTACATTTTGTTTAAATTCTAAAACATTTACAAATATTTGAATAAAAAAATACACGTCAGTGTTAATCTTCCGTTGATTTTCTGTGTCGAGTGAATTTCCTGTGTCCTCGTTTCAGTGACAGTTTGACGTTTTGAGTCAAACAGTGTCATCGCTCAGGTGCAACTCTGGGTTTTCAGTGTTACGAAGGCGACCTGCTTCTTACTTTGGTACATCTTCATGGTAACCTACACTGCAGACCTTACCTGCTCGTGTTTCTGTTTCTGTAGTTTTATCTTCTTTTGTAAAATTAGTTGCACTGCTTGTCCACGTTTCTGATTGGTCAGATCTAGATTGGAAAGACCCTGGTTTGACGCATCAAGTTCATAACAGCTTTCGGGTGACTACTTATTCTGAATGCTGATCTTGGGGTGGATGAAGCCAGTATTTTGGGTATTTTGAACTTGCTTTGTAGTACTGGCCCCAAGCTTACATGGCATACGTCCCGATTCACTCCTGAATCCAGCTGACAGTCAGGAGACTCTTTTACTGTGCTGTGGAAACCATTTGTGCAGGGATGTAGGAGCTGATTTCTGTCGGAGACGGTGAGAGGAGGTGAGATTGATGGCTTTCTGTCGCCTGAGAGGAAGGATACAGCTCGAGGCTCTCGGATGAAACTGTTAATTTAAAAAAGAAAAGAAAAGAGGCTTCAGATTGTTTGAAAACAGTGTTTGTGTTGGGACATTTATGAGGATCAGGCTACAAAGACATCTGAGAGTCTATTATCTTTGGGTTCTTTTCTGTGAAGGTGTAGAAGGTAAAAAAAAGAGTTGCTGATATCAGTCAATTGATGTACACATGATAAGAAGTAAATAATGAAACATCTCTGATGGACTAGCTAACCACCCTGTTGGCTTATGCGCCGTAGCCAGCCTTGCTCTATGCACCATGTAATGGGTAAATGTCAGCTTTTGGCTTTGTGCAGTGTTTGAACCAGTCGTCTGCTTTCATGGTCTCCTCTCAGCTGCTCCTTTTAGGGGTTTCTACAGCAGATCATATGCCTCCATCTCACCTCTAGCACCCTCCTCTGTCACACCAACCCTCTGCACGTCCTCCTTCGCTACATCCATGAACCTTCTTTGTGCTCTTTGTCTTTTCCTCCTCCCTGGCAGCTCCATCTTCAACATCTAATCAGCGTCTAATCTTGTCCATCCTGCTCACTCCCAATGAAAATCTTAACACCAGCTCGGCCTCCTGTTATTTTGTCAAAACCATCTTCTCCAAAGCATTAGCATCACCCCTTCGATTTCCAGCTTCAAACTCGTGAGCCTGTCTGACACTCTTCACATAATCTTCCTTCAGGATCACCCCTAATCCATTTTTCTTCCTGTCTACAGCACGGTAGAACATCTTGAATCCACCTCCAATACTCATGGCCTTGGTTTGCTTCCACCTGAGGCCTGTACTATGAAGCCAGATTTTGGCTTATCCAGATAACTTCAGGGTTAACTCTGGGTGTTCTGTACTGCATGTGGTTCACTTTTTGCCATGGTAACTTATGCTTATATCCTTACTCTCATTCCCCATTATTGTATCTGTAACACGCAACTTCTGTCGCTGCTGTGCTACTGGAAACTGAATTTCCCGAAGTAACCCACCCAAGGGATTAATAAAGTTTCATCTAATCTAATCTTATGCCGTGAACCTTACCTGGACCACCTGACCAACCAAATCTCCCAAAAATAGCATCACTATCCCTGGAATCAGGCAGATCTCCATGCATGAACAAGTTCATGGAGCATCGGTAATAATGAATATGTAAATATAGATTTTTACATGCAACTTTATTCCTGTCGGCGCTAAACAATTTTACAACAATTTTATTTTTTCAAGACCTCATATCAAATTTCCACTAAGGTTGAATTCTATTTTTATATTTAGTCTTTACTCTCAAGCTGTAAACGGCACCCAGTCTCCAGCTGAAGGAATAAAACTCGAACTGTCAGGAGCCGGTTATGTTTTGAGTTTCAGTTTCACATTTTTACTGATGCTTTTATTCGCAGCATGTTTTATTCTGCTGGATGAATAAGTTTTAAATGTTCGGCGTGTTAAGCCGTGCCTTATTAAACCCACCGAATGAAGTGCAAACTGCATCACATTGTGACGGGAATGAGAAAGGTATCAAATGGTGATTAAAGATCTATAAATATAAATACGACTGTTATTAAAAGGATCAGATGAATGCTGCAGAAAATTGATAATCTGGTGATTTATAGCACAATCAGTCTTAATTCCAGTGAATCATTTTTTTGTGGAAGTCATGATTTGTAAAACGCCCCTTTCAGTTTGCTCAGACCCTGCCAACATCACCCCTTTCATATGAACCCTTGATCAACTCGTGGGACCGTTTCTCCTGATTGTCAGTGAATCCAGGTGACAGAAAGAGCTCTGGTCTCCTGCAATATATCCAACTTTCCTGTCAACATCATATCATCAATCTCTATCCCTTTATCAGTCCCTACATTTACATGCTGTTTACATCTTTGTACCTGGTGCAGGTGAGTGTGGTTGCATGTTTAGAGAGTCTTCCTGTAAAGGTGCGTCTTCCTGCTCCTCAGGGTCTGTGGTCAGAATCTGCCCGAAACAAAAATCAATGATTTAGGTTTTAAAACTAGATGCTCTGAACAGACTGAGCTCTGGTCAGTCCCAGTACCTGTCTGACAGCAGTGAGGCTGGTCAGGCTGCTGCTGTCTGCGATGACCATGGCTTGCGAGAGCAAACTGGACGGGTGGTACTGGGGCGAATCCGATTTGCTGTACACTGGAACGACAAACAGATGAATGAATCTTTACTCGGGGATGACATGTTGAGCTCTAGTCTTCATGTTACTGCAGTCTTACTGTGACATGGCAGCTGTGCCATGGTTGCCATGAACGGACTGGCAGCCATGTGACTCTGAAGCTGCTGTGGTATTGGCGGCTGAGGAGAGGCGTGAAGCTGCTGCTGGAATGAGATGGGCTGCAAGGTTGTGAAACCGCCTCCCATGTTGTTTATGACAGGCACCGTCTGAGGTTGCGTGGAGGCTAAACCTGTGAAACAGCATTGACGTTGGTCTGAGAATTTTTCCCCTTATTACAAAATGGGAAATAAAGGGAACCAATGTTACCAATGAGAAGGGAGGACTCCCCCAGACTCATGACGCTGGGCACTGAGGCCATGATGAGGCTCTGTGAGGATGCAGGTGAGGCAGACAGACTGTGCAGGGAGGTTAGAGTGCTTACTGGGGGTAGTGGCCCACCGCTGGACACCTGAAACCAGAGGATGGCATGTTTAGGGCAGCTGGTAATTTAGCATATTGAACCACGAGGGATCCGGACACGAGCTCTCACCAGCTTGGGGTTATGGGTCTCGAGGAGTGTGTGGCTTGGTTCCAGTTGGACTGGACTCACCATGAGATGCCCCACTCTCTCCCCTCCGCTGCCTCTGGCTGAGCTCACAGTGTCGCATGGGATGTGCTGGCTGTATTTCACACCTGGGGAAACAACAATCATCCAGTCAGTCCCAGAACATTTATAAGGTTCGTGGTTTACACACATCACAGCTGACTTTGGTCGATTGCTCCAAGTCTAAATAGAATAAAGGTAAATATGAGCATCCAGCAGCACAACCAGTAGAGTCATGTCTCTAAGCCATTCTGATTTCCCTCTCAAATTTCCATACATGAGGATGGGTTATTACCGTGCTCGGGACTGGGTGGAAGGTTGGCGTTGGAGGATGAGGCAGTCTGACTGCCGAAAGGCGTGTCGAGGGCCAGTTTGTGACGAAAAGCCTCCTCTTTCCGACGGTTAGCGAACCAGTTGTACACTCGGACTTCAGTGACCAGGTTAGAGCCGAGGCCAGCAAGCTGGGAGGGAGACACGCCCCTCTGGAGGCATTCTGCCCTGAAAGAGGAAATCAGACTCTCTTTATTACAATCTTTATTACAAGTGTTAATTGTTATAAAGCTATAGAAATATATGATCAGATGCCAAGAATTTAGATCAATCACAGCAACCCTATAAAAACAAGATAAATGAACACAAAATCAAAATCCCGTCTCACCTGTTACATTCCTCCACCAGCCCCTCTCTTTCCTCCTTGCTCGGGTTCTTCTGTCGTTCGTAGGCGTGGAAGAGGATCTGCAGGGATGCTGGACCCCACTTGAACCTGTTCCTCCGTCCTTTCTTGGTGTCCTCCCCTTGGTCCTTCACAGTTGCAAGGCCATGTTTGGCATTGGTAAATTCTACATTTAAAAAGTTAGCATGGTTTTTGTTGTTGTTTTTAAACACCTCACATTTTTCTTTTATTTTTGCACTCTTGGAGCTCCAGCACGGCTTGTGTACTCACGCTGGCTGATCTCGCACTGCTTCTTGACATACCAGGTGTACAGAGAAGCTCTTTTTTGGTTCTTCATGGGCGTGCCTTTGTTGAGGTGCTGGGAGAGGTGAGACTGGTTGAGTCCCGTGGACTCCACCACCTCCCGCTGAGGTAGGTTATGCTGCTGCATGTAGCTTTTTACCATTTTTGCAACATGCCAGGGATCCTCACTGTCAGACAGACAGACACCTGAGCTTAAAAACGGCCCACCTTATAGTTTTGTGCATTTTTATTTAGTGGACTTTTCCTTAACAGATACCAGTATATGTAGAAGTGCTAACCAGGCAGTTTGTCACATCAGTAGGGATGTAAAATATGACCACACAAAGAGAGGTTTGTTGACAAAGAGAGATAAGAGAGAGCACGGGGGAACAAAGTCCAGCCCTTTCAGATCACTGGAATGGAAAACATGTAAAAGATTTATGAAGCCTAATTTAACACTTCCTAATTATCAAGTTGAAAACGTCATTAAAGACACACCAAATTATTTTGAAAGTCTCAAACAGCTTCCAAACATTTTGGTAAAGGTATCGGCAAAAATTAGTTGGGTTTTTTTTTTAACAATCCTATTTAGAGCGAGCTTTTCCCCCACTTTTTTAAACATTTAATGTTTATGACAGAATGTCCAATGTTTATATGTCTGTGTTCCATATTTTCAGGATCAGGCCTTAAAACGGAACGGACAAAAATCACTCATGCGTTGCGCAAACACAGTCTCACATGACTAGCTCTGCTCTATTAATCTTCACCTCAGGCTCTTGGCTTATTTATTAAGAAATGGTCAGGGAATAATGATGAGGGTGGGTAATTAGTAACTAGCAAAGGAGGAACCCTCTTTATATTCGCCCAAGAGCCAGACTGCAGAGAGAGAGTCAGAGAAGCATGGCAAGGAGGGAGGATTTGGTAAAGACATGGGGACAGAGTGTAAGAAGACAATAGGAATAGTGGTGTTAACAGGTAAATGCGTAAAGTATTGCTTCGACTCTCAAGTGTGTGGTTTTGACACACGGGAGGTAACACAAAGACGAGGAGAATCAGAAGCGGTGGCAAGGATGTTGTCAATTTTCAGAATTTATCCGACCGGGTCCTACTGGAAAAGCTGCTGAGTGAGAATAGCAGTTACCGAGACATTAGGATGATTGTCGCTGTTGCCATTAAGCTTCCAGAGAAGTGTCAGGATCTACTTACTGCAGTAGGTGCTCGACTTCAGTCCTCAATTTGGACACCTCCTCTGGAGGGAGCTTCTCCAGTTCTCGGAATATAGGTGGCGGGAAATCCATTTCTCCCTCCTCTGAGCTCTCTCCATCCCCCCTTTCTCCCTTCTCGTTGCCAGCACTTGCCCTGTTTCGTTCCAGTTCCCCCATGGCTTGGATCAGAACCTCCCGGGACAGTCCAGATTCCAGCAGGGCCCAGATCAGCTGCTCCTGCAGGGCCGTCAAACGACTCGGCCCCGCTTTGGCTGCCTCAGCCCTCTCCTCTACCTCCATTAGTCTTATGTCTTACCTCACTACTGCCTCGCAAACAAACTGCTCTCATGTGCACTACCACGCTCAAACGACAGCCACACAGCCAGTGCCAGGCCCCATTATTTTATATCTGCAGTCCCTCTTCAGCTCATGAGAAAGTAAACTTTCATTTTCCTTTGCTGAATCCTCCCGATGTGTCCAGAGCTGTCCGGTTTTAGCTTTTCACTTGTTGTTTTTGCTTTCAAAGGTCAATTTTCTTTTAATCTAACCTTCCTCCTATTCACCCCCTCCTCCTTACGTGCGCCCTGTGAACTTTATCCCTTCTCCCTCAGTCCTCAGCAGGGACCAAAGTTCATCTTAAAAACAATAAATAAAAATGAGGGGTGTTGCACTGGCAGAGTCCACAGTCTACTTCTCAGAGCAGAAAACTGATAAGACAGTGGGGGGGAAACATGACTTGGAAAGTTGGGAGCTTTTTACGTATAGCTTTTTCTCACACGGAAAGGACATTTTAGAAAAATAGTTTTGGGCTTTTTTCTTTCTTATTTTTCATTCTTATTTTTTCTTATTCCATACATTTTATTTGTTAATGCATATGTAAAATATAAAGAAATAAATAAATCAATAATACACGGAGGAGCAGGAGATCAGCTAAGCAGGAGCAAAGTTTGATTTGTCTTTTCTGCCAGGAGAGGGCGCTGCTGTGTTATCTTTACATTAGACTTTCAGGAAGTTGCTTCATGTTAGGGGCCTTGGTGGAGTGTTTTCTGTCATGAACATGAGTTCAAGACAAGAAAGGACAAAGAATAAGAAAGGAATAAGTTGGCACATCAGTTTCCTAAAACATTTCCACATTTACTGAGAGAGTGCTTTAAGGTCGACCTCTAACACTGTGCTCCCCCCCCCCCCCCCCCCCTTTTTTTAAATCAATGTGCACAAGTCAAACACTTTGGACATCATCGACTACTTGTGACTATTTCACAAATTAAACTTTAAAAAAAGGAGCAAGATTTTCTCTTTTTTTTCCCTTGTTTGAAATACATGTGCTTATTTCTAATCTGATTCCAGCAGCACATCCCAGAAAGAGCTAAGAAAAGTGCAACAAGAAATTGGACAAGTGTAATGCAAAAAGCCCCAGACGCCTGTTTTAATATCTTACATTTAATTATGTTAGTTAGCAAAATTTCCAAAGAGCACCCCAGTGATGAATCTTGTAGAAGTAAATATGGGAAGGGGTTTAGACCACATGTATTTTATTCCGTGTTTTAACTATGTAATAATCCAACTTACTTTAAACTCTTCAGTGAAATTGGGAAAAATCTCTGCATTCTTTGTGCATAAGGACAAAGACTGATGTCAAGTGTCTGTGATTAAAATAGACATAATTATGTAGTGAAAAATCACTGCATGGGCTCAGAAACACTTCTGAAAACCACCGCCAGTGAACACAGTCATCATGCATCCACAAATAAAAGTTCAACTCTGCCATGCATCTAAAAACAAGACCCAGAAACACTGCTGCCTTCTCTGGGCCTTACTGCTTTTAAGACAGCCTCAAGTGAAGTGGAAAACCTTCCTGTGGGCTGTGAAATTCAAAACTGAGGAGAGAGACCACCTGGTGTGTTTTCAGCGTGCAGTTCAGTACAGGGAGCGCATGACTGCACATGGCATGAGGTAACCAAGAGCACCTGTGAGGGCACCATTAATGCTGAACGATGTATACAAATCTACAGCTTTTAGAGCATCAACTGCTGCCATCGTGATTATTTTAGCACGACAGTGCAACCCTGCACATCTGCAGGGTGCTGCTAAACCAGGCTGCTTGCATATTTGGCACATTATGAAATGAAACAAAGAAAACGTGCACGTCAGCTGCAAAGCTGAAATTCTATGCAAAGCATGCAAAACATTTTTTTTTAAAATACAGCAGTAGGCCTATGCAAATTCTGCATTTTGCATTTCTGATATGAATATAATCTTATTGATTTTTGACTATAGATCTGATTCTTTATTGAGTCCCTTATTAATTCTTGATCAGTTTTCTTTGTGGAAATTATAGATGGACAAAGGCTTGGAAATCACTGCTGAGTTTGACATCTGTGCGTTGATAAAGAAATTTATATGCTTGGAGAAATATGATTCCGGTATACTGGACAACTTGAAAGTGGTTCACCATTCCCATCTCTAATGTTTAAACTTTAAACTGTTCGGCTGTTGAATTCGAATAATATTATTGTTTCCATAGATTTGCCTTCCCCCTGTCTCTCCCGCTCTCTCCCTCTCTTTTTTTTAATCCACCCTCTTGTTTTTTGACAACATAAGTTGGCAGGAAGACTAAGTTGGAACTGAACTGGAAAGGAAAGAGGGCAAACTGAATAGGAGAAAACCTTTGAGAGTTAATGTAGTCTTTTATCTTTCCTCTTTTCTCTTTACACTGTAAAATGCTCACTTTCTCTGCCTGGATCACCTAATACTATTCTCAGGTTCGGCCTATCAGCACCTTTTTGTGTTGAGCTCCTGTTACCCCACCCCACCCTTGGGAAGATGGCATTATACTGTATTTGGAAGGGTAACAGAGCTGCCTCTATCTCCCTGAGACATGCCAGTGACCTGTAATTAAGTCCCATTGTACTATTCAGAGGAAACTCCTCACCAAAACGGACAGAGGGCAGTTGTGTGTGGATTTCCAGCAGCTCAGATACCGCTGTGACTAATACCCCACCACACAAGCTGGGTTTATCAAAAAGGAACACATGCAGCACACATTAGAGCTTGCATTTTCCCTCTCTGGAGAACTCAAAGCTATGTTGATTGGTAATGAGATACAATCCACGCTGTCCCATCTCTCATTAGTGAGCCATTGCTCGCTAGCTCTCTCTCTCCCCCTCGGTTTCTGTTTCTGCCTCTGCCTAGCGTTAGCCCCCACCCACCACCAACCCCACCATTCAACCCCATTGATCATGCATGCAGAAATTTAACACACCCCTTAATTCCTGTCCAAATAGCCCCTGTCCCACTTCCAGAGCTTCATCTGTTCATCTGCAGAGGGTAGAGTAGGCCTGTTTGCAGGCAGGACACTGACTGCAGCACTCAATGAGGATAAACTGTGCTGGAGAGGACAATCGCAAACCTAAATCAGTGTCTGTGTAACATAGGATGTGTGCTGGGTTGTGCGCTCTGGGCTCGAAGTGTTTCTATAAGGCATGGAAACACTGTGGAGGCATGATCTGGAGGCTGTGTTTTTACTTGTTTTAAAGCAGTTTGGTAGAAACCAACAGAGACCATGCTAGCAGAAACCACCTAGAAACTTTGCTTCAAACCATAACGATTGCATAGGACCGCATGCATGTATACCTACTGCGAGTCAAAGCTGACATTGTCTTTGTTTGAATTGCTCAGGCTATTGATTGGCCTTAACATTACCAGGTCACATGTTGAGTCAGTGTTGAGAAGATTAGCCAGAGCTGGCTTTGGTACTAATTAAATACTTAAACCCCAGCACTGAATGAGCACACAGCACACAAACCTCCTGTTATACCCCGTTGCATAAGCCAGTTTACAGCCTGGAAGGTGCATCAAAATAGACGAACACATTTTTAACTCTACCTGCAAATAAGGACACTGACACACATCACATTTCCACAGACATATTTGAATCCACAGTTATTAGATGAAGCAAGAACAGGAATACTGTATGGTATTGATTGTATTAATAGCACACAAAGTTAATTTCCTGAAGACAAAAGTATGTACATGTGTTGTGGAACTGATGACATGACTCACAGTGTTCTGGGAGACTTTATTTTAGTCTATCACCTCTCATATCTGATGTTTGGACCTTTTTAGAACCACACTAAACCAGACCGAGAACAGCAGATAAGTTCCTGTGTCTGTAAACTGGAAATTTCGACAAGTCAGTCAAACTTAGCCAGACTGTGACAGGAAGTTGAAACTCTTCCTTCATAATAAAGGGTTAACGCTCACAAAAAAGCAGGAAGACTAAAGGTCTGCAGTCTAAAACACTTGGTTTACTCTGGTTTGACTGTAACATAACATGGTTGGAGTGTGATACTCCTAAATGAGTGTCTTTATTACTTATTCTGTTATTTCCAAAATACACATCTAGTCTCCAACTATGGTGGTAAATAATTCTGATGCATGAAATTACAGTGCAGTGAAAAAGTATTTGCACCCTTCCTGATTTCTTAGCTTTTTGCATATTTGTCACATTTAAATGTTTCAGATCGTCAAACTAATTAGACAAAGATTACACGAGTAAAAACAAAATGCAGTTTTTAAATTATGATTTCATTTATTAAGGGGAAAAGTTATGCAAACCTACACGGGCCTGTTTGAAAAGGTAATTACCCCCTAAACCTAATAACTGGTTGTGCCACCCTTGGCAGCAAGAACTGCAATCAAGCATTTCTGATAACTGACAATGAGTCTTTCACATTGCTGTGGATGAATTTTGGCCCACTCCTCTTTGCAGAATTGTTTCAACTGAACCACATTAGAGGGTTTTCAAACATGAGCCGCATATTTTCTTCACTTTGTTTCTATTGACCCAAAGTTTATTTTGGGTCATTGTCCTGCTCCATAACCCAAATACACTTCAGCGTCAGGGCATGAACTGACAGCCAGATGTTCTTCCTCAGGACTTTCTGGTAGAGAGCAGAATTCATGGTAACGTCAATTAGTGATCCAGGTCCTGAATCAGCAAAGCAGCCTCAGACCATCACACTACCACCCCCATGATTGGCTGCTCCTATGATCTTTTTCTGAAATGCTGTGTAAGTTTTACAACACATGTAACTGGACTAAAACCTTCCAAAAAGTTCACCTTTTGAGTCATCAATTCACAGAATATTTTCTTCATTCAGCAGGTCTGACAATAATAAGAGCCGGGTGTGGCTCGTGAAACTGAACTCGGTAGTTAATCACAGTTAATTTAGCATTTAGTTTTTCACACAGGACCAGGTAGGTTTGGATCACTTTTTTCCTGTAAGAAATGACATCATCATTTAAAAACTGAATTTTCTATTCATTTCATCAAATATTAAAATTTGTTTTATGATCTGAAACATGTAAGTGCAACAAATATGCAAAAAAAGTCATAAAGGGTGGGCGAATACTTTTTCACTACACTGTATTCCAAAATATGAATGTAAGAATTTTTTTAGCACACGCAGTGAGAGTGCAGATTACCTATTACTAAAACACTAATCATGGCTCTGTTAATCAATTTATAGTATTAAAAGGGCAATTTCTTTATTTCCATGGGGCTGTAATTGGCTACCTGGTGACAGAGAAAAATTGCGCTAGTTGGATACAATCAGGGGTTATACGGGTAGGGAATATGAGTGTAAGCTATTCTTATTAATCACCGACCAGTCCTATTAATAATAATACTTTTAAAAAAGTAAATAACATTTTGCAATATTAAACTACATGCATACATTTTCCTTTTCTAGCCATGCTGTAATTTTAGCGGCTTTGATATTCTCCTCGAGGCAGCAAGCTTAATTGAGGTGCTTATCTGTATAGGCCAACCTCTTATTAAATGGTATTAAGTAAAAATAGACATGTAGATTATTTAAGCAGAATAACAGAAACAAAATGAAGTCTCCCTGTGAGTTTCTGGCTTATTCCTTCCCCTACCTTTTCATCCAGCCACACCACCTGCTCCATTTGACTGACAGAAGTGGTGCTTGAACTGCAGAGTGGCTTTTTGAGGAACCGGGGCCCCTTTCGATCTGAAACACGTGCGCAACCATTTGCTGATCTTTCAGGGACAAACAGCAAACTGCTTTAATGAAAAGGCACAGTTGTGGGCAATGGGGCTTTAAGGTAAGCTTTCTTTTTTTGTGGGTGTGTCAGAAGTGTTACCCCTATCAGGAGCAACCCGTATAGCGATAAACCCCACTATCTTTAAAAAGTCAGTGCAGATGGTGAATCAGCGGCCATAGATGCAGGGCTTGCGTAACTTAACACTTTCCTCAGTGCACCAGAGTCTCTATTAAACACGTTTTTCAACTTTTGTCTGGGATCCCAGTTGATTTATTGCAAGCTGCTACATTTTTATATAATCTACAACTACAATCAGTCTAGACCAGGGGTGTGAAATAAGCCAGAATCATCCTCTAGGTGGTCAAACGTGAGATGTATAGAATAATTTTAAATATCGGATGCCATTTTTGCCCAAAAAAATGCTCTCCTGTTCTTGATGTGCTGATGCGATGCATGCATTACTGCATTTAAGGGACTGACCACATGAAAATACAAGCACAGGTGTAATTTTCAAAAAGTGGGTTTAATTTGACCAAAATGTCCAAAAAACAAAACACTGAAAGTAAGCGTTACTCAAAAACACTAGTTAACAAAAAACACTAACTCATCAAACTAATCTTCATTGTTTACTAAAATTCATTTAAATGTTTAGCAAAAAGTTTTGTTTTTTAGTTTGTTGTCCAAAAAACCCTCAACTTATTAAGGAACATTGTACATGTATTCAAATTATTGTGCATTTAAACAGTTCTAATATATAATTATTATACTATATAAAATATGTTACTGTCATGTACATAACAAGATAAAATAACATGATATTTACAATCCCCATATATCATTCTCTATTTGTTGTCAATACAAACAAAGGCAGTAAGAAACAGTTTTAAATACCTGTACACAGCATTATTATCACTTTGACTTTATTATTCTATTGACCTTGAAGGAGAGGTCAGAAGTCAAATGTAACATGATATTTTAAATCTTTGTGCAGTACTTTCTATATGTTGACAGTACACACAGTAAGTTATGAGGCTTTTTGTCAGCTTTGAGTTGGCCGTGAACACTAAATTTGAATAAATAGTTAACATGACCCCACTCTAGACCCCTACAATTTTTATCAGAAATCATTCCAAACTTTTCAAGCTATCCTGTTTCAGACAGAATGATACGCATGCATGCAAATGCTAACCTCTTTGGTGGAGGTAATGAGAACTTCATGCCGTTACAGCAGATGGTTCAGTCCATGTGGGTGGCCTTTGCATTTCAACCATTTCCACCCTGTGCCTCCTCTTTGCTCAGACCAGCAAGGACTGTACTAGCTGACACATAACTCAAAAAGCTAGGGAAAAAATTAATAATCAGTCCAGGACACGTTGGAGAGATTATAACTCTCGGCTGGCCTGGGAACTCCTTGTTGTTCCCCCAGACAAGCTGGAGGAGGTGGCTGGGGAGAGGGAGGTCTGGGCTTCTCTCCTTGGGCTGCTGCCCCCGGGACCCGGCCCCGGATAAGCAGAAGAAGATGGATGGATGGAAAAATGATTAATTATTCATGCAACTTCTATAAATCAGAGTCAAAACAGTGTAAACCAAACGTGTTCCATCATTTTGAATGCAGTGTAGTATGATACAGTGTAATGAGAGAAATGAACCAAATTAACTCAATCAAAGAAACATTTTTTTTTGCTGTGTAAATGACTGCTAATTAACTTAACTATGGGACTTATAATATAATATAATAGTCTATAATGATCTGTTAATGGCATCTGATGCAGGGAATTATTCTGTGATCATTTTGCTTGATCTTAGCGCTGCCTATGACACCATCGACCACAAAATCCTACTTAACAGGCTCAAGGTTTTGGCTCTGCCCTAGACTGGTTTTCTTCCTATTTATCAGACAGGACCTTTTCTGTTAGGACTGACAGGTTCACCCCTGACATTGCTGCCCTGACCTGTGGGGTCCCACAGAGTTCAGTTTTAGGTCCATTATTATTTTCTTTTTATATGCTTCCTTTAGCTGGTATCATTCAATCTTTTAGCGACCTGTCTTATCATTTTTATGCTGATGACATTCAGCTCCATATGTCCTTTAAGCCTCATCAGCAGGATAGGCTGTCCACCCTAGTCCAGTGCTTAACCGAGGTTTCTGATTGGCTTTCAAGCAACTACCTCGTTGTAAATACTAACAAGACCGAGACCATGATCATAGCTCCTCCTGAGCTACATTCTAAAATTAGTCAGGTCCATCTGTCAAGCCAAATATTCGAAATCTTGGAGTAATATTTGGCTCTTCTCTGGGTTTTGACTCTCGTGTAAAATCTTTGTCCTGTTACTATCATTTAAGAAACATATCTAAACTGCGACATATGGTTTCTTCAGCTGAACTGGAAAAACTCATTCATGCATTTCTGTCATCACGCTTAGATTACTGTAATTCCCTGTTTACTAGTTTGGATAAATCATCCCTCTCTCGCCTCCAGACAATACAAAACGCAGCAGCCAGACTACTAACTCGCTCTACCAAGCGTGTTCACATCACTCCCATCTTATATTCTTTACATTGGCTCCCAATAGAGTTTAGAATTCGCTTTAAAATTCTTGTTTTAACATACAGAGCACTGAATGGCTCCAGATTATTTATCCAAGCTTTTTATAAAATACACTGCTGCTCGTCATCTCCGCTCACAGACTCAGAGTGTGTTGGTTCCCGTACACGACTGAAGACAAAAGGGGACAGAGCCTTTCAGTCTGTTGCACCAAGGCTGTGGAACAGTTTACCACAATTACGTTTGCTTGACTCTGTGGATTCTTTTAAAAAGCAGTTAAAAACTTTTCTGTTCAAACAAGCCTTTTGTTGATCTACATATTTTATATTTTTTACATTATTTACATTTGATCTTTTACATTGTGTATAATGTCTGTTGATTGTATTGTTTATTTTAATACTTGTGTACAGCGCTTTGTGACTGTTTGTCTGTGAAAAGCGCTTAATAAATAAATTTTATTTACTTACTTACTATGGGACTTATGAGGGATTCAGAAACCTTAAATGTGCTATCTGTGGTTGTAGATACACAGTAGAGTAAATGTGTGCAAGGTTAAGAATTTGTAGCTCTTGACAAATAGTTTGAATCGAGGACTGCTTCCACTTATTTCTTGGCTAGCTTTGAGTTAGCATGCTATCTATACCGTCTGATGTTGTTTTAGCAGGATAATGCAGTTGTTTCTGTGCTGAACACAGTTTGCATTCTATCATCACACTCTTGTTCTTTCATGCAATAAAAAAAAATAAAGGTAATGTCGACATCTCCCCTCCTCAAAAGCTCTAAACCACTGCACCATTTCTCTCCTCCCTGCGTAAAAACTGAAATCAGCTGATTTTAGCGCAGGAAGAAAAAGGCATGCTTGTTTGATTTTTTTTCTTTCAATCCTTATGTTTTTGTTTGTTTGTTTGTTTTGTTTTGTTTTTTAAAGACCTAAACACTTTTCTCGGTAAAAACTGTACAGGTGCTACCCAGTCAATGCTTTTATTTTTAAAGGCGTTCCCGGAAGCGGTGGTAGTGATGGCAGCAGCTTTGACTCCGTAGCCGCGTGTCTCGGTGGTGGGATGAGAGAGAGAGAGCGTGAGTGAGAGACAACAGCGAGGACTGACTGGAGGGGGGAGGAGGAGTCTGTCCCAGCCTGCATCTGGCCCGCTCCCCTCTCTGTCACCCCGGGCCAAACCCGCCCAGCTCCTCTCACTCACTCTCCGCCTGTTTTCCCGCACGGCTCGGCCCGGACACACACACTGAGCACCCACTCACACACGGCGCGAGGACACGGAATGGAGACGGAAGGGAGCCAGAGCAGCCTGTCCACCGCGGACTCCCCGCATGACCCCTGGTAATGGAAGAAAACTTTGTTTTTTAAACTTTCTTTCGCACCTCTGATCACACATACACACACCTCTGAAACAAACCTGCTATCCTGCGAGAGGACTTCCACGCACACGCACAGCTCTCGCGTAAAATCAGAGGTGATTCTCCCTGATCATCCACCTTTAAAAAAAAAAAAAAAAAGCTCCACGGTTAAACTTTCCAGGTCTCAACTTTGTCATTTCTGAGGTGCCGCATTAATTTCACCGGAGGTTTTTAAAAAAGAAACGATGACTGTGTCGCCTAAATAGAAATATTTTCTCTGTTTTTCCGCAGCAAAATGTTCATAGGTGGACTCAGCTGGCAAACAACACAAGGTAAATCTTTTTTTTTTTTTTCCAACACTAGCTCTCCTGAAATGCCACCATGTCGTTAGAAATCCTGGCGTGGATCACAGGGAGCCAAACCAAACTTATTGGAAAAGCTGTGTTTGTTACGGTGTCTGTTGGGATGAACTCAGCTTGTTTTTATTTGTTGTCTCTTTTTTTTAGTTTTGAAGTGGCAAACACGCTCAGAATGAATGCCCCCATTCACATATACCATAGTGGATTCTTATAAGCTCATTAAAGGGGTGGTGGGGAGGTGTTAAATTCTTGAGATTGGAAATGATTTGTGATTTGAATTTTCTTTTGACACGTGAACACGTTTTATGTTTTGTCACTTTTAATCTAAAAATGCAGGAAGTTTGACGAAACAAATCTCAGCAGGCAAATCACCCCCCCCTCCCCCCAATCCCATCCCCTTTGGTTAACTTTTTGATATTAAAGTACTTATTGCTTGTTGACCACTTGTTTCCTGTGTCTTCTATCCTGCCTTGTTTGATTCCCAGAGGGTCTGAAGGAGTACTTCTGCAAGTATGGCGAGGTGAAGGAGTGTATGGTGATGCGAGATCCAGTTACTAAGCGCTCGAGGTGAGGGAGCTGTTCCCGGAGCTTGGAAGTTTGTCTGAATTTCTGCGATTTTCTCGCTCCTCGTAATGTGTCATATCAACATGTGTCAGTAATGCCTTCCCTCTCTCTCTCTCTCCCTCACTCCCCACCTCCCCCCACCCTGATGCCCACAGAGGGTTCGGATTCGTCACCTTTGTCGATCAGGCTGGCGTGGATAAAGTTTTGGCTCAAACCAGGCACGAGTTGGACTCCAAAACAGTGAGTTCTCTGTATTTACTTCCCACCACCGGATAATCCCATTGCTCACTGTTTGATTAGTGGATTTTCCAATAATCCGCTACAGAGGTGTAACATTGCTCCATTTTTGGTGTGTTTACGATCGTTCCACCATGTTGGTGTCGCTCGAGTCTGCCCGCCGCCACACCTTACACATGAACCTGTTCATCTCAAAGATGTTAGCGGAGACACATGGGAGGGGGGAAAAAGTGCTCTTTCTCTCCTCTCTCTCGCTCTCTTTAGACAAACAGGCAAAATGTTACCCAGTGTCAATTTCCATAGAAACAAGGGGGGGGCTGGACAGGGTTGAATTCACTGCCAATCTTTGATTTGGCCTCTAGGAAGAGGAAAGCAAGACTTTCCTTTCTGCTGTTGGTTTTTTTCCCCTTCTTCTCCTCCTGCCCCCAAGGGGTCGAATTGACCCCGAAAAAAAACTTTCTCAATGAAACGAGAAAATGCAACCTGAAACCATCAAGGTGTGAATGCGGCAACAATCAGACTCCCGTGAGCTTCCTGTTGATCACGGAAAAACTGTGAATGTAGCCTCGAGAAAGTCGCACATTCAGGCCTTTTTCACCTGTGTGAATTCTAACTTCAAATGTATTAATCGCCTGTGTTGCAGAGTGAGTGTGTGTGTGTGTGTGTGTGTGTGTGTCTTTGTCAGTAATGAATGTGGGCTGGCCTGGGAACAATGTGGCCCGTTGGTCGCCATAGGGACCGCTGCCCCCGCCTCTCTCCTCAGTGGGAGTGGTAATGGCTGCGGGTTAGTGACTGTATTGAAATGAGGGAAGCCTATTTCTTCTTTCCCCTCTTTTGTGCTCTGCACGATTCACCTTCTCTGGGAGATAAGTGGAGGTGTTGTAGAAGGAAATGGACGAGGAGAAAATGAAGAAGGGGAAAAAAATGGTTGTTCACTGTAGAAAGTTACAGAAATAAGACATTTCTGTTATTATGACTTCAAAAGTGACATTTTTGGAGGAGTGTGTTGGGGGTGTTTGATACAGAAGTTAAGCTGAATTCAGCTCTTCATAGTTTGTTGGTTTCCCAAGTGCCCGACTGCTATAGTGTCACTTGCAGGCACGACAGCTATGACAAGTAGCACCATCATGGTTGGACGCCACTAACTCACCATGGGGTTTGTTTCCATAGTGACCCCCCCCCCTTTCTTCACAGTTGAAGAATGGCTCTGTCACAAAAGAAAGAAGATAACAATGCACATCATTTACAATCATTTCTTGGATACCAGAAATCAGACTGCGCAAACAGTTGCAGGCGCAGAGAGAAGAGGTCATGACACCGACGGTTTATCCTTCAGATAAGCAACTTATTAAATTCATCGCTGGCTCCACCGATAATGATTCCTTGTCTTTAATTTGACACCCCCCCCCTCCACCGCAGCTCGTGCATCAGCGCAGCCTCACGGGCCGTGGAAGGGCCCCTTGTGGCTGGCACTTGGGTGTCGGTGGTGTTTTGGTAGGGGTGCCGTGGCAGCCTGTGTGTGTGTGTGTGGTGTGGAAAGGGCTCAGTGATCAGCCACAGGGGTTGGATGGTGAGTAGAGTAGCCCTTTTAGACCGCTGCTCACCCTGCCCCCTCTCCCCTCTCTCATGCAGACAGGTTATCCTGTTAGAGAGGGAGAGAGAAAAGTTCTCCAGTGGCAACAGAAAGAATGTGCCATGCTGTGACCGACTGAACCGCTCCAGCACTGGAATTAACGCAGCTTTGCTCGGCCGCGAGGCTGAGGAGCGAATACTGTGCTGCAGAGGAATTTATTGGTACTTATTGTGTTTGAAGGACAGATGCTGTCCGGTTTTGACCAGTGTGCTGCAGCAGGCCTTACTGTGATTTATGCAACTGCTGCTCTGCTAGCTGCCCCTCTGGGTGTCCTCCCGGCTTCCCACTGTCTGTAAAGTTAGTGACGGCCGAAGCAAAAGACACCTTTTGTAGGACAAAGTGTCCATTCAGCTGCAGCTCCAAGGTGCAACTGTGGAGAGTTTTACAACAAAGTCACACAGCCTTTTAGTTCGAGTTGCATTAGGGGTTATCCTACTCCCCCCTCCTGCTTAACCATTTCCATACTGAGATGAGTGGAAAGACTGAGGTGGTGGTGGGGGCAGGATAACCCCGTCTGTGATTACTGTGACTCTCCTAACTAATAGGATTGGAGTCAACAAGCTTGAGTTGTTCCTCTGAGATGTTGAGTGCGGCCCAATCGGTGCGTTGCTTTAAGTGCGTTCCCAGCTCAGGCTGTGACAGGCAGCACACTCGGCCAACTGTTGCATAGCTGGGATGTAGCCGGTCAAAGGGGATTACCCTGATTTCATAAACCTCTCTTGGAATTACGTTCAGCTTCTTCCCTGTTACCTTGAGTCCGGTGAGGTTAGACTCCTCTCTAAACTACACCTCTGAGGCCTCACATGTATTCATGATATTTCTGTCCCATATGTTTATGTTTGTTTGTTTGTTTTTTAAATATAAAAATCTCACGAGTGAATGTTTTTTAAATTAAAGCCGTCCCCCACCCAAAAAAACCCAACAAAACAAATTTTGTTTAGAGTCGTTAATCATTGAGAACAAGATGCCCCAGCCTCATAAAAGTCCAGTCAGTATGTATGTGCATTGGGAATTTCCCAGTAAAGTTCACTTCTTGCATGTAAGGTCAGTTTTTAAGTAAGTAGAAAGAAACGTTCAGCAGGTGAAAGCAAAGCTGGTCTCCTGTGTCACACTCTGAACACCTGAGGCAACGGGATGAGTCCGATAAACACGGCCACTTCATGTGCTTAATGTTCACAATTTCCTCACCACGGATGTGCCGTGTGCTGCCATGTGTTTGATTTTGTGTGTTTGTGTGTGTGTGTGTGTGTGTGTGTCTTGTTTGTTTGAATGTACACAGGAGTTTTGGACATCGGGAGGGTTGGTGACCGGAGGTGACTATCAGAGTAGTCTAGCCACCATAGAAACTAAACAGTAGACTCTGCATCTGATCCTCCAGTGTTAGCCTATAGTCTTCTCACTCTGCTCTCTAGAAAGAAAGTGAAATAAATAAATAAGAGACAGAAACTTGCGTTGGTGATGTCGACTCTCATTAGAAAACTCTGGTAAATGCACACGGTTTACCATAGAGGCTCTAGCTCTCTACTGTAGTTCAACTCTACCCTCTCATGGTTACGGACTAATCTTAGCGCTGTACTGTCTCACCATCTGTTAGTGTAACAGCAGTACAGTGTGGCGTAGTCTAGTTGTTCTCTAGCTCTATTAGACCGTATAGACTAATATAGAGGTCTCAAATTCCAATTTTACAGCCTGTCTATGATTGCATCTTCATGGTGTGGTTTGGCTCTCTCTCCAATCTTAACCTTGGTGACATTCGGGGGGTTAGTCCACATCAGTTTGGGTTTTTTTGTTGTTGTTGGTTTTTTGGGGTTGTATTAATCTGAAATGAGTTACTCAGTTAAAAAAAAGCACTTTTATTTTTCTGGAAGTAAAGATGACGGACTGCAGGGCAGACCAGCCAGACCACCTAAAGATCACACAGGTCGAATGGTTTCTATTGTTGTCATCGCTTGCGTCACAAGCAGGCCAAAATCGAACGAACAGACTTGGTGTGTCCGCTGTCAGCGCGATGTGATTGACAGCTCTTTGTCTTCCTCTCCTTCCTCGTTTTCTCCCGCTGTCTTTCTGACACACTTGACCTCCGTCTCCGGCTCTCCTTCCTCGCCGAGGTGAGGTGTGTTTGTGATTGTGGTGTCCGTGTGAGATTCCAGGAGATCACATGTCACATGGTGGTGACGAGAGAGGCCTGGGGTTCGCCGGACATTCCCAGGCATTCCACCTGCGCGAGCACGCTCACACACACACACACACGCACACACACACACACACACACACACACACACGCGCACATGCACGGAAATTTACACGATCGATCAAGCCAGAGATGCATGTGCCTGCACCACACAGGCAAATCCATGCAAAATAAAAAAAACACAAACTAGTAGCACACCCTCGCACACGCTGCACACTCACTGACAATGTGTGGCTTAAGCAGAAGAATGTAGAGCACGCACTCGCTTCGATTCAGTCGGCCTTTTCAGGCAGAGTTTTTTCCCGTTTTGTCTTGGTTGATGGAAAATGATCAACAATTTGTAAGTACTTTATTAAGAGACGCTCGCTGGAGTCTGGTACAGATTATTATACACTTGATCGTGCTGGAGGTGTGGCCAAAATAAGACGCAACCACTACATCAGTGTTGATACACGTAAACACGCACACTGGCATCACACACCTGGAAGACTCGACGCTTGAGTGGCCAAAGTCTGCATTCGGATTTCTGATTTAAAGAGAAATCTGTAGATTTTTCGTTGTGGTGTCGTCACGTTTTCTAGTACAGCGAGGCCCAAGTTTGATGTGAAAAACAGGTTTTTTAGACATCAGTGTTGTGTGGTATTAGTGAACACGTGCGCTAGGCATGACAGGATAACCTGGATGTGTTGTACCTTCTCTGCTGACTTGCTAAAGAATGAAAGATGAGGGTCTGATATCAGAATACACCAGGGCAAGGCGGCGGGTTATAGCAGCGCATCACTAACCAGGTCCTCTTTTCTCTATATCCTTTGTTTTAGATCGATCCAAAGGTCGCATTTCCTCGCAGAGCCCAGCCCAAGGTGAGTCGAGCGGCCTCCTCGCGCGTGTTTTCTGTCACGTATCTGGGACAGTGCCTCATAATGCTGATGTGAGCACAGGTTAACAAAACCTTTTAGACCCTCACCTGAATGTCGGTGTTACATTTCAAAGCAATGATGTTCATGTAAGTCAAATCAGAGCCAAGCGGAGCCTTATAATAATGAACAAAACAACTGTTTTCCTTTTGTTTGATGTACAATTTGTAGCTGTGCTTTGACAAATAGCTGGAATTTCAGTTTTACTGATCTTTTTCTTTTTAAAAATTTGCATTTACTGTTGTACTCCAAAGTCCCACCCTGACTTAAGTTGGTGTCCAGCGCTGTTCGAATGATTAGTCTAATTAATCAGTTGAAGTATATAAAATGAGTCGGCAATTCTGGCAATCAATTAGTTGTTTTAGGTCTTTAAAAAAAAAAAAAGGACCCAAAATTTGACAAGTCCAATCTCTGAATGTTTGATGGCTCAGTTTAGTAAAAAAAAAAAGTGGTTTTCCTTTTGGACTGCTGGGACAGATTAAAAACAGCAACAACACTGCCCATGTTTGTATTTTAGTGAGTCATTTGTAGTGTTATAGTTACAGAAATTGAACATTGAACAACAGTTTATTCTTTTGGTTTTCTCTCACTGACTGCTAAGAATAAATTTTATATATTCACTAATGGAAAGCCAGCAATACGTCATACAGCATCACTCACTCACTTCGCTCACTGGCATCAGACAAACTGCGAGGAAGTGAAACAAAAAAGCCCAAATAAATAATAACAGGTGTCCAATGCTTCCTGTGCACACGATTGGAGGAACGCAGGAAGTCCTGCTTTTTATTAAAAGATTTTGTGAATTGCTGGTCAGCGAATAACACACGAGAAGCCGAATCCTTAGCATGTGAATCTTTTAAAATCAGGGCTTTTTATTGTTTTGTTTTTTTTAAATCTTCACAGCTTGAGGACATCAAACTTAGAGGAGCAAAGTCATTCACAGCCTTTAAAACAGAGTGTTGCATTCTTGCTTAGTGTCATTACGGCTAGTCAGTCAGACACTTTCACATGTGGCCTGTGCTCTTGTAAAACCTGGCAGCAGTTTGTATTGTGTACTTAAACGGCCTAAAGAAAACATGTGGATGATAATTCTACCATTACACTTAATGACTTCATATGATCAGCTTTAGTGACACAGCTTTATAATCAAATGTAGCTCTCACTGAACTCCATGTGCATGCATTTCTAATGAAACTGGTTCATGAGTGCTGCCCTTTCTTTCCTCCTTCTTTTGTCCAGTTGGTCACTCGAACCAAGAAAATCTTTGTGGGAGGCCTGTCGGTGAACACGACTATCGAGGACGTCAAGCAGTACTTTGACCAGTTTGGGAAGGTGAGTGGTGGGTCCACGCGGTTTGGAATGAAACCAGCCAGTCCTTACGGACTTGCATAAGTTTGCCGGTGCAGAAACAAATCAGCAGCTCAGAAAAGCCGTAGTACCACATCCCACAAGCTCGGCAGGTTCAGATTCACAGCACATTCTCGGAGAAAAACTTCACTTTGAATCAAGCGACTTGACTGGGAGTGAAGGAGTTACTGGGGAGGAGGGCGAGAAAAAAAGGCTCGACGAGGACAGAAAAAAATAACGAGGCTAGGAGGCTCTGGGAGCAGCAGGCGAAGTTTAGGGGGACTGGAAGACGGAGCGAGGGGTGGGGGGGGAGTGGAGGAGGAGGTTGTGTGAGGAAGGGGGAGAAAAGTTTTGTAGTGAGTGTGTGGTGATGGAGAGGAAGGAGGAGGGATTATCAGAATCTGAATTAATCTGATGTAACAGCTGCTCCTACCCACAACCCCCTCCTGGCCCGTTACCGTGGTGACCCGGCTTGTCCATTGTCCCCAAGTAATTCTGCGGGTAAGGGGGTTTTGTTCTGCGGGAGGAGGGATGAGGCGGCGTTAGCATAAGTGTGTTGGTTGTGGAGAGTGGGGGGGGGGGGTCCAACTCACGGGTTTGGGAGCAATAAATAGAAGTTGAGTTGTTGTAAAAAAGCTTGTAAACTTGGCGCTCTTCCTTCAGTTTCTTACGTCGGTGTTTTTAAAAATTAGGTTTGAAAACTTTTTTTTTTTAAAGATGTTTTGTGTTTTGCAAGATTCTGAAAGGCGTGGGGGCCGAAAAATAGACCGTGGGCTGACAAAGGCATCGTCAAGGGAGGGAGGGCCTTACTGAGGGAGGTTTGCAGAGGGGTAAGAGAGGGAACTGGGTCAAAATGGGGTATGTGTGAGTGCTGATCGGTGGTGGTGGCGGGGGGGGGACCATTATACTGCTGTATAAAGCTGGGTAAATATTTTGCTAGTTTGTTCTGAAGTTATCTGCATACTGGTGGTTTCTGGATTAATTACAATCCAGTGTGTCTTCTGATATGAAACTGACCGCATGTAATACGTGTGGTTTACATTCACACACTCGGTTCTTTCAGTTTTTCGGGGATCTTGTGCAAAGTTATCATTCAGACTTTTTTGTCCAGCAGATTTCAGTCTGCACCTCAAGCCCTTTAAAATGTTTTAAAAGCAAAGATGCAAAGACTCGGTCTGAGGTGCTGCGTTTCTGACCGCGCGTTGCTTCATTTCCAGTGCCGAAAGGTTTGGCCTCGAGTTCCTCTGTTGCTCCCTCCTCAATCATAGCGTCTAGATGAATTTTTGCCGAGAGATATATCCAGGGATGGACGGTGAAATGCAGGCTTCAGCCATCCATGGAAGTTCCTGATTAGACTGCCTCACTGGACCTTTTGTGTCCCGTCCTGGTGAGGACAAAGGAGTGTGGAGAGGGATGGGCAGGGGATAACAGGGAAGATGAGAGGTGGGGGGGAAGGATGAGGGGGAATATTGTTTGGCAGTACTCTGTGAAAATGCTCAGTGTTTGAAATATTGTGCGGTTAATTCTGTTCCCGCCATTAAATATTGTTTTGATCTTCTTCATAGCATCCCAAAGGCCGACATGTGCGGTTTGAGCCCACGTCGGGTTTCTGTTTGCTTTAGTCTGATCATCAATCACTTGCGCCAGTCTGCACGCCGACCCTTTCCTCTGCTTGACTTTGTAGTAACTTTGGGCCGTTTCTCCCACTGGTGTCCAGAATAAAGGCTGGTTTTTTGTTTTTTTTTGTGCAGAGATGGAGACTTGTAGGCAGTGAGTAAATGTCAGGCTGGAAGTAAGCAGTGACTTGAGAGGCACACTGACACTCCTCACTCACCTTTGACCTTTCTGTAGGCAAATTGCCCTTGTGGGTTCTCACACACACATACACAGACACTGGGCAAGGACTGACACTCCAATGTCACTATGACAAATTACTCTGTGGACTGTCTCCAGTAAACTTATTATAGACCGAGAGCACAGATTTACTTACCAAATGTTTTTGTGGAGCTCTGAAGTATAAACATGTCAGAAGAGACTAAAAGCGAGAGAAATAAAAGCAGAGACTGAGCTAAAGAGTAGGTCAACTTTGACAAAAGAAGCTGTGTGTGTGTGTGTGTGTGTGTGTGTGTGTGTGTGTGTGTGTGTGTGTGTGTGTGTGTGTGTGTGTGTGTGTCGAACAGACACCTGTGTCTTTGCTCTATAAAGGGAGGCCGGGCCAGAGGGAGAGGTCAAAGGGAGAAGAGGAGGAGGAATTATGGCTGACTGTGCCAACAAACAAAGCCTCCAGGCCTCTTTGTTCTCCCTCTCCCTCTCCCTTTGTCTCCTCTTTTTCCTCCCTTTCCACTTTGACCCACTCTTTTTTCCTTTTTTCCCCTTTCTCCCTCTTACAGGACTCTCTGTGCTCTCTTTCACCACATCTCCACCTGTCGCTATTCCTCTCACTATCAGCTCTCCCCTCTCATCGAGTCGCCACCTGCCCGATGGATTCACCTTTCTGCTTGTGACTCGCTACTTTTTCGTGTGTGTGTGTGTGTCGGTGTTTCTCTCTTTGCAGTGCTCTTTGTGTCATTGGCACTCTCCCATCATTCATAAGGCATATTTGATGTTGGGCTTGAACTTTCCTTTCTTTTTCTTTTTCCCCCTTTTTTTTCTTATAAGGACTTTTTGTACAGTTGCCATGGTTATATCAAACTCTGGAGGGGGTCAGAGGGTGGGTGGTTTATTAGCTCTCTGTAAGAAGGAGCTAACGCAGCTTCCAACTTTTTGTATCGCCTGTTATGTACGTGAGCTTGTTGTGGAGTTTTTCAACATATCTTCCTGTTTTTGCCCCCTCGGCCTCCTCTTTGTAACCTGTCGCTCGTCTGCAGCCCTCCCTCTGCCTCCCCCCTCCCCTCCTCCCGCTTTCTGTCCATCTGTTGCTGAGCCTCCCTGCAGAACTTGAGAAGGGCTGAGGTCAGGCAATATGCCGCGTGGTGAGAGAGAGAAAGAGAGAGAGAGAGCTCTGAGTAAAAAACTGTGTTGTTTGTCTCCCCTCAGGTCGACGATGCCATGCTCATGTTCGACAAGACCACCAACAGACACAGAGGTGAGATGGACTGACCCCGCCTTCCCTCAACTCTTCCTCGTTTTTTTTCCTCTACTGTTCCCCCACCCATTTCTGGTTGTCTATTGATCCCTCTCCAACCCCTCCACACCCCCCATCGTCCTCCTTCCTGTGGGCTGAGCTGCAAGGAGACGAACGGGGCTAGTCTAATTAGCCAGTCCGTTAATCGGGATCAGGATAAAGCCTCCTTAAGCACCTCCTCCCCACCCTGGGATTGATCGATTATGACAGCCTACCAGCTTTGCCCGGGCCTTCTGGCCAGGAAGGGAGGGAGGGAAGGAAGGATGAGTGCAGAAAAAGGAGCATTGAAAGAAGGAGGGGGGCAATGTGTTAAGCGGCTATTACACCACTAATTACTCCACACTATTTAGCTGTACTACTGTACAGAAAGGCCTATTGTCTAGTTCCAGCGTGTTGTGTGAATTATTACGATCTACTGTTTTTTAACTTACAAACTTGCCTTCTGCTCGTCAGGATTTGGCTTTGTAACATTTGAGAATGAAGACGTGGTGGAGAAAGTGTGCGAGATCCACTTCCACGAGATCAACAATAAAATGGTACGAGGGCTCGATTTGCCACTCTTGCATCAGCACAACATAGAAACTAAGGTGTGATCATTCTCCTCTCTTCTGGAAAACAGGTGGAGTGCAAGAAAGCGCAGCCCAAGGAGGTGATGTCCCCCACCGGCTCGGCCAGGGGGCGCTCTCGGGTGATGCCGTATGGGATGGACGCCTTCATGCTGGGCATCGGTATGCTGGGTAAGTTGGCATCGATCAGGACAGGAAGGATGTGGCGGCGCACATGAACCCAACGGTAACTGCTCCAGCATTAAAGGCCCAGCTTCCTCAAAGGTCACGCGGCGCCTCGCTGGGAGAAGGCTGACCACTGCAGCCGGCTGCTCGCTTCAGCTTATAACTCTCCCCCAAGCAGCTCATAAAAGCTGTGACCTCTGTGGCGCTTTAATACATGTGTTAACTTTACATATTAAAGCTTGAATACCACACTTGTGTACAGTTTAGAAAGTCACAGGGGGTACAGTAAAGGAGCGCAATAACGTGGCTGAAATACACTTATATTTATGCAACCAAATAGCACCTTTTAATCCCTTCTTTTAAAAACTGTTTCCTCTGATTTGTAGCACCTGTAGTCACGTTTTTGTGGACTGGAGCTAAAGCCAGCATCCCTGTAACTTCACCAGCTGGGGTGGATCCTCACACAGCTAAAGACAATATTTTCCAGTGGTTTTTCCAGTCGATCCTTGGGTTGTAAAATGAGTGAAATGGCCCTTTGAAAAAAAAGGTCTCAAATAGGGCTGAACGATTATGGAAAATAATCTAATTGCGATTTTTTTGCCCCAATATTGCGATTGCGATGCGATATGTGATTATTTTTTAAGGTATTTGTCTTCTGTATTATTAAACAAAGACAAGCAATACATCATATAGTATGGCCAATACTATATTACATTAATTTTAAACTGTTCTTTCCTGGAAGACAGACCTCTGTTATGATGACATGAGGTGATGCATGAATTGATGACTGACATTTTTATTTAACTTCTTCAATCACAACAGTATATTTGAACATACACAATAGTTTATTTTTAGCTTACAAACATCTGAGCATAAAGTGCTGACAAGGAACCCTGGTGTAAACATTAAAATGAAAGTCAGTACAATGTGCAGATTGCAGAAATATACATAAAAAAAATCAGTGGCTTTACCACACTCAGTTTTTCGACATCTGTGAACTACTAGACAGTCATTCAATTAAAAAATAATATTAAATAAATAAAACTAATAAATAAAAAATACACACATCTTACTGATCTCTGCAGTCAGTAACATTACACATAAAGTGCAAACATAATAGCAATTGTATAAACACACACACAAACACGCCTTTAAAGTTTAAAGGCGTGAAATTGGACGGTCTAGTTCTGATTAGCGTCACCGCTGTCTCGGTGGAGTTTAATAAACTCGGCCGTCTGCTTCTTGCTATCTAAAATATAACCAGACACTGGTGTAAATTCTCGACTGTCTCATACTTCTGTTTAATAAGTTTTCTGTTTGACGTTTAGTCAGCTGTGTGAAAACCAAGGAGGAACCCACCCGGGGGATTAATAAAGTTTTATTTTATCTAATCTAATAACTTTAATCTCAGCCAAACCGATTTACTCACGAACAAACAAAACACTGAAAAAAGCCCAACAATAACATTTTTAGGTTGTCTAAGTGACTTATATATTACGTTTAACCCGAGCAGCGAAACTCCGCGGTGATCTGAAAATGATGTGCCGGGAGTTGTGCCGTTCTCGGCCGCATCAGTAACCCTCGAGCTCCCGGCTAGCTGTCGAGCTGGTGGGTAGCAGACGCCTCTGAAAACGTCGAAGCACTTTTGCAAATATGGGATATCTTGATAAACCGAGCAGATATTTGATGTTTACACAACTACTTTCTCGCCTGAAAATATGTTAAAAGTTTATTTTGTGACCCAGAAAGATTAGTATGAGTAATTTTAAAACTTAGTAGCGGCCGCCATTGCTGGAAACTGGAGTTTGGCTGGGCCGCGCTATGAATTCTGGGATATGGTAGTAATTTGGACAGCCTTCGGCGCGTCGCTGTGACGTAATCGGTCTACAAATGCGGCCTCAGGAGGATGCAGCCCATGAATTGTATAATATAATCGCAGTATAATCGCAGCCTTTGCGGTTAGAAAATTGCACTTGATCATGTCGCGATATTATCGCAAATGCGATATATCGTTCAGCCCTAGTCTCAAACCTCCATTACTGTGAACATTATCCTCTACAATACACCCTTTACCCTTGTACTGACAACCACGCTGGTGCTACCACCTGCTGTTCAATCTGAGAACTACTTTCTTCAGTTTCAGTTCTTTAATTATCCAGTGCATAGAAAGGATTTGGTGGCAAATTCTTTCTCTGAGGTGAGGATTTAAAAAAATGTTTACATTACTTTTGTTATCCTGTTGCGCTAATGCTGGGTAACATTATTGTTATTCCCCTGAATGTTCTCCTGAGGTAGGTTCTTCAGGTGTCAGCTTGCATTACAAAGAAATTCCCTGAGTAATGAGCACCGCTGAGAGTGTAAGTGAAGACAATGACAGAAATCCGCCCAGTCCCGTCCTTGCGAGGAAATCCAGATCACAGGTGTAGGATATCACACACCTGCATGTCACGGATTGTACAAAGCTTCACTGTTAGGGGGCAGCAAAACAGCACACACGCATGCATTCCTGTTTATCTATTTCGTGTTCAGTATTTCACCACATGTGTAATTGTCCTCACTCGGGATACATCCCATGTACGCCTCAGTTCGCATATTAACGCCAGTTTTCTTCCCACAGGTTATCCAGGCTTTCAGACTGCCACCTACACCAGTCGGAGCTATGCTGGCATCACTCCTGGATACACCTACCAGTTTCCTGGTAATCGCAATATACTTTATGCTCCTTGTACCCTAAGGACTATTCTTTTTAAAATCCTATTTCTGGGAATAAAGATACAGCCATCTTTAGTCGATGTGCATCCTTTGGAAGTGCCTGGTGCCCACTAAAACGACTCTTTCTAAGACTGTGGCTCAGGGTCATGTTTAATAAAACAAAGAATGGACACATCAGGTAAATAATCCGAACTGATTTGCACAGTTTGCTCCCAGCAGCCTTCTGCTGGAGGGAATTTCACACAAAGGTCCCAGTTTGTGTGAAATCGCACGTTCCACAGGATGTATTGAATAATGAGGTGGAGTGTTGTGTCAGTGAGTCAACTGAATGAAGTCAGTAGCTGGAGTAGTGTCACGTTGAACAGCCAGTAGACACACTGTCACAAATACAAACATGTTTCCATGGAAGCATATAAAACACAGTGAGTGCAAATGGCTGCTTGTAAATATCAGGGAGTGGAATTGCATCTGCTTTGCTTGAGTGTGTGTGTGCATGCATGCTAGCATGACATTGAACTTTAGTGATGTGGAAACGATTCCAGTAAAAGAAAATGCGACGCTTTCTTCTGAATGATTTGAAATGATCAGCCTGGACGACCAAACTGTAACTCTTGCTCTATTGTTTTGCTGTCTCAGCAGGATGACTGTGTGTCATTTAACTCCACTTCTTAGACTGTAAAACATCTTTCCGTCCTTTAAGTACACGCACCTGCCCTGTGCGTGTACTTCCTCTCACCTGTGATTTGCCCCTCCCCTTGGCTTTGTGTGTGTTGTCCTTGCTGGCAGTGGTGGTGTGTGTCTCAACAGCACTCTGATGTTTCTGTTTTAGAGTTCCACTTAGAGAGGACTCCCCTTCTGACTTCACCCCACCCCCCTGAGCTCACAGGTCAGTCAGTCCCTCCTCTGGACTTTACAAGCAGCACGTTGTCAGTCTGCTACACGCCCACAATAGCACCAACACATGATCACTCTTTGGTTTGCATGTTTGTGTTTGTCGGTCCTCCTTGGTTTCTAGCTGTAGGCTGATTGCTGACAGTAATGGGGGAAGAAGTAGGTGTTTGGTTTAAAGGGCTCCTCTGGTGACCTCAATGGACCCTGTTTTAAGTTAAATGATCCTAGAATCTGCAGTTCTTTATTGAAAGTTGTTAGCTTCCTTTTACATCTAACATTTGCTCTATCATATGTTTTAACTTAATCTTTTCTTCTCTGCCTTTTTTAGCCATTCCTCTCACGGCATATGGACCAATGGCAGCTGCGGCAGCAGCGGCAGTAGTCAGAGGTACCAAATGACATTAAACACAACATCCATCATCTGGTCAAAATACTATTCTCACCATCCTCAGCTGCACTTATCATCAATTTGAAAAAATATCAGCAATCAAATTATTATCAAGTTTTAGTCTAAACTGCAAGTGTCAGTGTGGGCATAAGTGGTGAATCACCTGATTGTTAATGCTAATCAATGAACCGTGCTGCTAGTGTGTCTAAAAATGAGATTTTTCTCATCCAGTGTGAGACAGAGAAATTACTTTCTCTCCCTGCAGGTTAGAAGATTTACATTTTAATCTGTGTTAAGTCCTCTTCATTAATCTAACCTCCGCTCGCTTAACCTTGGCACTAAAATGATAGTTGAGACAGGTTGATGTCTCCGTTATTGTGACGTCAGTCATTATTTTTTACTTTCAGGCTCCACCCCGTCTCGTTCTGCTGGATTTTTAGGTACAAGCAGCCCAGGTCCAATGGCAGACCTTTATGGAACAGCCAGTCAGGAATCGGCCGTCAGCAGTTACCTCAGCGCTGCAAGCCCTGCACCAAGCACTGGATTCAGCCATAGTCTGGGGGTAAGTTACTGTTGCCATTAATTATGTGTTCCAGTTTTTGATTTGAGTCGTGTCTGACCCTTAGTATCACTAAAGCTGTAACTTCTGTCTGTTACATCAAGTCTGTTGGTCCTCATTTAAAAAAAAAAAAAAAAAAATCACATTTAAGCTATTTTCCCGGTGAAGGCAGGTAGCATCTGCAACGCTTACTTTAACACTGGTACATCACTGCATTATCCTACAGTTTGTCTTCTAATATTTTAATTATCATAATAATTTAGGCTGAGATATTATGTAAAAGGTCAATATCACACTCTTGTCTGTCCATTAAATACAGAAACTGTATATAGAAGATGGGCATAGCATCCGTGTCTAAAAACCGGTTCATCTGACTGATTTATCTGCGGGCCAGTATTGTTGGCCAATATTAGCTATTTGCTAATTTATCTGTATCTGCATTTATAATGGCTGATAAATGAGTTGTGTGGTTGCATAGTCTGGCCACCAGAGAGAAATGCAAATTTCCTTTATGTAATACGCATTTGGGACCCCACAAATACAACAACCAGCTGATCCAAGAAGAGTCGGGCAGGGCGCATAACAAATGCTAGGTTATTCTGTTTGGGTTTTGTGTATCCAAGAGGGAGAAAATGGTCTCTACATCCTGATATAAGTGGCACAGTGGTTAGCGGTTAGCTGTTGCCACACAGCAAGAAATCCACAACAAAAATAACATCTTGATATCGGTCTTAAAAGTCCAATATTGGCCCCGCTCTACTGAAGTCAATGTGCAAGTGCCTTAAATCCACATTCCCAGTAAAAGCAAGCGGGGCATGACTCCTGTGTCACTTTAGTGTATATTTTGCTTTTGCTGTAAGTTAATTTAGTGAATTATGATCAGGGTCAGAAACGAGTGTAAAGCAGGCTCCACTCATTAACTAATGATTTGCGATTGACAACCTTTTACCCAAAGCTAAGTCTGTCATGGCTAAAAGGTTCATCTTGAGGCTTAAAAGTGGTACTAATGAGTGACATCATGGATGCTGCTTCCATCTTTTGTATACAGTCTATAAGGCTGTATATATCACCATGCTAGCTTAGCTTGAGACTGGAAACAGTACTTCTAAACAGCAATTCACATTAAAAATGTTATTTTTTTTTATACAAAAGTGTTTTTTAAACAGTTTTCATTGAAGCAATCAAAAATAGTTTAGACATGCTGGTTAGCGATGGTGGTTTCTGGTTTTAGTCTTTGTGCTAAGCTAACTGTGGGAATTGCTTCCTGTTGAATGGACAGATGCAGGAGTGGTATTATCTGATCTTATTTGCCATTGCAAGAATGCAAATAAGTGTTTTTCTTAAAATGTTGAGTGATTAAATGAACTTGTTGAGTGAACATCACAAGAATAAACATTAGAAGCAGATTCAGCAACTCTACAATTTGGTGTTTAAAAAAAATTAATCTGGCCCTCATTTAACAGCTTATTTTGGTGTGTGTACATTTCCAACTCCAGTTATTACCACCTTTAGCCCAAGATGGCAAAAGTAGTCAGCGTAGCTCTTAGGCTATATGAAATCATACTGACCTTGCATGCTTGCTCCCACAGGGCCCTTTGATTGCCACGGCCTTCACTAACGGGTATCACTGAGAGTGTGAGTCAGTCCTCCTGCTAGCTGTCATCCTTTAAGTGTAACACATACGAGTGCTTCGTGCTGCCTAACCTGTGAGTAATCCCGCCGGTTTGTGTGTCAGTGCAGAGCTGTAGACTGAGAGCTGGAAGGAGTTGAAGCTGCTTTGGAGCTGATCTGGCCTGTCTCTGTCCAGTCCACGTCTCCGGCTGGGGTGGCCTAACCTGTAGCCAACCTGCCCTGGTGTCAGCTACATCCAGTTGACTCTACAGACACCACACTAAACTCCACCACAATTTTATTTTTTTTTGGGGGGGGACTTAAAAGAAAAAAAAAAAAAACCTTCTCAAAAAGAGCAAAAACGTTTATCACTACATGTAATAGCAACACATTCAGATGCTGTATTTCTTTGTGTTTTTCCTCTGATATGTTTTTGTGATGGCTGTGTTATTTCATGATCTGTTTTGGCTGTGATTCATTGGTTCCTTTGGAGTTTAATCTCCAGGTGATGGCTGTTTGAAGGTCAGGAGATGTAAAATGTACTGGAAAGCTGTATATTTGTCACTAGTTCATACTGAATTTTAACATTGGGGATTAATACTTTTTCTCAAATGTGTCACAAAGTGTATATCTTGGTAGTTTTTTTTTGTTTTGTTTTTTAACAATGACTCGTTACTAATAATGGTCAGACGACAAAGGTCATTAGTCTCTGTTACGTAATAGGCCTTCATGAGGTGTACAATTTTGTAAAATTTTGTAAATACGGCTGGTTAGCGGGTGAGAGGGTTCTGCAAAATTTGCGTCAGGGAGGCGGGAGTGTTTTGGCGAAATGGTACGATCTCTTTTATCAATCTTGACTGATAGTTTCACATGAAGGTCGAGAACATTTCAGTTTGTCTGTCTGTTACTGTATTTCTCTCCAGGCGTTTATAAATGATGCGTCACGTGAGTCTTACGACATTGAGGAGCAGCGTCAGAGTTTTACTTGAGCGGGTGAGGGGCTGCGTACTGAGCGACACTTGCTACTGTTCGGAGACGAGGGGTGTGGAAGCACTCCTGTTGGGAGAGGAAAAACACGACTTCTTACTTTATCATATTGTTGTTTTAACTGTGATTTTTAAATACGTGATGATTGTGAGGGCAAATGAAGGACTGTTACGATGGAGCAGTCGTGCACAGTTTGCGTTCTGACTGATTTCCTCTGCAAGATGAGTTGATATTTGTGTGTCATTTGGTCTTATTCACATTGGTTTCCAATGTGCCATGTTTTGTTTTGTTTTTTTGTTGTTGTTTTTTTTTGGGGGGGGGGTACCTCTGCTGCAAATGTGAAATTTTAATCTGACCCTTTTTTTTAATTATTATTATTATTACATTAACATTGATATAAAAGTGTGGGTGGTTGAACCTTTTAGAAAGGTGGGGTCTTATTAACTCTTGTTTACCTGTCATACCCACCCCACAGCCATCCATCGCTGCATATCCACTGGAGGTCACAGACTGGAGCAATGTGACTTATTTCTTTTGTTTTGTTTTTAGACCAAAACACTTATTTTCAGAGCTACTAGGATTTTGCACTGGCCGGACACGATAAAATAAAAAAGCACTCCCCATCTACAAAATACCAGGTTTTTAAACATTTTGATACACTCGCTCTGTCTGCTGCGAGCTACCATGGTATTTCAAACTCTGATGCTGATTTCACTGCATTATAACAATCTTGTCAACACTGTAACATTTTCTGATTTTCATTTTTCTCGTGTTTATTCCTTTGGAGGAAAGCAAAACTTTTTAACTTTTATTCCTAATAAATTATTTTAAAACATTCCACTTTTTTGTGTCCTGTTTGAGTTTTTCTTGATTTCCTACACAGACTTGCTTTTTTTCATTTAAAACTACTATTTCTAAGGAAAATGATCTTGTATTTCTAGCTCCATTTATTGGCTTGATTTGGCACAAATACATGACAGCAGATGGCCTTTGCTGAGTAAAATTAGTGCGTCTTAACATTTGTCCAGAATTATCATTTGTAATAAACTTCAGTACAAAACAATAAGTAAAAATAAGCCTTTTATAAAATTACTCAATTTTTAAAAAACAAACAAACCCCAATGTTATGTGTAATTCTAGTTTCTTTACTATGATATGCTCTAAAGGAGAACCAGCTTTACTCCACGTTGCTTTAAATTTGCACAAAATCCATAAAAACAGCATTGTGCAAAAGTCTTGAGCCACACATTTCTTTATATGTTATTAGGAATGTAAGAATTAGATGCAGTGATGTATTGAAATGTGCAAACATAAAAGGAACAAAAGTACATAAACGGAGTTTGTAGGATCCCAACAAGCTTAAAAATGAATATTTGGTATGACTACCTTTATTCTTCAACACAGTCTAAACTATCTGAGGCAGATGTCTTCTAATTTCTTGAAGTAGTCTTCAGGAATAGTTGTCCAGGCTTCTTGGAGGACATTCAAAGCTCTTCTGCTGTTTGTTCTGTTCTCTGTCAAGACAATCCCACGCTGCTTCAATAATGTTGAGGTCCGGGCTCTGAGAAGGAGAATCCATCAGTGACAAGAATTTTATCCTCCACTTAACCACTTTCCGCTGAATTTTTTAAGGACACACTGCACACCATGCTGAGATATACCCAAGCTTTTTGGGAATCACCTTGTTGGTGAAAATACTATTTTATAACTCAAACTGTGTTGTATTTGGCATTTTTCGTAGACTTGACTAAAGAAATTATGTATTTTTTTAACCTGGCGTCTAGTAACAAAGAAGCTGTTCGTGTAGAAAGAACACTGGTTCATCCCTTGAGAAAGGTGCCTTTTCTGTGTTTGGACGATTGCTGGGTCAGTGGTAAGTGGGTTACAAAAGCATTCCTTCGACAATGGTCAGGTACAAGGACTAGACTGAAAAAGTAGCCAATGTCCAAATAAACCTTGAGAAAACCTGGGAAAAAGATCATCTTAAGAAGGTCTGGAAACAAAATGTAAAGAAATGAGGGTTGGCTCAAGGCACAGTGCTATTTTTATTATTGCTTTAAATGTGCATTTCATTGCCATCAATAATAATAAATTACATTTAACACATTCCTATGAATGTAATAGGCTACTAGATAAATTAGTTGAAATATATATGTATTGTTTTAAGTCTGTTTTCCTTGTTGAGCTTTTTTATTTCATGCCTGTACACGATACATGAGCAGTAGGGGATGGAGCACAGAGGCATGCAGAGTTTTAATGTGTTTATTAAAAATTAATGTTTTATTTATGTATCCATTATGTGTTCCTTTTTTGATATACTCTCTCTCTGACCGCATTAACGTATACCATCTGGGTTCTGAGTATGGGGGTACATGAGGTTGGAGGAAAAAGGGTAGGGTGGACCTTTTTGTGTCATATTTTGCTCTGTCACTTTTGAGACTAAGCTGATGGTACCTTCTCTTCCTTTTTTCACTTCCTCCTTTTATATAGGCGATAATAAATAATTGATTACAAAAAAAAAATGCATGATTACAAGTCTGAAGTAAAACATTATAAATGTATCTGCTCAGGCTTCTTGCCTCTGTTCCTCTGCATCTCTCTCATAATCTCTGCTGGCTGATTTCTATCTTCCATCATCGCTGCTCCACTGCCTCCCCTCCCCTGCTTCCACCTCCAGCCTCCCAGTGTCTCCCAGTGTCTCAGTGCTGTTGTTTCGCCTCTCTGCTTTCTACTGTCTCAGCGGGTGTTGAAGCCAGTCATGAACACCAAGCCCTCACTGGATGGGAGCTCTGACTTTGTGAAGAACGAGGAGGCTCGGGAGACTCCCCCTATGAGGAGCTACCTCTGGCTCACCATGTTCACCTGTTTCTGTCCTGCGTGGCCCATCAATATTGTGGCGCTGGTTTTCTCTGTCCTGGTAAGTTGCTCGAAGCTGGAAATGTGAGGTTTCTGAATCCTGTCTTTTTTTTAGTTTAATGAATAGCTGTGGGTTAGAATGCGTAATGTTTTTAAGAGGTATGCTGGCATTAAAAAAACAAAAACAAAAAAACAAATAAATGTAAAAAAAAATCAAAGCATATGTTATCCTGCATAAATGCATATTTTATAGGTAAAAGTACCACTGCTGGGAAAAACTCTACAGACCACGTGGGGTGATTGCAATAGTTATTAAATATGGAGCAAACATAAGTCAAGTGAGAAATTTGCATCTTTACTGTGTAAAGTTATTCCAACCCACTTAACGTTTCTGAGTGGCCTAACATTAACGCTTCTGCTGATGTTTGCTAAGATCAAATATACCTCCTGTTTCTTTCCAAGCATCCAACCACACCCTGGACTGCTTACAGTAATGCTCCATACAACGATGCTATCAGACCAGCATGTGGATAAAGCTCAGGAAAGAACATCCATTACCAGCCAGGGTGGCACAAAGTTGAACAAAGTTGAAGAATAGATAGCAAAGATGCATTTAGACTGATGTCAAGTCTTTGAGTTGTCAGATGAGAAGGCGTGAGTGCCAACAGCAGCTGCTGCATTGCTGTAGCCGTGAGTAATAAGATGAGGCATGCAGGCTTAGCAACGTGTGGTTACCACTGCTTAGGACATTGGCTACAATACAAATATGAATTAGAGACAACATGAGAGGCAGGTGCAGATGTAACGCACAAATAATCATTTCCTAAATGTTCGGTGCAGATTCCCATGAAAGCCACGTGCTGTGTGTCACTATGAGGATTATTATTATTGGGAAAGTGGAACTAGTCTTTTCCTCACAGCACATTTGCCCACAAAACATTACACACACAGTGTGAGCATGTACGGTAATGTCCGTAATTGTCCCAAAGGCCCAGAAGAGCTATACCCACGAGGACTATGATGGCTCCAGACGGCTGGGTCGGAAAGCTCTCCACTTGGGGATTGCCTCGTTTGTCATCGGTGCTGTCATCATCACTGCGTACATCATTATACACTTTACCACGGTATGAATGCACCAGATATAAGAGGTGTATAAAAAAAGAAAGAGCAAGACATTTCAGCAATCTGTTTTTTTTCCATTACAGCATGGGGTGTGACCTCTTGAGGGGAAAGAGGAGATGGAAGAGGCGAAAAGGTGGAACTGTTACGGCGAGATGAGCACCATGTGGTGGAAAGGAGCTCTGTTTGGCTTCTGTCATCAGCAGCTTTGGAGGTTTTTAAAAGATCTGGTGGACCTAATTTTAATGTACCGTACATCCTGGCTGAAGCTATTATGTAAATGATATTGCAATTGCATTTTCACAGGCTATGTGACTGTAAGGTAAAAGAGGAGCCTTTGCTGTACTACCAGTGAGCAGGGTTTTTTTTAACTAAAGGGCTAAATTATGAACCGCTATCAGATAACATCTGCTTGATAACATAAACAGAAAACATCTTATTGTTTGAAGAAGCCACTGATAATTCTTAACTTGTGTTTGCAATCTTACTCTACATGATGTGAGGTGACAAATACAACATTAAACGTTTTGTTCACAAAAAATGGCCAATTACACAAAATAGAAATGACACAATATTCATATTTCCTGTCATGCAGAATAAAAACGAGTTTAGAAGTGCTGATGGCAAAGCTTAAACCTATACCAAAATGTATATTTCAAACAGGGACTCAACTCATGTGATCTCCTTACAGTCAATAGTATGATTATGATCTGGCGACAATATTGCCACACTATAGTAGGTTAATTTCACAATACTCAGTCCACTTTGCCTTTTGGCCTCATTTCACCTTCTTTGACACCTGCTGCAAGCTGTTGACTACGTGTACGAGTAGTTGTAATCTGAGAGGTTACATTAACGCTATTACAGGGCTAAAAATACAGCATGCAATTTTTACAGTTTAATCACTGTGCTAATTAAAAAGAAAATAAAAGTCTAATCACCAGCTTATAGTAGTGAAACTGCTGGCACATTGCCGTGAACCCAGAAGTATCTTAATGAAGAGGTTTTCATTGTGATCTGTGTTAACCTCTGATTTTGGCATTTTCCATCGGCAGAACCTCATAAAACATGAGTGCCATGCTTCTCGGCTGATCGTAAACTCTGTACAGCACTGGAAGAAGGTCATCTCGACTTGGTTTTCCCTTTGAAGTCCCTTTTCCAAATCCATATAAATCCCCAAGAGAGAAAAGAAGGAACTACATCTCTAATTGTAAACCTTGGCTGGTGAAAATGAACCATAGCTAAAATCTTTTGAATGATTTTGATTTTTGTGCTTTGGACCAAGTTTCCAATGCTGCAACACTGGAAAGTAATCTGTTTGCACATGAAGCACTGAAATTTTATAGAGAATATCCCTGGAAATACAATAAGCTGCTGATTTTTTTTTCTCCAACACAGTCTAAAATAAAAATGACCACTGTGGAAACGACTGCTAATGTTAATGCTTTTGTTTAAGATTTTCTTTTTGAATCTTAAAACTGTAACATTGTGACCCACTGAATTTTATTTCAAATAAAATGTCAGGATGTTTAAATGTATTATGCTACATTTGGATTCTTTTCAAAACATCTATCAAATATTCATTTTTTGGAATTGCATTAAAAACAGGACATCATATTGCTTCAGGGAACAAACTGATACACGTTAAAATGCATGCTGTCAATTGTATTTACATGTACAGTAGTTCTCTCTCTGCTAATCCAGACAGAAAAAAAGAGATGAATTTTATTAAAAACTGATGACCCTGTGTTGTTTTTAGTTTGAGTGCATACAGTAACACCCGGATATATGGATTACATGAAACTGGAGAGGTGTGAGAATGTCTCAGAAGAATCAGATGTGAGTGCTGAGCTGCAGAAACCTATGGATCTGTGATCGTAACACAGAAAAGCTGGCAGTACGTCAGTAAAGAACAGGCGATAATTCTTTTATTTAGCAGGGATAATGCACATTAATTAACATGAGCACTTAGATCCATCATTTAAAAATTCGATATTTAACCATATAAATAATTTTAATCTCCACTTCCTGGCAGGATGTTAGCAGTTATAAACATGCAAATTAACAAAATTTGACTCTATTTACAATTTTTTTCCTGTATAACTAAATCCAGAATTAAATTTTAAATCCTTTTCGCCACATATAAGGTATTGAATCATTAGAACCCATCTTTACTGTATCACTCCAAAAGAACAATTTGCCCCAAGACTGTGGGCTTACCTGTGGCTCCTATGGGTATTTAAAAGTAGACTGGGAGGCAGAGCCTTCAGTTTCCAGCCTCCTGGTCTGTGGAATCAGCTCCCACTTTGGATTCAGGAGACAAACACCCTCTCTACTTTTAAGATTGGCTTAAAACTTTCCTTTTTGATAAAGTTTAGAGTTAGGGCTGGATCAGGTGACTCTGAACCCTCTCAGTTACGTTGCAATTGCCCAAGGCTGCTGGTACATCCCATGATGTACTGAGTATTTAATCTTCACTCACCTCTTTTCAAGCTCTGTGTCTCCGCAATTAATCAATATTTATTATTAATCTCTCCCACAGTGTGTCTTTTGTCCTGTTTCCGTCCCGTTCGCCTCAACCGGCCATGGCAGAGCTCTGTCCCTCCCTGCTGGAGGTTTCTTCCTGATTAAAGCGTTTTTTTCTCCCCACTGTCACCAAGTGTTTGCTAATAGAGGTTTTTTTTTTTTATGGTTTTGGATTTCTCCGTATTAGTTTCTGATATAAGCGCCTTGGGGTGACTGTTTGGCACTATATGAATAAAACTGAACTGACGATAAAACATGCAGAAAAGTGGAAATAGGCACATATAGTTCGAGTCCAAAAAATTCAGTTTTAATACATACACTATGTTTGCATTTTCTTCTAAATGCATTCGAAACCTTTAAAACCTTAAAAACTGTGACTATATTTAAAAAAAAATCGTACTTGAACGCGGATGATAACGTCCAAGTCTCTTTTTCTTTGGGCATTTCAATGATTTCAAGAAGCCGCGGGACACGACCTATAAAAAGATGAGTCCGCCGCAGTAAACGAGAAGGTCTTGTCAGTGACGACAGGGCAGCAAACAGTTAAACTGCCTTTGAAAACGAGCACAGGAGGCGGAAGAGGTGTGTTTTCAACAGGCCTTCAACGCCAGACGCTGAAGTTTCCGCTCAACGGCGAAAGTCATCAGAGTATGGCTGACTAAGGCGGAATAAAACTAAAATCAGGGCAGCGGAAGGTAAAAAACGAAAGAAAGAAGGGCCAGGAGAAAACTTGACTGCTGTTTTGTATTAGTCCGCGGGGACGGAGGACGCCGCTCGGCTCTGCTGTTTACAGGCAGAGGAAAACTTTCAGGAGACGGAAAAAGCAACGATAAGGACACAAGAATAAAAACACCCCGACCAAGGTGCTCATCCTGCAGGAAGCCGAGGCGCCACTGGGAGGGTTTATTTTGGTGGGTTATTTGTAGTTGTTAGCTGGCAATCATTGCTGCTGCTGTTGTTATTAGTGGATACGTGAATTGTATCGCGAAGGGCCCCTGGTGGTCATTGTAGGGACCACTGCGGGGCTCCCGGTAGACTCTGCTGACTTGATGCGTTGTCTCTTGCAGTGTGTGAAGCCATCAGGATGGGGAACAGCAGCAGTGACCGATCCAGTGGAAGTCATGGTGAGAGGTCGTACAGAGAGGGACATCATGGAGGGAAGGAGGCTCGTTCTAACATCATGATGGACAGCGCAGATGATGCAGACCTTTACCAGAGAGAAGATCAAAAGGTATTAGAGCAAGTTTACACCATGAACTCTTAAATAAAGCTTTCTGTTCTGTCCCATTGCACTGGATAGCAAGTGACATGCAGGCTTTTGGAAGTAAATTTGTTGTTAAATGAGTTGGTACCAATTATTGTACAATTAACCAATTTCCCCCCCAACCACAACTGGTCGCCGTGGATGGCGGCCAGTCCCTGAGCCTGGCTGTTCCGTTTGAGGCTTCTTCCTGTTAAAAGGGAGTTATGTCACCAAGTGCTCGCTCAGAGCAGGATTGTGTGATTGCTGGGATATTCTCTCTATTGTATGCTCCTTACCTGATGATATAAAGCACCTTGTAACAGGTAGCTGTTGTTGTGAATTGACACTATATAAATAAAATTGGATAAATACCTCTTATATATGGTTTTAAAGAGGTAAAAGAGGGGCCTAAACTAGAATTATTAACCAGAAGCTTTTATTTTTACGACTGATCAGAGTGCAGTGTAATGGAGAACAAGAGGCAGGATTAACCAGTTTAATTAATGCTGAGGCAACATGTTGACACTACCTCGGAGGAGGGAGAGCAATCCAAAGAGCTTAGTGTCTTGTAAAATAGTTGGTGCAAAGTGTCAGTAATGTGTCAAAATGGTCAAATGTGGTCTGTTCAGGATGTGCAAACTGTGTGTAATGGATGTAAGGAAGGCTATATATTCTGTTAGTGATGTGTACACAAGTCAAATGTTAAAACAAAGATTTGTCCAACAGTTTGTTTTATCAATGTCAAATTCCTGATAAAGGTGAATTAAGTCTTTTTGTATCTAATTGGAGAGTAACATCAAAGAGCATCATAAGCTAAAGCTATGTTTTAGAGGTTACACATACAAAAAGCACTTTTCTGTATCCTTTAGTGTTTTTCTAAGTTTGCCATTCAGTCTGGAGAAAGACTACAGGCGCTCTTGCTAACAGGGCAGTAATGCAGTGATATCATGCTTCTCAGTCTCCACAGGAGTTACAGGAGTTTCTGGCCTGGCAGCAGGACCTGGAGAGCGACGCTAAAAATCTAGCGCAGGCCAGACCGACTGTGTTCAGATGGGCGGGTGCAGCGAAAGACGTCTTTGTGTCCGGCTCTTTTAACAACTGGTCTACCAAGATCCCACTCAACAAAAGGTAGTTTGAGTCAGGGGAAAGCAGCCTCAGAGATGCTTCACTGTTTAAACTTATTAAAAAGTAACAAGCGGTTGTTTCTCAAACCCAGTCGGAATAACTTTGTGGCTATTGTGGACTTGCCTGAGGGAGAGCACCAATACAAGTTCTGTGTGGATGGTCAGTGGATCTTGGATCCGGCTGGGGTGAGTGGAGGTTTTACATTTTGGGGTCACTAGTTTACTCTTATTAGTGGTTTACACTTAGAAGTGTGTATCATTACCTTTTTAAAATGTTTTAATTTTTTTATGCTCTCACACAGGCCGTGGTAACGTCTAAAACTGGAACAGTCAATAATGTCATACAGGTGAAAACAACAGACTTTGAAGTCTTTGATGCCCTCAGGATTGACTCTCAGGACTCGGCTGACGTCTCGGGTATGGAAACTTGTTAATTTGTAACTCAAAAACTTTGAGGTGGTTCTGTAACTCCAAAGCATGTTCAGACTTGGGCCATATTGATTTGTATGCTCACAATTTTGGATATTTGGCTGATTATTGCTTTGATGATTGTACCCTTAGCAGCCAGCTTGTTACGTAGGTACACCCATTCAGCCTGTTGTTAACACAAATATCAATCACATGGTAACGACATGGTACATTTGGGCATGAAGCTGAAGTTCAAACAAAAATGCAGAATGGAGAATAAAAGTGATTTTAAGTGACTTTGGCGTGGTTGTTGGCTGCACACTGGTCTGAGTATTCTAGAAATGGCTGATCTGCTGGGATTTTTTTTTTTCCCCCCACAAAACCATCTGTAGTGTCTCTAGCTAATGGAGTGGGTGGGACAAAATATCCAGTGAGCGGCTTTTCTCTGGGAGAAAATGCCTTATTGATGTGAAGTCAGATGGACTACAGCAGCAGAAGACCACACCGAGCTAAGAACAGGAAACTGAAGCTATAATTTCTGTGGGCTCCCGACTATGTAAACAACATAATCCCTGTATCAGTTCAGGCTGCTGATGGTGTATTAGCGTGAGCAACACCAGTCTACCCTGAATATTGCTGATGTTTGAGATGACTCGGGTTATCTCAAACTGGTTTTTGTTTGTTTTGTTTTTTAACATGACGGTTGGTTCACTGCTCTCAAATGGCCATTGTCAGTCCAAAGAGGACTTTGGGATGTGGTGCAACACAAGAATTCATATCATGAGTGTGCAGCTGTCAAATCTACAGCAACTGTGATGATGTCATATCAATATCAAATTAATATACTAAATCTGAGGAATGTTTCGGCACCTTGTTGAGTCTATGCAGCAAAGAATTACAGCAATTATGCAGGCAACAGGGGTACTAGCAGTTTTTACCCAATAATGTGGCTGCTGACTGTAGATGAATGATTGGAATCGAGTCCAAACTTTATGCTGCCTGATTAATAAAGATTATTGATGGAAAAGCCTTTGAATCGATTGTCCCAGAAAATGATGGTCTACATGCGCCGAAACAGCTAAAATATGCAGAGTGCAGCTGCAGCATTTTGGAGGAGTCTGGTTTTTATTTCAATATTGCATATTGTTTTTTTGTTTGTTTTCACTGGTGTTTGTTTACAAAGGGTCCTTGAATAATTCTGTCTGCTGTATCTCTCTGTAAAGCTTTATTAAGGCGAAGTTATTTATTTGTTTACATTTGATCACTCTTTCCCAGACTTGTCCAGTTCTCCTCCTGGCCCCTACCTACAGGACGCATATGTAACCAAGCCAGATGACAAACTCAAACATCCTCCTTTCTTACCTCCTCACCTGCTGCAAGTGCTGCTCAACAAGGACACTGGTATTTCTGTAAGTCCAGGCTTTGAGTTGTTATATACATTTAATTATATAATTATTTATATGCATATGTTTAATTTTACGTTTGATTCATCCTGCTGTGAATTTTCCACAGTGTGACCCGACACTGCTTCCAGAGCCTAACCATGTGATGCTAAATCACCTGTATGCCCTCTCCATCAAGGTAACAAATTGAATAGATCTTTTTTATTTTTTTATTTTTTATTTTTGCCCAAATTGTTAATGCTGTAGTTCAGATTGTGATTGTCAGTTCTCACGGTGCTGTGTCAAAATGTCATGCGATCATGTGATTGTGGGTTGCTTTCTGTTTGTTTTTAAAGGACGGGGTGATGGTTCTCAGTGCAACACACCGATACAAGAAAAAGTACGTGACCACTCTTCTGTACAAGCCAATATAATCCACGGAGGTGCGCTCCCTCCTCCTCTTTTGAAATCGATCTGTTGGTGTACACAGCTGCTATCTGGACTGCTTTGCTGAAACTGGACCTAAAGTATCTTCCTGATATCGGTTTAAAACATTTGGTAAAGTTATTGATTTTGAACTGTTCTATGATCTCAGAATTTGAAAATGTTGAAATGTTCAATGTTTGCAAATACGTGTTATGTTATGAGCAGGCCGGTGTTTTAAAAGACTTCATTCCAACTTCACCCTGATTAATTAATACAAGTGTGGTTGCTGGAGACCAAAATGATGAGGACGGGGGAGATCTGTAATCGTTCAACTCTGACGCCAAGCCTCAATTTTGACATTTGAATTGAAGTGACCTGGAATTGCCTGAAACTGAGACTTGAAAAATGTTAGTTTTACTAACCAGGAGGCTAGCACAGCTGCATCGGCTCTCCTTACACGAGGAAATGGACACAAAGACACTAAGAGGTGGAAAAAATGTAACATGTAATGAATTTCATATGATTCCTCTGTTGTTTTTTGTTTTTCTTTTCTAAAAATACAATGTTTTTCAGATGACACATTATAAATCAGAAATAGAATGAAATTTTCATAAAAAAATGATGACTGCAAAAATCCATTAGTGCTATGAGTTTTTGTGTTTGTGCGTGGGTTTTTATTTTTTGAGGTTGTATGATTCTGTGCACACACTGGGCTTTAGAAACCAGGTTCTTGTTTTTGTCGTGAATTGCACGAGTACACTTATTTTTAGTTCAGCATGAGATGAGCATCAGTGTCCACCTGTGCAGCTGTTCTTATTTATTATTATTATTATTTTTTGAATGATGCAATTTGTAAATGAATATACTAAAACGGCTGTAGTCAACATACTCAACAGTATGTTGACTCTAAGCATAAGCATTCACTGCACCTACTGTATCTACATCCAGGTAAAGATTCACATAATCAAATTGTTTTTAAATGGACACGATGAAAAGCAAAACCTGGAAATGGTTCAATTACATATTTTCAGTCTTTTTTTTTTTTTCCTGTTGTTTGTGCCCATAAAGAAACAAGTTTAGCAGAGTGAAAATCAGGTAAGGGAAGCATGACAGATGTTTACTTCTGTTGCACAAACATGTAGGTAAAGGACATAAATAACATGAACATATTACAGAATGTTATATTTCTATATTTCTAATCAACTTGGTAGCTCTTGACACTTGACGGAGAACAAATTTTGGGGTCAACTTGAAAGAAAGGCACATGTGAAATGTAAAAGAGCAAATATGACATGATATTTAGGTGCAAACTGTTATGCAGCATTTAGAATCCCCATATAGCGGTATCATTTCCTGTAATATGCCAATACAAGGAATTTATTCCGCTCCCCTCCAATCATGGACCATCTTCTAATTCAGTGAATGATGGTCAGCTTATCATTGATCTTTCCACTCAAATGTGGCTGTTCTTCTCTGTCACCCAATTGCAGAAGCTGCTTCATCAGCTGCAAAGCAAACAAACCCTCTACAGCCTTCCTACTGCAGGATGTCACTGACAGTAGCCTTGGTGCATAACCGCAAGTTGTAATAAGAGGCTGCAGACCTCAGATTTTTAGGGACTTCTGGTGTAGACGATCAGGCATGCGTTTATGAGTATTTTATTTAGTTAGCAGTAGTTTTCAAGTTGGAACAGTGGTGGTATAATGGTGGAGTAATGAAAAGCTGAAACAGAAAGGGATTTGGGTCATCCCACTAACACTGTCATCTTTACTCTCATGGAGTTATGTGCACTGTCGATGACTTTTACAGCTGGGTGGAGATGTTGGTCCTCTTGAGGTCTTTATAGATTTGAATTGAATCCTGTCTATAATCTATGTGTGATCTACAGACACAGCAACGAAACTGAACTTTTGAAACGAGGTTAAACAACCAAAGGCTTCCTGCTTTAAATTAAGGAGGCTGGTTTAGTTGATCACAATAGCAACCTAGTAGTTTCAGGGCTTTGTGGAGGCTGATCACTGAAGTTTAGGAAAATTACCGATGTCTCATGTCAACTATATAGGATCACCACAATTTACAGGCAATTTTAAGTTTTGAAAAGCCCCATTTGTGTGTGTGTGTGTGTGTGTGTGTGTGTGTGTGTGTGTTACTGGGGATATTTTGTCACTCCAATGATAAACTGTGTCACATTTAGTCCTGGACAAGTAAAGAAGGAAACATGAAATACAAACATGATGGTCGTGAAAATTAATATTTGTGATGGAAAAAAGCTATGAAGGCCATGTTCTGTGCAAAAATACTTTTCAAATTATATTGTTACTGTAGTCAAATGAACAAGTTGTAATCCACCATCACTTAAATAAGAAAGTAAATCAACAAAGAAACTTTTAAATAACCAGTTCTTAATTCAGTTTTTGGTTGATTCTCGGGTTTTACTGTGCTGTGTTAAATGACTGGGTTTCGTTAGGGTTTATAATCAATTCAATTCAAACTTTTATTCATATAAATCTAATTGACAGCAGTAGATGTCAAGGTACAGTATGTGATATAGACCCTACAGTATTAGGGTTAGTAATCAAATGATACCCTATGAGCAAGCACTTGGCAACAGTGAGGGGAATCTCCCTTTCAACAGGAAGCAACCTCTGGTAGGGTCGTTATTTGCCATGACTGGTTTGGGGGTAAGGATAAAGGGAAGAGAGCATAGAGACAGAACAAAAAGCACAGCGTGGGAGATAAAAGATAAAGGTTAATGACACGCAGTAGTAGTATAAGCACATTGGAAGTACTCACTGCATCATCACAAGTCCATCAGCAGCTTGAGCCTTTAGTATCGAAAGGGAAAGTTTTAAACTCAAAGTTAAAATTAAATAGATGGTGGGAAGAAAGGGAGATAGGAAACTAGTAAGTGAATTGGAAATGAAGGGAGGGAGCCTGAGAGGGAGAAAAGGAGAGAAGGTAGGAAGATAGAGTGGGAAGATGCTGTGAAGAAAGGGAAATAGGGAGGGATTAAGGAACTGAAGGACAGAGGAAAAAAGGCATAAAGATTGGAGGAAAGAGGGAAAAGAGTAGGAGGAAGATAGAAATATAGGAAGGGAGGAAAGAGATAACACATGAGTATAGGTAGGAGGGAGGAGAGAATGAGGAAGATATGGAGCAAAGGAAGGGAGACAAGGGAGGAGGATCAAGGGAGAGGTAAATACAGGGAGGGGATAGGATGGAGGGAGGAATAAATGAAGGTAAATAGGGATGGAGAAATTGGAGGAAGTGGGTGAGGGGTAAATACAGGGAGGAAGTAAGGAGATAGAGATGGAGGGAGGGTGGGAGAAATTAAGGCACATACGGGTACATACTAATAGAGAGAGAGGGAGGGAAGACAAATAAAGGGAGGGAGGGAGTGTGTGTGTACTGTGTGTTACGCACTGATCAATAATCAGTCATTTGTTCCATTATAAGTGGTCACACTAATGGAAGCAGAGCAGCTGCAGACAGTCTGACTGTAAACTGATTACATTTCATATTGAAATGTCTTCACAGACTGAGATTCAGTCAGAGTCTGAACTTCAACATCTTTTTCACTGAAAGTCACCTAAATCAGTCCCACTGGCTCGACCCAGAACCGGAATCACTTAAAGATGTCACAGGTTCTGTAAAGGATCTGCAAACCGTGCCCAGGTCTGCTTGCATGGTGGAGTCGGACATAAGTCGGACACAAGACTCAGAGCTTAGTTTTAAACTCAGTTTGTTGAACAAGCTGCCTGGTGTAGGGTCCCAGTGGTCTTAAGACCATAACCCAATATTCTTCTCTTTGTTTGAGGTGTGCAAATTTATCTCCACCCCTGCACTGAGACTAATAGATTTACCTGCTGACACTTGTAGTGTTCAGTCCTCAGTCTACTTGCAATCACACCTACAGAGAAAAAAAAGTTAGATTTTTCTCTATGCAGGTGTGAAAAAAACACACCTTTAAAGGTGTTTTTATTGATTAAAAACACCTTTAAAAGTTTCTCACAATAATTGAACTTACCACAGCAAAAATTGTCTTTAGGCCAGTGGAGCCAGGTTTCTGGTTTGGGAGCAGACAATTAATGCCTGACTAGTTTGTGCCGTTCTGAAGCTGAATCCTGGGGGTTCCAGTATAAAAAGATTGGGATCCCAATCTTTTTGTACTATTGTTAACATTGTTAATCAGAACAGTTTTCTTCTCTCAAGTCACAAAAGTTGGTGATGAGCCAGACTGAACATATATCTCCTCTGATGTCTATAGTTTGGATTCAGAAGTCCTGATCAGAATCCCACAAGGGATGCTCTTAATGAGCCATAAGAAACGAAAACCCTCTGCGTGCGTGTTGCGGACAGCCATTTTTCTGAAGATGAAAGTGTGCAATTATCCTTCATCATACTTCGAACTCATCAGATTTAAAAAGTTAAGGACACTGATAAAACGCTGTCTCTAATATGTGTTGATTTTTACTGTGTAGTTGTTCATGTCATGTATCACCCCCAGTACAGCACCACAAAAGCACAGTGCTGTATGCTCACACATGCTGGAGCTAATCATCTCTACAGGAGGCGGTGCCTGATAACGCTCTCGCTGATCATACCTGTGTTTCCTCTCAGATGACTCTCTCCATGTACAGATGCTCAGTCAACTTGGTGAAGCCCTGAAAACACCTGTGTATTATATTTGTAGGCATAAAAGACATTTTATAACATAACAAATACGTTAATATAAAAAAAAAACTTGTGTCACCAGTCACTGAACTTCTGTCCCTTAAAGTGTGCAATGAGTACAGATAGATGAATGAGACACTCCGTAAATAGTCAGCAAGTGTCTTCTGTCAGATTTCAACTACAGCACAACATGGAGACGTTTCTAGGTAAAGTTCTGAAACACGGAGAGCAGCAGCATTTCAGTCTTGGTGGTTCCAAATAAAGACCAAAAAAGTGCACTGAACAGAAAACCCCCACAGATTTACCAAAGTTATCTTCAATCCAAAGTAATGTGATGTTAAAGATGAATTGCACAAGGCACATTCAAATAATATTAAGAAATCACACAAGTCCTTTGTTCCGAGAGTTCGTTGCAAGGATGTGTCAGAGTATTAGTAACAGATTCAGAGAGTGGGACTCAGAGGCTAAGACGACCAAGAACCACTTACAAAGCATGGGAGGGGACAAAAACTAGTGGGCGGGGTATGGTCACATGGAAGTGTTGGTGACAAGAAGAGATTAAGCATCTGAAAGACAACAATGAGCTGATAAGTTCAAAGACCAAGGCATATTGTGGCAAAACAAAAGTTTCACAGGGCCAGCATCAAGCATGCTGGGGGAAATTGTCTTCAGATTTACTTGATTAACCAAGATACAATTCAGCAGGATGAACAGGCATTGTTTCAGTAACAAAGTCATGTTAATTAATGAGACACACAATGTGTAAGGATCAAAGAAGCTTCATTTCAAAGAACTCCTGTTGCTTTAAAAATACATTTTTGATATGCTGTCATGTTATGAACTATAGTTTTCTGGGTTTTTTTACCAGCTGACATTTAAAATTGCAGATTCCAGTCCTATTTTGTCACAATCAGCTGCGTAGCATGAGGATAGTTTTATTGTGGTGCCAAATGCAGAACACAGCAGACAGAAGTAAAAAATATGGCAAGCCTTTAATGCTGAATAGTTCAAAGATAAACATGATCCAAAAAACAGTGGAGCCAGGAAATGCAAATAACAAGGAAACAGTAGGAACAATAATACAGGAAACCCAGGGAATGCATCCAGGAAACAATGGGAAACACAGAGAAACCAAGACAAGGAAACGTCTTGATGCATCATCCAGGAAAGTAAATCTCCAAAAGTTGATTCTGTTCATCAGGACGTAGTGTTTTGTGGGAGAAACGTTTCGTCACTCATCCAAGTGAGACAAGGAAACACACAAGTGGAGGCTACGTCCACACTAACACATTAGTTTTCTCGTTTTCTCTCCGTTTTGGCCTCCACACTGAGGCGGCGTTTTCGCTGGTGGAAAACGCATACATTTGAAAACATTCAAATGCAGTGTGGACAGCGAAAATGCAGACTTTCTAAAAAGATGACGCATGTTAGTCATATGATGCAGTCATGTAACCAATTAAACTAAGATAGCAGAGGGCATTCTACAGCAGTTGTTTTGTTTGCTCTCAATTTTACAGCCCTATTAAAGATTAATATCAGTTTGTACATGCTCCAGATAGCTTTTCTTTAAATTCTTTAACTCTCACTCGCTTTTGCAACTTTGTACTTTTACGCAGCAACAACTCCACCTCATTGTTAGTCCATTTAAAAAAAAACTCGGTGCTTTTTCTCAACATTTTGCTGTAACGTTTCAAAGAGCCGCAGAGTAAATAAACGGCAGACAGAAATGAGGCAGGTCGAATCTTCTTGCGTTTCACGCATGCGCAGTGCTGGAACGTAAGCATTTTCGGACTCTGTGAAAACGACTGAAAAAGACAGTGTGGACGCGTTTTCAGATGAAAACGCTGTTTTGAAATCTATCTGGGCTAGTGTGGACGTAGCCTAAGTCAATACAAAGCACAAGTGACGAAAACTAGGAAGTAACTAAACAGAGAAGACAGACTCTAACACACAAACCTGACACAGAAGGGGATAAAAGGAAGGCTAAGAAAACATAAAAGAGACCATAAAGAAACCAAAAAACAAAGACTTGTGATGCACATGATACACATCAGGAATAAACAATACTGGTCAAACTAAGAACCAAAGGGTATGTTCAATAATAAGAATAAAAAAAAGTCCAAAACAGAAAACCCAGGACCATCACACCTCACTGCATTTCTTTTTCCTGTTAGCTGTTGGTTTAGTTTGCTGTGACTCTTTTGGCCACTGTGCTGGCGAGAAAAAGCGCAGTCCCATCAGTCCTGCTGTTCCCGCATAACTTACTGATACTAAGACTTGAGACAGGGTGATTAAAATGATAGTCCAGCAGCTCTCTGTATTACTGCCCTCTGTCAAGGCAAAGACTTTAGATGACACCATTAATTTAGGTTCATTTGTTTCAAGTACACGAGTGCACACATTCATCCTGAGCTCAAGCTAGATGACCATCAAGAACCAGCTGTGCAGTTTTATGTTTTAGATGATGGCTGTCTTTATTAATGGCATTTGTACATTAATAAACAACAATTGGAGGTTGTATGAATGAATCAAAACCAATCAACTTTCCACAGTTTCCACAGTGACCACTTTTCTATACAAGGCTCCACAGATCTGAGCTCATTTTTGAAATAAAAGCCAATTGTATGTTGTACGGTTGCTTTGCTGAAACCAGACCCTGATGTCAGTCTAAAGACAGCAGAATAAATTTTGTAATGGGATCAAAAGTTGAAAATATTTCAGTTAAACTTGTGGATCAGTGTTCAAACTGACACCTTAAAAGAATGAGTCAGCTGTGTTATAAGTGCTTATGAATGGGAAATAGTGAGTATTGAAAAGTGACAAATCAATCTTTCTGCTGTGGTGGGTGATGTGATCAGTTGGCACAGTAAACTGAGTGATCCAGGTTCTTGTTTTCTGGGTTGTATGTATTCTGGGCAAAGCAGTGAGCCGCAGCACGATCACACTCGCACACAGCAGCTTGACACGTATCGTTGGCCGCTGCAGAGAAAGAGCTGTGTCAGCACATGAATACACAACTTCACAGTAATAGCTAAACATCTAACACATTTAAACATTACAAATGTGGCGTGGTTCCATACATACATGGACAGTTGGAAATTTGTGATTTAAATACATTTTTTAAAACCCAGAACATTAGAATTTAACTATTTCTTTTGCCCAAAATGTGTGTGTGTGTAAGCCTGTTTAGTAAGACTTGTTGTTACCTGAGCAGGTCACTCTTTGATTATTGCAGGTAAAATCGAAATCAATAATGTAAGGAAGGTCTTCAGCATCCCCGCATCCAGGAATCTTTTTGCTATTTGCATAGCATTTATCGTGAATTTGGCAGCACCTGCAAATGGATCGGGAGGAGAGAGCATGTTTGAGACAATGTCAAGTTCCCTTCTATTTCAAAAACTGAAAACAAGTCTGATGTGTAGTGTCTGATTCCTACGCATCCACTCCATCTCGGGGGGTCCCCTTCCCTCCGAAGCCACAATAGCAGCCGTAATTGTTGTATCTTAGAGGGTTAACACCGGGCTGGGCGCACTGGATCATCGACCCAAAATGCCACATTGCCTTAGGCAGCACTGCACCACTGACCGCACAAGCTGTTAGGACGTACTCAAAAAATCGATTAGGAGAATTTATCTATTTATATATATATAAAATCTCTTGTAAAGGAAAAACAACAACAACAACTTTTAAAGCGATACAGTCATTGTGTAAAACACGACTGATAATAACGTACACAAGCTTTTTCATGCTTACCCGTGAGAAGCAGCAGCAGAGGAGGAGTAATCAAATTCATGGTTGCAGTCACATGAACCTGAAATTTGGTACAGCCTGCTTTTATAAGTACAGGTGAGAGGGGGTGGAGACATCTGTCAAAGACTAACATCAAATCTGATGCTCTGTTAGGCCAGCACACTTTGTTTTTCTTGTATTTCATTGGTAGAACATAACAGCATGTACTCGGTTTCTGTACTGTGTAAATTTAAGGTAATAAACCTCACTTTAGTATTTTTATGACATGCTTCTTAAACTTTGTTTAGAAAAATCAATATCAAAGTTTCAGTTTATAAATTATGCTTTTATATATGAACCACCAAATGGTACAGTTCAATCACATGTGGAAAGCACAAAATAATGGAAAGGAATATTCAAAGACCTAATTCTGAAGCAACAGGTGAGAGGTGAACGATCAAAGGAGTTTATTTCATCCACTAGTTGTTTTTCAGCAGCAGTGAGTGGTGGGATGCATAAGTAGTCAAACCATGCACTACAGTGAACTTGAACTAATTTATGGGCAGTGGGCACAAAGGCTTGTTATAGTAGGACAAAATGCGATTGGACAGTTAAGATCATTCCCTCAGCAGACTGGTGAACTTGATGTGAACCTGATGAGTAAGAGCAGACCCCAGAATCAGATTTCAGGTTCAATTAGAAGATCGGGGGATTAAATGCTATGAAAAATAACTTGATGTTTGTTAAATTAAAAATGAAAATCTAAATGTTCTTCCAAATGTTCAGCATGAGTATATACAAAAAAGCCATGACATTTTGGGACTCTTACAGCACATCGTCCACCTTTTCTGCCAGAAAATAAAATCCATGCCACGAGACCAGCAAAACCCTTTAAAAACCAGTTGGAGTTGGTACTAACTGCCCCTTTCAGACGCACTCTGACACGTACAGATATGCTCCGTTCACTCTCAGAACAGCTCTGCCAAACACAGTTTAAACACCTGTCAGAATAAACCAAATCAAAGTGCAGTGCCATTGAAAAAAGAGGAACTGGCAAAAAATCCTGACAACCAAAAGAAAACTGTGTATAATGGCTTCACTAGTAAAGCACAGATTCAAGTTCCTTCTATAAGGAAAACATTCAGAAAACGTTTATAAGAGCAAAATTATGGAGAATACCAATGGATCATAAAAGGTCTACAAAAAGCCTCTAATTAATTAGAGAATTTATAAAATACAGAAGGTTACATCAAAGATATCTGGATCACGTGTGCAGCTGAAGAAAAGAAGGTGGCACTTTGAGCATTAGTAAGATCTATTAGTAAGGTATTAGCAAATACTTAATTCATCATTTATACATCATTACTGCTTCTTAGTATGGCATTTCTAAGTACAGGTATGTTTATCCATCTGTTACGTTTAGGCCGTTCACGTTTACAGCTGTCACTGCAACCGCATCACTGCTAGCAATAATCATAGTCATAATAATATATGTGCAGTAATAAACTGCTAAGCAGGACTAATGCTATATAAATGATGGATTAAGCATTTGTTAAAACCTTACTTATATCTTTCTGATGCTTAGTAGTGTGACATAAGTGGCATTGCTAAAAAAAACAAAACGTCAGTGACCCTTTAACATACAATTGCAGTTTGTACACAAATGAAAATAGCTGAAGTTATAACACTGTACAGAAATAGAGATCGACACCAAGTCACAAGTGATACAGTTACAGGCCTGTTTCTCTGCTTTTACAACTCTTCAAAATACTGGACGAAGTTGTCATTAACAGATGAGAACAAATAAATTGATAAACACAAAACAGCTCCGGTTCTTGATCACAACAAAAACAAAAACGTTTGTGAACCTGGTTTTGGAAGGATAGATATATCATTATATCTATATTTATCAGATAAATAAAAAAAAATTCTTTCTCTCTTTTGTGGGGCGAGTGTAGACAAGTATTGGGGGGATGTGGGGTTAATGGTGATCAGGGTAAACTGGTTTTGAGCATGTGGGAGGGATTAATAAGTGTGTAGGTATTCCTTCCTACTCTATTTTGGACTTGGCAATTGAGTTGGTATTTCATGTCACGTTTATATTTTATGTGTATATGTTGATTTGTTTGATTTACATGTCTGGAGTAAAAGGTTATCATCATCATCATCATCATCATCATCATCATCGTCATCGTCATCGTCATCAAGGAGGCAGTCACCATGTACAAATATGTCACCGTCTGAAGGTCAGTGAATGACTCACAGCTCAGACATTCATTTGATATACTGTGAAGACTGTATATAATTAAAATATTAATTTAATTATATATGCATTACATAGAAATCTTAAGGTTATAGCACAAAAAATATAATGTGAGATGAGACCTTGGTGACCTCATATCTGGCTTCAGAGACGTATATACGGTTATTTATGGGGTTAAGCTTTCATCACCATCACCTGCCTTTATATTTTATGCACATTTTTATATAATGAAAGTTTGTTACAATATTTTTTACTTTTAACTGAAAATTTTTCTTCTACTTGCCTCTATTATATGGTTGGTCTTTTCTCCCTGGTCACTCTGTGTTTCCATGGATTTGAATTGTTGGAAGTTGAATTAAAAATAACTCGTCAGCCTCACAGCTGTGTAAATAGCCAGCACTTACCACAGTTCCCACAACTTTCCACGGCACATTTCTGACGTGGGGTGTTTTATATGTGTATCTCATAGTGTTGTCACAAAAGGAAGCAGAACATGATGATGAATGTGCTGGACCTTTACAGCACACTGAGTAGTTAAAAAAATAAAGTGATGCATATTAAAGTACGGCTGACAAAATTACAGTTAGAGCTTTAAAAACTGAGAGAGATCAGTATCAGTGCCAGTATCAGAGTCACATAGAAACCTCTCCTCTAGGACTGCTGACAAATCACAAAGAGGACATCTATGACAAAAACAAATGCTCTCACGTGGATCTCTGCGGGTCACATGAGTTTATTTTAATTAGACTCGATTTTTTTCCCTCTACTGTGCAGTTTACATTTGTCAAGCTGATATTTACTTAGGTATTGCCAAAAGCATTTGCTCGTTTGCTTTCACACGTATGTGCACTTGAGTGACATCCCACAGGGTTTAATATGATGTTGGCCCACCCTTTGCAGCTATAACAACTACAACTCTTCTGTGAAGGTTTCCACAAGGTTTAGGAGTGTGTTTAAAGGTCAGCAAATATGTCTGGAGTTTTGATCTCCTCCATACCTGCTTCATGCCCTGGAGGACGGGGCTGTGGCCCCCCCACACCCTCTAGCAGATCATTACATGAAGGAACCTTTTAAAAAAACAAGCGCGTCCATGCTCACAGGTGTACACACGGGTGATCACACCCACAAACTACACCCTTTTTGGCTCCTACCTCAAAGCACACTGTGTTCTGTTGATCTTATGTGCTGCACAATAATGTTTAATATTTAGTATTTACTGTCATATTCCCATATATCATTGTGATGTTGTTTATTCTATTACTCTTGTTCTCTTCTGCTTGTTTTCTTTTTTCTTTCTCAACAGGTGATCCAGGTGATTGATATATGCTTTTTTTAATTTCTTTTTCTCTTTTTTTTCTCTGCTCATTCTGTTTGTTTGTTTTTTTGCCCTTCTCCCCCGTCCCTCTTCTCAGCTGTTTCTCTTTCCCTCTTTCTTTCTCCCCTTCTTTCCCCCAGTCAAGTCTGTCCCGTATTCAGCAAGTGAAAATAAAATAAACAATAAAAGGTGAATCAAATGGACCATTACGGCAAGGCTGGGATGGTCAATTTGGTAAAGTAAATCCGTTGGGCATCTTTCTTTGCCTTTAGACAACAATTCTGATGACAAAAGAGCCAAACGGGACAGGCAAAAAAAAAAACAAAAAACAAAAAAAAAAAGGTCAGCAAATATTTGTGGAAACCTGACATAAGTAACATGCCAGAACCTCAATGCGCATTAAGATAATCCCCCAAAGCTTCTCTTAATCTGCTTGAATTATTTTCTATAAATTCATTCTTCTTGCACTGTGCTACTGCTGCACAGTAACTATTGTAAGTGACCACAGGGAGGCAGTATAACAGCCTCCCTGTGCTGAGGGAGCTGGAGACCCAGCCCTAACCCTAACTTTTTTGAAATTCCCCAAATGTCCAAGAAATAACATCCCTCTACTCTTTAAAGACCTCTGCATTTTTTAATCAACATCTTTGACATCTTGGAAATCTTGAAAACATTCTGGAGACATTACATGCTAAAATGTGACTGCTCTGTAGTGTAGCTCTTATTTGATTCAGTGAGCAATGACTGGTACTCCAGGCCTGGAGGCTTTAGCACACCTGCTGGTGACTGTGACAGGCAACACTGCTGAGCCTATTTAGGCTGTCTGTGTCCGTGCTGTGACCGTAACTGCTGTAAACAGCCTTGCTTCACAAAGACCCAAAGAGTGGATCAAAGAAGACACAAAAATGATCTCTGGGAGACTCACAAAAAGCAGCAGTCTTAAAAGCATCATTAATAAAGAGAACCACCAGCAGAGCCATGACAGTTAAGTTACACCAGGATACAACTGTTCAATAGGACCGTTGCTGTTAGGCTTTGCTCTGTTGCACCAGTAAAACAACTGTATTCACTCATAGAAACTTTGAGATATGTGGCCTTCTGTGTTTTCATGTTATGCTCTCTTATTTTGAACAAAACTGCTGCATGTATACTAAAGCTACATATACTTGAGTGTTTCTCTGAGCAGAAGCAATAAAAAGACAACAAGCATTTCCATTTCCTGTCTCCAACATGACTCCTAAAAAGACAGCATTTATCTTCTCATGGACTCCACTAGTAACCTATTATGTGCTCCATAACTCAGCACGAGTCGTCCAGTTGTGGATATGATTCCTCGTGAATGTTCAGGAAAAAAATCATCTCTGTCATTCTTAGCCTAATTTCCAGGCAATGTATGATAGTAGAAGTGATGTGGTAACAGTGACTGCTGTACACGGTGTAACAGCAACAGAAGGATAATTATCACACACTAAGGAGGAGGAATGGTGAATTAAGCACTTACCAATACTGCACCAATACCTTACTAATATCCTACTAATGCTTAACAGCCTGACATTGTTATAAAGTTACCCAATTACCCTATTTGGGCTTCTTTTTTTAAAATTTTCCTGAATAACGTGGTCTATAATGTATTTCTACATTTTCTGCTTACTCTGTGCTCCCTTGGGTTTGGATTACCTGGAGTCAAATTAAAACTTGAACATGCACCTGTGTAAATAGCTAACATTTGGCACAGCTCTCATGACCTTCGGTTGCACCTTGCTTGTGTTCGGTGTGCATATAAGATCAAAGGAAATTAAACTTTACACAACAGAAAAAAAAATCAACCAAATATAAAAAGCATTAATGTGTTTGTGCTTGCTCTTATATGCATGTGATTGTGTATGCACCTGTTGCTTATTTACAATACATGTGGATCCATATACGTTGTATAAGGTATTAAATAAGGGACTGGATGAGTCCCAGCAGCTGGTCAAAGCAGGACCGCCTCTCAGTTGGACGGTCAATATAAAGCAACAGCTTTACCCCAAAGACCATTGAGACACTTCTCCAGTAAAATGCATCTGAGTCATTCTCTGCTCATTGTGCTCTTCGGCCTCCCAGCTCGTAAGTTTAAAAGTATTTGTCATGACAGCTCTCTTTCAGTGAAACTGATATCAGAAAATCTCCCAAGAGGCTTGAGTTTTGATTTTGCCTGATGCAATGCCAGACAGTTCTGGGATGTGAACCTGCTACATGTCTCTGTTGGTCTCGTAGTGCTGGGTTATCGAGCTCTGTGGCAGTTCAGGTCCATGATCCTGTGCACGGTACCCGATAGCTGGCCAGCGCTGGACTACGCTGATTACGGCTGCTACTGCGGGCTGGGAGGCTCTGGCACACCTGTTGATGAGCTTGACAGGTAAGATTGCTGGAGTCGTACTGCTCATGCTGCCTGCCACGTTCTGTCCCCCAGTGAGATATCCACCTCTGAGTCTCCCACAGTCACTGTGAGTTATACGGTGTATCGCACAAAGTATTTAAACAAACTTAGCAGGAATAGCAAATAGTTTATGTAATCCAAGTGGATGTATCAAAAAAAATGTCATTAAACCCAAGAGTGTTTTTCTGCAGTGTTAATATCACATGTGAGGAGATTTCCCACAAACTGCACAACTGCATGATTATTACTTAGCTGAACACAGGCTGGAAATCTTTATTCACTCTAATCTTGGTCATGGCAGACACGAGTTAAACTTGTCTTTTCTCAGCCACACAAACAGTAGAAACCACACGAGGACCACAAAACTACTTAATTCATTATTTGAACATTAACAGTCCCATGAGCCTTTGTGCTCACAGTAACTGTTTCCTCAGAAAAGCCATTCAGTTGTATGTGTAAATTAAATCTATTGCATTAATGGAATTTAGCTAGAATTTACAGTGTTCAGTGAAAAGCGTTTCTTGTGCAACTTTGCTTTATTATCTCTTTTTGTTTTATTAATTAAAAGCTCATTAGATAAAATTGATTAGTGAACTCAAGGCGTTAAAAATGTCTCCATGGACTGAGCCGCACTGTTACAGACATATTTTTTAACGTTTGCTTTTTGCTTGTTATAGACACAGATAGATATAGATAAAGAAAATTAGTAAATTTAAAAGGGTTGCTTTAATGGTCTGTGTTTGTTGTAGGTGCTGTCAGGTCCACGACCAGTGCTACAGTGATGCCATGCAGCACGATGACTGCTGGGCCATCCTGGACAACCCCTACACTGAAATATACAGCTATAACTGTGACAAGGCCAGCAAAACTATCACCTGCCTGGGTGAGTGTTAACAACAACAGCAGTGTACTATCGATCAACCTTGTCTACAGCTAGATTTTCTCTTACTGTGTACAGCAAACACTCAACCGTCTTCTCTGCCTTTCCCCTTGTAGATGACAACGATCCGTGTGAGAAATTTATCTGCGAGTGTGACAGGAATGCAGCCATGTGCTTCAGTGAGGCTGGTTACAGTGAGGAAAATGCTGACATCCCGAGTGACCGCTGCCAGTGAGCTGAAGAGGGCATCATCATTTGAAAAAATAAAACATCAGTAAATGAATAGAAGTGCTATTGTTTCCATAGCTATTTATTTATTGTCCAAGAAAAGACTTAAAGACATACATGCACGTTTCATCTATTTCTGTGACACATCAGCACCAGTAACATCTTTTCCATCATTCTGGACTCCTGCCTGCCATGCAGGGTCTGCCTTGCTGGCGAGGGAGGGGCGGGGTTGTCATCTCAGGGCGTTCCCCTGTTCCTCATGCCCTTTTCTCACAGATGTAGCGGTACGTGATGTTACAGTCGGCATCATTCCACAACCTGCGTTCACGTCTTTCAGGCGGATGAAGCTGCCCGCAGTCCTCTCCATTCTCTCTGTATTCCCAGTCGTCTGGCTGACCTTCATCCCAGAAACTGAACACAATCAGAAGAGGGAGGAGAAATAATGATGCCACACACAGTGATGACTTCCTTCTGCCTCGATTTGTTCCTCCCACTCATCTGTCTTTACTTTTTTTTGTTACATTTCTCTTACGTTGGGGTTGACCTGTAGTCAGTTCCGTCCACCCAGCTCCACTGTCCCTCGTGATGTCGTTCCACGAGTCCGATCCAATAGCTATACTTGATTGGAACAATTCTGGAAATGTAGTCCTAGAAGTGATTAAAAAAACCCCTTTGTTTAAGACTATGTGTGCTTCTTAACTGGCATGTTCACAGCAAGCTGATGTGATAAGGAGCTCACCAATTCCTCCGCAGTGTTCAGAACCAGCAGGTGTCCTCCGTGTGCTTTGCACTGCTCCTCTGCTTTGCTCCAGGTTATACTGGTGATGGATACCAGGTAACAGCTACTCTGGTAAGACACCCAGCCTTCGCTGCATGTCCCTATTATGATAACGATTAGCATATGTTGACTGTAAAAAGAAATAAAATCTGATATAAATGATTTAAAAGCATGCAGTTTAATACCTCTAACTGGGGTGAGCTCCTCTAAGGCGTCACTGTGAACTGTCATCTCGCCTTAAATGTGGAAAACCACAAAACAACAGCGCAAGATTGTGAAGAGGACTAAAAGGTTTATGTGTGCACATATTCAAACCAGATATCATTTTGTTTTTTAACCTGAACTGAGAGCTGATGTTGTTCCTCCATGGTTCGTTTTCCCAAGATACTGTTTGAGATCTGTGATTTCCCTGCTTAACTGTGAAACTTTAAGATAAAGGAATGATAGAAAGAAAAAGGTTAGATTCTTATACAGTTATGTAATAATATATGAATGAACCAGCTTTACTTGACTGTGGTCAATGTGGACTATAGTCGTACATTTGATCCCAGTTACCAGCAGCAGAATCAACAACAGCAGCACCAGCAGGCCATAGAGCACAAAAATCACAATCCTCTTCATACCTACAAACAGTAACCAACCAAATCACTGGAAACTACTGGAAACTACTTGATTAAAATGAAGTGACGTGAAAATGTTACCTGTCTTTGTGGTGTTTTCATGGACAGAGCTTCTATCCAAAGATCCAACCTGGTGATACTGAAGCTCCATTGCTGAAAGAAATCAGCTGATGCAAATGTGTGCATAAGTACTTAAAGCGCAGTTACCAGGATTCAGTCTAGAGACATGATCAGACTACAAGAGGTTAACCAAATGGTTCTTGTTTGTTTTTAGGCCTCATATTATGTTAACTATTAATGGTTCAATAAATAGACGCTGGTCTTTTAATAGTCTAAAAGCAAACACTTTCAAAGGTGTACAGCTAAAATTTGAGTTATTGTAAATTTAAATTATGTAAATACTTGTTGTATTTATTGATATTTAGATGATTACATTTATAACCCCCTGTGTCATGCACTAGTCTAAGCCTGCAAAGCCATATCAAGAGCAAACAATCCCAACCAATAAAACTTATCACTCACCTTGATCAGCCAGAGTATCTGCGTATCTGGACTCTGACCATGCAACCCCACAAAATCCTCCCCTGTTTAAAGAGAAACACATTCCAGGCACAGGAGACGTTCATAATGTGTTATAGTTATTTAAGGTTCATGAATCATTCTCTTGGGGTGAAGTTGAGAGAATTTAGGGGCTGTAACAAAAAAAAAATGAAAGTCAAAAAAAAAAACTAGCTACAGTGGTGTTGGGGATCTAATCAAATTTGAGTGAATTATAAACACAGAAAAGTACAATCAGATTTTGATCCACCATGCAATACCATGTGGAAAGGATCCCAAACATTACTGGAGCAGCGTGACAGACTACTTAAAGAAATTAGAAGAAAGCTTGCTTAAGACAGTTCAGGCTGTGCTGAAGAATAGAGGTGACTTTCAGGATCATTAGAAATATTTTTTTCCCTCCATATAAACTGTATTGCATGCTACATAAATTGCTGCACATAGACTGCTGGGGGACTACCATGATGCATTGAGTTTTTCCTTTCCTTTCACCTTTCTCACTCACTATGTATTAACAGACCTCTCTGCATTGAATCACACTTGTTATTAATCTCTGTCTCTCTTCCACAGCATGTCTTTTATCCTGTCTTCCTTCTCTCACCCCAACCAGTCGCAGCAGATGGCCGCCCCTCCCTGAGCCTGGTTCTGCCGGAGGTTTCTTCCTGTTAAAAGGGAGTTTTTCCTTCCCACTGTTGCCAAAGTGCTTGCTCATAGGGGGTCATTTGATTGTTGAATTTTTCTCTGTATGTATTATTGTAGCGCCTTGAGGCGACTGTTGTTGTGATTTGGCGCTATATAAATAAAATTGAATTGAATTGAATTTTGCATTCAATATACAATATACAGAAACTGAGGGGAGGCTGAACTAAATTATATATAACAATATTTTACAAAGTTACAAAATATGAGAAATACCTTTAATAAATACAAATAGCCCAATTATAAATATTCAGGATATTATAGGGATTAAATATATACGAATGATACATATAGAAAACCTCACATCACATGAAATCAGAGAAAACAGATCACGGTTACAGCTGTGTTGTATTAATGTGAAATGCAGGCTGCAGTTCTCCATCTCGCCGCTTGGTGACACAGCAGAGCTCACAGTTGTCTGGCCTTTACGTCACGCATGTGTACAAACCTCTTCCGGTCTATTCGTCAGCCAGAAAGGAAAATGGCGGCCTTTGGACGTTTCTCTCAAGTGTTGCTGAGGTCTTCTTTGACCCAAACCCGGCGTCAGCTCTCTGCCGCTGCCGGACACGGCGAGCAGTCAGGTAATTATAACGCTCTATTTTACACAAGTGGTTGCATTTAATTTGTTTTGGCTTTAAGACGACCTGTTATGTTAGATCCAGTGACCTTGCTGAGCTAGCTAGCGTTAGCATTAGCAGTAGCAATGAATCCTTGAGAGGAGAGCACGTAGTCGCTGCCCCCCGAAACTTGTGATTTTCTTGCATTTGTTGTTGTCTGTGTCTCACAGCAGCGCAGTCTGTTAGTTAATATGATTTAAAAGTGGAGCAGTGTGACGGAACAGCATGTCTTACGAGCTAAAGTGCAACAAAAGATGAAAGGATAGTCACAAAGACACCTGATAATCGTTATGACCGACAGCTTGTAAAGGAAGTATTTATTTCAACACGAGAAAGGCAGACCAGTGTTAAGATAAAGAGAGGATAGGCATGCGTTTTGAGCAGGAAGGAAAAGGACAGCTTTGAACTGAATTGACTTGAGTTGAATAATTGTGGAGATGCAAGGAAGTTGAACTGTTCTTGTATAAATGCACAGTTAATTTTGCATTTCGCATTGACAGTCTTTTAAAAGAGAGACTTTAAACCGTGTCTAACTATTCACTAAGTGAGGTCATATCTTACAGAATCTTATCAGAAATCTTACAGCTGAAAGTAACAACATGCATCCAGTGGGGCCTTTTTATATGGTGTATTTTTGGACCAGATTTGAATGTAACTGTCTTTTAGTGAGTTAAACTGGTTGTATTTCTTGGATTTAGTTCTGGTCAAGGGCATGCTCTGTCGACTGTCTCAGGGGCGTTCATATGATCCAACAGTGTCAGATGTCAGCACATTGTTATCATTTTACTTCTCTTTCGCTCTTCTTTCTATTGTTACTTGTTAGTTAAATAATTCTGATTTCTTATCCCCAGGGAAGACCTGGAAGATCCTCACCTTCGTGGTTGCCCTTCCAGGTGTTGGAGTTTGCATGTTGAACACATTCTTGAAGGAGCAGCACCACAGCCATGAGCAACCAGAGTTTGTCCCCTACACCCATCTCCGCATTCGCAGCAAGGTCTGACTTCATGAGACTTGTAATTTTAAGTGCTGCCTTTAAAAAAACAACAACATTATTTTTGACTTAATTATGTTTTTCTTATGCTTCCTCTCCCATTAGCGTTTCCCCTGGGGTGATGGCAACAAAAGTCTCTTCCACAACCCACATGTGAATCCTCTTCCTGATGGCTATGAGGGACATGAGTAAAAAACAAACCTCCAGATGTCACAGATGGGATCAGTCCTTGTTAAGCAGTTGTTATTGGACCACACTCCTATTCACAGTTTACTCTTTTCTCTTTAATCGTTTTACCTCTGTGCTCTTAACACAGGGCACCTGAACCAATAGCTCCTTTGTTCTGGACCATTATACAAAATGTCTGACTTAACATAAATAAAGTAACTTCTATTACCTCACTTCATGTTTCTTGTATGTATCCATGCAGTTTGACCCATTTTATTTCCAGTTAGAAAATAAGTAGAATTACCCAGTTGGGCTGTTGTTTGTTTACCCTGTACATGTCCTTGGCAGTTCCAATGCCCTGCTTTGGGTTTGCTCTGGCACTGGAATACTGCACCTTGTCCTTTGGCCTGTAGGTGCTGTTGCAGACTCTGAGGAGGAGCCGCACGTCACTCATCCTGGCTGGGGAAAAGCTGGCGGTATTTTGTGACAATAATGTTGCCAGTGCAAAAAGTGAAATAGAACAGCCCAGTCTCAGTATGTTCCTCTACATTCTTGCTCTCAAACAGTGACCAGTCGGTATCCATGAAACAGTCCTGTCACAGAGACGGCCTGTTCTGGCCAGATTTTAACCTTTTTTGTGAGAGGTTTGGATCCAATTTCTAATTACTAACAGCAGTTTTATTGAAAAAGCACAGGAGTTACAGTTTGTAAATAATTATCATTCTTCAATATAAAGCTACTCTCATCGGCTGCCTTAGTCACGACAGGTAGCAGAGCATGTTGATTTCATGGTCACGGTCACGTGAATCACTACACTATGCAGCCATCATTGTTTAATATCGTTTGTTTTTTCTTTTAGATCATACACAAAATCTTAATAGACCCTGTTCATAGCAGACACTGAGAAGTCCTAATAGAGGAGCTGGCAGTAACGAGTGTTCTTTCCCCAGTAAAAGCTTTGATGTCTTGCTGAGGGAGTGCCTGCAACTCCAGCGCTGAAGCAGCTCTTGTGTATTGTTCACACCTGTCTTCCTCTGTTACACATAAAAGAAAAAACCCTTTTCTTTGTCTCACTCAGTAAAATCTGGGTCAGGCTTGTGCCCGTTCAGTCTGTGGCTACCCCCCCAAACCCGACATGACTCCTACGTTTTCCACAGGTCACCAGTGTCTATAAACCAGCTCCGTAAGCTTGTCCCGACCCAACAACCATTAACGTTATCAGTGATGATGTGATGATTCGCGCACGTGACTCGCTCTTTGTTACAGACTCCACCTCTTTCACGTGAACGCGCTTTAAGCCGAATTAGAAAATCCAGGGTTAACAAAGCTCGCTGATAGACAGCTCAATGACACCGTTTACCTTTGCCCGCTTCTGGTTTTTTCGAGGCTAACTGATGATGGGACTCGTGCCGTAACTAACCGTGGCATCGATCAAGCTCGGCTTTACTCCGTCTCGCGACCGCGGGTTACGATTTGATTACTAAATCTAGCATTGAAACATCTCGGATAACTGCGCGTCCCCGCTCCTCCACAAAGGGAAGATCAGTCGCACGCAGAAACCCGGATCGAAATCCATGAACGCAGACGGAGGTGAGGAGACTTTGTGCAAGATCACACAAACTGTAACAAAACCCCCAAAAAACAATCAAAACCAACAACAATCATCACGTGGTTTTTGACTCTCATTCGTGCACATTTATAGTACATTTATATTTCTGTGTTATTTTAAAACAGATTTTCAGATAATGAGGAAACAGGAGAGGGCGCATTTTTTCAGCTCCAAAGAGCAGGAGCTCATTCTGAAGTTGTATGAAGAGGAGAGAGAGATACTAACAGCTAAATCCAACACCACCAGTGCCTCTAAACTCAGAGAGGAAGCCTGGCAGAGAATTGCTGATAAAATAAATGCGTAAGGACATTTATTCACTCGTGTGAGTGTGATTGACCTATATTCAAATTATTGAATATAGACCCTACTGACACATCATCTTTATTTTTCCTGCTTCACAGGGTCTCAGACAGTGGCTACAAAAGGACATGGCAGCAAGTAAAAGTCAAACACAAGAACATTGTGCAAACAGGTGCAAGCACTTTGTCTTAGTTTTGATCTCAGCGAGTCAGCAGTTGCTTCGTAAAAGAGGTTTTTCTTTGTGGTTTTCTGCAAATCATTAAGTCTAAATGAATGAGTTTATGATCTTTGAGCTTATGAACTCTCCGCATCATTAAAATGCTTTATGCACATACATGCACTAGCATGACGGAGCTGTATAACATTCAGTGTTTCTCTTCCTGCACTGGCTCAGAGTCGGTAAAGTCCAGGTGTGTTACGTACCTGTCAAATCTGTCCCTGTGCAGCAAAAAGGAAAAGGGTTGCAATGATGAGAAACGAGGGCGGCTCGGCGACCCCGTCTCTGAACTCGGGTGAGGATGACGTGCTGCATCACAAAGACAATGGGCTGAGGGTGGAGGTTCTCCCTGGAGGCGCCTGTATTGACCCAGCAGCTGTGTCTGACAGCTCTTTCATGAGCGGTAGGTGAAATTCACGAGCATCCCTGCAAAAGTTTCCACATTGGCTTATTTAAATGTTTCTTCGCTGCTGCAGTGTCGGGCCACCCTGTCCTGCTGCTGCCCATAACAAAGACTGAACCAGAGAGCCTCAGCAGCGACGAGACGGACATTAGTGACACTCAGTTTGAAGGGGTGAGTACTGCTGCGCGTGCATCTCCTGGAGCTTTTGCCTGTGAGTACTTGGCGTGAAGACTGGATTGCTCTTTTTAACAGGACGTTCACGGCAGCAGCTTGCAGGAGGGTGCTAACGCGGCCGGGGCTACAGCTGGTGGCAGAAGCGGAGAGGTGAGGTCCATTTGTCACAGCTGTCCTGTGCTAATGAGAAGAAACGAATGCAACAAGAGCGCATGTTTTGTGTAATCTGATTCACAGAAGCAGACAGAAAACCTCAGGTCTCTCTACTGCTCCTACCTCAAGAAGGAGATTGAGAACCGGGACCAAGAGATGGCTTACAGAGCACTTAAAATGAGGAAGCTGGAGAAAGAAATCTTATTACTTGACAAGCAGCTGATGTGATTGCAAGGAAAAAACAAAAGTACTTCTATCCTTTTATGTGGAAAAACAAGAATTTGTTGAAATGACATGTTGCCTTTTACCCCGGCACGCTCACAGAGGTGTGTTTAGGTTGTAGTTGGCTGCAGCTGTAGGCAGCATAATCTCTTACATGCTGGTCAGGGTTGTAATGATACATGTCACTACCCTTTTTTTTTTGCAATATTACATCACACAACTTATGCAACGGTGCTGATGCTGCCATACACCGATTCTCAGACCACGAGAGTGTTTAAAGCGCACTGATGGAAGGCAGCATGGCTGCTTGAGGGTTCACAGTAGCATGTAAGTGGAGCCTGTGAGAGCACCATGTTCACTGTACTCTACCACAGCAGGTTTAAATGAACGAATGCAACAACAGATGGCTTTAATGTCAGAAGAGACTTTTAGGGCCTTTTATATGTATTTGTGACAACTGGTCCAAATCTTATGCTTAAAATTTTAAATTGAAATTCTCAAGCTCCTTGGAAAACATCCTGAGGTCCAGGAAAGATGTGACAGAGAGTTCTTGCTGATCCACTTTTATTAACCTTTCTCTGAAGTCACATTAATGGATGCCGTTGCTAAGCAGATGCAGCTAATGCAGTCGGTGTTCCACCAGAACCCTCGTTCTGTTTTGATGATTTTATTCCGGCCAGTTGTGGTTATTTATAGAGATACTTCATTAAACCACACAGTGTCTCACACAAGGAGACATCTTCATGACATGACAGATTTGTAACAGTTCATCATTTTCTTGCGGTTGCCTAAACGAAGCTCAGCGCGGGAGATTATGTGATGACTTGCGTCATTTCTCAGTCATGTTGGTTTTTTAATACAGGACGCTCCAGCCTATCCTCTGCTAAAGGATAGGAAGCATCTGAGCATCTTTAGCATCCAAGGAATTTCACCAGCTCTTATCATGGCTGCCATGCAGATACATCTGAGTCACTTTGCTCAGTTGGAAACCTTCTACAGCAAAGCTGACTCTTTGTTTTTAATCACCAGCACGCAGAAAATTGGTGCTAACTGTTCTGTCACTGCTGGAGGCCTCCTAATAAACAGGCCGCTGGGTCACGTGATTTTCAAACGCATAAACTTCGCAGTTTATAAGAATCGTTGTCTGCTCGTTGTCTATGAACAGCTCTAACTCTCTGACATTTATCTCCAAAGAGTGATGTAAAAATCATGAGGTTCAGAGTAGAAAAAAGTCAACTGGTTTTTTTTTGTTTGTTTTTTTTAAAAAGAAAAAAAAAATGCATATATCGATCACCTGGATCACCTGCTGAGAAAGAAAAAAGAAAGCAAGCAGAAGAGAACAAGAGTAATAGAATAAACAACATCACAATGATATATGGGAATATGACAGTAAATACTAAATGTTAAACATTATTGTGCAGCACATAAGATCAACAGAACACAGTGTGCTTTGAGGTAGGAGCCAAAAAGGGTGTAGTTTGTGGGTGTGATCACCCGTGTGTACACCTGTGAGCATGGACGCGCTTGTTTTTAAAAGGTTCCTTCATGTAATGATCTGCTAGAGGGTGTGGGGGGGCCACAGCCCCGTCCTCCAGGGCATGAAGCAGGTATGGAGGAGATCAAAACTCCAGACATCCAGAGGCCCCCAGAACACAAGAGACCAAGGAAGACCAACAGAGGGGCAGCCGCGCCACTGTCCCAGAAAGAGCTGAGGAGAGTCCCAGATGAGGGCTCACTCAGCAGCCGTGGAGCAGAAGCCAGGGGGAGTTGCAGTGACACGCCCGTGAGCTCCGCCGGCAGCCAGCTGCGCCTGAGTGACCGAGCCCCAGGCCGAGAGGCCGGGGGCACCCCACCTCCGAAGTGGTCCGAGCGAGCCCCAGGCTCCAGGCCCCGATAAGCGGCCGCCAAGGAGTGAGCCGGTGTGTACCTGGACGCCCATCCCCGGACACAAAGAACCACCAACGCACCGATGTCTGAGGGGGTCCGCCACTGGCAGGGGAAGTGGTGGTAGGGGGAGATAGGCCTCCAAACCTTGGAGGGCCTGAGGTGTCCCCAGAGAGGTGGCGCCTGACACCCAACCTGACATATAGACACAGAAATACAGGCACACACATATACAAACATCCATTCCCACCCTCATGCTCTCATATGCACTTACTCCACACTCAACCAACGTGGAGACAGACATAAAGAGACGTTGTACACACGATCACACTCCCCAAGCGTACTCTACAAACCGGGTCTAGGTGCCCCCGCCCCTGGAGGGGGGAACTGCACCCAGACCCAGGTGGTGTTTCCCTTTTCCCTGCGGTGGGGGGAGGCAGACCGCCCCGACTCCGCAGCAGCAGGAAGGCTCCACACTCCAGACCGCAGTCGGACGGCCAACTCCTCCTCCTAGTCCTAGCCCCCCTGCTCCAGCAGGTCGCAGAGAATGGGGGTGAGAGAAGACTCCAAAAAAGTCAACTGTTAATCATTATGTTGAATATTATATTAATTTTGGTAAAAGTGTGTCTGCTTAGTGTAACTATTACTACTTCATATCATCGCTGTTGAGTCCGGTGTGCCGGAGAATGGGTTGTGAAGACTTTTATACAGAGACAGGTGTGTCCTTGGACTCCCACAGTGCACTGCGCGCCTGTTTGTGGGTCCAGAGTTCGCCGTTAGGCGTGGACATTGCCCAGCAGCTGCACGTCCTCAGGAGGCTTGGACACTAAATCAAAATGTCTGGGCTGGACTGAGAGTGAAAACAGCGCTTCCTCGCCAAAAATATTAAACTCGGGTCCCTCCTTTTGAACAGCTGCATGCTTAAACGTCTCACTCTGTCACCTGATAAGCAGCTGAGTCCAGTGTCATCGCGCTTTCCTGCAGCCATGGGCTGGCTAGCGGTGCGCGTTCACGGCCCACGAATGGTAGCCATCATTAATCAAGAGCAGAGAAACGGATGTGCGATGGCTCTGCGGAGGAAAATGTGAAGTCAAAGCGGCTGTAAGATGTAGAGCGTTTCAAAATTTTCCGATCCAGTCCCAGTGGAAACACGCGTGATGCTGAGAGGGGCTCGTTACAAATGCGTTCTTATTGCGCAGTTTTAAATCCACGCTCGACCTTTAACACCGTGCGCGAGAGTGGAGCTGCTGGAGGTCACCTTTCCTGCCAAAAGCCTCTGGCACAGCAGAGTGAAGCTGACCCCCCACCCACTTGAAACGTAAAGGCAAATAGGCGGAGCGGTTAGTGCTACGTTTGTGCTGATTTGTGCAGGTAAAATTAGCGTTTGTGCTGCTACGGTTTCCGAGATATTAAACTTTATTTTATAGGTCATTCAAAGGTCACCATCCCCCCAGACTGCTCCAAAACGGGCCAAAATGGTCTACTTTTTTAGTGCTACGTTTGTGCTGGTTTGTGCAGGTAAAATTAGCGTTTGTGCTGCTACAGTATCTGAGATATTAAAAGTTATATTTTTTGCTGATGACATCACCATCCCCCCAGACTGCTCCAAAACAAACCAAAATGGTCTACTTTTTTAGTGCTACGTTTGTGCAGATTTGTGCAGGTAAAAATAGCGTTTGTGCTGCTACGGTTTCCGAGATATTAAACTTTATTTTATAGGTCATTCAAAGGTCGCCATCCCCCCAGACTGCTCCAAAACAAACCAAAATGGTCTACTTTTTTAGTGCTACGTTTGTGCTGGTTTGTGCAGGTAAAATTAGCGTTTGTGCTGCTACGGTTTCCGAGATATTAAACTTTATTTTATAGGTCATTCAAAGGTCACCATCCCCCCAGACTGCTCCAAAACGGGCCAAAATGGTCTACTTTTTTAGTGCTACGTTTGTGCTGGTTTGTGCAGGTAAAATTAGCGTTTGTGCTGCTTCTGTTTTAAAGATATTAATGAAAATGTAAAGGTCAACCAGCCCCCCCACATTACCCAAATCCAACAAAAGTGGTATCAAACGTTTGTGCTACGTTTGTGCTGGTTTGTGCTGCAAAGATTTTCGTTTGTGCTGCTATCATTTTAAAGATATTAATAACAATTTCTAGAGGTCATCAGAGGTCAACCAGCCCCCCCACATTAATTAAATCAAACAAAATGGGTGTCAATCAACTGTGCTACGTTTGTGCTGGTTTGTGCTGCTAAAATTTTCGTTTGTGCTGCTTCTGTTTTAAAGATATTAATGAAAATGTAAAGGTCAAAAGGTCAACCAGCCCCCCCACATTACCCAAATCCAACAAAAGTGGTATCAAACGTTTGTGCTACGTTTGTGCTGGTTTGTGCTGCAGAAATTTTTGTTTGTGCCGTTATTATTTTAAAGATATTAACAAAAATTTCTAGAGGTCAACCAGCCCCCCCATATTAATGGAATCAAACAAAATGGATGTCAAACGTTTGTGCTGGTTTGTGCTGCAAAAATGTTTGTTTGTGCTGCTAACATTTTAAAATGTTTAATAAAATAACGTCTTGATGCGTGCTTAATCATCCAGGTAAGTAAATCCCAAAAGGTTGATTCTGTTCATCTGGACATTTTCAGTTGGAGAAACGTTTCGTCACTCATCCAAGTGACTTCTTCAGTCTCAGCTGACTGCAGGTTTCCCCAACCTTATAAACACCCGTGAGTGAAGTTGCCCCCCCTACCTTCTTCAAATCGAACAAAATTGATGTCAAACATTTGTCCTGCAAATTATTTTGTTTGTGCAGGTTATGTTTCCCTAATTTTATAAACAGTACATGTACAGTGAGAGAGAGATGTTACATCTGTCTTCACTTGCATCCCAGTCATAGAAGCGTTGGAGGTCGTTCATAAGAGATTACAGGATCATCCCAACCTCAGCAACAGGACCACTCTCAGCACTGATCAGTTGTGTTTGCTTTTGGAACTGTCTTAATTCCACCTATTTTGCATAAGGGTCAGTACAGGCAGAAATCTAGGTGTGCCATGGGTTCCCACAGGCCCCTGGTCAAAGTCACCAAACCAGTTCGTAAGCAGGTACAGGTGTGGCCAGAAGGGTCCTCAGAGGCACTGCTTTTCCACCACAGGCTGCCAGACACGACAACACCACAGACTTTCAGGAATATACAGAAACTGTCACTGCCTACATCCAAAAATGCATCGATGATGTCACAGAGACCAGGACTATCACTGTCTGGGCCAATCAGAAACCATGGCTCACAGGTCAGGTTTAAATGCTCCTAAAGTTGAAAAATGCAAGCCTTCAGAGCCGGGAATTAGGTGAGTCTAAGAACAGCAAGGGCAAACCTGTCACGTGGCATCAGCTACAGCAAAGCTTCAGCGACAGCAGAGATACTTGGAGGCAGTGGCAAGGAATACAAACCATCACAGACTACAAGCCCACTCTACAGACCGTGGTGACACAATCCCCAGACAGTGTGTGGAGATCCCTCCACCATCATTACTGAACCCAAGAAGTCATCTATCTCCTGCTTTAAGGACTACCGTCCTGTCAAACTCACCTCCATCATTATTAAGTTAAGTGCTTTGAACGGTTAGTCATGCATCAAATCAAATTATTGCTTTCCCCCAACCTGGATCCATTTCAGTTCGCATACCGGTCAAAACGCTCAACCGATGATGGAATTTCAACTGCCCCTCACTCAGCCCTCACACATCTGAACACTAGAGACTCATATGTCAGAGTGCTGTTCATAGACTTCAGTTCAGCATTCAACACCATCATTCCCCAGCAACTCATTCACAAACTGGATCTGCTGGGGATCAGCACCTTGCTGTATAACGGGCTGCTAGATTTCTTGACAGGAAGACAGCAGACAGTACGGGTCAACAGCAACACCTCCAGCCCAAGAACACGGAATACGGGGGCTCCCCAAGGATGTGTGTTGAGCTCCCTTCTCTTCACTCTGCTGACCCACGACGAGATCTACTACAGGGGTGAAGTTAACCATCTGCCAGAGTGGTACAGCAACAACAACCTGTCCCTGAATGTGGAGAAGACCAACAGTGACTCTACTTCCTCTGCAAACTGAGAAGCACAAGAGATTCAACCCCCATTATGAGCACCTTTTACAGAGGCACAGTTGAGAGTATCCTCACCAGCTGCATCACTGGTGTGGTATGACTCCTGCATTGGGTTCTGCAGGAAAAAATGACAACGGGTAGTGAGAGCAGCCGAGAGCATTGTGGGGACCTCTCTTGCCTCCCTCCCCAGGAGATCTACTGCACCTGCCTCATCTGGAAGGTCGTCTCCATTACAGGTGACTCCACTCATCCCTTCAACAGCGTCTTCAGTTTGCTGCCATCAGGAAGGATACTGAAGAGCCTCCGGGGCAGAACCAGCAGACTGAGAGACAGCTTCGTCCATCGGGCTGTCAGGATGCTGACCATCTCTGGATCGAGAAGGGGGGCCCAAGGGTACATCTTTCGCCATCCTACAATGCTGTGATTGTAGCCATTCCCCACTTTCTATGAATGGTACTCATGGCCATTGATCAATAGGCTTTGATTAGTTGTCATTGATCAATGGTCATAAGAATTTGCATACTAACAATCATGGAATTAACCCCCCGGCACATTGTTCATTCAGTGGCGCTAGTTTCCTTCACTATGCAAATGTACTGTTTATATGGTTGGGGAAACCTACAGTCAGCTGAGACTGAAGAAGTCACTTGGATGAGTGACGAAACGTTTCTCCAACTGAAAATGTCCAGATGAACAGAATCAACCTTTTGGGATTTACTTACCTGGATGATTAAGCACGCATCAAGACGTTATTTTATTAAACATTTTAAAATGTTAGCAGCACAAACAAACATTTTTGCAGCACAAACCAGCACAAACGTTTGACATCCATTTTGTTTGATTCCATTAATATGGGGGGGCTGGTTGACCTCTAGAAATTTTTGTTAATATCTTTAAAATAATAACGGCACAAACAAAAATTTCTGCAGCACAAACCAGCACAAACGTAGCACAAACGTTTGATACCACTTTTGTTGGATTTGGGTAATGTGGGGGGGCTGGTTGACCTTTTGACCTTTACATTTTCATTAATATCTTTAAAACAGAAGCAGCACAAACGAAAATTTTAGCAGCACAAACCAGCACAAACGTAGCACAGTTGATTGACACCCATTTTGTTTGATTTAATTAATGTGGGGGGGCTGGTTGACCTCTGATGACCTCTAGAAATTGTTATTAATATCTTTAAAATGATAGCAGCACAAACGAAAATCTTTGCAGCACAAACCAGCACAAACGTAGCACAAACGTTTGATACCACTTTTGTTGGATTTGGGTAATGTGGGGGGGCTGGTTGACCTTTACATTTTCATTAATATCTTTAAAACAGAAGCAGCACAAACGCTAATTTTACCTGCACAAACCAGCACAAACGTAGCACTAAAAAAGTAGACCATTTTGGCCCGTTTTGGAGCAGTCTGGGGGGATGGTGACCTTTGAATGACCTATAAAATAAAGTTTAATATCTCGGAAACCGTAGCAGCACAAACGCTAATTTTACCTGCACAAATCTGCACAAACGTAGCACTAAAAAAGTAGACCATTTTGGTTTGTTTTGGAGCAGTCTGGGGGGATGGTGATGTCATCAGCAAAAAATATAACTTTTAATATCTCAGATACTGTAGCAGCACAAACGCTAATTTTACCTGCACAAACCAGCACAAACGTAGCACTAAAAAAGTAGACCATTTTGGTTTGTTTTGGAGCAGTCTGGGGGGATGGTGACCTTTGAATGAACTATAAAATAAAGTTTAATATCTCGGAAACCGTAGCAGCACAAACGCTAATTTTACCTGCACAAATCAGCACAAACGTAGCACTAACCGCTCCGCCTATTTGCCTTTACGTTTCAAGTGGGTGGGGGGTCAGCTTCACTCTGCTCTCTGGCACTGCCTTTCCCAGGATGAAGAGCACGCGGGCATCTCACGTTTCCAGGCTTATGATCGGTTGTTGTCGAAGTCTTATGGAGCAATACACAGAAACGGTCCATGTAATGTGCCACCGGTTTAATTTAAAAATAAAATACAATAAAAACAGAACATTAGTTTTGTGTGGATGTGATTTCTTCGTCTTTTTTAAAAGTTCTACCTAAAGCATCCGTTTCCACATAAATCAAAGAGTAATTTAAACAGTTGTAAATGACTTCTTGGGCTATAATCTGTCAAAAACACCTCAAACATAACTCTCATGAATGATATCAAGTCATTCCGAGGCAGAAAGAACGGCCCTGTCACAAAGTAGAAGCTGCAATCAAGTTTTGGTAAAGGGACTATTTACTGAGACTAAAAAAATGTCTCTTTAAAGAGAGATCTGGCCAACATGGAAACAAATATCACATTTCTATAAAGATGTTTTAAGTGTCAAAAAAGAACTGGACAGACTGTAAATATGGAGTAGGAGCAACCAGGCTTGCAATGCTGATCATTACTTGATTTTAGCCCTTCATAAATCCTGTTCATTACCAATAAAAAATGGCTTAAAATAGACACATTTGACTGTGCAGGATTCATACATTCAAAGATGTCTAAGAAGCACGTTGTCTGAAAACGCCATGATGGTTTTACAAAACAAACAAACAAAATAAGAAGAAAGTGACACTTTTCACAACAATTTCACGTAAAAGCACCGACACTGGGATCATAATCAATGTGACACTAAGAGGCAATCCGCCAACCAGCAGTGAGTAATCCTCACACACTCTCGTCTTCACCTTTCTAGTAATGTGCAGCGTAATGGCGCACTAGTTTGTCCCTGTGAGCTCGCCGTCCTTTCACATGATTTCCACTGCGTGTGACTGCCCTGCATTCCTCAAGTGGCGATATTTTCTCTGTGTGGAAGTAATTAAAACTTACGGCGAGCGAAACGTAAACATGGCGTGAAAACACGCTCCGTGGCCGTGTTTTGAGTGATCTGCGGAAAACAGCGGACCGTCTGCGGCGTGACAGGCGATTACTAAGATCAGAATTCACGGATAAAACATCAGTTCCACTTTTTGTGTTTTAGTAGTTGTGTGTGTGTGTGTCAGAGTGCATCTGCAGCCTGCTCGGGCGGATGGATACAAGATACTGAGGGGCTCCTGGGGGCTTCGCGTCGGTCATGGCTGAGCTTCTGCAGCCAGATTCAAGAATGTAAGATCCGCTGAGAGCCACCTTTACTACAGACACCAGCTACAGCATGCAGGATGGACCATAAACATACACGGCTTTGCTACTTAGCTGATAGTGAGCTACTACATTATTATAGCAAACCAAACACATATCTTTATGCACAAAGTTAATTAGATGCTTGCTTCCAGCACAGTATTACTACTGCGTGGTTGAAATGTGTCTTTTCTTGCTTCTTTATTTCTTAAATGACACATTTAGCCACTCGTGTGTGTTTACTTCTGCAGGTGTAACTATTTCTTCCTATATGATGGATCCAAGGTCAGAGGAGAGGCTGATCCTACAAGAGACGGAATCTGCTACTTCTACCCTGAAGAGGTCTGGCTGACACAAAGTGCTGCAAGCTGCACGTCTAGTGTGTGTGTGTGTGTTAGGGAGTGTGTCGAAGATGATAACAATCTCCCAGCACTTGTATTTGTGTGCGTATGTTCTTAGCTTGATTTCAGAGAAGTCTGTGAAAGCATCACATGTCTCTGTCAGACCCCACTAGACAAACAGGAGCTGCTGTGTGGGCAGCTCGCCGGCGTGGGCCGCTGCGTCTCCGAGCTCTCCTCCTCTCCAGCGCGCACGCTCAGGCTGCGGCGCAACAAGTTCGCCATCCGCATGAAAGACGACTTCTTCTGGGTGAGTGGGGCTCTACTGGTGGTCCAGCAGCAACCTCTTGTGATATTTCAGGCTTCCCTAATGGTTATTCTGGGGATGTGTTTTCTTTTCTCCCCCAGGCGCTGGGCTGCTCGGTGGATGTCCCTACTGTCAGCGTGTCTGAGTTCCTGGACCAGCTGATAGACCTCTTCTGTTTCTACAACGGCCCTGTCCGCCAGAGCTATCAGGTGCAGCTGCACAAATACTTCTGCTTTGTTCTACGTAGGTTTAAGAAACATTTACATCAGCCGTCACAAAAAGATCAAGATGTCTGACAGCACAACCAGTGACAAGTTAAAGGGGCAAAAAAACCTTTATGTGTGTGGCTTTCAGCAACACTGTGGGGCTTTTTATTGAAATGGTTTTGGGTGGACTTAGTGTGAAGGGTCAGTGCAAACTTCATGTCTGGTCTCTTCTCTGAGGAGCCTCCCTGTGCTTCATCCGTAGCACTGACTATGACAACAAGGTGAATCACACGCTGTGGCAGGCGAGCAATCTCGGCCCATGTGAGACATTTCGGGCCGTGCCGTTAAACAGTGGTCTGCCACCTTTATGTTTGAATTTCCTTTAATTTGCCACCTGTCTGAATAAAATCCCCAAATGCTCATTGTCATCGAGTTTGACCTTTGCTTGGCAGCTCAACAGTCAGGAAACCCTGGCAGCCCAGTGGGCGAGGTACCTCTCTCACCTGCAGTCAGGATCCTCAGAGCTTAGTCACATCTTCAGCTGCTTGAAGACCATCGACTCGACTAACGTAAGTACTAAAGGTCACACGTGGGGTTCTGCTTTTAGCCTGCCGCCACTCAGAAGGCAGAATATATAACAACATCTTGTGGTGTTGAGTAAGACCTCAGCATGGCTCGACAAACCATCAGCGGTTCATTTCTGCTTATTTAGTGTGCCTGCAGGATACATGTAAACAATACAGTGGGCACACGCTGGAGATTTGCTCAGTAGATGATAATATAAAAGCAAAATCATTTTTTTTATTGTTTATTTCTGCATGAGCTGCAGGTAACATTTCATCGGATTCATTTCCTCAGGTTGACCCTCTTCTCCTGCTCAAAGCGGCCCTCATTCTTCAGGCCTGTCAGCGCTGCCCTCTAGTGTTAGCTGGATGTATTCTGTTCAGAGGAAGGTGAGCTCGCGTTTGAAGAGAACGGCCACGACTTCTTCTTTTAAATGTCAGCTTCTGAAATCAGAAATTTTTTTCAATGTATTTTTTTGTGATCTGCTTCAAAGAGTTGTCAGCACACAGATGTCTCCAGGGCTCACAATGAAGGTCATGATTCACGAGAGTGAAACATACACCAAGGTAGGACTTCAACATCTGTCCAGAGGTTTCCTCAACTTTTTTTTTCTTTTTTCTTCAGATCAGCAGTAGTAAAATCGTAGATATAATGAAAAGTTAACGTAAGTAAAGCAGCCTGAAAAGACGAGACGCACCAGCCCCCTCCCCCATTCACACGCATACACATAATTAGGGGATGGAAGCTCAAGGGTACTTCGCAGGTCCCTCCGCTGTGAGGACACCATGCTTGATTGATGCACTGTGCAGTTAGTGTTTTGTGACAAATTTCTTTATTTGAGCAAGCTGCAAAAGCCATACTTTAGAAGTCAGAGAATAACTTATTCTTCATCCAGGGTCACTCTCTTTGATGTGATAGGTCTATAAACGCATAATATTTCCACGTCTCCACTGACTCTATATATTTGTTTCTCTAAGACGCAGGCAATCTTTAATAATGTCTAAAATGTAACAAAAAATACAGCATAACTTTGGCCTGCTGTTAAAGTGCAGAACGTCACTCGTGGACGGGCTATAAACAATCAAGAAATTGTTTAAGTTTGAAACAGCAGCTTGTATGCATTGTAAAAATGAATGAATATTAAGTGTTGGCATATTTTCAGCCTGATGAAAACTTGGTGTATCTCAACATGGTGTGCAGTGTGTCCTATTAATCTATAACAGATTAATAGAATCTGAAAGCAATGTACTTAAGAAATAGGGGAGAAAAATCCAATAATAATGAAGGGAAACGGGGAGAAAGGTTTTATGGAGTGATGAATCCAAATCTCCAAATGTAAAAGTTTTGTTTCAAAGACACTCCGAGTGTCTGTGACCATCTATAAAACACAGCGGAGGCTCTGTCATGGTTTGGAACTGCATTCCCACCAGTCGTTTTTGAGATCTTGTCAAAATTAATGGAGTTATGAACCCAGTAGAGTTCCATCATTTTCATCCACTGTGCCAAAAAGTGTTTTATTGGAAGCAGCTTCATTTTTCAGCATGATGATGATCCCAAACACACAGCCAGTGCCCTAAACCGGGGTAAAAAAGACACAGTGGAACACCATCAGTCATGGACTGACCACTCCAGAGACTGGACATCAACATTATTGAAGCAGTGTTTTGTCCGTGAAGAAGCCTGGTGAGCTATTCCTGAAGACTATTTAAAGAAAAGTATAAGAAAGCTCGTCTAAGACAGTTCAGGCTGTGTTGAAGAATAAAGAATAAAACCTATAAATGACAGAAAACAGAAAAACTGGAGTAAACCATGACAACTAATCTCAGCACACGCAGTGATTCATCCTGTATGCTGCTGCTGTGACCCCGGGGTAGCTCAGCTATAAGCAGCTAATGCAAAGACGCAGGCAGAATTGCAGTGTGGTGCCAGGTGTTCTCACAAGCTAGCAAACCTGTTAGATTCCCTGGGAGGATGTGGGCTGGTGGATAATTAAAGTGGGCTGATGATGCAGCTCTCACTCTCAGAGGTGCTCAGAGAGCCTTTATTGTCATTGTGCAGAAAGACACCGAAGTAAGGAGTGCTGCTGCTCCTGGTTGTTGCATTTAAGTGTTGCTGCTGTATAACAGGCAGCAACAAATAATAATAATATTTTTGTTTTTTTGTGTAGGCTCAGCGGCCTAATGGAACAAGTGCATCAAGCTCATTTAGCGGTACTGTCAGCTCCACAACTGTGTTCCTGACCGCGCCTGAACTCCAGGACCTGCAGTCCGCTCCTGTCGACAAAGGTTTCAGGTGGTTTCTCCTTATTTATTTTACAGATGATATTCAGTGAAGCTTATTTAAACAAGCTGCTTGAATCCCTTTGTTACACAGTTCTGACATTCTAAAACCTTCCAGCTGTCCTACCACGCCACAAAGAGATGGTCCCTCAAAGAAGACCCGCCTGTCAAGGACTTTATCCGACACTCCTTCTACTGAGTCACAGGTGTCAAATCCAAGTTTATCCAAACCTCCTCAGAAGGCGTCCCTCAGCCCTCGTTTGTCAGACTCCGATGTGTTCAGCCCGGCTTCGTCCCACAGCGCTGCCAATTCCTTCAACCCATCTCCACAGTCGCTCAGGTTTCTCTCAAATGGAGAAAACACTGTTGAAGATGAGGCGGAAGAGAGCCGCTCCCGCGACAGCACAGGTGGTCGCAGCCAGATTCGCAGTGAAGGAGACGGCTCCGTGTTTGAAGAAGACTCCCATCTAAATGGAGGAGAAGTGGAGGGAGCTTTTGGGGGTGTGTTTGAGTTTCAAGCGGTCGAGTCTGGAAATGAGCAGCCGCACGATGATAAGGTGGTGGAGGAAGACAGCAGAGTCTCCCGTGGGAGTGTTTCAGGCCACAAGGCAGGGAAGAGCGATCCTCCTCCTCTTCTTCCTCCTCCTCATCGTCTCTCTGACGCCTCAGAGGAGAATGCGCTGATCCCCATGACGTTGTACATGCACAGAGTGAAGGGCTTGGTGCTGGCTCTGCTGGTGGAGCCTCACTTCATGAGTGACGCCGCTTCTATGGAGGAAGTGGTGAGGGCTGTGTTTTGTCTTTCCTCTGCAAACTGCAGCTCAATTTAAATTCAAGCAAATGAGTGCGTTGTTTTTGCCTTTGTCATGCTGATACGTGGCATTGTCGATCTGTCTCCAGTATCACAGCAGCCTGGCTTCACTCAATGGACTGGAGGCCCATCTGAGGACCATCTCTCCGGGTGCCCCGGGAGGTCCAGGGCCCTACACCTTTGCCCATTTCGACTGCATTCAGAGCACGCTCACAAGTAATAACTGCCCCTTAAATATCTAATCAGCTGTCTCCCTGCATTAAATATTCGGCACTCCCTGCGCTTGTCTTTTCAGCTTTTTTTCATATCTGATATTCCCAAACATTCTGTCTCTTCCAGTTTTCCAACTTTCACTTTTCTGCTGAAGTGAGTATAAGTCCCTGCATCTCTACCCAGGGCAGTGGGGCTAGGAGGGGGGAGGGTTGGTAGATTGTCTTTGCATGAGCTAACTGCTAATTTCAAGGACTGTGATCAGCATTCTTTTGAGCTGCAGGCATGCCTGTCCAGGTTAATGTGCCTCTGTTATTGTGTGTCTCTGCAGCCAACCTGTCTGGCCGGTCAGGGGGAGCCTGGGATCAACCCTTTGTCAGAGCCACATCACTTCTTCACTCGCATTTCTGTAACACTGAGACTCTGCAGGAGGCTATTATCAGGTCAGCATGGCAATGATGCAGTAGCTTTTGGTGTGAGAGGGTGGAGGGGGCAGGGGGATTTCTTCTTCTTCTTCTACTCAAGTAAAGGTTAGAAGGGAGGGGGGATTATTTGACAGTTTATCACGTTCATCCCTCTGAACCTAAACCTTCCCTTAACTAGCGTGGATCTCGCTCTGACAGCTGATGTTTACTGGTAAAAACCTCCCACACTGTTTGCCTTCTCTAGTGTGTTTGTTTGTTGCACAGCGGGCTTGAAATTTAAATCTGCGTGACATTATGTCGGCAGGAATGCCAGCACAGCTGTGTATGGCACCCGCAGCGTGGCCCAGGAGACTTACTTCCAGCAGAACGGAGGCTCGCTGAGGAACTCGGGCATCCCGAACCACCAGGACAGCGCTTTCTCGCTACCCAGCAAGGCCCGGCACAGACTGCTGAAACACGGGGTTAACCTGCTCTGACAGGGCAGCGTCGGGTCGCCCGTTCAGGAGGAAATGTATTTCACTGGGAGAAGAACTGCCCTGTAAGTAACATTAAAAAAATAAAATGGAAAAAAAAGCTCTGCTGTAGGAAATTTTACAACAGGATTACATCTTCTTTGCTGCCCTCCAGCTGTGGTTTACTTGTTCCCATGCTGTACATTACCGTACACTGTGGCACTGTGCTGTAAAACCCTAGTGGATCTCATATTCACAGCAGAACTGTTTTTTTAAATTTATATTGTAACTATAAATTTGCTATGACAGTGGATGCTTGTTAAAGCTTAGTTAAAGTAGGTTATGTTTACTTCCATGCTTGTATGAGTCTAATTTTATTTGTTACATTTAGACAAAAAAAATAAATAAAGTAACTGTCTGCAGCAGATGTTTCTGTTGCTTTCACTCATGCATTTAGACTGAAGCCAGAATCGTTATCCTCTCCCACATTTGAGAAGAAAAACGTGCTTGTTCGCTGCTCCTGTATTGGCTTATTTGTCTAGAAGTTCTAAAGCATTTTATAATCAACTCTATGTCAGCAATCAAAAAGTGTTATTTAAATATTTGGCTATTAGGACTGTGATTTGTCTTTATTGCTGCCATTTACACAAAATGTGTGTATTCGAAGGTTGTCTGAGAAGAGGTTTGCTGTGATGAACTTCTGTGTGTTTTAAAATAAAATGTGATCCGCTCTGAGTTGGCCTCTTATGAGTTACTTTTCTCATAACTTGTTGAAAACAGCTGGGGTTGCCTGACCTTCTTATGACTTCAGTGTGGAGCCTATTGTTTTCTGCCTCTTGCTTAATGCCTCCGTTCAAACGACCATGAACAGGTGTGTGCAAAGCGGTCTGAAATGCCAAACGCATGCCTGTAAGATGTTCATACTTTTGCTCTCTCAGAATATCCTCCCCTATACGTGTTCCGAGTAAGGTCGTTCTCGACCATCCAGCTATGGAGTAATTAGGGCAATTAGCTAAGTAGCTGAATGTGAATGGGCTTGCTCGGCGCTCTGGGGGCGCCTAATTATGCAGGCGCATTCAATAAAAGGCAGCGGGGGTCAAATGGGTGGGCAAGGCACAAAAGGAGGGGCAGGGACTGTGAGGAGGGCCAGGATTCAAATTCTAAGTGGTGTGTTGTCCCCCCATTGTCAGTGGGGTATAATAGCGAGGGGTTCAAACTGGCCGCAAGGCTTTGGAGAGCTGGCATCAGAGAAGAAGTGGCCGCTCCTCGTCGCTGGAAAAGCACTGGGCGGAATTCGGGATTTCACCATGGCCTCTTCAAACTGCACGCGGATTACATCACTTTTCATTTTAATGATGCTGAGCTGCTGTGGAGTGTTCGGGCGCGCGGTGGGCACATCGGAGCGTTTGTCACGGGAGCCACACGAAGCGACTTTACGCACGGACCGGTGCGCGGAACTGGAAGCACCTTGGCTGGAGAACACGCAAGAAGCTCGCGTGGATAGCGGGACGCGTTTGGAGATCAGCATGCGGCACTTTTCCGCGAGAGCTTCACGTGGGTTGGTTTTTCCAGGAAAACCTCTGTTCGGCTTCGTCCGGCGCGTCTACCGCTGCTGTCAAGAAGGAGAAAACTGCAGGAGGCTGAAAGGGATTCAAGGTCGCATGAGAGGAGGTAAGAAAAAAAAAAAGAAAGAGAGAATACACCCAGGCAAAAGAAACTTTAACTTTTCACTTTAACTTCATGCTCGTCCTGTGGAGGTCAGATGTGCTGAGCGGGATTGATCCTGATGGGAGGGAGTATTTCTAAATAATCCCCCAAACAAACAAAAAACCCAACTAAAATCGAAGATCGAAGATAATCCCTGTGGTTAATCCTCCAAAACAGAGTTCAGTTCAATACATAAAACTAGCTGTGTGGTAACCACGGGAACGGACTCTTCACATCTGTAAGCATCAGCTGGCCTCCACACAGCTTCTTCTCATATTTCTTGAGCTTACCTGCTATATTAAGAATCTTAATAATTCCAGAGTTTAAAAAAAGTTGTGCTGCAAATTAATCAGGAGAGAAGAGAAACTTTGTTCAGTAAACCATTCTGAATGGGTCTAATGAGCGATGAACTAAGTGAATAAATTACAGGGATGAATTGGTACCTAATTTAGCAGAAAATTAAGCAAAAGAAACATGAATAACACGAAGCAGCCACACACAGAGTATGCATTCTGGCTTTTCCCTTTAAAAATATCATTTTTCAGCAGAGGTGAAGTGAAGACAGAAAGGCAGTTTGGGGGTGGATAATGACTTGAATAATGCAGCTGCAGGGAGGACTGTGTTATCTGCACACAAATGAGTCTTAGCTGGCTTAATGTTCCCTTCAAGAATTGTTGAGACATCCTGCTGACTCATTAACAAGGCATTAGGAGTGAAAACATCACCTCTGCGGCAGAGCCTGACATGAGTGAATGTGCTTCCCTGTGACATGAAATGCTGTACCGTGACTCTGGCAGACTGTTAATTGCCTCTTCTCCGCCTCACCAGATACGGGTGTGGAGTTTGTCCTCACCAGGGAGATCTTGTCATTAACGGTTACAAGAGCCGAGCTTCACCTTCAGCTTTCCAACCCGCAACATCTGGACATCCGCCCTGTGCTTCCATCCATGGCGAAGCACAAGCTTCCTACAAGGTACAGGCTCAAAACTCAAGAAATGTACTTTTGGTGTTTTTACACACACTCTTATTCAAGACCCAGTAATATCATTTGACTGATGGGCTCTGGGAATGGCTGGCCTGATTGTGACACTGTCTCTTGCCACCTTTAGGTACACTCTGGGGTCACGGGGTCACACCGTGGAATTGAGAGTGGACCTGCAGTTCCTTTTCCACAGCGCACAGGAGGTCATAGGTGGTCGAAGGCAGGGCCCCAGCTTGACAAACATCTGGCGGGTGGCGTTTTTGTCCGGTGGAGATCCGCCGGGTGAAAACCCCTTCGTAAAGGATCCGCAGGACAACATGTTGGGGAGTCGTCCTCTGGATCTGGGCTTGGTCCTGGGTTGCAGTCAGGGTGGAACTGAGGTGTCATGTAGAGCTGGTGGTGTTGACTTTACGCACACACCTTTCATGGCTCTTTATTTTGGATCAGGTTAACAGTTGGACCTGACTGTTTTTGCATGGCAGCATTCATCAGTCTATTGCCATTACCAGCTGAACACAAAAGGATGCACTTCAAATGTCAAAATGATTAATTTATAGGCTAAAGCTTATGTAAACTATCTATTTCTCTCTCTATATATGTAAATATGTACATTGTAAATATGACATACTGTAAGTTTGTGTAATTTTGTGGTTATGAGACTCGGTCCAGCAGCAAACCGCGTGGCCTCAGTCTGCTTTGTTCAGCAGCTGTCCTCCTTTAGCTACGCATGAATCTGCCTCGTGCTTCTATTTAAAGAAGTTTTCACAGTTGGTGGGAAAAGAAAGAAAAAAAACAACACCTGGACAAACAAAGGGCTTGCACATGTGCTGCGACCATGCTGAACTGAGCTGTGATTATTCTGTTCATTTGTGAGGACGTATGGTTAGACCCTCTGACCCTGTGACACTTTTCTATCCTACCTCAGAAACCGATGATTATCATCGTTCACTTTTTTTTGTGATTTTCATTTGTTTCATTTGTTTACTCAAAATTTGCTTTGCTTATGTGGTTGAACTGACCATAAAATAACTTATTGGCTACACAATAAATCAGCTATTAATAAAATTCTTTAGACGACAGTGTTGACTTTATTTATCTGTGTTGCTGTCCCTAAATTTATGGCACCGAGGAACACAAGGCATAAGATGGCACGACGCTGCTGCCATTCAATAAGGATTTCAAAATAAAAATATATACTTATGAAGGACAAACAGAAAATAAGAGATGAGAGTCCCAGCTAAAAACACCCCAAAAAAAACCCCAGGCGGTCCTGAGGTGGTGCTTTGCCTGACTTGGAAGAGATTCTTTTTTGTTTCTGGATTCAAAATTGTTATTTTCTGGAACGATTCTTTACCATTGTGAGATACAATTTTGCATCTTATCGCCAAATATATACCAAACTGAAGGAATATGACACAAAATGAGATCCAGATGTTCCTGATGTGGTGTGGCATGTGTGTTTTCAGCCTCTGTGGAGGTATTCAGTTTCAGGCTTGTTCAGTTTTTAGCCTTTTTAGACTATTTGAGTATTTCTATTATTACACACACACACACACACACACACACAATATCTCACCCTCTGACTCAGTTTGCCAGTGGGGGGTGAGGCACTCAAAGCTATTTGAGAGCTGCTACCCTTAATCTGAATAACAATAATCTGGCCAAAGGGTTCAGGCAGTGAGTAGCCACCATCATCTGAGAGACAATTATCCATTTGTGAAGTAATTAAAAAAAAAAAAAAATGAATAATGTATGTTATTGTGTTATTTATGCAAGGCGTCACATGACACGGGCACTTTTAAGGTTAAGAGGTTTAAGGTAGAGCCTTGCTTGTCCTGGATTTTTAGCTAACGCTGATATTTAGGCGGTATCAAATGATGTACTGGTTTTAAAGTAATAACAAGAATTATCTGATGACCTGATCTTTACTGCAGTTCAGTTAAAAAACAAATTCTTAAAAATATATTTGCACATATCAGACGACATATACCCTGATACAGACAAATGTGTGATAGATCAATAATAATTACCAAGCCAAGCCAATATGTTGGAAGCTATTCATGCATCAACAAAAGGTACAGTGGTCCCTCATTTCTTTATATGTTGTTAAGAAAATGGGAAATAGGTGCTGTGGATGACTGAACCATGCAGTCAAACTTGGATCTAAATCTTTTTTGAACTTTGTGTTCATAATTTCACCAATTTTGGAAAGATCGCCAACGCTGTGTCTCAAAGATGGCTGTCTACACTCACTGTTGTACCTCTGTACATACTGGATTAATCACTCCATAAGATCTGTTGCTGTTCAGTCCAGCTCGTGTCATTTAGCATAGATCAGTGTTTTCTCCTCGTTTCTCTTCATTAAGCACGACTTCTTTCCACTTAGACCACTTCTGTCCAGATGCATCTCTCAGTATCAGATCTTTTATGGATTTTTCAGTAAAGACCTCATTAGATTCCATAAATTACTTTTGCAAACTGTTCATCTGGTGAAGATATATTTGTTTAGGCTTTTGCCATGCAGAGAAATACCAAGTTTTCAACTAACAGCTCTGTGGGAGTCTCCTTGTTGGAGTAAAAACACTAGTTTGTGTGTCAAACTGTTATCTTTACAATTTTTCATAAATATAGCTAAAGAAATAGGAACAGATGTGTTCCTGCAACAGGCTACAAGCAGTAAAATGATTAAATACTACTTTTTGTTTTGCCAAGTTCTCTATTATGTGTAGATATTACTGGTTTATCCCTTACGAGTCTTTTATGCTCAAGTGATTGGTAACGTAACAGAATAAGTTCCTCTGAAAGTGGGGGAGGAACAAGGACTGCAGGGAAAATGAGCAGATAACACTACTTAAATACAACTCTGGCTCCTCGGAACAAAAGAAAGAGAAATGAGGGGTGGCTCAAGACTTTTGTACGCTACACCAAGTCCAGCATACTACACACTTTAATTCCAAAGTACTCGGCCTAAAAGAAATTCAATTAACCAGAGCACTATGTTCAAATATTAACTGACCTGGAATAATTGTAGGTGGTAACTCCTGGGTGGTGGAGGTGGAAGAACAGCAGCAACACATTCTGATAAAATAGCACATTTATTAAAAAGACAGCATTTATCAGCAGCTCCCATATATGCCATATCTGAGGCAGAAGATCAGGGGTCTCGTATACAGTTTCTCAGTCCACCTGCTGCTGCTTACATCCCTCAGAAGAGCAATTATTTACCAAACACGTGCGTATAAGGTACAACTTGCACACTCCATGTCTCACGCATACACATTCACGGCAGCAGACCCGGCTGTTCAAATTGAATGGGCTGCTGCCTGGGCAATGGGCAAGTTGGCTGATTTCTGCTGTTCAAATTTGTTTCCGTTTAAGTTGATCTCACGTTTAGTTTTATAAAAAAAAAAAAAAAAAAAAAAAAAAAGTTAAGAAAACATGCCAAAACAAAAACAAGTTTACAATAATTACAGAGCAATTCAAACGACTCTTTTACAATGATTTTTAAAAAACAAAAAACAAAACAAAAACAAGATTGAGTATTCTGACATGGCCTCAATAAACGCGATGACAAGACATGAAATGACGTGTTAGCTTGATTTAGCACGTTTCCCAGGTGAAAGAAAGGATGAGAGGTAATTATTTTGTACCATGTTAGGACTCTGATGAACAATTTGGATGGAATGACTGAAATTCTTTGGTTCTCTTGTGGGAAAAGAAAAAAAGCAGAGCAGATCTTCATTCCACTGCGGTAGTTAACTACGAGACCAACAACAAAAGGTCTGGAAAGAAGGATGTGAGGACACTGCTTGAAATAAGTTGTGGGTATATGTTTATTACACTTTTCCTGCAAAACTTTTGTGTTTTTTTAGTTGAGGTTAAGAACAGACTTGATATACATTTTAATTCTTCTAACATGTGTCCTGTTCTCCTAAAAAGAGTCCTTCCTGTGGAATGAAAATCTAGCCCTGAAAAGTTTTTTGTACAGAGAAGGAAGAAAAAAAATAAAATAAAAGGCTGTTTTGACATAAGCCAACAAAAGAGCCACCTCAAGGCGAATGATGGTAAAGCGCATTTGTATTTAACAATTCAAGGCAACAAAGACGCATGCACACGCACACGCACACACACACACACGACATTTTAAAATACACGAGGCAGTGCAAAATGTCACACCAATAATATATCACGTTTTAAAAAGTCAAACTAAAACAAATCCTGAGGAAAAAAAAAAATTCAAACAAATCCAAGCGTATTATAAAATATCTCCAGGTCAGCCCCGCTCCGATTTAAATTACACCTAACGCAATGGAAGATCCCATATATTCAGAGATAATCTCATTTGTTTAACAGACAGCTCATCTGGCTGCCTGTTAGAATTTTTATACTCTGTACCAATAACCATTTCTCCCCAGAAGAAAAGGCCACAAAGTCATCTTCATAAGAAACAAAACAAGATCAAAAAAACCCTCACTTAAAACCCCAAATTAAAACCAAAAACATTGTCGTCACACGATAAAAAGTGTGATCTTGTACCTTATATACAAACGCGACTGTGTAGACTTGCAGAGGAGCAGAATATGGTGACTTTGGCGCTGGATTAAATGAACGTCTTGCATCTTTTCAGAGGAAAGAAAGGCGCTTACACAGATTGGTGACAAATGAAATAAAGAAAAAACAAACCCCAAAACAAAAATCAGTCACACACTTGACGACTGCAGCGAGGAGACCTTATTTTCTGCTGTGCTATGAGGCATTTTGATGGGATGGCTTGGGTCCACTTGGCCCCCTGAAGCTGGTGTTATATTTTCCCTGCAAGGGGTGAGAACAAGGCTCCAAGAGGACATTGTGTGCCCCCCCCCCCCCCCCTTTTTTTTTTTAAACCATGCAAATTGTACACTATATTATAAATAGTACACTATTTATAATAAAGAACTATAAAAATTTCTTGATGGCTTCTTTGAGCGATGGACGCAAGCTTGCACATGACAAGGGTGGAGAGTCCACACCAAGCTGGGAGCAAGTTGTTGCCCCAAGTGGAGGTGGTTGAGTATCTCCAGGTCTTGTATGTGAGACAGAAGGAAGGAGCAGGTGTATGCTCCAGTGCTCTGTCATGGTGAGGAGAGCGCTGAACTTGAAAGCGAAGCTGTCGATTTACCTGTGGATCACTTATGGCCATGAACTCTAAATAGCAACCAAAAGAAAGACTGAGCAAATACAAGCGGTGGAAATGAGCTTCCTCTGAATGGTGTCTAGGTTCTGCCTTAAAGACTGGATGGCTATTTAGGTCAGCAGAGCTGCTGGATCTCTGCAAAAAAATGAGCCAGTTCAGCTCAATCAGGCATCTGACTTGGACCTGATCTGCGCTCCTGGATGAGGTGTTTCGGTTACGTCCAACTGGGACTAGGCTGGAGTAGACCCCGGACACGCTGGAGAGATTGTGTCTCTCTGTCCTAGGAACACTTGAAGGTAAAGGAGGTGGCTGGGGAGAGAGAGATCTCTGCTTAAGGAGCTGTCCTGGGACCTGGATAAGTGGCAGAAAATGCAGACAGATGGAAGGACTACACATTCTCGATATCCGTGTCATCAAGCGAGCCTAAGTGCCACCATAAAGGCAAAGGTCAACGCAATCAAATGGTCATCTTTGTCCTACAAGAAGAAACAAACAAAAAACAAACAAACAAACCTTCAAACCCGATGGGAGTGACTTGAAGGAGGGTCCAAGTCTAGTCTCACTTCCAATTAAAAAAATAAAAAATAAACATGCTGAGACTCAGTCAAGGCATTTTGGCATCACCAGCAAAATTCTGAAGATACTAACAATTAACCACTTAGGAAACCCCACCAGGTTTGGCTGCCTTAACCCAACCAAAAATAAAGTGAAAATATGAGTAAACTTCACACTAAAACAACCCAAACATGCTAAAGCTCCCGCATAAGACACCAGTCAGTTTCCTTCGTGACACACTTATATGGAAACTTCTGGAATCAGTGCCAAGGCACACTGAAACACTGTTGGTTTGTTCTTTCATTTCTCACCAGTCTGTATGAAATAAGAGTAAGATATTACAACATTCAAAAGAAAAAAAAAAAACAAAAAAAAACAAAAAAAAAAAACACACACAACACTACCATAAACTGGCTAAATATTTTCTGGCACCAAATTTTTAAACCACCATCAATCACAATGAGGAGGACTGAGGAGTAAGGAAGCATCCACGACGCCTGAATTATTAATCACTTTTCAAGTACTGCGTATGGCAACAGCAATACTAGTCAGAGAAGGGAGAGGAGGATTGGGTGGATGGGTGGTGAGTACTTAAGACGCATTAGTGAAACAGGCAAAGTTACAAAATCATCCTCAGAGTAGAGCTAAGCACTTAAGGTAAGTAACTAGATACATTAACAGGAGACTTCACAACAACGCCACCAAAACCAAGAAACAAAGCTTCTTTTCAGTCTGCGTGGAAAGCCAACAAGAACATTTTTGTCCAAAAGATCAAAGCGGACGCCGACAACATAGATATGTGAGGGGGGGGGGGGGGGGGGCTCATAGATTTCATTTTGTCCCAATTTGATCAACTCAAAAGACCGAAATATGACCCCACGGGAAATTCACAATGTAACTACTCAAAAATGTACAGGCAACACTGAAACGTTTGACGACAACAGAATGGAAAAAGCTAAGAGAAGAATTGAATAAAGGTTCACACATAACATCCGGTACACAGTTGATTATTATTATTTTTTTTTAAACTTATATTATTGTTGTGCTTTCTCACCTCTCAGAGGACAAACATCCGATATACAAAGAGTGACTTGGAGAATACATGGCAAGTGTATCGAGGGGGGGTGATTTGTAATCATTTAGAATCCTAATATCAAGAAGTCCTGACCTGTTGTGATAGTTTAACACTTCAGAGTCAACTACTCACATTTGTTTTAAAAACACATTTTGGACAGAGATATAAAATTCAAATTTAAAAAACAAAACAAAAAAAAACAACAACAGGCCACCATGTTTGAAGTTTTCTGATAAAATAACAAAAATGACATTCTTTGGTGAAACAAAAGACACGCACTAGTGAATGAACAGAAAAAAAAAGGCAGATGTCACAGAAAATACAGCGATGTAACTGACTCAATGAAGCTTTTCACAGCATGAACTTTGCCTCTCACCAAATATGAATATGGCGTCTTTTACTGAAGGAAACTGCTTTTTTTTTTTTTTTAAAGATTAGATGTGCGACTTATAAAATAAATCCATCCTCGGGATGACCCCCCCCCCCCAAAAAACAAACAAACAAACAGACAAACAAAAAAACCGACCAAACAAACTCCAATAGGGTCTTGTAATTTGTTATCACAGATGAGCACATTTTTTGATGCCCCTGATTTAGTATTTGGTGGAACAATACCAAAGATGTTCATCACTGCACACAGACGCATTTCTGAAACCCGACCTACATTTACGTAAAGGCAAGGCGAATTAGACAGCAAGTGAGCCCACCGGTTTGCAAAGGACTTTCTGATATTTCAACATGGCAGGTAGAAGATGGCACGTCAACAAAAAAGGACCAACTAGAACAGAAAGATACGAATATTCCATCTCTGCACTTGTCTCTCAGATGACAACTGCATTTCCATTAACCGTGACTGTGTTTGATTTCTAGTTAGTTCTATTTAATCAAATTCTCAGCAGTACCATTTCCAATTTGAAAGTAACATGTCTGGCCAGATGCTGAGCAGGAGTGCATTCTTTCTACGCCCCGTACAAAGCAATGCTTTTTAGTTTACAAAAACCGTCCCGGACCAAACACTCTTGAGCATCCTTTTAATGCCGAAATGTTTTTTTTTTTTTCTCCCCAGCCTTTGAAGGACTGGTGTGGAAATGGCTAACACTGTTCAAAAGGGTCAGCAGAGGTGGATGCAAACAAATTCACAGAGAAGCGCACAGCATACACTTCCTGCATCCCCCCCCCCCCAATTCTTACAGCATCTGCGTCGTCTTGCAGTGGGTCTTCCAAAAGTTAGTCTTCTTTGTGTACTTCCTTGTCCAGCCCTCTCCTGTGTGTATGTTTTACCTGTGCTGCTGTTACCATCCCTCCCCCCCTCATTCTCCTCCTCCCTTCCTTCACAGTCCCGTGTCCGTCTCGTTAGTAGATAGTTTTAGCTCACAGCCGGCAGAGGCAGAACAGTGTTGGGATGAACACCCCAAACGCAACGAGGATGGGAAACATTAGGCTGCTGTTGTCAGCTGCGTATGGGTTTGGTGTTCGGGGGCCTGACTGGACCCTGTGATGGGTACCTTTTGGGGGCTTTTTCTTCCCACCTTCCTCGCCTACTTCACCCTCATCATCGTCGTCGTCATCGTCCTCAGGCTTCTCTAAGCCAGGGTGAGGTTGAAGCTTTGGTACATCTTAAAAGATGTAGAACAAAAGTCAGGGAGAACTCGCTGGTCCCAGAAAGTCAAAATGCTTTAGTCAACACACTTCACTGTAAAGTGCTGAACAAGTGTTTAACAATCTCAGGACTCACCTTCTAATGTCCCCTTCATCACGTAGAGAGCGCAGATCTTGGGGTTGTCATAATAACCCTGAAACAGCAGATTCAAATGTAAGCAAAACGTGTATCCACATACTTTCAAAGCTCCCATTTAGTTGTTTGAGTTTCCATATTTGTTTCTCGACTTCCCATTCAGTTTGTGGTGTACATTTAATCCCATTTTGTGTCCAAATGGAGTTCAACTGATTCAGGGAAGGAAATCTTTTTAGACAGGAAAAATGCAAAGAATGCCAGTGGTCCACAAAAAAAAAAATGGAAGAAAGAGGTCACTGCAGAAACTTTCCCAAGTATGCCACTTTATACATTTAGCATACAGTTGCATGCCCTACAAACAGGCTACCTGCTGTCATTCAGAGCTTTAAAAGGAATCATAAAGCTGTATTTTTTTCCCCTATGGCTGCAGCTCATTGATCAACATTTATTAGTATAAACTGAAAAGTGTAATAATTATGATGCATGTGTGCGAAAATAAATGGTGACTAGACAATTTCAATTTGGAGTCATTCAGTGAAACTAGTTAAACACATTTGAAATGAGAACACTACATAGAATATTTGTACAGTAACAGAACCCATGACTTAATTTTGGTCATGTTGCCACGTCACTCCAAAACCGCAAATAGCAGTCAATAAGAAGTCACACGCATGTGCGCATTTTATTATTTTATTGATTTATGTATTTTTATATGTGTGTGTGTAAGTAGTCCTACTTAATTAGGTCAAGTAAATTTGATTTTAATTCATTCATGCTCTTATATCTCAAAAGTCTAAAGTCGAACATGATGGATTATGTGAATGGGAAACACAATACTGCTGCTACACTCACACTGGAGATACTTAACAAAATAAGAATTATTAACTTCTGATAAGGAAATAAATAGCAGGTCACACCAATGAATTAAAATAAATCTCAAAAAGAAAAAACCAACAACAATAAAAACTTACTTGACCTAATTAAGTAGACAGACACACACACACACACACACACACACACCCCATTTTCAAAGGCACTTATTGGGAACCTCACTGATAACATCGACTCCACTATTAACAGGAGCATGAAAGAGATTCAAGATATAAAAATATGGTACAAGATGCACGATCTAAACTATTCTAAAGACAATTAGGTTGAAAAGCTTCAAGACACTATGGGGGATAAATGATACCAAGGAAGGCAACAAGGTTTGTGAGTCAGCTGAGACAAGGGCATGCCTCAAAACACAGGGTTCAAGCACTGATGAAATTATTATTATTTTTAATCATTACATTAGCATTACATTGTTTAAAGGAAAATAAGATGTTACAATGTTAACCAATCCAACCATTTTGACACCCCCAACTTTCGCAGACATTACCCACAAAACTCTGACCACCTGTGTCGATATGAAAATAGATGCAAGTAAACATCCAATAAATTCACAGGCAGCGCGGTTGTCCTCTACTCAGACAACACCCTGGCCTGAACTAAATAAACCACTTCTAGCAGTGAGAGTCCTGTTTTGCGCTGAATGTTGGAAAGGACAGCTTCAGATAATATCTTGATGTGATTCTCCTGATATTTACCAAAGCTCGTGTGTCAAGATGATCCAGAAATGAATAAACGCAAAATCACTGAAACGAATGTGAAACAGCACGCTACATCTGTGACATGAAAACAGACTGTTCAGAAAGAATGAAAACCACAGATGTGCCACACTCTTAGTAATCCTGTCCTTCCTCCGCTACTAATTTGAATTCACCACCTGCAAGCATCAAAGCAAGTGATGTACACCTAGGTTTAATTTTTAGCTTATTTATAACAATTCATAATCTAACAGGTAGTTGTAGTGATATCAGGGAGGAAAAAAACAAAACATCATTTAATTTATTTATTTGTTTTTTTTAAGAAGCATGGTAGGGTCTGGGCTTTAGGCTTTTTTCTTCAGGGGCTTTTGAGTTTAACAGGTTCTGTGACTCCACCCATAAACAGCATCTGCTGTGCCAGTTATTTTCTTCAGTTCCTTGACAATAATAGTAGGAACAGGAAAAAAAAAAAAAAAAAAAGCCACATCAAGTTCACTCTCCCCTAAGAGCCAATAAGATACTGGATGGTTATCAGTCAGTTTCACAGCCCACACACCAACTGGCTATCAAGAGACACTTTCACAAAGGGAGTTCATTATGCAAAGCTTTATGTGTGTCAGGGGTAATGGCACCCATGACACACAAGTAGTTATGCTCATATCTAGATCAAACTGCATTTGAGTTATATTAACATAAAGTGAGTACTACCTTTTCTCCCAACCTCTGACTATTACACATAGCTGCTTGTTGCCATCTTACAATGCTAAAACACTATTAAAGATATAGAAAATAAGAATTAAACACTTAGTTCATTGCTGTTTTTGGACATGTTGGGTTTAAAAAAAGAAAAATAAAGAAAAGTGTTTTAAGCTCAACAATTGACAAATACTTCCAAATACAGCACTCTTATGTAAATGGCCTGCATTACACATTCATGCACTGGTGATGGCAAGCTACATTGTAGCCACAGCTGCCAGGGGGGCCCTTTGACCACCACCAGTTGGCAGACATGGGGTTGCCCAAGGATATTTAGCATGCAGCCAGGAGGCAGCCTGGGATCGAACCACTGACCTTCTGATTAGTGGCTGACCTGCTCTGCCATCTGAGCTACAGCCCCATCCCACACAGTATGTAAACTGTGTGTAAAAATAGCCAAGCTCAGATAATTCAACAAATTAGAACTCACCTTTACAAACTCCACAGTGAGCTTGCCATTGAAAGTGGACACCTCTCCCTGCACGCTCAGCTTGCCCCGTCTAATAGAGAAGGGCACGATCTCATCATGAGCAGTACTGTGTCCTACTCGATCAAATATATCCAGGTCCTTCACCACCACGTGGCCATTTAGACGAACATCAAACACCTGGAAAAACATTCCTGAATCAGTAATGATTAACACCTCATTCTTGTACTGTCACTCACAGACACGTTTAACAGGGAACATTAACAACTCATAAAGTACAAGAAAATGTGGATTAAAGGTGAGGTTATGATGTTCCTTTTACACAGTGGTCATGAGATGGGAAATATACTGGGCCATAACCAATTTAAATGCAACAAAAAATGTTTTTATATAAAAATGCTTCCTGTCCCTTTATTCATTATTCTCACTAAATTAACTTCTTATTAATTAGCAAATCATACCATGAACAGCCTTTTAAAACTGCCTTACCTTTTGCTGTGACTGAGCAAAGTAAACTTCTGCATACTTCATAACCAGTATATACTCTCCTTCTTCACGAATGGGGACGTCATATCCAAAGCTGTCTTCATTGTAGCGCTCTGTCTGGTACAAAATCTGGTCCTCCTGATTGGACCGTAGTATTGGCAGACGCATCCCATAATTAGAGGCTACAAACGGACAACATCATCAGGCTCGGTATGCAATCAGAAGACAAGATCTGCCTAACAGCAAGAGTACTAGAAATGTGCTGCTTTAGTTGACTTGCAGCATATTGCAAAACCCCACAGACCTTCTCTACATTTGATGACATAACAGCACCGTGCGTCAAAAAAGTAACCAACCATGCTGCGTTTTCACCAAGGTTCAATAAGTTTGCCTCAAAAATGGAACCAAAAACTGTTCTCCAGTCACGCTGATCACATCACTACCTGCTTCCTCTACATATTGAGTGGGGCGGGGCTGTAGCCCTCTATGCTGACTCCTCATAAGTTTGGAGCTACTTGCGGAAGCCAGAACACGCAGGGGTTTCTGCAGGAAATGCCAATTTTACCTCCGTGGAGCACCTACCTTCACAATGTCACTCTCACTAGAACATCAGAGGTGAAGCCTAGCGAAGACACGCACGCATCTTAACAGTTAATCACGTTCACTCACCTTTACCAAGTTTCCCTTCCAGTGGGTCCTTTTTGTAGTGAATACCGTGCACATCTACATGCGCGTCGCCCCCGGCATTTACAGCCCAGATAACCCGTTCAGAGAGGCTGGGCCCCCCACCATCTGCCCAGGACTGCTCGGACAGCAGCGACAGCACCGCTGCGACCAGCCCGGCGACGAGCTGCGCCGTGACCCGCTGCATTACCTCACACCGCCTGCTCCTGGACACACAGACAGATATTCAGCGTCGGTATTTCCCCGCATGCGGCATGTAACATTAACTGTACCACATTAGCCAGTGTCAGGAGCTAGCAAGCTCGTCTTGATGACATGAAACATGATATCTTTAAGTTAGCCAGTATGCTAACAGTACCGGCAGTGGCATTTTGCACATACACACGGAAAATGTCAGTCAATTATTAAACAATTATTGTAATTTCACGGTGACAAAGTCACGACATATCACCTCTGTATTCATTGGCCAAAGAATAAAAGACGACGAGAAATTAGCAGTGAATAACGTTGGTTATTTAGCTAGGCTAGCTTGCTAGCTAACCTACCTGTCTAACCAGAAATTCTTGGTGAATGAGAGCCCGGCAAATCTTACCTTCCCCTGCCACAAATATCTCCAACCTGGATTTTTCCAAAGTATAGGCGTGTCTCTGCTTGCCCTGTGAAGCTGAGTGCCTACAATCTACACTGTGCGATAACTTCACCTAGTGCAGATATTGTTAGTTGCTGCTGACTACAGCCTCCTACACTGACTTTCATTCAATGTGTGCATCCAAATGAACATTTGCTCTGCTGCTAGCTGCAGCTGCTGGCAGTTTGCAGGGGGCGGAGCAACGCTACCTAACTACACTTCAAATGACTGACAAGTACTTCGTCCAATCACTTTACTCCGCCGCTTAAAGGTTTCCCGGACCGTCAAACACATTTTGTATAACACAAACCAATCACACAATTCTTTGTTTAAACACAAAAAACACAGCTATTAATTCACTTTTAGAAGAATATGACAGAAAATTACTTTTTGAGGGCTGGAACAATTATGCACACTTAATAGAAACAGGCAAGACTTGTCGTGCGTCTTTTTTCCACGTCAAGTGAGGGATTTCAGCTTGAAAGCCCCGAGTTTAGCCTTAAAGGCAACATAGCGCAGAAGAGTCTTTAGAAGAGTTTTAGGAAGTGACTATGAGGCATAAAAATATTTTAAAACTTCTAAACTCTAATGAAACTATCATTGTGGACTTCACAGCGTGTGAAGTGCTGTATTTTTCAATACTTGCTTAGGATTAAAGCTTTTTTTTGCCCGTCGGTTTAACCATCAGTCCCTTCAAAAAAGCCGCTCGAGGGAAGGCTGTTAAGAAATCTGACAGCTCTACTCACTCTGTAAAAACAAAGGGGAAAAATATTCAACGCTGTACTTCCAGTATTTTGTTTTTTCTTTTAAATACAATGAACTGAACTATCTAGTCATACAGCATGCAGCACGTGTTCTTTAAGAAGAAGTACCGCCCCCTGTTTTTCCGGTATGGTAGGGTCTCGGCCAATTGGGAAAGTCCAACGCAACGCGCATCCAGGAGAGCCCTCTGCGCGAACACGGGGCACCTGAGATTTGACCAGAAAGAGATGAATGAAGATAGTTGCTATGGCAACGGCCAACCGCCACGGATGACAGGTGTTTTACGACTGCCCTTTTCCCTTTTTAACTTGCTAAATATCCTTTCTTCTTAAAATAAAGCCTAATAAAAAGAAATAGTTTAGTGCAGCTGTTTCTCTGTTTGAACCAGTACTGACCGTAGTGTTACGGTGGCACACGCCTACAGAGACCTAGTGTTTCCACGAAGCACATTGGCTTGTTGCTGCTTTACAGACATTTAGGGCTCGGCTACATCTTTTTCTCCAGAAGACAAATAACCCAGAGGCAGCACGTGATAGTGCAGCTATGTCGTGGGTGTTGCAGTGCCCGCCTCACTGTTTGGTTGTTTGTGCATGAAAACTTCATCTTGCACTGAAAATGTAGGCAAAGCATTAAAACAGACGTGTTCTTTAACTTTGTTGGTTGCTGCACATATCAGAGTACTCTGAATATGGTCAGTTTCTGAATAGTCTTACCTGTGAATTTTAATAAAGAGATTATAAAAACAAATGTATGTATGTTTGTTTTATGGAAAATTATTAATTTGCATGTAATTGTCAAACATATTCTCAATAACGAAACTGATAAAAGTTCACACAGGAAGAAGGCACAGTTAACCTCACCCACCTTCACCCACCACTCCTTGCATCCTCACTGTTACACCAGAGCATACCTCCAGTTCTCCAGGCTCTGTTGCACCTGTCCCCTCCTCTCACTACAGATCACAATGTCGTCTGCAAACATCATAGTCATAAAGACTGCTGCCTGACCTCATCTATCAGCCTGTCCATCACCACTGCAAACAAGAAGGGGCTCCCTGATTGATCCCTGATGTAATCCCACCCCCTTCTTGAACCTTTCTGTCACACCTACCGCACACCTCACCATTGCCTCACTCTGCTACTCCTCACTTCCTCATGCAGTACCACAGTTCCTCTCTTAGTACCCTGTCATATGCTTTTTCTAGAACCGTAGATGACATTTGATGATTGTACAATAATATCAAAACATACCCAGCTAGCAGACTCACAGACATGCCCAGTACAGTATAACAGTCTTGAGCTACCTCTTTGGTTTTAAGCAAGCCTTATTGGAAACACCTTCCGTTTTTAGCATGAAAATGATCCCCAAAACACTGTCAATGCACTAAAAGCATGTCTAGATAGAAAAACACACAATGTTACATTATCAGTCATGGATTAGGCCTCCCCAGAGCCTGGACCTCAACGTTACAGAAACATCTTGAATGGAACAAAAGGCAGAAACATCCAAAGAAGAGCATTGAATGTCCTCCAAAAAGCTTGGAGAACTATTCCTGAAGACAACTTTAAGAAATTACAAGAAAACTTGGCAGAGGGAGTTCAGGCTGTGTTAAAGAACAACATTTGGTCTCATCAAATGTTGACTTTCAAGCTCTTCAGAACTGCACAAGCTCTGTTTTTGTCTTTTATACCGACTGCATTCCCACGCATGTTTGCACATATTTAAATAAACCGCTGCATCTGTTTGCCGCGTTCCTAGCAAAATATAAAGAAATCAGGGTTGGCTTGTGATTTTTGAATACTGCTATATGAATGACAAATATTATAAGGAGGGCGGAGATTTGTCCTCAGGACATGCAGTAACAGCAGTCTCACAATCATTCTTAAAATGAATGCATTATAGAAAAACAAACAAAAGGTCCACACTGAAATAATCTGTTGTCATGTTTTCATTTTGATCGAAATATCAAACTAAAGACAGCAACACATTTTCCTTGGCAACATCACCACAATAAAAGGGGCTCAAATGTAAACACCTTTTATTCTTCTACAGTTAACTTGGCGGCTATTTTGTTTACTTTGTTAGACAGGAATGCAAATGTGCATACTGAATGTAATAAATGTCTTTGGCATGCATAGAATTTTCTTTTGACAGCACTGACATGTGGAGCATTACCACAAATACAATCATTGAGACACCGACAGACAGTACATTTACAACGTTATCACATCCACTGTAAATACGCTTCATATACGTTATTTCTACTGTGTAATCCCAGACAGGGCAAGGTGTTTCTTAAAAGAGAAAAACAATCTTGACATTGGCAGGATAGTGTCAGTTTGGCTCCACGGATTTAAAAGCTGTGCATCTTGTTCTTCTATAAATATTTCATCTGCCCTTCATCCCAGACAAGTGAATAACATACATGAAAAGTATTTATATTCAGCAGCTCATTATCATCAGTCTACTGAACTGCATGTCACACAGTGGTGCATTTTATCAGACTTTAACTGGCACAGTGAAAAACCACAGATGGTCACACAGTTAGGATACACAGTTAGGACATTGCCACCACATGGTTTCCTCGGTGGAGCACCAATGTCACACAAAGGTCGTTCTGGTTACAGTTTCTAATATAACACATACTGGGTGAATATATAGTGGAATTTTCAACAGTACAGTGACCTTTAACATCTTTTCTACAAACATTCGGCCTCTCATTCTGACGCCGTTGTACATCAAAGGTGACATTTTGTGAGACGCGTAATTAGACCACGTAAAGACTAAGACACCAGCGATTTATCCACAGAGGAAGTTATTAGTGTTAATTAAAGTGCAAAAAAAAAACAACCCAAACATAAATTAGGTAATCATCAGCTAGGCTACAGCGAATTCTGCCTCAGTTGAACTGGAGACTTTTCAGGAAGAACACTTATTGACTGAAAGCGTGAGGTGACGCCTTCACTCTGTAACATTCAAAGTAGTTTTGTTTTCCAGTGTCATTCAGAGTTGGATGGCTCAGAAGTTCTCAGTATGTCGTCTTGTTGTAGTTAGTCTAGTGTAGAGAAGGACGTAGCTTCACATTCAGGACCGATCATTTTAATGATCTCAGCGAGACATCATCCGTACAAACTCTGAAAGGAGAGAAGAAAGAGCACGAAACTGCAACTGCAGCTCAGCCACACTCTACGCTACACCTTAAACAGGTTGTCTGAAAAGGACGTTTTACCTTCAAAGTCGACAAGTCCGTCCCCATTCAAGTCCACATCCCTTAGGATGTCTTCTACTTCCTTCAGACCAACCTGAAAAACCAAAACCAAACAGGATGGTAGCAGTGAGTAAAGCACAACAAAAAACGTCTATTTCATTAACGATAACTCTCTCGCTCTGAGCTGAACCTTACTTGTTGTCCCAACAGTTTTCTCATTGCGTCTCTGAGCTCCGACGTGCTTATGGCACCATCTCCATTAGTGTCGAACTGAAAACAACAAGCCGAGGTTCAGTATTGAAAACAGAAAAGTAGCTAATAAAACCACTTGAATCCAGACAGTCTCACCTCCCTAAATGCGTCTTTTAGCTCCTTTATTCCAATCATGTCCGCAGTTTCGGCGAGGAGTTTTGGGCCCATCAGCTCTACGAAATCCTCAAAATCAACATGACCTCCCACTTAAAAAAAAGAGAGGATTTAGTACAAATTTCAAACCTCAAAAGACACAGAGGATATAGTTATATGTGTGATGTGTATAGATGACTGCTTGTCCTTACAGTTCATGTTGATCTGTTGGCTTAGTTCTATCAGCTCCATTTCAGTTGGCATGTATCCCATGGTCCTCATGCAGTTTCCGAGATCTTTGCAGCTGATGAAACCGTCCTTGTCTTTGTCAAACTCTTTGAAAGCATCTCGGAGCTCTGTTATAAAAATAGTAACAGAAATCGTATTAGTAATTGAATTATATTGATCCCTAGATGGTATATATAAAAGATGGCTGTAAATGTACAAGTATAGAGCAAGTGGAAGGGCAAAATTGCCTTAATTATCCATTCTTACAAATGACCAGAACGGGGTGACTAATTTGATTGCACTTGATTTATGACCCCAGTAAACATGTTCCTTTTTTCAAAAATCCTAGTTTTGGGTCTCATTTATTACACCAGGATGTTCATTTAGTAAATTGTTGTCTCATTAGAAATTAGATAATAGCTAATAAATCAAAGTACGATGTGGCGTGTTCTTGTTTTTGCTCAAAAACACCAGTCGCTCCTCACATATGGTTCAAAAAAGCAAATAATAATAATAGTCAAAATATTGAACTCAGAGCATGAATACAGTTCCCCCTGCCATCCTCAGAATCAGGTTAAAGTTCTGCCAAAACGAAGAAGAAGCGAACATGATCCAGAACACGTCTCTCTACTTTTAGCTACAACTCATTTTCACTGACTGAGGCAAAGTATGAGACAAATCAAAATTTATAATCCTTTTTGGAAAACATGGATGCTGCATCCTCTGGACTGAAGAAGTCGGGGACCATCCAGCTTGTTATCAGCACCCAGTTTAAAAGCCTGCATCTCTGACGGTATGCAGGAGCCTATAGAATTTGCAACTTGCACACCTGGAAGCGCACTGTCAATGCTGAAAGGTATATATGAGTTTTAGATCAGCAAATGGTCCAGGCATCGTCTGAATGGGATGACCTCACATATTTAAAAAATATTGGAAACATTGCAAAAGGGAAAATATGACGAAGAAGAGCCAGGACTGTTTAGCAGCTAGAATCACATATCAGACAAGAATGGGACAACATTCCTTTCCCAAAGGTCCAGCAGCTGGTCTCCTCACTTCGCAGACATTTACAGTGTTGTTAAAAGTAGAGGGGATGCGACATAGTGGTAAACATGGCATTGTCCCAACTTTTTTGAGATGTGTTGCTGCTATTAAATTTAAAATGAGTTCATATTTTTTCTTAAAATTATCCATTTCCTCAGTTTAAACATTTGACATGTTTTCCATGTTCTGTTGTGAATATAATATTTGTTTATTAGATGTGCATTTTGTTTTTATTTACATTTTTGCACAGCGGACTGGGGTTGTAGCGTCTGTGCATTGATCTGTACTCTAGCCCTTTCATTTGCACGTTGTTTCCATTTACAAATCCTGGTAATTTTAGACTTATGTTATGAAGGATTTGAATAATTTGTTTCATCTTTTCACTCTCTGTTTTGTTTATCTTAATGGCCTCAGCAAAGAAAGAAAGTGACAGCATTAAGCAAAGGGAAACTTACCATCCATCTCTTCTGGCCTCAGCTCTCTGTCCTGTTGAGAAAAAACAGCACAAAATCAAAATTACAATCCGCGAAGAAAACATTCATCATCATCATCATCATCATATCAAATATTCTTCTGCATATGTGCTCTATGTAGACATACTGATGACAATGCTGTGACTTGAGTGACGCCTGACTCTAAATCAGCAGTATTTTCCATAACAGTCCGCAGACGCCAAGTAAACTTCAGCTAAAGTAAAGATGTAAGAGCAGATTGGAAACGATCTCATGTCGTGATGACCAAACTTCTGGCATAAATAGGCCAATTCCTATAAAGCATAGCTGGGAATAAAGACTCTGGAGATCATAGAAGAATGTGACTGTTTCTATTTTTTTCCTGCTTGCTTACAATGGCTTACAATGGCTTACAATAAGTGCAACCTTTAAAGGACAGAGAAAGAGGCAGACATGTCCCAGAGTCCTCAGGGGTTAACAGCAGGAGTCGTGTGAAGTCTAAACACAACACTGAGGGCTGACATTGGGCCCGAAGAGCTCTCAGATGGGAAAAAACTGACATAGAAAACAAAGAAGAAATATGAGCCCAGAGGACCAGCCAACCCAACATGAATGCACGTGCAGTCCACGAGCAAAGCCTGTGTCAATCAGTCACTGCTAATACATCAACCATTATCGGTTATCCAATATACTTATGCTACAGAAAAAGCTGAACGTCTTTGCAGCGCAACACATCAGAGCAAAACGTTTCAAAGACGCTTGTTTGTTTTATGCAAATCACCATCGCGATCAGTCACCACAGTGCAGACAGGAAAATACATGAGCTGTGGATTTTGTGTGTTCTTACAGGAATAGGTTGACATTTAAGGCAATAAAAACTTTTTGCCTTTCTTGCCAAGAGATAAATTACAATGACATCATTCTCATGTCTGTGTGATAAATATGTTGACTCAGGGGGGAAACAGCTAGCCTCAATCTGTCTGAAAGTAGCAAAATCCACCTATCACCCTCTAAAACTCACAAACTAACATATCACACCCTTTTCTTTACAGTGTGTTGAAGTGCACTTGCTGCTCTAGCAATAGTATAGCAAATAACCTCTCTAAAAGGGGACCTATTATGTTTATTCCAGCTCTATATGTTTGTTGGACTCAGCTGGAGTGGTTGTGAATAATTCAGTTAAAAAAAAAACCTTGTTTATCTCAGAAAAAGAGTTTTTACAGCAGTCTGAAGCCTGAGGTTTTAGCCACAAGGATTACTTCTACACACACCGTTCAACACCTTGTTAACACAGACATCTAATCAGCCAACCACAAGGTTGTTTGTACCAGAGGTTGATCTGGGTATTTTAGAAACAGCTGATCTGCTGGGATTTTCCCCACACAACTGTGTTTTATGTGGTTCGCTTTATAGATACTGGTCTGAAAAAGAGAAAATATGCAGTAAGCCGTAGTTCTCTGGATGAAAACACCTTATTGATTACACAGGCCAGAGGAGAATCCCCAGACTGCTTCAAGCTGATAGGAAGGCGACAAAAACTCAAATAAAAACTTGTTATAACCAAGCTATGCAGAAGAGCATCTCTGAATGCACATGTAGAAGACCACACTGGGGGCCACTCAGGTCAGCTTAGAACAGGAAACTGAGGGTACAGTTTACACAGACTCACCAAAATTGTGCAACAGAAGACTGGAAAAACCGTGCCTGACATGACGGGCCATGATTTCTGCTGTGAAATTTAGATAGTAAGATCAGAATTTGGCCTAAACAACATGGATGAAAGCATGGATCCATCCTATGTTGTATTAAAGGTTCAGGCTGGTGGTGTAATGGTGGAAGGAATTTGAATATATTAATGTATTTTCTTGGCTCACTTTTGGGTCCTTTGGGACCAAATGAGCATATAATCACCACAGCCTACCTGAGTATTGCACATTGTGCCCATTTTCTGATGGCTGCTTCCAGCAGGTAACACACCATACCAAAAAGCTCAAATCATGTCAAACTGGTTTATTGAACATGAACATGAGTTTACTGTAGTCAGATAGCCTCCTCAGACACCAGATAGCAATCCATAAGAGCACTATTAGGATGTGGAGAAACAGGAGACTCTCATCACGGATGTGCGACTGACAAATCTTCAGCAACTGTGTGATGTTCTCATCTTAATATGGATCAAAATCTCTGACTTCCCCACACCTTGATGAATCTGTGCCATAAAGAATTAAATCAGTTCTGACTCAAAAGTGAGTCCAACTTGAACTAGCAATGTCTACACTACATATACACATTATCCATCTATTTTCTTCTGCTCATCAAATTCAGAGTTGTAGGGGCTGAGGCTCATCCCAGCTGTCACAGGGCAAGAGGCAGGATACACCCTAACCCTGGACGGATTGGCAGACTGCTGCAAGAATAACACATAGAGATAAACAACCAATTACATCTACAGTCACTTTAGAATCAACAATTAACTGAACCTCATTCATGCTTTTGGACTGTGGGAGAAAGCTAGAGTACCTAGAGAAAACATACAAACTCCACACAGAAAGACCCCAAGCTGGATTCAAACCCACAACCCTCTTTTTATGAGGTAACAGCGCCAGCCACCATGCCACCTCTATACACTATACTGCAAAAATGGAAAAGCATAATAGGCCCCCCTTAAAACCACAACATGCCCCCCTTTTAATACTTTTTTATATGGATCGAGTAAACAAGCTGCAGCACGTTAATTAATGGAAGCTTAAGCAGTGCTGGGAGGCGTATGCTGTTATCTTTGGACAGGAACAGGCTTGATGTTTGCCCTTCTTTTTAAATCTTGGCACTAAGCTAACTAATCCAGCTCCAGCTACACATTAACCTGACAAGCGGAGCAGTATGTCAGAATGCTGCTGTAATATTTTGTGCACTCACTGCACAAACATGCAGATTTTTGATGTTAAAGCGAGAACAAGAGAGACAGAGAAAAGGTGTGTCTGCATTGCTACAGCTGGTTGTCCACGTGTGACACATGTTTGGACTGTTGTTGGGTTACATGCATTGCATTTAATCTTTCTGACCTTCTTCTTCACCAGTGAATTCCAAGCTTATAGCTGAAAATGATGTACAATTAAGTTGCAGCTTCTTTAATAATTGCAGAAATGACAGCTTCTCTGACAGGAAGGAGTCATTAAAGAGAATTTTTGTCCAGACTTACGTACAGCCTGCCTGCACTTTGCCATGCCTTTACTCAGGAAGACACAGGATTGTCCCAGTATGTTGCTCACGAGAACGCAGTTTTGTGTCACCGAAACAATGGAGTCCTGATAAGACCCAAGATACCCAGACTGGCCCATCTCCTCACAGGACAGCACCACTCTGACTCTCCGCTCAGCATCCTGGAGCATCTTTCCAGAGGGGTGCAGAGACACAGCAGAATGGAACAAAGATACAAGTTGAGAGGGGAATCGTGAGCTCTTATGAGAAAGTCACTATAGACCTCCTGTATACTTTGAGGGATGACACAGCTGAGCTTTGCAGAGTAGAATAATACTATCTAAGAATTATATATCAGTGCCTGTGTGTGTGTGTGTGTGTGTGGTGGTGGTGGTGGGGTGCAAGTGTGTATACAATAGAAACAATGTGGAAAATATGAAGACACGACTGAAAGGTAAATACATCAATAAACCAGCATGCTGCCAACTTTCCACTCATCGTTCATAACAGTTTACTCGCCACATTTTACGGACTGGCACCTCACACCTATACAGTGTCACTGGAACAGTAAACACACACACAGAAGCAGAGAAAAGGCAAGTGAAAGCACCGGGGAAGAGGTTACACATATACTGATCACAGACAGACATCACAACATCATGTCTTCTACAGGAAAGCAGTTCTGGATGGTAACAAAGATCTGCAAGTTTCTGAAACCATCAACCTGACTTGAGTTTAACAAACTATACTCCAGAGCAAGGTTACAAAGCAGTGCAGTGCACGCACATCTGCAGAATTAAACATCAAACTCTGTTCTTTTTTCTTTCTTTTGTTTTTTCTGTGTGTGTGTGTGTGTGTGTGTGTGGAGGAGGGGGGCTAAAAATGAGTATTCATCTAATTAATAATTAGGTGCATGCTTCTTGCATTACCATGAGCATTTGCAATAAAATAAACAGAAACAACTGCAGAAAACTATGCACCACCTATGCAGCAGTACAGTCTGCTTCCAAGTTGCAAGTGCTACTGTAGCTAGTACAAGAGCTATGAAGGAAGCTGAGAAAGGCAGAGTGCAGCAGCACGGGCTTACCGTTCTCAGAGGCCAGTCTAAGCAGTTTCCCATACCAAAGGAAAGAAGAGGCACCGAAAAGGACCATGTGGGCCTTCTCTCCGTTAAGCTTGCACTCTGGGTTCTGAGAGGAGTGTAAACTCTGGTTTCAACAAGACCCATGAAGCCTGGGCTTCTAACCTGTTCCTACAGCCGAATGAGAAACTGTGAAGGATGCTGTTCTGGACTGTGGAGTGTAGCAAAAGCAAGACCAGCAATGATATGGAAAGAGTGAGAGAGAGTTGTGGGGGTAGGGGTAGAACATAAACGAGGGCGGGAAGTGGATGGACCAAAGAAGGAAACAGAATTATGCAAGGAAAAGAAGACATGTGAGCAATATTTCACCTGACTGTCACACTAACCAGACTACTATAAACAGCATGGACAGCTCCAAACAGATTAACAGACCTCCAAACACGAGAATAAATGAGAGAAATGGCGTAAACTTTCCTACAGCAAAACACAACAAAGCATTAACAAATGTAAAGTAAACCTTTACGTCATGGGTTGCATGCACTCTGGGAGGGTTTTGGAAAATCTGTAGCAGGCAAGTTTGGAGGAACATTCTGTGATGACCTATTTACAGCTTTGTTTTCCTCCTTGGATGAACTCTCACTCCAGAACAGTTTGTCAATGTCCAGCCTTCAGATTACATTTGAATTCATTTATGGCCTTTTTATATTTTATGAATTTTGATTTTTTTTTTCTTTCTCTGCCTTCCACCCACTCACCCACCCACACACACACCCACACATCATCCTTTGCCCTCTGCAGGCTAGAGGAAGGTCATGCTGACCTACAGCAGCCACATGGAAGAGACACATATAGAAAGACTGTGAGTGGCAGGAATACTGTCAACATGTAGTCCAGCCATTGCAGTTAAATGTATATCTACATGTGTAAGTGCTCATTTTCATGTGTGTTTCTCTTCTGTGCTGCAATCAGTGCAATGTAAATCCTGCTTACTTTGTATGTACTACCAGAGGCACCATGCGTTGGTATTGCTCAAACCATGCGTTACAGCATCGTTGCTTCTGTAGCTGTTTCATCAAAGCCCCCTTTCAGGTCATGCTAATGTTTTCATAGAACTGCTCACAGACTGACTCACGGGTTATTTGTAGAAATGGCTTTTGTACTACAAAGCAATAGAAAATGTTTCTCTGGAAGCCACAAAGGTTGATCTCCATGTTCCGGTGCTGAGCTTATTTTACGACTGAGATCGGCCTATTTTGGCAACGTATGTAAATCACTCCCTGATTCATAATCTGACTAAAACCCAAACACTATAAAAGCAGCAAATAAACTCTTGGCCTTTGTGGAAGAGAAAGAAGAGGAAAATGTCCTCAGTAAACATCATTACCAGCAGTTTAAGCAGCAAGCTGGAGCTTAGTTCGGATTTTTCAGTGTAAAATGAAACCTGGCTGCTTTTATACATACCCCCCCCCCCCCCCCCCCCAACACACACACACACACACACACACACACACACACACACACACCAAAATGAGCACTGATAAAAATCCAAGCACATTAGGCTGAACTCCTTTCTTCTGTATAAATAGATTTGTCGCCCAAAATAGAAGCCCCCTCATCATCAGCAGGAACATCAATTTTATTTCCTTCAGTCACAAAACAGAAAACGCAGCAGTGTGCCTGACAGACTGATGCTGGAACATGAATGAGCTCCCTCCCCCCTATTTTTTCCTTTGAACAAATACACATTAACACATGTGAGATTTTCACCTCTCTGATGTTGGACCATACAGGACTGAGCAAACCTGTAGGAGGAAGAACTGTAAAATTATATAAGAAATGAGATGTTTAGATGAAGCTTTTTCTTGTACGTCCAGCAGTGTCAGTGTTTGCTGACAGCATCACAGGACACACACAGGACTCAAGGGAAGCCACATGTACACTTCACTGCTTCATATCTGTGTGCACCTCATGCATAAAAATATACTAACAACAAGGCGGCCTTCAGCAGAGAAGCCTCAGAAATCAATGCAGATATAGTCTTTTTTTAAAAAAAGGTTTCTAGTAGGGTTAAAAAAAAGAATAATCATTTTCATACAGGTTATGGAAATGGGGTGTCACTGTCACAGCGTGTAAAATGACATTTACCCAGCTGTTGTGTTCTAACTGAGACCACACTACTGCTTTAATTCTCCCGTATATTTCAGGGCCTTACCTGCCCAAAGAGTGAATTGAGGATGGTGCGTAAATTAATATCTGATGCAGAAGAAGCAGCGCTGGACCTCCGAGAGCGACGAGAAGACCTGCTGGACAGCGGGACCAGGGAGTAAGAGGACGGGGATGGACTGCTGACCTGACCGCCGCTGTTGGCCGCACTGGCCCCGTTGCGGTCCCTCGGCTCGCAGAGGGGAACCCTGTCGTCATTGCTGTCCGACAGAGAGGGCACCCTGGGGACCGCGCGGGAGTGCGTGTGACAGCGACGGGGATGCTCCGGTTCGTCCGGTCCCGCTGCTGCCGGACGCTCGTCTCGGTTGTGCTTCCTGCGGTGGTGGTGACGGTGTTTTGATGTCCTGGAGCGCTCCCTCACACTTCGGCCTGCATCTCCGTTCGGCTCCGGCGGAGCGGAAACTTGGCTGTGAGGAGCATGTGACTTGCACTTGCCCCGAGTGGCTGCATTATTACTACTGTCCTGGCTGCCGACGAGGGAGGGATGGCACAGGGGTCTCCGGGCACTGACGTCGCACTCGGCCGACCAGAAGGATTCCTCGGCTTTGCTGCTGCTGCTCAGAAGCGCGGCGGGACGCTGGTTGTGATGCTGATGGTGGTGCTGATGGTGGTGCTGACTTCTCTGGCTTTCTGCCGTGTGCTCTGGGAAGTGTGTCGGTCTCCTCGCGGCCGAAGACGATTTCAGTAAGGAGGTCGTGGAATCAGATTTTGGAAAGGGGGTGCTCATCGCGGCGAATCTGGTCCGGTCTCTGTGTGCGGGCTGCTCATCGACACCATTTGCCGTTTTCTCTCCATTGTCGACACATATTCTCCCGCAGAGCCCGCTCGCTTCAAGTTGAGCTACCACCTGATTGCTGTGCGGCAGCGGTGCCGGAGCGCGCACAGACAGTGGAATAGAGGCTGCAGAGCGCGTCACCTTCTCATTGATGTGAATGTCTGTTTGTGTGACATCGGCTGTGATGTAGGTGAGGATGGTAGTATCCCAAGACAACACGGTGCTCTAGTTTTCAGTGAGAAAATAACAGATACTAATCTGCTCCTTAAATTTGAATTCAAAGACTCTAAAAATAATAACGTGAACTGAAACAGGTGGAGAATAAATATCACAGGAGCTTTAATTAATGACAGAACTACGCATTTGGATAATATTTACCTAAAACTGAGAAAGTGGCTATTCTGCACCATCAGGGGCGTGGCTAGAGCGGGTGTGGTTCAAATTTGTTTTTGGCCAGCATCCTCGAAAATTATGTAATGGTCAAGGTGGTGGGAGGGGGTGTCGGGATCTGGATCCACCTCGTCCTAAATATAAAACTTTAAACCCTATAAAAAGTTATGTTGCTAATGTTTTATTAATGTAAACTGCCCAAACAAACAATCAACAGAGGAAGAAGGAATAAAAAGAAAGCATTATTATGCACCGTAAGCTCTTATGTAAAACAAAAGACTATTCAAGTTTTGAAAATTGAACTCCCCCGCACATGTCTCACAGTGGTTTGCGCCGTTTTCTAACTGTTTTACTCTGAAAAGTTGAGTGTTAGACAAAGGAAGTGTGAGACCCTACACTTTCTGCCACATAGGCAGATAAACATATTTACACATTTCGATATGGATTTAGATTGTCTTCCTGTTGCGTCATTGTGACCACCAAAAGGAACTCATTGCAATAAAGTAGCATTTTTATAGCATTGTTCTAGAGTTACTGACCAATCACAGGAGTTTGGACTGCAAGCCAGATTTAACCTCACTGATACAATGTTATATACTATATAAACTTTAGGTACTTTGTTTATCTCATTATGGGAAAAGCATGGACTGTGGGAGGAAGCAGATTACCCACAGGAAACTCATGGAGGAAGAACATGCAAACTTCACAGAGAGAGGCCCCAGCCAGGTCTCAAACCAGGAACTTCAGTGCAGTGAGTGACAGTAGCTGGCAGGGGTTAGCACACTTTACTCACAGCAAGACGGGAAGGTTCCTGGTTTGAATTATAAGATTTTTTTGTATGTTTTAGCACTTACCTGCTTATTATTGAATTTTTCTTTGACTCAGTGACATCAGTGCAGTGCATATATCTTTTATCCACTGATAATCCTTGTTTGTATATATGTTGCTTACATTTCAATAACTATATAATCTTAAAGGTGGTCTAACCTTCCACCAACATCAACTATTACTGCACAGACTACTATGACAATGTTGTGCCTATGAAGGGTGCAGCTTAGACAACCACTGTGTTTCCTGTTCTGTGGCATTGGCATCAGGCCTTGAACAATCAGAGCTATAAAGCCCACGTATGGAAACACGAATGAAACTTTAGAGAGGTACTACAAATACAAACCACACTGATCTACCGTGTTGTGCAAAAGTCTTGAGCTATCACTCATTTCTTTATATTTTGCCAGGAGAAGGGGAAATAGATGTAGTATTTAATTGAAACGTGTGCAAATATACATATAAATACAGTATATAAGGCGAAAATAGGATTTGTACAATTCTAACAAGCTTGAAAGTCAGTATTTGGTATGACCGCCTTTATTTGTTAACTCAGCCTGAACTCTCTTCTTGTCATGTCTTTAGGTGGTCTTCAAGAAAATACATGGGAAATCGGAAGAAATTGTGTTTTTGTGACAGACTGCTAGTAATAAAGTGGCTGTTTGCTAAGCTGTCTGTTATCTACTTGAGTTATGTGCCTCTCTGGTCAGAAACAAGCACTGTACTGAAAATGAGTGAAAAAGCAGCCAATGTCCAAAGAAAAACTTTGAATGACCTTCAGAAAGCCTGGACCACTTTAAAAATTACACGAAAGTTTGGCTGCTTAGAAACAAAATATAGACATGAGAGATGGCTCAAGACTTTTGGACAGCACTGTATAGGAGACACACAATTTTTTTTCATTTGAAATTTTTGCATTGTGGCACAGTGTTTCTGACTTGACATCATATACAAGTAACAAGTTTGAAAGGAAATAACTGTCACAAGCAGAAACCGGAGCAGTGACAACATTGTTGCACTGGTATGCCTCCTTGTGCCAAAAGTATAAAACTGCATCTAGATGACAACAGGGAACAAACTCTTGCTTTATGTTGTGCAAGTAAAAAACCATAAGACTTTATCCTTCACACAAGTTTTCTCTAGCAAATTGAAGCCTACCTCCGACTCACATCTGTAACTCCTGCGTGCAAGTGAGAATTCAGACACCAGCTGGTTAAATAAGATACTCGACCATTTATTAAATGTACAGAAATACTGTTCAAAATTCACACAAGAAGGTGTCAAAGAACAAATCCTCAGTCCAAATGTAAACAAAACGGTTGCCCCATCATCATGTAGAAAGCTTTAGGAATGACAGTTTTCATTCTCTAAGATGGATTAACAGCGCTCATGATTCGAACCCAATCACTGACAGCTGAGCGTCAGCGTCATCCGATGCCGTCGACAGCTCGGAAATGATCACGCCTTTGTAAACATTAGAACTGATGGGTACCTTGAATTGCAGTGGACTAGTAAAGCTGCTGAAGACTCATTTTCACTAGCTTTTAGACTGTGCACATATATCCATCAAGTGCTGTTAAAGAGTTAAGACTGTGGCCTTGAGAATAGATACAGTGCTGCAAAATTACAGTGATTGAAAGAAAAGGGAAATATAAACCCATCACAGAACATCAGAGCTTTACTTTATAAACATTTTACAGAATATGCTAATTTAATCTATCAAAATGACGACATGGATGGCTCTTTGAAGTGGACAATGAAATGCAATCACTTTAGCTAGAAATCAGGACAACACAAAAGTCTGAAGCATCGAAGACAATTGTTTAAAAAAGAACAAACATCTGAGACCATTCCATTTTTTTTGCTTTTTGTGTTTTTTGTTTGTTTGTTTTTTACCTCAACCTTATTTACAGAAATACAAACCTCATATCAAATGCAACCAAATTACAAGAGTTTAGTAAATTTACCAAAAACACTTCATCTCCAGTGGTACGGCACAGGTCGACTCACACACTCGGATCTAAAAATGTGCTTGCCTAACCATGTCTTGTGAAAGCGGGGGGATGTTTCCAAAGGGGAGCACGACTGACTAGCACACCGGCAGGAGCTGGGACAGAGGCATTAGCTGCGTCTGTAAACAATCACGTCATGATCGGCATTGGACCTCAGTTAGCAAACCACACATGGATGTATCGGTTCGCCTTACTGCTGACAAGCAAAGACAACATTCCTCTGTAGCTGCTCTAACACTGTTACAGCTCTATCTGCGATCCATTTCTATTTCCGTATCTACGTAACGGCTGCCAGTTGGGTCGGAATACTACAGAAATCCAACACGGCACCCAGCTCCAAATTAGATTTCCAGAAGGATCCTGCACTGCTTATTAAATCATTTTGTACAAATGGCTGAATCTGTCTTGATGTGCGTATCACAACAGTTGGCACAGCACGCCAACAAACACCGGAGCCTTTTCTTCACCTTTACTCCATCACTAACCATGTGGTGGTTTCATATAAATTATTACAATCAATAACAATATGTTAACATTCAATAAAAAGGAAAAAGTGTGTCCTATATGTTACTATAAATGAAACCCTCTGACAGCTGAGCTGGGAATATGGCTGAATGATAAAAAGCTGAATTATCAAATCTCCCCCAGCAGAACTTCAAGCTTTTCTGAAACATACCCCCTTTATTAGATTCATCAGGTCGGATCCCCCTTTTGCCTTTCATCGTAGCACAGATTCAACAAGGTGCTCTCAGAGAATTTGGTCCATATTGACATGATAGCATCACACTGTTGCTGTAGATTTGGCACATCCATGACTACTCTCTTGTTTCTCTACATCCCAGAGGTGTTCTTTTGGATTGAGCTCTGGTGAATGTGGAGGTCATTTGAGTACAGTGAACCTAGAGTTTCTAAAATCCTCACACTAGCCTTTCTGGCACACAACAAACATGACACTTTCAATTTATTAAATCACCTTTCTTTCCATTCTGAAGCTCAGTTTGAACACACAGAGGCTGCCTCGATTATGCCATGCGAGTGGCTAATATGATCTGGGTTCATGAGCAAATGAATAAGTGTACCTAATAAACTGGACAGTGAGTGTACACTACACTATATATAAAAAACTGGTATTGCCAAAATAAACACAGTCAAAGGTTTAAATAACGAGGCAAAGTTATGGAAAAGTAATCAGTTTAGGGCAGAGGTTCAGCATTCACACAGCTCTAAATGCTTTGCTCCCAAAGGTTTTTTGTACTATTTTGCTCGACTGACATCATCTCGACAAGGTTTTCCTTATTTGGTCACCTTAGGCACAGATAGAACTGTGGCTCTTAAAAATGGCTTGCTTCAAACAGACGGAGTGTGACTCGTAAAAGACAAATAAAGGATGTGTTCAACAATGACACTCTAGCAGTGTTACAGAAAAATATTATGAAGTTAAAAATGAGTTAACAGATGTTGGCTGTCACCAATTGCCTTTCTTAAGGCCTCGAAGGAAGCGAGGGGTCTTTAATTCATGCAGAATGACTTCACTTCTTTGGGACATAACAGGTCAGACTGACTTATGGACCGACGTGTGCTGTGAAAGACTTCCGCGACAGAGTGACGCGCTATTACCTGGCTCGCAAAGAGACTTTGCCCCACATTAGCATACTGCTGCTGAAATAAATGTGACGCAAGTAGAAGATAAAATCCCCAAATTTTTTGCTGTTCGGTGACGTCATTCATCTGTACTCGAATAAACATTCAGTGATTCAAAATAAAGCAACACAACAGCAAGAAATGAGCCAAAAGGTCCCTGCTATGGTGTTATTACACATTAATAAAAATGGCTGCGTGCACCTACTAACCTCTATTTAAAAAAAACTTTTAAATATGGCTGCATTTTATACAATTAGACAGAGAAAAGGTGTTTGATAAAAGAGGCCCAATGTTTGGTCATGTGCTAAGAGGAATTAAGAGCAAGACTGCATGAGCTGGAGAATATGTACACAGTGAATGTGAGAGCTGGTCTGGAGGCAGGAAAAAAAAGAAGAAAAAAAAAAGGGCTGCTTCTCATACTACACACACCTCCCTAAATGCCATCTGTGTCTCACTTGGACACACGGCTTCTCACTCACACCTATTTCCCCTCCCTGTCCTCTAAACGGCCCGGTGTAAAAATGTAGTCCAAAGCCTGTCTCTCAGCGGCGGCCACGTTGGGGTGCCACAGGTCCACCATGAAAACCACCCTGGGGCCGTCCTCCTGGCTCCCTGCGTGCATAAAAACAAAATCGATGTTGTGAACTTAAATCTATAACAGACTCGCATTAAAAGGCTCTACATCTACCTTAGCTGCTGGATTGAATTAGGCCAATCCTCTTTTAGAATAAATAAAATGACACAGCCTAAGCCAAGATTGAATTTTAATGCCTTCTTACCCTCGTGGAAAGCCCTGTGAAGGAAGGAGTCGTCGAAAAGCAAACAGCTGCCCTCAGACCAGCACTGCGGCTCTCCACCAACCACAAGTTCACAGGAAGGGGGCACTCTGAGACCTGTCGGGAAAAAGACAAAAAAACAACAAAGTAATAAACGAGCCAATGTGTCGTTATAATAGTTCAAAAATAAATGCACTTAAAACATTTGTTTTGTTTGGATTCTACTGCGCAGGTGGCCTAATGCACAGGTCATAAAGGGCCCTGTGTCATTACAGCACGCTGCTCTAAACGCTCTCACTAAAATGACTGCATACGTAACGATAAACGTGACTGTTTAGAGCCATCTCACAGGGTACAGATGGAAAGGGAATCAAAGCTCAGCTGCATGAAAACATTTTCTAGCATAACACAACATTTTAGCCTTTTGCCTCCATGACTCAAGAGAATTCAGGTTTTCAAGAGCAGCTGATTCTCTGCGTTGTTCCTTATAAATACACTGAAATCATCTGCTGTTGCATTGGCTTAAAATTCACACTGAGACTCATTAGTTCCAGTTCAGTGAACTCTCTTACCCAGGTGGCATCGGAGCCTGACATTTGTCGGGCCGTAATGCTCGGTGATGAGCGCCCCGGGAGTCAGTACTGAGAAGCAGGCGTTCCCAAACACGTTGTTGGAGATGAAGGTGCGCAGCTGGCCCAGCACCCTCCAGGCTCGGGGACATCTCCTGACATTTAGAACCAGAGGGGTGCCTTGGTTGACCAGGTAGTAGGTCCACCACTGCCCGCGAGGAGTATTGTTGGCCTTCCACCCTGGCGGGAGGGAGGAGCCGCTGCGACCCGGAGGCTGGTGGTAGATGCTCTCGAACTCAGCCAGGAGTGCAGGGAAGCTCTGCTCAAGCAGCTCCACGTCATGTCTCTGCACTTCCCTGGAGAAGAAAGGCGCTGACGGCAGGTCGGGCAGGAAGAAGACCTCTGGCCGCTGGATGGTCGGTCGGCTGTTAAGGTACCGGCCTTGATCACGGACTCCTTTGTGCACCCTGCCCATCCCTGACCAGGTGTAGCGCTTGGCGTATTCCTGCAGGCTGTGATAGAGCCTCTGGTTCAGGCTCTCTCCAGCGCTGGTGCAGCGGAAGCACTCTGACGACTGACAGAAAGCAAAGCCGTTCTGCTCCTCCAGCATGGATCCGTGCTTTCCCTTCCCCCTGCTACGACAGTCTGAACTCATGAAGCCCCCCACCACACCTCCAATCCGTCCCGTGCCAGCTAGATACCTCCCACGCAGAGGGCTAGAGCCATGCTCCCGGCCCACCCGATAACAGTACCACATAAACAGCAGCAGCACACACATGGCTATGGCAAAAGCACAGATCTCACACTCCCTTATAGACTGCATCCCTCCAGCCACCATCTCCCTCACACTCTCTAGTGACCACTCCATTCTGGCTCGTTTCTGGGTTGCTGAATCGGTAGGAAACGCAAAACGATGATGGGGAAGGATCAGTGAATGTGTCTTTTCTTGATTGTGATTGAAAGGTGGCCGTAAACCACACACACACTCACACGCGGGGCCACGGGTCTAGTGTCAAGCAGCTCTTATCGCCCCTCCATGATGGAAACAGTCTGCTGATTCAATCTGACACGCTCGCTCTTCAGGCCCAACATTTCAGCACTTTGCAGCGAGTGAAGGTTTCTCGTTGCATGATGTCTGGCCGTGTGGTATTTCTGCTGCTGCCTCTCCTGCTCTTTCAGACAAATGCAGACAGACACCACGCCTTAGGGTTATCAGTTCTCTGGAAAACAAAGACAGAAGGGAGAGAAAAGGGGGGCCATGAGAAGACAGGAGGGTATAGAATTCACAGCAGGAGGACGGTGCCATCAGTGCGCCAAACTCTGTTTACGGTGTGACTCGTTACACTTTGCTTTGTATCTGTGTGAGACACACCTGCCTCTCTGACAAAAACTTACCATCCTGGATCCACCACATGTTAAACACAGCTGCTGGAAGTCACCCACACACTGTTGACTTCAAAACAACTGCACCCCATGCACACACACACACACACACACACAGTGAACACAATTTTGAATTCAGCCTTACACACACACCCACACACCCCTGTTCTCCTCTCTATAAAATCATGAGTCATGGGTACATCGCTGCATTTAATTCAAATTTCTCCCCTTTTCTATTTTTTTGCGCATGCACACACACGCACGCGCTCGGAAGAGTGAATTATATAAACGTAAACAGTTGCTGATACCCACCCACATTTATAATTTGGCATTCATAGGTTGCTCAGCAGGAGCTGCATAAATGGATCCTCGGGGGGAGGAAGGAGAAGGGGGAGCGGGTTCTAGTCTGTGGAATCGTATGCTGAGTATATAACAATAATAAAAAGGCTGGATTACATGAGTATGATTATATAATGATAATGGGACCGGCAGCCAGAATGCGAGGAGTGCAATGCGTCAACTGTGATCAGAACTCCAGTCTGCGCTCTCACCAAAAATGGTCGGGTAATCCTGCTCCAACAGATCCTCCCCTACATCCTGTCTGACACCATCAAGACGCCCCCACACCCCCCTACACACGCACACAGACAAACACTCGCTGCTTTTAGGACACACTGACCACCAAACCCTGCCGAGGAGAGCGATATAAAACGCTCATTCTTCCAAACACTCCACTGTTTGAATGTAATCCGAGCACTCACGGATGCTGCCACCGGGATCGAGCTGTCTACAAACTGATGCCCAAAATATTGATGAGCTGTAACGTTCCACAAGGCTCGGTAAACAAGCAGAACTAAGGTCACGTTTCCTCCCCTCTACCTGAGTGTCTGAGGCGGGTTTCAGATTCATACCTACTCAACATTCATGACTGTGGGCATGTCGAAGAGACCGGCGCACAGGTGTTTCTCCAGGCGAAGCTGCGCACCACTGCAGTGCACACGGCAGACGGATATCACTCGCCAACATCACAGGAAACAGCTCCAAAATGCACAAAAGAAGTCGTGACTGGAACCAACAACAGAAAATAAGAAAGAAACAGAAATGAGAAGCTGTTCTACCGACAGGAGGAATCTTTGTCTGGCTGTCTGTGGAGGACGGCAGCGGAGGACAGGCTTCAGATAATATTGATGTAAATACTAAAAGCTCCACCAGGGAAGCCACCCAACACAGAAAGGAAAGGAACACCCACCAATATTTCCGGTTATGACTTTCAAAGTAAAAGTCTAAAATTGTAAGCGGAGGAGGGCAGACTTTCAGTCGTAGATTCTGCTGTAAAACTGTCCCTAAACAAATAACAACAACAACAACAATAATTATTATTATTATGATAAGAGCTTCCTCATTAACCACACACTAACCTTTGTGCATAAAATTGTGTTAGCTATGTAAGATTTCAATAAATTAATTTAGGGTCTTGGCATTTTCCTCACAATGTTAAGAAAAGTAATAATTCCGAAAAAAGTAATAAATTACCGTGGCAGTAAAAGTAATATATGGGAACACCATTAACAAATGTCTTGAGATTCAATTTACTGTAGTCAGTTATTTTACTTTGAAAGAAAAACTGCCTTCCCTCTGATTTTGGTCTCTTGATTATTTTTACTTGATGGAGCTCTTCCGCATGTCTCATGGCTCGCCCATCGACTGCTGTTTAACATTTCTGGAGACATCATTTCCCAAAATGCATTGCAACTTGCCTTGATTTCACCCACAGCAGTCACAAAGCAATAGTTTGCTGGTTATAGTTTATGACAGTGCACATCAAACAACCTTTCCTGGAAGGATTCAACTCACAATCTTAAAAATTTGAGCATTTTTATTTTCTTTGAAGTCACTTTGTCGCTATGTAAATGTGTATATATGTACTCGCATTCAAGGGGTTCCAAAGTGTTTTCTTTAAACAGAACATCTGACAAACACTGACAAAAAGAAAAAAAAAATTAACAGTACAGTTAGGCCCATATATATATTTGGACACTGACACAAGTTTAGTTTAGTTTTTTTTTAACCTGTTTACTGAAACATATGTTTTTTATAAGAGACCAAAGGTATTTGGACAATTGGCTCAAAGGCTATTTCACGGGCAGGTTTGGGTAATTCCTTCATTATGTCATTGTCAGTTAAGCAGATAAAAGGCTTGGAGTTGGTTTAAGGTGTGGTGCTTACATTTGGAAGATTGTGCTGTGAACAAACAACATGCAGTCAAAGGTGCGCTCAATGCAGGTGAAACAAGCCATACTTAAGCTGCAAAAACAGAAAAAACCCATTCAAGAAATTGCTACAATATTAGGGGTGGCAAAATCTATAGTTTGGTCCATCCTGTGAAATACAGAAAAAAACGGGTGAACTCAGCAACACAAAGAGACTGGGATGCATACTGTGTGCTCAAATGCAATCAAACTGATTGGGCAGTGTTTCATAATACAGATGGACAATGACGCAAAACATACAGCCAAAGCAGCCCAACAGTTTATTAAAGCAAAGAAGGTGAATATTCTTGAATGGCCAACCTGATCGTAACCCAACTGAGCATGCATTTCACTTGTTGAAGACTAAATTTCAGACAGAAAGGCCCACAAACAGAAACTGAAAGCTGCTGCGGTAAAGGCTTCAGGCTGTCATTGCCCGCAAAGTGCACCTAAGTTCTTTATTTTAAATTCATTATGGTAATCTACAGAACCAAAATTAGTAAAAAGTTGTCTCTGTCTAAATATTTATGGACCTAACCATATTTGCATATTTAACAATATCCAGAGCACCTTTAAGCTAGAATCACTGCTATGGTTGTTTTGACTCAGCCAAACAGTTAATTTGTGGTTTACATCCATGTCTGTGCACTCATGATACAGTATACATATGCAGTCAGTTATGTCCAAAAACACACCTTTGATTACAGAATTGCATTCACGTCATGAATGAATCCGAGTGAACATTTGTCCTAGATTACGGTACCACTGTCGATTCTTTACCTTACGATATAATGCGCTCTGAGACAAGAACTGTTGATTGTTAAGTGGTGCTATATGAATAAAACTGAACAGATCTAAAGAAGGTGTTCCTGAAATTTAAGTTTATTAGAACAGGACATATAATAAATAAAACACCGAATAAAACATGAGCAAAGTACAATTAGAAGTGCTTATTCTGATGGAAACATTAGAACTGTAGACAGCAGCTAAGTCAATAAGGATCTGTGTACACACTCCTCCTGTGTCCAAAAATCCCCAGAAGTGGCATCGCTTGAATAGAATAGAATAGAAGAATAGAATAGCTTTTATTGTCACTGTTACAGGAACAATGAAAGGCTGTTTGGCATTTCTCCAAGTGTGTGAAGTACACAATAGCATAAGTATTTACACAATCACACACAAATTTACATTTACACAAGAAAGATATGTACAGGTTATACCTGCAAACATACGGATACACCCATACAAACATACATACATATGTGTATATATACATGTATGCATGCGTACATACATGCACACACATATTTCCACATACACGCTTACATATATATATACATATAAATACATGCCATCTATTGAGAGGTGCATTGAGAGGTGCAGTGTGATCAGTGATATTGCACATCAAGTGGGGGGGTGCTGTTGCAACTATACTAAATAAGGCTATAATAAATACAGTTTAAAGAGGTAAGGATGTTGGTTGCATTGAAGTATAAATAGAAATACGGTTTATAAATAAGGTGTAATGTCCATGAATGTTGTAAGTGCAGTTATCCTCCAATCAGGGTGGAGGTAGGGCATATTGAGTGCCATAGTTCAAAATCCTCAGTGCCACTATTTTCTCTGCTGTCTTCAAGATGCTCGCAGCTGTTTAATTTTAGGTAGGGGAGAAAAGTTTGACATATTTCACGACCATTAAATGTTAGAGAAATCTCTGAAAACCAGGTCACGGTTACTTCCCGAGCAAAAACCTCTGCTTGTGCAGGAAGACAAAACTGCTAAGTGACACCAGCTGAAGAGCAAGCATTGAATTGAGACGCTGTGTGTGTGTACAGTGCACACTCTTGTTCTTGGTACCTCTCTTCATGTACCAGTGTGACAAAGTCCAGAATGGAGCCTTCAATGTCACCCCATCAAGTTCCACCTGAGCTTTACAGAAAATAAACTCAACTTTTCCTTCGTTTGAAGTTTTTCAGTTCATCCAAGAACCTCAGCAGTTTCTGTTAACATGTTGCTGTTATGCTCCTCCATCTCAACCACTGAGCCTGGTCAGGATGTCTTTAGAGGGAAAAGACAAAAAGGAACAAAAGGATTTTTTTGAAAGTTTTTTGTTGTTGTTGCTGTTGTTTACTTTAAAGCAAATAAATAAATAAATAAATAAAATGAAGAAAAATGCAAAGTTTAATACTGAGAAAACTGAGGTAGAAAATAACTGAAGAATAAATTGATGTAATCGATTTGTATACTTTACCATTAAAAGAAAGAAGTTTTTAGGTGCAAGAAAAGGCGTTGCCTGCCAGAGTCTCTCCATGGGAGATACTGAGATAAGTAAGTAAGTAAGTAAGTAAGTAAGTAAGTAAGTAAGTAAAACTTTATTTATATAGCACCTTTCAAGATAAAAATCACAAAGTGCTTCACAGAAGCTGAAACCTAAAAATAAAAATCAACTAAAAGCAAGTTTAAAAAGATGGGTTTTTAGCTGTTTTTTAAAAGTGACCACTGAGTCCACAGATCTCAGGCTCAAAGGGAGAGAGTTCCACAATCTGGGGGCCACAGTTCCAAAAGCTTTGTCGCCTTTTGTTTTCAGCCTCGTGTGCTGGACAGCAAGCAAGCCCTGGTCACATGACCTCAGGGACCTGCTGGGTATGTATGGATGCAAAAGTTCACTTATATATGTTGGTGCTTGTCCATGCAGGGCCCTGAAAGTCAAGGTTAAAACCTTAAACTGGATCCTGAATTTAACGGGGAGCCAGTGCAGCTGAATCAGCAGGGGTGTGACATGGGAAAACTTGGAGGACTTGGTCAGAAGCTTTGCAGCAGCATTCTGAACAACTTGCAGACGATCCAAAGAGGCTTTACATAAACAAGTAAACAAAGAATTACAGTAGTCCAGACGAGATGAAACAAATGCATGAATGACAATTTCTAATTCGGAGCGCGATACAATGGGACTCAGCTTAGCAATGTTTCTCAAATGATAAAAACAGGAGCGAACCAAAGATTTTACATGGGCATCCAAAGTCAGAGCTGAGTCAATACTAACACCAAGGCTCCTGATAGACGGTTTTGCAAATGTAGCAAGTGGACCCAAGTTTTCCATAACACTAGGTACAAAAGTTTTAGGAGCACAAACAAGAACTTCAGTCTTCTCCTCATTTAGTTGAAGAAAGTTTCCAGCCATCCAACATCTAATGGAGTCTATGCACTTGTGCAAAATTTGTAGCTTGGAAACATCATGGGGCTTAAAGGAGATATATACCTGAATATCATCTGCATAGCAGTGATACGAAATGTCCTTAAAAGTGCTCAATAAGTGTTGAAGAGGAAGTAAATACAGTAAGAACAATAAAGGCCCCAAAACTGAACCTTGTGGCACACCATAGGCAAGAAAAGTAGAAGAGGAACTGTACTTAGAGGTAGCCACAGAAAAGGATCGTTCATGCAAATAGGATTCAAACCAGTCCAAAGCAGCCCCTGATATACCCACCCAGTCTCTCAGCCTATCTAGCAGAATATGATGGTCCACAGTATCAAAGGCGGAGGTCAGGTCCAACATCAACAGAACGGAGCATTCTCCTGCATCACATCTCATTAAAATGTCGTTGGAGACTCTAAGAAGTGTAGTTTCAGTAGAGTGAGCTCTACGAAAGCCAGATTGGAATTTATCCAGAATGCTGTATTCATCTAGAACAGCTATAAGCTGCTTAGCCACAACCTTTTCTAAAATCTTAGAAATGAACGGTAAGAAACTCACTGAAAAAAAATGCTACTAATTCTAATTTTAGTAGTAGTAGTAGATTGTTGTATACAGTTAATGACCCCGCCCCACTGCCACCCCATAAAATAAAACATAATATGTGTGAGAGATGTGAGATGAGCAAAGCAATGATACCAGAGACTGCTTATGTATAGATCCCTGAGTTATTTCCTTCATCCTTACATGTAGGCCTGCATAAATACAAAGGAAGGCAACTATATCATATCTTGAAAACTTAGCTAAACCAGGAAAAGTGCAAATATGTAAATATAGCAAAACAAATAAATAAATGTAAAACTAATAAAACTAAATATTTATCTCTAACATACTAGTTATAAATGGACACAGCATTTAAAAAGTACAGTGTTTCCTTGTGATGTAGTAGGTTAGAAATCAGTTGAAGTTTAATTATATGAGGACAGGACATTAGAGTATACTCAAAACACGAGCAGATGTATGCGTTACCTTCCAGCACTATCCATTATTCATCTGATCAGATAGTAAATTGATTGGTGTTCCTGGAGAAATTCGAGGTAGTGCAGAACCACACAGGCTTTATGGGAAGTTGCCGTGGGCCGACCTCTTTCAGCCGACCATCAAATTAGCCAGAGAAGGATTCCCTATTTCTCAACTCCAAGGTCAACACAACTCGGAGACTGTTAAAAATGACAGAACCCTGTTGCTTCGGTATGAAATACACCCACAATGTGAGTTCAAAAATATGAGGATCAAATGATGATTGTTTTCTCTCACTATGTTTGTCTTTTAAGACGTTTTATTCATATATAACTGGGAACCTGCTTAAAAGCCATGATTTTGTCAAATTTGAGAAGCTGGATAAAAACTTTGGAGATGATTGCAGAGCAGGGGGCAGATGTGTTTTACATCAGAACAATAAAAAAGGATTTAATCACTGACATACATCAAGCAGGTATTGTCAGACAGGTTTCATCCTGCTCTCTTTTCTGACCATTTTCTATGTCTGCCAAGCACAATGATCTAACTACAAACAAACAAAGCAATTGGCTCTGTGAATATTTGCTATGATCCCTCACAGGCTACACTGTGAGTTGTCTGGATCAATTAAAAGTATTGATTATAAGATGCGTTGTGTTCAGTTTTGCTCAACAGATTCATTTGTTTCACTGTTTTTGCTCAGGAGGAAACTGGAGGACTTGGCCTCGTGTAAAGTTACAGTGACTGATGTGTGGAATATGTCTTTGGGAGAATACCAGATGTACTTCCCTCTTCCCCCTGCAGGAGGAGCCCTCCTCACCTTCATCCTCAACATCATGAAAGGTTCCAATAGACACTGACTGTTGAGCTGCTGCTCATGTACACTTTGAAATCACAAAATCACAAACTGACATTTTCTTGAAATCTTAATGTGTTGAGCTGAGCTGTTTAATTTAATAACTGATTTAGTTATGGCTTGAACAGTGGTGGAAGCAGTATTTAGATCTGACTGGAGTAAAAATAGCAACATTCCAGCACAAAACACTAAATATAGATAATATATTTAAGTGAAGCTCCTGGTTTCAAAAAATGATTATTATTATTATTACTAAATTGATGGTTATTTCAAACTAGAAAAAGGCATAAAATTTTAAACAAATAAGTATCAGAGGTTTTTGAACTCAAATCTCTTTAAGATTCAGCTTTAATTTGTTGTTTGTCTTTGTCTCTCATTATTTTCTCTAATGCGTTTGTTTTTGCAATCACAGAGCTTTGCAGACAATATATGGAGCTTGATCAGCAATACTCATGATCTTCAGTATTACGGCATCATTTTGGAGAGCATGGGTACCACACATGTGTCTGTGCTGACCGAAGATGGATCCGCTGTGTCTGTCACCAGCAACATCAACCACATGTCAGTGTCTGGATGAATCTGTTTTACTGTTAGGAAGCAGCTATCAAAAATGTGTCTTCCTTTAAAACTGAAAGATTGAAAAGGTTTAAGAGATTATTTTTAGAAGCTGCTTTGTAAAATGTCTCTACTTGTATGTGTTGTAGATCATTTAGCATTTTGTACTTACAGATTTGGCTCCAGATTCCTCTCTCCAAGCACTGGAATCATCCTCAATGATGTGCTGTTTGACTTCTGCACAATATCTAATTTTGGTAAGGGATCAGCTGGATACATTTTACACTTATGAAATACAAGCATAGGGCAGAGCAATGTTCCTCACAGCAGTGGAGGAAAAAGAAATAATTGACACTGTACACATGTGCAAATATAAAACATCTACTGATTGTAATGATATTTACATGAAAATCGTCAAGAAGGTCATAGAAAGAATTGTAGGACCTCTAACATATATTTGCAACTTATCATTTGAGACGGGAAAAGTTCCAAACAAAATGAAAATAGCTAAAGTTGTGCTGTTGTATAAAACTGGGGACAGACACCATTTCACAAATTACAGGCCTGTTTCTTTACTTCCACAATTATCCCAAATCCTAGAAAACCTGTTTAATAAACGATTAGACAAATTCTTAGATGAATATAAATTACTTTCTGACAGTCAATATGGATTCAGATCAAAAATATCAACATCTCTGGCATTAATCGAATCAATTGAGGAGATTACAAATGCTATAGATCAGAAACAGTATGCAGCTGGAGTATTTCTGCATCTCAAGAAAGCATTCGACACAATCAATCATGACATATTAATTAATAAACTGGAACGGTACAGGATAAGGGGGGTTGTACTGCACTGGGTCAAAAAATATTTAAGTGACAGGAAACAATTTGTGAAGCTGGGTGTCCATTCCTCATCATGCTTGGACATTGCTTGTGGTGTTCCACAAGGCTCTGTAGTGGGTCCAAAATTATTTATTATTTATATAAATGATATTTGTAAGGCATCTGATATATTAAAATTAGTATTATTTGCAGACAACACAAATATTTTTTTCTGGAGGGAATCTAAAGGAGCTGCTGGATAGAATTACTTCAGAAATGTGCAAAATTAAAAAATGGTTTAACAGGAACAAACTATCGCTAAATCTAAGTAAAACTAAAATAGTCTTATTTGGGAATTCCCTTAGAAATGCACAAGTGCAGATTCATATAGATGGTGTGGAAATTGAAAGAGTACTTGAACATAAGTTTCTTGGTGTGATTTTAGATGATAAATTAAACTGGAAGTCTCATATAAATCATATACATAACAAAATTTCAAGAAGTGTTTCATTTTTGAGTAAAGTAAAACTCATTCAAACTGTTTTCTAAAAGAGAACGGGGATACAATTTGAGGGGGGAATTGAATTTAAAACATCCTTGTGTCCGTACAACATTAAAAAGTTTTTGCATCTCTGTGTGTGGAGTGAAGCTGTGGAACAGACTAAGTAAAGATATGAAGCAATGTCCGAGCATGGCGCAGTTTAAAAAGCGGTTTAAGGATATGGTTTTTGCAGGATACAGGGAGGAGGTAGAGATTTGATAGGGTGTCCTTGTCCAATATTTTCATGTGTGTGCGGGTGCCCGGGTATGCTGGTATGGGTATATATATCTGTAGGTTGTGTATCCTTTGAGGTCTTACTGGGGTTATTGAAAATGTGTATATGTGTATGTATGGATAGAGAGAAATATATATCTATATCTATATCTATATATATATATATATATATATATATATAAAACAAAACACAAACACACATAACATATAATATAATTGCAAGGAGGTATTTCTGTAGTCTATTGATTACTAGATAAGGGGTGGGATTAAATAAGCTTATGCTTCTTCCTGCTCCTTTTTGAACATGACAGTTATTTGTAGATGTGGTTGCTCGTTTTCCTTTTGTTTTGCTTTGTTTGTTTGTCTCTTTTTAATTCTATGTGTTTGTACTTTTTCAACATGTTCAAAATAAAGATTCAATCAATCAATCAATCAATCAATCAATCAATCAATCAATCAATCAATCAATCAATCAAACGTCGTAGCAGCTACCTCTGCTTACCACAAACACACTTCTCTGCCACGTTGTACCTGTCAGTACCCACACAGCGGATATATGTGCGCAATACGTGGTTCTGGGAAATCAGGCGGTTAACTGTCAGAGGAAGTGAATTACCGACGTTTATGCAGAGAAGAAAGCAGCGATGCCTGAATCAACCGAGCACGTTGAGGGAGGAAATATGTCTCCCATTTCCCCCCTCAACGAGGACACTGAGGACGAGGACGTTGGGGGGGCAAATACGACTCCTATGTGTCCCCCCAACGAGGACGTTAAGGACGAGGATGTTGAGAGCGCAAAAACGACTTGTACTTGCCCGCCCAAAGTTCACCCCAGTTGTAGGTGCAGTTTGTCTAATTGTAGGTGCTCTAGTAGTTGGTCTACCAGCTTTTATCCTTTATTTGAAGGGTAAAAGTGAGTGTGTCAAGGAACCCAGTGCTGATTGCCCTTTTTCAAAAGCTGCTGTGGCCGCAGACTCCGAGAAATGTTCACGGATTGGACGGTGAGTAACATTTTAAACTTCTGACACATTTTTGTTTTTCACATTACACATAATATTACGCACCAAATGCAAACTTTAGCGCTAAAAACATCTTTGAGAATTACGCATGTATAATATTTATAAAATGTTTACAGTTACACAACAAAATATACCTTAAAATATGCTAAGCAAAAATTTTAAAAAAGCATCAAGGTAACAGTTTGACTGTTTAATTTTTCAACCTTTCCAGACGGTTTTCTTTGTACCCACTGTTGTTTACGTGTGTGTGTGTGTGTGTGTGTGTGTGTGTGTGTGTGTGTGTGTGTGTGTGTTCAGATCCCATCATTAACTTCAAAGACCCGGATCTAAGACCTGTTTTGTTCCCAACTGAAAAATCAGTATTGTTACTGACATCGTCTGTACTGACAACATAGAGGCATATAGGGAATGTGGAGCAGGGAAATTATTTTACTGCTATTGTTAAATAATTGTCATCATTACCATTGCATTAATAATATAATCTGGAGTTTATATTGCATTCAGGGGTTAAACAGTGTCTCTTTCAGAAAGACTGAGTTGCAGGCTGACAGGAAGTTGTATGCAGAAGTGAAAGCAGGAAGTTATTTTGAGCAGCAGGCTAAGACGAGGCTTTAACAATGTAACAGATAGCTTTAAGAAGGCTTTAAGGTTTTATGCATACAGGTATTAAATTAACTTTGTATTCCAGGTGCAGTTATAACTATTTTATACATATTGCATATCTGTGCTTATTTGAGTTGATGTTCAGGTTCTTTAAAGGTCTTAAGCTTCATCTAGTGAGAGTGTCTAGATGATCCATGCTGAGGGAAAACTAGAACATAGAAGGAATTGCAATACATGCTTACAAAACACTTATATATCAGATCATTTTATATTAAGGTTTTAGTAGAGGTTCTTGGTTAAAACATTTATTTAGTAGAAGACATACACATAGTCTCAGTGAGCTTCTGGTCTGGTAAAAGGTCAGAAGTGCAACAGGTGAATTGAGAAAGAGCATTTGAGGACGAGACACAGACAGTAGGTGAAGAGGTGACACAAAGAGCATGTGAGGTCAACACACACACACACACACACACATTAGTTAGAGAAGAGGTTACTCATGTCTGGCTGTAACTGCAAAAGTGTCTCGGTAAAAGAGGAACCGTTCCTTGTTGTCTCGGCAAGAAAGAGGAACAAGACAAGAACTGAAAGGTAGACAGGAAGGGCCAGCCATAAAAATAGAAGATGATGTTCTGTCTTAAAAGCCATGGTGGTGTTGATCTGATCTATGTATAAAATGTATCTGTGACGCATGAAGGGGCGTCAGTAAATCAAACCCTGATGCTATAAAATATCTGTTCATGCTTTGATTAAGTCGAGGACTACTGGCTGTCTGCGTACAGAGTGTCTTCCCACACGTGTGTTCATTAAAATCATTGTTTGACCAAGACCTTCTGGACCAAGAGTGGTTTGTACTCTCCCTCCTCAATTTTGAACCTTAACAGGAATAATATCAGTACAATATCAGGGTAAAGCGTGTAGACATGCTGGTCCAACATGTGGATATCACACTTTGCCTCTCCTAATTTAAACGCATACTTGTGTTGCAGTAAGCTGCAGTACCAACAGTGATATTTTATTTCAAGCCAACATGAAAAGAAATTTTTAAAGATTTTTTTGCTGCAGATTGTGAAGAACAATGCATACTATTCAGTCAGTTAAACACTGGAATGTATCTGGAGTGTATCTTATTCGAATGATTAGTGGCATATGGGGTGGCTGTAGCTTAGGTAGTAGAGCGGGTCACCTCTTAACCGGTTGTTGGTTCGATCCCAGTCTGCATGCCAAATATCCTTGGGCGAGATACTAACCCCAGGTTGCTCTCCCATGCATCCATCGGAGTGTGAATGGTTTGGATGGTAGTTAGGTAGCACTGAAAACCTGGGTGAATGAACAAGTTGTATAAAGCCCTTTGCTAGTAGAAAAGCCATTTACTATATTACGAAAACATTTACATGTAAATGCATATCAGCTAACTAGCATAACCCTTGGTATCAACTTGTTTAGGTCACAATTCTAGTATCAAGTCTTCCCAGTCCCCTAAAGAATATCAGCTTACATTCACCATTTTTCTGATTCTGTCATTTCTTTTTTTAATTACTCAGCTTTTTCTCGTGTAGCGTTCAATTCAGTTAATTTAAACCTTGTAATCTTCAGTCTTATTTAAGCTTTTTTTGCTACAACTTTTAATATTTTTCTCAGTTTTTTTGTTTGAAACAGTATGTAATAATTTACTTCCACTTTTTTTTTATCTGCAAACACAATGCTACTGTCTTTTCTGCATTTTCTGCATACAAATTTTAACTTTCTCACTAATGTATAAGTCTTTGGATCAAAATAAAGTTGGTCCTCCTTATTCACCTAAATTCAGTGCAGGTTCAGTGCAATTACCAAAACCTAACACAGGATTAAATCCTTTCACTTTTAAACTGCTGTTTAAATTGCGTTTCTACTGAAACTGAGCGCTCAAAGTGCTTAGTTCCATCAGAGAGCTTTGTGGTCAGCTTCATCTGTCCAGCATCAAACCCTATGGAAAAAATCTTGCATGTGATATTTGACATATTTAACTTGGTGGTTAAATACTGAAATGAGGACTCTTCTTTCTGTGATAGATGGTTAAATTGGAATTCATGCTCTTATTTCCTCCCACTTGGACGATTGCAACTGACTTTACACTGGTCTCAGTCAGTCCTCTCTGCCCTGTCTCCAGCTTGTCCACAGTCCTGATGCTAGGCTCCTCACAGACACCCGAAAAAGTGGATTTAGGATTTATACAATTTAAGACCCACCTGTTTGTCTGGAAATGATCACGTTAATTAAAAAAAAACAACTTTTTGTTTATCGAGTGTTTTTTTTCTTCCATTTTTATAGACAATAACATTTGAACATAAACAACAAAAGGAGGACCAACCAAACAAAAATAAATAAATCAGGGAGATTAGGCCATTTAGGTATAAGTTTGACATACACAAGGTTACAAGTTGAAAATTATGTACAACCTGGATACATATTATTACCAGAGATAATATAAAGGAATACCACAAGACTAGAGAGTAATTTCTCAGAAAGAAAATGTTTCCATTTCTTCAAGTATTGCTCACATTTTTCTGAGGACAGTCTCAAGGAGAAGGTTAGTCGCTCCATAACGTGAATTTCTTGTAGTATTTCTGTCCAGTCCGAAACAGTTGGAGGTTCCTTTTTCAACCACTTGTGTGTTATAGCTTTTTGGCTGACCACCTGAAATACCTGTAGCAGGTATCTGTCTTGTTTCTTCAGTCCAATTGGGATGTTGGCTAAGTAAAAGACACTGAAACTCCTCTCAAGATGTAACCCAGTTATCTGCTTGGTTCTTTAGACCACTTCTGTCCAGTAGGGGGCGATTTTAGGACATTCTCCAAAAATATGGAAGTGGCCTACTGAAGTTTATGGAGTTCTTTAATCTTAGGGGTGATTAAAAAAACCTCAGAGTTTTGTTTCCAGGTGAACTCTCTCCATGGATCGGAGCTTGAAGTAGTGGCTGTGGTTTTACATATTTTAGACCAATCTTCTTCAGATGGATTTATTCCAGCCTCTTTCTCCCATCTGAGTTTAATGTAGGTGGTAGACAGTTTCCTTTCTGTCTGTAGTATTGAGTAGGTCATAGAGATTTGTTTTGTCAGTTTCCCTTTACATGCATTTATAAATATTTGCACTAATGGCTATTTCTCCTTGGACACAATATCTGTATTAAAATTATGTCTTAATTGGAGATATCTAAAGAAGGTTGTAACTGTCTGACATTTGTTGAAAGGTATCGACACCTTATTGAGATGATATTTTTCAGTATGCGGTAATACCAAAGTTTCACCAATATTTAAACCTACTATCAGTTTTTGCGGGGGTGAATTTTGTGTCATATGCTGGCCAGTGTAGTATTCTTGCATCACTTTCTTTTTTTTCTGCTCTTGACGAAGGCGGTCGCACTTTTCTCCTCTCCTCCTCTCCCTTAGCTTCCCTGCTTAGCCTCTTATGTCCTTGTCTAGTCTCGTGTATTACTTTTCCCTGGAACACTCTCTCACAGTCTGTTCTCTAAAACCTAAAAGAGGAATTATGGATTTGATCAACTGGTCCCTAAATGCAATTGACACCCCTTTCTCAACAAGATGTTTGGGCTCGGGTGAGCCTGAGTGCTGAAGATATCTACCTATTCGGAACCATGGTAACAGGGTTCTGGCTGATCGGAGCTGGCTTGGCCCTGACTTATCGAAGGATTAAGAAAGCGGAACGGGCTGTTCAAACCCCCACAAGGCTGCCCGCTGGGATTGGAACGATGGGAGAGGCGTGAGTTTCTCAAAATGGGCTCATTGAGTCAGCACGGATAAGATCTTGGAGAGGCTGACGGCTGCTGTGAATACTCAGAATAAGATCTCTGACTGCAGACTGGATACATCTCGGAAGGGCTAGCTCGGAATAACATCTCTGGGCGCAAATTGGATGACATCTCGGGGAGGCACACTGCCGTGAGTTCTCAGAATCGGCTCCTTGAGCACAAGAAATGGCAACATCACAGAACGCAAGTATGGTGAAGCTCGCGGCTCTCCAACGGGAGATTGAGAGACCAGTGTTGGACTGTAGAACTGCTTTGAAATTCATGTGAGCTGTTCGCACTAAAGTAAAAACCACCATCACTTCACGCGGATACCCCTTTGGCCCCAGCTGCAGTGGTCTCAAGGCTGGAGCTGAACAACACCCTGATAACGACTGTTGAGTCTGTTCTTTCCCATTCCATGCAAGGCCACCTGGGTTGGCTGGAAGACTGTTTACTTAGCTTGGCAGGGCGAAGGACACTGTCTCAGCTGAACTCTGGACACGCACACACATACATATACACTGATATGCACACACTCATCTCCCCTCCTTTTCCAAACGCCTTCGATGCTTATTCCCTTCCGATGCTGACGGGGATCAAGGAGACCAGCGCACAGGCTGCAGGCTGCAGGCTCGGATGTACTGTCTAATTCGGCTGTCTCTCACCCTTTACCCACTCCTGTTGCTTGTCATGTGTTTCTTTGGCGTATTAAGGGTTTTTTCATGATCTTTGTGCAGAGGTGTTTTTTTTCTGTTCTCAAACTGATCTCCCTGTTGGAGCTCAGTCTGGGGGGAGTTATTTTTTTTCTCCTTATCTTTCCTCATGTGGTGCATTTTCCATTGTTATACCTCTCTGACCTGTCTTTCCCATGTGATGTTTTGTGTAATGTATGTATGGTCGGAGGGTAAGATGACGCTGCCATTGCGTGCAATAGGTTGGTTAATTAGGTTAATTTGATTGTGGGACGTGATTGAGATTAAAATTCAGTGAACTGTGCGTCCCTAGCACATGCATCAACGAAGACAACACATCGTCGTGTTATTCAGTCATGGCAATTTAATTGTGGGACATTATAATTTTAATAAAGATTAAAATTTAATTGTGCACACATGATAACAATAACACTAAAGTGATAACAATGAACTGTTTCAGGGACATTCTTCGGAAAGGCGGCTCTGCAGTAGATGCTGCCATTGCTGCGCTGCTGTGCACCTCCATCATCAACCCACAGTGCGCAGGGATCGGAGGCGGGGTCATATTCACTGTGATGGACAGTTCTGGTAACAAAACACCCTCGCTCCTCTTAGCTCAGCCCTGCTGGGGAATAACATAATAATATGTCATCTTTTCAAAGGTAAAGTGAAAATCATCAACTCCAGAGAGACTGTCCCCAGAAATGTGAACTCTGACCTGCTTAAGTTGTGTCGTAAAACCACAGAGCAGACCACGGAGTGGCTACAAGGTGGGCTGTTTTTCTGCCATAATGCTAATATTTATAATGTTTTAGTCTAATCTGCTCTTGGACTCACCTTTATGCCACAGTTAATTTATTCTGTACAGGTGGCTGCTAATGCACACTGTGAGTCATTCCTCTTTCCTCAAGAAAGCAAAACAGAAATGATAAAAAAGAGAGCAAACCACTACAGAGGGTTTGGCCGTTGGCATTTATTAAAGACAGCGAGTCAGTTTCCTATATGACATCTGTCAGAGTAATCGAACATAAACACAATGAAACACATGCTAATTAGATTCAGAAAAAGCCAGAGAGATTGGAGTAGTTAGATCTTTCTCCAAACAGGTCTTAACAGGTCTTTCTCCAAACAGGTCTTAACAGGTCTTTCTCCAAATCATGCACAAGATGTAACACAAAAATGTTAAAGCTGTAGTCAGTTATCTGTAGAGGTTTTTTTTTTTTAATTCAGCACTTTAGTCTGCAAGACAAACTCAAGATATGAAGGATCATACCTTTGTTTTATCACCTGAGAGGGTTCTTGTCATCAAAGAAGCGGAGGAAAGAGACAGCATGACAGGTATCTCGTTAAAATGTCATCCTCCTCCTCACCTCAAACCTCATCTACTGAACAAAAGTCAGGACTCTAACACACTAAGGAGTGCATAAGCATTATTATTTAATTACTGTAAACAGACTGGACAATCAGCGCTTCCAACTCCAGGCAGTCAACAAACCAGCTAAAGTACAACAGCTGGTGATAAGCTAACATTAAAGCTTTCTTGCCAGAATGCTGTCCCATCTTTCCCATTTTCTGGTCTTCAATTAATGTAAATTCCTCCCCAGGACAAATCTTAACTCTCCTCACAAGTCCATCTTTATCAGTCATTGTTTCTAATTTGGCTAATCTCCACTCGTTCCCTGGCAGATTATCTGTCTGTGGAGGTGAAGCTGGAAATGTTGTGAGATGCTAAAGTGGGGCCAGAGACACAGGCTGCTGTGGATGCACATGTCCCTGTCCCATATGTTCCTGTCAGCAGAGTACAAATGACCTTCATGCATTACTCCCTGATTGTCTATAGTGTGTTGACTTTGAAGGGAAGCTGTGGATCCATATGTAGAATCAGCATAGTCTCTGTTAAGAAGTGTCTTTTGACAGCATTTGAGTATGGGATGGACAGCAATAAGAACTGGGAGTAGTTATTGGAGCAGTTCACTTGTGTCAGACATAAAAAAAATAAAGAAAATAGAAATTAGAATATGTGTGAGAAAGATGAATCAAGAAAAAAAAGGGGGCTACAGACACCATTTATTTATGGGGCCCAGAGTTCTGTGCTACACTCCTGCACACAGGCTGCATAAACAGTAAGAAAAGTAAATATAAGATATGCTAAATGCTTCTTTGAGCCAGAAATAGTGTAAATATAGTGAAATAAACTAAAAGTAAGTGTAGGATGCAAAATGTTATTTATATGTATGTTAGTTAGTTTATATGTTAGTTATTTACACCAAATTATAACAGACATCATCTCAGATTTAAAGGTCAGGACCTTACAGTTTACTTAAAACACGAGCAAATGTATGTGGGACTTTCCAGCACTGACTATCCATTATCTATCTAACCAGATAGCAGATGGATTGGGGTTCCTGGGGAAATTCGAGGTTATGAAGCGGCACACCGGCTTTATGGGAAGTTGCCGTGGGCCGACCTCTTTCAGCCGACCATCAAATTAGCCAGAGAAGGATTCCCTATTCCTTACTACCAAGGTCAACACATCCCACGCATTAATAATACGTCAATACGGTATGAAAAACACCCACAATGTGATTTCAAAAATACAAAGAGCAAACAATGAATGGTTCAGCTTTATTTCACTGTCTTTGTCTTTTAGGGAGTTATATTTAGATAAAAATGGGAACCTGCTTAAGACCGGTGATACTGTGAAATTTGAGAAACTGGCTGACACTTTGGAGATGATCGCAAACGAGGGACCAGATGTGTTTTACAACGGAACAATAGCAAAGAATTTAATCAGTGACATTCAGGATGCAGGTATTATCAGATGGGTTTCATCCTGCTCTCTTTCTGACCGTTTTCTATGTCTGCCAGGCACAATGATCTAATTACAAATTAGAAAATTAATTGGCTCTATAAAAATCTGTCATCTCTCAAAGGCCACACTGTGATCTGTCTGGATCCATTCAAAGTCTTGATTATGAAATGCATTGTGTTCATTTTTGCTCAACAAAATCATTTGTTTCACTGGTTTTGCTCAGGAGGAAAACTCACACTGGAGGACTTGGCATTGTATCAAGCTAATGTGACTGATGCTTGGAATATTTCTTTGGAAGAGTACCGGATGTACTTCCCTCCGCCCCCTGCAGGGGGAGCCATACTCAGCCTCATCCTCAACATCATGAAAGGTTCCTGATTGTTGCTTCTAGCATGTAGAGTGTTTAATAAGGATCATTTTCTTATATGAAACAATCTTTACAAATGTGATACACTAAGAAATGATGTTTTAAATGAAATAAATAACAATTATTTATATTTTCAGGATACAAAATGAATTCAGAACCTAAGACGACTGATGAAAAGATTTTGTTTTATCACCGTTATATTGAAGCTTTAAAATTTGCCAATGGATTAAAGAAACATATCAGAGATCCAAACTTCAGCTCAGATAAAGTAAGTATCTCAAAATCCTACAGATTTGCACCTGCTTTATTGCATATAGTATGATTATATTTAAGTGACTAAATGGGTAAAAGGAGCAATACCACATCAGCCTCTGCTCTGCCTGAACCCACTGCTCCACCCCCGCCTGCAGCTCATCCACAAACCACATCCCACCACAGTCGGTTTATGCACACTGATAATGAGTTGTGGTCTGAAGTGTTGTTTTTTTGTTTTTGTTTTGTTTTTTGTAATATCTCTGAGCATTGCACAGTCGGACTTTGGGTTAATTTGCTGCGGTGAGATTGTGACTTTGTGTTAATGATCAGTTTATCAAGGGCATTTGCATATCACTACCGGTACTTACCCTCTTCTATAAGCTCTTATAGAAGCACTGAGGATGTACTTATTATTTTAAGATAAGATAAGATAAGATAAGATAACTCTTTATTGTCATTGCACAGTCATACATAGTACAGTAGTACAATGAAATTGGAAAAACTGTCCTACGCCGGCACTACATATAACACAACACGACACGATATGACACATCACAACGTAACAAACAACACAACACAGTATATTAACTTAGTATAAAAAAGAAGAATAAGTGTATGTGTATTGCACACTGTTATTATTGCACATTAATTATTATTGCACCTTGTTATAAATATAAATATTATTGTTATCGTTTTAAACATTGTTACCTCCCCCTAAAAAGTCCAGGGAGGTATCCAGTCAGGTCAGCTATTTACATTGATCAGGGCTATTGCCCTGTTGTAAAAGCTGTCCTTGAGTCTATTTGTTCGGGACCTCAGCAGCCTGAACCTCCTGCCAGACGGCAGCAGCTTAAACACCCGGTGTCCTGGGTGTGTGCAGTCCCGTAGGATGCTGCGTGCCCTCTTGAGACAGCGAGTGCTGTACAGGTCCTTCAGGGAGGGAAGAGGATGTCCAATGATTTTTTGGGCCATGTTGATGACCCTCTGGAGTGCCTTTCTGTGTGCTGTGGTGCAGCTGGAGAACCACACACCGATGCAATATGTCAGCACACTTTCAATGGAGCAGCGGTAGAAGACGGTCAGCAGCTCCTTCTTCAGGTCCATTTTTCTGAGGATTCTCAGAAAGTGGAGACGCTGTTGGGCCTTCTTTAAGACCGCAGAGGTGTTAGAGCTCCATTGGAGGTCTGTGTCTATGTGCACACCCAGAAACTTGAAACTGGAGACCCTTTCCACGCACTCCCCGTTGATGCTGACAGGCTGCAGCTCGGACTTCCTCCTTCTGAAGTCAACTACCAGTTCTTTTGTTTTGGTGGTATTGAGGTCCAGGTTGTTGTCTGCACACCAATCTGACAGCCTCTGAACTTCAGCTCTGTATGCAGTCTCATCTCCCCCTGAGATGAGCCCCACCACAGTGGTATCATCTGCAAACTTGATGACTGTGTTGTCTGGGTGGGAACTAACACAGTCATGTGTGTACAGAGTGTACAGTAGGGGACTCAGTACACAGCCTTGTGGAGAGCCGGTGTTGAGGCTGAGGGCTGAGGAAAGATGAGGCCCCACTCTAACTCTCTGTACACGGTCTGAGAGGAAGTCTCTGATCCAGCGGCAGGTGGTGGAAGGAAGTCCAATTTCCAGCAGTTTATCTATTAGTCTGTCCGGGAGTATCGTATTGAAAGCAGAGCTAAAGTCAACAAAGAGCAGCCTGACGTAACGGCCCTGCACTTCCAGGTGAGAGATGGTGGTGTGGAGCGTTGTAGCAATGGCATCTTCAGTTGATCTGTTAGCTCTGTATGCAAACTGGAGCGGGTCGAGTACTCTATGCATTTTACTGCATAGAGTACTCTGAAAAAATGCTTTGTGTCTCAGCCTTTCCCAGTAACTCTGCATTTTTATTTCAGCACAATTCTGAGCAGTGATGTAACTTTTAAAACCTATAAGTATAAATAAATGTTTTTAAAGCAGATAAACCTAAATTACTTTTATATTTGTCTCAAAGTATTTTAGTATGTATTATTATTCATATTATGATTATTGTTAATTTTGTGTAATTCCGATGCTCTGTATTTCACACAGATGGCAAAGAATTTGACAGTGGATAGCTTTGCCAACCACATACGGAGCTTGATCAGCAGCGACAAGACTCACGATCCCCAGTATTACGGCAAAAACTCATATCTGGACAGCATCGGCACCACACATGTATCTGTGCTGGCTGAAGATGGATCTGCTGTGTCTGTCACCAGCAGCATCAACGATGAGTCAGTACCTGCATCATTCTGTTTCACTGTTAGAAACCAGCTGACTTTTCCACAACAGTGTCACAGGGTTTAGACCTAGTTCATTTAATGTTTACTCTTTACAGATTTGGGTCCAATGTCCTCTCTTCAAGCACTGGAATCATCCTCAACAACCACCTAAATGACTTCTGTGGTAGAGCCGATAACATCTTTCATGGTAAGGGATCAGCAGGATTCCTTCTAAATTTAATATTTAATAACAAATATTCTGGACCTCTGAGTTCTGATAGTACTAATTTGCAATTTTAATTCATCTTCTAAACTAATGTGTTAAGCGTGGTTAATATAACATATACTTGATAAATATGCATGTTTGTACATATTAGCGTGTCGCAACATAAGAAATTTGAAAGAAAATACAACAACACCTGGGGAAACTGCACACCATGAATTTTTAATCTAATAGTACCAAAAAAAGCACCACTGAGGAAATTTGCGGAGAAAATGTCATTTCATAATTCATTGTGGCGCATCATGTTTTGTTGATCATGAAAATGGTCAACAAAACTGCCAAACCAAAGCACATCAGGTAAATTTGAATTAAAATGGCATTTTTCATTTAATGTCATAGCCTGCTGAAATGTTTTGAATGTTTAAGAACAGGCACAGTTGAGCTCTGAGTGAACTTCTATAAACACAAATTACATAAACTCTCTAAATCTGTCCTCAGCTGGTCACAGCAGATGACTGCCCCTCTGTGAGCCTGTTGCTGTTGGAGGTTTCTTGCTGTTAAAAGGGAGTTTTTCCTTCCCACTGTCACCAAATAGGGGCTCATCTTATTGTTGGGTTTTGTCTCCATTGAAGTGGGTTAACCTTAGAGATGGGCCGATCTGATATTACGTATCGGTCCGATACTGACCTAAATTACTGAATCGGATATCGGAGAGAAATAAAAAATGTAATCCAATCCACTGAATATCACAAAAGCACCTCGCAAAAATTGCGACATAGCGTAACCCAGCTTATAACCTTGTAGCACATCGGAGCAGTATGCGTCACGTGATAGAGTGGATGTAGCGTGCAGTACCGATCAGCAGTCTGGATGAGCAAAGTTTTGCCACAGGGCCAGGTAGGGCATGAACAGGGAGAGGGGGCACAAAGACATACTTTTCTTTCTTATTCTAATGTCTAGTTTAAAAAAAATTATCTGAATCTTACAACCAAAGTTTTCATCTGATGCAAAAATGTATAGAAATCCATTATTGTATATAGTAACTATTAAGCATCATGAGGTGGAGGGTGATTCCCTTTTATTATTTTTATTTCTTTTTTTTGTTGGGAATTGGTAACCCTATTAGTTTGGTTCTTTAAAATTGCTGCTAAGTACTTTTTAACATATCAGAATAGGGAGGATGGTGTAGGTTCATGTTTATTAGATTGATCAGTTTTGCTGAACTATGAAATATTTCGGGTGCAGTGCATTTTTTGCACACAGGTATAACAGAATGGCTTTAGCTTGATCTTCTCATCATTCCGAGATTCATGGAGACATTTTGGACTGTAGTTTTGTCCTGCTATTCAAGGTCTTTGTTGTATTTCTCAGGGGAGCGGCCTCCCTCCAATATGGCCCCTTCTGTGCTGAAGTCTCCGTCGAAGACGCTGGTGATTGGAGGGTCTGGTGCTGAAATGATTCCACCGGCAGTGGCCTCGGTATGTATGCATGGTACACACAAAGGTGCCATTACATATTAAATAAAATAAATTGATACGGACTGATGCCCGTCTTTGCTGCATCATAGCAACAAGATTCTTCGACCTAATTTATCCTGTAATCATCACATTCTCACCTCATAGATTTATTTTTTCTCTCCAAGGCGCTCATGAACCACCTTTGGTTTAGAAAGAGTCTTAAGGAGGCAATTGATACTCTGGTTGTTCTTGTAGACTCTCAAAGTAAAGTAAAACTTGAATCCAAGCTTGAAAAGGTAATATTTTCAGTTTTTTTAAAGGACACATTAATAAGTTCTACTTCTCTTGTTCCATCTGAGACTCTCTCTTCTTTGCCCTGCAGGATGTAGTTGATGGTCTTGAAGCTCTGGGACATAAAGTAGCAAAATTCTACAACACAGTTAATGCTGTGGAAAAGGCGGGCAGCTGTATCTCTGCGTGGTCTGATGAAAGGAAAAAAGGCAAAGCAGCTGGTTACTGAGACCAAGAATCAGTGATGTTAGTTATAGAGTATGGTCTTAAGGTTATGATAGCAGAGCTGTTTGTTTTCATTTTTTCGAAATCTCTCAGTCAGAACATGGTGTATTATGTTTAAGTGGAAGCTAGCGAGCTAACTTCCTGCTAACTTCTAACTCTGTTAAATTTCATAAATTTAGACAGTTTGTAACTCTCAATGATGCCACAGTGATCGTTTGACTGTGGGACCCAGAAACAGTTAATGACATCAAACTTAAAGACCTGATAACTATTTCAAACTATTTACAGAACACCAATAGGAAAGGATGGTTTTGTTTTTTGTTTTTTAAATTTTTGCTGACAAGCAGAGGTGAAGTTTTTACTGTTTCTTCCCTCAGTAAACATAAACAACGATAGTATTCAGGAAAAAACATTAAATATATATTTATTTATCATGACTCTAGTTTTACATGGCCTATCAACACACTTTTAACACAAAAGTGAAGACTCAGGGTTGTCTTGGGTTGTTGCTATAGCATCTTAAATTGGTCATGTGATTGGTTTATTGTGGCTATTTTTCCTCAGCAAATCAGCATCACTTTTGCGATTGTTTCGCCCTGAGGACAGCTTCAACTGTCTGAGTGTTGAAAAATAGTAACGCGTCCGCACCGCATTTTCTTGTTAGTAAGGGTAACTGCGTTGTAAAGACTGAATAGTAATTAGATTACTAGTTACTGATAAAAGTACTTTTAACGCCGTTATTCACGTCACTGCTTGTGTCTAAAAAAAAGTTTGTAATATTGAAAACATAATGTGATGATCAGATTATTTAAATCCCAAATTTAATGCAAAATAGTGCAAAGACAGCATTGTAAACTAGAATGTTTTTGAAAAATGTTAGGGATTTATATATCTGCCTCAATTTTATACAATCAATATGAGGTTTTAAATATTTGTTCATCATAAATCATAGAATATAAAAAAACAAGGACACAGCTTTCAGGTTGAAATGTGAAGCCTATGACGATGTTTCTTCAACCTGCATCAGGCCAGCAGGAAGAGACTGACTGCAGAAATCTTTGGTTATATAAAAGATTGTTGGAAAATGAGCTACAGACTTCATGTTCCATTCCACCAGTAAACAATTCATATTTTCAAGTCTCATCAAATTTATGTTTACTTTGTAAATTTTAGCCCACTGAATTGTCCAGAAGTGAGAGAAAGTAAGGTCCACTTTATGGCAGCCCTAAGTTATCTATCAATTGATTTGTAGTATAAACAAAACCAAAAACATTAGGAGTCCTACTACACAAGTGCAGTTACTAGGGATGGGTACCGGTGTCCGGTGGTCTGACATAAACGGTAGTAACCAGACCGAAAAGCAGCGCACATTTCGGTGCTTTATTTCGGTGCTTTTTTTTTTCGATTCTAGCCAATCATTTTACGTTTCCGAGAATGGTAGGCGGGGCCAGGTACGTACGTTCTTTTAGAGCAGAGCTACAGATTAAAAATGCCCAAGACGAAGCGGTCAAAAGTCTGACTGTACTTCACAGCAAAATATGCAAACTCAGCAGCCTGCAACAAGTGCTTTAAGCTGATACTGTGATACTGTCAAAGGAGGTAACACCTCGAATCCGATGAAACACCTGGCGACGCATAGCGTTTTTTTAAAAAGCCGAGAAATGCGCCGTATTTGATAGCTTGCTGCGAGACCTCACACCGTGCACATCTACTGCGGGTGGGTTGCCTGTTATCGGACCCGGAGCAATATCCCCCAAAAACCCGAAGAATGGAGTCTTGGCCCCTAGCCCTGCCAGTGTAGCAGAAATGATGACGGATGATGATGCAGCAGCAGCCGTTCTTCTCTGCGTGAGTAGCTTAATGTTGTACGTGTGTAATTTTCGTTGAGTAGGCTAACCACGTTATTACATTAATGCATGTAAGGTGAACTAGTATGGAACGCCAGGACTGCCATAATGAAATAATTAAATACACCATTAAATAATTAATTAAATTTGTCAATAATTAATTAAAATTGGAATTAATTAATTAAATAAATAGTTATGACACATGTAATTAATTAATTATTGACACATTTAATTAATTATTTATGTATTTCACATTTTAATTAATTATTGACACATTTAATTAATTATTTAATGATATATTTATTTATTTCATTTTGGCAGTCCTGGCGCCTGGCTCTCATCATGAAATAATTTTATCTGTCAGCCTCACCCATCAAACTCAGGGGGCGGGGTTAACGCTGCCCATGCAGCTTCTCTAACATTTGATTGGTTGCCGTGCAAAGTAAGTCAAAACAGGTCGATCCTAGAAAATCGATTGCTTGTGTAGACTTGGGGCAGCCAGGTATCCCAGAATGCAGATCAAATCACAGGCAGCAATGGTGGTGGTGTAGTTTTAAAATACCCCGTTTTTCTGTCACCAGCTACACTTTTAACAGTGTTTTAGCCGCGAATGTCGCGACGTATGTCTGGTCAGGTTGTCAACATAGAACATGTTTGCAAAAGTGCTCAGATGTTTTCAGAGATTTCACTAGCTCTGCTAACAATTAGCATGCAGAGTGCACCCAGGGGGTTACGTTAACCGGTTTGTTTACATATTCCACTCTCCGTGTTCCACATGTTGCATTCGCAGATTCTCATTTTCACCGAACGATCGTCTCTTTCCGCCTGGTCTTGTGTCTCTGTGCTTCTGTAACATAAAGAACGAGCTGACATTTTTCTTACGAAACCAGCGATCAGCTCAACAGACCCTCAGTTTACCTGCATGCATCCTCCTCCTCATCTGTCAGCTGTTTAACACCTGCTGCTAATTCAAGAAACACGCCTACGTTACCTGGTGATAGTCACAGTTTAACTGGGCAGCCGGTGCTCGATATAACGCAATGTCAGCGCATTTTTCTGCACAAGATAAGTAAATATAGTGTTTTCCCCGAGCGCAGAGCTGCTGGAGCTTGTTTCCATACAGAGCACTTTATAGGCGAACAGCTTCATCAGCGGCTGATGTCCAATCACCGGCACACAGCTTTGAAACCTCAGCTGAGTTTTAGCTCTCAGTGGTTAAACGCTGGACTTCATTCACTCAGGTTCTGTCTGTCGGGTCACGTTTACTTCGCTGTTTTATTTACAACTGAGCAAATCGGTTTGGCTGAGGTTAAAGTTACGTTTCATAACTGCATAGTTTCACAGACGTTTAATGGTTCACTGGCACATGTGTTAGACTGAACTATCATCTAAATATCATCTGTTTTTTAATAGTTATTCAACTGTATTCTAAGCACCAGCTGTCTGTTAGAATGTGATTTTTTTTCTCTCTGTTGGCAGAGGTATAAAAATGCGCAGGAAAATCTGACGTGCATGGCAAACTTCACCGACGATATTTAGGGAGGAATAAACACACATCAAACATAAATGAACCATTTGTCTGTCTCCATAATTGAGAGCATTTTCTCTTCTTATGTCAACACTCTCTCTCTCTTTTTTTTTTCTTTTTTTTTGCTTTTTCGGTCATGTTATGTTTACCTGTCAAAGGCTTGTTACAAACTATGAAACACATCGTGCAGACTTCTGGATGTTAGAAGAAAACGAATACTGCTCATGAATGAGACTAAAGGCAGGAAGGTGTCCTTTAAAACTAAACATGTCAATAGGACCTCCCTATTTATATCATAGTTTATGATATAGCACGTGTATTTCAGTAATAGCCTGCTGATTTCAGTGTAGTGGTGACCAGTCACACAGCTCACATAGGGGTTATCTGTGATACTCCTTAACTATAATTTATCCAAGTTAACTTCAGTTAACCATTCAGACGGTTCTTTTGCAATGAAAAACATAAACACCCATGCTGCCGGTAGGTTTCCTCAGTGCCAGCTGTTAACATTATAGCTGCTTATGCAGTAACCATGGTAACCACGGACTCTGAGCGGCTGGATCGACGGAGGTCAGACAACAATTTTACACGTATGATCTTAAAACAGGACACAGCCACTATACGTGCTGGCCTCATATCAAATGTGAAGGCAGACTGAATCTATGTTTGAGGTTTGTTTATATCTAATCTTCCTTTTCAAACATTTAAACAGCAGCGAGTCTGCAGCTGAGGGAATACAAACTCAAATTGTCGGAACAGGTTTGCTCGTTTCTTGGATTCATTTGGTGATTTATTAAATGTATAACTGTTATTCTAATCTGCTGCTGAGTCTCTTACACTTTTCTTTATGCTGTATATTTTCACGTCTCTGGAATAGTTGGCAGTTAGATAGTCAGCTGGGAAACTCTGTGGAGCTGAGGATATCGTGGATATGCTGACCTCGCTCCGTGGTGTACAGGGCCGTTTACCCTCATGATTAATATTCACAATAAAAATATTAGCCGAACATCATGAAGTCTGTATGTGTTTCATAGTGTCGAACAACCTTTGTACAGTTAAAGCCAGCAGTTACTACATGACGGAAACACCAACGTTATCTCTTTTATGTGTTTATACACAGGTCACACTGATTACTGAACAAAAACCCAAAGATCAGATGTTAAACAGATTTATTTGCTCTCTCTCCTCCTTAAACATGTTTTTAATGTTAGTTATAATTCAGAATTGGCGACTGAAACACATAGGACACATAAGAACTTCAGGAAAAAAACCACCGATAAATATAACCTCAGTAAAAGAAGTCAGCGGGGGTTACTACAGCTGTGTACCGGGGCCTGCGCTTTGTCGGTGGGATTGCTTGCGAGGCGAGCGGGTCTATCCCACGCTTTGCCGTGAGACTGGGCAGACATCTCCGACATCATCGAAGCACTTTTGCAAAGAGGCTGTATCTTGACAAACCGACCAGACACATGAAGATTAAACCACTACATTCTCGGCTAAAAAAAATATTAAAACGGTATTTGGTGACACACAAACAGGGTTTTTCAAAGCTCAGTTCTGTTAGCTTCCACATGCCGGTTGTGTGCTAGAAACAATGGCCACCAGGCCAAAGCAATGGTTTTGACTCGATCAGCGTTAACCCCGCCCCCTGAGTTTGACGGGTGAGGCTGACAGATAAAATTATTTCATGATGAGAGCCAGGCGCCAGGACTGCCAAAATGAAATAAATAAATATATCATTAAATAATTAATTAAATGTGTCAATAATTAATTAAATGTGTCAATAATTAATTAAAATGTGAAATACATAAATAATTAATTAAATGTGTCAATAATTAATTAAATGTGTCAATAATTAATTAAAATGTGAAATACATAAATAATTAATTTAATGTGTCAATAATTAATTAATTACATGTGTCATAACTATTTATTTAATTAATTAATTCCAATTTTAATTAATTATTGACACATTTAATTAATTATTTAATGGTGTATTTAATTAATTCATTATGGCAGTCCTGGCGTTCCATAAACTAGCAAACATCATCATAGCTACATGCGGCTGTCTTCTTGTTTGATGGCAGATGCTCCCTTCACCCTGGCTAAAAAGGCTAAAATGACCAAAGAAAAAGTGGAAAACAGTTAAACATGAGAGGTTTTTGGACAAAGTTTGTGTTTTTTCCATTGTTTAAGCTTCCAGCCAAGAGTGATACCATATATGCCCCATAGCTGCAGAAAAGGCTAACATTGTTATCTTTTTACAAAAAACAGCTGAACATGAGAGGTTTTTGGACCAATTTTGTGTTCTCCATTCTTTAAGCACCGGTTTGAGCACCGTTTGAGCACCGGCACCGTTTCAAAAGTACCGATTTGGCACCGGTATCGGATAAAACCTAAACGATACCCATCCCTAGCAGTTACTGTTACTGGCATGTCAGTATCAACAAAGCTAGATCTCACACACTGTTAGAGCCAAATAGAAATGTCAGTTTTTTTATCTGAATATTCTAAGTCACATTTAAATGCTTTTCAATATTAGTTTTTTTTTTCCTTCAGTTTGCATATTAAGATTTTTTTGCACAGTTCATCCTGTTATTGTTTTGCTGTTATAAAGTGTAGGTAATTCTGCTGATGTGCTCAGGGTTAAAGTTAATCAGAAAAGGAGTTTGAAAAGCAACAGTTTTCTTTTTATAGCTGTTTAATGTGTTTTATTGACAGGAATAGATAACCCGGACTTGAACTGAAAATGTTTTATTTTCAAACTGACAGTTTTGTGTACAATAAATTCCTTTCTTCAGTGTTTAATGTCTGCCTTGTTTTCATTATTGGATTACATTTAAGCTGCCTTTTGGAAATCACGAGTCAGAAACTTTATGTTCTGCAGAAGAGACAGAAGCTTATAGAAAACAATTGCTTTCAAAACACACGGGTCATGTGACTGTGACAAAATCTGAAGTTTTGGTGCACTTCACCCCAGTTCCAACACGTGGCGTACCTGCTGCTTCAAGGTACTGCCAGGCGCCAGAATTCACATTTTTGTCAACCGGAGTGATTTGTAATAAAGATTTGTTTTAGATAGTACCGCTTTAATTTATTAAATGTGCATGTGTAAAAGAAAACAATACCCTCTCTCTGACCTGGATTTAAAGTGTAATCAAATAAATATTATATAGATAAATATTCTACTCGAATAATTACTGGCATAGAGATGTGAGAAGGCAAGATACTGCTGGGTGAGCTCATATATGCACTTGTATAAGCAGAGAGAGAGTGGCACACAGAGCTGCAAACTCTTAAAAATATCTCATTAAAAATATCTTCCTCACTACAACCGTATATTCACATACTGTGATCAAAAAATAAAGCAGACCGAGCTCAAAACCAACTGTAAACCTGTGTGGCTATTATAGTAAATGTAGTAATGTTACCCAGAGATATATTTGAGGGCTCACTTGTGACCCATCCCATGTCCATCCAAGAGAGGTGGGTTAGTGCAGCTCGGACAAGCCATTGTATCTCTGCCCAGAAAGCCAGTTAGCGGCTAGCTGACTAAGCTATCAGAGTTAGCTCCAACGACGGACACAAGTTATAGCAAGGACTGCATGGGACATAACACTTTAGACAGGCGAGGCTGCTTGTGACATTATCCACCAAATTTCCCCTTGTGGGACAATTAAAGGATTATTCTATTCTATCCACTCTGCCATAGCCTGGTTATAGACTCAGCACCCGAGTGCCTTCATTGCTATGTATGGGTGACTTCAACCATGTCAGCTTTGACTACACTGCTAACTTTCACACAGGGAGAGAATTGTAGACCTACTGTATGCTAATGTTAAGGATGCATACAGTTCCTCCTTCGTCCCCCGACTGGTACGCCATGTCCCAGTGGCCCCCAGAATTACAGGCCTGTGACTTACACGTCATGAAGACACTGGAAAAATTCATCCAGCTCCAGTCTATTGTCATGCCACAACAGGATCCCCTTCAGTTCCCCCACCAGCCCCGCCTCGGAGCTGAGGACGCCATCATGTACCTGCTCAATCATGTCTACGCCCATCTGGACCAGCTCTCTACCCTCTACACCACAGACTTCATCCACTGCACAGAGACCTGCCATCTTCAGAAGTTTTCTGATGACTCTGTGGTGGTTGGATACATGGGTGATGAGAGTGAGGCTGTGAGTAAGTCCTTTGTCACATGGTGCAAGCAGAATCCTTTGCAGCTCAATGTGACAAAGACCAAAGAATTGATTGTAGGGGTCCTCAGGAAGCACAAACTGGACTCCAACCTGCTGCTGACCTTCTACTGCTCGTCTATTGAGAGCCAGCTGACATACTGCATCACAGCATGTTATGACAGTTGCACTAAGGTGGATAGAGGAGTAGTCAAGGCAACACATATGATGACCTGTGGCCCTTTCCCCTCCCTGATGGACATCTATTCCTTCTGCTGCCTCAACAGAGCAACAAACATCAAGGACAGCTCCCACCCTGGTTTTGACCTGTTCAACCTGCTTCCCTCAAGAAAGTCGCTACAGGTGCATCGGCACAAAGACTGACAGACTCAAAAATAGTTTCTTCCCAAAAAGCTATAACCACCCAGAACTCACACGTTCACTGACTTCTTCTCTTTGGCTCTAACGGAGGCGGTTGCATCTCTCTCCCTCTCCCTCATCTTATCTTTCCTGCTTGGTTTCTTATGTCCTTGTCTAGTTTTGTCTAACTTTAACCCTCAGAGAGTCTCTCAGTCATGTTCTATAAAACCTAAAGATGGGCTCTGAGTACCCAGACTGTTCTTATTGAACACAGATCATTGACGGACATTTAGATCTGCTCTAAAATTGGATGCAGCTCGATCGCACTAAACCCAAACAACCACCATTTCTCTCATCTAACTACCCAAGTTACTGCTAGAAGGACCTCAAGGCCGAGGGTGGCTGAAAACAACAAATTCTTCTCCCTTATAACGAGACTGTGTTATGGCTCTCTGCGCTACACCCTTCAAGGCGCAGAGAGCCTAAAAGGTTGGCTGTAGGACTGTTTACTTCTGCCCAACCGGGTGAAGGGACACTCTCTCAGCTGAACACAGGATACACATGCGCACACACACACGTATACAGACACAGACATACCCTCATCCCCCTCCTCCCTCCAAACACCTCAGATACTTGCCTCCAGCGCAGAGATGCTGCAGGACTGGATGCTGCTGTCTACACCGGGAAACTCTTACCACATACCCACCACATGGTTTTTTTGTTTTCTGTTCTCATACTGATCTCCTACTAGAAGCTCAGTCTGAGATAAGTTCTCTTTTTCTCTCCTCCATGGATATTTAAAAAAAAAATACTGTCCATATGTATATAGCGCAGCAGAAACTTATAATCATAAAACTGGATATTTATAATTGAGCTATTTGTACATATTACATCTATTTCTTATATTTTGTAAACTTTGTACTAAATTAAAAAACAACATATGCAGTCTGTTACTGTTCTCATTGTCTTGGAGCAACTGTAACCTTATAATTTCCTTAGGATTTGATAAAGTATTCTCATTCATTAGAATCAGAATTTAGATTTGAACATTTTTATTTTTATGTACAAATATTATTTTAATATTATTATTGTGTGTGAGGGTGAAAAGCCCAAAGTTTTGGAAGAGGCATACAGGCACTGTGGAAAAAGTAAAAATGTGTGTGAGTTCTCTAAAACCGTTTTTGTGAACACTTTTCTAAGTACCGTATGTTTTAAAATGTGAAACATGATTTTATTGACATGATCATCAAAGAACATGATTTTTACAGGGAGTGCAGAATTATTAGGCAAATGAGTATTTTGTCCACATCATCCTCTTCATGCATGTTGTCTTACTCCAAGCTGTATAGGCTCGAAAGCCTACTACCAATTAAGCATATTAGGTGATGTGCATCTCTGTAATGAGAAGGGGTGTGGTCTAATGACATCAACACCCTATATCAGGTGTGCATAATTATTAGGCAACGTCCTTTCCTTTGGCAAAATGGGTCAAAAGAAGGACTTGACAGGTGCAGAAAAGTCAAAAATAGTGAGATATCTTGCAGAGGGATGCAGCAGTCTCAAAATTGCAAAGCTTCTGAAGCGTGATCATCGAACAATCAAGCGTTTCATTCAAAATAGTCAACAGGGTCGCAAGAAGCGTGTGGAAAAACCAAGGTGCAAAATAACTGCCCATGAACTGAGAAAAGTCAAGCGTGCAGCTGCCAAGATGCCACTTGCCACCAGTTTGGCCATATTTCAGAGCTGCAACATCACTGGAGTGCCCAAAAGCACAAGGTGTGCAATACTCAGAGACATGGCCAAGGTAAGAAAGGCTGAAAGACGACCACCACTGAACAAGACACACAAGCTGAAACGTCAAGACTGGGCCAAGAAATATCTCAAGACTGGTTTTTCTAAGGTTTTATGGACTGATGAAATGAGAGTGAGTCTTGATGGGCCAGATGGATGGGCCCGTGGCTGGATTGGTAAAGGGCAGAGAGCTCCAGTCCGACTCAGACGCCAGCAAGGTGGAGGTGGAGTACTGGTTTGGGCTGGTATCATCAAAGATGAGCTTGTGGGGCTTTTTCGGGTTGAGGATGGAGTCAAGCTCAACTCCCAGTCCTACTGCCAGTTTCTGGAAGACACCTTCTTCAAGCAGTGGTACAGGAAGAAGTCTGCATCCTTCAAGAAAAACATGATTTTCATGCAGGACAATGCTCCATCACACGTGTCCAAGTACTCCACAACGTGGCTGGCAAGAGATATATATATATATATATATATATATATATATATATATATTTTTTTTTATCTTATTCTTTCCCAGTTAAATTTACCCTTCATTCTAATTTGTGTTGTACAGTTATTTCATTTTTAACCTTAATTTATATTTTATTCCTTCCTAGTTAAATTTACCCTTTTTAATTTTTCATATTTATTTCCTGTCTTATTCATAGCCTTTTCCTTTTTTGTTTTCTTTAGGTCACGAGCAGTTGTCCAAGCATTTCACTACATATCGTACTGTGTATGACTGTGTACGTGACAAATAAAATTTGAATTTGAAAGGGTATAAAAGAAGAAAAACTAATGACATGGCCTCCTTGTTCACCTGATCTGAACCCCATTGAGAACCTGTGGTCCATCATCAAATGTGAGATTTACAAGGAGGGAAAACAGTACACCTCTCTGAACAGTGTCTGGGAGGCTGTGGTTGCTGCTGCACGCAATGTTGATGGTGAACAGATCCAAACACTGACAGAATCCATGGATGGCAGGCTTTTGAGTGTCCTTGCAAAGAAAGGTGGCTATATTGGTCGCTGATTTGTTTTTGTTTTGTTTTTGAATGTCAGAAATGTCTATTTGTGAATGTGGAGATGTTATATTGGTGTCACTGGTAAAAATAAATAATTGAAATGGGTATATATTTGTTTTTTGTTAAGTTGCCTAATAATTATGCACAGTTATAGTCACCTGCACACACAGATATCCCCCTAAAATAGCTAAAACTAAAAACAAACTAAAAACTACTTCCAAAAACATTCAGCTTTGATATTAATGAGTTTTTTGGGTTCATTGAGAACATGGTTGTTGTTCAATAATAAAATTATTCCTCAAAAATACAACTTGCCTAATAATTCTGCACTCCCTGTATAAAACTTTTATTCTTATGCTTTGAATAAACATGTCAGATTTTCATAAAACATTCATTTGTATGTTATAATGTTTTTCTACACCATGTGTAATTTTTATAGAACCTTTCTTTATTCTATGTATAATCATGTATCTTTGAAAAATAAAATATCTAATCTTATCTTTTGTACTTTGTGGTTATTGAATAAATATTAGCCACTGTGGTGGGGTGTGGTCTGCGGTGCGGCTGCAAGGTAGGCGGACGCATGTGGACGACAATCACACCTCGCTGGCTTAAAGTCTGAATTCAGTCCTGACTGTTTGTTCATGTTGGAGTTTGTGGCTGCAAGCTGGAAAGCTGCAGCCAGTGTGTGAACGACAAGCGTGAATAAAGTGCATGCTGAAAAGCATGGAAACATGGTCGGGTCTGCCGTAGATTAATTACAGCCACATATAAACTGATAAAAACAGATGGCTGAAAGAAATGTTTGATGGAAAAAGGAAAAAGAGTGCTGCTAAAGAGTGCTGCTAAACTTTGAGGTTCTAAGTCACCAATGTTTAAATAAGAAAATGCCAAGAGGAGACTAGCAGCCCTGAGTCTGCATGCAAAACATGAAAACTCCATAGCAGTGATACTTGTTCTTACATAAGTGCAAACATAGGTGGTATTGTTCAAGTGAAACAAGAACATATCATTTTGGGTGAGGGGAGGAAGACGGGAAAAAAGACACACTGTGGAAAAGAGCCAAAGATTAATAATAAATAATGATTAAAAGCAGAGTGGAGCATAAGAAAATAAATCCAATAAAACCACATCATGGGAAGCCTCCGGCAGGCTAGACCTATTGTAGTGTAACTAAGGGAGGATTCAGTCACCTGATCCAGCCCAACTATATGTTTTATGAAAAAAAAACCCAAAAGGTTTAAGCCTTAACAGTAGAGTGTGTCTGACTCTGGTTGCACAGAAGAGGGCCCCGAAAGCTGAAGGCTCTGCCTCCCTTTCTACTTTTAAAAATCCCTCAGAACCAAAAGTATATTTGATGACTTTATGGTGTACATTTGTGAGTTATACCAGGGAGTCCATTAGCTCTAAATTTGAGGAGCACAGTATGCAGACTTGAACGCACTGAAGATGTAACACTATTAACAAGATAATCAACCTCTGTGGGAGTAGCGTTTAGGTAGCTCCCCTGCACTGTGTTGGCACATGGTTCATTGAAAGCATCAACTTTCCCTCACTGTGATGCACAACAGTTTAACAGTAAGACTTTATGCCTAAAACCAGGACTTTGAAACTTCATTTAACATTTTAGGTGAATTTCTTGTTTAAAAACAGTTGCTTCTGTAGTGTTATAACAACATTTTTGTAAGGACACTGTTTTCATTTCCCCTCCCTTTAGGACCCTGTCATCAAGATACCATTCAGCAATGTGTACCAGCATGTGTGCACATACCGGGACCTGTACTATAAAACATTTGAGCTTCCCGCCTGCCCACCTGGTGTAGACCCGATCGTCACCTACCCTGTGGCTTTGAGTTGCCACTGCGGTCGCTGTGCCATGGACACATCTGACTGCACCTTTGAGAGCCTGCAACCTGACTTCTGCATGAATGACATCCCTTTCTACTACTAAAAGAAGCTCAATCATATTTAAACACATTATACAGAGTATACGGAAGCTGCCCTGTTGTTTAGAATCAACCAGTAATTACAAAAAAAAAAAAAAATGTTTCTGCTATCGAAATAAACACATGATGAATATTTCTCTCAAACAGTGTCTTAAAAAAAGATAAAAGGTAATTGACGCCTGACGTCTGAAAGTTGACGCCACAGCTGGAGTAACTTTAACTTTCCTCATATCTTAAGGCCAGCAGAGATTCAAAATGACATCTGTGTAAAATTTACATGGAAAAAAGTTCTTTCTGTAAAGTGATATATAACCTAATTCAACAGTTTATGAAGAATTTATGTCCCATTGCTAGTTTCAAGTCTTACTGATGTGACACGATGCATTCACTTCATAAACTGTGGATCCGATTACAGTCAGCCTTAGTAACTCTAATTTGTGACTCTAATTGGATTTCATCTACTTTAATTGGACATTAAAGTAGGCAAGAAAACTACATTGAAGATGGTTGAGCTGGCTAAACGCTGGTGGTAGAGATGAAGATGGCGGCTTGAATGGATCACCTATTAGTGAAGAAACGATTTGACTTTTACCAATGGGATCTTAATATCATAGCTGTTAACCTCCCTTGTGGCCATAAAATGTGGAAGCTGCAATGCCCATCATGTTGAAAAGAAAGTTCAAGTTCTCTGTTCAGCTAAAAGAGACTTTTTCACTGGGATGTCAGACCTCAGGATCTTAAGCAGAGAAACAGCCAGTTTTTTATTGATGAAAAATGTATTTCTTTATTTCTTTATGTGAAATAATTATGGAAGATAAGCAGTCAGATCGGGGTGTCGCTTCAGAACGCAACAACTGACAGCACCTTGGGTCATCCCTTTGTCGCTGACAATGTACCACCTGTTGGTCTTTTCATCATAGCACTCCAGATTGCAGAATAAGCCGCCATTGTAGAAACCTCCAACCACATACAGCTGGTCCTCCAGCACTGCAATGCCGAAGTTTTTACGAGGGTGTAACATGGGAGCAACGTTGCGCCAGCGTCTTGTTCTTGGGTCATATGCGATGACACTACGCAACTGAGTGATACCGTTAAAGCCACCAACCTGTGCAGACAAAGGACTTGTTACAGTCTGTAACGTAAAAATGTTCTGTTGTAAAAAAGTAAATAGGTCTCCAGATTCCAAAATATCTGATTCTAGGGTAATTATAGAAATCACATTCCAATAACCCAGTACATGGTACTTGGAAAATAATACAGACTCCCAAATACAGGTACAGTAAACATTCCATGTTTGAATTTCTGTCCGTAATAAGAGTATGTTTTAAGCTCTTCTTACTACAAAGATTTCGTTATTGTAGGCGACCACGGCTCCCCCAGTCCTCCCGGTTTCCATGGGTGTGATCAGTGTCCACTGGTTGGTGTCAGGGTTGTAGGACTCAGCACATGACAGAGGTTCATCTTCAGTAAGACCACCACAAATGTACACCTAGAAATTAAAATCAAGTTTAAGTCAAAATTACTAGTTAGTTTGTTTGCTTGCTTGTTTTAATCAATTTTAAATCATGCCTTTTATCTGTTTTTGTTTCTAATGTCTCTGTAAAGCACTTTGAATCACCTTGTTGTTGAATTATGCTATACAAATAAATTTGCCTTGCCTTGCCTTGCCTTACTAGAATTAAATGTTTCAGCTTCCAGAAAAAACTTACAAACACTAAAAATGTCTGTGAAGGTTCTCAGTCATCCAGGTCATCGTATTCTAAGGAGCTTGGAAAGAAAAGCATCTGGACTTCTTTAAGTTGCTTGAAGACTTTTCACCTCTCATCCGAGAAGCTTCTTCAGATCTAAGAGTCAAATGGTGGAGAGTCCCAGATTTAAGCCCTGTGGGAGTTTCCCCCCAAGAGGGACAAAGGACCCCCTGATGATCCTCTACCTAATTACATGAGCCAAGGTGTGGGTCACAATCAGCCAGGGTTTCAGGTGAGCTCATTGTGAAACCTGGCCCCACCTTATCAAGCGAATTCCTGAGATCAGATGGCCCAGGATGTGAGTGGGCGTTAAGACGTCTGGGAAGGGAACTCAAAACTAGATTATAGATGGCAGACAGCTGGTGTCGTAAGCCACCGCCTCTGTTCAAAGATGGTCGCTCACAGTGGTCATAAATGGCTTCTTTCACTCCTCTTTCAAACAATCTGTCCTCCCTGTCCATAATGTGAACATTGGCATCCTCGAAAGAGTGACCTTTGTCCTTTAGATGCAGATGGACTGCTGAGTCTTGTCCCGTGGAGGTGGCTCTTCGATGTTGTGCCATGCGCTTGTGAAAAACTAAAAATGTTTTCATCAGATTTCTGTGTAGCTACTTTGCATAATAGTAGTAAAAATCTAAAAATGATGGTGTTATCCTAAAACATTTAGTTTTAGCAGAGGTTTGCTGCATTTATTTTCTGTATTTTGCAGACTTAAAAAATATGGATGCAGAAATTATAAAATTGCTATTTTTCACGATGTGAGGGTGAAGTAACCATAACCTTCTCCCTGAGCTGTTGGATTAATGGTAATAGAAATATTTAGCTTAAAAATAAAATATTATAAAACTGATACAATTCATAAACTATTCATATTTTCCACAGAAAGGTCCAGTGATGATTAAGCCCTCAAGCTGAAAAGTACATTTGCAAATCAGTGCCATGTTAAGCAAAACAAATAAAACAGGAATAAAGAAATTGCCAAACCATAATATTCTTTTTAAAAAAACATATGTTTACTGAGATTAAATTAACAAAGAGATCCCAACCGAACCAAAAAAAACCAAAACAATCCTTTGCAGGATTGTTATAAGTTTGCAAGAAAAAAAGTACCAACCAAGGAAAGAATGTCTTTCTCAATACTCATGACATAAATCTAAAAAAAATAAATAAATATTCACTTTTTAAAAATTACTCCCATTGGCCAGCTTTATAAGACTATTAAAAAATGTTTTTTGCACAGAAACTCACAGAAAAGTAATATTTTACTGTGCTCTCATGTTCCAGTGCATAAATGCGTTGGTTGGCTGGCTCCAAAAGATAATAAATCCCCATATGTTGTAAATCCAACTACATAGCCTTAAAAATCATTTTTACAGCCAGACACAAAAGGCCAAAAAAAACCTAATCCATATGGATAGTGTCCTGGCTACAATTTGGGTTTGTGACTGCTTTGGGACGTGTACTGACAGATTAAGGCAGTGGCAGGTGCATTTCTAATGGAATTATGTGACTGTACATTTTATTGACGCAGCTTGTTAACCAAGGTTGTTAGCATTACCAGTTAACTTTGTCCACCACTTTCTCCACAAAACCAACATGGCAGAGATCTTCCACTACCTCAATTCCACTTACCTTGCCGTGTAGTGTTGCAGCACCAGCTTCTGCCCTGGGCTTGTGCATCGATGCAATCATAGTCCACTGGTTGGTGTCAGGCTCATATCGTTCTGCAGTTTTCAGTTTCTTTTGGTTTTGGCACCCGCCCATAGCATATATGCAGCCATTCAGTGTGGCCACACTGAGAAAGCCCCGCTCTTCATGCATCGGCCCCACCTCTGTCCAGGTTTGGTTGGTGAGGCTGAACCTTCTCACATGACGTGAATAGCTTATGAAATCAAAACCTCCGATGCAATAGACACATCCATTGAGGTAAGCACAACCGTAGAATCCCAGAGAAGCATACCGTGTCCAGCTCAGCGGCACCCAGTGGTCAGCTCGGACATTGTACAACTCAATCTTGACACTTGGGAAATGACTCACCCATCCACCAACGGCCAATAAGACTTCAGACGGCAGGCGTGTTTGGGGCATAGGTCTCTCCACAATGGACTCATTTAGCATCTTCATGGCAGTGGTTACCATATCCATGCATGCCGGACTACTACTCACCACATCATTTCTGCTCACAGTGCCAACCAAGTACTCAGTGGGTATTAATAGTAGGCGGACCTGGATGAAAACAAGAATCATAAGGGGAAAAGGCAAGAAATACAACATTAGACTGTATATAAGAGTTGGATGTAGCCACCATGCCACCACCCATTAGTGAAGTATAGCACTATCCCTATAATCAAAATGTCATGGAATCACCCAGATAGCTATGGTAGCTCCTGGCATTGCCTCCAATCAGCTGTGGCATTGCCCTTAAAGACCCTAACATTACCTGTAAAGAGCCACAGCATCACCTGCCAAACAGCAATGGCAGGTCATGGCATTACCTCCAAACAAGCAGTGGTGCCACAGTCAAGCTTCAATGCCATTATCTGAGCACTGAGTAACCTCCTGCTGTAGAAACAGGTCCCACAATGAGGGTGTGTCCTGTTGTAAATGCCTAAGGTCCAGTCAGTAAGTTCTGGCAGAACACGATGGGCATAGTCAACTTTTCTGTCAGAAAAGCTAAAGTGCAGTTCAGACACATTATCAATAATGCACTTCTGAAAGTACAAAACAACGGCCAGTTTTATCTGGACGCAAGTGTAAATAATACTTTTACAATTTATTAAGGACTAAATGATGAGCACCTTCTGATGCACACTCCCAAGTGAATTAGAAACAGCCCCCCCACCCCCACCCCCAATGTGATTAAGAATGAAGAAGAATGATTCCCCTACATTAACTCTATTACCAAGCCTTAAGTTTGAGTAATTCTGCCATTGCAATTTTAGCTTTTTACACGTCAGCCATAAAAGGCTGATGGGCGAGCAGGTGGGCGGCCTGGACACCCAACTCTGTAAACACAATAGTGTACAATCAAACTTCTTTTTTTTTTTTTTGCATCAGGCATCAAGCTTATGTTTTATTTTTTATTCCCAATTCAAATTGCTACAGCGGAAGTTGCTTTCTATACTTTCAAACTGTACCATTCATTCAACAGCCCCTCACTGAGTAATAAACAAAATAAATGCACTTAGAGGTGCAATTAAATTGATATCCCATTTTCAGTTACCTGCTTGAGCAGTGCGGGCATGTCACACCCACGTTCCACAGGGGAATAGTTGATCCATCTGAGAATGGCCTCAAACACAGTGCTCTCCTGCTTCACATTGAGCTCATCATTCTCGATAAGATCTGATAGTTGCTGCACAGAGAGCTGAAGGAACTCCAAGGAGAGTGCACCAACCTCTTCAAAGTGATGGAGGATGTAGAGAAAGGCCTTTCCCCTGAGGTCAGGACAGTTGTGTAATTGTGCCAGATTGTAGATACTGACGCAGTTATTTACACAAAGCTTCCTCTCCAGGAAGTCGCAGCAGGCTTGAATGACGCCAGTCACGATAAAGTGGTCTGCTTCCGCCAACAGCTCCAGTACATTGTCCTCCGTCACCACAACAGATTGGGTGTAGGCATATTCCAAAATGAGGCTCATTGCTTTTGGAGACACAGTGGGGAAGTTGTAGATCTTGTTTGATGGTAGTGGTTTGTAGCAGAAGAGATCCCTGTGCAGATTCAGATCAGCATTTTCACATTGTCTCTCTGTCATGGAACTTAAAAAGTACCTGATGTCGTGCAGCTCATAGTTAAATAGCATTTGTATAATTTTTCAGCTGCATGCTTACTTGAGCAAACTGTGATCAAAGAGATATGAAATTAAAGTAACAAAAATCTAAAATGACTTGATTTCAAATGGGCAATCTCCTATTTAAGGTCATCTATTCAGACGTGCAGAAAAACATTCAGCATTGCTGCTATGTTTAGACAGACAGAAAGATATAGAGTTGTCTAGGCATTGTAGCAAATATTCCTATACAGTAACAGGGTTAGGGCGACAGGGGACAGCAGGCATTAAATAGCTGCAAATATAATAACTGAATTTCACATTATCAAATTTACTGACTAGACAGAATTGGAAAGAGCAGACATGTCCCAATGCAACAGAAATGGCATATCATTGGCCACCGCTCAGTCTGGCCCCAAATTGATTACCTGCCTATTTAGACATACAATTTCAGCTAAACTGGTGAAGGCACAGCTAATATCACCACTGATGTGGTCCTTTTGGTGCAGGCCAGTTTGTGCACAAATTTATTAGAACTGCTGCTGCTGTTGTCGTGCTGATGAAATATAATCAGAAAGCCAGTTTATAGCGTCTGTAATCTTTCAAACTACCTCTTAACGGCTCATTGTGGAGTCAAACACAAACCTACACTATATATGTATCCCAACAAACCTCCCAAAATAAATAACTAAATAAAAATACAGGACTGATTTTTTCCCCCCTAAAAATTGCTCCAGAACATTTCTAGTGGTCAAAAAGTACAGTGTAACATTGAAACCTCCCAATACCTGCTGCACTGTGTTACATGAAAACTTTGAAGTAGGATAAATGCAGAACCAACCACAGCCAAACAACACAGGCCTGCTCACCTGAAGTATGCACTGCAGTTACAGAGGATGATCCTGTGAATTTTAAACTCAACATCTCCAGCTCGGATCACAGAGTCACAAACCTCTCCATCCAGAAAAAGCTCCCTAAAGACGGTACTACGGGCGCTGGTCATTATTCAGATGTTACTCAAGATGTTTAAACTTCTAAAAAATCTCCTGTTTAGTGTTTTCCTTTAGAGATCTGCCTACAGTTTGTGAGGTACTTTGTCTAAATTACTGATTACGTTAACGTATGCTGCCTGGAAAGTGTCACTACTCTGTTTATATTTGAAAATCATAGTGTATCATTCCGTTAACTGACTGTGTGCACGTTAGCATATGCTACTTCCGGTGCGGAAACGCCTTTGGGGAGCTTTGTTTCCGGTGTCCTATTCGCACCTGGTTTATGGTCCAAAACAAGTTAAGCAAATGAATGAATCAAGCGGCAATTTACATTTCTATAGATGTCTTGGGCATTTACCCAATATATCTGTAAATGATGTTCATCGACTTGTTGATATTTTTTCCCTGCACCTCAGGGCAAAAGAGAAAAGGGATTCAAATGTTATATTTCTCAGCTGTCCCTCGTTTATCGCGCGTGTTATGTTCTAAAAATAACCAGCGATAGGTGAAATCAAGTTGCCAATTTTATTTTTTGACGGTGCAAAACGTTTCGTGGACATCGTGGACATACAGTACTGCACTTCAGAGTCACACTGCCAGCGATCGATGCAGCGATTCTGTACTGTACAGGAGAGACGTCACGGAGGAGATCGTCTGCAGCGATCAGGACACAATGTGACATAAAAAAAAATAAGCATGCAAACTTGCACTAAAAAAAATCTGCGAAACAGCGAGGTGAAAGGTGAACCGCGTTATTAGCGAGGGACCGCTGTAATTTTGAAGGTAAGTCACAACATACTCTTCGTAAATACTAATGTATAGAAACCGTTACCAGCAATCATTCATTTTTTGTGTGGCTTTTTTCAGGGTTTGTTAACATGCTGTGTAGGTGTGTACTTGACTAGCTGATCTCGACATAATGGGGGAAACATCTGGTTTGACTATAGTTCACCTGTAGTTTGAATGCTGAACATTTGCCTGTTTAAATCATGAGACCAGTCACTATACAGAGATGTGCTTCTGAATGTGGACGAGGTGTCTTCTGCTGCAGTGATGCAGTTCTGCTTGTGTTGAGTGATGTAAACAACTGATCGATCTAAACTCTTTAAACGTAAAAATTGATCATTAGATTTTTTATGACACAACAGCGGTGAGTGTTCCCACCTTCTGCTCTTTGTAACTTAACGCGATCTTTCCGTTTTCGAGTTTTGGACATGATTTTGGAGTATATCTTCGCAGTAGCGATTGACCGCAAAGTAAGGCTACCGGAAATGTACAACCCCACATCCGGTCTCAAACCAGGAATTTAGCATTTTCTCGTACACAGGGTCAATTTGGTTCCACATATTTGTGAGAGCAAGCATTCTCTGTCATGAACTTAAACAAGAACCGATTGAGCTCAAGGATGAGTGACTCCCACTTGCGTGATATTTTATGCATCTCAACCACTTCCCTCAAAGCACACCTAATTGCTTTACTAAACTCTAGATCTCAGTATCACCCCTCTCATTAGTCCAGGGATGCCCAAATTCTGTACTGGAGAGCTGCTATGCATGTTTTAGTTCTTTCTGGTTTAGCACAGTTGAATCAAATGAAGAGCAGGCCTCCAGGAGTGACATCCCTGCATTACTCATGTGTTTCTGAACAGTAAAAAGCATAAAGCATGCTAATGCAATACACAAAAGGAAACGTATTTTGTTAAACTCTTAAGATTTGGTTTTAACTGTTGATGTTATGCTCTTAATTCATAGTTGAGTGTGTTGTGTACATATTGTGTAAATTTACAAATGTGTTTATTTCTTGCAGCAAGTGAACTTCCAGTTGTGCAATCTTCCAGTATGTGAAAAACTTTGGCTTCCTGAAAGGTCTTGTAAAAGTCAAAGGGCGAAATTCACTTTAAAAAAAACTTTATTGATAACAGAACACTTTTCATTACTTATAAGGCCTGTTTAAATGTTCATTAGGCAAAGATATTGCAAACTCATGGAAATTTAGGGTATTCTATACAGTTTGTTCAATGTTGTCTGACTCTCCAGATATAAATGAAAGGTGGAATTGTGTCTTTAGAGTTGTAAATGCTTGCCTGAGTGTCTTTTATTTAGGTACATTTCTATTTTAAAAATAACGGGTAATTGTGACTATTAAAATTGTTCTTCATTATATTTTCATGTAACTTTGTTATGAAAAAAAAAGTCAAAAGGAACCATTGGCCCCCAGGCATCTTCACTTTATAAAATTTGGCCCTCTTTGCAAAAAGTTTGGACACCCCTGGCCTACATAATAAGAAGTACACAATTGGAGTTTTTTTTTTAAATTAAAAAAACTGTTCGATCGTGGCTCAAGAGTTGGGAGTTCGCCTTGTAATCGGAAGGTTGCCGGTTCGAGTCCCGGCTTGGACAGTCTCGGTCGTTGTGTCCTTGGGCAAGACACTTCACCCGTTGCCTACTGGTGGTGGTCAGAGGGCCAGGTGGCGCTAGTGTCCGGCAGCCTCGCCTCTGTCAGTGCGCCCCAGGGTGGCTGTGGCTACAATGTAGCTTGCCATCACCAGTGTGTGAATGTGTGTGTGAATGGGTGGATGACTGGATATGTAAAGCGCTTTGGGGTCCTTAGGGACTAGTAAAGCGCTATATAAATACAGGCCATTTACCATTTACTAGGGCTGCCACGATTAGTCGACTAGTCACGATTACGTCGACTATCAAAATCGTCGAAGACTAATTTAATAGTCGACGTGTCGTTTGAAGCTTTGTACGGAGCCCCGCAGGGGACATGGGAGAAAAAAAAATTAAGACAGACTTTTGCGAGATCTCGCAAAAGTTGAATTCCAACAATGGCGGCAGCTACTTTGTTGTAATATTACTCTTTCTGGGTCACAAAATACACTTTTAAGATATTTTGAGGCGTGAATGTAGTTGTGTAAACGTCAGATACCTGCTCGGTTTACAAGACATCACATATTTGCAAAAGTGCTCCGACGTTTTTGGAGATCTGACACCCACTAGCTCGAAGCTAACGGGAGGTCGAGACCTACTACAGCCGGGAGGAACACCGCTTTCCCGGCACATCGTGCCTCGACCTCCCGGTCGGCTTCGAGCTGGCGGCCTCCGAAGAATGCGGCTAAAACTTTTGCGAGATCTCGCAAAAGTCTGTCTTAATTTTTTTTTCTCCCATGTCCCCTGCGGGGCTCCGTAGCTTTGTAAGATCCCAAAAGACACATGAATAAGTAGTAGGATTTGAGAGTGTAATAACAGACTGAAACAGAAGATGGCAGCACTGCATGTACAAGGACGCCAGCTGCAGTGTTGCCAACTTAGCGACTTTGTCGCTATATTTAACGAGTTTTCAGACCCCCTTAGCGACTTTTTTTCTAAAAAGCGACTAGCGACAAATCTGGCGACTTTTTCTGGTATTATTGGAGACTTATTTATGACGACTTTTTGACGTGAAAACGCATATCGCTCTTACTCGCAACAGGCAGCGGTGATACCTTGGGCACCTCACCCATGCCAAAGCGCTCACAGGCGGAGGATAGTCCTCCCCCAGCTGCTATCAGGGCAGGAGACCTGTGATATCATGAGACAACACCTGTGCGTCCAAACGGCAAATGAATCGCGCATGAGCGAAGCCGCTGCTCCCGCACTGACTGTAACGCAGTCAGTTCTTCTTTTATCGTTATGCTGTTTTGTGGATCACAAGGTTTAAAACTACTTATCTCTCACACTAGAGCAAGAGCACTAGCTCGATAGCTAGCTGGGGTTCAAGGCTCGCTAGAGCCGGTGAGAACACCGGACTCCCGGCAAATCGTTTTCAAACCCACCGCCGTCTTTCGCTACTCAGGTTAAACATGATATCTAAGTCACTTAGATAACTTAAAAATGTTATTGTTTGGGTTTTTTCATTTGTTCCTGAGTAAATCGGTTTGGCTGAGATTAAAGTTATAATTTATACAGTCATTGGTTTTTACACAGCTGAATAAACATCAAGCAGACAGCTGATCATCAGAAGTGTGAGATGCTGGAGAATATACTCTGGTGTCCTGTTATATTTTAGATAGCAAGGAGCAGACGGCTGAGTTTATTAAACTTCACCGAAACAATCTGCAAATTTAATTAAAATTTAATAAACTATCATCTTGTCTTTATTTTTTAGTTAGCACATACACTTAAAGCTGTAAGCTAATGATAGTTATATTAGAGCAGATGCATGCTGGTGCAGTAAGCTCTGTGTTGCATGATCTGATTAGTGGACTAATCGCAAAAATAATCGGTGACTAGTCGACTATCAAAATAAACGTTTGTGGCAGCCCTATTCGATACTGTCAGTCATGAAATTCTAATAAAAAAAATGGAAAGTATGGGTTTAGGGGAGTGGTTTTGGGCTGATAAAAAGCTATGTAGTGAATATGCAACAATATGTACAAATAAATGAGTAGGAATCTAAATTGATGGATGTTGCTTGTGACATACCTCAAAGATCAGTATTAGGTCCAAAAGAATTCATGGATTCTTTATTGTCATTCGCATCACATGTTTACATGAGGTGTAACGAAAATTACGTGCACGTGGTCCCGGAGCGAAAGAAACAGTAACGAAGAAACAGAATAAAAAGAAAACAGAATAACAAGTAATAAGTATTTCAAATAAATCTATGCAATATATCGGGTGTGACTGCTTTTATTTTCTATTTCTGGTACAATACTAGCCTGCAAGCAGGAAAGAAATGATAAGGCAGGGAGTACATGTAACATTATGAGAAAACAGTGCTGAGCATGCTTCTGACTACTAACAACAGGCCAAACCATGGTCTCACACTGCCACCTACTGGTACAAAAATGGAGCATCAGCTACAAATATCCCAGACTAGTTACCAGGTCTATAGTTAAAACTAGTTAATTTAGAGGATTTTCAAAAGAAAATATCACTTACATTTAAAGTAAAATAGCTGAAATATAAGTTAATTCACATAAGTGTGATTAGACGTTAGTGGCTATCACACACACACACGTTCATACTGTTGCTCTTTGATTAGATAACTCTATGGCTGCTGTCAATATACAGGCGAAGCTTACGGGTTATGCAGCCAACTTTGTAAGTTGGATCATTAAGTCTATGAATCACCCTGTTAAGCACAAAAAGGTGCTTACACAACTGAAAAAATCTGCTATGTCTTTTCCACAGGGGACTCACCTTTGTATAGCAGACCGATATAGATTGAAGACTGGTTGGGTTGGCCAAATAGTCCATTCCAACTTTAACTCTAAGACAGAGGGGTGGCCATCCTTATGGGTAAAAACGTCCCATTTCCTGTATCAACCATTTTATCTGATCCTATGGGTCCTTATTATGGGTCCGCATTACTGTGGTTGGCCAACATTATGGACTTTATGGACAACTTTATGAACTGATTTAAGCCAACATTTACATTTACATTTACATCATCCCTGCTGATGCATCCAACCACCGCAGAGTCATCAGAAAACTTCTGAAGATGGCAGGTCTCTGTGCAGTGGCTGAAGTCTGTGGTGTAGAGGGTGAAGAGGAAGGGGGAGAGGACAGTCCCCTGTGGTGCCCCTGTGTTGCTAATCACCTTGTCAGACACACACTGTGGGAGACGTACATATTGTGGTCTTCCTGTCAGGTAATCAACAATCCAGGACACCAGAGAAGCATCCACCTGGATCGCTGCTAACTTATCACCCAGGAGGGTCGGCCTGATGGTGTTGAAAGCACTGGAAAAGTCAAAAAACATGACCCTCACAGTGCTCGCCGGCTGGTCCAGATGGGTGTAGACACGATTGAGCAGGTAGATGATGGCGTCCTCAATCTATTGTTATTTCAGATCATACCCCCCTATTGATGAGATGGGGGTTGGATGCCTCACTGCCCTCCGCCTCTGGCAGTGGCCCTTTCTACTAAGGAGGCAAGAGTTCTGCATGTCCTGGTGACCCTCCACCCGTTTCACAGGTGGGTGCAGCCTGATCTATCTAGTGAAAGTCTAGACAGACCAGACCAGCCCAACCACACAGACACTTCCTACCCGATTTTAGGACAAAAGCAGAGTATGCAATATGTGGGACAAACAAACACACAAATGGCAAATGTGAGATCTTGGGAATCTAAGCAGCTTGAACCGAAAGTGACTAAAAATTGTCAAGGCTGAGCAGGACTCAAGCGCAGACTACGAATCACAATAAACATTTTTTTTTATTTACATCGGGAACAGCACCATGCAGGACAGACGAGCTCTACAGAGGGTTGTGCGGTCAGCTGAGCGCACCATCCGCTCCAAGCTCCCTGACCTGCACTCAATCTACAGCAGGCGGTGCTGGACCAAGGCCAGGAAGATCGTGAAGGACCTCAGCCATCCCAACAACGGACTGTTCTCTCTGTTGAGGTCAGGAAAGCGATTCCGCTCCCTGAAGACCAACACAGAGAGACTGAGGAGGAGCTTCTTCCCGCAGGCGATACGGTCTCTCAATCACACCACCACACAGTACTGACCCACACATATAGTTCTTACACACACACTGGACATTCTGGACATTGTTTTCACTTCATCACTTAAATCACTGCTGCTGTTATTGTGTATATATTTATTTATACTTCTTGTGTATTTTGTTCATACATTCTTATATAGTTCTATATTGTGTATTTTGTTGTACAGTTATTTTATTTTCAATTTAATTTATATATTTTATCTTATTCTTTCCCAGTGTGTTGTACAGTTATTTCATTTTTAACCTTAATTTATATTTTATTCCTTCCTAGTTAAATTTACCCTTTTTAATTTTTCATATTTATTTCCTATCTTATTCATAGCCTTTTCCTTTTTTGTTTTCTTTAGGTCACGAGCAGTTGTCAAAGCATTTCACTACATATCGTACTGTGTATGACTGTGTACGTGACAAATAAAAATTTGAATTTGAATTTGAATTTGGTCCATGTGAATCTGAAGAAGAAACACTCAGTGCATCATGGGAATCCCTTAGCAGCCTACACCTATTGCAGCATAACTAAGGGAGGATTCAGGGTCACCTGATCCAGCTCTAACTATATGCTTCAGAAAGGAAAGTTTTAAGACTAATCTTAAAATAGAGATAGTGTCATTATGGACTTTATGGACAACTTTATGAACTGATTTAAGCCAACATTTACGCCCCCAAATGGGATGATGAAAACTTAATTGTCTATTAATTCTCGTGAATTCTGGATATGACAACACACAATCTCATTTTAGCCGGAGGTACAAGCTGTGTGCTCTCTAACCTAGAAAGAAGCTCTAATAAGGATACTCATCCAGGGCATGCTCCGACTATATTCCTGTCCACAAAATGTTCTATTGGATAAATTCATTTGTCACTGATAAATGTCCTCTTCCACTTATTGAAACTTGCAATTATCAATCTATTGTTATTTCAGATCATACCCCCCTATTGATGAGATGGGGGTTGGATGCCTCACAGCCCTCCGCCTCTGGCAGTGGCCCTTTCTACTAAGGAGGCAAGAGTTCTGCATGTCCTGGTGACCCTCCACCCGTTTCACAGGTGGGTGCAGCCTGATCTATCTAGTGAAAGTCTAGACAGACCAGACCAGCCCAACCACACAGACACTTCCTACCCGATTTTAGGACAAAAGCAGAGTATGCAATATGTGGGACAAACAAACACACAAATGGCAAATGTGAGATCATGGGAATCTAAGCAGCTTGAACCGAAAGTGACTAAAAATTGTCAAGGCTGAGCAGGACTCAAGCGCAGACTACGAATCACAATAAACATTTTTTTTTATTTACATGACACAGAGTGCACTATATACAAGTGGGGAGAAGGGGTCCAGCAAATCCAGAGGTCCATGGAGGGTGGGGGGCTCCAAAGGCTCACTGCAACTGCCACACTCACGAACAGGGTCTCAAGGCGGGGCACGGAAAATCTATATACAAGGACAAAATGTTAAATGCCAAGCAAAGCACAAAGAGAAATCAAAATATTTCCAAAGCTAGAATTGCACTAACGAATGTTACACAGTAGTCCAGCGACAAAGGGCTCCAAGCAACTGCCTTCAGAAGTGGCTGGTAAACAGGATGATGAACCTCAGGTGAGAAATTGCTTGCAGGTGTGAGGACAGCAACCGGGAGCCCATGATTAGGTCCACCCAGGCATCGCGTTGTGAGCAGGGAAGCAAGAAAGAAAGTGAGAGAAACAAAAACAAATACATATACATGTAGCGTAACTGGACCATGACAGTAATATTTCAGTTTGATCAACCATCTCAACAAGTTCAATTACTTTCTTTTCAAGCTTCTTACACTACATTGACTTTTGTTTTTACACAATCTCAGAAGAGGAGAGCCACTGAGGGAACGCCTTCCGCCCTCCAACGCCTCCACCGTGACCTCCACTTCTGAGAGGAATTGCCTACAGATCAAGCATGGAGTGTGCCTGAATGGACATACAGAACTCCAAGGTTCGGCCCAGTGTTGAGGGTTTTCCCAAAGGAGAGGGCCCGGCGGGCGGTGCCTCACAGCCCTCCGCCTCTGGGAGTGGCCCCTTTCTACTAAGGAGGCAAGAGGTGGCCAGGAGTCTGTCAGCGAGTTCTGCATGTCCTGGTGACCCTCCACCTGTTTCACAGGTGGGTGCAGCCTGATCTATCTAGTGAAAGTCTAGACAGACCAGACCAGCTCAACCACACAGACACTTCCTACCTGATTTGAGGACAAAAGCAGAGTATGCAATATGTGGGACACACACACACACACACACACAAATCAGTTGAAAGGGACAGAAGAAATGGCAAAAGTGAGAATATCTCACACACACACAACAGAGGGGGAAGAGATAGAGAAATTGGCAAATGTGAGATCATGCTAAGCAGCTTGAACTGAAAGTGACTGGAAATGTTTACGTTTGATCAGCCACCCATCCATTCTCTGCTGTGTTTCTTTTCCAGTGTCACAGGGCAGCTCGAGCCTATCCCAGCTATCTTAGGGCGAGAAGCAGGGTACACCCTCGACAGGTCACCAGTCTGTTACAGGGCTAACACATAGACGCAGAAAACCATTCGCACCTATCGCCAATTTACACTCTTCGATTACCTGTTGCCACTAACTGCAGGTCGTTGGACTGTGGCAGGAAGCCGAAGTACTAGGAAAGAACCCACGCAAACACAGGAAGAACATGCAAACTCCACACAGAGCGACGGTAGAGCTGAACTCAAGACCTTCTTCCTGTGCGGTAACGGTGCTAACCACTGTGCCGCCCGCGTGTGAGCAACCGTCTCCCAGAAATTTAAAAAAGTTCAGTTACTTTCTTTCAAGCTGCTTACACTACATTGACTTTTGTTTTTACACAATCTCAGAAGAGGAGAGCCACTGAGGGAACGCCTTCCGCCCTCCGACGCCTCCACCGTGACCTCCACTTCTGAGAGGAATTGCCCACAGATCAAGCATGGAGTGTGCCTGAATGGACATACAGAACTCCAAGGTTCGGCCCAGTGTTGAGGGTTTTCCCAAAGGAGAGGGCCCGGCGGGCGGTGCCTCACAGCCCTCTGCCTCTGGGAGTGGCCCCTTTCTACTAAGGAGGCAAGAGGTGGCCAGGAGTCTGTCAGCGAGTTCTGCATGTCCTGGTGACCCTCCACCTGTTTCACAGGTGGGTGCAGCCTGATCTATCTAGTGAAAGTCTAGACAGACCAGACCAGCTCAACCACACAGACAAATCCTACCTGATTTGAGGACAAAAGCAGAGTATGCAATATGTGGGACACACACACACACACACACACACACACACACACACACACACACACTCACTCACAGATCAGTTGAAAGGCACAGAAGAAATGGCAAAAGTGAGAATATCTCACACACACACAACAGAGGGGGAAGAGATAGAGAAATTGGCAAATGTGAGATCATGCTAAGCAGCTTGAACTGAAAGTGACTGGAAATGTTTACGTTAGATCAGCCACCCATCCATTCTCTGCTGTGTTTCTTTTCCAGTGTCACAGGGCAGCTCGAGCCTATCCCAGCTATCTTAGGGCGAGAAGCAGGGTGCACCCTTGACAGGTCACCAGTCTGTTACAGGGCTAACACATAGAAGCAGAAAACCATTCGCACCTATCGCCAATTTACACTCTTCGATTACCTATTGCCACTAACTGCAGGTCGTTGGACTGTGGCAGGAAGCCGGAGTACAAGGAAAGAACCCACGCAAACACAGGAAGAACATGCAAACTCCACACAGAGCGACGGTAGAGCTGAACTCAAGACCTTCTTCCTGTGCGGTAACGGTGCTAACCACTGTGCCGCCCGCGTGTGAGCAACCGTCTCCCAGAAATTTAAAAAAGTTCAGTTACTTTCTTTCAAGCTGCTTACACTACATTGACTTTTGTTTTTACACAATCTCAGAAGAGGAGAGCCACTGAGGGAACGCCTTCCGCCCTCCGACGCCTCCACCGTGACCTCCACTTCTGAGAGGAATTGCCCACAGATCAAGCATGGAGTGTGCCTGAATGGACATACAGAACTCCAAGGTTCGGCCCAGTGTTGAGGGTTTTCCCAAAGGAGAGGGCCCGGCGGGCGGTGCCTCACAGCCCTCTGCCTCTGGGAGTGGCCCCTTTCTACTAAGGAGGCAAGAGGTGGCCAGGAGTCTGTCAGCGAGTTCTGCATGTCCTGGTGACCCTCCACCTGTTTCACAGGTGGGTGCAGCCTGATCTATCTAGTGAAAGTCTAGACAGACCAGACCAGCTCAACCACACAGACACTTCCTACATGATTTGAGGACAAAAGCAGAGTATGCAATATGTGGGACAAACACACACACACACACACACACACACTCACTCACAGATCAGTTGAAAGGCACAGAAGAAATGGCAAAAGTGAGAATATCTCACACACACACAACAGAGGGGGAAGAGATAGAGAAATTGGCAAATGTGAGATCATGCTAAGCAGCTTGAACTGAAAGTGACTGGAAATGTTTACGTTTGATCAGCCACCCATCCATTCTCTGCTGTGTTTCTTTTCCAGTGTCACAGGGCAGCTCGAGCCTATCCCAGCTATCTTAGGGCGAGAAGCAGGGTGCACCCTCGACAGGTCACCAGTCTGTTACAGGGCTAACACATAGATACAGACAACCCTAGACACTTAAGAGCATTTCAGAGTTTCTCCACAAACTAGGATTTTGGAAAGAGGCCGGAGCACGTGGAGTGAACCCCCACAAACACTTTGAGGACATGAGAAGTCCATACAGAAAGACCTCAGCCTGATAGTGGAGTTGAACTCAGGACCTTCTTGCTGTGCGGGCAACTATATTAACCACTGTGCCACCGTGTTGCCCTTGTTTGTTCACCCGTCAATGAATTCATTTACTTCATTACTAAGCTTCTTACCTTTACACATGCACCCACACACAGGGGAAAGAGCTAGAGGAAATGGCAAATGTTAGATGATAATCTCTCTCTCACTCACACACACAAGACAAGGGGAGAGAGAAAGAAGAAATGACAAATGTGAGATCATCGCACGCACACACACACACACCCACTGCTCCACCCCTCCACCCCTCCCCTGATGCTGCTCAGCCACAAACCACACCCCGCCACAGGCACGTGCAGAGGGGGGGCTAGAGGGGCTTGAGCACCCGCCCCTTTCCTGATGGGTGCCCAAAGTGCCCTTTTGTTGAGGCAACTTTTTAAAAAAAATTATTATTTTTTTTATGTGTGTGTGTGTGCGTGCGGAGTCTTGTCTGTGCCCATCAACAATAATATTTAACTATTAATCACAGTTTTGCTAAATAAAAGGATCTGGCTTGCATCAGTCACATGATCACATTTAACCAATGATCGCCCTTGACGGCAGAACGCGCTGGTTACGAGCCGGGAACGAGCTCACAAAGAGCACGCGCATTTGTTGCGGTCCGGAGCTGTAGGAGAAACACAAGTTAACTCAGAGACACAGACTGATGCGACAAACCCAGTAAGTAGGTGCACAGCGTGCACTGTAGTGTATAGCATCCAGGAGTATTAGCTTATTACGTACACGTTGGTAAGTTGTCTTGTGGCAACTGACGAACTGAAACAAACGAGCGTGCTGTGTGTGCAACAGCGCGACAAACATTACCTGTCCTTTTATTAACTGCACAAGCAGTGCTGGTCACAGCTGCTGGCTACCTGTGTAAGGCTGTCATGGATCTGTAGCTCTGTCACCGTTTTAGGGAACATATTTAGTTTTAAAGTAAGTTTCCGGGCTTTTCCTGCCTTTCTGGAGGGATTATATTTCACTAAAAAACGATCTAATATGCATGTCCACATAATAATTATTATAATTATAATATATTAAAAACACACGCTGTATTTTAAAGAACATACATTAAGAAGCAGATTATATTAGATTTATATTTTAAATAAGACAAAAGTTGGATTTTACAGCAGTAAAATTATTGTATCTCTGCAGTTTAAAAATGTAATAAGCTTTGCCCCTGCACAGAGTGGATAGTGAAACAAATGGAATCATCATAAATACATTATTTCATATTTATTACTTCCCCCTCCTTATTGCGTTATTATTGTAGCTCTAGTAATAAATAATAATGTAAGGATTATGGATCAGCACCGTGATGCCCATAGTATATACAGTATTCTGAAGAAGGTCTAAAATGTCACTGTGTGTGCGTGCATGTGTGTGTTTTATTTAGATGGATTTTTAAAAAAAATATTACTCATGATATAACATTGTCCAGACATGCCTGGTAAGGACATGAGGAGGAAACAGCAGGAGCTGTGTGAGGCTACTAAAGGCAGTGCTATAACATTTTTCTGTCATCATTTTATTATAGATTAAGTGCAAGAGTTGTTAGGTGTGGATAATTAGATTATAGTTTATTGCAATAGCAAGTTGTGCCTTCAAAGGAGCTTGCAAAGACTACGATGACCGGGATGACTGAGAACCTTCACAGACAAGTTGTGCCTTGTTCTCACATAGCAAGTGGAGAGTGATATATGAAATGATGGGATGGAAGGAAGAAGAGAAGCAAAGAGTGATTCACAGGCAGAGCCTAATTTATTTCTCACAGTTTTTTGTTGCCTTATGGTTCCAAGCGCTGTCACCAATCTTTGCATTTTGTTATTATCTCATGACACTTGTTTAATCAGCTACCATCTCTCCTATGGACTTTTTAATGTCTACAGTCTCAGATCAACACAGCCCTTCTCTTCCCATATTAGATTCTTGATGAATGTGTGTTGTTGTTATTCAACCTGGTTCAATGTGCCCCTTTTTAACTTTGAGCACCCGTCCCACCAGCGCTATATAAATACAGGCCATTTACCATTTACCTTTAAACCTCTCTGCACGGCCCTGCCCCGCCACAGTGCTTTTCAGATTTTTAAAATGTAGTTAATGAATTATTCAGTGTGTTTCAAACTAAACTGTTTATAAAACCAACAAAACCCCTAAAAATTAATCTTAACTACGTGTTTTGTCAGTTACTCAAAACATTTTTCTAAATGAGATAATATGTGGTTTGTGGCTCAGCTGCAGGGAGGGCTTTGGCTGGTGGGTTCAGGGTGTGGTGTCAGGGGATGCTGACCCACACGGCTGTTCTGCATCATCTGATCATGTTGGGACTGTGTGCTGCACGGGAAGAAGGTGGCTGGAAAACTGCACAAGCAGAAGAAACCAACGACAAACTGTAAATAAAAGCATCTACGTGCTTGTAACATGCATGCTTTACACCCTAACTGTTTATTAAGCATAACAAGGTTTTAATAAAATAGACATTGATTTCCTTAAACAATTTAGAAGAAAAAATAGCAGTCATCATAAAGCTAACAAAAAAAAACACGGAAAAAATGCCTGAATAGCACAAGTGATTAATGCCATCAAGCTAATGCTAAAGAAGCAGCAGACAATGACAGGTCAACATAAAATAACTAAATCTTAAGGAATGAGTAATAACATAATGTATGATTAACTATATTTCACATTTATGAATGAATTACATTTTTCAGGTTTATTATCATTATGATTCAGACATAATGCAGCTGTAAAGATCACATTTAGTAGCAAATTTCTCATCAATAGAACCCAACTGTCATGGTCCGGGTGAGCACGGGGTTTTTCCACTCCGCTGGGTTCTACCTTCAGGCAGAGACTCCAATCAGCTTCCACACCTGGTTCCAATCAAGTCACCTGCATATAAGACCAGCATTCACAACAGACCTCTGCCAGATCTTCTGCTAACCCATGTCAGTGCTAGGCTGCGAACCCCTTGTGAGAACCCTCAACTACTGCTTTTCCCTCACCGTGTTTTTCTTTGTCATAGGACCCACCTGGCAGTCACATTTCCCGAACTACTCTCATCTCCGCCTGGACGCTGGTTCTGTCATCTGGTTTCTTCCTCTCCACCATCGGACTACACCTGCCTGCCTCCCTGCCAAGTCCCTCACTCCACGCATATTCTGGATCCTCTCTGGACACTCCTCACCCGGAACCCCCTGGACACCCCTTCCTCGCATGACACTTTAAACCTGCAACGCGTAAGCCCTAACCTCCATAGCCTAATCCTGCAGCTGTGATTCACTGGACTGCCACTGACTACTTGTCTCTTCTCATTATAGTGACTGCGTACCTCCATCCAAGCCGCTGCCCCTTTTTCCATCCGTGAAATCCAGCACCTAGCCATAGCACTCAGTTTCATGTTCACAGTTTGGCCTCACAGTTCACAGTTCATAGCATTTCATAATTCATAGCATTCATAGTCTCCTGTTGTGTAATTTCACTAGACACTTGTAAATAAAGCACTGTGTTCACGCCCGTTTGCCTCCCTCTGTGTCTGCATTTGAGTCCACACCCACAGCCGGGCCCTCTCGGCCGTAACAGTAAGATCTGGCCACAATATGGACTCAGCAGACGCAGAGCGGACAGCCATTCAGAAACAAGGTGCAATCCTAGGTCACCACGAGCAATCCATTCAATATCTCCTGGCTTCACAGAAAGACCTTGGTGAGGGACAGGCTAAGATCTTTGCTGCCCTAGAGACTCTACAAGCTAACCTCGCTTCCGTGCCGCGTCCTGCCCCCGAACCCGCGCCCCCCGCACAAGACACACAGCCATCCACTTCGTCCCCTGCCTCGGCTTATGCGCTCCAAAGTGGGACGATTTTTCGCGACGCATCATCCCCGGAGCCCGAACCTTTTTCTGGGGATCCGGGGAGCTGCACGGGGTTCCTACTTCAGTGCGATCTGGTATTTGGCCGCTCACCGCGCACCTTCATTGACAACGCCGCTCGGATTTCCTATTTCATAGGGAAATTACGGGACCGTGCTCTAAAATGGGCAGAAGCATACCTGTCAAGCCATCCCCTGCGAACTTGCTCTTATGATGACTTCCTGGGTGAGTTTAAAAAGACATTCACTCATCCTGTCTCTGAGGGCAGTTCGGCCCGTAAGTTGTTAAAGCTGCGCCAGGGTCGCCGTAGTGTTGCTGATTACCTCATAGATTTTCGAACGGCCGCCGCGGAGACGGGGTGGCCAGATCACGCGTTGCAGGGAATCTTTCTACAGTCCCTGAATGATAACATGAAAGATCAGCTTGCTTCACGGGATGAGCCCGCTACGTTTGAGGAGTTAGTCTCCCTTTCTCTCCGTATTGACATCAGGCTGAGAGAGAGGGAGAATGAAAGGAACTACAAACCCCAACGTCCCCTCCTCCGCCCACTTCCGTGTTCGTTTACGCCAGCCCCACCCATAATGCAGTCGCCTGTGTCGGCCGCCTCTCCCTCCGTCGTGGACGCGGCGCCGGAACCGATGCAGATCGGCCGCGCTCAGCTGCCGCCGGAGGAGAGAGAGCGTCGCTTTCGTGCACACGCGTGTTTTTATTGCGGGTCGACAGAACATTTAATCGTAGCATGTCCCAAGAGGGGAAAAGGGCCAGCCCGCCAGTAGATTCGGGGATACGGGTGGGCGGTTCTCATAGTGATGATAAACCCCGTTTGCTTCTCACAGTCAGTTTAGTTATCAACCGTGCCACGCACACCTTTCAGGCCCTGGTCGACTCCGGTTCAGAGCAAAACCTAATCAGTTTTGACCACGCCACACGGTTAGGATTGCACCTTGTGCCTTTAGATCCGCCCATTTCTGCGAAAGCACTTAATAACCAGGTCTTTGCACAAATAACTCGCCACACTGAGCCAGTGACTGTAATCACTTCAGGAAATCATAGGGAGGAGCTCACTTTCTTCGCCCTCTCATCGCCTGACACTCCCCTCACATTCGGCTACCCTTGGTTAAAGCTACACAATCCACACTTGGATTGGTCTGGACGGAAGATAATAAGCTGGAGTGTATTCTGCCATGCTAATTGTTTGAGGTCGGCGTGTCCCCCGGGCCCCGAGGAGCCCTATGCGTTGGAAGAAACAACCCCCGATCTCACTGGTGTGCCCATGGAATATCACGATTTCAAAGAGATTTTTAGTAAGAGTAAGGCGCAAGCTTTGCCGCCTCACAGACAATATGACTGTGCCATAGACCTTCTCCCCGGTGCTCCTTTGCCCTCCAGTCGATTATACAACATATCTAAACCAGAACGTGTTGCTATGGAGAAGTACATCAGAGAGTCACTTGCTGCTGGAATAATTCGACCGTCGTCTTCACCTGTTGCTGCCGGATTCTTCTTTGTGGGTAAGAAGGACGGGTCGCTACGACCATGTATTGATTTCCGTGGTCTCAACGACATAACTATAAAGAATAAATACCCATTGCCACTCATCAGTTCTGTGTCAGAGTCCCTGCATGGCGCCACTATCTTCACTAAGCTGGGTCTTCGTAATGCTTATCATTTGGTTCGCATTAGGCAGGGAGATGAGTGGAAGACGGCCTTTAACACGCCACTGGGCCACTTCGAGTACCTGGTCATGCCCTTTGGACTAACGAACGCCCCAGCCGTATTTCAAGCTTTGGTGAATGATGTTCTCAGGGACTTTCTGAACAGATTTGTGTTCGTATATCTGGATGACATACTCGTATTTTCCAGATCGCTCCAGGAACATCACGCTCATGTCCGTGCTGTCATCCAGCGCTTATTGGAGAACAAACTGTACATAAAGGCAGAAAAGTGTGAGTTTCATGCATCGTCAGTCTCTTTTCTTGGTTATATCCTGGCAGGGGGGCAACTGAAGACTGATCCAGCAAAGGTCAAGGCAGTCACAGAGTGGCCGGTGCCCACATCCCGTAAGCTTCTCCAGAGATTCCTGGGCTTTGCCAACTTCTACAGGCGATTCGTCAGGAACTACAGTCAGGTAGTTGCACCTCTAACACGCCTCACGTCTACAAAGCACCCATTCACGTGGCCTACCGAAGCCGACAGAGCTTTCAACAAGCTGAAACAACTGTTTACAACAGCTCCCGTGCTAATTCAGCCCGACACCAGCAAGCCCTTCATCGTTGAGGTGGACGCATCAGATGTTGGAGTGGGGGCAGTGTTGTCTCAACATACTGGTCCATCAGCAAAGTTACAACCCTGCGCTTTCTTCTCGCGTCGCTTGTCTCCGGCAGAGAGAAACTACGATATTGGGGACCGTGAGCTGCTTGCTGTGAAACTAGCATTGGAGGAGTGGCGGCACCTGCTGGAGGGGGCTGAGCACCCATTCATAGTCTGGACAGACCATAAAAATTTAACATACCTACGGAATGCAAAGAAACTAAATACACGCCAAGCCCGTTGGTCACTGTTTTTTGCCCGTTTCAACTTTTCTATCTCATATCGCCCAGGTACCCGGAATGTTAAGCCAGATGCTCTCTCCCGCCAGTTCGAAGCTGCCTCAGAGCGGTCAGGGGTGCCCTCCATACTCCCTGCCAGCTGTCGTGTAGGGGCTGTCACATGGGAAGTAGACTCCGTCATTCAGCGGGCTCTGCAAGCAGAACCTGATCCGGGCACCGGTCCAGCTAACAAGCGCTATGTACCCACAGCAGCCCGCACCAAGGTTTTGGAATGGGTTCACACGGCCAAGTTCACAGGTCACCCGGGCCGAGGTAGGACAGCTATGCTACTGAAGAGACACTTTTGGTGGGAGACGTTGGATAGGGATGTACGTGAATACGTAGCTGCTTGCACGGTTTGTGCTCGTAATAAGTCCAGGAATCACCGTCCCTACGGACTGCTTCACCCACTAACCACCCCACACCGGCCATGGTCACATATTGCGTTGGATTTTGTAACAGGGCTTCCAAACTCTGCAGGAAAGACTACCATACTTACCATAGTTGACAGATTTTCCAAGGCAGCACATTTCATAGCTCTAGATAAACTGCCCACTGCTTCAGAAACAGCTAAACTGTTGGTTGAACATGTTTTCAGACTCCATGGGATCCCTATGGAAATAGTGTCTGACAGGGGTCCCCAGTTTGCTTCTCAGGCCTGGGGAGCCTTTTGTACGGCCCTGGGGGCCAAGCCCTGTTTGAGCTCAGGCTACCATCCACAGACCAATGGCCAAACTGAGCGCCTGAACCAAGAACTCGAGACCACTCTTCGCTGCGTCACTGCCCATAATCCAGCCTCTTGGTCCACATTCTTGCCGTGGGTTGAATATGCGCATAACACACTCACCGCCTCGGCCACAGGTCTTTCACCTTTTGAGGCGTCCTTAGGTTACCAGCCACCTTTGTTCCCCGAGCAAGAAGCTGAGCTTGCGGTGCCTTCTGTCCAGCATCATCTGCAGCGTTGCCGCCGGGCCTGGACGCGGACTCGTGAGGCGCTGTTGCGCGCTGTGTCTCGCCAATGCCACTACGCCAACCAGCGGTGCACGGCGGCTCCTACTTACTCTCCGGGGCAAAAAGTGTGGCTGGCGGCTAAGGATATCCCGCTCCAGGGAACCTCCCGCAAGCTGTCTCCGCGCTATATTGGGCCTTTCGTGATTGACAGGCTGATTGGCCCTGCGGCAGTCCGGCTCACATTGCCTGCATCGTTGCGGATCCATCCGGTGTTCCATGTTTCGCAGGTCAAGCCAGTGTTGTCTAGTCCTCTGTGCCCTCCTTCCGACCCCCCTCCTCCCGCCCGGCTCGTCGATGGTCATCCTGCCTTCTCGGTGCGGCGTATCCTGGACGTGCGTCGGTGGGGCAGGGGCCGGCAGTTTCTGGTGGACTGGGTGGGGTACGGGCCTGAGGAGCGTTCGTGGGTGTCTCGGTCTCTGATCTTGGACCCGGCGCTTGTTTCTGATTTTTTCAGGTCTCGTCGCGTGTCCGGGTCTGCTCGGTCGCCGGGGGGCGATCGTTGAGGAGGGGGTACTGTCATGGTCCGGGTGAGCACGGGGTTTTTCCACTCCGCTGGGTTCTACCTTCAGGCAGAGACTCCAATCAGCTTCCACACCTGGTTCCAATCAAGTCACCTGCATATAAGACCAGCATTCACAACAGACCTCTGCCAGATCTTCTGCTAACCCATGTCAGTGCTAGGCTGCGAACCCCTTGTGAGAACCCTCAACTACTGCTTTTCCCTCACCGTGTTTTTCTTTGTCATAGGACCCACCTGGCAGTCACGTTTCCCGAACTACTCTCATCTCCGCCTGGACGCTGGTTCTGTCATCTGGTTTCTTCCTCTCCACCATCGGACTACACCTGCCTGCCTCCCTGCCAAGTCCCTCACTCCACGCATATTCTGGATCCTCTCTGGACACTCCTCACCCGGAACCCCCTGGACACCCCTTCCTCGCATGACACTTTAAACCTGCAACGCGTAAGCCCTAACCTCCATAGCCTAATCCTGCAGCTGTGATTCACTGGACTGCCACTGACTACTTGTCTCTTCTCATTATAGTGACTGCGTACCTCCATCCAAGCCGCTGCCCCTTTTTCCATCCGTGAAATCCAGCACCTAGCCATAGCACTCAGTTTCATGTTCACAGTTTGGCCTCACAGTTCACAGTTCATAGCATTTCATAATTCATAGCATTCATAGTCTCCTGTTGTGTAATTTCACTAGACACTTGTAAATAAAGCACTGTGTTCACGCCCGTTTGCCTCCCTCTGTGTCTGCATTTGAGTCCACACCCACAGCCGGGACCTCTCGGCCGTAACACCAACACTAATTATATTTGATTTGGAGAGAATTAGAGAGATAGAGAATTATAAAAAGGGAATTAAAAAACACAGCATGGTACATTATTACAAATAAGGCACTCCCACATCAAAAGTAAAACTTGGAAGCTTTGTGTCTCTGTCATTATTTCTTCTGCCATACAGCTACACCGCTGGAGCATGGTACACAGAAGTCGCTTTAAAAAAATACATTTAATATAGCTCTTCAGGCATAGAAAACATAACTTTACCTTACATCGAGGACAAACAACAAATTTACAATTCCACTTGCTGTACTCAACCAGGAGGTGAGACAGGGACGGATAGAAGGACATCCGTGGACTTCCTCCAATGAACCAAAGGTTATCTGGGCAGGTTTGTAGTGTTTTTAGTGATTTTCACAGCAGTCTTTCCAAGGCCGTGGACTCTCCCATTCCCTCAAACACTGCAAGCAGAATTCAAACGGCTGTCCATTTACTGCTGTGCACACTTTACAGAGGACATTCAAATCTGATCCATTCTCTCTTATCACAATGGATCTGCATTCGGGACACTACAGGGAGACCTCCCTTATGGGGATGCTGCTGACATATTATAAATTGTTATATCTATATTTAGCCTAATGGTAAGGAGAAATATTACTTTTTTCCACCGTCGAGATCCTTTGAGATCAAAGTGGATCAACAGCTTCACCAAATGAAGCACTATAAAAACTGCACAGGAAAAATATCCCTAACTTCACCTGTGATCACACGGTAGTTTTCTGTTGCAAAGGGAACAAAGAGAAAGACTTCACTAAGTGAAAAAGGATGAAGATACAAGCTGGTGATGATCCAGTGCACCTGGTCTCAGGACGTGAAGAAAAAGCCTGATCACCTTCTCCACAAAAACAAGGTGAGCTTAATGTTATGATTGATTTTAGCTTTTCAAGTTATGTATGTTACTTTCATAATAGTCACAGATTATATTGCAAACGCAGTGATTGCTGTTATGTGTATGATGACCAAAACTCTCTAAAAAACTGTTATTTCTTGCTGGCTTTCAATGGAAGATTATACCCATCCATTCAATTGAATTTGTTTTGAAGTCTTTTTCTGCTTTGATTGAGCTTGAAAGTCAAAAACACCACCAACAAAAAACTTTTAAAACTGCTTTTTGTTTCCTTTTTTCCTTTGAAGAAATCCTGAGCAGGAGGAACCAAACAGCTAAGAGCATCTTGACCACAGTGGGGGAAAAGGTGTGCACTGAGGATGATTTTGAAATATTAACTTTGTTGTCACTGCTAAGGAGTTTTGGACACAGGAGTGTGTTTAAAATGTGTGCATCTTCAGTGGTGTTCAGGGAACCTGACATAATAGTTTTTGACATGTTTAAATATTTTGTGAGGTTCATCTCTGTCCTCTGTTGTGTGTGTAGGATATCTTATGGCTGAAGTCCGGCTGACTGTCGCTGGGAAGCTATTGGTGAACGACTCTGCATCTCTATCTGAATATGGGCTCAAGCCCTCGTGCGTGGTGCAGATGGTGGTGAAGGTCCACAGAGGCTGACAGAGACCAGCAATATGATACATCCAAAGGACAAAATGCATCATCTTTGCTAACTGGCACTGAACTGTGTCGTCTTTGATCTTTGGTTTTCTTCTACACTTAAACATACAGCTCAATGAAGCATTAAATGTAAGCGACTGTATAACTTACTTGTTATAATAGTCTTACAGAGTAGGCCTTGAGATGGAGAGGATAGATGCAGCTTCAGTAAAAGACATTTTCAGGGAAAGAACATTTTCCAGTTCCTCTTTGGAAATTTGAATATTGTGAAAAATGACTTGAAAAAACATGTTTTTAATAAGGCTTGGAGCTAAATGTGGAAAAATGTTGCTACTAATTCCAGCATCATTCAGTTTACAAACGGCATCCCATTGAATAACTGGAATCCCCCCTCCCCCATTTTCACATAATGTGAAGCCATCCAGTGGGATGGTTCACATTTTTGAAACTCCTGATATTGCATGAAATCCCTTTATGCACACTTTGACTACAAGGGGTAGCCGACAAGCATTAAAAAAGGATAATGTTTTTAAAAATGGGAAGAGCAACCAAATTATAACATAACATTAAAGTGAGCATGTGCTACACACCTCCTGCATGAATCAATAAATTCAGATATATTTAATCAGTGATGCAAAATCTTACAAAACATACTTTGGTTTTGTCGAGTGGACTCTTGCTGCCTTTAGCAGAGAGTGCTAATTCTGGGACTGGTGGATGCTTACAGCACACAGTATATGAAGAAAACTATAAAGATGTTTACATACAGCCTATAAACATGGAGTGATGGTACTACAACCACAAATTTGTTTCACAGCTGAAATTAATCAGATAAAAAAAACCCATTATTTTTTAATGCTGTGCCACTGGTATTCTATTTGTACTTGTCTAGATTTATACTCCTCTACACCTCTTTAGATGCTGTATTGCTTTAAAACATTGATGTGAAGATACCAGTGCCCATTCTGCTGGTTAAAAAAATAAGAAGGTAATCTTTAAATACACCAAATGTTCAGGTACATCCTGAAGGGTGCAATATTCCACACAGGCAGGAGGGGTCACTGTTTGAAAACAGTTGCAGGTCAGCTAAAGTACATACAATGGCATAACACTGCAAACCAGGGATACTGGTTAAATGACCATAGGGAGATTTTAAATGGAAAAAACTAACAAAAGATCAAAATACATATGTACATATTACTCACAAATCATATCAAGTTTGAACTCTTTTTTTTTTTAGGGAACAGAAGTCAAATTAACCATGGGTTCAATCTGGTTACAAAAAGCTTTCTTCACATTAATAAATACATTACTCATACGTCACCTGCATGTGGGTAAATCCTAGAGTCATACAGGAAGCAGCGGAGCCAGCTTCCTAGGCCTATACTGATATGTGTGTGAGCACATGGCTCCTGACAGTTATTTTGTATCCGTAATCATAATGCAACAATCAAAAAGAGAGGTGTTTGGATAAACTGTTATTTATTTTCAGGCTGTTTTTTCAAGATCCAGTGCATTTAACAGTGCATTGAAACATTTGATGCTGTGACGCAAAATTACCTAAACACCAATGAAAGGGTAATCAGAAACTTACAAAGTAGCCAGTAATCCTGGTGATGACTCGTGTGAACTTAAATCTTCTAGAAAAATATATGTGACCCTAGGACTTGTCATAGGATGCCAATTTAGCCTGCAGCCTGAAAATAGAGCATAAAATGTAAATCATGGATGGAAGGTTACATCGGACACCAAAAAGCATGTATTCATGCACCGCAGACGAGCTTTTCTACACTTCACCCAGACAAGCTGTATTTAAAACCACTAATGTCAGAACCAGTCATAACGTACTGCATGTAATGTGCCTAACACAGATCATCTCCTGTCTTTTCCCATGTGTGTGAAAGGGCCACAATGTCTAGCGTTCATGACAGAAAATGGCATCACACCAATCTTATATTTACCAAATTACATTCAAGCTATAATTTTTGAGAAGGTTCATGACATGTAGGTAAAATATTTTCCTCTACAAAACTCTAAATGTCCTTTGGCATCTTTGCTTTTTTTTAAAAATTAGCATACATCTTTAAATTAAATCAAAAGTAAGAAATATATGAAACTGATGTTAACGAGGCAGCTAGTGACTAGCTGAATAAAAAAAGTGCTGATGAGTCTTTGCGGTCACATGAGGCTCAGCTGAAGGAGATGGTGAGGAAAAGGTAACGGAAGGAGAGATGATGCAGAAAGGCACAGAGTAGGTTTCCTCCATTGTGTCTTCACTCCTGCAGTTTGAACTGGAAAGAACTGGTGCTCCATTTGGTTGTGTCACAGTCAAGCATGGTGCGCTCTGTGAAGATCACATTCCCTTCTGCATCTATCAGGATAATTGTATTGGTTCTGAATGGATAACAATACAGAGAAGAAAACAATTGTAAATTTAATATCTAATAAGTATGACAGTGGTTATGAAAAGTCACTTTTCAGACACTGTTTGCCGCTGCCCTGCTAAATGATGTTTTGATAGCTTTGGAAAGGACTAACCCTCTGACCTTTTGGCTACAAGAGAGTGTCTGTACTCAATAATCCAGTGTTTCATTGCTGTGGAGGATTGATTACACTGGGGATTTTTTGTGTGTGCCAAGAGTTCACTGTTCTGTGATATTGCTGTCTAGCACAGTAGTGTAGGTGGAGTTTGGGTGCCCCCTCGAATCCAAGAAATATATTATTATTTGAGGTCTGTCAATTCAAAGCTGCTTTTTACCTGTCCATTTGGAGACAGTAAAAACTAATATTCTTAAAATTCTATTCCTAAAATTAAAATCACAATTCAATTTCAAGTTAATAATATACAATCTTTTGATTTGACTAAAGCAGAACAATATTTAAAGAAATTTAAAAGGCCTTCTGGGTTTTGTTTGTTTGTTTGTTTGTTTTTTTGCTGTATTATGCTTTTAAAAACATCAAAATCCACAGTCAGATTACAACAAAAACAAACAAGAAGCACTCTGAGAGCGCAAATTGTATTCAATTCAATTCAATTTTATTTATATAGCGCCAAATCTGCTGCGACCGGTTGGGCTGAGAGAAGGAAGACAGGATAAAAGATTGTATTTTATCTCTATTAATATTCATTGCAGATGCAGATATGGAAAGCTGGAGTCTGTGTCGGGATCGCCAAGTAGCTGTTCCTGGTTCTTGGTTCTCCGGCTGTTGTACCTGTGTAGTTGGTGCACTGTCCCACAACATCACTCATGCTCAAGATTTACACAGGGCCAGATACCTACATTCAAGCTACCTTCTCGTAACAGCACAGTGATACAGAATTTTAGGATTTGTTTTAATAATGCACAAAAGTATTACAACTTAACTCTTAAAAATGTTAATCAAGAAACTGGGTTTTATGACGTGCAGCATGTCATAGCACGTAAAGCACGTGCAGTGCTTTAATTTGCTTCTCTTGCTATCTATGCATTTTTTCTGATACCTTCACAGGTGTTGAATAAACAAATGTTTGACCCTCACACAGAGCAGCTGTGCACGTCAAATAATGAGAAGTGCCACAACTTCCAATGTGTTAATGCATCAACTTCACTTGCAGCACAGGTGGTGGACTTTAAAGAAGGGTAACAAGATTGAATTGTGCAACAATGCTGATGAAGTGAAGAAGCTTCTCGGATGAGAGGTGAAACGTCTTCAAGCAACTTAAAGAAGTCCAGACGCTTTTCTTTACAAGCTCCTTTGACTACGATGACCTGAATGACTGAGAACCTTCACAGACAACAATGCTGATTCTGTAGTTTATTGTATGACACCGTTATGTTTCCTTTACATGAACTGTGGGCAGTAGTAGCACTGATGTTGGTCGCTATGGTATTTGTAACTGTGGGTGTTCCTGTAGGGCTACGCGTGAGAATTCACAAATGTGCTGTTGCAACTTCCTCAAAAGCTGCAGTTGCTGCAGCCTCTGAGAAATGCTCACAGATTGATAGGTATGTTATGGAGCCTCGCAAGGCACATTGAAGAAAAAAAATTTGAACATGTATTTTGCGAGATGAAGATAGTGCTCAGTGGAAGGGGAAACACTCGTGGCTAGGTGTACTTTGATCTGGTGGTCTTTGTTGCATTCATTAACAACCAGCTGCAGTACTCTGTACAGCTTTACAGGTATTGATGGAAGCATGATAAATGCAAAGAAAAAAACTCTCAAGATCTTGCAAAACATTTGTGGGATCTTGCAAAAGTAAGTTTTGACAGAATTTGTTCTGTTTAGTGTGGTGCACAATAGCAATTTTCTAAGATCACACTTTAGCAATAAATTGACTTTGTGAAGTCCTTTATCATTCTTATTGTCATGGGCATATCCTATTATCTTTTTTCTATACATTAGATTTTATTTGTTGTCCCGTATACCAATTTGTCATTCTTTGTGAAATGCAGATGCATAAAACAGTTCTATGCAAAACATGCATGCTACTTTCATGCTGCACATTCTACAACAAACACTTATTTTGTGTGCATTTGTCTCTTTCAAACAGGTGCCGGTCCTCACCTCTGCAGTGCTGCCGTCTCCTGTAGCGCTGCATGGTTCTAAGCTAAGTTTCCATTCCTTTTTCTGTTCTCTTAGATTTGTCCTCAGGTTTGAAGTGTCTGTGTTGTGCAGCTGGTCTGGTCTGTCGCTATAACGCGGCCTCGCTGTTTCGCACATTTTTTTTGTGCAAGTTTGCATGCTTTTTTTTTTTTTGCGCACAGCGCTTTGTGTTCTGCGTCCTGATTGGCTTCAGACTATTGTTGATCTCCTCCGTGCCGTCTCTCCTGTGCAGTACAGAATCGCTGATTCATTGATTCATTAATGATTCATTGATGTTGAATTATCTCTCAGCTGCTCTGTTCTCATGTGCTGGACCTGAAAACACGGTTTGATCTTTGGTTTCTGTAATACTGGACTTATTTGTCTACGAAGGTTTGAGCTTTGAGAGCTTAAACAGGAGAGAAACGTGTGAAAATGTTCATGTCGGTCTGAGTGTATAAAGTGTGTAGTGACGGGTTTTACAGCCTTAAAACATTGATAATAACTGTGAAAAATAAAGTTGGCTACTTCAGATTTCACCAATCGCAGGTTATTTTTAGAACGTAACTCCCGCGATAAACGAGGGAGCGCTGTTTACAGATACTGAGAAGTATAAAATCTGAATCCTTTCTCTCGTTTGCTCTGAGGCGCGGGGGGGAAATATCGACAAGTCGATCAACATCATCTACAGATACATTCGACATCTCGAAAAATGTAAATTGCCACTTGATTCGTCCATTTGGTTGAAAAACCCGACCGTGAACAAGGAGCGAATATCACACCGGAAACTAAGCGCTATGCGCCGGAAGTAGCATATGCTAAGGCGCACACAGGTCTAAGTTATAGGTCTAAGTTCCCCATAATGCACTGGGTGTTTCTTCTTCACTCAACATGTGTTAGTAGACCTCTCTGCATTCAGCCCGTCTGCCCCTCATCTATCGATGGATGTTTGTTAGAGGCTTTGGTTCCCACTGTCGCTCACAGACGGTCACCTAATGTTTCCCTGTGTAACTGCAGGGTCTTTGCCTTATAACATAGAAGTAGCTTGAGGTAACTGTTGTTATGATTTGATGCTGTGTGTGTGTAATAAAGCTCCCTTACTGACAGTGGGTCACCACAGCTTGTAGCTCCATGTATTTGATGTGGCACGTTTGCCCTCGCTGACACAACCCTAAAGGGATTTGTGTGTATGAATAAAGTTTATTGTTCATACAGTTCATTGCCGTATGTCTATGAAAGGCTGAATGAGGGTTGTAGCTCCCTCAGCAGCTGTGGAGCGATGGCTCGTGGTCACCTGATTCAGCCCTGGAGATGTGGTTGGTTAGACACGCTGCTTTAGTTGGACACTACAAACCACACTCACCTGTTTACACAAACACATACACACCTTTTGTGTTACAACCACCTTGTTACACTCAAACACCAGATGATGCATCTGAGCCAACTAAGGATTCACTGAGACTGAAGCTCGAGATCATAAGAATTTGAGGCTCAGCTGATACAGTATCATAGGACAATCCAACCATTGTATGTCAAGAGACTATAGGCAGTAAAAGCTCCATCTGGAGGAGGAACGACGTGGTTCAGAGCGTTGCCTCCTGCAGCTGGTGACATGTTCAGATTTCAGCTCTGTCGGTTAGAAAGTCTGTTTTTGTTTTTCATCTGTGTGTTGCTCTTTCATCCTTTTGTTCTTCCTCTTTCTTGCATCAAGCTGGCTGACTTCACCACTGATGAGGTAACCATGAGCAGTAAGCCTCGTGTCGCTCACAGTTACATTTAACATAGTGCGATAAACACACTCAGTCATTATAAGGTACATCCTCTAAAGGTTCACATAACAGACAAACAGGATAATAAAAATAATCTGGTTCTCTGCAGCGTCCTCAGATGAACAACACACAACATTATTAGACGTCTCAGTATTTGTTACACTGAACACAAATATAAACACAACACTTTTGTTTCCATGAGCTGAACCGGATCCTGACTGGTTTTGCGACATGTGTCATTGTGCTACACATGTACGGCATATTTCAGAGTGGCCTTTTATTGTGGGCAGTCTCAGACACACCTGTGCAATATTCATGCTGTCTAATCAGCACCTTGACATGCCACACCTGTGAGGTGTGGCATGTTAGACTACTTTTAATTAACTGCTTCAGCCCACTTACAATGAAAATGTAACAAAAAATCTTGTTCCTGACCTGTGCAGTATGTTAACACTATTGGAAGTAAAAATAACTCTAATTTTGAAAACACAACTTTCTTTCTTTCTTTCTTTTTTAATAAAGCTCTGACTTGTATTATGAGTCTGTGGTCTGGGAGAGAGTCTGTAACTCTGTCTGCAAAATACAGGATATAATGACCAATGTTGGGCAATTAATTATATAGTTACTTCTTCAAAAAAGTAACCGAGTTATGCAAACAAAGTTTTTTGCAGCTGTTTACCTAAAAATGTAGCCAAGGCGTTTTTTAATTAAACATTTCAAACTATTTACAGAACAATCAGCTGTTCTGCATCAAATCTGATGCCACACAAATTATTTGTGCCACTCCAAAAAATAATTTGTGTCCACTATGAGATGAAGGAGAACAACAGCCTGATACCTGCAGGACAACAGCAGATGTATCACTGCTGTAACACCTGTAACATTCAGCAGTCGCCTCATTGTTCTGACACACACAACAAAACTGCTGACTACACTACACACTCACTACATAAGATTTGCGTTAAACGTCGCAAATCTCTCTCCTAAAACTTCCTCCCGTTTCTAACCCTTGCCATATAATTTTTGATTGGTCCACATGGTACATTTTTCCACCAATAGGAAAGGGTGGTGGGGTGTTGTTTTTGCTCACAGGCTTTCGAGCGTTTTCCTTATAAAACGGCGTTTTCACCGTTTCTTCCCGCAGTAAATATAAACAACGACAGTATTCAGGAAGAAAACCAAACATTGCAGATATTTTTATCATAACTCTGGTTGTACGCGGCCGATCAACACAATTTAAAAACTGGTATAAAGTCCACACTTTTCCCGTCAGTTGTTCCGTCGGTCCTGCTCACATCTCCAATGGTTGTACACGTTGTCATTAACGTGGCTTCACTCCACATCAGCCGCTTTGCTAAAACACCGGTGTCGGCGCATAAGGACGCGTCAGAGCCTGACAGCGACGTTGATTAGCTGCGTATATACGAATGTGAATCGCGTGATTGGCTGGACTACGGGATAAGGTGGCCTCGTTCTAATCCTATACGGGAGCAGCCAGTCACTGACTAACACTGCAAAACAGGATTGTTAAAGTTTTCATTTTAATTTCAATTCAGGTGAATTTTTTTTATTTTTTTTTTGTGCGCGCAACGCAGATTTTCTGTGCAGAGACCGTGCCAGCAGTGCGCAATTGTGTACGCGCGCAGCTTAGAGGGAACATTGCTTGCGAGTGTCGGGTCTTTTGTGTTTGTAGAAAATGTTTCATATCTCTGAGTTCAGCTCATGGAAAACAGGAGCAAAAGCAAAAGTGTTGCGTTTATATTTTTGTTCAGTGTAAATGATAAAACATCAGGTTTGACCCAGAATACAGTTTGGTCCACATGGTGGCGCTGTGAAAAGTGCGCGCTGTACTGGTGGCACCAGTGTCCCCAGCCCACAGACCAGTGCTGCCACTAATCGAGTTTCATTAGCAGCATCTAAATGCTGTTTAAAGGTGGACTTCATCTGTCACACAGGAGCAGTTTGGCTTCGCTTTGCTTAAATAATGACCTGGTGTATTTCTGTATACACACCTGCTAAGGATCAGGTGACTTTTATAATAAAAGGTTAATACGTGAAACCTTAAAAATAAAAAGAGCTGTTTTTAGCAGTATTTAGGCTGCAGTCTGTGTATTATGTCCATGATATTCTACATTACAGTAAAAACAGTAATTATATAAAGAACAGATGGATCAGGATCCTGTCTGTGTCTTTACTATGATCTCAGCTGATAATGAGGCTTGAAAGAGACATGTTTGAACTTTTGCATTGATCAGACAAATAAGCCTGCATGTTTGCATGAGCTTTACCTTTAACTGTAAAACATGAAGCCTTTATTATTAAAAAAACAAAACCCTTTTGGTGTCATACGGGTAAGAAAGCAGCGAAGCGTTTTTCTCTCTAACAGACCTTTCATCTGTTTTCTCTGCCGTTGCTCTGATGGGACCTGCAGGGTGTTTTTGGTGACGTGGAGGTTTGCACAGTTGCTGCCTGTGGTGTGTGTAGAAATGTTCGTCTTCTAGTCCCACTGTGAAGCACATAGACGTGTCCTGACTTCCTGTCTGTCCCACACTCTGTTGTCTCTGTTTGTTGCTGCCAACAGTACAAGTCATCTTTGCAGATTTTACTGAATTAACAAAAACATTTTTACTGAAAGACTTATTCAGTAAACACGTTTGTTACACTGAGACTGAAAAAGAGATCCCTGTTTACGCTCATAGAAAACGAGCCTCTGTTTTACTTTATTGAAATCATTTCTAATCACAGACAGGATCAGCAGCGTGCAGCTGCAGTGAGGTGTTAGTAGAGGAGCTGTGTTTGTGAGCTGTAGTCTGGATCAGGTCTCTGTGGGAGACTCGGGTTACAGTACTTCTGAATATCACACAGCACATTTCTTCAGAATCGGTTGCTGTTTGCTAACATTTGACCTTTGCCCTTTTAGGCTGCCCTTCTGGCGCCCGTCGATGAGGACTTGGGATCTGACAAGAAGCAAACTGGGGGAAGCAGCAGAGTACCAGACTTCCCTCCTCCAGCAGGCCGGGAGATCTTGTTGCGCACCTGTGTGCCGCGACCAGCAGCGTACTCCAAGGCGCTGCCTCAGTGGCTCTTCTGTGTCCTGATGAGGGAGGAGTTTAGGTTGGCCGGAGCCTTTTCCACAGACACGTCCTTCTTTTAAGTCCTGTGAACAATTCACACCTGGGATAAAGATAAGTGAAGGACACAGGATGGAGACTTTCACATAAAACAATAAAGCTGAATTGAACTAAAGTGAATAATTTGAAAATGACTCAGTGTTTTATCAGCGACACGTTACCGCAGCCTTTTAAGATCACTGAACCTGTTACTTCAAAAAACAACATGTAATGTTGAAGGGGACAAAGAGTTAGTTCATGTTTGACACTGATGTTAATCAAAACTTCCAAGATCCAGGTTGAATAAAACAGCATTAGGTGTGTGATTTCACTCTGCTCCACACACCTGCGTGCTCCAATCAGAGACACCAGAGGAACAGGTGATGAATGTGATGGGGAAGCATACGCAGGTGTGACATACAGAGCCGTGGGAATTACAGGACATTATTACTGTTGATATATTCTCAGCGATCAGCTGTTAGTGAAGAGCATGAAAACCTTACTGCACGTCGGTCAGCTCAACTTAGCTCGCTGGATAATTTACTTGTCAGCTTGAAAACATTTAACTTTAACAAAATGTTCACCAACACGGGTCAGTGTAGGTCACTGAGTCATCCTGCACACTAGCCCTGCCCCGCCCACCTGTGTTTATACACCTCTGCAGCCCCTCCTCCTTCAGCCGGGACATTTGTTCTAGCCTTCATTCATAAACTCGGCTTTCTAACATGCAGCTAAAGTTCAGTCTGCATGCTCGACCCACATACTCCTGGTAGCTGAAGTGAAATACTGCTGTGCGTAAGGGTCGGGCGGGTGACCACGTCACCTGGTCATGGGGTAAATGCTGCGGCCGGGTTCAACTCTGACCTGAGGCCCTTTATTTCTCCCTCCCTGCTTTGCTGTCTGGTCTTCATTGTGCTATTAAATACAGACAAAAAAGTTTGTTCTCCTCCTTCCATCACCACCTTTGTTGCATGTAGAAAAGTGTCATATAGAACCAGTCGTTACTTTAATGGTCTGAACTAAACGGTCGGGTGGCGCCAACAGCGACTAAGAATTTTCTGGGCCAACAGGATTTGTGTTTCAGTCCCTGATAAACTGACCCATCCTCTAAAAAACAAAACCCAAAAACTATATTTACAAGATAAATGATCAGAAATAGTAACGACAACAAAAGCACAGGAATCATAGATCCAACGGGACAGGCTCGTTACAATGAAGGAAAACACTGAGCGACTGTTGAGGCCCTTATTAGTCCTACAAAACATAACAGAAATGTTACAATAAAACACAGAGGCCTTTATTGTCACGTCCATCGTACTGTGACTCCTCAGCACATTCATCTCCAATCAGCAGCTTCCTTCACTGACCCAATCACAGGTCTCAGGCCAGCTGTTGTACTCAGGTTTGGATTATTTGCTGAGGTTTTAGATCTCTGGACCAAAGCCTTTAAAAGGAAACAGTTTCTCAGAGGTTACATCAGTAAATATGATCTCACTGTTACAGTGATCATTCACATCTCTGATTAACCTCTGAAGAGACACATTTGGTCCTTAGCGACGCCTCTGTCACAGGCGTCTGTCAGAACAACAGCGTGTGTTTGACACAGTCCATCATGAAGAGAAGCAGTTTTTCTTCTGAATTAGTGAAATAACTGGTCTGTAAATTACAGTAACACGAGTGTCATTGTTAAAACACAGTTTATGAAACACTTAATTTGTTGTTAACTTATTGACAACGTAAACATTTGCTGGTTGCCACTGTAACTGATGACTGTGTGGTCACATGACTGAAAAGTAAACAAATATCACAAAATAAAGAAATGCCTCCAACTTGTGTTACGAGTAGTTAGTGTGCAGAAACACGGCTGCAGGGTCAGCCCTCCCTCCACAGTCGCTCATCAGGCTGGTCGCAGCGCGTTTGCCTGTCTACTGATGTCTGCATGAGCAGAAACACCAATTTGAGTGATGTTATGTAATTCAGGATTCAATCAATGTGTCAGTGTTTGTTACTTTGTTACATTAATTTTTTAACCACGTTATTTTGTTGTGGGATGAACTTCTGCAAACAACAACATATGGCAACAAAAAACAAAACTTGCAGTTGGAATCGATGGAGCTGTGAGATGATGGGATGTCGACTGGTTCACTAACCATTAACATTTGGGATATTAGGATAACAGTAGCGTGTAAACATAAGCAGTGCAAACACTTCCTATAACGACACATTTACAGTCTAGTTTGGGGAAAGCTGAGGAATTAGGGTGAAGAGACGGTGGATGTTTAACCCTCCCTTGGTTTGACAGCTCGCTCAGCCAGCGAGTTATGAATGATGTTCTTGATAGACTCCGCCCCCGCGCCTTCTAGGAAAGTGTGGTGATCTCCCTTGATGACGTGGACCGACACCTCGCCATCACAGACCTGAAGAAAGACGCAGTACACAGTTTGAACATTGGAAGGCTCAGACAGAGTTTATAGAAACACACACAAGCGCACACACGCACAGTGAAGATAAGTACTACAGACTGATGTAAATGTGCATCGGTACCTCGCTGAGCTTATAGTCAGCTCCCAGGTTTTGCTCATATTCGCTGCTGGTTTCGGCGCGCAGCAGCTTCACGCTGCCGTGGTATTTTGCAGTAGGTACATATGCATCAGCAGCCTTTAGCTTGTAGTAGAAGGCGGAGGCTGCAAAGTGCAGTGAGTCTCGGTCGATGTCCTTGTGAGCGGAGGTGATTAGGTCCACGGCCACACTGACGCGTGCATTCAGGTCTGACAGCGGGAGCAGAGTCTCCAAAAGCTGTAGGATGTAACCATGGAGACGACTGTAAGTTCATAGCAAACGTTACCGCGTGCTCGCGGAGATATTGTTGTTTTCAGAAAAGTAAGTGACACATAATTAATGAACATCACAGATCTTATGTATATGAAAATGCAAAATGAAGATGTTTTGATATTCAGGAGTTACAAATGTCAGCTTTCAGTGAGAAACTGTACGAAGGTTTGATTTAACCGCATGTTTTACTTTAGTCTCCATAACAGCTCCAAACATCACATCATTGTTGAGTCAAACCTGCACCACACACAGACTGTGCTGGAACAGCAGCTCCAGACTGTGTTACAGTCACCATCTTTACCTTACAGGCGCCGTGAGGCAAAAGCTCAGGTTGTGTGGCCTTTAACGCTGATGCCACATAAAGGAATACTTGTGTGTGAACCTGTGGGTCAGAGACAGTATACCTTGTTGTATTCAATGCCAGTGAACTGCTGGATGAAGGCACACAAGGCTTCAGTCTCAGCCTCAGACTCGTTGCCGGGTGTTAGCTTGGCTCTGTAGCTCTGCAAATCAAAAACACAGTTAAACCTGTTCACATGCAGATCATGTGACCAGAGCTCATCCTTCAAAACCAACATCACACACGCTATACAGCATATACATGAAATAAAGATGCGCGAGTGTTTCTCTGACCTGTGTGTACGCTGCCACATATGAATGTGAGCCATCAAAGAGAAACAGGAACTCCACAGGCTGATTCTGGGTCTGCAGCTGAGAGCACATTTCAAATGCTACACAGGCACCAGAAGAATATCCAGCGACTCTGTACGGGCCGTCCGGCTGCACCTGCCTGACGCAGCTCACGTAGTAGGCAGCCAGGGACTCAATGCTATCCAGAGGAGCAGCTGCAAAGGAAACACATGAGGGGAGTTAGTTTGGCTGCACAGTGACATAAACAGCTGATGCACAACATGTGAGTGACAAAGGTCTGAGAACAGAACCACAAACTTTTAAACTGTGAAACAAAGAAAACATGAAATCACATCAGGTCTTTGGTTTTCCTCAGGCCATTATGGAGGGAGCTGTATATGTACAAGTGTTTGTAGTTTCACCTTTGAACAGTCAGACTTTCAGCTTTAACACATTTTGCTGTTTAACAGTTACACACGTTTTGATACACATGATTGTGACACCTGGTGAGGACGCACACTCATCATTTGATGACAAGTAAGGACACGTAGTTTCCACGATGGTTCAAAGTGTTGATTTTGTGTTTTAAAGTTTTTCTCTGTGACTGTAAAGTCATTTTAATATGAGCCCCATTATGCTGACAAACCCACGCAGACGATGCACACAGCTCAGCAACACCAACAAGCCTGAAACTCAAATGACATGAAAAGTTATCCATGAGGCGCCAAAACACAACAACAGCTGCAGCAAAGGCTCTTTGTACTGTAAGATGAAGATCCTACAAAAGTAGAAGCCTCACAAACCACATGTAGACTGGTTGTGCAAACTCCCACAGACCCTGCAGTCGAGAGGATAACAAGCTGCTCCAGTGATCATGACCAGGACACAAACTGCTTCCTCCTGAATCAGAGGCCTGACTGACAGACACACCCTGGCATAGAGGAGGCTGAGGAGTGTGACAGTTGGAGCACACGCTCAGGTCTAGGTCTTTAAACAGGGGAACCACCACCCCAGTGTGCCAGTCCAGAGGCAGCATCCCAGAGCTTCACGCAGCGCCGTGTCAGCCAGGACGGCCCTGCAACACCCAGATCCTTCTCATCAGCCTCAGGTCTGTCCTAAATCCTAGCAGGAGCTACCACGACGCGTACCACAAAATGCATCGCACTGGTTCTTCCCAGTAGTTGGAACTGGTTGTCTGCTTGCCAATGAATCCTGCTTATTGGTTCCACTTGTGCTACAATCAGGACGAATTGTAGTGGGTTAGGGTTAGCTGGATATGTGCTGGATATGTGGTGGAGGGTAACTGCAGGAGAAGAAGCTAGTGGGGGAGTAGAGCAGGGGAGGATGTGGGTCCCCGGGGCCTGCTGGAGGGCAAGGGCCATGCCCGATGTGAGTAGCAGCAGGGCCAGTGCGCCCAGGAGCACATCTTTTTCGACCGTAAGGGAGACAGGAGGCCGACTCACTGCCTCGGCTAAATGGAGAGGGAATTTCAGAAGGGCCAGGGCACAAGCATGGACCTTTTTCAGCTGTAAGGGAGACAAGAGCAAGGTGTGACGTAGGTCCCCGGGGCCTGCTGGAGGTCCAGGTCCACGCTCGATTTGAGTAGCAGCAATGGCCAGTGCACCAGGAGCACATCTTTTTCGACTATAAAGGAGACAGGAGGCCGAACAGGTCTCTGACCCTTCAGCATAGACAGGTGGCTGAATGGGCCCCTTGGGCCCTCCAGCCGAGACAGACAGCTCAAACGGGTTCCTCTGACCCTTCAGCGGAGACAGACACCGAACCAGCATGTGTGGAGACCTCTGGCAGTGTGGACACTGGCTGGAGCTTAGTGGCACATTGGCTTGGCTCAGGCAGTGGTATGCAGTCCTCAGAGGGCTGAAAGTGTTCTCCAACACATCCAGCAGAGGACAGAGGACTCTACTAAAAAATCCGACTCTACTAACCTATCAGAGGCTGCTTAAGATCAGAATGCAATCATCTGCAGTTTTCTTCTTAATTAACAATAAACTTAGTGTATATGTACTCCTAAATTTGATGAAAGTGATAAATAATAGACAGCTCTCTCTCTCTATATATTCTGACATTTAACTAATTCAAAAGATATTTCAATATTTATTTATCTAAAACAAAACAAGTTAGAATAGCCTTTATTGTCATTGTACAGAGTACAACGAAATTGGAGTGCCACTCCCTTGGTGCAAGTTTCAATAATAAATATAAATGTAAAATATAAAAAGTACAAAAAAACAATCGTAAGTACTCAAACAATAGTTTGTACAATATATACAGGATAGCAGCATTAATATAATGACAGTATGAATAGCAGCATAATATAATGACAGTGACGGTATGGAATAGGTTCAATTGTTTTTGTTCTTATTTACTACGGTGATAGCTCTGGGAAAGAAGCTATCCCTGAATCTGTTTGTCCTGGTTTTATGTGACCTGTACCGTCGGCCTGACGGTAATAGTTCAAACAGTTGGTTGCTGGGGTGAGAGTAGTCCTTGATGATATTGCCAGCTCTGCTGAGGTACCGAGAGTTTGCAGTGACCTCCATGCTGGGCAGAGAGCAGCCAGTGATCTTCTAGTTGCAAGTTCACTCTAAATTGATGTTTAACAGAAAAAAAAAAATGTTTTTATGTTTTTTCCCTAAAGTGTATGTAAATATCTGGTTTCAGCTGTGAATATTCTGCTGTGTATTGAAATTCCTCTTGTTTTGCATAGAAATATACTGAACAACATACAAAGCATAATATATAAAATAAAATCTACCTGAGTTTTTTCTTTGAAAGAAGCCACTTATGTCAATTGTTGTGTTCATCAGTACATAACTGAAACCGATTACAGTGCTTTGTTTAGCCGTGGAGGGAAACAACTGAAAATATGAAATAAACACACATGTAAGCTAAGACTCTCTAAAAAAACATCATTGTTGTTGTTCGGATTTTCATTTCCCCATTTGTTGATTCACTCCAAGAGCAAGTAACGTAATATGGGTCAAGTGATCAGTTTGATATCAATCTTTTGTGATACACCGTCATATTTACATTATTTGTACAGTATGAATGATTTGCTTTGGTACCTGGTCAAACTTAAGCTCTCCTCTGTCTGCCTGTCTACGCTTCTCCTGCAGCAGTTTCTCCCCCCTCGCTCACATGCGTAAGTGCTATGCTCAGTCACCCAGTGCCTGAGCTCAGATCATACCAAAATTAGGGTGAATTTACGACTGTGCGCTATGTGCTTCGAATATTGTGTGTAGTTTTTTGTTTTATACAGTTGGCAGTCAGGCATCAGTAACAAAATCACCAGGCTCACAGTAGACAGATTCACAAGAAATTCATTTGGGCTTAGAAGGAATAAAACAAACAGAATCCTTAATTAAGCTTGCGTTAGATTGCAAAATGGTCCCAGATGAAACAGTCTTAACAACACGAAATGCACAGTTCTTTTGTAAAGGTTCTTTTTATTTGGAAGGAAAAATAAGCACAGACAGAGTCCCCAGAAGTGTCCAAAAAGTGATTTATTAAACACACACAGTTATACAGTGTGGGAAGCCGGTCTTCGATCTTCTCTGCTCGTTACAGAAAGCTTTATAGCCTAATATGACGTCAGAACATTTCCTAGAACTCAGCTTCTCAGAAACCTAACACTTTCTCAGGCTTTATGTTCCCAGATATGGATGAGGGAAAACATCTGGTCTAAACAATTGTGTGTCCGAGTGTGCAGTTTGTGAGATTGTCTGTCCAGGCCAACAAAAGGTCGCTGTCCTCATCTGACTTTACTTTGGGCCGCCTGGAGCCACAGAGATGCTGGTGGTTTTTGCATAATAGAATATTACAGAGGAATGTGTCTTATTCTGCGTGCTCTGGAATACAAGATTAAGCAGATTTACTAAATGATAAATGATACATGATAATGGTGATGATCAACTGATACTAAGTGATGCAGACTAATGAAATAATAATGAAATAATGGCAGTGAAATTACATGTTTTTCTTGACAACTCCTCCTCTTGGGCTCGCTTGCGAGCCCAACTTACACCAGGATTTGTCTCACTCCTCCGTCCAGCCTACAATCTCCCTCAAAGGCATCATGGACTCCGGCGCAGCTGAACCTGCTGAGCCTGAGCTCAGGGCTCTCTCCAGCATCTTTACTAAAAGCCGCCGGACCAGAGGGATGAGACAACATCCAATCATCAATATGACAAGAAAAACAACAAAAGAAAACATGGCAGACATAACAACACTCTTCCATTGCCCAAAGACAGACGTGAACCAGTCTCCCGGTCCAGTGTTCACACCTGATTGCTCATGCATGGTTTTAGATAACATTTTCAGACTCTCAAGCGCCCTAGTAACCGTACCGTCTGGTGCAGTATTGTTGGGTATGAACGTGCAACACATGTCCCCAAACATGGCACAGACACCACCTTTCTCAGCCAACAACATGTCCAGGGCCATTCGATTCTGGATTCCCATTAACGACGTCGGGCCTAATTGTTCCGCAAGGCCTTCTACCGCGTCCCTAGTGAGATTAGAGAGTCTCAACACATTATAATGGACATAGTTAATGCGATCGACATTTTTATTCGGAGTTATCCATAGAAACACACTTTCAAAGCCGGCCGCTATCTGATTAACTAACTTATACTCATCTGGAACTCCCCTGGGAACTCCTATTGAGTCAATCCAGGTTGGCGAGTCCCATCTTGGGTCATATTTGTGCATACTGTTGCGAAATCGATCAACTTCAGACCAGACAAAAAACAACGGAGGCTCCGGAAAAGTGCAATCAAACGATGAGTTTTATTATCACAGGAGAACAACCAACCGTCAGCATACAGAATGGGTTGCTCTGACAAAAATACACTGGGTTCTGGTTTTATAGGATAACATATCACACCTACGTCAATACAGTTCAAAAATACAGGGTGACAGATGGACAAAAGTTCAATTCGTGCAAACAAGGGTACATCACATATACTTTTAATAACTATAAACTGACATATAACTTCTCCTTTCTTCATTACTTGCCTTTTAAGGTAATAAGATGTCATCCACAGATGTCATCCAGGATGCCAGCGGGTTTTCAATACCTGGGCCCTGTGCTTCGTACGTCGCTTACTACATCCAAGATCAAATGAAACATCCAAGACCAAATCATCGCGCTAACTCTGAGCTCGCTATTCCGGTTCCCCGAACACACCTGTTGTTGACGATTAGTATAGCTGGATGAAGTAATGTGAGATCACTGGGTGGCCCAACAGGGGCTACGCATCGATAGTAGAAACATTGATCGGCAACCCTTTGATTGGTCGGCGAAAATGTCGAAGGAGCGCGCTCGGTGTTTTTCGGCAGCAGAGCAAGAACTCTTGAGTGAGGGATTTCAGGAGTTTCAGAGTTTAATTAAAACGCAAGGGAACACTGCAAAGGCTGCAAAAGCAAGGAGAGAGGGCTGGCAGAAAGTTGCTGACAAATCAAACTCGTAAGTAATTCAATAATAACAATAATAATGGAGTGGATTTATATAGCGCTTTTCAAGGCACCCAAAGCGCTTTACAATGCCACTATTCATTCACTCTCACATTCACACACTGGTGGAGGCAGCTACGGTTGTAGCCACAGCTGCCCTGGGGCAGACTGACAGAAGCCAGGCTGCCATATTGCGCCATCGGCCCCTCTGGCCAACACCAGTAGGCGGTAGGGTAGATTTATCATATCACACCATATTATCCAATATTATATTACATTACATTATATTATAATATGTTATATTATATCCCCTTTCACATTAGAGCCACAACAGGACCCACTAGAACATGGGAACAAGTAAAAGTGAAATATAAGAATATTCTACAGAATGGTAATATTTATCACTTATATTGCTTGTCGTCTCTTGGAAAGAGACCCTGGAATACTCTGTTTGTTTGTTCATAACAGCAACCAAGAAAAGGGCAGAGCAAAAAAAGACAGGTGGTGGTCCTGCACCCCCTCGTCAACAAGTTGGTTAAGTGAATAATACCCTCACGGGAAAATCGATATCTCTCTATGAGCACACTGTCGCGCTGAGCTAAAGGATCCTGTCTGTCCCGCAATATACGCTGAATTCTGAGGACTCTCCTTATCAATCTTGCACCTTCCGCAATGGGTTGCTCGCGTAAACGGACAGGATATGACTGCGACAGGCTTCCCAAATCCACCTTCGCTTTTATAGCCGTGGTCTCTCATCTTGATTACACGAAGTAATTTACAATTACTACTCTGAAATATGAATTACATCTGTAATAATCACATACATGTAATAGAATGTTAATAGTACATTTCCCTTTTTTAGGGAATGACCTGTATGTATCTGTGTGAAATCAATAAAAGGATCAAGTGCTGCATTATCTTTAGTTACATTGATGTTATTTATTTATGGTGAAACAGTGGTGGAATATCGCTGTTGCTTTCGTATGAATGACGCGGACATACCTGCGTGGCCGCGATCTAATCCTGTTTACATAAAGTAAACCTGCTCCCCAGCAGGTTTACGCTTACGGCTCTGTTGCTATGACAGCAAGTCCCGGATGGGCTTCGGGGAACCGAACGATCCAGGATCACGCGAAATCGTCAACAATCTCATCCAGCTAACTCACTTAGCGCGGTACGAAGAACAGGCCCCTGAGTGCTCATGCATGGTTTTAGACAAAGTTTTCAGGCCCTGCAGAGCTCAGGTTACTGAGCCACCTGGGGCAGTATTATTGGGGATATACGTGCAGCACATATCTCCAAACATCGAGCACACACCTCCCCTCTCTGCCAATAACATGTCAAGCGCCATCCTATTTTGAACTCCCATCAGAGAACTTGGACCCAATTGTTCTGCGAACCCCATCATGGCGTCCCTGGTTAGGTTAGAAAGTCTCAGCAGATTGTAATGAACATAGTTAATGCGGTCAACATTCTTATTAGGTGTTACCCAAAGGAATATACTCTCAAATCCTGCAGCTATCGGATTCACCAGCTTATATTCGTCTGGAACTCCCCTAGGCGAGTTCAGGCGAGGATCATAAGCATGTGTACCTTGGGTCCCTCTTTTGACCAAAACATGTCTCAGACGTCTGGCGGCTAGAGTACGTGTGTTGCGTTGTGGAATAGCCTTTACCTGATTCCCAATCAGCATGAGTGGAGCTCCTAATCGCACCATCGCACATGTCCCTACGCTTCCTATAGGAACATGAACCAACAGAGTATTTTCCCCACAATAATAATAGAGCCCACTTCCTGCCCAGGTTCCAATTACCGTGCTAGGGCCGCTTACATTGTTGGTGGTTCGTCCCTGAAGTGTGACGGCACACCAAGTTGGATCGATCTCTCCCACCTTGTACTTTTCATTATCAGTAGAGAACTTAAAACATGCATAGTTATCTTGTTTTGGCATAAATGGTCCCACTGTTGTCTGACACTTTCCATCTACTACTGGCTCCTGTGCATTTAATGACGTCACACAAATCTAACATGAATGAGCTGGTAGACCCTTTAACATAGTTCAACTCTATGCCATTATTTCTGCTGAGACATTCATCACCTTTACCTGACCCCTCGCGCTTTTGTCTTTCTAGCGATCCTGTTTTAGGACCTACAGTCTCAGGAACTGCTGGGCTGGACTGGCCTCCGTGTTCAGACAAGGGGTCCGGAGTGCCTTGCAAAATACAGACAAAAGACAACAGAGCCATGGTTACTATTATCGCATATAATACACATGTAGTTGTAAGGAACATTTTAATACGTTTCTTCCCATTACGTGTCTCTGATTCGGTTGTTTGCATCATGTTATATAAACTTTGTATTCTAGACTTGTTATATAGATTTTAGATTCTGGACTGAAACCCCCCTCTTTGTGGACCCTTTAACTTATCACTGCCCCTTTCTGATGGCGTGACGACCTTCTCCGCTGCTGCTCTTCTTTCTTCAGCCTTCCAGGTGGACTACTGAATGGCCTGTTGCACAGGTGAGAGGGTTTATTCTGCCTCTGTTTGTTGACACCTGTGTTGGTTGAAGCCTCTTCCTCAACCAAGCTCTCATGTGCTGGTGCACACTGCGACCAGTGATACCAGGTGTCGCCCTTCCCTTTCAGTTGGACTGCTGTAGTTGTCCTGGCAACGACCTCGTATGGACCAGTCCAGCGTGGCTCCTTCCACTTGCGTTTGAGCACCTTCAGCCACACCACCTTTGCCTCCGGGGTCGCCCTGTCCACAGCGTGTAATCCAGATGTGACCTGTTTGCGAAACTGGAGATTCTTGCCACCCCTGTGGTCGCTGTGTTACTGGAATGTTCTCCTGTAAAGGATAGAAAACAAAAAGCCTCTCTCTGGTACACCTCACTAATCTACTGTGTTCATCTAATGTTCCCTTAATTATTCAAAGTTGGTTCAAGATATCATGTTCTGGGCTCTATCCTTTATATTAACTTTACTTAATCTAAATGCTCTTTATGTGTGTAAAGAGTTTATCTTCTAACCAGGATTCAGTTCATTTTAATCCTTCAACTTAAACATGAAAATAACAATGTCTGCCTCAGTTTTACCATATCTAAATCATCAAACACCCCAAAAGTCCTAAAATGATCCTAAACCCATTTCAACTTAAACCTTAAATCCCCCCTTTATTTTGACACATTTCATGTGTCAAAATAATGTACAAAACTAAAAATGCTCAGTTTTCCCCACTCATGATCCAATCTATGTCATGAAAATGAACTTAAAACAGAACAGTCATCAGTCATGTGCTTAGCCTTAGTCCAGTCTTTACCTCAGTGTCCAGTTGGTCCAACCTTAGTTCAGTTCGTCCGTCCAGTCACCGTCCATTCATACGTATTCACACCAGGTATTTCCTCTTTCTTGCCGAGACAACAAGAAACTGTTCCTCTTTCACAGTTGCGAGTAAACATAACTAACCTCTCACCTATAAATGATTCTCTCTAACTAAGTGTGTGTGTGTATATGTCGTCCTCAAATGCTCTCTCATCTCACCCGTTGCACTTCTGACCTTCCACCAGACCAGAGGCTCATCAAATAGCCTCGTCTAACCTGCTCCTCAGAATAACTTAGACTCTGCTTTCATTAATGCAAACTTTCTGCAACTTAGTCTTTCTGAAAGACACACACTGTTTAAACCTCTGAATGCAATATCAATGCTGCAGATTATATTATTAATGCAATGGTGACGATGACGATTATTTAACAATAGCAGTAAAATAATTTCCCTGCTCCACACTCCCTCTCTCGACCTCTGGTACACCAGAGGTCGCAATACATTGTGTCCTCGCTCTGACCCTCTCTTGTGGTCCATCCGGCCTCGGGCCTCCAGGATCCTCACCCCCTGTGGTCGCCGAGATCTTCTGCAAAGGAAACAAAACACCTTTTCCTGCATCTCCCTAACTTATCATAGTTGGGACTCTTTAATCAAAAGCCTTATCCTAATTATGTTCTTGACTTATAGACTTGTATTTATATATATTCTTCAACGTTACTCATCATTTTACCACTCTCTTAAAACGCTGACACTAACTTCATTTTAAAACCTCACATTTCCTATGTTATAACCTGTTTTTGATATAGCCTTTTTATTTCATTTTGCTCCTTTTAATGTAACAATACCTTATAATTCTAGTTTATCAGACTTAATCAAAACCTATGCTTTCCTTCCTTTGGTCCTTCTTTAAATCAGAACATTTTGTCTTCTGAAAGTTTTATTTCTGCTTCTGCCAACATGTTTAGTTAACGAGCTCGACTGGACAGAAACAATCACAACTGCTGAACCTGCACTGTGCTCATGGTTAAAATTCCACAACATTTTGTCTTCTGAATATTGTATTTTTGCTTCAAAACTGCTTCTAGCACAACAAGAGTCAGCGGAGGCTGGAATGACAACAACAACAACAATCTTGTGCTTAACATAAAACATTTACCATTTAACATAAAACAAAAAATAACACAAGTAACAAAAATAACACAAGTAACTTAAAAAAGCTTCAGTCCACATTTCAGTTTGTTGAGCTCGCTGTTGCTCCAGAGGAGGCCCTCAGCTGGCCGGGCTGGAGCCGAGGCCCCGGGGATGCTGCTACGTGTCTGAGGGCAAGTGCTCTTTCAGCCTGCACGTCTGCCCATTTGCGGTCCTCACTTCTCTCCGAGTCCATCGGTGAGGAGTGTTGCATCTGGTCCAGCAGCATACTCACAGTATATATGGGCTGCTGCTGCTGCAGAGGTGTGCTGGCCTCTGAGCGCTCTGTCTGTGTGTAGATGGAGCAGAGCTGGAACAGCTTCTCTCTGGTTTCCTGAGGGGGGGGATGCTCCATGTCATCCAGGACTAGCTGGATCAGGTGAGGTGTGCTGATGCAGGGGGCATCCAGACATGCAGAGAGAAGCTGCTGCCACCTCAGCTTGATGCGGTCGATGAAAATCCTGTCCTTCATTCTGGCTTTCTTCTGCAACCTTGTCTCAAAATGATATTCAAATTTGTTGTTGTTGCAGAGGAAGACTTCTGAAATCCATGCAGAAATATAGAAACACCTGTGACCGTTGGGCTCTTTGCTGAGCAGCTTCAGTTCCACAAAGAGCTTCTCCAGGAAGAGGTGAATGAAAGACGAAGAGTTAAGCATCTTTAGCAGGGGCAGCCAAAAGCGCAGGAAGGTTTGTGGGACTCTGGGCTCAGTGGGACTGGCACTGTCAGATGTTGCACAGCCTAATGCTTCCAGCTGCTCCATGGTAGGAACAAGAAAACCGTCTTCCAGCAGCACATCAATCAACAGCTCCCTGGACCCCAGTGCAAACTGCTTGATCTCACCCAGCAACGAACTCATGTCTGCTAAGGGGGCCTGCCACAAGCTCTTCCCCTTGTCTTCAGGAGACCCATCATCAAAAGCTTGGTACTGGTCCTTCTGAAAAGAGATCAGCAGCTCCCGAGCGTTTCTGCAGGCATCCACTTCTTTCTGCCTGGCAACGAGCTGCTCATCGGGGCCTCCTCCCAGCTGTCTGGACCAAAACTCCTGCTGGAGCCACTCCAGGGCCACCTTACATCCCTTTCGGCACCATTTCAAAGAAGGAAGAGTCCCACGCATGATTTCGTGCCTCAGATCCACCACCCACTCGGGGATGTTCAAGTTTCCAGCCAGTTGCCTCAGCGGCTGGGCCTTTCTCCCCTGCTGGCGATCCGTGATAAGATTAACAAATCTTACCAGGGCCGTCCCGTACATCAGGGTCAAGTCATCTCCGGTAAGCTGTCCGGACCGGTCCCGCACCTGGCAGCGCACGAGGTCTGCTGTGCAGTCCACGGCCACGGGAAAACTATCAGCGCACCTGGCCCTCCAAGCCGATATCCTCTCTAACGCAAACCTCTGCAGAGAGGAGTCCATCGAGTAAAGGTAGTCCCGAACCTGATCCCACTCCGCTTTGTTAAGCCAGGCTACCACATGGCGTGTTTTCTCAGAGCCCTTTTTATTCATTGTGCGCGCTCCGGACCTCACGCTCAATCTCTCACTCACCGGGAAAAGCCGCTCGCCTCACGCAGAGACCACTCGCAGATTTATATGACAGAGGACCGCGTTCAGAGCTTCGAGTTTTACAGTTGCTTGTCGCACAGCAACCAGGAAATGACGCTAACGTTTTCTTCGGCTTCGTTTGTGGCTGACGTTCACCCTGCGGGCACGCTGACGCCACCTGCTGGATTGGAGGATGGAGCGATGGTTCTACAGAGCGCTTATTTACATGATGCTGGTCATAAACGAGCTTTCTTTGGCTATGGTCAATGGCGTGTCCAGCGGGGTGGCCTGGGGGGGCACAGGCCACCCCCCCAACCAGACTGGCCACCCCAGGTGCCACCCCAAAGGCAAAACAATAAAATTCAATCAAATATCAAATGTCCGATTATGCTTTCACGGTGACGCTCAGATATCCGAGTGTAAGTGAATGCAGCATCGGCTTCTGCGCTATGTGCATCACGTTAGCAAAGGTAGGAGAGCCAAGCACGAAAGACGTCACTGCAGGAAACAATTTTTCGGTGAAAGAAAATGAGGACAGAATAAATGTCCCGGTAAGTAATATTAAGTTTGTTGAGTTTAGTAAACTTCGGCGAAATTAGAATACCAAGGAAAAAATAACACTTAAAGAATTATTGCAGCCGTGGAATATTTCAGACAGTATGCTACAGAGGGCAGCTAACATAAGAGTTATGAGTTATAAGATGTAATCTAAGTCGTAACATTGCTGTATGGAGCTGCAGATTTGGTTGCAGGTTAACATAGCTGGACTGGCCATCGGGCTTATTTGACTTATTTTTTATTTTTTTTGTAACGGCATGAACAATGAGAGGTGGTGGATTGGCCAGATGCAGGTCGATGTGTAGAAATAACTCCGTTGTTTGGTGGTGGCTATGGCGGGGCTTCCACAGAGGCAGCAGGTGGATGAGGGAAGGGGAGGCAGGAGGAGAGCCCCGAGGCAGCCGCCAGTCCGAGTGTCAGGTGAACTGAACTTCAGGTAAGAAGTTATGACCTGCAGTCTATCTGGGTCAGATATGAACTAAGTTTAGGTGGAGTTTATTTTCGTTGTGCTGACTTTTTACTGTCAGTTGCAATAACTCATACTGCGTTCTAGCCAGCTTGGAGTTTTTATACAGCTGTTCGGTTGCTATGATGTTACTGATAGTGAACTTTATTTTATTCATAAGGTTAGTTAGTAGAGTTGCCAACGGCTCCTTAAAAAAATGGAATGGTCCCTCAATCAGAGAAAATATTACACGTTTCGTATTGAGCTGAGAAGAGACGCAGTTTGTCCCGAACTTCAGCTAGAATGGAAAAAGACACAAAGCTGGATTTATTCTGTCTTTACGCTGCACAGCTGCCTCTTCTCTCATCCTCCCTCTCCTGTTGCTACTTCAATCATGAAACTGATCGATGATCAGCTGATCGGCTTTTCTCTCTTGTTTGTTTATCGCCCACTTTGCGCCAGAAAGACGAAACCAGCAGATGTCGCGCTAAACAACAGCAGCACGTTTAAGCTTGATCGGCTGTTGTTAGAATTTATTTAATATTAATTTCTAGTATCAGCTGATGTTTGCTGGAGCCACAGCTGTAAAGCTGCTGGTCATGATGTCGGTTTGGATATCTGGTGAGAGGGAAACGTGAAGACCACCCACCAGGATCCTTTTTTATGTAGCTGACAGCTGGTAACTGTGCAGGGGCGGGTCTAGCAAAGTTTTGCCAGGGGGCCAGGTAGGGCATTAACAGGGAAAGGGGGCACAAAGAAATACTTTTCTTTCCTATTCTCATTTAAAATATCTAGCTTTTATTAAATAATTATCTAAATCTTACAACCAAAGTTTTTATCTGACGTAAAATGTATAGAAATCATACATATACCAAAAAGACTGTACATCACTGTCACAACAGGGTTTGTTTTCATTCAAAGGCTTTATGGCTTTAATACCTGGTGGGTCGGTCTGTAGTCAAAATGCCCGATTTTCTGTCCCAGTCCAGCCCTGCAGGTTATACTGGCAGTGTCACCATGCCAGCTGAATGTATTTCATCATCAGCCAGTGTTGTTCTTTATCAATATTACCAAAGTTTACCATAAGGCAGCATAGAAAGTATTTACTTGCTTTCAGGTTTTATTCAAATATTAGTCTTTTCAGTTGTTTCTCCACTTTTTTCCTGTTTCAAAATCAAACACCAGTTTGTGAGAAGATTATCTTCTTTTTTTAACAGGCAGAGAAAGTTTTGCATTGGAATGGCTAATTTGTCAATTGTTTGCTACAAATGTTCGTATTTTAATATTCAAAAATGTTTTTGCCCAAAACATATGTGCACTATATGTCAGTAAAAATACTATGCAAATATTGCTGTCCTTGAATGCTGAGTAAACACTGACAAAGCACTGATTGTATCTCTTGTACTTTATCAACGCAGTATCTAAAAACTTTGCACCGTAGTGGTTAAAATCTCATTCTAATAAGAGTTAAAAGTGCATTTGGTTATTAGGTTTATAGGATTATTGAATTATGGTTAAGGGTTGGTAGAATTTTTTTTTAAAACATTATCTGCCAATTAAATCTGCCACCCTTCTCCAAATCTGTGCCCCTACCTGGCCCCCCCAACAAAAATTTTCTAGACACGCCACTGGTCAGCAGAGTACAAATGACCTTCATGCATTACTCCCTGATTGTCTATAGTGTGTTGACTTTGAAGGGAAGCTGTGGATCCATATGTAGAATCAGCATAGTCTCTGTTAAGAAGCGTCTTTTGACAGCATTTGAGTATGGGATGGACAGCAATAAGAACTGGGAGTAGTTGGAGCAGTTCACTTGTGGCAGACATTAAAAAATAAAGAAATTAGACATTAGAATATGTGTGAGAAAGATGAATCAAGGAAAGAAAGGGGGCTACAGACACTATTTATTTATGGGGCCCAGAGTTCTGTGCTACACTCCTGCACACAGGCTGCATAAACAGTAAGAAAAGTAAATATAAGATATGCTAAATGCTTCTTTGAGCCAGAAATAGTGTAAATATAGTGAAATAAACTTAAAATAACTGTAAGATGCAAAATGTTATCTCTAACATAATCAGTTACAAACACACACATTTCCCTCTGAAATGGAGCAGAATAGAATAGAGTATTTACAAAGCACCAAATTATAACAGACATCATCTCAGATCATTAAAGGTCAGGACCTTACAGTTTACTCAAAACACGAGCAAATGTATGTGGGACTTTCCAGCACTGACTATCCATTATCTATCTAACCAGGTAGCAAATGGATTGGGGTTCCTGGGGAAATTCGAGGTTATGAAGCGGCACACCGGCTTTATGGGAAGTTGCCGTGGGCCGACCTCTTTCAGCCGACCATCAAATTAGCCAGAGAAGGATTCCCTATTCCTCACTACCAAGGTCAACACATCCCACGCATTGGTAACACGTCACTACGGTATGAAAAACACCCACAATGTGATTTCAAAAATACAAAGAGCAAACAATGAATGTTTCAGCTTTATTTCACTGTCTTTGTCTTTTAGGGAGTTATATTTAGATAAAAATGGGAACCTGCTTAAGACCGGTGATACTGTGAAATTTGAGAAACTGGCTGACACTTTGGAGATGATCGCAAACGAGGGACCAGATGTGTTTTACAACGGAACAATAGCAAAGAATTTAACCAGTGACATACAGAATGAAGGTATTATCAGATGGGTTTCATCCTGCTCTCTTTCTGACCGTTTTCTATGTCTGCCAGGCACAATGATCTAATTACAAATTACAAAAATCTATTGGTTTTGGAAAACTGTAACATGATCCCTCACAGGCTACACTGTGATCTGTCTCGATCCATTCAAAGTCTTGATTATGAAATTCATTGTGTTCATTTGTACTCAGCAGAATCATTTGTTTCACTGTTCGTGCTCAGGAGGAAACCTCACACGGGAGGACTTGGAATTGTATGAAGCTAAAGTGACTGATGCGTGGAATATTTCTTTGGGAGAGTATAAACTGTACTTCCCTCCGCCCCCTGCAGGAGGAGCCATCCTCAGCCTCATCCTCAACATCATGAAAGGTTCCTGATTGTTGCTTCTAGCATGTAGAGTTTGATTCATATAGGAAAATGATCCTTATCAATCTTTACAAATGTGATACACTAAGAATTGATGTTTTCAATCCAAAAAAATTTTTTTTTAAAAATATTTTTAGGATACAAAATGGAATCAGAACCTAAGACGACTGATGAAAAGATTTTGTTTTATCACCGTTATATTGAAGCTTTAAAATTTGCCAATGAATTAAAGACAAATATCAGCGATCCAAACTTCAGCTCAGATGAAGTAAGTATCTCAAAATCCTACAGATTTGCACCTGCTTTGTTGCATAAAGAATGATTCTATTTAAGTGACTAAACAATTAAAAGTAACAATACCACATCACAAAACACAAAACAAACCGCCCCTTGCCTGCAGCTCATCCACAAACTACACCCCACCACAGTCAGTTTATGCACACTGATAATGAGTTGAGGTTTTTTTGTAATATCTCTGAGTTTTGCACAGTTGGACTTTAGGTTAATTTGTTGGGTTGAGATTGTGACTATGTGTTAACAAAGTGCTTTTACAGAAGTGTTCACCTTTGTTAATGATCAATCAGGGGCATTTGATTATCAGTACCTGGCTGCTACTTACAATTAAAGTTCTTATAGAAGCACTAAGGGTGAAGAGAACCAGTAGAGTGCTGTAAGAATTTCTTTGAGTCTCAGCATTTTCATTTCAGCATCATTCTGAGCAGTGATGTAGCTTTTAAAACATATACATATAAATACAAGTTTTAAAAGCACATAAACCTAAATTGGCTTAATATTTGTCTTTAATTTAGTATGTATATATTATTGTTATTATTATCTTAGTATTTAAATATAAGTATAATTTTGTGTAATGTGATGTTTTCAGATACTCTGTAGTTCACACAGATGACTGAATTTCAGAGACTCTATCTTTGGCAGTCATATGTTGAGCTTGATCACTAACCAATATTATAACCTCTAGTATTCATTCATTCATTCATCTTACATCAGTGATGGATCAATGATCAAAATTCTGTTAACATTTGGCTCCAATTTTATAAATTTCTTGACAGCAATGTATTTTCTGTAATGTGCATATTTATTTAGTTTCATTAATTCATTTTATTAATTCTCTGTATTTCACACAGATGGCAAAGAAACTGACACAGGATAGCTTTGCAGACAGCAAACGAAGCTTGATCAGCAGCGACAAGACTCGTGATCCTGGCATCAACTTGTATCTGGACAGCATCGGCACCACACATGTATCTGTGCTGGCTGAAGATGGATCTGCTGTGTCTGTCACCAGCAGCATCAACGACGAGTCAGTACCTGCATCATTCTGTTTCACTGCTAGAAACCAGCTATCAGATATTTTTCTTTCTTGAAACTGAAGATTTAAGAGATTGTGGAGGAACTTATTTTTAGACTATTTCTATACTACAAAGAGTGTCTTGGCTTTGTAGTTAATTTAGTTTTTTTGTTTACAGATTCGGCTCCGGGGTCCTCTCTCCAAGCACTGGAATCATTCTCAACAACCAGCTGTCTGACTTCTGTGGTAGAGCTGATAGCGTCTCTCCTGGTAAGAGATCAGTAGGATGCTTTTTATGAAATACAAGTAATTAGACGAGGAAGGTGGATTATTTCAAAACTAATACCACAAAGAGTTTAATTTTTTTCCTGAAATTATTTTCCTGACAGGACATATTTCTTTAAGTAATTTCTAATAATGGCAAAATAGTGCCATTGAGGAAATGAGAGGAGAAAATGGCATTTCATAATTCATTGTGATGCATCATATTTTGTTGATCATGGAAAAACTAAACTTGTTGATCATTTCCACGATGTTTTGCCAAACTGAAACACATCATGTGAATTTGGACTAAAATTGCATTTTCTGTTTAATACCATAGCCTGCTAAAATGTTTGAATGTTCAAGAACAGGCACAGTTTTACTACTGCTGTAGTAAAATCTGTTTCCATGTCAACGTGTTGTTGTGTGAAGTTTTTCCTTCACACTGTCACCAAGTACTTGATCATAAGGGGCTCTTCTTATTGTTGGGGGTTTCTCTCTACTGAAGTGGGTTAACCTTATAATATAAATGTACCATTGTGATTTGACGGTATATGGATATTTATATTCATTTAAAATTATATAGAGGACAGCACACTGGCACGGTGTTGCCTTATAGCATAGGTGTCAAACTCTGGCCCGCGGGCCAAATTTGGCCCGGAGCCTAATTACATTTGGCCCGCAAAGCCATACCAAATTACTATTAGAGCTGGCCTACTGGTATTATACAGCTAATATATATATTGTTTAGTATTAAGCTTTGCTTGTTCCATATTCAGTTTTTCAGCAAAACGTGTTTGAGTCCATAAGAAAAGATTCATTCTTATATCTGGAGGAATAAATATATTTCAATAAATATTAATGTTAGCCCGCGACTTTGTTCCAGTTTTGAATTTTGGCCCACTGTGTATTTGAGTTTGACACCCCTGCCTTATAGCAAGAAGGCCCTGAGTTTGATCCCACTTGTGTGGAGCTTGCATGTTCTCCCCATGTTTGTGTGAGTTCTCTCTGGGTACTGCAGCATCCTCCCACAGTCCAAAGACATGCAGTTAGTAGGGTTAGGCTAATTGGTGAATCTAAATTGCCCATAGGTGTGAATGCGAGTGTCTCTCTGTGTTAGCGCTGCATCCGGCTAGCGACCTGACCTCGGTTTACCCTGCCTCTCGCCCTATGGTAGCTAGGATTGGCTCCACCACCCCTGCAACCCTGAGAAGGATAAGCTGAAGATAATCGATGGATGAATCTATATATAGATCTATAATATTGATTCAAGTGTGTTCAAGGTTCTGTATAATTCAGTTTGGACATAGCATCATTCAAACATTAATCTAACACACTGACAGAGTCTCAGTAATAGCTGCACTTTGAAAGACATTTCACTTTAGTTTGATACAGATTCAGTAGAGATAACTCACTTGTTGTGTGTGCACTTTCATCATTTGTTGATAAGCATGGGCGGATGCAATTCTAAACTTGTTTGTAGAGCACAGGTGTCGAACTCCAGGCTTTGAGGGCCAGTGTCCTGCAGATTTTACATGTGTCCTTGATCAAACACAGATAAATTACCTCCTCAGCGGCTGTATCCCAATTCAGGGTCTGCAGCCTTAAAGTACGCAGCCTTAACGGTCCACAAGGGCCGCGTAATCAAAGACCGCTGAGGCCGGAAGTGCGAGGCTTGTGAAATGGGACGGTCTAGCCTCCGTCGCGCTGCCCAGGTTGCCTAGCAACCATGATACTAACAGCTGGAAACGTTTCATACAGCTTTGTTTGACAGGAATGAAGGAGAAACCTTTTTGTTCATTTGTTTGTTTGTTTCTACATGAGCTTTGATCATTCTCTGTAAGATTAAGCTCAGCTATTGAACGGCGTATATTTTAAAGTAAAGGCTTTAAAACCAAGTTAGCACAAACGTCACTAATGTCACATAACTTTGCCGACATGTGGCCAACAGTAATGTTTAATGTTCTTCGTTATTAAACATTTGCACATAAATAAGTGACATAATATTCAGTACTTACTTAAAGTTTACTCTTCGGGCGCCCCTCATCCGCCGTTTTTTGTTTTTTTTTGGCAAAATTATCGACACCCACCGCCATGCTATGCATTATGGGATATGTTGGGCCACGAAGTCTACACTGCCACATCCTTAAAATTCAGGGAAATGAAGGACGCATTTGAGGGCAGCATTTCGAGCAGCCTTTGAATTGGGACAGCCTTCGTCGCGTCGCTGTGACGTAATCTGTTGGGTCTAAACTCAGACCCTGCTGTATCCAGGACTTATTCCCGTGAAAGAAAAACAAGGCAACAGCGATCAATCGATTTACTTGCAAGGGAGGCCTCGTCGGTATCTCAGAAACGCACTTCGAATCTCCTTACGAGTGACCCCGATGATGGCCTCCTCTCGCTGCCTTTTATTGAAAACGTTCACACAATAAACAATAGTTTACAAACACCTCCCCTCATAACCCCCCTTGGTTACAAAGACAAGGCACTGTATGTGTGTGTTCTCCTGCTGACCAAAAAGGGTCATAAAAGCATAAAAGCAGGAGCAACATCCTTGGTCATAAAGAGGGTAGTCTCCCCCACACCCAATTCATGGTTCACCCTAGATAACAAAGTGAAGCCATACAAAGGGGAGGAAGTTTACCAACATCAAACAGACCTTCACAAGGATGTGCCTGTGATAAAACACTACAGCCCCCACCCAGAACCTCGAGAATCTGGGGAGGGGGGAAGAAATAATTTCTTTCATCACAGAGTTAAAACAATGTAGAGATGGTAAGCATAAAAATGACAAACATTTAACAATTCACTTTAACATAATCGGCCTTGAAATGCGTACTTTAAGGCTGCAGACCCTGAATTGGGATACAGCCAACATGTCTTGGAGTTCTCCAGAAGCCTGGTAATGAACTAATCATTTGATTCAGGTGTGTTCTCCCAGAGTCTTATCTAAAACCTGCAGGACACTGGCCTTCGAGGCCGGGAGTTTGACACCCCTGTTGTAGAGTATAAAAAATTCAGGTATGAAAATACTGCATGAAAATACAGTAACTGATTCGTGTATGAAACATTTGTGTAAATGATTTATGCACAGATATGTGTGTACAGACTGATTTCTGTTTTCTAGTTTTGTCATTCAAGGTCTTTGTTGTATTTCTCAGGGGAGCGGCCTCCCTCCAATATGGCCCCATCTGTGCTGAAGTCTCCATCGAAGACGCTGGTGATTGGAGGGTCTGGTTCTGAAACGATTCCACCGGCTGTGGCCTCGGTATGTATGCATGGTAAACACACAAAGGTGCCATTACATATTAAATAAAATAAATTGATGTGGACTGATGCTGGTCTTTGCTGTTAAAGCTTGCATCATAGCAACAAGATTCTTCACCCTAATTTATCCTGTAATCATCACTTTCTCATCTCATTTTTTTTCTCTCCAAGGCGCTCATGAACCACCTTTGGTTTGGAAAGAGCCTTAAGGAGGCAATTATTACGCCTGTTGTTCTTGTAGACTCTAAAAGTGAAGTAAAACCTGAACCCAAGCTTGAAAAGGTAATTTATTCAATGTATTTAAATGATAAATTAATAAGTTCTACTTCTCTTGTTCCATCTGAGTCTCTCTCCTCTTTGCCCTGCAGGATGTAGTTGATGGTCTTGAAGCTCTGGGACATAAAATAGCAAAATTCTACAACACAGTTAACGCTGTGGAAAAGGCGGGCAGCTGTATCTCTGCATGGTCTGATGAAAGGAAAAAAGGCAAAGCTGCTGGTTACTGAGACCAAGAGTCAGTGATGTCAGTTATACAGCATGGTCTTAAGGTTATGGACACTGCTGTAGCTACAACATTGGTAAATCTATATTCGTCTGTTAACTGATAGATCATTCATGCTTTGCTCATGTGTATAAAAAGTTTGTAATATTGAAAACATAATGCAACGATCAGATCAGTTAAATCCCAAATTTCATGCAAAAATGTGCAAAGATAGCACTGTAAAAACTAGAAATGTAATTTTTTTAAAAAGTAGGGATTGCTGTTGATATCCGCCTCAATTTTTTTACAATCAATATGACCTTCTAAATATTTGTTTATTTTGGGTTTTGATACATATAGAATTGACTAAACAAGGAAACAGCTTTCAGGTCAAAATGTGAAGCCCATGCCTGTTTCTTTGACCTGCATTCTTTCTAAAAAGCAGGCCAGCAGGTTGAGACTGACTGCAGAAATCTTTGGTTATAGTAAACAATTCATATTTTCAAGTCTCATCAAATTCATGTTTACTTTGTAGGTTTTAGCCCACTGGATAGTCCAGAAGGGAGATAAAGTAGGGTACACTTTAGGGCAGACCTAAGTTATCTATCAATTGATTTGTAGTTTAACCCCCCAGCCCCCACCCAATGTTTTTTATTATTATGTTTTTATATTTAGTTTTCATATTAAGATTTTGAGCTTCATTAATCCTGCTATGTTTTTGCTCTTATAAAGTGTGGGTAATTCTGCTGATGTGCTCAGGGTAAAAGTTAATCTGACAAGCAGTTTGTGAGGCATGTTTTCTTTTTACCTCAGTATCTGTCTGAGCTCCTGTCTGTTTATGATTAATAAAGTATTCTGATTCTGATTGTTTCAGGATGACCTGCCATTATTCAATGACACATCTGCTTACCTGCATCTTTTGCTCGTTTCTCCTCCTCTTCTTTTCTCTTTTTTCTAAACTGAGGACCTGATGGCTTTGAACTTTTCTTGTCCATCTTCCATTGGTTTTAATTTTGCACTCCAATATGAACACCCTTCCCCCAACCCAAGGATCACCACAACATGATCTAACACACCTACACCTTAGTTCACAGATTCACTTTGTCTAGGGTGCATTTCTGAGATTTCACACAACCCAGGATTCAAATCATGAACACATAATGGGCTTGGATTTACAACATTATAAATGAAATGTGCTCTATTTGGAAGCAGCCGGCCCCCCTCCCCTTTCGACGGCTTGTGTGTGAGACTTTAAATCATCAAACTATAAATTTTAAACTGTTATTCAGAATCAGAATCAGAATGGGTTTATTGCCAGATGTTGAGGTTTACAACATTAGGAAATTGCTGCGGTGCTTCAGTGCAGACAATAAGAATTAAAGTGCTATGTAGAAAGAAAGATATGTGCATGAGATATACATGAGAATAAGAATTATGAGTGCTACGTAGAAAGATATATATTGATCCCTTTACCCCTGGTCCTAAAGTGTACATTTGTTTTCTTACTCTTCTTATATATATTGTTTGTTTACTTGCACTGCTGTAACTGGAGCCTTGTCGTCTCGTCTCTCTATATACTGGACTGTATGTAGCGGAGATGACAATAAAGTTTACTTTGACTTCAGCAGCGAGCAGGCGCAAATTATAAATCTGTATCATGATGTCTGGTGTGTTTGTGTTTGTTGGTTTGTTTTTATTTTGTTTTACTTTGCGAGATGGTTATTAGATGCTGCTCCAGCCGGTCAGAAAATCCCCCGCTGCCCCGCCCTCTCCTCTCTGCGCCGCAAGCAGCAGGCGCACCTCGCAAACGAAGGGCGCCCTTACTCCCAGCAAATGGGCGATAGAAAACCGATCGGTGCCTGTACCATTCCCAATATGCGCTGGCTGGCGTCGGGGCAGCATGAGTACGAGAATTTTTATTTTTTTTTGCCGATGCCCGTGATGCCGCCCCCCACCACGATGCCGCCCCGGGCAACTGCCCGTGTCGCTCCTTATCTAAAACCGCTATTGATTGTAACTGACTGTAAAAAGTCAGCACAACGAAAATAAACAACATCTAAACTTGGATTATATCTGACCCAGATAGACTGCAGTTCATAACTTCTTACCTGAAGTTCAGTTCACCGCCTTGGGTCTCTCCTCCTCCTGTATATCCTGAGTTATTTTTACACATCGACCAGCATCTGGCCAATCCACCACCTTTCATTGTTTATACCGTTACAAAAAAAAAAAAAAAAAAATCATCGGCCCATAAAAATTAAATATCACATCGGCCCACCGGGCAAATAAATGCCCGCTGGCCAGTCCAGCTATGGTCGTGCTATCAGTTAACCCAGCCGTGGCATGTGTGCCCAGGCTTGCCGACCCCTGTAGTAGAGCAATCTCAAGATGATGGGCCGAGGAGGATCACTTTGTTTGGGACGTTGGCGATTCACTCTATGTGCTCGATCGATAAGTAGCTTCTCCTGGAGAGGTAGCGCCTCCGCCAAAAGTTGTGAAACAAACTCCCTCTGTGCCCTCTGGTATTCCCGCGATTCTTACATTATTCCTCCTGGAGCGTGCCTCAAGATCTTCACATTTCTCATCTAACTTCTTTAACTCTGTAGACAAACGCTCCACAGTGGCCTTGAGAGTGGCGATGGTGTCAGAGTGGTTTGAGGCACAGGCCTGCAGTTCAGTTAAAGTGTTATCATGCCTGGCCACATCGCTTTTTATGTCCGAAATTGAGGCCTGGATGCTCTGGTTCAAGGATGATATCTCGCCTCTTATGGTGGTAGAAATCTCTAATCTGCGAGTGTCCCGTGTAGCGCACAATTCAGACTTGATGGAATTTATCTCTGAACATAAGCTAGTTATAGCGGTTAGTAACGCTTTATTCGACGGCTCGCATTCATCCTTTTCCAGTGCAGGCGGGGGGGCACACCAGACCAGAGTCTGAAGAGGCTTCGAGGCCTACATCGCTCGCGTCGTTCTTCTTAAGTTTGGGCTTCACCATTGTCGAGAGGCTCCAAGAAATATATCCACAGTAATCAATGGAAATGTGCTATATAAATAAATTTGACCTTGAACTTTTTAGTTGTTTTATGTGTTTTACTGATAGGAATAGATAACCTGGACTTAAACTGGATATGTTTTGTTTTGAAACTGTCAGCTTTGTGTACAATAAATTCTTTTCTTCAGTTTTTAATGTCTGCCTTGTTTTTATTGTTGGATTGCATCCAAATTTCCCTTATGGAAATCACAAGTCGGAAACTTTATGAAGCGGCAGAAGCTTATAGAAAAGAATGCCTTTCAAAACACACAGGTCACATGATCACAACTAAATCCAACGCTTTGGTGCGCTTCACCCCAGTTTTAACTGATGAAACAGTTTTTCAGATAATTGTCTACATAGAATCACTGTCTGATGGATTAAAAACCTTACATCCTCTGTGGGTTTGCTGTGTAGGACGACATGTTGATAGCAGGTTGAAAAGCAAAAGATGCACAACATGGTCTACAGGTACTCCCAAATGGAAGGACCTGCTATCCATGTATGGATGGGGGCTCATCTCTGTTTATGCACCAAAGAAACCTCAAGAATTGTTTGTCTTTGGAGAGTAGGCACACCTGGTGAAACATGCCCCTACATCACTGATGCTGTGCTCCTTGAAGCGCACTCCAACCGGGGAAGAACTCAAGACAGGCAATAGAGTCTTGTTCAAATTAAGTTCCTTGTAATGAAAGGAGCAGTTCAAGACCATTCTATTTTTGCCATTGCGCTGGACCATGTGATGAAGTATTTACCATCTCTCTTTGCTCTTGGGAGGTAACATCCGGTTGCAGTTTGGCTACAACACCACAGCTTACCAGTTTTTCAATTTCTGCATTGTTTGCAGCACCCATTGCTTAGATGTTTCTCTATACTCTTATAGTTTGGCAATATTGCCTCTTGGGTTGCTTGGAAAAATGGCATATCCTTTCTCCTCAACAAGGGTTTGGCATACCGGTACAGTATCTAAAGGGCTTTCTGATCCTCCTTGGACATTGTTACCTCCTTTTCACTTTTTTATGGTAGAATGTCAACTTGCCACTGTTTTTCAACACGCCTCTGAAGCTCAACAGATAGGGGGCTGCAGGAGGCACAGTTGCAGCTCTAGCTGTGACTCAAGAGTCTTTGCTGTGTCTTGCAGTGTCCAACCCTTGCAGCTGTCCCCCCTAGTGATTCAAAGTGCACAGGTTCTGCAGGGTTTATAAGGTGCAGCTGCGAAACTTGGCTGAAGGTTTGTAGGCGTAAATACTCGAGAAGTCTGTAGATTGCTTGAGGAAAGTAGCTGGATATGAATGTTGAGCTAAATCAAAACGCTAAGTAGTGAAGGCATGAAATATTTGCTAGTTCTCATGGAAAGGTCCTCAGGAGTGCCTGTTAATCCTAGCTGCTAAGCTGAAGATGAACGTAGCATGGTGCAGTCAGAGCCATCATGCAAGACAGCATAAGTGTCCAGTGTCATGTCTCCATGTTTCAGTAGGACTTTGATCACTTTAAGCAGAACACAGGAGAGGTCTGAAGGTTTGTCTAGTTGGAGGACTTCGGTGGCAGAGCTCACCAGGAAAGTACCTTCCTTCACACTCTTGATGTTGACCTCCTGTAGGATCCCGAGATGTTTGACTTGATGTATGGTGCACACTTTCTTCAGGTTGCACTGTACTGCTAGATGTGATCTTTCACATCACCAGCAATGTTGGTTTGTCTTAACCCAGTCTATGATTTGAACCTTATCAAAGGATTTGAATGTTAGTCCTCTGTATTGCAGTATGGACAGTAGGCTTTCAGTGGGCCTTTCTTGCTCTGAGCAGACGATTTGCAGTTCAGTAGCTCAATAGACTGCTTTGCCAGCAGATTCTCTGTGCCATGGAGTATAGTGGCTGTGCGTGTTACTGGCTTTGACTCTTTCAGGTGCTGATTTATGGATGGTCCTCTCTCTGTCCTTTTGCTATAAACTTACCAAGTATCTAAATGTTTCCATGTTTTCAGCTTCAACCAGTCACATGTGTCTCCAAAACTCAAACCTCATTTCAGCTGGCACCTTACGAAGGAGTCATGACATGTGAGAACCGCAAATCAGTTTCACTTAACCATCCAGACCAAGGGTCTTCAGTATACCAACAAGAGCACAAATCTGCAGCACAAAATTCTCAAAAGTCCCCACATCCCCACGACGGATATCTGGTGCATCCATGACACTTGCAATCTTTCTGTGAGTTTAACTGGTGGGGCTGGAATAGAAGGAGTTTTACATTCTCTTTTGTGCAGTTATGTATGATGGCTGGTATGCAAGGGAGGAATGAGGTTTATACTTGTTTTGTTTTGTTCTTTTGTTTGTTTGTTTTGTTTTACTCTTTTGCTTCGAGCTCTATCTACATGAGCTGCATGCTAAATGATCTTTTGTTAAAAGGCTTGGCATAATAAGCATGTGCTTCAGCCAGTACCTTTTTGATTAGCCTCATCTCGTGCATTCTTACTTTGTGGTAGATCTTTATTCTGTATTCATTGAGAGATTTGAATGCTAATCAAATAAATAAATTTAAAAAAAAAAATACTGGAATGATGTTATGATGGGTTTTTGTGCTGCTAAAGAATGGTGCTGGTCCCAGATGGTTGGTGGGTGCTTGAGTCTGATAATTGGGATGGACACTGGCAGCTAACTGCCCATACAGGCGAGACTTCTAACTCTACTGGATGATAGGTGGATGGATGAATGCTCACACTGTTGGGCATCACCTCAAATCTCTTGGAACCCTGACGGAGTAGGTACTAAAAAAGTACCAGGTATCAGGTACTATCACCTGGCTGGTGGCTGGTGTTTTTAGAGACACGGCTGCAGCCTTTCAGCTTGCAGCCGAACATACACACTACTAACAACAACACTCAAGACCCAATACAGCCTTTTAATACAGATGATCACTGATGCTACTCAGGTGTGTCCACCTTGCCGCAGCTGCACCACTGACCACACCCCGCCACATAAATATTAATGGAAGTGACTTGAGCCACATGCCTCTATGTCAAAGTTGCTAATGGTAACATTACGTCCAGCAGTTCATGCAGCAAGTCCTCCGGCAGGCCAGGCAGCAAATCCTCCGGCGGAGGTGGCAGGTGATTGGTTGCAGTTGGTGAGTGAAGATGCAAAGTGTTAAGGAGAAAATCCTGTATAAGCGGATGAAGGGAACTCAGTAGCCAGGGGAGACCGGAAACCAAGCAATACTTCTCCTCAGGATGATCCAGCCACTTTTGGGTCCATTGTTTGGTCACATTGTTCTGTCATGATACGGCTGTGTGGCAGGCAGGATGTAGACCCAAATGCAGGACTCGAACTCAAAGTGTTAACCAAAGGAGGCTGCTTTATTGCACTTGCAAAACACCATGAAAAAACACTTGCAAAAAACAAACCAAAACTCGAAACTAAATGCTAACAGAGCTAGGGAACTCGGAAGGAAAAACGCATACACATAGGAGTGGTGAGGGGACGACGCGACACTGATAGAGAGAAACCCAGGGCTAGGAGCACCGCTGGGAGTAATAAGACATAACATTCAAGGGAAAACAAAACTAGACACGCTGACATGAGACACGGGACCGTCAAAGTAAAATGAGATGAACACAAGAAACACAAAGGAAGCACAGAGAACACCTAAACACTGGAAAAAACAACAACAAACCTGAAAACTCTAAATATTAATAAACACAAAACATGAACATGGAGTCACCAGACTCCAGACCATGACACTTTGAGCTCTACTTTCTACTGTCCTCTACAGTCATTTCATCATTGTTCATTAGCACGTCTTTGAAATTACCAGGTTTTATATCATGACAGACATCACAATTTCGGCATCATTAAACTGTTCTTTGAGACCCTCTTCAATCTGGTGACAGATGCTGTTATAACTGATGTCTGATCCCTGGTGTCCAATCTGGTGACTATCGCCCTGTAGCCCTCACCTCAGTAGTGATGAAGTGTTTTGAACGCCTGGTCAGAGACTTCATCATTTCTTCACTACCAGACACACTGGACCCACTACAGTTCGCTTACCGTCCAAATCGTTCCACAGACGATGCCATCTCTCATCTCCTCCACACATCACTCACTCACTTGGACATTAGAAGGGGGAATTATGTTAAAATGCTCTTCATAGACTACAGCTCTGCATTTAACACCATAATTCCCTCCACACTCACCACCAAGCTGGAGCATCTGGGACTCAGCTCATCTATGTGTCAGTGGATCTCCAACTTCCTAACTGGCAGACCACAGGCAGTAAGGATGGGCGGACATGTCTCAGCCTCCAGAGGTGTGGACTCGAGTCACATGACTTGGACTCGAGTCAGACTCGAGTCATTAATTTTATGACTTTAGACTTGACTTGAAAAAATGTTCTAAGACTTGTGACTTGACTTGGACTTTTACACCAATGACTTGGGACTTGAATTGGACTTGAACCGGTTTACTTGAAAAGACTTGATATTTTACCCCAAATATAAAATTTAACATGCATATTATATAGAGATTGAAAATGTGACGTCATTCACGGGTAGAACCGCAAAGGATTCTGGGAACTCGTGGCAAGCGGTACTAGCGCACGCAGGCTTTCAATTAAAATCAGTCACACAGCGATAAAAAGAAACACAAAAATGTCAAGAAGCCGTTGTATTATTAACTGCAATAGCCGGTCGCATGACAGCCACGGGAAGCCGACGGGTAAAGAGATCGGTTGTTATCGGATTACGTCGTTGAAGAGAAATTGTTCGAGCCATGTTTCCGAAGTAACAAAGACGGCCTGGATTGCAGCCATTCAAAGATCAAATATAACGTCCCAGAACCCTCCAGCTCACAGGTTAGTCTGCTCCAAGCATTTACACAAAGGTCAGTGTTTTTTAGTAGTTAATACGTCACTTTCATAACATAACTGGTGATATAGGTTACAAGCAAGTCTGGCGCTGAACAGAAATTGTCACGCTATGCTCCTTTATTTATTGTGCATAAATAGTGAATTGTCCTGACACAATATTGCGTTTCGCTTCTGTTATTATGGTACATTGACAAAAACATATACTTTTATTCACAGGATAAAACAGGGTTTTTGTATCACTAATTGCCCAGTACGATTACAGCATACAATATTGTTGTCACTGCTACATTTCTGTGATGGGTACCAGAAATTATTTCCACTACTAATTAATTACCATTGAGCTCAAAGGTCCTATTAATAAACGGTTAAGGAATGTGTATTTATGGGGACAATTTGTGAGACTGGTAAACTTATGATACGTACGATGGTCTTTCGTTCTACACGGTGTATTTCAAGGTCCTGCACCCATCCGTCGGTAAACTGTACCTGGGCTTGTTGCAGTGACCTGAAGTTACTAAACTTCATGAGTGTATGCACTCACTTCAAGAACCGTATGATTATAAATATGCATATAAATATGCTACAATGAGATAGCTGACTTCATCTAACTAGCAAATGTTGTCCAGGCTACGTTGGTGATACAGTTTTTTTTAATGTGTATGATATTTTTGTCATGCGATTTTAAAGCTGGTCCTACAACCGCATCCAAGAATAACATGCAGCTTATCTCAGAACTGTCGGTGAAAATTATTCTTGGAGCTAGGTTTAATTGAGCTGCATTTTAAAGAGGTGCAATTTCACAATTTGTGTATATTTTCTAAGTTCACTATTTTGTCATGTGTTGAGAAAAACACAGATTTTAAAATTACATGGTCTAATATTTACATTTAGCATATAACTGCAACATTATTTTTTCGTTTTTTTTTTTTAAAGACTCGAAAGGACTTGAAATTCAAAGTTTCAGACTTGTGACTTGACTCGGACTTTTACACCAGTGACTTGAGACTCGACTCTGACTTGCCTGACATTACTTGAGACTTGACTTGAGACTTGAGGATAAAGACTTGAGACTTACTTGAGACTTGCAAAACAATGACTTGGTCCCACCTCTGTCAGCCTCCACCACTCTCAGCACTGGAGCCCCCCAGGGGTGTGTTCTGAGCCCCCTGCTGTACTCTTTGTACACATATGACTGTGTGGCCACTACCAGCTCCACCACCATCATCAAGTTTGCTGACGACACTGTCGTGGTGGGCCTGATCTCTGATAACAACGAGACGGCCTACCTGAAGGAGATTAGGAATCTGGAGAACTGGTGCCAGAGGAACAACCTCCTTCTAAACGTCAGTAAGACAAAGGAGCTGATAGTGGACTTCAGCACTAAGCAGGAGAGGAACTACCAGACCCCCGTCATCAACGAGTGCCCAGTGGAGAGAGTGGACAGCTTCAAATACCTCGGAGTTCACATCACGCAGGACCTGTCATGGTCCTGTCACATCAACTCCGTGGTGAAAAAGGCCCGACAGCGTCTCTACCACCTCAGACGCTTGAGAGACTTCCAACTGCCCTCCAAGGTGCTCAGGAACTTTTACTCGTGCACCATAGAGAGCATCCTGACGGGAAACATCTTAACCTGGTTCGGGAACAGCACCATGCAGGACAGACGAGCTCTACAGAGGGTTGTGCGGTCAGCTGAGCGCACCATCCGCTCCGAGCTCCCTGACCTGCACTCAATCTACAGCAGGCGGTGCTGGACCAAGGCCAGGAAGATCGTGAAGGACCTCAGCCATCCCAACAACGGACTGTTCTCTCTGTTGAGGTCAGGAAAGCGATTCCGCTCCCTGAAGACCAACACAGAGAGACTGAGGAGGAGCTTCTTCCCGCAGGCGATACGGTCTCTCAATCACACCACCACACAGTACTGACCCACACATATAGTTCTTACACACACACTGGACATTCTGGACATTGTTTTCACTTCATCACTTAAATCACTGCTGCTGTTATTGTGTATATATTTATTTATACTTCTTGTGTATTTTGTTCATACATTCTTATATAGTTCTATATTGTGTATTTTGTTGTACAGTTATTTTATTTTCAATTTAATTTATATATTTTATCTTATTCTTTCCCAGTGTGTTGTACAGTTATTTCATTTTTAACCTTAATTTATATTTTATTCCTTCCTAGTTAAATTTACCCTTTTTAATTTTTCATATTTATTTCCTATCTTATTCATAGCCTTTTCCTTTTTTGTTTTCTTTAGGTCACGAGCAGTTGTCAAAGCATTTCACTACATATCGTACTGTGTATGACTGTGTACGTGACAAATAAAAATTTGAATTTGAATTTGAATTTGGTCCATGTGAATCTGAAGAAGAAACACTCAGTGCATCATGGGAATCCCTTAGCAGCCTACACCTATTGCAGCATAACTAAGGGAGGATTCAGGGTCACCTGATCCAGCTCTAACTATATGCTTCAGAAAGGAAAGTTTTAAGACTAATCTTAAAATAGAGATAGTGTCTGTCTCCCAAATCCAAACTGGAAGCTGGTTCCATGGAAGAGGGGCCTGAAAACTGAAGAACTCTCCCTCCCATTCTACTTTTAAATACTCTAGGAACAAAAAGTAAGCTTGCAATGCGAGAGGGAAGTGTTCTAATGGGGTGATTCGGTACTATAAGGTCATTAAGATAAGATGGGGCCTTATTATTTAAGACCTTGTATGCAAAAAGCAGGATTTTGAATTCAATTCTGGATTTAACAGGGAGTCAATGGAGGGAAGCCAATATCGGAGAAATTTGCTCTCTCTTTCTAGTCCCTGCCAGTACTCTTGCTGCAGCATTTTGGATTAACTGAAGGCTTGTCAGGGAGTTTTAGGACATCCTGATAATAATGAATTACAGTCGTCCAGCCTAGAAGTAATAAATGCATGAACTATGTAACCCACCTAAAATTGCATCATGAAATTAACTGCAGTTCCCAAAGAATGTCAGTAGGTGGCACTCTGAGATTGTGTAGTGCTTGTGAACTTGAATCGTTATCGCGAAGGAGAACAACGTTAAGGCTACAAATGCTGGTCGGAGCAACTCACCAGGAATTTTTCCCTATTTCTTGTAAAAAAAAATGGATTTTACTCTTCCGCTTGTTGGGAAATGCGGACATTTTTGGTTGATGCCGATGTACCTCTTTTATGATCCCTGTTCATTTCCGGTGAGTTGACTCACTACGTTAGCATAGCAAGCTAATCGTTAGTTAAGTGTAGTGTAAATTCTATGTGTTTTTTAAGTGCTGTATTATCTTTGATACTCTAAGCCAATCGGAGATGTTTTTTTCTGAAAGCTAGGAAGTAAGTTTTATTTCCTGTAAGGAGATGATAATCAGTCAATGATAATCAATGATATAAGTGACCATTTACCAGTCTTTGCATCTTATAATTGCCATTATAAAATTAACAGAAATGAACACAAGATTATTTACAAAAGAATTCGAACAGAGAAGACATTTAACTGTCTTAAAAATTAACTTTTAAAGCAAGAAACTTCTTCATGTTCATGTTTATGAACACGAAGAAGTTAATAAACCTTATGAAGCATTTTTAAGAACACATTAAACACACATTAGTAACACATTACTTGGTAAAAACTGCCAGGTGATTGAAATCAACAGGAAACACAACTATGCAGGAAGACCATGGATGACTAAAGGACTGCAAAATGCCAGGAAAAAAAGAACACCCTATATCTTATATATATATATATTTTATTAAAAGGTTAGAACACAATAAAGAAAACACAAAAGGTATATGGAATGTCATAAACAGTACAATCAAAAATGAATCAAGGAACAATGATTACCCTGGGTACTTTATAGAAGGGACAAAAAGCATTAACAAAATGAAAGAGAAAGCAAATTGTTTTAATGAATTCTTCGTAAATATGGGGCCAAAACTGGCAGAGGAAATAAAGGCCGATGGAATAGAAAGGAACACTGGTGAAAATATTGAAAGGAATAGAAGCTCAGTGTTTCTAAGAGCAGTGGAAGAGAATGAAATATATGACATCGTTAGAGGACTTAAGAACAAAACCAGTACAGATTGGAATGACATTGATGTTGTAACAGTAAGAGAGTTGCTGATTATTTATGGTATTGGAAAACCGTTAAAATACGTTTTCAACTTGTCTTTTCAAAAAGGTTTTTTTCCTGAAAAAATGAAAGTTGTTCAAGTTATTCCAATTTACAAAACAGGTAAAAAGCATCACTTTGCAAATTATAGACCAGTGACTATTTATAAAAAGTTTATAAAAATTTATAAAAAGATTTGACAGTTTTGTGGACAAATGTGAATTGCCTACATAATAAGAAGTACACACTTGGAGTTTTTTTAAATTAAAAAAACTGTTCAATACCAGGGCTGCCACGATTAGTCGACTAGTCACGATTACATCGACTATCAAAATCGTCGAAGACTAATTTAATAGTCGACGCGTCGTTTGAAGCTTTGTAAGATCCCAAAAGACACAGGAATAAGTAGTAGGATTTAAGAGTGTAATAACGGACTGAAACAGAAGATTCCAAAAATGGCAGCAGCTAGTTAGTTTTAATATTACTCTTATTATTCTTTCTGGGTCACAAAATAAATGTTTAACATATTTCAGGAGAGAATGTAGCTGTGTAAACCTCAAATATGTGCTCAGTTTATCAAGACACCACATATTTTCAAAAGCGCCCCGACATTTTCGGAGACGTCTGTTACCCACTAGCTCGATAGCTAGCCGGGGTTCAAGGCTCGCTAGAGCCGGTGAGAACACCAGACTCCTGGCAAACCATTTTCAAACCCACCGCCGTCTTTCGCTACTCAGGTTAAACATGATATCCAAGTCACTTAGATAACTTAAAAATGTTATTGTTTGGCTTTTTTCAGTATTTTATTTGTTCCTGAGTAAATTGGTTTGGCTGAGATTAAAGTTATAGTTTTTACACAGCTGAATAAACGTCAAGCAGACAGCTGATCATCAGAAGTGTGAGATGCTTGAGAATTTACTCCGGTGCCCTGTTATATTTTAGATAGCAAGGAGCAGACGGCTGAGTTTATTAAACTTCACCGAAACAATCTGCAAATTTAATTAAAATTTAATAAACTATCATCTTGTCTTTATTTTTTAGTTAGCACATACACTTAAAGCTGTAAGCTAATGATAGTTATATTAGAGCAGATGCATGCTGGTGCAGTAAGCTCTGTGTTGCATGATCTGATTAGTGGACTAATCGCAAAAATAATCGGTGACTAGTCGACTATCAAAATAAACGTTTGTGGCAGCCCTATTCGATACTGTCAGTCATGAAATTCTAATAAAAAAAATGGAAAGTATGGGTTTAGGGGAGTGGTTTTGGACTGATAAAAAGCTATGTAGTGAATATGCAACAATATGTACAAATAAATGAGTAGGAATCTAAATTGATGGATGTTGCATGTGACATACCTCAAAGATCAGTATTAGGTTCAAAAGAATTCATGGATTCTTTATTGTCATTCGCATCACATGTTTACATGAGGTGTAACGAAAATTACGTGCACGTGGTCCCGGAGCGAAAGAAACAGAATAAAAAGAAAACAGAATAACAAGTAATAAGTATTTCAAATAAATTAAGTGCAGCAACCTGAGTATTATAAATGCAAGTATTAAAATAATACAAATAAAATAAATAGAGTGCAACAACCTGAGTACCAGTATGGAGTATAGATATAGAAATGTAGGTATAAATACTTTAGCAGCAAATGGCATGATGTCTAGCATTGATAAAGTGACGATGTCAGTAGTGATTAGGTGCTACAATAACAGTTCTTGTCCATTATTGACTGAGAAGTCTCACAGTTTCTGGAATGAAGCTGTTTCTCTGTCTGGTGGTTTTGCATTTAATGCTCCTGAGCCTCCTGCCTGGGGGGCAGAAGGTTTATTATGTATAAAAATTATATTTGCCAAGTATCGAAGATTCTAAAGTTTGTAATATTTGCAGATGACACAAATATATTTTGTTCAGGTGTGGAATTGCCACAGGTTTTGGAGGTGATCACACAGGGATTAAAGATATTAAAGAAGTGGTTTGATATAAATAAATTATCATTAAATCTAGATAAAAGCAAATTTATGTTATTTGGAAACCATAAGAAAAATATCGAAGTAGAAATATGTGTTGACAATGTATATTTAGAAAGAGTAAATGAAATAAAATTTCTTGGTGTGATCATTGACCACCATCATTGTTAGGGGGAAATTGGAAAGGAGGCATTGCCGTTCTGGGGAAAACAAAGCAAATCTTGGATCAGAAAGCACTTCACTTATTATACTGTGCTTCACTACTACCATATATGAGCTATTGTGTAGAGGTCTGGGGAAACACATGCAGAAGTAATACACAAACAATAACTATAATGCAGAAAAGGGCCATTAGAATAATAAATAATGCAGGGTACAGGGAACATACAAATGCACTCTTTATCAAAATGCATGAAATTCCAAGACTTGGTGAAGTTTGAAACAACGCAAATAATATATAAAGCAAGAAATAAAATGCTTCCAAAAGACATCTGTAAATTGTTTATAGAAAGAGAAGGGGGGTATAACTTAAGAGGAAAATGGAATTTAAAAATACAAAGTCCTAGAACGACAAAGTATGTCTATCTCAATAGCGGGAGTTAAATTACGGAACAGTCAGACCAGAACAAATAAAAGAAAGTAACAACATAAACTAGGGCTGGGCGATATGGCCTAAAATTCATATCGCGATATAATTTGAAGCATGTGCAGTAACGATATATATCGCGATATATTCTTTTCTTCTGTATAACGTATTTTCCGCACTATAAGGCACTTAAAATCCTTTAATTTTCTCAAAAATCGAGAGTGTGCCTTATGTATGAATTCTGGTTGTGCTTACGGACCTCGAACCGATTTTGGCGTGCAGAAATCTGTTAAAAAATGTTTTAGTACAACTTTGTTAAGCCGCACTGCTTGATGGATTGTCAGAGCATTACAGCTGCCGTAGTGAGGAGCCTCGCGGAGTAATCTGGGTCCAAAACTCCGTCTGCTTCAGGTCCCAAAGTCAAAGGAACACTGAGAGTTAAAAACGGTCTAAATTCTTTCATCTTTAATAAAATTATCAGCGTTGCTGCTTTATCAGGTGTAACAATTAAGTTTAACATCCATGCGTCCATGAAAACAGAAGTTATTACATTTAACGGAGTTAGAAGTTAACAGGAAGTTAGCTCGCTAGTTTACACCTAAACATGACATACCATGTTCTGACTGAGAGATTTTTTAAACTAATTCAAACGTACAGCTCTGCTACCACTTCCAACATAAATGAAAACAGGAAACTAAACAGCAGTGGCGTTTGTAGGGTTACTGAAGTTGGACTACCTGGTATATAATGTTGTGCTACGTGATTGCTAGCGACACAGCTATTTAAGCATAACATTAGCACAGTGAAGGATGAAGGATGAACGCCAACTTTTTTTTATCACTCATTAAAACTTAGTGAGGGATTCTGGTGGTCAGGGACAAATGCAATCGCATAGCAGGATGCTATACACGGGCCAAACTTCAGTCAGGAGAACAACTAAGATTATTCATCCACAATACGAGGTTAGTTATTAATATACTGCAACAACATGAGAATAGAACAGCTGCGAGAGAATTCAACATTAATGAATCAATGTTACGGAAGTGGAGGAAGCGCAGTTTTTGGCTTTCCCCATATTTCAAAAGTGCTTCATCTCTTTGCTATGACTGTCGCCCAGCATAATTTGCAGATGATAATGGTTGTAGCCGCTGCGATGCTTTCAACCAAAACAGGCGCAGTTTGATGACATCATCAACATGCGCCATCGCGATAGAGTGATATAGTCAAAATCTCTATCGTTGGCCAAAATTATATCGTTTATCGTTTATATCACCCACCCCTAACATAAACCAGTTTAAAATAAAATATAAAAAACAAATCTTAAACAAATATAAGAATGAAGAAAACGGGGTAAACCCAGGACCGTAATTGAAGTGATGTTTTGGTTTGTTTGTTTCATTATTTGTGAATCTAATTTACGTATTCTGTCTTTATTTATATGAAAGAAATGATATTGTCATTTTTTTGTTTGTTTTGCTGTTGTTTCATTTGTTTGTTTGTTTAATTTAAGACTAAAAGAAAATGAAATGAATGAGATGTAAAATTTGAGGGGGTAGGGGCAAATAAGTGTATACTTCTGCCTACTCCTTTTCAAACAAAAGAATTGAATGATATTATGTAATGATGGTGAATGTACATGTTTGAAATAAAAATGAACTGAAGTGAAATAAATATGACCAGTCTTTGAATAAATAGTACTGCGACCACGTTTTGTACTTCTCTCGTGCATCGATGAGGTGCATTCTCACAATTCAGTAAGCGCTGGATTATTGTTACTGCTGTTCACAAAAGAGGAGATGTGAGTTAATTTTGTGTGATAAGTGCCTATGGAAACCGTTTTAAGGTTCTTTAATTCTGTTATTATCGATTGCATTAAGTTGTCATTTACGAAAATGAGAGGTGTATGGTCACTAGTGTTGATTAAGTTGTTTTATAATATTAATGCAAAATGTGTTCACTGCCCTGTGCAGGTTGGTCTTTTTGTTGGAGTGTGAAATTGTGCGAGTGAGACCAGTAAATTCACCTGCAGCGAGCCAGGATTCAGGATCCCAGCTGCGATGGAGGAAGGTTTGCAGCCTACTTAGAAGTGACAGACGCGTTACTTCCTGACAGATAAGCTTATGAGATCTCAAAACAATACACTGCCTGGGTAGTACTACTAACATTAACACTATCCACACACACTTCACACACCTGAACAGAAAAGACTGAAAAGAACTCTGAACTGAGTACACAGGCTGACAAACATGGACTATTGGAATTTTCTCATTGTGAATTGTTGAATGACTATTTATGGTTTTGTTTAAATAAATGTTAACTGTTCTTTTAGCTGTGTGTCACGTGCTCCTTAGTCGATTTCTAGAGAACATAAACCCAAGATCCTAACTTCCTCTACGTTCTGTAGTGGTAAAGTATCATGTGTTACAACTAGGTTTTTAGCGTCACGTTGAGACAGGATATTCCTCATTTCAGAGATATTGCACAAATGGAAGAAAGCAGTCCTACATATTTGTTTAATATGTGCATTGAAGGACATATCCTGGTCAAAAATTACTCCAAAATTACTTTCCTGCAACCAGGAAAGAAATTACTAGCCAGGGAGACGTGGCTAGTCGTTGCTCCATTATTTATTCCAATTCAAGCTCATGCAGTCTTTTGTTACTTTATAGTAGTACAACTGTGTATTTACTTTTTCCAAAAATAGCTCACATTATGATGATGATGATGAAGCTTTATTTGTCACTTGCAGTTGCCTGCAGCAAAATTGGACCCCTTCTGACCATACATACATTACACAAACATCACATTGGGGAGACAGGTCAGAACAGGGAGCTTACAGAAAAACAGTGAAATGTACAACACAATAGGGGAGTGGAGGAGGAAAAAAGAGAACTCTACTCAGACTGAGCTCCTGGTAGGGGATCAGTATGAGAACAGAAAACAAAAATTCCTCAGCACAAAAAGCACATGAATCTTCACACTGTAACACCATGAAAACACATGACAAGCAACAGGGATGGGTAAATGGGGTGAGAGGTTGCCGGTGTAGACAGCAGCATGATTCCACACTGGCCCGATCAATCGCCGTCTGCATCGGGTGGGTGCAACCATTGGAGGCGTTTGGAGGGGGGAGAGGGGTGAGTGTACATCTGCGTCAGTGTACGTGTGTGTGTGTCCTGTTCAACTTGAGAGAGAGTGTCCTTTTACCTGGTTAAGCAAAGTCAACAGTCCTGATCCGACGCAGGTGTCCTTGAAGGATACGATCAGAGAGAATTTCTTGTTCAGGAGCCAAATGAGTGAAGGAGATGATTGTTTGGGTTAATGTGAACAACTGCATGCAATTTCACAGTTGGTCTAATGTCCATCACTGGTCACTTGATCTGTCAATTTCCCATTGCAGAGCCGTGAGCTTCTCTAAGATCTTATCCATATTGCGTTCAATAAACGCAGTGTGAGTACTCAGAGATTGCCCATCGTCAATCACGTCGGCCAGCCTTGTGGGACCGCTTTCTTTGTTTTCGATAAGCCAGGTTCAAGCCAGCTCCGATCAGCCAGAACTCTGTTATCATGGTTCCAAATGGGTAGATCTCGTTCAACGTCCTCTATTGAGAGTGTCGCCAGACACACGACGCAACCGACCATCAAGTATCCGGCAGCAAGGGGCTCTGCAGGACAATCAGGCTCTCCCGAGCCCAGGCTTCTCATCAAAAATAGGGTGTCAATTTCGTTAAGGGACCAGTTGATCAAATTCATAATTCTTTAGGTCTTAGAGAACAAGACTGAGAGACTCTCTGAGGGTTAGAAAGTTACACGAGAATACACAAGGACATGAGAAGCCAAGCAGGAAAGATAAGGGAAGGGAGAGGGAAAAGATGCAACTGCTTCCGTCAAGAGCGAGATAGGATTTCACATATTCTCAATACGTGTTCCGTTATCAGATAGACAAAGAGAATGAACATATTCCACTGTCATAGACAAAGCCGATTTTCTTATGAAACTCGCTTCAAAATGAATGCTAAAAAGATAATCCATAAATTTCGAAAGATTCCGAAAGAATGGTGTAATCACTACCATCTTGATATGTGCACTGAATTTAAGTAAATACTTTATGGCAGAAAACAAACAACTAAAACAACACACTATAAAGGTGGAGCCGATCAGTAACATTACAGAACGTTGAATTTACTAGACTAAACAATGTTTCTGTGCTTTCAGTTTCTGACCTTAATAACTAATCTATGCAATATATCGGGTGTGACTGCTTTTATTTTCTGTTTCTGGTACAATACTAGCCTGCAAGCAGGAAAGAAATGATAAGGCAGGGAGTACATGTAACATTATGAGAAAACAGTGCTGAGCATGCTTCTGACTACTAACAACAGGCCAAACCATGGTCTCACACTGCCACCTACTGGTACAAAAATGGAGCATCAGCTACAAATATCCCAGACTAGTTACCAGGTCTATAGTTAAAACTAGTTAATTTAGAGGATTTTCAAAAGAAAATATCACTTACATTTAAAGTAAAATAGCTGAAATATAAGTTAATTCACATAAATGTGATTAGACGTTAGTGGCTATCACACACACACACGTTCATACTGTTGCTCTTTGATTAGATAACTCTATGGCTGCTGTCAATATACAGGCGAAGCTTACGGGTTATGCAGCCAACTTTGTAAGTTGGATCATTAAGTCTATGAATCACCCTGTTAAGCACAAAAAGGTGCTTACACAACTGAAAAAATCTGCTATGTCTTTTCCACAGGGGACTCACCTTTGTATAGCAGACCGATATAGATTGAAGACTGGTTGGGTTGGCCAAATAGTCCATTCCAACTTTAACTCTAAGACAGAGGGGTGGCCATCCTTATGGGTAAAAACGTCCCATTTCCTGTATCAACCATTTTATCTGATCCTATGGGTCCTTATTATGGGTCCGTATTACTGTGGTTGGCCAACATTATGGACTTTATGGACAACTTTATGAACTGATTTAAGCCAACATTTACGCCCCCAAATGGGATGATGAAACCTTAATTGTCTATTAATTCTCGTGAATTCTGGATATGACAACACACAATCTCATTTTAGCTGGAGGTACAAGCTGTGTGCTCTCTAACCTAGAAAGAAGCTCTAATAAGGATACTCATCCAGGGCATGCTCCGACTATATTCCTGTCCACAAAATGTTCTATTGGATAAATTCATTTGTCACTGATAAATGTCCTCTTCCACTTATTGAAACTTGCAATTATCAATCTATTGTTATTTCAGATCATACCCCCCTATTGATGAGATGGGGGTTGGATGCCTCACTGCCCTCCGCCTCTGGCAGTGGCCCTTTCTACTAAGGAGGCAAGAGTTCTGCATGTCCTGGTGACCCTCCACCTGTTTCACAGGTGGGTGCAGCCTGATCTATCTAGTGAAAGTCTAGACAGACCAGACCAGCTCAACCACACAGACACTTCCTACCCGATTTGAGGACAAAAGCAGAGTATGCAATATGTGGGACAAACAAACACACACACACACAAATGGCAAATGTGAGATCATGGGAATCTAAGCAGCTTGAACCGAAAGTGACTAAAAATTGTCAAGGCTGAGCAGGACTCAAGCGCAGACTACGAATCACAATAAACATTTTTTTTATTTACATGACACAGAGTGCACTATATACAAGTGGGGAGAAGGGGTCCAGCGAATCCAGAGGTCCATGGAGGGTGGGGGGCTCCACAGGCTCACTGCAACTGCCACACTCACGAACAGGGTCTCAAGGCGGGGCACGGAAAATCTATATACAAGGACAAAATGTTAAATGCCAAGCAAAGCACAAAGAGAAATCAAAATATTTCCAAAGCTAGAATTGCACTAACGAATGTTACACAGTAGTCCAGCGACAAAGGGCTCCAAGCAACTGCCTTCAGAAGTGGCTGGTAAACAGGATGATGAACCTCAGGTGAGAAATTGCTTGCAGGTGTGAGGACAGCAACCGGGAGCCCATGATTAGGTCCACCCAGGCATCGCGTTGTGAGCAGGGAAGCAAGAAAGAAAGTGAGAGAAACAAAAACAAATACATATACATGTAGCGTAACTGGACCATGACAGTAATATTTCAGTTTGATCAACCATCTCAACAAGTTCAATTACTTTCTTTTCAAGCTGCTTACACTACATTGACTTATGTTTTTACACAATCTCAGAAGAGGAGAGCCACTGAGGGAACGCCTTCCGCCCTCCAACGCCTCCACCATGACCTCCACTTCTGAGAGGAATTGCCCACAGATCAAGCATGGAGTGTGCCTGAATGGACATACAGAACTCCAAGGTTCGGCCCAGTGTTGAGGGTTTTCCCAAAGGAGAGGGCCCGGCGGGCGGTGCCTCACAGCCCTCTGCCTCTGGGAGTGGCCCCTTTCTACTAAGGAGGCAAGAGGTGGCCAGGAGTCTGTCAGCGAGTTCTGCATGTCCTGGTGACCCTCCACCTGTTTCACAGGTGGGTGCAGCCTGATCTATCTAGTGAAAGTCTAGACAGACCAGACCAGCTCAACCACACAGACACTTCCTACCTGATTTGAGGACAAAAGCAGAGTATGCAATATGTGGGACACACACACACACACACACACACACACACACACACACACACACACACACACACACTCACTCACAGATCAGTTGAAAGGGACAGAAGAAATGGCAAAAGTGAGAATATCTCACACACACACAACAGAGGGGGAAGAGATAGAGAAATTGGCAAATGTGAGATCATGCTAAGCAGCTTGAACTGAAAGTGACTGGAAATGTTTACGTTAGATCAGCCACCCATCCATTCTCTGCTGTGTTTCTTTTCCAGTGTCACAGGGCAGCTCGAGCCTATCCCAGCTATCTTAGGGCGAGAAGCAGGGTGCACCCTCGACAGGTCACCAGTCTGTTACAGGGCTAACACATAGACGCAGAAAACCATTCGCACCTATCACCAATTTACACTCTTCGATTACCTATTGCCACTAACTGCAGGTCGTTGGACTGTGGCAGGAAGCCGAAGTACTAGGAAAGAACCCACGCAAACACAGGAAGAACATGCAAACTCCACACAGAGCGACGGTAGAGCTGAACTCAAGACCTTCTTCCTGTGCGGTAACGGTGCTAACCACTGTGCCGCCCGCGTGTGAGCAACCGTCTCCCAGAAATTTAAAAAAGTTCAGTTACTTTCTTTCAAGCTGCTTACACTACATTAACTTTTGTTTTTACACAATCTCAGAAGAGGAGAGCCACTGAGGGAACGCCTTCCGCCCTCCGACGCCTCCACCGTGACCTCCACTTCTGAGAGGAATTGCCCACAGATCAAGCATGGAGTGTGCCTGAATGGACATACAGAACTCCAAGGTTCGGCCCAGTGTTGAGGGTTTTCCCAAAGGAGAGGGCCCGGCGGGCGGTGCCTCACAGCCCTCTGCCTCTGGGAGTGGCCCCTTTCTACTAAGGAGGCAAGAGGTGGCCAGGAGTCTGTCAGCGAGTTCTGCATGTCCTGGTGACCCTCCACCTGTTTCACAGGTGGGTGCAGCCTGATCTATCTAGTGAAAGTCTAGACAGACCAGACCAGCTCAACCACACAGACACTTCCTACCTGATTTGAGGACAAAAGCAGAGTATGCAATATGTGGGACACACACACACACACACACTCACACACACACACACACACACACACACACACACACACACTCACAGATCAGTTGAAAGGGACAGAAGAAATGGCAAAAGTGAGAATATCTCACACACACACAACAGAGGGGGAAGAGATAGAGAAATTGGCAAATGTGAGATCATGCTAAGCAGCTTGAACTGAAAGTGACTGGAAATGTTTACGTTTGATCAGCCACCCATCCATTCTCTGCTGTGTTTCTTTTTCAGTGTCACAGGGCAGCTCGAGCCTATCCCAGCTATCTTAGGGCGAGAAGCAGGGTGCACCCTCGACAGGTCACCAGTCTGTTACAGGGCTAACACAGATACAGACAACCCTAGACACTTAAGAGCATTTCAGAGTTTCTCCACAAACTAGGATTTTGGAAAGAGGCCGGAGCACGTGGAGTGAACCCCCACAAACACTTTGAGGACATGAGAAGTCCATACAGAAAGACCTCAGCCTGATAGTGGAGTTGAACTCAGGACCTTCTTGCTGTGCGGGCAACTATATTAACCACTGTGCCACCGTGTTGCCCTTGTTTGTTCACCCATCAATGAATTCATTTACTTCATTACTAAGCTTCTTACCTTTACACATGCACCCACACACAGGGGAAAGAGCTAGAGGAAATGGCAAATGTTAGATGATAATCTCTCTCTCACTCACACACACAAGACAAGAGGAGAGAGAAAGAAGAAATGACAAATGTGAGATCATCGCACGCACACACACACACTCTCACAAACACACAAGCACACAAACAGACACACACAGGGGATAGAGATAGAGGAAACGGCAAATGTGAGATCAAGCTAAGCAGGTTGAATCAAAAGTGACTGGACATATTTACGTTTGATCATCGGTCTCCAAAATGTGAGTGAAGTTGGCCCCCCCACCTTCTTCAAATCCAACAAAAGTGGTATCAAACGTTTGTGCTACGTTTGTGCTGCAAAAATTTTCGTTTGTGCTGCTATCATTTTAAAGATATTAATAAAAATTTATAGAGGTCATCAGAGGTCAACCAGCCCCCTCATATTAATGGAATCAAGCAAAATTGGTGTCAATCAGTTGTGCTATGTTTGTGCTGGTTTGTGCTCCTAAAATTGTTGTTTGTGCCGCTATCATTTTAAAAATATTAATAAAACAACGTCTTGATGCGTGCTTAATCATCCGGGTAAGTAAATTCCAAAAGGTTGATTCTGTTCATCTGGACACTTTCAGTGGGAGAAACGTTTCGTCACTCATCCAAGTGACTTCTTCAGTCTCAGCTGACTGCAGTTTTCCCCAATCTTATAAACAGTACATTTGACCTTTACATTTTCATTAATGTCTTTGAAAACAGAAGCAGCACAAACGACAACTTTAGCAGCACAAACCAGCACAAACATAGCACAACTGATTGACACCAATTTTGTTTGATTCCATTAATATGAGGGGGCTGGTTGACCTCTGATGACCTCTAGAAATTTTTATTAATATCTTTAAAATGATAGCAGCACAAACGAAAATTTTTGCAGCACAAACGTAGCACAAACGTTTGATACCACTTTTGTTGGATTTGAAGAGTGAGTGAAGTTGGCCCCCCCGCTCACGTCTCCAAGACATTTAAATGGATGTGCTGCAGGGATTGTCATAACATAACCTGATTAACATGTTATCTGCTGACTGTTAGGGGTCGACAAGCAAAACGAGCTCCTGGTACAAAATGCCTTACTGTTTCCCATTACCACAAATGATGCAAAGGTTGCTCTCCACAAATGTGGGCATAGTGTGCTATGAGTGCGTCATAAAACTGTAGAGATAGAGCTTATGTGAGATGTTTGTGTGATGCTATAACAGAGCCGCAACAAATTTTTTGAAGTGATCAGCAATAGCTGTGAAGCTATTCATTACTGAGTTCATGTTTGGAACTTTGATTTCTGTTTATTTTTCTGTTTGTTTTCAATAAATTGGATGCTCAAAAAATGCTTTTGTCCAATTTCTGCTTGTTGCATGTTGAAGCTCTACTTGGAACCTTGTTAAGATCCAACCATGCAAAATATGACTTTTTTATTTTTTTGTTGCAATTTTTCAAGAGGTCTTAAACTTTTGATCGGGACTGTATCTCTATTCAGACCAGCTTGATTGTGACATCACAGAACAGAACCTCCCTGCAGTCTGTTGTTTTTATTGTGTGTGTGTTTTTTTTAAAATCTGCCATTGCTTTAGATATTTCAACCTTTTTGAAAATTATTTTCTTTTGCAGTTAGGATCCTTATTTGCTTTAAATCCATCACAGTACAGCAAACTAACCTTTTTAAACACAACCGAGTATTTTCCTGCAGCCTTTAAGTAACACAGTCTACCTAAGTTTGATTTGTAGCACGTTTCACACTATGTAAAAAACATAATGTTACCTGTACAGACCCAGTATGTGATTTAAAAACACGAGGACTTACACGTGATCTTTAAATGAGGAGTCCTTACCTTTAAATGTAACGTCTCTTCTTCCTCTCCTGTCTTGTCTTTCTAAACCTTCTTCTTGTCTCAGCTTGATTTCTTGTTTCTTCGTGTCAAACACCGCAGCCGGCGATTTGGCTACCAACGCACTGTGCTACACACTACACACAGTTTGTGTGTGCTGACATTTGTTGAGCTGATAGAAACGCTGCATTTGAAATTATCTGCCAATTAAAAAAAAAAAAAAGTCACTCCCTTTATGCGTCTTCCTCTTCGGATAGGTAGATCCCAACGTACCGAAGCCGCAACTTAGGGACACATGCCGTTTTTCCGGTCTTGTGGCAAAAAGAAAAAGAAAAAAAGAAGAAAAAACCCCAAGTGTCCCACTCTTAACTCCTGACCTTTTCAAATGTCCACAAAGTCCGCATTGACTCTACAACTTCCTTTATCTTCGTTCCCATGGTAACGAAGGGATACACATATTTATAAAGGAGAATGCGCTTCTATCTGATTCTATCTGAAAAACCGTTGAGAAGTGCTGTGGTTTTTAGCCCCACTTATTTGCGCTCTTCCTCTCCTTCATCGGGTGCAGCTTCACCTAGGGATGGATGGACACACACACACACACACACACCCACTGCTCCACCCCTCCCCTGATGCTGCTCAGCCACAAACCACACCCCGCCACAGGCACGTGCAGAGGGGGGGCTAGAGGGGCTTGAGCACCCGCCCCTTTCCTGATGGGTGCCCAAAGTGCCCTTTTGTTGAGGCAACTTTTTTAAAAAAAATTATTATTTTTTTTATGTGTGTGTGTGTGCGTGCGGAGTCTTGTCTGTGCCCATCAACAATAATATTTAACTATTAATCACAGTTTTGCTAAATAAAAGGATCTGGCTTGCATCAGTCACATGATCACATTTAACCAATGATCGCCCTTGACGGCAGAACGCGCTGGTTACGAGCCGGGAACGAGCTCACAAAGAGCACGCGCATTTGTTGCGGTCCGGAGCTGCAGGAGAAACACAAGTTAACTCAGAGACACAGACTGATGCGACAAACCCAGTAAGTAGGTGCACAGCGTGCACTGTAGTGTATAGCACCCAGGAGTATTAGCTTATTACGTACACGTTGGTAAGTTGTCTTGTGGCAACTGACGAACTGAAACAAACGAGCGTGCTGTGTGTGCAACAGCGCGACAAACATTACCTGTCCTTTTATTAACTGCACAAGCAGTGCTGGTCACAGCTGCTGGCTACCTGTGTAAGGCTGTCATGGATCTGTAGCTCTGTCACCGTTTTAGGGAACATATTTAGTTTTAAAGTAAGTTTCCGGGCTTTTCCTGCCTTTCTGGAGGGATTATATTTCACTAAAAAACGATCTAATATGCATGTCCACATAATAATTATTATAATTATAATATATTAAAAACACACGCTGTATTTTAAAGAACATACATTAAGAAGCAGATTATATTAGATTTATATTTTAAATAAGACAAAAGTTGGATTTTACAGCAGTAAAATGATTGTATCTCTGCAGTTTAAAAATGTAATAAGCTTTGCCCCTGCACAGAGTGGATAGTGAAACAAATGGAATCATCATAAATACATTATTTCATATTTATTACTTCCCCCTCCTCATTGCGTTATTATTGTAGCTCTAGTAATAAATAATAATGTAAGGATTCTGGATCAGCACCGTGATGCCCATAGTATATACAGTATATACAGTATTCTGAAGAAGGTCTAAAATGTCACTGTGTGTGCGTGCATGTGTGTGTTTTATTTAGATGGATTTTTTTTAAAAATATTACTCATGATATAACATTGTCCAGACATGCCTGGTAAGGACATGAGGAGGAAACAGCAGGAGCTGTGTGAGGCTACTAAAGGCAGTGCTATAACATTTTTCTGTCATCATTTTATTATAGATTAAGTGCAAGAGTTGTTAGGTGTGGATAATTAGATTATAGTTTATTGCAATAGCAAGTTGTGCCTTCAAAGGAGCTTGCAAAGACTACGATGACCTGGATGACTGAGAACCTTCACAGACAAGTTGTGCCTTGTTCTCACATAGCAAGTGGAGAGTGATATATGAAATGATGGGATGGAAGGAAGAAGAGAAGCAAAGAGTGATTCACAGGCAGAGCCTAATTTATTTCTCACAGTTTTTTGTTGCCTTATGGTTCCAAGCGCTGTCACCAATCTTTGCATTTTGTTATTATCTCATGACACTTGTTTAATCAGCTACCATCTCTCCTGTGGACTTTTTAATGTCTACGGTCTCAGATCAACACAGCCCTTCTCTTCCCATATTAGATTCTTGATGAATGTGTGTTGTTGTTATTCAACCTGGTTCAATGTGCCCCTTTTTAACTTTGAGCACCCGTCCCTTTAAACCTCTCTGCACGGCCCTGCCCCGCCACAGTGCTTTTCAGATTTTTAAAATGTAGTTAATGAATTATTCAGTGTGCTTCAAACTAAACTGTTTATAAAACCAACAAAACCCCTAAAAATTAATCTTAACTACGTGTTTTGTCAGTTACTCAAAACATTTTTCTAAATGAGATAATATGTGGTTTGTGGCTCAGCTGCAGGGAGGGCTTTGGCTGGTGGGTTCAGGGTGTGGTGTCAGGGGATGCTGACCCACACGGCTGTTCTGCATCATCTGATCATGTTGGGACTGTGTGCTGCACGGGAAGAAGGTGGCTGGAAAACTGCACAAGCAGAAGAAACCAACGACAAACTGTAAATAAAAGCATCTACGTGCTTGTAACATGCATGCTTTACACCCTAACTGTTTATTAAGCATAACAAGGTTTTAATAAAATAGACATTGATTTCCTTAAACAATTTAGAAGAAAAAATAGCAGTCATCATAAAGCTAACAAAAAAAAACACGGAAAAAATGCCTGAATAGCACAAGTGATTAATGCCATCAAGCTAATGCTAAAGAAGCAGCAGACAATGACAGGTCAACATAAAATAACTAAATCTTAAGGAATGAGTAATAACATAATGTATGATTAACTATATTTCACATTTATGAATGAATTACATTTTTCAGGTTTATTATCATTATGATTCAGACATAATGCAGCTGTAAAGATCACATTTAGTAGCAAATTTCTCATCAATAGAACCCAACACTAATTATATTTGATTTGGAGAGAATTAGAGAGATAGAGAATTATAAAAAGGGAATTAAAAAACACAGCATGGTACATTATTACAAATAAGGCACTCCCACATCAAAAGTAAAACTTGGAAGCTTTGTGTCTCTGTCATTATTTCTTCTGCCATACAGCTACACCGCTGGAGCATGGTACACAGAAGTCGCTTTAAAAAAATACATTTAGTATAGCTCTTCAGGCATAGAAAACATAACTTTACCTTACATCGAGGACAAACAACAAATTTACAATTCCACTTGCTGTACTCAACCAGGAGGTGAGACAGGGACGGATAGAAGGACATCCGTGGACTTCCTCCAATGAACCAAAGGTTATCTGGGCAGGTTTGTAGTGTTTTTAGTGATTTTCACAGCAGTCTTTCCAAGGCCGTGGACTCTCCCATTCCCTCAAACACTGCAAGCAGAATTCAAACGGCTGTCCATTTACTGCTGTGCACACTTTACAGAGGACATTCAAATCTGATCCATTCTCTCTTATCACAATGGATCTGCATTCGGGACACTACAGGGAGACCTCCCTTATGGGGATGCTGCTGACATATTATAAATTGTTATATCTATATTTAGCCTAATGGTAAGGAGAAATATTACTTTTTTCCACCGTCGAGATCCTTTGAGATCAAAGTGGATCAACAGCTTCACCAAATGAAGCACTATAAAAACTGCACAGGAAAAATATCCCTAACTTCACCTGTGATCACACGGTAGTTTTCTGTTGCAAAGGGAGCAAAGAGAAAGACTTCACTGAGTGAAAAAGGATGAAGATACAAGCTGGTGATGATCCAGTGCACCTGGTCTCAGGACGTGAAGAAAAAGCCTGATCACCTTCTCCACAAAAACAAGGTGAGCTTAATGTTATGATTGATTTTAGCTTTTCAAGTTATGTATGTTACTTTCATAATAGTCACAGATTATATTGCAAACGCAGTGATTGCTGTTATGTGTATGATGACCAAAACGCTCTAAAAAACTGTTATTTCTTGCTGGCTTTCAATGGAAGATTATACCCATCCATTCAATTGAATTTGTTTTGAAGTCTTTTTCTGCTTTGATTGAGCTTGAAAGTCAAAAACACCACCAACAAAAAACTTTTAAAACTGCTTTTTGTTTCCTTTTTTCCTTTGAAGAAATCCTGAGCAGGAGGAACCAAACAGCTAAGAGCATCTTGACCACAGTGGGGGAAAAGGTGTGCACTGAGGATGATTTTGAAATATTAACTTTGTTGTCACTGCTAAGGAGTTTTGGACACAGGAGTGTGTTTAAAATGTGTGCATCTTCAGTGGTGTTCAGGGAACCTGACATAATAGTTTTTGACATGTTTAAATATTTTGTGAGGTTCATCTCTGTCCTCTGTTGTGTGTGTAGGATATCTTATGGCTGAAGTCCGGCTGACTGTTGCTGGGAAGCTATTGGTGAACGACTCTGCATCTCTATCTGAATATGGGCTCAAGCCCTCGTGCGTGGTGCAGATGGTGGTGAAGGTCCACAGAGGCTGACAGAGACCAGCAATATGATACATCCAAAGGACAAAATGCATCATCTTTGCTAACTGGCACTGAACTGTGTCGTCTTTGATCTTTGGTTTTCTTCTACACTTAAACATACAGCTCAATGAAGCATTAAATGTAAGCGACTGTATAACTTACTTGTTATAATAGTCTTACAGAGTAGGCCTTGAGATGGAGAGGATAGATGCAGCTTCAGTAAAAGACATTTTCAGGGAAAGAACATTTTCCAGTTCCTCTTTGGAAATTTGAATATTGTGAAAAATGACTTGAAAAAACATGTTTTTAATAAGGCTTGGAGCTAAATGTGGAAAAATGTTGCTACTAATTCCAGCATCATTCAGTTTACAAACGGCGTCCCATTGAATAACTGGAATCCCCCCTCCCCCATTTTCACATAATGTGAAGCCATCCAGTGGGATGGTTCACATTTTTGAAACTCCTGATATTGCGTGAAATCCCTTTATGCACACTTTGACTACAAGGGGTAGCCGACAAGCATTAAAAAAGGATAATGTTTTTAAAAATGGGAAGAGCAACCAAATTATAACATAACATTAAAGTGAGCATGTGCTACACACCTCCTGCATGAATCAATAAATTCAGATATATTTAATCAGTGATGCAAAATCTTACAAAACATGCTTTGGTTTTGTCGAGTGGACTCTTGCTGCCTTTAGCAGAGAGTGCTAATTCTGGGACTGGTGGATGCTTACAGCACACAGTATATGAAGAAAACTATAAAGATGTTTACATACAGCCTATAAACATGGAGTGATGGTAATACAACCACAAATTTGTTTCACAGCTGAAATTAATCAGATAAAAAAAACCCATTATTTTTTAATGCTGTGCCACTGGTATTCTATTTGTACTTGTCTAGATTTATACTCCTCTACACCTCTTTAGATGCTGTATTGCTTTAAAACATTGATGTGAAGATACCAGTGCCCATTCTGCTGGTTAAAAAAATAAGAAGGTAATCTTTAAATACACCAAATGTTCAGGTACATCCTGAAGGGTGCAATATTCCACACAGGCAGGAGGGGTCACTGTTTGAAAACAGTTGCAGGTCAGCTAAAGTACATACAATGGCATAACACTGCAAACCAGGGATACTGGTTAAATGACCATAGGGAGATTTTAAATGGAAAAAACTAACAAAAGATCAAAATACGTATGTACATATTACTCACAAATCATATCAAGTTTGAACTCTTTTTTTTTTTTAGGGAACAGAAGTCAAATTAACCATGGGTTCAATCTGGTTACAAAAAGCTTTCTTCACATTAATAAATACATTACTCATACGTCACCTGCATGTGGGTAAATCCTAGAGTCATACAGGAAGCAGCGGAGCCAGCTTCCTAGGCCTATACTGATATGTGTGTGAGCACATGGTTCCTGACAGTTATTTTGTATCCGTAATCATAATGCAACAATCAAAAAGAGAGGTGTTTGGATAAACTGTTATTTATTTTCAGGCTGTTTTTTCAAGATCCAGTGCATTTAACAGTGCATTGAAACATTTGATGCTGTGACGCAAAATTACCTAAACACCAATGAAAGGGTAATCAGAAACTTACAAAGTAGCCAGTAATCCTGGTGATGACTCGTGTGAACTTAAATCCACGGCTAGGTGTACTTTGATCTGGTGGTCTTTGTTGCATTCATTAACAACCAGCTGCAGTACTCTGTACAGCTTTACAGGTATTGATGGAAGCATGATAAATGCAAAGAAAAAAACTCTCAAGATCTTGCAAAACATTTGTGGGATCTTGCAAAAGTAAGTTTTGACAGAATTTGTTCTGTTTAGTGTGGTGCACAATAGCAATTTTCTAAGATCACACTTTAGCAATAAATTGACTTTGTGAAGTCCTTTATCATTCTTATTGTCATGGGCATATCCTATTATCTTTTTTCTATACATTAGATTTTATTTGTTGTCCCGTATACCAATTTGTCATTCTTTGTGAAATGCAGATGCATAAAACAGTTCTATGCAAAACATGCATGCTACTTTCATGCTGCACATTCTACAACAAACACTTATTTTGTGTGCATTTGTCTCTTTCAAACAGGTGCCGGTCCTCACCTCTGCAGTGCTGCCGTCTCCTGTAGCGCTGCATGGTTCTAAGCTAAGTTTCCTTTCCTTTTTCTGTTCTCTTAGATTTGTCCTCAGGTTGGAAGTGTCTGTGTTGTGCAGCTGGTCTGGTCTGTCTCTAGACAGTTCAGGCTGCACCCACTAGTTAAATGGTGGAGGCTCACAGCGACATACTCAACACAGAAGTTTCTGAACTCTGCATGAGGGTTTCTCCGACGAAGTGAGGGCCGTGAGGCACAGCTCCCCGTCCCCCGGTGACCCTGCTAGGTCCACCTTCTTAGGGAAACCCTCTGCAGAGGAGCTGACAGAGCCAGGAACTTGTGAGTTGTGTGTGTCCACTCAGGCATCATTCATGCTTGTTCTGTAGGCAGTTCCTGTCAGAAGGAGGAGGCGCAGCAGGAGCATCGGGGGGCGGAAGACGGTGCCTCAGTGCCTCTCTCCTTCTGACATTGTTAAAGAAAACACAACAAATTTATAATTATTTATAACATAAACGAGGGAGCGCTGTTTACAGATACTGAGAAGTATAAAATCTGAATCCTTTCTCTCGTTTGCTCTGAGGCGCGGGGGGGAAATATCGACAAGTCGATCAACATCATCTACAGATACATTCGACATCTCGAAAAATGTAAATTGCCACTTGATTCGTCCATTTGGTTGAAAAACCCGACCGTGAACAAGGAGCGAATATCACACCGGAAACTAAGCGCTATGCGCCGGAAGTAGCATATGCTAAGGCGCACACAGGTCTAAGTTATAGGTCTAAGTTCCCCATAATGCACTGGGTGTTTCTTCTTCACTCAACATGTGTTAGTAGACCTCTCTGCATTCAGCCCGTCTGCCCCTCATCTATCGATGGATGTTTGTTAGAGGCTTTGGTTCCCACTGTCGCTCACAGACGGTCACCTAATGTTTCCCTGTGTAACTGCAGGGTCTTTGCCTTATAACATAGAAGTAGCTTGAGGTAACTGTTGTTATGATTTGATGCTGTGTGTGTGTAATAAAGCTCCCTTACTGACAGTGGGTCACCACAGCTTGTAGCTCCATGTATTTGATGTGGCACGTTTGCCCTCGCTGACACAACCCTAAAGGGATTTGTGTGTATGAATAAAGTTTATTGTTCATACAGTTCATTGCCGTATGTCTATGAAAGGCTGAATGAGGGTTGTAGCTCCCTCAGCAGCTGTGGAGCGATGGCTCGTGGTCACCTGATTCAGCCCTGGAGATGTGGTTGGTTAGACACGCTGCTTTAGTTGGACACTACAAACCACACTCACCTGTTTACACAAACACATACACACCTTTTGTGTTACAACCACCTTGTTACACTCAAACACCAGATGATGCATCTGAGCCAACTAAGGATTCACTGAGACTGAAGAAGCTCGAGATCATAAGAATTTGAGGCTCAGCTGATACAGTATCATAGGACAATCCAACCATTGTATGTCAAGAGACTATAGGCAGTAAAAGCTCCATCTGGAGGAGGAACGACGTGGTTCAGAGCGTTGCCTCCTGCAGCTGGTGACATGTTCAGATTTCAGCTCTGTTGGTTAGAAAGTCTGTTTTTGTTTTTCATCTGTGTGTTGCTCTTTCATCCTTTTGTTCTTCCTCTTTCTTGCATCAAGCTGGCTGACTTCACCACTGATGAGGTAACCATGAGCAGTAAGCCTCGTGTCGCTCACAGTTACATTTAACATAGTGCGATAAACACACTCAGTCTTTATAAGGTACATCCTCTAAAGGTTCACATAACAGACAAACAGGATAATAAAAATAATCTGGTTCTCTGCAGCGTCCTCAGATGAACAACACACAACATTATTAGACGTCTCAGTATTTGTTACACTGAACACAAATATAAACACAACACTTTTGTTTCCATGAGCTGAACCGGATCCTGACTGGTTTTGCGACATGTGTGTCATTGTGCTACACATGTACGGCATATTTCAGAGTGGCCTTTTATTGTGGGCAGTCTCAGACACACCTGTGCAATATTCATGCTGTCTAATCAGCACCTTGACATGCCACACCTCACAGGTGTGGCATGTTAGACTACTTTTAATTAACTGCTTCAGCCCACTTACAATGAAAATGTAACAAAAAATCTTGTTCCTGACCTGTGCAGTATGTTAACACTATTGGAAGTAAAAATAACTCTAATTTTGAAAACACAACTTTCTTTCTTTCTTTTTTTTTTAATAAAGCTCTGACTTGTATTATGAGTCTGTGGTCTGGGAGAGAGTCTGTAACTCTGTCTGCAAAATACAGGATATAATGACCAATGTTGGGCAATTAATTATATAGTTACTTCTTCAAAAAAGTAACCGAGTTATGCAAACAAAGTTTTTTGCAGCTGTTTACCTAAAAATGTAGCCAAGGCGTTTTTTAATTAAACATTTCAAACTATTTACAGAACAATCAGCTGTTCTGCATCAAATCTGATGCCACACAAATTATTTGTGCCACTCCAAAAAATAATTTGTGTCCACTATGAGATGAAGGAGAACAACAGCCTGATACCTGCAGGACAACAGCAGATGTATCACTGCTGTAACACCTGTAACATTCAGCAGTCGCCTCATTGTTCTGACACACACAACAAAACTGCTGACTACACTACACACTCACTACATAAGATTTGCGTTAAACGTCGCAAATCTCTCACATCTCCAAGCACCGCCGTCACTCCTAAAACTTCCTCCCGTTTCTAACCCTTGCCATATAATTTTTGATTGGTCCACATGGTACATTTTTCCACCAATAGGAAAGGGTGGTGGGGTGTTGTTTTTGCTCACAGGCTTTCGAGCGTTTTCCTTATAAAACGGCGTTTTCACCGTTTCTTCCCGCAGTAAATATAAACAACGACAGTATTCAGGAAGAAAACCAAACATTGCAGATATTTTTATCATAACTCTGGTTGTACGCGGCCGATCAACACAATTTAAAAACTGGTATAAAGTCCACACTTTTCCCGTCAGTTGTTCCGTCGGTCCTGCTCACATCTCCAATGGTTGTACACGTTGTCATTAACGTGGCTTCACTCCACATCAGCCGCTTTGCTAAAACACCGGTGTCGGCGCATAAGGACGCGTCAGAGCCTGACAGCGACGTTGATTAGCTGCGTATATACGAATGTGAATCGCGTGATTGGCTGGACTACGGGATAAGGTGGCCTCGTTCTAATCCTATACGGGAGCAGCCAGTCACTGACTAACACTGCAAAACAGGATTGTTAAAGTTTTCATTTTAATTTCAATTCAGGTGAATTTTTTTTTTTTTTTTTGTGCGCGCAACGCAGATTTTCTGTGCAGAGACCGTGCCAGCAGTGCGCAATTGTGTACGCGCGCAGCTTAGAGGGAACATTGCTTGCGAGTGTCGGGTCTTTTGTGTTTGTAGAAAATGTTTCATATCTCTGAGTTCAGCTCATGGAAAACAGGAGCAAAAGCAAAAGTGTTGCGTTTATATTTTTGTTCAGTGTAAATGATAAAACATCAGGTTTGACCCAGAATACAGTTTGGTCCACATGGTGGCGCTGTGAAAAGTGCGCGCTGTACTGGTGGCACCAGTGTCCCCAGCCCACAGACCAGTGCTGCCACTAATCGAGTTTCATTAGCAGCATCTAAATGCTGTTTAAAGGTGGACTTCATCTGTCACACAGGAGCAGTTTGGCTTCGCTTTGCTTAAATAATGACCTGGTGTATTTCTGTATACACACCTGCTAAGGATCAGGTGACTTTTATAATAAAAGGTTAATACGTGAAACCTTAAAAATAAAAAGAGCTGTTTTTAGCAGTATTTAGGCTGCAGTCTGTGTATTATGTCCATGATATTCTACATTACAGTAAAAACAGTAATTATATAAAGAACAGATGGATCAGGATCCTGTCTGTGTCTTTACTATGATCTCAGCTGATAATGAGGCTTGAAAGAGACATGTTTGAACTTTTGCATTGATCAGACAAATAAGCCTGCATGTTTGCATGAGCTTTACCTTTAACTGTAAAACATGAAGCCTTTATTATTAAAAAAACAAAACCCTTTTGGTGTCATACGGGTAAGAAAGCAGCGAAGCGTTTTTCTCTCTAACAGACCTTTCATCTGTTTTCTCTGCCGTTGCTCTGATGGGACCTGCAGGGTGTTTTTGGTGACGTGGAGGTTTGCACAGTTGCTGCCTGTGGTGTGTGTAGAAATGTTCATGTTCTAGTCCCACTGTGAAGCACATAGACGTGTCCTGACTTCCTGTCTGTCCCACACTCTGTTGTCTCTGTTTGTTGCTGCCAACAGTACAAGTCATCTTTGCAGATTTTACTGAATTAACAAAAACATTTTTACTGAAAGACTTATTCAGTAAACACGTTTGTTACACTGAGACTGAAAAAGAGATCCCTGTTTACGCTCATAGAAAACGAGCCTCTGTTTTACTTTATTGAAATCATTTCTAATCACAGACAGGATCAGCAGCGTGCAGCTGCAGTGAGGTGTTAGTAGAGGAGCTGTGTTTGTGAGCTGTAGTCTGGATCAGGTCTCTGTGGGAGACTCGGGTTACAGTACTTCTGAATATCACACAGCACATTTCTTCAGAATCGGTTGCTGTTTGCTAACATTTGACCTTTGCCCTTTTAGGCTGCCCTTCTGGCGCCCGTCGATGAGGACTTGGGATCTGACAAGAAGCAAACTGGGGGAAGCAGCAGAGTACCAGACTTCCCTCCTCCAGCAGGCCGGGAGATCTTGTTGCGCACCTGTGTGCCGCGACCAGCAGCGTACTCCAAGGCGCTGCCTCAGCGGCTCTTCTGTGTCCTGATGAGGGAGGAGTTTAGGTTGGCCGGAGCCTTTTCCACAGACACGTCCTTCTTTTAAGTCCTGTGAACAATTCACACCTGGGATAAAGATAAGTGAAGGACACAGGATGGAGACTTTCACATAAAACAATAAAGCTGAATTGAACTAAAGTGAATAATTTGAAAATGACTCAGTGTTTTATCAGCGACACGTTACCGCAGCCTTTTAAGATCACTGAACCTGTTACTTCAAAAAACAACATGTAATGTTGAAGGGGACAAAGAGTTAGTTCATGTTTGACACTGATGTTAATCAAAACTTCCAAGATCCAGGTTGAATAAAACAGCATTAGGTGTGTGATTTCACTCTGCTCCACACACCTGCGTGCTCCAATCAGAGACACCAGAGGAACAGGTGATGAATGTGATGGGGAAGCATACGCAGGTGTGACATACAGAGCCGTGGGAATTACAGGACATTATTACTGTTGATATATTCTCAGCGATCAGCTGTTAGTGAAGAGCATGAAAACCTTACTGCACGTCGGTCAGCTCAACTTAGCTCGCTGGATAATTTACTTGTCAGCTTGAAAACATTTAACTTTAACAAAATGTTCACCAACACGGGTCAGTGTAGGTCACTGAGTCATCCTGCACACTAGCCCTGCCCCGCCCACCTGTGTTTATACACCTCTGCAGCCCCTCCTCCTTCAGCCGGGACATTTGTTCTAGCCTTCATTCATAAACTCGGCTTTCTAACATGCAGCTAAAGTTCAGTCTGCATGCTCGACCCACATACTCCTGGTAGCTGAAGTGAAATACTGCTGTGCGTAAGGGTCGGGCGGGTGACCACGTCACCTGGTCATGGGGTAAATGCTGCGGCCGGGTTCAACTCTGACCTGAGGCCCTTTATTTCTCCCTCCCTGCTTTGCTGTCTGGTCTTCATTGTGCTATTAAATACAGACAAAAAAGTTTGTTCTCCTCCTTCCATCACCACCTTTGTTGCATGTAGAAAAGTGTCATATAGAACCAGTCGTTACTTTAATGGTCTGAACTAAACGGTCGGGTGGCGCCAACAGCGACTAAGAATTTTTTGGGCCAACAGGATTTGTGTTTCAGTCCCTGATAAACTGACCCATCCTCTAAAAAACAAAACCCAAAAACTATATTTACAAGATAAATGATCAGAAATAGTAACGACAACAAAAGCACAGGAATCATAGATCCAACGGGACAGGCTCGTTACAATGAAGGAAAACACTGAGCGACTGTTGAGGCCCTTATTAGTCCTACAAAACATAACAGAAATGTTACAATAAAACACAGAGGCCTTTATTGTCACGTCCATCGTACTGTGACTCCTCAGCACATTCATCTCCAATCAGCAGCTTCCTTCACTGACCCAATCACAGGTCTCAGGCCAGCTGTTGTACTCAGGTTTGGATTATTTGCTGAGGTTTTAGATCTCTGGACCAAAGCCTTTAAAAGGAAACAGTTTCTCAGAGGTTACATCAGTAAATATGATCTCACTGTTACAGTGATCATTCACATCTCTGATTAACCTCTGAAGAGACACATTTGGTCCTTAGCGACGCCTCTGTCACAGGCGTCTGTCAGAACAACAGCGTGTGTTTGACACAGTCCATCATGAAGAGAAGCAGTTTTTCTTCTGAATTAGTGAAATAACTGGTCTGTAAATTACAGTAACACGAGTGTCATTGTTAAAACACAGTTTATGAAACACTTAATTTGTTGTTAACTTATTGACAACGTAAACATTTGCTGGTTGCCACTGTAACTGATGACTGTGTGGTCACATGACTGAAAAGTAAACAAATATCACAAAATAAAGAAATGCCTCCAACTTGTGTTACGAGTAGTTAGTGTGCAGAAACACGGCTGCAGGGTCAGCCCTCCCTCCACAGTCGCTCATCAGGCTGGTCGCAGCGCGTTTGCCTGTCTACTGATGTCTGCATGAGCAGAAACACCAATTTGAGTGATGTTATGTAATTCAGGATTCAATCAATGTGTCAGTGTTTGTTACTTTGTTACATTAATTTTTTAACCACGTTATTTTGTTGTGGGATGAACTTCTGCAAACAACAACATATGGCAACAAAAAACAAAACTTGCAGTTGGAATCGATGGAGCTGTGAGATGATGGGATGTCGACTGGTTCACTAACCATTAACATTTGGGATATTAGGATAACAGTAGCGTGTAAACATAAGCAGTGCAAACACTTCCTATAACGACACATTTACAGTCTAGTTTGGGGAAAGCTGAGGAATTAGGGTGAAGAGACGGTGGATGTTTAACCCTCCCTTGGTTTGACAGCTCGCTCAGCCAGCGAGTTATGAATGATGTTCTTGATAGACTCCGCCCCCGCGCCTTCTAGGAAAGTGTGGTGATCTCCCTTGATGACGTGGACCGACACCTCGCCATCACAGACCTGAAGAAAGACGCAGTACACAGTTTGAACATTGGAAGGCTCAGACAGAGTTTATAGAAACACACACAAGCGCACACACGCACAGTGAAGATAAGTACTACAGACTGATGTAAATGTGCATCGGTACCTCGCTGAGCTTATAGTCAGCTCCCAGGTTTTGCTCATATTCGCTGCTGGTTTCGGCGCGCAGCAGCTTCACGCTGCCGTGGTATTTTGCAGTAGGTACATATGCATCAGCAGCCTTTAGCTTGTAGTAGAAGGCGGAGGCTGCAAAGTGCAGTGAGTCTCGGTCGATGTCCTTGTGAGCGGAGGTGATTAGGTCCACGGCCACACTGACGCGTGCATTCAGGTCTGACAGCGGGAGCAGAGTCTCCAAAAGCTGTAGGATGTAACCATGGAGACGACTGTAAGTTCATAGCAAACGTTACCGCGTGCTCGTGGAGATATTGTGTCAGGGTCCTGGGACTGGGCGACCCAGGATCCCTGAGCAGTCATGTATTATTATTATTATTATTGTTGTGTATTTTGGTGTTGCTCCCCCTTCCCTGTGCTTGTGTATATGTGTGTGTGGGTGGCTGAGCACTTGTTTATAGGCGGCGTCAGGCCTGGAGGGTGTGGCCCTGCAAGGGGACTGGCCACACCCGAAGCCACACACCTGCTGCTGATCAGGCCTCGTCGGGGGAGCTACTTAAGAGAGTCTTGGAGCTCCCACCGACGCGGGATCATTGCTTGGGACTCCACGTTAGTTACCCAGTTTAGGTTTTGGTCGTGTAGTGTATGCCTGCCATTGTTCAGTGTGCTGCCGCTATTGTTTCCCGCAGGAGGAGCGTGGAAGGCTTAAGGAGCAGCGAGCACCGGGAGTGCAGACACGGGAGCAGAGAGCACTTGGAGGACACGACACGGGAGTCTGGGGAGAAACACGGGGATTTATTGTTGTTTGATATCACCCTCTGTAAATAAACACTGTCTATACGTAGAGCACCGCGCCTGGGTCCTCCTTCCCCACTCCTTCCACGGTGTGCCATGCCGCACCGTGACAGAATGATCCCGCCACTTATGGACCCAGCGGTCTCCGAGGAGAGGCTCAGGAGGGAAATTATGGACAAAGTGTACCGCATGTGTGAATTATGGTGGGAGAAGCCTGCGGAAGGTTTGCGTCACGCCGTGAAGAGGCGGCTGCAGGAGATGCTTTTTGAATTCCCCTGGCTGGTGGACTCCCTTAATGCGGTGGTCCTGGACTTCCTACTTTCCACCCTCCACCTCCACTCTCCTCCTCAGGCTGCCCACCAGCTCGGACAGCTGGTGGATTCACTGCCTGAGACGCCGGCCCCGACGCCGACACGGAAACTACGTTCGCGCCGCCAGCGTTCCTCACCGCAGCTAAATCCACAGACATCTCAACAGCCGGCTGTGGTGAGTCATATGGACAATTCATCGTCACTCACCTCGACTGTTTACTCTGGGGCTATGTTTATACGGTCAGCTGCACAGCCGGTAGCCAAAGCGCAGCCCGCGGCCCAGCTGGTCGCTGTACCTCAGCCTATCGCCCGGCTAGTGATCCAGCCGTCACCTGCTGAATTATCCCCCGCGACATCTACCTCACCGCTTACCGTTTCATCCTGTTCACCATCCACATCACACGCTCAGCCATCTTCTCCACCAGCAGCAGCCTCCATTCCACTGCCCACTCCAGCGGCCTTGTCCGGAGAGAGCGACCTCACCCGCGTCCAACACCTGATGGACTGGGTAACTCACACCACCAACACAAGGGCAAGAGTGGTGGGGTTAAACGCCATCGAGGCAATCCTGGAGGGAAACCCCTACCTCGGCCAGCTCAAGGGAGTTTCCGCCTGCCTTTGCACCCTGCATAAAGCCCGGGGGGTAGTGCAAGCTCGGGAAACCTCAGACTTCGTCCAGCTGCAGCAGGAGCTCAGCATGCCCGAGCAGGAGCTCAGCGAGCCGGAGGAGCCCGCACCGTCAGCTGAGGCGCTCAGCGAGCCGGAGGAGCTCAGCATGCCCGAGCAGGAGCTCAGCGAGCCGGAGGAGCCCGCACCGCCAGCTGAGGAGCTCAGCGAGCCGGAGGAGCTCAGCATGCCCGAGCAGGAGCTCAGCGAGCCGGAGGAGCCCGCACCGCCAGCTGAGGAGCTCAGCGAGCCGGAGGAGCCCGCACCGTCAGCTGAGGCGCTCAGCGAGCCGGAGGAGCTCAGCATGCCCGAGCAGGAGCTCAGCGAGCCGGAGGAGCCCGCACCGCCAGCTGAGGAGCTCAGCGAGCCGGAGGAGGAGCTCAGCGAGCCGGAGGAGGAGCTCTCGCTGCCGGCCGAGGAGGAGCTCGCTCGGCCGGAGGTCAGTGGACCGGAGGGACCTCCACGTCTAGCGCGGCCTCCTCGCCGTCCACGTCCGGTGCGTCCATGTCAGCGATCGGCGCGTCATGGACCTGTTGCCACGCCTCGCTGTTGCTCACCGGAGCAGCGCCGCCGCCACCGGACCCGTGGCAGGCCACCAGAACCGTTCCACCGCCACCGGACCCGTGGCAGGCCGCCGGAGGAGCAGCGCCGCCGCCACCGGACCCGTGGCAGGCCCCCTGAACTGTTTTGCTGCTGCCGCCGGGGCCGTCCGCCGGAGCTGCTACGTCGCCGCCGTTGGGCTCGAGGTAGGCCCCCTGAACTCTCTTGTTGTGTTGATGGGCCGCCTGTGACTGTTTGTGGCGTCTTTTCGTTTTCTTTTTGCACCGCTGCGGGATGCGCGGTCTGACTCTGAGACTGTGGACTGGGTCGGTTTGTTGTTTTGTTGTTTTTGCTTGTTTTGGTTCTGGCCCTCCGTCCTGGTTCCCCCAGCCGCCCGCCCTGGGTTGGTTGTGCTGTTTTTTGTTTTGGTTTTGGGGTCGTCGGGAGCCGACCCTTAGGGGGGGGGGTACTGTCAGGGTCCTGGGACTGGGCGACCCAGGATCCCTGAGCAGTCATGTATTGTTGTTGTTGTTGTTGTTGTTGTTGTTGTTGTTGTTGTTGTTGTTGTGTCTTTTGGTGTTGCTCCCCCTTCCCTGTGCTTGTGTGTGTGTGTGTGTGTGTGTGTGTGTGTGTGTGTGGCTGAGCACTTGTTTATAGGCGGCGTCAGGCCTGGAGGGTGTGGCCCTGCAAGGGGACTGGCCACACCCGAAGCCACACACCTGCTGCTGATCAGGCCTCGTCGGGGGAGCTACTTAAGAGAGTCTTGGAGCTCCCACCGACGCGGGATCATTGCTTGGGACTCAACGTTAGTTACCCAGTTTAGGTTTTGGTCGTGTAGTGTATGCCTGCCATTGTTCAGTGTCCTGACTGCTGCCGTTATTGTTTCCCGCAGGAGGAGCGTGGAAGGCTTAAGGAGCAGCGAGCACCGGGAGTGCAGACACGGGAGCAGAGAGCACTTGGAGGACACGACACGGGAGTCTGGGGAGAAACACGGGGATTTATTGTTGTTTGATATCACCCTCTGTAAATAAACACTGTCTGAAGGAAACTGTTTCCAGGGCCTACTCCGTGGATCGGCTTCCTCCGAGGCGTGGACGTCTATCAGCAGAGAATGTACCTTCACCTATCAGCAGAGAATGTCCCTTAGTCTGTAACACAGTCAAATATATTCTCAAGTAATATTCAAGCATGCCATTCAGCGTGTTAGTACGAGCTCGGGAGCAGCTTGGGAGAACAAGAAAACAGAGACTGCTTTAGATTGTCTTCCCAAAGTGACTCAACTTTATTCACAAGTACAACAGTTTATATAGAGGGTAAAATTCATGAGACAGCAGATTTATCAGTTTAAACCAGTACAGACCAAGATAAGGCAGTGTCTTCCTGCCCATGGGTGAAGAAGCATCCTTTGTGTAGTGTATCAGTTCAGCTACAATTGTGATTATCTCAGCGACATATTTTCAAGGCACAAAACGAAGAGTTCTTACATTAGTGAAATCTGAAACAAACCATTTGGCCTCAACAGGCGTCTAAAAGATTAAGAAACTAATGTAGCTGAGGGAGTGATCTCTGTGGTATTTCAACCTTGTACCAGCCTGTGATTCTCACACATCAATTCTTGGGTCAAAGAGAAAAATAACTAAAACAAAGGGGCCTTATTGAATGACAGAGTTTTCCTGCATAATGTCACTATAAAACAATATCCAGTAAATGCTACCATGGTACTAAAATACCTAACAGTTCCCCTCTTTTATTATTTTTAAAAATAATAACTCAAATAGAAAGGAAAAATCACAAATGTAATAACATAATATAAAAAGCAAATCATAAAATGTAATAGTTCACAACCTAATGTTCAATATACACATCAGGAACATCATTGGTAACATCTGGCACATCCTCAGGATCAATTTGTGCTAATTGCAAATACATTGAAGTAGCTGTACTAGTAGCTATATGGGTTATCATTGAAAATGTGGCTTGCAGAAATGTGAACAGGGTTGCACTTTACAATACGAAATAGTAAATAAAAATCCTAAGGTTAATGCAGTAGATATGATTAATAACCTAAATATATAAAAAAGACAGTTCTTTAGTCGTCTCCTGGCCTGGTCCCAGGTTCGTGTGATGACAATGGGCATTTCATTTTCTCCATTATCAGGATGAAACGAGTCTATCTTTATCAGGTTAGACATTGTGTGGTACTCTAGGCTTTCTGTTCCTGCTGGATGTTCGAGTACCTTGTTGTTGTTCAGGCGGGGGATCAAAGGGCTTTCTGAGTCTTGGCTCTTTCCGGCGTTGTGTGTTAATCAGTGATTGTGTGTGTGTAGGTGTATTGGATCCGGGCGCTGGCTCGCCTGAGTCGTCATCTATAGGTGTATTGAATCCGGGCGCTGGCTCGCCGGAGACGTCATCTACTTGATCCGACGCCTTAGGTGGTTTGGTGGGGCTGGTCTTAACCCTGCTGGCATGAATCCACTGAGGTTGTCCGTCTGTGAGGATGCTGGTTCTTCGTCACTGCCAGTACAGTCTGGGGCTGGAACACGCGCGGCCTCCCAGAGTGTCCTTGGTTTTAGTGACTTCTCCAACACGCATCTCCTTGTCTCCACTTGTGGAACCGTGGAGGGGAAAGGCTGAGAGAGACAAACTTTCTGATAGTTATTATTCAGTTTTTCTACCAGGTTGTGAACATCAGTGGACAATGCAATATACATCACCTTCTACTAGCGGTGCCCCTCTGGAAGCTGACCATGGTGTTGGAAATAGTCTTATTTCAAATGGAAATAATTTGGTTACTGCAGATGGAGTCATAATGTATGAAATGGAAAATCTGGTTGTGGTAAATGCTGATGTTTTGCTTTTGGTTTTCCTACATTAGTTCGTGCACATGTTAGACAGGTTGCTAATATGCTTTTACTGCATGTGATGTTTTCTCAATTACAAATCTTGATTTTATTGCCCCTATTACCCCTCTTTGTCCGACATGACTCACACAGTGAAAATGTCGGGCAAGGACTGGCATCAGGGAATATGGGAGGGCAATCAAACCCTTAAGATTTTGTATAAGCCATCTCTGTCATCTAAGGTACAGTCATTATTCTCCCAACAGGTGTAATCACATGCAGAGGCTTGCTCTTGTATAAATTTTAAATCAACATTTGTCTCTAAATAGTCTGGGAGTGTAACAAGTGGCAGCTGTAGGGGCACAGATAATACTTCCTGCGGAGGTGGGAGCTGTGACGCAGCTGCAGCCTTGGCTGTCACGTCTGCTAAGGCATTACCTGTTGCTTCGTCTGTGTCAGCTGTACTGTGTCCTTTCGTTTTTACAACTGCAACGGCCGATGGTAGCTGTATAGCCTGAAAAAGTCTTTGCACAAGATCAGAATTAGCAATTTATTTTCCATCAGCAGATCGAAATCCTCTCTGTCTCCACAATGTGCCAAAGTCATGCACAACGCCAAATGCATAGCGGCTGTCTGCGTAAATTGTCACATGCTTATCCAAATGTAGCTCACAGGCGCGTATTAAAGCCATGAGCTCTGCTTTTTGTGCTGAGTGAAATGGTAATGAGTGAGCCTCTAGTATGATGTCAGGCACTGTTACCACTGAATAGCCACAAAGAAATGAGTTGTCACTCGGCCTTGAACAGGACCCGTCCACATAAACCGTGGCTGAGTCTGGGATAGGTGTTTGCTCTAAATCTGGACATGGTGCTGTGGATTCCTGTATACGTGTCATGCAGTCATGATCGTCAGGGTCGTCTGAACCATCCTGTTGGTCAGAGGAACACAGCATACGAATAAGTAAGTGTGCTGGCGAATTGGGTGTGCTGCTTGCTGTTATAGTGAGATTTGCTGTTGAAGTCAGTGTAGCTTCATAACCTGAGCGACGTTGTGCGGTCATGTGTTGTATAGTTATGTTTGCTAGAATGGTCGTGACCTGGTGATTGGTGTGTAGAATAGTGTCATGTGAGAGTGTGAGCTTCTCGCAGTCCCTTATCATGATAGAGCAAGCCGCTACTGCTCTCAGGCAGGCCGGCATCCCCTGAACTACTGCTGGCAGCACCTTTGAGTAGAAGGCTACTGGACGGTAGCCACAGCCATGCTCTTGGGCCAATACACCTGCACAGGTTGTGCCGTTCTCTGTGACGTACAGGTGGAACGGTAAGTGGTAGTCAGGCAGACCCAAACAAGGGGCGGAGGTCAGCGCTCCCTGTAATGCATTGAAAGAGGCAGTCATTTCTGTGGACCACAGTATTCGAGGAGGCTTGTCTTTTTTACAGCATTCACGCAGAATGTGGTCATGAAAAGAACAGTCTGGTATCCACTGTCTGCAATAGTTCACCATGCCTAGGAAGGACAGCATTTCCTTCTGTGTAGTGGGCCGAGGGACGGAGGTCACAGCTTTGACCCTGTCTGCAGTCATGGAACGTTTTCCGTGAGACAGTGTGAATCCCAAATATTGAACAGAAGTCTGACAGTACTGCATTTTCTTTGCTGATGCTTTGTGGCCAGTCTTTTGGAGGTGCTGGAGAAGCATGTGTGTAGCAGTTTGACATAGTTTTTCACTCGGAGCACAGAGGAGGAGGTCATCCACGTGTGGATCAGGGTGCAGCCCTGGAGGAGTAAAGCTGTCCAGGGTAGCACAGATCACCATTGAGAAAGCAGCAGGGCTGTCTATCATGCCTTGAGGCAGACGAGTCCAAGTGTACTGCTTATTTCTATGTGTGAATGCAAATAACGGCTGTGTGTCTTCATGCACAGGTACTGAGAAAAAGGAGCGGAGCATAAATCCACCACGGTAAAATGTGTATGCAATGCATGTCAATATGCTGTGAACATCTGAAAGGAGAGGTGGCAGAGGAATGTTGACTGCATTAATTTGCCTTAAGTCTTGTATGAAACGCCATACGCCAGGTTTGTTAGGCTTTGGCACAGGATTGACAGGAGTGTGGGCTTTATTACTCCTGTAGTCAATAAATCTCCTATCATGACATCTAGGGCTGCGGCTTTTTCCGTGGAAATGGGATGTTGCTTGACATATACTGGCTTGTTGTGTTTTAATAGGTGTACGTGATAAAGTGTACAGTCAATAAATCCTATATCATTCTCACTTTTAGACCACAATGTCATATTCTGGTATTCAGCTGGCAAGGTAAGTGCAGAAATAGTACAGTCGATAGGGTAGGTTAGATCTATGTGACGACATGGTGTAGTTATGTCATAAACTATGTCTGAGTTATGTGACAAAATCACTGTTTGACCTTAGAGAAACAAAAGTGTGGCTCCCAGTCATGGGATTACCTGGTAGTGGCGTCTGTACACGTTTTTTTGGCACAGTGTGTGACATAGAGTACCGGACAAAAAGGATGTTGAGTTCATTCTCTGCTGAGGGTCCAGCTGACACAGAGGATGTTCCTTCTCCATCATGTCGGTACATAGGGCAGAGAAAACATAAGCTGTTATCAGTGTCAGCAAACATTTCACCCTTTATGTTAAATGAAATACACAAATTCATTTTTGCTCTGGGTGTCTGCGGCTGCTGGAAAACTGAGCCACAATAAAAACACATATCTCTACTTTTATCCTTCCGTCCTCTGAAACTTCCTTGCTGTGCTGGAGCGGGTAATCCTGCATACATTAGTTTCTCACTTTCCTCTGAGCCTTCTACATCAAAATTCAACTTTATCTTAACACTTTTAGCTTTCGTGGTAGTATCTGCACTGGCCTTCAGTTTTACTGACCTGTTTTCTGGCGATAATCGTTCGGGATAGGGCTCCGGAAATAAATTAGAATGCATTGAACTTACAGTCCGTAAGTTGTAAACAAAGTCAGTCACATAAGCACTTCCACACGTTCTGGATACGTGATCATGGACGTCTTCACCGATTCGCGGACGTGGGTTACACGTAACCGGAAATGGGAGTTGTACTGAGCCGTTATTTGAGACTTTATTTTGTATTTTATTAATTTTTGGTTTTACAGGTACTTTAGATTTTTTATCGGACCTGTCTGTGGTCTTTGAATAATTCTGACCCATGTTCAGTGATTTCCAGAGGGGTTTACACGCTAGGAGGATTTAGGTTAGTATTTATTTTTGCTGTGGCACACCTGAGGTTACTTGATTTTTTGCTAGCAATTTTATCTTTTTAGTGAGCAACTTCTCACTTTTTAACGAGCAACTTCTCGTTTTATGACCCCAGGCAACTTCCTGTGTCCTTTCTGCTGGTGAGCAACTTCTTAGTTTATGACAGCAGGCAACTTCCTGTGTCCTTTCTGCTTTTATTTACAAAACAACAGGCAACTTCCTGTGTTTCTATGTGGGCCACTAAAGAAGGCTCCTCAGTGTATCCCACTTGTTACTATGTGGGCCACTGAAGAAGGCCTCGTCAGCGTATCCCGTTTCTATGTGGATCACTGAGAAAGGCATAACACAGTCTTATAAAATAAAAGACGAGTGCCTACCTTCGTCAGGATCCCACTTCTGACACCAAAATTGAAGGAAACTGTTTCCAGGGCCTACTCCGTGGATCGGCTTCCTCCGAGGCGTGGACGTCTATCAGCAGAGAATGTACCTTCACCTATCAGCAGAGAATGTCCCTTAGTCTGTAACACAGTCAAATATATTCTCAAGTAATATTCAAGCATGCCATTCAGCGTGTTAGTACGAGCTCGGGAGCAGCTTGGGAGAACAAGAAAACAGAGACTGCTTTAGATTGTCTTCCCAAAGTGACTCAACTTTATTCACAAGTACAACAGTTTATATAGAGGGTAAAATTCATGAGACAGCAGATTTATCAGTTTAAACCAGTACAGACCAAGATAAGGCAGTGTCTTCCTGCCCATGGGTGAAGAAGCATCCTTTGTGTAGTGTATCAGTTCAGCTACAATTGTGATTATCTCAGCGACATATTTTCAAGGCACAAAACGAAGAGTTCTTACATTAGTGAAATCTGAAACAAACCATTTGGCCTCAACAGGCGTCTAAAAGATTAAGAAACTAATGTAGCTGAGGGAGTGATCTCTGTGGTATTTCAACCTTGTACCAGCCTGTGATTCTCACACATCAATTCTTGGGTCAAAGAGAAAAATAACTAAAACAAAGGGGCCTTATTGAATGACAGAGTTTTCCTGCATAATGTCACTATAAAACAATATCCAGTAAATGCTACCATGGTACTAAAATACCTAACACTGTCTATACGTAGAGCACCGCGCCTGGGTCCTCCTTCCCCACTCCTTCCACGGTGTGCCATGCCGCACCGTGACATATTGTTGTTTTCAGAAAAGTAAGTGACACATAAGATCTGTGATGTTCATTAATTATGTATATGAAAATGCAAAATGAAGATGTTTTGATATTCAGGAGTTACAAATGTCAGCTTTCAGTGAGAAACTGTACGAAGGTTTGATTTAACCGCATGTTTTACTTTAGTCTCCATAACAGCTCCAAACATCACATCATTGTTGAGTCAAACCTGCACCACACACAGACTGTGCTGGAACAGCAGCTCCAGACTGTGTTACAGTCACCATCTTTACCTTACAGGCGCCGTGAGGCAAAAGCTCAGGTTGTGTGGCCTTTAACGCTGATGCCACATAAAGGAATACTTGTGTGTGAACCTGTGGGTCAGAGACAGTATACCTTGTTGTATTCAATGCCAGTGAACTGCTGGATGAAGGCACACAAGGCTTCAGTCTCAGCCTCAGACTCGTTGCCGGGTGTTAGCTTGGCTCTGTAGCTCTGCAAATCAAAAACACAGTTAAACCTGTTCACATGCAGATCATGTGACCAGAGCTCATCCTTCAAAACCAACATCACACACGCTATACAGCATATACATGAAATAAAGATGCGCGAGTGTTTCTCTGACCTGTGTGTACGCTGCCACATATGAATGTGAGCCATCAAAGAGAAACAGGAACTCCACAGGCTGATTCTGGGTCTGCAGCTGAGAGCACATTTCAAATGCTACACAGGCACCAGAAGAATATCCAGCGACTCTGTACGGGCCGTCCGGCTGCACCTGCCTGACGCAGCTCACGTAGTAGGCAGCCAGGGACTCAATGCTATCCAGAGGAGCAGCTGCAAAGGAAACACATGAGGGGAGTTAGTTTGGCTGCACAGTGACATAAACAGCTGATGCACAACATGTGAGTGACAAAGGTCTGAGAACAGAACCACAAACTTTTAAACTGTGAAACAAAGAAAACATGAAATCACATCAGGTCTTTGGTTTTCCTCAGGCCATTATGGAGGGAGCTGTATATGTACAAGTGTTTGTAGTTTCACCTTTGAACAGTCAGACTTTCAGCTTTAACACATTTTGCTGTTTAACAGTTACACACGTTTTGATACACATGATTGTGACACCTGGTGAGGACGCACACTCATCATTTGATGACAAGTAAGGACACGTAGTTTCCACGATGGTTCAAAGTGTTGATTTTGTGTTTTAAAGTTTTTCTCTGTGACTGTAAAGTCATTTTAATATGAGCCCCATTATGCTGACAAACCCACGCAGACGATGCACACAGCTCAGCAACACCAACAAGCCTGAAACTCAAATGACATGAAAAGTTATCCATGAGGCGCCAAAACACAACAACAGCTGCAGCAAAGGCTCTTTGTACTGTAAGATGAAGATCCTACAAAAGTAGAAGCCTCACAAACCACATGTAGACTGGTTGTGCAAACTCCCACAGACCCTGCAGTCGAGAGGATAACAAGCTGCTCCAGTGATCATGACCAGGACACAAACTGCTTCCTCCTGAATCAGAGGCCTGACTGACAGACACACCCTGGCATAGAGGAGGCTGAGGAGTGTGACAGTTGGAGCACACGCTCAGGTCTAGGTCTTTAAACAGGGGAACCACCACCCCAGTGTGCCAGTCCAGAGGCAGCATCCCAGAGCTTCACGCAGCGCCGTGTCAGCCAGGACGGCCCTGCAACACCCAGATCCTTCTCATCAGCCTCAGGTCTGTCCTAAATCCTAGCAGGAGCTACCACGACGCGTACCACAAAATGCATCGCACTGGTTCTTCCCAGTAGTTGGAACTGGTTGTCTGCTTGCCAATGAATCCTGCTTATTGGTCCCACTTGTGCTACAATCAGGACGAATTGTAGTGGGTTAGGGTTAGCTGGATATGTGCTGGATATGTGGTGGAGGGTAACTGCAGGAGAAGAAGCTAGTGGGGGAGTAGAGCAGGGGAGGATGTGGGTCCCCGGGGCCTGCTGGAGGGCAAGGGCCATGCCCGATGTGAGTAGCAGCAGGGCCAGTGCGCCCAGGAGCACATCTTTTTCGACCGTAAGGGAGACAGGAGGCCGACTCACTGCCTCGGCTAAATGGAGAGGGAATTTCAGAAGGGCCAGGGCACAAGCATGGACCTTTTTCAGCTGTAAGGGAGGCAAGAGCAAGGTGTGACGTAGGTCCCCGGGGCCTGCTGGAGGTCCAGGTCCACGCTCGATTTGAGTAGCAGCAATGGCCAGTGCACCAGGAGCACATCTTTTTCGACTATAAAGGAGACAGGAGGCCGAACAGGTCTCTGACCCTTCAGCATAGACAGGTGGCTGAATGGGCCCCTTGGGCCCTCCAGCCGAGACAGACAGCTCAAACGGGTTCCTCTGACCCTTCAGCGGAGACAGACACCGAACCAGCATGTGTGGAGACCTCTGGCAGTGTGGACACTGGCTGGAGCTTAGTGGCACATTGGCTTGGCTCAGGCAGTGGTATGCAGTCCTCAGAGGGCTGAAAGTGTTCTCCAACACATCCAGCAGAGGACAGAGGACTCTACTAAAAAATCCGACTCTTCTAACCTATCAGAGGCTGCTTAAGATCAGAATGCAATCATCTGCAGTTTTCTTCTTAATTAACAATAAACTTAGTGTATATGTACTCCTAAATTTGATGAAAGTGATAAATAATAGACAGCTCTCTCTCTCTATATATATATTCTGACATTTAACTAATTCAAAAGATATTTCAATATTTATTTATCTAAAACAAAACAAGTTAGAATAGCCTTTATTGTCATTGTACAGAGTACAACGAAATTGGAGTGCCACTCCCTTGGTGCAAGTTTCAATAATAAATATAAATGTAAAATATAAAAAGTACAAAAAAACAATCGTAAGTACTCAAACAATAGTTTGTACAATATATACAGGATAGCAGCATTAATATAATGACAGTATGAATAGCAGCATAATATAATGACAGTGACGGTATGGAATAGGTTCAATTGTTTTTGTTCTTATTTACTACGGTGATAGCTCTGGGAAAGAAGCTATCCCTGAATCTGTTTGTCCTGGTTTTATGTGACCTGTACCGTCGGCCTGACGGTAATAGTTCAAACAGTTGGTTGCTGGGGTGAGAGTAGTCCTTGATGATATTGCCAGCTCTGCTGAGGTACCGAGAGTTTGCAGTGACCTCCATGCTGGGCAGAGAGCAGCCAGTGATCTTCTAGTTGCAAGGTCACTCTAAATTGATGTTTAACAGAAAAAAAAAAATGTTTTTATGTTTTTTCCCTAAAGTGTATGTAAATATCTGGTTTCAGCTGTGAATATACTGCTGTGTATTGAAATTCCTCTTGTTTTGCATAGAAATATACTGAACAACATACAAAGCATAATATATAAAATAAAATCTACCTGAGTTTTTTCTTTGAAAGAAGCCACTTATGTCAATTGTTGTGTTCATCAGTACATAACTGAAACCGATTACAGTGCTTTTGTGGCACCCCTGTGAGGGAATGACCACATTAATGTTATTTTGTGTAAAACACTCATGTAACGGGACATTTTTCATTGCTATATGTATTTATCTTCAGTTCTTTAAGAGGATAGAAAATCCATGTAATAGGGATTCATTTTATGTTAGAAAGCAGTGAGGGCGGAACTTTGGTGCTTGCTCCGGGGTTTGGGGGTGCAGTAAGTGGAGCCCACCTTCCGCTGCTTCCTCAGACACGTTCTGGAGGAAAGCAGAGACGCATCGTGTCTTCCTTACTCCGCTCTTCACCTGCTTTTACAGGTCGGTAAATGGTGCTCGCACCGAAAATGTTGTTTATTGTTACCATGGTTACCCACGTTAACGTGAATGAGAGAGTTAAGGCGGTCCGCCCGAGTTAATTACATGTAAACGCGGGAGAAAACCAGAGGAGTGTCCCGTGCGACCGCACCGCGAGCCCGCTCGTTAGGTGGAGCGCTCGTGAAGCAGAGTCAGTGCGCTCCTATGCTCGGTGCAAACGTGTTGTAATGCTCCAATCGAATCAGTTCTGTGAGATGTGAATGTTAATAGTTATGTTGAAAGTGACTGAGTAGATTAGCTAGTGTAACACAAGCACTCTGAGCAACTCTGTGTAGCTAACAGAGGCATTCACGGGTTAATTAAACAAGCTGTGTTTCATGATGCACTAAATAGTGATTTTGCCAGTAAATTACTGGAGGGAACAAATGTAATGTATTTACCAATGCTGTTATTGAATATAACTGTTTAGCCAGTAAGACACTGCAGAAGACAATGTGATGTGTTTATTGATATGATAAAAGAATGTAGTTGTTATGGAAAGAAGTGTGAACTTAAGAAACTGAACCAGTTAAAAAGAGTATATTTCACTGATGTTGTGAAATAAGTAAATGTAATTGATGTGAATGAGGAACCAGCTGAACAGTATATTGAAAGCTCATGTTTAGTGTTTTATAGCATTTATTTGTGTGAAATAAATCAGACTCAGACACGTTCTGGAGGAAAGCAGAGACGCATCGTGTCTTCCTTACTCCGCTCTTCACCTGCTTTTACAGGTAACATATTGTCATCGTGGTCTTCATCCTTGGGACCCGTAACAAATCTTGGGGGCTCGTCCGGGATCGGCGCCACCTTGTGGTCGGGGCTGATCCATAAATGACATCTGGGACCAGGACGCGAGCTGATGCTGGCTGAGCGAGCTGAGAGTTGGAGCCGAGACTGATCCATCGTCGTGCTGAGTGGCCCATTGAGAGGGACAGCAAGGAGTTGCAGCCATGGCCGAGGGAGGGAGGAAGAGCCTAGTGTGGGACATTAGGAGAAGCCTACTCACCCTGTCAGTGGGAGAACTCTACAAGATCGCTAAGAAGGTGGGTCCAGCGGACCCGGGTCAGCCAGAGCTCGACGCAACAGACCAGGAGGGCTGCTTTGACCACATCAGTTCTTTCATGTACAGTAAGCCACTGCTTGAGGCAGAAGATGGTGGGATGGTGGACTTGTTAATGTTAAAGGACTTCATTGATGATGTGATTGAAAATCGACAAGTATGTGATGATAGTGTGTACGCAGATTCACCTGTTACACAGACACTTACACAAACTCTGCAACCAGCTCACCCCTCAAGTGGCATGGGTGATAGTCCTACGCAACCTGTTCCGGTGACCACGATAGCTAACATGGTTAACCGGCCGCCAGTTGCAGGTACAACTAGTCTTACTGGACTAGCTAGCTCTATCTCTGATATCACTAACACTGAGCTGCAGGAGATGTTAAATAGCTATGAGGCGCTTGGTAAAAAACTGAGACAAAGTGTAATGGTCCCCACTGAACAGTCACCTCGACAGCCAACAGGTTTGCTAGTTCAAGCTAACCTAACACAGAGCGACCCATTTCAACCCAACCCACCCGGGCAGTCACGGGCCCAGCCCACTCGTGAGGGGATGATCTCTCTGAGAGACCTCTCTTATCTCCAGAGAAGAGAATTTAGAGTACAAGGGGGTCAAGTTGGTGACCATTCATCCGACATTAGCTACAACAACATTTGCAAACAGATGGATGAGGGGATTAGAGAAGGCTTCCCTGACGCAGAGATAGTTCGTGGAGTGCTCAGGATAATAAAGCCTGGAACTTTTAAAGATATGCTAATCAATAAAGACGATTTGACTGTACTTGAACTGAAGGGGTTCCTCCAGGCCCACCTGAGAGAGAAAAATAGTACAGAACTCTTTCAGGAATTAATGTGTGCCAGACAAGACGAGAGTGAGACACCACAGCAGTTTCTCTACCGGGTGATAGGGTTGAAGCAGCGGGTCCTCTTCACCTCCAAAATGTCTGATGCAGGCATAAAGTACAGTCCAGCTACTGTTCAGGATGTTTTCTTGCACTCAGTCTACCAGGGGCTTGGGTATAAGCACAGTGACATTAGGCGAGAGTTAAAACCTCTGTTGTCAAGCGGAGAGGTGAGTGATGAAACAATTTTGCGCCACATAATGAGAATCACTAGTGAGGAAAGTGAGAGGCAAAAGAGAATAGGCTCGTCCCGTCGACAGAACACAACTAACGCACATAGTGCTCAGTCTGAGCTCAACACCATCCAGGAATGTAGTAAGCAAGACCGACCAGTTGACATAACTAAGACTGACCCGATTAAAGAACTCACAGCTAAAGTTAATGAGCTCGCTGGGCTGGTGGAGGCAATGAGACAACAGACTCTAGCACGAGCCTCAGACCTAGCGAACCCATACTCACAAAACAGGTCAAGAAACAGAAAAGACAAAACCTTTGGGTGTCCAAACTGTGTTGAACAGAACCGTCCAGATTGTTGCCATTGCTTCATCTGTGGGGAAGAGGGTCACAGGGCGGTTGGCTGCTTAAAAAAATCTAAGAACCAGGGAAACGTGAACCGGTCTCTGCAGCGGGGCGCCCAGTGACCGAGTCCAAAAGAGAGCCCCACAGTGAGCGCTTAAGGGAGGTGAGGACCCAACCTAGCCTTAACAGTAGCAAACCCAGTCTCCCCTCACCAGTCACATCAGGAGTTAACCGGCAGCAGGGTGAGGCACTCGCTACGTCTGGTGTTATGACACCCCACACTAAACGTGGGGCAGTTGCTAAGCTAATCGGTAAGAAAGCTCTCATACAGTGTAATTTGAATGGCTTAGCAGTGAAAGCACTACTTGACACAGGTGCTCAAGTTAGCATCATAAGTCGAGATTGGAAAGACAGATACTTGCCTGACTTAGTCATGCGACCTCTGTCAGAGATCATCGAGGAAATTGATGAGTTGAAAGTGTGCGCAGTCAATGGGGAAACCATACCATTTGATGGCTGGGTACCCATCATGATCAACTTACCGGGGGGTGAAGACCCCAGCCTCTCCGTCAGTACTCCGGTCCTCGTCAGTACTTTGCCAATGGACAAACCATTGATCGGTTTCAATGTCTTGGAACAGATCATTGAGGGGCAACCAGAGCGGTTGATACCTACTCTTGTTACCTTGCTGTGCAATGCCATCTGTCTTCCCCCTGAGAAAGCTGAGGTGGTCGTAAGCTTCATCCAGACAGCAGAGCCAAACATGAAGCAAGGGCGCTTGAGAACAGGTGAAAGGGATGTGATTATCCCTGCTGGACAGGTCACCTGGGTAAAGTGCCGGGTTCCATCATTCATGAATCCACCTGATTGTTTGGTGCTGTTTGAGGCTGATGAGGGTAATCAGGCCCTAGAGCAGTTGGATGTTTGGACGGGGTTAGTTGAAATACAGAATCCAGCTAAGCCGTACGTCGCCATTGCACTGAGTAACGACACCAAACATGATATCACCTTGACGAGGAAGACTGCCCTGGGCACCCTACAGCCGGTTGAACGTATTGTGGAGGCCGAGGCCCCAAACGAGTCCCAACCTACCGTAACAGTTCGCGAGGTAACGGTGGAGCCAGCTGAACCTCTCCCAACGTCATGGCATCCGCCAGTGAACCTTGAACATTTGGAGGAGGAACAAAAAGAGATTGTGGAGAGAATGTTGTTCGACGAGTGCAGGGCCTTTGCGAGGGATGGGAATGATATTGGTTGTAATCCTGATCTGAAAATGGTGATAAACCTAAAGGATGACATACCAGTGCAGAGAGCATATACTTCCATACCTAAGCCGCTGCTACGGGAGGTTAAAGAGTACGTGCAAGACCTCCTGGTGAAGGGATGGATAGTAAGATCCAAGTCCTCTTATGCTGCTCCCATCGTGTGTGTACGGAAGAAAGACGGTTCACTCCGTCTTTGCATAGACTACCGTCTATTGAACCAGAAAACTGTTCCGGACCGACACCCACTACCTCGGATACGCGACCTGCTTGACACCTTAGGGGGATACTCCTGGTTCAGCATCCTTGATCAAGGCAAGGCTTACCACCAGGGGTTTGTGGATGAAGGCTCCCGCCATCTCACCGCCTTCACCACACCCTGGGGCCTATACGAATGGGTGAGAATCCCGTTTGGGCTCACTAATGCACCCGCCGCCTTCCAGAGAAGTATGGAAGAGATCTTAGGTTCGCTGAGGGATGACTGTTGCGTACCATACCTTGACGACATCCTCTGTTACTCACAGTCTTTTGAAGCCCATGTCGAGGTGGTCCGCAAAGTTCTTCAGGTCCTACAGGTCCACGGTGTGAAGCTGCGGCCTGAGAAGTGTGAGCTTTTTAAAGCAGAAGTTCGTTACGTGGGGCGCTTAGTTAGCGCTGAGGGCGTCAGGATTGACCCAAAGGATCTGGAGGCTGTCTTGGCCCTGAAGACCAAGTCACCGCAGACGGTGGGTGATCTGAGGCGGGTCCTGGGCTTCCTTAGCTACTATCGCTCTTTCATACAGAACTTTTCGAGGATAGCTCAGCCACTGTACGAGCTACTCCAGAGCAAGTCTTCAGAACGGCCCACTCGTAGCCATCAGAGTAAAACCAAAGGGCCTCAAATGCCATCAAGGGCGCCCATAGACTGGACTCCTGAGCATCAGAGGGTACTGGAACAACTGGTCGACATGCTAGTCCATCCTCCAGTGCTAGCATATCCAGACTTTGACCAACCCTTTGTTTTGCACACTGATGCATCCGAGCAGGGACTGGGCGCTGTACTCTACCAACAGCAGGGCGGGAAGTTGCGCGCCATTGGCTATGGGTCACGAACCCTGTCGCCTGCTGAACGGAACTACCACCTGCACAGTGGCAAGTTGGAGTTCCTGGCTCTTAAATGGGCGGTGTGTGAAAAGTTCAGAGATTATCTGTTCTATGCACCACACTTCACCATTTACACAGACAATAACCCGCTTACGTATATCATGAGCACAGCTAAGCTGAACGCAGTTGGTCATCGATGGGTTGGGGAATTGTCTGATTTCCGATTTAGCATCAAATACAGGCCAGGAAAAACAAACATAGATGCCGACACGCTGTCCCGCGTTCCTCTGGATGTGAACAACCTTGCGTCAGTGTGCACCGAAGAGTTGTCACATGAGGTGGTGAGAGCGGCTTGGGAGGGAGCAAGAGTAGCCCAGCAGAAAGAAGTTGCGTGGGCGGCTGTCCTTTTAGCTTCCTCCCAGGATGTCATGCTGCAGCCAGGCGCGGCTCTCCAGGAAGTCAAACCTGATGACCTGATGCAGGCACAAAGGGATGACCCCACGATGAAGGAGGTCATCAGACTTAAAGAGTCTAATGTCAGACTCAGTGAGAGTATCAGGAGGTCGTTAGAAGGATCTGCTTGTAAACTCCTCCGCGAGTGGGACCGATTACACCTCGAAAGTGGAATCTTGTACAGACGAACACCCGAACGGAAACAACTAGTCCTACCTCTCCTGTACCAGCCTATGGTCTTGAAACATCTTCATGACCAGATGGGTCATGTCGGTACTGAGAGGGTCCTTCATCTCGCACGAGAGAGGTTCTATTGGCCTCACATGAAGAGGTGCATAGAGGACTACGTCACTAAGAAATGCTGTTGCATTAAACAAAAGAAACCCACAGTTCATGTGCGTGCACCCATGGGCAACCTGAAGTCCAACTCACCACTTGAACTTGTCTGTATAGACTACCTACATCTTGAGAAAAGCAAAGGCGGGTATGAATACATTTTGGTGGTGGTCGACCACTTTACACGGTTCGCTCAGGCCTACCCGACCAAGAACAAATCCGGGCGGACTGCAGCCGAGCGGATCTACAATGATTTTATACCTCGCTTCGGGTTCCCCAACAAACTCCATCACGATCAGGGGCGAGAGTTCGAAAATGAGCTCTTCCGAACTCTTGGGCAGCTCTCAGGGGTTGGTCATTCTCGGACATCCCCATACCACCCCCAGGGTAATCCTGCAGAACGATTCAACCGCACCTTGCTGCAGATGTTGCGTACCCTGACAGACAAAGAAAAGGAAACATGGAAAGATCATCTCCCACAGGTTGTACACGCATATAACTGTACTCGTCATGAGTCCACTGGTTATTCCCCACATTTCTTGCTTTTTGGCTGTCACCCCCGCCTTCCGGTCGATCTGCTGTTCGGCCTGGTTGAGGAAACTGAACCAGTGTCGCACGGGGGGTATGCTGAAAAGTGGCGTAAGAGAATGACAGAGGCCTATCAGGTTGCCACCAAAAATAGCCTTTCGGCTAGTGCTAAGGGGAAGTCGTACTATGATCAGAAGGTGAGGGGAGTGGTACTGAAACCAGGGGACAGAGTGTTGGTGAGGAACTTAGGCGAGCGGGGTGGACCTGGCAAATTACGCTCCTACTGGGAGAACAGGATATATGTGGTCAAGGAACAGGCTTCGGATAACCCAGTGTATGTCGTCCATCCAGAGGGTAATGACCAGGGAAGGACTCGGACCCTGCACCGGAACTTGCTCCTCTTGGTCAATGATTTGCCAGTAGAGTTCCCACCACAACCAACTAAACTAACCTTAAGATCGACTCACAAACAGACCAATGCTCGAGTGAGGGGTAAAGACAGGGAAGGACGGATAGAAAATGCTGAGACCTCTGATTCAGATGATGACCCGGGTAGTGGCTACTGGCTGAGGGTACCACCAATCCAGGCTGAGTTCAGAACAACCGTCCCTTCCGGGAAACAGGCTGTTAGCCAGGACAGATTGGAACCGGGTAGGCAGACGCAGGCTCAGTTTGAAGGAGGATCTGTTCTGAGCCCGAGAGATCTTGAAGAGCCAGGACGAAGGACACCTGTGATAGATGCCGAGGACATTGTTGAGAATCTGTCAGAGGTGGCTGGAGCCCACGAAGGAGGTCCATTAGGAAGAGGGGGTCCCATGGCACCTGAGAATGGAGATGAAGTTGAGACTCACCAATGTGACCGCGAGGGGAGTAACAGTTCGGCAGCCCTTAGCTTGCCTCAGTCAGAAGTGGAACCTGAGTTACCTCGACATGAGTGCTGTGATGAGCAGGTAGGAGACTCTCAGTCTAGCTCACCTGCCCCACTGAGGCGATCCACCCGACAGAGGCGTCCAGGCCAAATGCTCACCTATTCATCTCTAGGTCATCCAACATACCAGTCACGGCCCACTGTAAACATGGTAGATACTTACCTCGTGCCTTCGGCCACCCTGTGGCCCCCACAACCAAGCCTATCTTCATTCCAAGGCCCACCGGTCGTCCAGGTCCCATATATCTCTCTTCTCTACCCCATATGTAGTTATTAGGAAGAAGCCCTAAACTATGGTGGTTGCTTAATCCTAGAGAACCAAACATTCCTAAGTGCTTGAAGTTTTAATTTAAGGGTTTGATTATTCACTGTCCGAGATTTGACGAGAATACAGAGATTGGGAGTGTAAATTTGTTTCAAGTGTCAGGAGCCACTTTTGTTGTAGGGGAGTGTGTGGCACCCCTGTGAGGGAATGACCACATTAATGTTATTTTGTGTAAAACACTCATGTAACGGGACATTTTTCATTGCTATATGTATTTATCTTCAGTTCTTTAAGAGGATAGAAAATCCATGTAATAGGGATTCATTTTATGTTAGAAAGCAGTGAGGGCGGAACTTTGGTGCTTGCTCCGGGGTTTGGGGGTGCAGTAAGTGGAGCCCACCTTCCGCTGCTTCCTCAGACACGTTCTGGAGGAAAGCAGAGACGCATCGTGTCTTCCTTACTCCGCTCTTCACCTGCTTTTACAGGTCGGTAAATGGTGCTCGCACCGAAAATGTTGTTTATTGTTACCATGGTTACCCACGTTAACGTGAATGAGAGAGTTAAGGCGGTCCGCCCGAGTTAATTACATGTAAACGCGGGAGAAAACCAGAGGAGTGTCCCGTGCGACCGCACCGCGAGCCCGCTCGTTAGGTGGAGCGCTCGTGAAGCAGAGTCAGTGCGCTCCTATGCTCGGTGCAAACGTGTTGTAATGCTCCAATCGAATCAGTTCTGTGAGATGTGAATGTTAATAGTTATGTTGAAAGTGACTGAGTAGATTAGCTAGTGTAACACAAGCACTCTGAGCAACTCTGTGTAGCTAACAGAGGCATTCACGGGTTAATTAAACAAGCTGTGTTTCATGATGCACTAAATAGTGATTTTGCCAGTAAATTACTGGAGGGAACAAATGTAATGTATTTACCAATGCTGTTATTGAATATAACTGTTTAGCCAGTAAGACACTGCAGAAGACAATGTGATGTGTTTATTGATATGATAAAAGAATGTAGTTGTTATGGAAAGAAGTGTGAACTTAAGAAACTGAACCAGTTAAAAAGAGTATATTTCACTGATGTTGTGAAATAAGTAAATGTAATTGATGTGAATGAGGAACCAGCTGAACAGTATATTGAAAGCTCATGTTTAGTGTTTTATAGCATTTATTTGTGTGAAATAAATCAGACTCAGACACGTTCTGGAGGAAAGCAGAGACGCATCGTGTCTTCCTTACTCCGCTCTTCACCTGCTTTTACAGGTAACATATTGTCATCGTGGTCTTCATCCTTGGGACCCGTAACACTTTGTTTAGCCGTGGAGGGAAACAACTGAAAATATGAAATAAACACACATGTAAGCTAAGACTCTCTAAAAAAACATCATTGTTGTTGTTCGGATTTTCATTTCCCCATTTGTTGATTCACTCCAAGAGCAAGTAACGTAATATGGGTCAAGTGATCAGTTTGATATCAATCTTTTGTGATACACCGTCATATTTACATTATTTGTACAGTATGAATGATTTGCTTTGGTACCTGGTCAAACTTAAGCTCTCCTCTGTCTGCCTGTCTACACTTCTCCTGCAGCAGTTTCTCCCCCCTCGCTCACATGCGTAAGTGCTATGCTCAGTCACCCAGTGCCTGAGCTCAGATCATACCAAAATTAGGGTGAATTTACGACTGTGCGCTATGTGCTTCGAATATTGTGTGTAGTTTTTTGTTTTATACAGTTGACAGTCAGGCATCAGTAACAAAATCACCAGGCTCACAGTAGACAGATTCACAAGAAATTCATTTGGGCTTAGAAGGAATAAAACAAACAGAATCCTTAATTAAGCTTGCGTTAGATTGCAAAATGGTCCCAGATGAAACAGTCTTAACAACACGAAATGCACAGTTCTTTTGTAAAGGTTCTTTTTATTTGGAAGGAAAAATAAGCACAGACAGAGTCCCCAGAAGTGTCCAAAAAGTGATTTATTAAACACACACAGTTATACAGTGTGGGAAGCCGGTCTTCGATCTTCTCTGCTCGTTACAGAAAGCTTTATAGCCTAATATGACGTCAGAACATTTCCTAGAACTCAGCTTCTCAGAAACCTAACACTTTCTCAGGCTTTATGTTCCCAGATATGGATGAGGGAAAACATCTGGTCTAAACAATTGTGTGTCCGAGTGTGCAGTTTGTGAGATTGTCTGTCCAGGCCAACAAAAGGTCGCTGTCCTCATCTGACTTTACTTTGGGCCGCCTGGAGCCACAGAGATGCTGGTGGTTTTTGCATAATAGAATATTACAGAGGAATGTGTCTTATTCTGCGTGCTCTGGAATACAAGATTAAGCAGATTTACTAAATGATAAATGATACATGATAATGGTGATGATCAACTGATACTAAGTGATGCAGACTAATGAAATAATAATGAAATAATGGCAGTGAAATTACATGTTTTTCTTGACAACTCCTCCTCTTGGGCTCGCTTGCGAGCCCAACTTACACCAGGATTTGTCTCACTCCTCCGTCCAGCCTACAATCTCCCTCAAAGGCATCATGGACTCCGGCGCAGCTGAACCTGCTGAGCCTGAGCTCAGGGCTCTCTCCAGCATCTTTACTAAAAGCCGCCGGACCAGAGGGATGAGACAACATCCAATCATCAATATGACAAGAAAAACAACAAAAGAAAACATGGCAGACATAACAACACTCTTCCATTGCCCAAAGACAGACGTGAACCAGTCTCCCGGTCCAGTGTTCACACCTGATTGCTCATGCATGGTTTTAGATAACATTTTCAGACTCTCAAGCGCCCTAGTAACCGTACCGTCTGGTGCAGTATTGTTGGGTATGAACGTGCAACACATGTCCCCAAACATGGCACAGACACCACCTTTCTCAGCCAACAACATGTCCAGGGCCATTCGATTCTGGATTCCCATTAACGACGTCGGGCCTAATTGTTCCGCAAGGCCTTCTACCGCGTCCCTAGTGAGATTAGAGAGTCTCAACACATTATAATGGACATAGTTAATGCGATCGACATTTTTATTCGGAGTTATCCATAGAAACACACTTTCAAAGCCGGCCGCTATCTGATTAACTAACTTATACTCATCTGGAACTCCCCTGGGAACTCCTATTGAGTCAATCCAGGTTGGCGAGTCCCATCTTGGGTCATATTTGTGCATACTGTTGCGAAATCGATCAACTTCAGACCAGACAAAAAACAACGGAGGCTCCGGAAAAGTGCAATCAAACGATGAGTTTTATTATCACAGGAGAACAACCAACCGTCAGCATACAGAATGGGTTGCTCTGACAAAAATACACTGGGTTCTGGTTTTATAGGATAACATATCACACCTACGTCAATACAGTTCAAAAATACAGGGTGACAGATGGACAAAAGTTCAATTCGTGCAAACAAGGGTACATCACATATACTTTTAATAACTATAAACTGACATATAACTTCTCCTTTCTTCATTACTTGCCTTTTAAGGTAATAACTTCAGGTCTTAGCATTTCTGAGAGCTAATAATTGGACCCTCGTCATTAATCACTAAGTAAAGTACTTTAGCAGCCAGTCTCAGACTGGAGTAGAAGACGCTTAGGCCTTCACTCAAACCTGACTATGTGTATTGTAAGCATGCATGCAATTAACCTGCTATGTTCTCATCTCCCCTCAACATGTATCATCTGGACACTCTCACCAGTGAAGCTTAAAACCTTCTAGACTGGAACATCAACTCTTAACCAAGCACATTTATGCATTGTGTATAAAATGAACTCAACGTATAAAATAGAAAGGTCAATGTGATGACAGACATATTCAATGCAATATAAACCCTGTAAGAAATATTACTGATAAGTGATACTGTGAAACATGTTATTAATACATTCTTCATAAGGCAAATTATATGGTAGTAATAAAAGAATCTCTGAATCCCAACATTCCCTCTTTTGACATTCCCACAGGAATGTCACCATACTTCATGTTGTATCACTCCCTGCCCCACTCTATGGGTTCCAGGTTCATCTGGTAGATGCCCTCAACCCAGCCAGGGTTCGTAACCCTCGCCACTATCTTTACCAACAATCCTCTGACACAAGGAATGATACAACAACCAGCGATGACCAATATTCCCAAAAATACAGCCAATGAGCACATCACTGATATAGCCACACCATTGTCCAAACACAGATGTCATCCAGGATGCCAGCGGGTTTTCAATACCTGGGCCCTGTGCTTCGTACGTCGCTTACTACATCCAAGATCAAATGAAACATCCAAGACCAAATCATCGCGCTAACTCTGAGCTCGCTATTCCGGTTCCCCGAACACACCTGTTGTTGACGATTAGTATAGCTGGATGAAGTAATGTGAGATCACTGGGTGGCCCAACAGGGGCTACGCATCGATAGTAGAAACATTGATCGGCAACCCTTTGATTGGTCGGCGAAAATGTCGAAGGAGCGCGCTCGGTATTTTTCGGCAGCAGAGCAAGAACTCTTGAGTGAGGGATTTCAGGAGTTTCAGAGTTTAATTAAAACGCAAGGGAACACTGCAAAGGCTGCAAAAGCAAGGAGAGAGGGCTGGCAGAAAGTTGCTGACAAATCAAACTCGTAAGTAATTCAATAATAACAATAATAATGGAGTGGATTTATATAGCGCTTTTCAAGGCACCCAAAGCGCTTTACAATGCCACTATTCATTCACTCTCACATTCACACACTGGTGGAGGCAGCTACGGTTGTAGCCACAGCTGCCCTGGGGCAGACTGACAGAAGCCAGGCTGCCATATTGCGCCATCGGCCCCTCTGGCCAACACCAGTAGGCGGTAGGGTAGATTTATCATATCACACCATATTATCCAATATTATATTACATTATATTATATTATGTTATATTATATCCTCTTTCACATTAGAGCCACAACAGGACCCACTAGAACATGGGAACAAGTAAAAGTGAAATATAAGAATATTCTACAGAATGGTAATATTTATCACTTATATTGCTTGTCGTCTCTTGGAAAGAGACCCTGGAATACTCTGTTTGTTTGTTCATAACAGCAACCAAGAAAAGGGCAGAGCAAAAAAAGACAGGTGGTGGTCCTGCACCCCCTCGTCAACAAGTTGGTTAAGTAAATAATACCCTCACGGGAAAATCGATATCTCTCTATGAGCACACTGTCGCGCTGAGCTAAAGGATCCTGTCTGTCCCGCAATATACGCTGGATTCTGAGGACTCTCCTTATCAATCTTGCACCTTCCGCAATGGGTTGCTCGCGTAAACGGACAGGATATGACTGCGACAGACTTCCCAAATCCACCTTCGCTTTTATAGCCGTGGTCTCTCATCTTGATTACACGAAGTAATTTACAATTACTACTCTGAAATATGAATTACATCTGTAATAATCACATACATGTAATAGAATGTTAATAGTACATTTCCCTTTTTTAGGGAATGACCTGTATGTATCTGTGTGAAATCAATAAAAGGATCAAGTGCTGCATTATCTTTAGTTACATTGATGTTATTTATTTATGGTGAAACAGTGGTGGAATATCGCTGTTGCTTTCGTATGAATGACGCGGACATACCTGCGTGGCCGCGATCTAATCCTGTTTACATAAAGTAAACCTGCTCCCCAGCAGGTTTACGCTTACGGCTCTGTTGCTATGACAGCAAGTCCCGGATGGGCTTCGGGGAACCGAACGATCCAGGATCACGCGAAATCGTCAACAATCTCATCCAGCTAACTCACTTAGCGCGGTACGAAGAACAGGCCCCTGAGTGCTCATGCATGGTTTTAGACAAAGTTTTCAGGCCCTGCAGAGCTCGGGTTACTGAGCCACCTGGGGCAGTATTATTGGGGATATACGTGCAGCACATATCTCCAAACATCGAGCACACACCTCCCCTCTCTGCCAATAACATGTCAAGCGCCATCCTATTTTGAACTCCCATCAGAGAACTTGGACCCAATTGTTCTGCGAACCCCATCATGGCGTCCCTGGTTAGGTTAGAAAGTCTCAGCAGATTGTAATGAACATAGTTAATGCGGTCAACATTCTTATTAGGTGTTACCCAAAGGAATATACTCTCAAATCCTGCAGCTATCGGATTCACCAGCTTATATTCGTCTGGAACTCCCCTAGGCGAGTTCAGGCGAGGATCATAAGCATGTGTACCTTGGGTCCCTCTTTTGACCAAAACATGTCTCAGACGTCTGGCGGCTAGAGTACGTGTGTTGCGTTGTGGAATAGCCTTTACCTGATTCCCAATCAGCATGAGTGGAGCTCCTAATCGCACCATCGCACATGTCCCTACGCTTCCTATAGGAACATGAACCAACAGAGTATTTTCCCCACAATAATAATAGAGCCCACTTCCTGCCCAGGTTCCAATTACCGTGCTAGGGCCGCTTACATTGTTGGTGGTTCGTCCCTGAAGTGTGACGGCACACCAAGTTGGATCGATCTCTCCCACCTTGTACTTTTCATTATCAGTAGAGAACTTAAAACATGCATAGTTATCTTGTTTTGGCATAAATGGTCCCACTGTTGTCTGACACTTTCCATCTACTACTGGCTCCTGTACATTTAATGACGTCACACAAATCTAACATGAATGAGCTGGTAGACCCTTTAACATAGTTCAACTCTATGCCATTATTTCTGCTGAGACATTCATCACCTTTACCTGACCCCTCGCGCTTTTGTCTTTCTAGCGATCCTGTTTTAGGACCTACAGATCCTGTTTTAGGACCTACAGTCTCAGGAACTGCTGGGCTGGACTGGCCTCCGTGTTCAGACAAGGGGTCCGGAGTGCCTTGCAAAATACAGACAAAAGACAACAGAGCCATGGTTACTATTATCGCATATAATACACATGTAGTTGTAAGGAACATTTTAATACGTTTCTTCCCATTACGTGTCTCTGATTCGGTTGTTTGCATCATGTTATATAAACTTTGTATTCTAGACTTGTTATATAGATTTTAGATTCTGGACTGAAACTCCCCTCTTTGTGGACCCTTTAACTTATCACTGCCCCTTTCTGATGGCGTGACGACCTTCTCCGCTGCTGCTCTTCTTTCTTCAGCCTTCCAGGTGGACTACTGAATGGCCTGTTGCACAGGTGAGAGGGTTTATTCTGCCTCTGTTTGTTGACACCTGTGTTGGTTGAAGCCTCTTCCTCAACCAAGCTCTCATGTGCTGGTGCACACTGCGACCAGTGATACCAGGTGTCGCCCTTCCCTTTCAGTTGGACTGCTGTAGTTGTCCTGGCAACGACCTCGTATGGACCAGTCCAGCGTGGCTCCTTCCACTTGCGTTTGAGCACCTTCAGCCACACCACCTTTGCCTCCGGGGTCGCCCTGTCCACAGCGTGTAATCCAGATGTGACCTGTTTGCGAAACTGGAGATTCTTGCCACCCCTGTGGTCGCTGTGTTACTGGAATGTTCTCCTGTAAAGGATAGAAAACAAAAAGCCTCTCTCTGGTACACCTCACTAATCTACTGTGTTCATCTAATGTTCCCTTAATTATTCAAAGTTGGTTCAAGATATCATGTTCTGGGCTCTATCCTTTATATTAACTTTACTTAATCTAAATGCTCTTTATGTGTGTAAAGAGTTTATCTTCTAACCAGGATTCAGTTCATTTTAATCCTTCAACTTAAACATGAAAATAACAATGTCTGCCTCAGTTTTACCATATCTAAATCATCAAACACCCCAAAAGTCCTAAAATGATCCTAAACCCATTTCAACTTAAACCTTAAATCCCCCCTTTATTTTGACACATTTCATGTGTCAAAATAATGTACAAAACTAAAAATGCTCAGTTTTCCCCACTCATGATCCAATCTATGTCATGAAAATGAACTTAAAACAGAACAGTCATCAGTCATGTGCTTAGCCTTAGTCCAGTCTTTACCTCAGTGTCCAGTTGGTCCAACCTTAGTTCAGTTCGTCCGTCCAGTCACCGTCCATTCATACGTATTCACACCAGGTATTTCCTCTTTCTTGCCGAGACAACAAGAAACTGTTCCTCTTTCACAGTTGCGAGTAAACATAACTAACCTCTCACCTATAAATGATTCTCTCTAACTAAGTGTGTGTGTGTATATGTCGTCCTCAAATGCTCTCTCATCTCACCCGTTGCACTTCTGACCTTCCACCAGACCAGAGGCTCATCAAATAGCCTCGTCTAACCTGCTCCTCAGAATAACTTAGACTCTGCTTTCATTAATGCAAACTTTCTGCAACTTAGTCTTTCTGAAAGACACACACTGTTTAAACCTCTGAATGCAATATCAATGCTGCAGATTATATTATTAATGCAATGGTGACGATGACGATTATTTAACAATAGCAGTAAAATAATTTCCCTGCTCCACACTCCCTCTCTCGACCTCTGGTACACCAGAGGTCGCAATACATTGTGTCCTCGCTCTGACCCTCTCTTGTGGTCCATCCGGCCTCGGGCCTCCAGGATCCTCACCCCCTGTGGTCGCCGAGATCTTCTGCAAAGGAAACAAAACACCTTTTCCTGCATCTCCCTAACTTATCATAGTTGGGACTCTTTAATCAAAAGCCTTATCCTAATTATGTTCTTGACTTATAGACTTGTATTTATATATATTCTTCAACGTTACTCATCATTTTACCACTCTCTTAAAACGCTGACACTAACTTCATTTTAAAACCTCACATTTCCTATGTTATAACCTGTTTTTGATATAGCCTTTTTATTTCATTTTGCTCCTTTTAATGTAACAATACCTTATAATTCTAGTTTATCAGACTTAATCAAAACCTATGCTTTCCTTCCTTTGGTCCTTCTTTAAATCAGAACATTTTGTCTTCTGAAAGTTTTATTTCTGCTTCTGCCAACATGTTTAGTTAACGAGCTCGACTGGACAGAAACAATCACAACTGCTGAACCTGCACTGTGCTCATGGTTAAAATTCCACAACATTTTGTCTTCTGAATATTGTATTTTTGCTTCAAAACTGCTTCTAGCACAACAAGAGTCAGCGGAGGCTGGAATGACAACAACAACAACAATCTTGTGCTTAACATAAAACATTTACCATTTAACATAAAACAAAAAATAACACAAGTAACAAAAATAACACAAGTAACTTAAAAAAGCTTCAGTCCACATTTCAGTTTGTTGAGCTCGCTGTTGCTCCAGAGGAGGCCCTCAGCTGGCCGGGCTGGAGCCGAGGCCCCGGGGATGCTGCTACGTGTCTGAGGGCAAGTGCTCTTTCAGCCTGCACGTCTGCCCATTTGCGCTCCTCACTTCTCTCCGAGTCCATCGGTGAGGAGTGTTGCATCTGGTCCAGCAGCATACTCACAGTATATATGGGCTGCTGCTGCTGCAGAGGTGTGCTGGCCTCTGAGCGCTCTGTCTGTGTGTAGATGGAGCAGAGCTGGAACAGCTTCTCTCTGGTTTCCTGAGGGGGGGGATGCTCCATGTCATCCAGGACTAGCTGGATCAGGTGAGGTGTGCTGATGCAGGGGGCATCCAGACATGCAGAGAGAAGCTGCTGCCACCTCAGCTTGATGCGGTCGATGAAAATCCTGTCCTTCATTCTGGCTTTCTTCTGCAACCTTGTCTCAAAATGATATTCAAATTTGTTGTTGTTGCAGAGGAAGACTTCTGAAATCCATGCAGAAATATAGAAACACCTGTGACCGTTGGGCTCTTTGCTGAGCAGCTTCAGTTCCACAAAGAGCTTCTCCAGGAAGAGGTGAATGAAAGACGAAGAGTTAAGCATCTTTAGCAGGGGCAGCCAAAAGCGCAGGAAGGTTTGTGGGACTCTGGGCTCAGTGGGACTGGCACTGTCAGATGTTGCACAGCCTAATGCTTCCAGCTGCTCCATGGTAGGAACAAGAAAACCGTCTTCCAGCAGCACATCAATCAACAGCTCCCTGGACCCCAGTGCAAACTGCTTGATCTCACCCAGCAAACAACTCATGTCTGCTAAGGGGGCCTGCCACAAGCTCTTCCCCTTGTCTTCAGGAGACCCATCATCAAAAGCTTGGTACTGGTCCTTCTGAAAAGAGATCAGCAGCTCCCGAGCGTTTCTGCAGGCATCCACTTCTTTCTGCCTGGCAACGAGCTGCTCATCGGGGCCTCCTCCCAGCTGTCTGGACCAAAACTCCTGCTGGAGCCACTCCAGGGCCACCTTACATCCCTTTCGGCACCATTTCAAAGAAGGAAGAGTCCCACGCATGATTTCGTGCCTCAGATCCACCACCCACTCGGGGATGTTCAAGTTTCCAGCCAGTTGCCTCAGCGGCTGGGCCTTTCTCCCCTGCTGGCGATCCGTGATAAGATTAACAAATCTTACCAGGGCCGTCCCGTACATCAGGGTCAAGTCATCTCCGGTAAGCTGTCCGGACCGGTCCCGCACCTGGCAGCGCACGAGGTCTGCTGTGCAGTCCACGGCCACGGGAAAACTATTAGCGCACCTGGCCCTCCAAGCCGATATCCTCTCTAACGCAAACCTCTGCAGAGAGGAGTCCATCGAGTAAAGGTAGTCCCGAACCTGATCCCACTCCGCTTTGTTAAGCCAGGCTACCACATGGCGTGTTTTCTCAGAGCCCTTTTTATTCATTGTGCGCGCTCCGGACCTCACGCTCAATCTCTCACTCACCGGGAAAAGCCGCTCGCCTCACGCAGAGACCACTCGCAGATTTATATGACAGAGGACCGCGTTCAGAGCTTCGAGTTTTACAGTTGCTTGTCGCACAGCAACCAGGAAATGACGCTAACGTTTTCTTCGGCTTCGTTTGTGGCTGACGTTCACCCTGCGGGCACGCTGACGCCACCTGCTGGATTGGAGGATGGAGCGATGGTTCTACAGAGCGCTTATTTACATGATGCTGGTCATAAACGAGCTTTCTTTGGCTATGGTCAATGGCGTGTCCAGCGGGGTGGCCTGGGGGGGGCACAGGCCACCCCCCCAACCAGACTGGCCACCCCAGGTGCCACCCCAAAGGCAAAACAATAAAATTCAATCAAATATCAAATGTCCGATTATGTTTTCACGGTGACGCTCAGATATCCGAGTGTAAGTGAATGCAGCATCGGCTTCTGCGCTATGTGCATCACGTTAGCAAAGGTAGGAGAGCCAAGCACGAAAGACGTCACTGCAGGAAACAATTTTTCGGTGAAAGAAAATGAGGACAGAATAAATGTCCCGGTAAGTAATATTAAGTTTGTTGAGTTTAGTAAACTTCGGCGAAATTAGAATACCAAGGAAAAAATAACACTTAAAGAATTATTGCAGCCGTGGAATATTTCAGACAGTATGCTACAGAGGGGAGCTAACATAAGAGTTATGAGTTATAAGATGTAATCTAAGTCGTAACATTGCTGTATGGAGCTGCAGATTTGGTTGCAGGTTAACATAGCTGGACTGGCCATCGGGCTTATTTGACTTATTTTTTATTTTTTTTGTAACGGCATGAACAATGAGAGGTGGTGGATTGGCCAGATGCAGGTCGATGTGTAGAAATAACTCCGTTGTTTGGTGGTGGCTATGGCGGGGCTTCCACAGAGGCAGCAGGTGGATGAGGGAAGGGGAGGCAGGAGGAGAGCCCCGAGGCAGCCGCCAGTCCGAGTGTCAGGTGAACTGAACTTCAGGTAAGAAGTTATGACCTGCAGTCTATCTGGGTCAGATATGAACTAAGTTTAGGTGGAGTTTATTTTCGTTGTGCTGACTTTTTACTGTCAGTTGCAATAACTCATACTGCGTTCTAGCCAGCTTGGAGTTTTTATACAGCTGTTCGGTTGCTATGATGTTACTGATAGTGAACTTTATTTTATTCATAAGGTTAGTTAGTAGAGTTGCCAACGGCTCCTTAAAAAAATGGAATGGTCCCTCAATCAGAGAAAATATTACACGTTTCGTATTGAGCTGAGAAGAGACGCAGTTTGTCCCGAACTTCAGCTAGAATGGAAAAAGACACAAAGCTGGATTTATTCTGTCTTTACGCTGCACAGCTGCCTCTTCTCTCATCCTCCCTCTCCTGTTGCTACTTCAATCATGAAACTGATCGATGATCAGCTGATCGGCTTTTCTCTCTTGTTTGTTTATCGCCCACTTTGCGCCAGAAAGACGAAACCAGCAGATGTCGCGCTAAACAACAGCAGCACGTTTAAGCTTGATCGGCTGTTGTTAGAATTTATTTAATATTAATTTCTAGTATCAGCTGATGTTTGCTGGAGCCACAGCTGTAAAGCTGCTGGTCATGATGTCGGTTTGGATATCTGGTGAGAGGGAAACGTGAAGACCACCCACCAGGATCCTTTTTTATGTAGCTGACAGCTGGTAACTGTGCAGGGGCGGGTCTAGCAAAGTTTTGCCAGGGGGCCAGGTAGGGCATTAACAGGGAAAGGGGGCACAAAGAAATACTTTTCTTTCCTATTCTCATTTAAAATATCTAGCTTTTATTAAATAATTATCTAAATCTTACAACCAAAGTTTTTATCTGGCGTAAAATGTATAGAAATCATACATATACCAAAAAGACTGTACATCACTGTCACAACAGGGTTTGTTTTCATTCAAAGGCTTTATGGCTTTAATACCTGGTGGGTCGGTCTGTAGTCAAAATGCCCGATTTTCTGTCCCAGTCCAGCCCTGCAGGTTATACTGGCAGTGTCACCATGCCAGCTGAATGTATTTCATCATCAGCCAGTGTTGTTCTTTATCAATATTACCAAAGTTTACCATAAGGCAGCATAGAAAGTATTTACTTGCTTTCAGGTTTTATTCAAATATTAGTCTTTTCAGTTGTTTCTCCACTTTTTTCCTGTTTCAAAATCAAACACCAGTTTGTGAGAAGATTATCTTCTTTTTTTAACAGGCAGAGAAAGTTTTGCATTGGAATGGCTAATTTGTCAATTGTTTGCTACAAATGTTCGTATTTTAATATTCAAAAATGTTTTTGCCCAAAACATATGTGCAGTATATGTCAGTAAAAATACTATGCAAATATTGCTGTCCTTGAATGCTGAGTAAACACTGACAAAGCACTGATTGTATCTCTTGTACTTTATCAACGCAGTATCTAAAAACTTTGCACCGTAGTGGTTAAAATCTCATTCTAATAAGAGTTAAAAGTGCATTTGGTTATTAGGTTTATAGGATTATTGAATTATGGTTAAGGGTTGGTAGAATTTTTTTTTAAAACATTATCTGCCAATTAAATCTGCCACCCTTCTCCAAATCTGTGCCCCTACCTGGCCCCCCCAACAAAAATTTTCTAGACACGCCACTGTACCTGTGTAGTTGGTGCACTGTCCCACAACATCACTCATGCTCAAGATTTACACAGGGCCAGATACCTACATTCAAGCTACCTTCTCGTAACAGCACAGTGATACAGAATTTTAGGATTTGTTTTAATAATGCACAAAAGTATTACAACTTAACTCTTAAAAATGTTAATCAAGAAACTGGGTTTTATGACGTGCAGCATGTCATAGCACGTAAAGCACGTGCAGTGCTTTAATTTGCTTCTCTTGCTATCTATGCATTTTTTCTCAGTAGCCGATTTCTGATACCTTCACAGGTGTTGAATAAACAAATGTTTGACCCTCACACAGAGCGGCTGTGCACGTCAAATAATGAGAAGTGCCACAACTTCCAATGTGTTAATAATGGACTGGATTTATATAGCGCTTTTCAAGGCACCCAAAGCGCTTTACAATGCCACTATTCAGTCACTGGTGAAGGCAACTACGGTTGTAGCCACAGCTGCCCTGGGGCAGACTGACAGAAGCGAGGCTGCCATATCGCGCCATCACCAGTAGGCGGTAGGGTAAAGTGTCTTGCCCAAGGACACAACGACCAGGACAGAGAGCCCAGGGATCGAACCGGCAACCTTCCGGTTACAGATGTGCTTCCCAACTCCCTGAGCCACAGTTGCCCTCAACTTCACTTGCAGCACAGGTGGTGGACTTTAAAGAAGGGTAACAAGATTGAATACACGGTTGTGCAACAATGCTGATGAAGTGAAGAAGCTTCTCGGATGAGAGGTGAAACGTCTTCAAGCAACTTAAAGAAGTCCAGACGCTTTTCTTTACAAGCTCCTTTGACTACGATGACCTGAATGACTGAGAACCTTCACAGACAACAATGCTGATTCTGTAGTTTATTGTATGACACCGTTATGTTTCCTTTACATGAACTGTGGGCAGTAGTAGCACTGATGTTGGTCGCTATGGTATTTGTAACTGTGGGTGTTCCTGTAGGGCTACGCGTGAGAATTCACAAATGTGCTGTTGCAACTTCCTCAAAAGCTGCAGTTGCTGCAGCCTCTGAGAAATGCTCACAGATTGATAGGTATGTTATGGAGCCTCGCAAGGCACATTGAAGAAAAAAAATTTGAACATGTATTTTGCGAGATGAAGATAGTGCTCAGTGGAAGGGGAAACACTCGTGGCTAGGTGTACTTTGATCTGGTGGTCTTTGTTGCATTCATTAACAACCAGCTGCAGTACTCTGTACAGCTTTACAGATACTGATGGAAGCATGATAAATGCAAAGAAAAAAACTCTCAAGATCTTGCGAAACATTTGTGGGATCTTGCAAAAGTAAGTTTTGACAGAATTTGTTCTGTTTAGTGTGGTGCACAATAGCAATTTTCTAAGATCACACTTTAGCAATAAATTGACTTTGTGAAGTCCTTTATCATTCTTATTGTCATGGGCATATCCTATTATCTTTTTTCTATACATTAGATTTTATTTGTTGTCCCGTATACCAATTTGTCATTCTTTGTGAAATGCAGATGCATAAAACAGTTCTATGCAAAACATGCATGCTACTTTCATGCTGCACATTCTACAACAAACACTTATTTTGTGTGCATTTGTCTATTTCAAACAGGTGCCGGTCCTCACCTCTGCAGTGCTGCCGTCTCCTGTAGCGCTGCATGGTTCTAAGCTAAGTTTCCTTTCCTTTTTCTGTTCTCTTAGATTTGTCCTCAGGTTGGAAGTGTCTGTGTTGTGCAGCTGGTCTGGTCTGTCTCTAGACAGTTCAGGCTGCACCCACTAGTTAAATGGTGGAGGCTCACAGCGACATACTCAACACACAAGTTTCTGAACTCTGCATGAGGGTTTCTCCGACGAAGTGAGGGCCGTGAGGCACAGCTCCCCGTCCCCCGGTGACCCTGCTAGGTCCACCTTCTTAGGGAAACCCTCTGCAGAGGAGCTGACAGAGCCAGGAACTTGTGAGTTGTGTGTGTCCACTCAGGCATCATTCATGCTTGTTCTGTAGGTAGTTCCTGTCAGAAGGAGGAGGCGCAGCAGGAGCGTCGGGGGGCGGAAGACGGTGCCTCAGTGCCTCTCTCCTTCTGACATTGTTAAAGAAAACACAACAAATTTATAATTATTTAGATATTTACATGTAGGTAATGTCCTCAAGTTCTGTATAACCACTTTTTCCTCTCTCTGTGTTTGTTTCTCGTTCGTTGTTGTGTGTGTTTGTGTGCATTTGTCTCTTTCAAACAGGTGCCGGTCCTCACCTCTGCAGTGCTGCCGTCTCCTGTAGCGCTGCATGGTTCTAAGCTAAGTTTCCTTTCCTTTTTCTGTTCTCTTAGATTTGTCCTCAGGTTTGAAGTGTCTGTGTTGTGCAGCTGGTCTGGTCTGTCGCTATAACGCGGCCTCGCTGTTTCGCACATTTTTTTTGTGCAAGTTTGCATGCTTTTTTTTTTTTGCGCACAGCGCTTTGTGTTCTGCGTCCTGATTGGCTTCAGACTATTGTTGATCTCCTCCGTGCCGTCTCTCCTGTGCAGTACAGAATCGCTGATTCATTGATTCATTAATGATTCATTGATGTTGAATTATCTCTCAGCTGCTCTGTTCTCATGTGCTGGACCTGAAAACACGGTTTGATCTTTGGTTTCTGTAATACTGGACTTATTTGTCTACGAAGGTTTGAGCTTTGAGAGCTTAAACAGGAGAGAAACGTGTGAAAATGTTCATGTCGGTCTGAGTGTATAAAGTGTGTAGTGACGGGTTTTACAGCCTTAAAACATTGATAATAACTGTGAAAAATAAAGTTGGCTACTTCAGATTTCACCAATCGCAGGTTATTTTTAGAACGTAACTCCCGCGATAAACGAGGGAGCGCTGTTTACAGATACTGAGAAGTATAAAATCTGAATCCTTTCTCTCGTTTGCTCTGAGGCGCGGGGGGGAAATATCGACAAGTCGATCAACATCATCTACAGATACATTCGACATCTCGAAAAATGTAAATTGCCACTTGATTCGTCCATTTGGTTGAAAAACCCGACCGTGAACAAGGAGCGAATATCACACCGGAAACTAAGCGCTATGCGCCGGAAGTAGCATATGCTAAGGCGCACACAGGTCTAAGTTATAGGTCTAAGTTCCCCATAATGCACTGGGTGTTTCTTCTTCACTCAACATGTGTTAGTAGACCTCTCTGCATTCAGCCCGTCTGCCCCTCATCTATCGATGGATGTTTGTTAGAGGCTTTGGTTCCCACTGTCGCTCACAGACGGTCACCTAATGTTTCCCTGTGTAACTGCAGGGTCTTTGCCTTATAACATAGAAGTAGCTTGAGGTAACTGTTGTTATGATTTGATGCTGTGTGTGTGTAATAAAGCTCCCTTACTGACAGTGGGTCACCACAGCTTGTAGCTCCATGTATTTGATGTGGCACGTTTGCCCTCGCTGACACAACCCTAAAGGGATTTGTGTGTATGAATAAAGTTTATTGTTCATACAGTTCATTGCCGTATGTCTATGAAAGGCTGAATGAGGGTTGTAGCTCCCTCAGCAGCTGTGGAGCGATGGCTCGTGGTCACCTGATTCAGCCCTGGAGATGTGGTTGGTTAGACACGCTGCTTTAGTTGGACACTACAAACCACACTCACCTGTTTACACAAACACATACACACCTTTTGTGTTACAACCACCTTGTTACACTCAAACACCAGATGATGCATCTGAGCCAACTAAGGATTCACTGAGACTGAAGAAGCTCGAGATCATAAGAATTTGAGGCTCAGCTGATACAGTATCATAGGACAATCCAACCATTGTATGTCAAGAGACTATAGGCAGTAAAAGCTCCATCTGGAGGAGGAACGACGTGGTTCAGAGCGTTGCCTCCTGCAGCTGGTGACATGTTCAGATTTCAGCTCTGTCGGTTAGAAAGTCTGTTTTTGTTTTTCATCTGTGTGTTGCTCTTTCATCCTTTTGTTCTTCCTCTTTCTTGCATCAAGCTGGCTGACTTCACCACTGATGAGGTAACCATGAGCAGTAAGCCTCGTGTCGCTCACAGTTACATTTAACATAGTGCGATAAACACACTCAGTCTTTATAAGGTACATCCTCTAAAGGTTCACATAACAGACAAACAGGATAATAAAAATAATCTGGTTCTCTGCAGCGTCCTCAGATGAACAACACACAACATTATTAGACGTCTCAGTATTTGTTACACTGAACACAAATATAAACACAACACTTTTGTTTCCATGAGCTGAACCGGATCCTGACTGGTTTTGCGACATGTGTGTCATTGTGCTACACATGTACGGCATATTTCAGAGTGGCCTTTTATTGTGGGCAGTCTCAGACACACCTGTGCAATATTCATGCTGTCTAATCAGCACCTTGACATGCCACACCTCACAGGTGTGGCATGTTAGACTACTTTTAATTAACTGCTTCAGCCCACTTACAATGAAAATGTAACAAAAAATCTTGTTCCTGACCTGTGCAGTATGTTAACACTATTGGAAGTAAAAATAACTCTAATTTTGAAAACACAACTTTCTTTCTTTCTTTTTTTTTTAATAAAGCTCTGACTTGTATTATGAGTCTGTGGTCTGGGAGAGAGTCTGTAACTCTGTCTGCAAAATACAGGATATAATGACCAATGTTGGGCAATTAATTATATAGTTACTTCTTCAAAAAAGTAACCGAGTTATGCAAACAAAGTTTTTTGCAGCTGTTTACCTAAAAATGTAGCCAAGGCGTTTTTTAATTAAACATTTCAAACTATTTACAGAACAATCAGCTGTTCTGCATCAAATCCGATGCCACACAAATTATTTGTGCCACTCCAAAAAATAATTTGTGTCCACTATGAGATGAAGGAGAACAACAGCCTGATACCTGCAGGACAACAGCAGATGTATCACTGCTGTAACACCTGTAACATTCAGCAGTCGCCTCATTGTTCTGACACACACAACAAAACTGCTGACTACACTACACACTCACTACATAAGATTTGCGCTAAACGTCGCAAATCTCTCACATCTCCAAGCACCGCCGTCACTCCTAAAACTTCCTCCCGTTTCTAACCCTTGCCATATAATTTTTGATTGGTCCACATGGTACATTTTTCCACCAATAGGAAAGGGTGGTGGGGTGTTGTTTTTGCTCACAGGCTTTCGAGCGTTTTCCTTATAAAACGGCGTTTTCACCGTTTCTTCCCGCAGTAAATATAAACAACGACAGTATTCAGGAAGAAAACCAAACATTGCAGATATTTTTATCATAACTCTGGTTGTACGCGGCCGATCAACACAATTTAAAAACTGGTATAAAGTCCACACTTTTCCCGTCAGTTGTTCCGTCGGTCCTGCTCACATCTCCAATGGTTGTACACGTTGTCATTAACGTGGCTTCACTCCACATCAGCCGCTTTGCTAAAACACCGGTGTCGGCGCATAAGGACGCGTCAGAGCCTGACAGCGACGTTGATTAGCTGCGTATATACGAATGTGAATCGCGTGATTGGCTGGACTACGGGATAAGGTGGCCTCGTTCTAATCCTATACGGGAGCAGCCAGTCACTGACTAACACTGCAAAACAGGATTGTTAAAGTTTTCATTTTAATTTCAATTCAGGTGAATTTTTTTTTTTTTTTTTTTTTGTGCGCGCAACGCAGATTTTCTGTGCAGAGACCGTGCCAGCAGTGCGCAATTGTGTACGCGCGCAGCTTAGAGGGAACATTGCTTGCGAGTGTCGGGTCTTTTGTGTTTGTAGAAAATGTTTCATATCTCTGAGTTCAGCTCATGGAAAACAGGAGCAAAAGCAAAAGTGTTGCGTTTATATTTTTGTTCAGTGTAAATGATAAAACATCAGGTTTGACCCAGAATACAGTTTGGTCCACATGGTGGCGCTGTGAAAAGTGCGCGCTGTACTGGTGGCACCAGTGTCCCCAGCCCACAGACCAGTGCTGCCACTAATCGAGTTTCATTAGCAGCATCTAAATGCTGTTTAAAGGTGGACTTCATCTGTCACACAGGAGCAGTTTGGCTTCGCTTTGCTTAAATAATGACCTGGTGTATTTCTGTATACACACCTGCTAAGGATCAGGTGACTTTTATAATAAAAGGTTAATACGTGAAACCTTAAAAATAAAAAGAGCTGTTTTTAGCAGTATTTAGGCTGCAGTCTGTGTATTATGTCCATGATATTCTACATTACAGTAAAAACAGTAATTATATAAAGAACAGATGGATCAGGATCCTGTCTGTGTCTTTACTATGATCTCAGCTGATAATGAGGCTTGAAAGAGACATGTTTGAACTTTTGCATTGATCAGACAAATAAGCCTGCATGTTTGCATGAGCTTTACCTTTAACTGTAAAACATGAAGCCTTTATTATTAAAAAAACAAAACCCTTTTGGTGTCATACAGGTAAGAAAGCAGCGAAGCGTTTTTCTCTCTAACAGACCTTTCATCTGTTTTCTCTGCCGTTGCTCTGATGGGACCTGCAGGGTGTTTTTGGTGACGTGGAGGTTTGCACAGTTGCTGCCTGTGGTGTGTGTAGAAATGTTCATGTTCTAGTCCCACTGTGAAGCACATAGACGTGTCCTGACTTCCTGTCTGTCCCACACTCTGTTGTCTCTGTTTGTTGCTGCCAACAGTACAAGTCATCTTTGCAGATTTTACTGAATTAACAAAAACATTTTTACTGAAAGACTTATTCAGTAAACACGTTTGTTACACTGAGACTGAAAAAGAGATCCCTGTTTACGCTCATAGAAAACGAGCCTCTGTTTTACTTTATTGAAATCATTTCTAATCACAGACAGGATCAGCAGCGTGCAGCTGCAGTGAGGTGTTAGTAGAGGAGCTGTGTTTGTGAGCTGTAGTCTGGATCAGGTCTCTGTGGGAGACTCGGGTTACAGTACTTCTGAATATCACACAGCACATTTCTTCAGAATCGGTTGCTGTTTGCTAACATTTGACCTTTGCCCTTTTAGGCTGCCCTTCTGGCGCCCGTCGATGAGGACTTGGGATCTGACAAGAAGCAAACTGGGGGAAGCAGCAGAGTACCAGACTTCCCTCCTCCAGCAGGCCGGGAGATCTTGTTGCGCACCTGTGTGCCGCGACCAGCAGCGTACTCCAAGGCGCTGCCTCAGCGGCTCTTCTGTGTCCTGATGAGGGAGGAGTTTAGGTTGGCCGGAGCCTTTTCCACAGACACGTCCTTCTTTTAAGTCCTGTGAACAATTCACACCTGGGATAAAGATAAGTGAAGGACACAGGATGGAGACTTTCACATAAAACAATAAAGCTGAATTGAACTAAAGTGAATAATTTGAAAATGACTCAGTGTTTTATCAGCGACACGTTACCGCAGCCTTTTAAGATCACTGAACCTGTTACTTCAAAAAACAACATGTAATGTTGAAGGGGACAAAGAGTTAGTTCATGTTTGACACTGATGTTAATCAAAACTTCCAAGATCCAGGTTGAATAAAACAGCATTAGGTGTGTGATTTCACTCTGCTCCACACACCTGCGTGCTCCAATCAGAGACACCAGAGGAACAGGTGATGAATGTGATGGGGAAGCATACGCAGGTGTGACATACAGAGCCGTGGGAATTACAGGACATTATTACTGTTGATATATTCTCAGCGATCAGCTGTTAGTGAAGAGCATGAAAACCTTACTGCACGTCGGTCAGCTCAACTTAGCTCGCTGGATAATTTACTTGTCAGCTTGAAAACATTTAACTTTAACAAAATGTTCACCAACACGGGTCAGTGTAGGTCACTGAGTCATCCTGCACACTAGCCCTGCCCCGCCCACCTGTGTTTATACACCTCTGCAGCCCCTCCTCCTTCAGCCGGGACATTTGTTCTAGCCTTCATTCATAAACTCGGCTTTCTAACATGCAGCTAAAGTTCAGTCTGCATGCTCGACCCACATACTCCTGGTAGCTGACGTGAAATACTGCTGTGCGTAAGGGTCGGGCGGGTGACCACGTCACCTGGTCATGGGGTAAATGCTGCGGCCGGGTTCAACTCTGACCTGAGGCCCTTTATTTCTCCCTCCCTGCTTTGCTGTCTGGTCTTCATTGTGCTATTAAATACAGACAAAAAAGTTTGTTCTCCTCCTTCCATCACCACCTTTGTTGCATGTAGAAAAGTGTCATATAGAACCAGTCGTTACTTTAATGGTCTGAACTAAACGGTCGGGTGGCGCCAACAGCGACTAAGAATTTTCTGGGCCAACAGGATTTGTGTTTCAGTCCCTGATAAACTGACCCATCCTCTAAAAAACAAAACCCAAAAACTATATTTACAAGATAAATGATCAGAAATAGTAACGACAACAAAAGCACAGGAATCATAGATCCAACGGGACAGGCTCGTTACAATGAAGGAAAACACTGAGCGACTGTTGAGGCCCTTATTAGTCCTACAAAACATAACAGAAATGTTACAATAAAACACAGAGGCCTTTATTGTCACGTCCATCGTACTGTGACTCCTCAGCACATTCATCTCCAATCAGCAGCTTCCTTCACTGACCCAATCACAGGTCTCAGGCCAGCTGTTGTACTCAGGTTTGGATTATTTGCTGAGGTTTTAGATCTCTGGACCAAAGCCTTTAAAAGGAAACAGTTTCTCAGAGGTTACATCAGTAAATATGATCTCACTGTTACAGTGATCATTCACATCTCTGATTAACCTCTGAAGAGACACATTTGGTCCTTAGCGACGCCTCTGTCACAGGCGTCTGTCAGAACAACAGCGTGTGTTTGACACAGTCCATCATGAAGAGAAGCAGTTTTTCTTCTGAATTAGTGAAATAACTGGTCTGTAAATTACAGTAACACGAGTGTCATTGTTAAAACACAGTTTATGAAACACTTAATTTGTTGTTAACTTATTGACAACGTAAACATTTGCTGGTTGCCACTGTAACTGATGACTGTGTGGTCACATGACTGAAAAGTAAACAAATATCACAAAATAAAGAAATGCCTCCAACTTGTGTTACGAGTAGTTAGTGTGCAGAAACACGGCTGCAGGGTCAGCCCTCCCTCCACAGTCGCTCATCAGGCTGGTCGCAGCGCGTTTGCCTGTCTACTGATGTCTGCATGAGCAGAAACACCAATTTGAGTGATGTTATGTAATTCAGGATTCAATCAATGTGTCAGTGTTTGTTACTTTGTTACATTCATTTTTTAACCACGTTATTTTGTTGTGGGATGAACTTCTGCAAACAACAACATATGGCAACAAAAAACAAAACTTGCAGTTGGAATCGATGGAGCTGTGAGATGATGGGATGTCGACTGGTTCACTAACCATTAACATTTGGGATATTAGGATAACAGTAGCGTGTAAACATAAGCAGTGCAAACACTTCCTATAACGACACATTTACAGTCTAGTTTGGGGAAAGCTGAGGAATTAGGGTGAAGAGACGGTGGATGTTTAACCCTCCCTTGGTTTGACAGCTCGCTCAGCCAGCGAGTTATGAATGATGTTCTTGATAGACTCCGCCCCCGCGCCTTCTAGGAAAGTGTGGTGATCTCCCTTGATGACGTGGACCGACACCTCGCCATCACAGACCTGAAGAAAGACGCAGTACACAGTTTGAACATTGGAAGGCTCAGACAGAGTTTATAGAAACACACACAAGCGCACACACGCACAGTGAAGATAAGTACTACAGACTGATGTAAATGTGCATCGGTACCTCGCTGAGCTTATAGTCAGCTCCCAGGTTTTGCTCATATTCGCTGCTGGTTTCGGCGCGCAGCAGCTTCACGCTGCCGTGGTATTTTGCAGTAGGTACATATGCATCAGCAGCCTTTAGCTTGTAGTAGAAGGCGGAGGCTGCAAAGTGCAGTGAGTCTCGGTCGATGTCCTTGTGAGCGGAGGTGATTAGGTCCACGGCCACACTGACGCGTGCATTCAGGTCTGACAGCGGGAGCAGAGTCTCCAAAAGCTGTAGGATGTAACCATGGAGACGACTGTAAGTTCATAGCAAACGTTACCGCGTGCTCGCGGAGATATTGTTGTTTTCAGAAAAGTAAGTGACACATAATTAATGAACATCACAGATCTTATGTATATGAAAATGCAAAATGAAGATGTTTTGATATTCAGGAGTTACAAATGTCAGCTTTCAGTGAGAAACTGTACGAAGGTTTGATTTAACCGCATGTTTTACTTTAGTCTCCATAACAGCTCCAAACATCACATCATTGTTGAGTCAAACCTGCACCACACACAGACTGTGCTGGAACAGCAGCTCCAGACTGTGTTACAGTCACCATCTTTACCTTACAGGCGCCGTGAGGCAAAAGCTCAGGTTGTGTGGCCTTTAACGCTGATGCCACATAAAGGAATACTTGTGTGTGAACCTGTGGGTCAGAGACAGTATACCTTGTTGTATTCAATGCCAGTGAACTGCTGGATGAAGGCACACAAGGCTTCAGTCTCAGCCTCAGACTCGTTGCCGGGTGTTAGCTTGGCTCTGTAGCTCTGCAAATCAAAAACACAGTTAAACCTGTTCACATGCAGATCATGTGACCAGAGCTCATCCTTCAAAACCAACATCACACACGCTATACAGCATATACATGAAATAAAGATGCGCGAGTGTTTCTCTGACCTGTGTGTACGCTGCCACATATGAATGTGAGCCATCAAAGAGAAACAGGAACTCCACAGGCTGATTCTGGGTCTGCAGCTGAGAGCACATTTCAAATGCTACACAGGCACCAGAAGAATATCCAGCGACTCTGTACGGGCCGTCCGGCTGCACCTGCCTGACGCAGCTCACGTAGTAGGCAGCCAGGGACTCAATGCTATCCAGAGGAGCAGCTGCAAAGGAAACACATGAGGGGAGTTAGTTTGGCTGCACAGTGACATAAACAGCTGATGCACAACATGTGAGTGACAAAGGTCTGAGAACAGAACCACAAACTTTTAAACTGTGAAACAAAGAAAACATGAAATCACATCAGGTCTTTGGTTTTCCTCAGGCCATTATGGAGGGAGCTGTATATGTACAAGTGTTTGTAGTTTCACCTTTGAACAGTCAGACTTTCAGCTTTAACACATTTTGCTGTTTAACAGTTACACACGTTTTGATACACATGATTGTGACACCTGGTGAGGACGCACACTCATCATTTGATGACAAGTAAGGACACGTAGTTTCCACGATGGTTCAAAGTGTTGATTTTGTGTTTTAAAGTTTTTCTCTGTGACTGTAAAGTCATTTTAATATGAGCCCCATTATGCTGACAAACCCACGCAGACGATGCACACAGCTCAGCAACACCAACAAGCCTGAAACTCAAATGACATGAAAAGTTATCCATGAGGCGCCAAAACACAACAACAGCTGCAGCAAAGGCTCTTTGTACTGTAAGATGAAGATCCTACAAAAGTAGAAGCCTCACAAACCACATGTAGACTGGTTGTGCAAACTCCCACAGACCCTGCAGTCGAGAGGATAACAAGCTGCTCCAGTGATCATGACCAGGACACAAACTGCTTCCTCCTGAATCAGAGGCCTGACTGACAGACACACCCTGGCATAGAGGAGGCTGAGGAGTGTGACAGTTGGAGCACACGCTCAGGTCTAGGTCTTTAAACAGGGGAACCACCACCCCAGTGTGCCAGTCCAGAGGCAGCATCCCAGAGCTTCACGCAGCGCCGTGTCAGCCAGGACGGCCCTGCAACACCCAGATCCTTCTCATCAGCCTCAGGTCTGTCCTAAATCCTAGCAGGAGCTACCACGACGCGTACCACAAAATGCATCGCACTGGTTCTTCCCAGTAGTTGGAACTGGTTGTCTGCTTGCCAATGAATCCTGCTTATTGGTTCCACTTGTGCTACAAATAGGACGAATTGTAGTGGGTTAGGGTTAGCTGGATATGTGCTGGATATGTGGTGGAGGGTAACTGCAGGAGAAGAAGCTAGTGGGGGAGTAGAGCAGGGGAGGATGTGGGTCCCCGGGGCCTGCTGGAGGGCAAGGGCCACGCCCGATGTGAGTAGCAGCAGGGCCAGCGCGCCCAGGAGCACATCTTTTTCGACCGTAAGGGAGACAGGAGGCCGACTCACTGCCTCGGCTAAATGGAGAGGGAATTTCAGAAGGGCCAGGGCACAAGCATGGACCTTTTTCAGCTGTAAGGGAGACAAGAGCAAGGTGTGACGTAGGTCCCCGGGGCCTGCTGGAGGTCCAGGTCCACGCTCGATTTGAGTAGCAGCAATGGCCAGTGCACCAGGAGCACATCTTTTTCGACTATAAAGGAGACAGGAGGCCGAACAGGTCTCTGACCCTTCAGCATAGACAGGTGGCTGAATGGGCCCCTTGGGCCCTCCAGCCGAGACAGACAGCTCAAACGGGTTCCTCTGACCCTTCAGCGGAGACAGACACCGAACCAGCATGTGTGGAGACCTCTGGCAGTGTGGACACTGGCTGGAGCTTAGTGGCACATTGGCTTGGCTCAGGCAGTGGTATGCAGTCCTCAGAGGGCTGAAAGTGTTCTCCAACACATCCAGCAGAGGACAGAGGACTCTACTAAAAAATCCGACTCTACTAACCTATCAGAGGCTGCTTAAGATCAGAATGCAATCATCTGCAGTTTTCTTCTTAATTAACAATAAACTTAGTGTATATGTACTCCTAAATTTGATGAAAGTGATAAATAATAGACAGCTCTCTCTCTCTCTATATTCTGACATTTAACTAATTCAAAAGATATTTCAATATTTATTTATCTAAAACAAAACAAGTTAGAATAGCCTTTATTGTCATTGTACAGAGTACAACGAAATTGGAGTGCCACTCCCTTGGTGCAAGTTTCAATAATAAATATAAATGTAAAATATAAAAAGTACAAAAAAACAATCGTAAGTACTCAAACAATAGTTTGTACAATATATACAGGATAGCAGCATTAATATAATGACAGTATGAATAGCAGCATAATATAATGACAGTGACGGTATGGAATAGGTTCAATTGTTTTTGTTCTTATTTACTACGGTGATAGCTCTGGGAAAGAAGCTATCCCTGAATCTGTTTGTCCTGGTTTTATGTGACCTGTACCGTCGGCCTGACGGTAATAGTTCAAACAGTTGGTTGCTGGGGTGAGAGTAGTCCTTGATGATATTGCCAGCTCTGCTGAGGTACCGAGAGTTTGCAGTGACCTCCATGCTGGGCAGAGAGCAGCCAGTGATCTTCTAGTTGCAAGTTCACTCTAAATTGATGTTTAACAGAAAAAAAAAATGTTTTTATGTTTTTTCCCTAAAGTGTATGTAAATATCTGGTTTCAGCTGTGAATATACTGCTGTGTATTGAAATTCCTCTTGTTTTGCATAGAAATATACTGAACAACATACAAAGCATAATATATAAAATAAAATCTACCTGAGTTTTTTCTTTGAAAGAAGCCACTTATGTCAATTGTTGTGTTCATCAGTACATAACTGAAACCGATTACAGTGCTTTGTTTAGCCGTGGAGGGAAACAACTGAAAATATGAAATAAACACACATGTAAGCTAAGACTCTCTAAAAAAACATCATTGTTGTTGTTCGGATTTTCATTTCCCCATTTGTTGATTCACTCCAAGAGCAAGTAACGTAATATGGGTCAAGTGATCAGTTTGATATCAATCTTTTGTGATACACCGTCATATTTACATTATTTGTACAGTATGAATGATTTGCTTTGGTACCTGGTCAAACTTAAGCTCTCCTCTGTCTGCCTGTCTACGCTTCTCCTGCAGCAGTTTCTCCCCCCTCGCTCACATGCGTAAGTGCTATGCTCAGTCACCCAGTGCCTGAGCTCAGATCATACCAAAATTAGGGTGATTTTACGACTGTGCGCTATGTGCTTCGAATATTGTGTGTAGTTTTTTGTTTTATACAGTTGGCAGTCAGGCATCAGTAACAAAATCACCAGGCTCACAGTAGACAGATTCACAAGAAATTCATTTGGGCTTAGAAGGAATAAAACAAACAGAATCCTTAATTAAGCTTGCGTTAGATTGCAAAATGGTCCCAGATGAAACAGTCTTAACAACACGAAATGCACAGTTCTTTTGTAAAGGTTCTTTTTATTTGGAAGGAAAAATAAGCACAGACAGAGTCCCCAGAAGTGTCCAAAAAGTGATTTATTAAACACACACAGTTATACAGTGTGGGAAGCCGGTCTTCGATCTTCTCTGCTCGTTACAGAAAGCTTTATAGCCTAATATGACGTCAGAACATTTCCTAGAACTCAGCTTCTCAGAAACCTAACACTTTCTCAGGCTTTATGTTCCCAGATATGGATGAGGGAAAACATCTGGTCTAAACAATTGTGTGTCCGAGTGTGCAGTTTGTGAGATTGTCTGTCCAGGCCAACAAAAGGTCGCTGTCCTCATCTGACTTTACTTTGGGCCGCCTGGAGCCACAGAGATGCTGGTGGTTTTTGCATAATAGAATATTACAGAGGAATGTGTCTTATTCTGCGTGCTCTGGAATACAAGATTAAGCAGATTTACTAAATGATAAATGATACATGATAATGGTGATGATCAACTGATACTAAGTGATGCAGACTAATGAAATAATAATGAAATAATGGCAGTGAAATTACATGTTTTTCTTGACAACTCCTCCTCTTGGGCTCGCTTGCGAGCCCAACTTACACCAGGATTTGTCTCACTCCTCCGTCCAGCCTACAATCTCCCTCAAAGGCATCATGGACTCCGGCGCAGCTGAACCTGCTGAGCCTGAGCTCAGGGCTCTCTCCAGCATCTTTACTAAAAGCCGCCGGACCAGAGGGATGAGACAACATCCAATCATCAATATGACAAGAAAAACAACAAAAGAAAACATGGCAGACATAACAACACTCTTCCATTGCCCAAAGACAGACGTGAACCAGTCTCCCGGTCCAGTGTTCACACCTGATTGCTCATGCATGGTTTTAGATAACATTTTCAGACTCTCAAGCGCCCTAGTAACCGTACCGTCTGGTGCAGTATTGTTGGGTATGAACGTGCAACACATGTCCCCAAACATGGCACAGACACCACCTTTCTCAGCCAACAACATGTCCAGGGCCATTCGATTCTGGATTCCCATTAACGACGTCGGGCCTAATTGTTCCGCAAGGCCTTCTACCGCGTCCCTAGTGAGATTAGAGAGTCTCAACACATTATAATGGACATAGTTAATGCGATCGACATTTTTATTCGGAGTTATCCATAGAAACACACTTTCAAAGCCGGCCGCTATCTGATTAACTAACTTATACTCATCTGGAACTCCCCTGGGAACTCCTATTGAGTCAATCCAGGTTGGCGAGTCCCATCTTGGGTCATATTTGTGCATACTGTTGCGAAATCGATCAACTTCAGACCAGACAAAAAACAACGGAGGCTCCGGAAAAGTGCAATCAAACGATGAGTTTTATTATCACAGGAGAACAACCAACCGTCAGCATACAGAATGGGTTGCTCTGACAAAAATACACTGGGTTCTGGTTTTATAGGATAACATATCACACCTACGTCAATACAGTTCAAAAATACAGGGTGACAGATGGACAAAAGTTCAATTCGTGCAAACAAGGGTACATCACATATACTTTTAATAACTATAAACTGACATATAACTTCTCCTTTCTTCATTACTTGCCTTTTAAGGTAATAAGATGTCATCCACAGATGTCATCCAGGATGCCAGCGGGTTTTCAATACCTGGGCCCTGTGCTTCGTACGTCGCTTACTACATCCAAGATCAAATGAAACATCCAAGACCAAATCATCGCGCTAACTCTGAGCTCGCTATTCCGGTTCCCCGAACACACCTGTTGTTGACGATTAGTATAGCTGGATGAAGTAATGTGAGATCACTGGGTGGCCCAACAGGGGCTACGCATCGATAGTAGAAACATTGATCGGCAACCCTTTGATTGGTCGGCGAAAATGTCGAAGGAGCGCGCTCGGTATTTTTCGGCAGCAGAGCAAGAACTCTTGAGTGAGGGATTTCAGGAGTTTCAGAGTTTAATTAAAACGCAAGGGAACACTGCAAAGGCTGCAAAAGCAAGGAGAGAGGGCTGGCAGAAAGTTGCTGACAAATCAAACTCGTAAGTAATTCAATAATAACAATAATAAGGGAGTGGATTTATATAGCGCTTTTCAAGGCACCCAAAGCGCTTTACAATGCCACTATTCAGTCACTCTCACATTCACACACTGGTGGAGGCAGCTACGGTTGTAGCCACAGCTGCCCTGGGGCAGACTGACAGAAGCCAGGCTGCCATATTGCGCCATCGGCCCCTCTGGCCAACACCAGTAGGCGGTAGGGTAGATTTATCATATCACACCATATTATCCAATATTATATTACATTATATTATATTATAATATGTTATATTATATCCCCTTTCACATTAGAGCCACAACAGGACCCACTAGAACATGGGAACAAGTAAAAGTGAAATATAAGAATATTCTACAGAATGGTAATATTTATCACTTATATTGCTTGTCGTCTCTTGGAAAGAGACCCTGGAATACTCTGTTTGTTTGTTCATAACAGCAACCAAGAAAAGGGCAGAGCAAAAAAAAAGACAGGTGGTGGTCCTGCACCCCCTCGTCAACAAGTTGGTTAAGTAAATAATACCCTCACGGGAAAATCGATATCTCTCTATGAGCACACTGTCGCGCTGAGCTAAAGGATCCTGTCTGTCCCGCAATATACGCTGAATTCTGAGGACTCTCCTTATCAATCTTGCACCTTCCGCAATGGGTTGCTCGCGTAAACGGACAGGATATGACTGCGACAGACTTCCCAAATCCACCTTCGCTTTTATAGCCGTGGTCTCTCATCTTGATTACACGAAGTAATTTACAATTACTACTCTGAAATATGAATTACATCTGTAATAATCACATACATGTAATAGAATGTTAATAGTACATTTCCCTTTTTTAGGGAATGACCTGTATGTATCTGTGTGAAATCAATAAAAGGATCAAGTGCTGCATTATCTTTAGTTACATTGATGTTATTTATTTATGGTGAAACAGTGGTGGAATATCGCTGTTGCTTTCGTATGAATGACGCGGACATACCTGCGTGGCCGCGATCTAATCCTGTTTACATAAAGTAAACCTGCTCCCCAGCAGGTTTACGCTTACGGCTCTGTTGCTATGACAGCAAGTCCCGGATGGGCTTCGGGGAACCGAACGATCCAGGATCACGCGAAATCGTCAACAATCTCATCCAGCTAACTCACTTAGCGCGGTACGAAGAACAGGCCCCTGAGTGCTCATGCATGGTTTTAGACAAAGTTTTCAGGCCCTGCAGAGCTCGGGTTACTGAGCCACCTGGGGCAGTATTATTGGGGATATACGTGCAGCACATATCTCCAAACATCGAGCACACACCTCCCCTCTCTGCCAATAACATGTCAAGCGCCATCCTATTTTGAACTCCCATCAGAGAACTTGGACCCAATTGTTCTGCGAACCCCATCATGGCGTCCCTGGTTAGGTTAGAAAGTCTCAGCAGATTGTAATGAACATAGTTAATGCGGTCAACATTCTTATTAGGTGTTACCCAAAGGAATATACTCTCAAATCCTGCAGCTATCGGATTCACCAGCTTATATTCGTCTGGAACTCCCCTAGGCGAGTTCAGGCGAGGATCATAAGCATGTGTACCTTGGGTCCCTCTTTTGACCAAAACATGTCTCAGACGTCTGGCGGCTAGAGTACGTGTGTTGCGTTGTGGAATAGCCTTTACCTGATTCCCAATCAGCATGAGTGGAGCTCCTAATCGCACCATCGCACATGTCCCTACGCTTCCTATAGGAACATGAACCAACAGAGTATTTTCCCCACAATAATAATAGAGCCCACTTCCTGCCCAGGTTCCAATTACCGTGCTAGGGCCGCTTACATTGTTGGTGGTTCGTCCCTGAAGTGTGACGGCACACCAAGTTGGATCGATCTCTCCCACCTTGTACTTTTCATTATCAGTAGAGAACTTAAAACATGCATAGTTATCTTGTTTTGGCATAAATGGTCCCACTGTTGTCTGACACTTTCCATCTACTACTGGCTCCTGTACATTTAATGACGTCACACAAATCTAACATGAATGAGCTGGTAGACCCTTTAACATAGTTCAACTCTATGCCATTATTTCTGCTGAGACATTCATCACCTTTACCTGACCCCTCGCGCTTTTGTCTTTCTAGCGATCCTGTTTTAGGACCTACAGTCTCAGGAACTGCTGGGCTGGACTGGCCTCCGTGTTCAGACAAGGGGTCCGGAGTGCCTTGCAAAATACAGACAAAAGACAACAGAGCCATGGTTACTATTATCGCATATAATACACATGTAGTTGTAAGGAACATTTTAATACGTTTCTTCCCATTACGTGTCTCTGATTCGGTTGTTTGCATCATGTTATATAAACTTTGTATTCTAGACTTGTTATATAGATTTTAGATTCTGGACTGAAACTCCCCTCTTTGTGGAGCCTTTAACTTATCACTGCCCCTTTCTGATGGCGTGACGACCTTCTCCGCTGCTGCTCTTCTTTCTTCAGCCTTCCAGGTGGACTACTGAATGGCCTGTTGCACAGGTGAGAGGGTTTATTCTGCCTCTGTTTGTTGACACCTGTGTTGGTTGAAGCCTCTTCCTCAACCAAGCTCTCATGTGCTGGTGCACACTGCGACCAGTGATACCAGGTGTCGCCCTTCCCTTTCAGTTGGACTGCTGTAGTTGTCCTGGCAACGACCTCGTATGGACCAGTCCAGCGTGGCTCCTTCCACTTGCGTTTGAGCACCTTCAGCCACACCACCTTTGCCTCCGGGGTCGCCCTGTCCACAGCGTGTAATCCAGATGTGACCTGTTTGCGAAACTGGAGATTCTTGCCACCCCTGTGGTCGCTGTGTTACTGGAATGTTCTCCTGTAAAGGATAGAAAACAAAAAGCCTCTCTCTGGTACACCTCACTAATCTACTGTGTTCATCTAATGTTCCCTTAATTATTCAAAGTTGGTTCAAGATATCATGTTCTGGGCTCTATCCTTTATATTAACTTTACTTAATCTAAATGCTCTTTATGTGTGTAAAGAGTTTATCTTCTAACCAGGATTCAGTTCATTTTAATCCTTCAACTTAAACATGAAAATAACAATGTCTGCCTCAGTTTTACCATATCTAAATCATCAAACACCCCAAAAGTCCTAAAATGATCCTAAACCCATTTCAACTTAAACCTTAAATCCCCCCTTTATTTTGACACATTTCATGTGTCAAAATAATGTACAAAACTAAAAATGCTCAGTTTTCCCCACTCATGATCCAATCTATGTCATGAAAATGAACTTAAAACAGAACAGTCATCAGTCATGTGCTTAGCCTTAGTCCAGTCTTTACCTCAGTGTCCAGTTGGTCCAACCTTAGTTCAGTTCGTCCGTCCAGTCACCGTCCATTCATACGTATTCACACCAGGTATTTCCTCTTTCTTGCCGAGACAACAAGAAACTGTTCCTCTTTCACAGTTGCGAGTAAACATAACTAACCTCTCACCTATAAATGATTCTCTCTAACTAAGTGTGTGTGTGTATATATGTCGTCCTCAAATGCTCTCTCATCTCACCCGTTGCACTTCTGACCTTCCACCAGACCAGAGGCTCATCAAATAGCCTCGTCTAACCTGCTCCTCAGAATAACTTAGACTCTGCTTTCATTAATGCAAACTTTCTGCAACTTAGTCTTTCTGAAAGACACACACTGTTTAAACCTCTGAATGCAATATCAATGCTGCAGATTATATTATTAATGCAATGGTGACGATGACGATTATTTAACAATAGCAGTAAAATAATTTCCCTGCTCCACACGCCCTCTCTCGACCTCTGGTACACCAGAGGTCGCAATACATTGTGTCCTCGCTCTGACCCTCTCTTGTGGTCCATCCGGCCTCGGGCCTCCAGGATCCTCACCCCCTGTGGTCGCCGAGATCTTCTGCAAAGGAAACAAAACACCTTTTCCTGCATCTCCCTAACTTATCATAGTTGGGACTCTTTAATCAAAAGCCTTATCCTAATTATGTTCTTGACTTATAGACTTGTATTTATATATATTCTTCAACGTTACTCATCATTTTACCACTCTCTTAAAACGCTGACACTAACTTCATTTTAAAACCTCACATTTCCTATGTTATAACCTGTTTTTGATATAGCCTTTTTATTTCATTTTGCTCCTTTTAATGTAACAATACCTTATAATTCTAGTTTATCAGACTTAATCAAAACCTATGCTTTCCTTCCTTTGGTCCTTCTTTAAATCAGAACATTTTGTCTTCTGAAAGTTTTATTTCTGCTTCTGCCAACATGTTTAGTTAACGAGCTCGACTGGACAGAAACAATCACAACTGCTGAACCTGCACTGTGCTCATGGTTAAAATTCCACAACATTTTGTCTTCTGAATATTGTATTTTTGCTTCAAAACTGCTTCTAGCACAACAAGAGTCAGCGGAGGCTGGAATGACAACAACAACAACAATCTTGTGCTTAACATAAAACATTTACCATTTAACATAAAACAAAAAATAACACAAGTAACAAAAATAACACAAGTAACTTAAAAAAGCTTCAGTCCACATTTCAGTTTGTTGAGCTCGCTGTTGCTCCAGAGGAGGCCCTCAGCTGGCCGGGCTGGAGCCGAGGCCCCGGGGATGCTGCTACGTGTCTGAGGGCAAGTGCTCTTTCAGCCTGCACGTCTGCCCATTTGCGGTCCTCACTTCTCTCCGAGTCCATCGGTGAGGAGTGTTGCATCTGGTCCAGCAGCATACTCACAGTATATATGGGCTGCTGCTGCTGCAGAGGTGTGCTGGCCTCTGAGCGCTCTGTCTGTGTGTAGATGGAGCAGAGCTGGAACAGCTTCTCTCTGGTTTCCTGAGGGGGGGGATGCTCCATGTCATCCAGGACTAGCTGGATCAGGTGAGGTGTGCTGATGCAGGGGGCATCCAGACATGCAGAGAGAAGCTGCTGCCACCTCAGCTTGATGCGGTCGATGAAAATCCTGTCCTTCATTCTGGCTTTCTTCTGCAACCTTGTCTCAAAATGATATTCAAATTTGTTGTTGTTGCAGAGGAAGACTTCTGAAATCCATGCAGAAATATAGAAACACCTGTGACCGTTGGGCTCTTTGCTGAGCAGCTTCAGTTCCACAAAGAGCTTCTCCAGGAAGAGGTGAATGAAAGACGAAGAGTTAAGCATCTTTAGCAGGGGCAGCCAAAAGCGCAGGAAGGTTTGTGGGACTCTGGGCTCAGTGGGACTGGCACTGTCAGATGTTGCACAGCCTAATGCTTCCAGCTGCTCCATGGTAGGAACAAGAAAACCGTCTTCCAGCAGCACATCAATCAACAGCTCCCTGGACCCCAGTGCAAACTGCTTGATCTCACCCAGCAACGAACTCATGTCTGCTAAGGGGGCCTGCCACAAGCTCTTCCCCTTGTCTTCAGGAGACCCATCATCAAAAGCTTGGTACTGGTCCTTCTGAAAAGAGATCAGCAGCTCCCGAGCGTTTCTGCAGGCATCCACTTCTTTCTGCCTGGCAACGAGCTGCTCATCGGGGCCTCCTCCCAGCTGTCTGGACCAAAACTCCTGCTGGAGCCACTCCAGGGCCACCTTACATCCCTTTCGGCACCATTTCAAAGAAGGAAGAGTCCCACGCATGATTTCGTGCCTCAGATCCACCACCCACTCGGGGATGTTCAAGTTTCCAGCCAGTTGCCTCAGCGGCTGGGCCTTTCTCCCCTGCTGGCGATCCGTGATAAGATTAACAAATCTTACCAGGGCCGTCCCGTACATCAGGGTCAAGTCATCTCCGGTAAGCTGTCCGGACCGGTCCCGCACCTGGCAGCGCACGAGGTCTGCTGTGCAGTCCACGGCCACGGGAAAACTATCAGCGCACCTGGCCCTCCAAGCCGATATCCTCTCTAACGCAAACCTCTGCAGAGAGGAGTCCATCGAGTAAAGGTAGTCCCGAACCTGATCCCACTCCGCTTTGTTAAGCCAGGCTACCACATGGCGTGTTTTCTCAGAGCCCTTTTTATTCATTGTGCGCGCTCCGGACCTCACGCTCAATCTCTCACTCACCGGGAAAAGCCGCTCGCCTCACGCAGAGACCACTCGCAGATTTATATGACAGAGGACCGCGTTCAGAGCTTCGAGTTTTACAGTTGCTTGTCGCACAGCAACCAGGAAATGACGCTAACGTTTCTTCGGCTTCGTTTGTGGCTGACGTTCACCCTGCGGGCACGCTGACGCCACCTGCTGGATTGGAGGATGGAGCGATGGTTCTACAGAGCGCTTATTTACATGATGCTGGTCATAAACGAGCTTTCTTTGGCTATGGTCATTGGCGTGTCCAGCGGGGTGGCCTGGGGGGGCACAGGCCACCCCCCCAACCAGACTGGCCACCCCAGGTGCCACCCCAAAGGCAAAACAATAAAATTCAATCAAATATCAAATGTCCGATTATGTTTTCACGGTGACGCTCAGATATCCGAGTGTAAGTGAATGCAGCATCGGCTTCTGCGCTATGTGCATCACGTTAGCAAAGGTAGGAGAGCCAAGCACGAAAGACGTCACTGCAGGAAACAATTTTTCGGTGAAAGAAAATGAGGACAGAATAAATGTCCCGGTAAGTAATATTAAGTTTGTTGAGTTTAGTAAACTTCGGCGAAATTAGAATACCAAGGAAAAAATAACACTTAAAGAATTATTGCAGCCGTGGAATATTTCAGACAGTATGCTACAGAGGGCAGCTAACATAAGAGTTATGAGTTATAAGATGTAATCTAAGTCGTAACATTGCTGTATGGAGCTGCAGATTTGGTTGCAGGTTAACATAGCTGGACTGGCCATCGGGCTTATTTGACTTATTTTTTATTTTTTTTGTAACGGCATGAACAATGAGAGGTGGTGGATTGGCCAGATGCAGGTCGATGTGTAGAAATAACTCCGTTGTTTGGTGGTGGCTATGGCGGGGCTTCCACAGAGGCAGCAGGTGGATGAGGGAAGGGGAGGCAGGAGGAGAGCCCCGAGGCAGCCGCCAGTCCGAGTGTCAGGTGAACTGAACTTCAGGTAAGAAGTTATGACCTGCAGTCTATCTGGGTCAGATATGAACTAAGTTTAGGTGGAGTTTATTTTCGTTGTGCTGACTTTTTACTGTCAGTTGCAATAACTCATACTGCGTTCTAGCCAGCTTGGAGTTTTTATACAGCTGTTCGGTTGCTATGATGTTACTGATAGTGAACTTTATTTTATTCATAAGGTTAGTTAGTAGAGTTGCCAACGGCTCCTTAAAAAAATGGAATGGTCCCTCAATCAGAGAAAATATTACACGTTTCGTATTGAGCTGAGAAGAGACGCAGTTTGTCCCGAACTTCAGCTAGAATGGAAAAAGACACAAAGCTGGATTTATTCTGTCTTTACACTGCACAGCTGCCTCTTCTCTCATCCTCCCTCTCCTGTTGCTACTTCAATCATGAAACTGATCGATGATCAGCTGATCGGCTTTTCTCTCTTGTTTGTTTATCGCCCACTTTGCGCCAGAAAGACGAAACCAGCAGATGTCGCGCTAAACAACAGCAGCACGTTTAAGCTTGATCGGCTGTTGTTAGAATTTATTTAATATTAATTTCTAGTATCAGCTGATGTTTGCTGGAGCCACAGCTGTAAAGCTGCTGGTCATGATGTCGGTTTGGATATCTGGTGAGAGGGAAACGTGAAGACCACCCACCAGGATCCTTTTTTATGTAGCTGACAGCTGGTAACTGTGCAGGGGCGGGTCTAGCAAAGTTTTGCCAGGGGGCCAGGTAGGGCATTAACAGGGAAAGGGGGCACAAAGAAATACTTTTCTTTCCTATTCTCATTTAAAATATCTAGCTTTTATTAAATAATTATCTAAATCTTACAACCAAAGTTTTTATCTGACGTAAAATGTATAGAAATCATACATATACCAAAAAGACTGTACATCACTGTCACAACAGGGTTTGTTTTCATTCAAAGGCTTTATGGCTTTAATACCTGGTGGGTCGGTCTGTAGTCAAAATGCCCGATTTTCTGTCCCAGTCCAGCCCTGCAGGTTATACTGGCAGTGTCACCATGCCAGCTGAATGTATTTCATCATCAGCCAGTGTTGTTCTTTATCAATATTACCAAAGTTTACCATAAGGCAGCATAGAAAGTATTTACTTGCTTTCAGGTTTTATTCAAATATTAGTCTTTTCAGTTGTTTCTCCACTTTTTTCCTGTTTCAAAATCAAACACCAGTTTGTGAGAAGATTATCTTCTTTTTTTTTAACAGGCAGAGAAAGTTTTGCATTGGAATGGCTAATTTGTCAATTGTTTGCTACAAATGTTCGTATTTTAATATTCAAAAATGTTTTTGCCCAAAACATATGTGCAGTATATGTCAGTAAAAATACTATGCAAATATTGCTGTCCTTGAATGCTGAGTAAACACTGACAAAGCACTGATTGTATCTCTTGTACTTTATCAATGCAGTATCTAAAAACTTTGCACCGTAGTGGTTAAAATCTCATTCTAATAAGAGTTAAAAGTGCATTTGGTTATTAGGTTTATAGGATTATTGAATTATGGTTAAGGGTTGGTAGAATTTTTTTTTAAAAACATTATCTGCCAATTAAATCTGCCACCCTTCTCCAAATCTGTGCCCCTACCTGGCCCCCCCAACAAAAATTTTCTAGACACGCCACTGTACCTGTGTAGTTGGTGCACTGTCCCACAACATCACTCATGCTCAAGATTTACACAGGGCCAGATACCTACATTCAAGCTACCTTCTCGTAACAGCACAGTGATACAGAATTTTAGGATTTGTTTTAATAATGCACAAAAGTATTACAACTTAACTCTTAAAAATGTTAATCAAGAAACTGGGTTTTATGACGTGCAGCATGTCATAGCACGTAAAGCACGTGCAGTGCTTTAATTTGCTTCTCTTGCTATCTATGCATTTTTTCTCAGTAGCCGATTTCTGATACCTTCACAGGTGTTGAATAAACAAATGTTTGACCCTCACACAGAGCGGCTGTGCACGTCAAATAATGAGAAGTGCCACAACTTCCAATGTGTTAATAATGGACTGGATTTATATAGCGCTTTTCAAGGCACCCAAAGCGCTTTACAATGCCACTATTCAGTCACTGGTGAAGGCAACTACGGTTGTAGCCACAGCTGCCCTGGGGCAGACTGACAGAAGCGAGGCTGCCATATCGCGCCATCACCAGTAGGCGGTAGGGTAAAGTGTCTTGCCCAAGGACACAACGACCAGGACAGAGAGCCCAGGGATCGAACCGGCAACCTTCCGGTTACAGATGTGCTTCCCAACTCCCTGAGCCACAGTTGCCCTCAACTTCACTTGCAGCACAGGTGGTGGACTTTAAAGAAGGGTAACAAGATTGAATACACGGTTGTGCAACAATGCTGATGAAGTGAAGAAGCTTCTCGGATGAGAGGTGAAACGTCTTCAAGCAACTTAAAGAAGTCCAGATGCTTTTCTTTACAAGCTCCTTTGACTACAATGACCTGAATGACTGAGAACCTTCACAGACAACAATGCTGATTCTGTAGTTTATTGTATGACACCGTTATGTTTCCTTTACATGAACTGTGGGCAGTAGTAGCACTGATGTTGGTCGCTATGGTATTTGTAACTGTGGGTGTTCCTGTAGGGCTACGCGTGAGAATTCACAAATGTGCTGTTGCAACTTCCTCAAAAGCTGCAGTTGCTGCAGCCTCTGAGAAATGCTCACAGATTGATAGGTATGTTATGGAGCCTCGCAAGGCACATTGAAGAAAAAAAATTTGAACATGTATTTTGCGAGATGAAGATAGTGCTCAGTGGAAGGGGAAACACTCGTGGCTAGGTGTACTTTGATCTGGTGGTCTTTGTTGCATTCATTAACAACCAGCTGCAGTACTCTGTACAGCTTTACAGGTATTGATGGAAGCATGATAAATGCAAAGAAAAAAACTCTCAAGATCTTGCAAAACATTTGTGGGATCTTGCAAAAGTAAGTTTTGACAGAATTTGTTCTGTTTAGTGTGGTGCACAATAGCAATTTTCTAAGATCACACTTTAGCAATAAATTGACTTTGTGAAGTCCTTTATCATTCTTATTGTCATGGGCATATCCTATTATCTTTTTTCTATACATTAGATTTTATTTGTTGTCCCGTATACCAATTTGTCATTCTTTGTGAAATGCAGATGCATAAAACAGTTCTATGCAAAACATGCATGCTACTTTCATGCTGCACATTCTACAACAAACACTTATTTTGTCGTGAATAAAACTTATAACTAAAAAATTAAAAAACAACCCTCTTAAGGTAAGGAAATCACAAAAAGTTTAATCTATGCCTCTGGACATACATATTGTCAGTGGAAGAAACTCATCCATCCTCCTGACCCGCTTCTTGAAGATGGGAATCACCACCTCGGTCCGCCAATCCAGAGGTACCCCTAATCTCCATGCAACATTGTAGAAACGTGTCAACCAGGACAGCCCTATAACATCCAGAGCCTTCAGTTACTCAGGGCAAACCTTTTCCACCCCAAGGAGTTGTAGTTTATTACAATAAAAACAGTCAAAACAGCACTGGTCAGAAGGCAACAAGAATTAAAATATTACAATATAAAAATAAATGCTAAAAATAAAATTCTAGAAAGAATTCATGATGCACGAGAATGTGTGAGAATACAGATGGGGACCTCTGCCAGGCGCTCCAAGTGCACCCTCACGTTTAGGCACCCCAGATCTGTCCAACATCCTTTCCTACGACCTGATCCAACGCACCACCAGGTGTTCATCAGTTGACAGCTCAGCATCTCTCTTCACCCAACTCTCCAGAACATACAGCCACAGATCTGATGATATGATTACAAATTCAATGACTGTTCTCGCCTCTATGCAGATGCTCCATGTTTATCTCTGTAAGAAAGTTGTGGAGGAGAATCTGTTCCTGTGTGGTGTGTGATCGTAAGCTCTGGATTTTCCTGTCGAACTTACCTTTACAATGGAGATTCACCCTATAGCTGTCAGTGATCATGGTCCTGTATCTTTAACACTAATGCACAAGAATAATACTACGCCAAGAAAAAACTGGAGATTTAATATATCACTACTTAAAGATGAAGACTTTATTAAATATTTTAAAAAAGAGTGGACTTCATATTTGGACTATAATGACACTCCCGAAACATCAGCTTCTGTTCTATGGGAAGCAGGGAAAGCTGTGATGAGAGGTAAAATAATTTCTTTCTCATCACATAAAAAGAAAAAAGAAAACAAAAATATTCAGGAAAAAAACATCAAATCACTAGAAGAAGCCTACGCGTCCCACCAAGATCAGGAAACATTGAACAAAATACGCAAAACAAAACTAGAATTAAATGAGATAATTGATAAAAAAAAAAAAAATTCTTAGTACAAAGACTACACCTACAAAATTATGAACATGGTAATAAATCCGGTCAATTTCTAGCAAACCAGCTAAAAATAAATAAAGAAAAAACAACTATATGTGCTGTTCAAGATTCATCTGGGAACACAATATATGAACCGATACAAATAAACAGCATTTTCAGGGATTTCTATAAAATGTTGTATTCACCACAAATAAACCCATCTAAAAAAGAAATTGATCAGTTTTTGGACAACATAGCTCTTCCAAAATTATTGGACACTCAAGCAATGGCACTGGATTCACCACTGACACCAGGTGAACTCCAGGAAGTCCTGATAAGTATGCCCAATAATAAGGCTCCAGGTCCAGACGGCTTTCCTGCAGAATTCTACAAAGAATTCTGGTCGATTCTAGCACCAGTTTTCTACAGAACGTTGTTGGAAATTAAAGAAAAGGGCAGACTTCCATCAAATATGAATTCTGCAAACATTAATCTCCTGCTAAAACCAGGCAAAGACCCTGTATATCCCTCAAGCTATCGTCCAATATCCCTTATAAACTTAGACCTTAAAATAATCTGCAAAGCTCTCTCAAAGAGACTGGAGAAAATAACCCCCCTCTTAATTCATCCTGACCAAACTGGTTTCATAAAAGGTAGGCACTCATCAACAAATACACGTAGATTACTTAATTTGATAGACTACTCATACAGTAAAAACCTAGAAACTACAATATTCTCTTTAGACGCAGAAAAAGCATTTGACAGAGTTAACTGGAAATTTCTATTTGCAACTTTACACAAATTTGGTTTTGGATCCTCTTTCATAAACTGGTTAAAATATTATATAATTCCCCAACAGCTTGTGTTAGAACAAATGACCAGACATCCTCCAGCTTCTGTCTCTTGAGGGGCACCAGGCAGGGATGCCCACTCTCCCCTTCACTGTTTGCAATTTTTATTGAACCACTAGCAGCAGCAATTAGACAGAATTCAGTAATTAAGGGCATAAAATGCAAGAACGTGGAACATAAAATCAGCCTTTATGCGGATGATGTGTTACTCTTTCTCCAAAATTCACAAACCAATATCTCTGGGGTGATTGAATTGATAAACTCTTTTGCAAGAATATCAGATTACTCAATTAAATGGTCAAAATCTACAGTCCTACCGATTAATTGCTCCCTCCATAATTCCTCTTCTACACCACTGCAATCAGGAAATATAAAATATTTAGGTATTAATGTTTCTCCCAAGCTTGCAGATCTAACTAAATTAAACCATATCCCACTTTTAAAGAAGGTAGAAGATGATCTGGCTAGATGGAAATGTCTACCCATATCACTCATGGGAAGGGTTGCCGCTATAAAAATGATGGTCTTACCAAAAATAAATTATTTATTCTCAACGATCCCAACTAAACCGCCACAAGATCAGGTTCAGATCTCTAGATTCATGTATGTCCAAATTCCTTTGGAAAAATAAACCCCCACGTATAAAGGAGGAATAGAACTGCCTAACTTTCAGCACTACTTCTTAGCCAACAGGCTTCAGTTTATCTCAGGATGGCTAAAACATACCCTCTTAGATGAACCTTGGCTAGATGTAGAACAAGCACTTTGCAATAATCTAGAGATCTCAGACCTACCATTTATCAGCTCAAACATCCAACGACATGAATGCTTTAAAAGCATCAACATCAGCTCTTCTCTGACAGCATGGTGGGAGTTTCTAACATTGACGGCGTCTTCATTAATCCCATGCAAACGTACACCTATCTGGAACAACCCTGACATATTACAAAACAATAATATGATAAACTTTTCAGATTGGAGTGGTAAAGGAATCAAATATTTAGAACATATACTAGAAGGAACAGAATTTATTTCATTTGACAGACTAGTTACACAATATGGGATCAACAAGAAAAGATTTTTAGAATATCAACAAATTAAATCCATAGTAAAAAAGAAATTTAAACCGGGTCAAGTTGAACTACAAACACCACCAAGTGTGGTTCAATTTCTTACTCTTAAAACCCCCAAATTACTATCCAAAATATACAGAATGCTTTCTAAAACAGATGAATCAATATCACTTCCTATTGCAAAATGGGAAGCGGATTTATCAGTTAACTTAGACCTAAACTTCTGGTCTCAGATTTGCTTAAAAACCTTTCATCTAATTAGAAATCCCAGTCTTCAATTAATTCAATACAAAATATTACATAGAGTGCACTATACAGGTCATCGGATGTTCAAGATGGGCTTTACGTCTACCAACAACTGCTCACACTGCCAAACCAATTCACCGGACAATTATATCCACGCTCTTTGGTTCTGTCCACCAGTTCAGAAGTTTTGGCGCGAGATATGTGAAGACTTATCGAAGTGTCTGAAATGTAACATTCCAACTTCCCCCTTAGTGTGTTTGTTGGGCAGCTTAGATAATGTCACTTCAGAAAAGAATATCGCCCATATGGTTTTCACTACCCTATGCATAGCCAAGAAAACAGTCCTCATGAACTGGAAAAATAAAAATAATAATTCTAACCAATATAGAAATTATCTATTAGATTACATTAGTCTTGATACAGCCTCTGCCACCACATCAGATCAATTGCTCTGGGCTCCATCACCTAGTGGGGGTGGGGGGTCATAGTTTGGTCCCGCCTTCACTGTTGTGATTGGTGTGGGGGTAGGGACAGGCTTAGGGCGTCGGGGGGTTCCCCGGAGGCATCTTCCTTGGGGGGCTCAACCCGGGGTAGCGGTCATGTCCGGTTAGGGGCTCTGTTGGCTCTCAGGTGACTGTTTCCTCGCGGCTGCGTGCAGCGGGGCTAGGGGAGGGTCTGTGCTGACGGACGTGGGTTACTGACCTGGTAGCCTGGCTGCCCCTGGGTGGGTCCGGGATGGGCGTGAGGTTCTGGGGGCGCTCCGTCTCTGGGCTGGGGCCCGGGCCGGGCCTCGGGGGCTTGAGTCCTGGTTGGTGTGTTGCCGGGGTTGTTGGCGGGTGGGTGCATGGGGGCCCATCCCTGGAGCAGGGTGCCGCCGGTGCATCGAGCCACCTGGGGGGCTCTTCAAGTGGTGGGGGAGATTGTCACATCTTGCAGGAACTTTCCTCTCTTCAGGAACTCTCTCTGCAGGAGGGGGAGATACAGGAGAGGTGGAGGAAGATCTCAGCCTGTGTGTTTATTGTCTTATGTAGTCTGGAAGATGAGTGGATGGTGGGGTGGGTGCAGTTTTCTCTGTGGTGGGGTTGGGTGGACTGTCCCGGGCTCTGTGGGGCCGGGAGGCGCTGCTGCACTGGGCCCCGGTCTGGATGGGCCTGGGCCCCCTTTCCCTGGCGGGTCGCGGAGTGTGGGAGTGCCTACTGGGGTCAGCGGGGGAGCTGGCCCCAGGGAGGGGTTACCTGCCCCTCCCTTCCTTCCCTCCCCATCTCCAGCTGCCTCTCTCTTCCCGCTCCACCACAACCACCCACACATGCAGGACCTTGGAGTAGGGGTATGTCACCAGGGTGCAGAGGAGGCTACCCCCCCCCCCCCCTCTGTCCCCTTCTGGCTGCCTCTGCCTCAATTTTATCCCACAACTTAGACATTCACATTACTCACACTCTCATTACACATACATATAGGATCTTGGGGGTGGGCACGATACACGGAATCCAAATTACCATCAGGGTGTACACCTCACCCCTGGCGTTGTTGCCCACCTCTCAATTTTAAATACACGTAGACATTGAGGGCTAGCAGGAGGGACTATGCGCTTACCTGCTGCTCTCTGGCAGGTAGCTCCATGCCCTCCTGGGTTTTAAATGCACCTTAGAACACACATGCATCAACACTACAATGAGCGGGTGGAGGGAGGTTTGGAGTCGTCTCTCACCCCCGTTCTCTGCGGCCTGCTGGAGCGGGGGGGCTAGGTGGAGGAGTTGGCCTTCCGACTGCGGTCTGGAGTGTGGGGCCTTCCTGCTGCTGCGGAGTCGGGGCGGTCTGCCTCCCCCCACCGCAGGGAAAAGGGTAACACCACCTGGGTCTGGGTGCAGTTCCCCCCTCCAGGGGCAAGGGTACCTAGACCCGGTTCGTAGAGTACGCTTGGGGAGTGTGATCGTGTGTACAGCGTCTCTTCATGTCTGTCTCCACGTTGGTTGAGTGTGGAGTAAGTGCATATGAGAGCATGAGGGTGGGAATGGATGTTTGTTTATTTTATTTATTTTTATTTTATTTAAGTATTTATTGTCATTGTCAGAGAACAATGAAATTGCGTTTGGGGCTTCCGTACAACCCGTAAATAAAATAATGAAGAAAATAATAAATACCCCTTAAAACCCAAGTGTAAATATTTAACCCAGTGTGACTCCAGTGCAATAAGACAATCCTTAGCAACAACATAAGAACATGACAAGTAATGTTCATAAGAAATTCAGACAAAGACCTGAGAAACATGACAAAGTACAACAATGCAACCCATTCAATATTATTGTACTGTGAGATATGATGTCAGATATAATAGTTATCTATTTAAGAAAGAGGCAGGAGGGGGAAAGAGAATAAAGATATGATGCACCAGACCAGTTCAGTGCTATTAAGAAGTTGGATATGGTTATTGTCCGTGAGAGGGGGGCAGAGAGTTCAGGAGCCTCACAGCCTGTGGATACAGGCTGTTGGCCAGGTAAAAAAAAACAACAACAACTAAACTGTATCAGAAGTTTTAGGCCGAAGCCCATCATGTGCAATCCTGACTGTAAACAGCACAGTAATTAATTTACAAACAGGACGTAAACAACACTGGAGTAGCATCAAGTGAGGGTTAGATGTGTTTATTTTTATATATGGTGTATCTGTGTGTGCCTGTATGTCTGTGTCTATATGTCAGGTTGGGTGTCAGACGCCACCTCTCTGAGGACATCTCAGGCCCTCCAAGGTTTGGAGGCCTATCTCCTGTAACATGGTAGACTAATGTGCCTGTGTTAATTCAGCTCCATATTATTGTGTGAAGTTGCACTGGGTTGGGAGTGGTTTTGTGTGTGTGTCACATTTTTGGTGAGCCAATGGCTGGAATGGGGTTGGACTAATTAGAGGCAGGTGTACTTGATTGCACTGATACACTGGTCTACTTATAGCCCACACTACAAACACTGCTGTGTCGTTTTGTCTCTCTGTGCAGGTATGTAATGTGATGAAATCAGATATGTTTGGGATGGATGGATTTTGTGCTATGAATTCTATAGTGAAAGTATCGTTTTGTCTCTCTGTGCAGGCCAGGGCCTATTATATGCCACAGCCTAAAGGTAGCAGAGTTGCAGAGGCTGGAGTGACCACTGGCTATATGCTTGCAGGGTGGTGGGTCTCCAAGGACAACTTCTAACCCTGTTACAGGCAACACGTGGAGTGCAACTGGCCGTGTGGCATAGCTGGCTCTGGCCTTGGGACTGTGTGTTTTTTATACAATTCATAAATGGGACACTGGACTGTTTTATCTTTTATCTCTTGATATATTTTTTTGTCAATAAATTATCTTTTAGAATTTTATTGACTGTCATCTTTTTGCCCACGACAGAGACGGTTGGTCAGACCTAGAATCTTTCTTTGGGTGTGTTACATCTCCCCCCGACCACCACTTCCCCTGCCGGTGGCGGACTCCCTCAGACATCGGTGCGTTGGTGGTTCTTTGTGTCCGGGGATGGGCGTCCGGGTACACACCGGCTCACTCCTTGGCGGCCGCTTATCGGGGCCTGGAGCCTGGGGCTCGCTCGGGCCACTTCGGAGGTGGGGTGCCCCCGGCCTCTCGGCCTGGGGCTCGGTCACTCAGGCACGGCTGGCTGCCAACTACCCCTGGCTTCTGCTCCGCGGCTGCTGAGTGAGCCCTCATCTGGGACTCTCCTCAGCTCTTTCTGGGACAGTGGCGCGGCTGCCCCTCTGTTGGTCTTCCTTGGTCTCTTGTATTCTGGGGGCCTCTGGATGTCTGGAGTTTTGATCTCCTCCATACCTGCTTCATGCCCTGGAGGACGGGGCTGTGGCCCCCCCCCCACACCCTCTAGCAGATCATTACATGAAGGAACCTTTTAAAAAAACAAAACAAAAAAAAAGCGCGTCCATGCTCACAGGTGTACACACGGGTGATCACACCCACAAACTACACCCTTTTTGGCTCCTACCTCAAAGCACACTGTGTTCTGTTGATCTTATGTGCTGCACAATAATGTTTAATATTTAGTATTTACTGTCATATTCCCATATATCATTGTGATGTTGTTTATTCTATTACTCTTGTTCTCTTCTGCTTGTTTTCTTTTTTCTTTCTCAGCAGGTGATCCAGGTGATTGATATATGCATTTTCTTTCTTTTTTTTTTTTTTTTCCTGCTCATTCTGTTGGTTTTTGTTTTTTGCCCTTCTCCCCCGTCCCTCTTCTCAGCTGTTTCTCTTTCCCTCTTTCTTTCTCCCCTTCTTTCCCCCAGTCAAGTCTGTCCCGTATTCAGTAAGTGAAAATAAAATAAACAATAAAAGGTGAATCAAATGGACCATTACGGCAAGGCTGGGATGGTCAATTTGGTAAAGTAAATCCGTTGGGCATCTTTCTTTGCCTTTAGACAACAATTCTGATGACAAAAGAGCCAAACGGGACAGGCAAAAAACAAAACAAAAAAAACAATGGACTTTGCAAACAAATACTGTAGATTTTCCTTGCTTAAAGATTTTGTAAATAGCTATTTTTTCATATGCACTGTAATTGAGCCTGCCCCCACTGTAAATGAGATCTAGTCAGGTTTCAGAACTCACAGCACAGAAACGGCTTTAGTGAAGGTTACAAATGTTTCCTCTTACAGTGGACTCGGTGTGTACTTGTCCTGCTAGACCTCAGTGCAGCTTTCGATACTGTCGACCATAATATTTTATTAGTACGATTAGAGCGTGCTGTAGGGATTACAGGTACTGCGCTGCAGTGGTTTGTATCACATCTACAATATATTTATGTAAATGAAGAGTCCTCTTCACACACTAGGGTTTATTATGGCATTCCACAGGGTTCTGTGCCAATTCTGTTTACATTATACACGCTTCCCTTAGGCAGTATAATCAAAAGGCATATCATATATTTTCACTGCTATGCAGATGACACACAATTTTATGAATCCATGAAGCCAGATAACACACAGCAATTGTTTAAACTGCAGGAATGTCTTAAAGACATAAATACCTGGAAGACCTCTAACTTTCTGCTTCTAAATGCAAATAAAACTGAGGTTATTGTACTTGGCCCAGAAAATCTTAGAAATATGGTATCTAACCAGATTCTTACTCTGGATGGCATTACCTTGGCCTCCAGTAACACTGTGAGGAACCTTGGAGTCATTTTTGACCAGGAAATGCCCTTCAATATTTCTCCTATATTGGCTTCCTTCATTGGCTCCCTGTTAAATCCAGAATTGGATTCAAAATCCTGCTCCTCACATACAAGGTCTTAAACAATCAGACCCCATCTTATTTCAATAACCTTATAGTACCATATCACCCCATTAGAGCACTTCCTTCTTGCACTGCAGGCTTACTTGTTGTTCCTAAAGTATTTAAAAGTAGAATGGGAGGCAGAGCCTTCAGTTTTCAGGTCCCTCTTCTGTGGAACCAGCTTGGTCAGGTGACCCTGAATCCTTGATTAGTTATGCTGCAGAGCAATACTGGAATAGCACATGGAAAAAGACACAACACATAACAACAATGTCCAGTGGCTAGTGGAGATAAGAGCACATTACAGCGACCTCCCTGAACTAGCTCCAGTGACCATCACAGTGACAGACATCCAAGAAAGAGCCTCGAGCATGAAGTGTTAGACAGCACCAGGCCCTGGTATGATTTCTGCCCAGTGGCTAAAGAAGCTAACTGCACTCCATGAGCACCTGGCTGCACAAATAAACCTGCTGCTGTTGGATGACACACAAGGGCAGACAGGCCTGATCCCCAATCCGATTGTTCAGTCTGACGTTACTAGCCGTGTCTGGGTTTAAACTCCGCTGCAGGTCCATATATCAAACGATCACTATGGCATTACTGAGAGTTGAAAAACTGTCTAAAGTCTTTCATCTTTAATAAAATGATCAGCGTTCTGCTCTACCAGGTGTAACAATTGAGTTTAACATCCAGGCATCCATGAAAACGGAATTTATGACATTTAACGGAGTTAGAAGTTAGCAGGGAGTTAGCTCGCTAGCTTCTATCTAAATACAATATAGCATGTCCTGACTGCGGGGTTTTGGAAACAAATTAAAACGTACAGCTCTGCTATCACTTCCTGTCGTGGTCTGGGTGGTTTTCCACAGCATCGGCTCCTCCCCACTGGGTGGAGTCTTTGTTGTTCCTCACCTGATGGCAATCGTACCAGCAGTATTTATGACCGGCGCACTCAACTGGTCTTCGCCAGATTATCTGCCAACTTTAGTCAGTTCTCGGCCTCATATCCGTTCCTTGGTGACTCATCGTGTGTATTAACCGTATCTCTGTTTTTCTCGTCAGCCTGTGAAACCCACCTACCAAGTTCTCCTGGATACCAGTTTGCTGCCGCCGGTAATCCCTCTCCGTTTTGGAACTGCCATTCTCTCCTGCCTGCCTCCCTGCATTGCATACAGCACCCACCTGGACCTCTCCTGCCTCCCCCCTCCACGCAACCCCACCTGCAAGCTTGTAAGACAGCTCTGTGTACTATCCTTAGATTCACTCACAACCCTCTGTGGGATTCCCCTGACTGCTCTCTCCTCTGTTTCAGTGCCCTGGCCCGCCACAGTTTCCCCTGCCCAGTACCTGCACCCAGTTATCCCTGCCATCTAGTTATCATCACAGTATTTTCTCTCGCCTCAGACATCTAGTTTATGTTCATTGATTCTAGTCTGCACTTTCTGTTAGCCTCTGAGCATTGTAAAATAAAATCTCTTTTCGTTACACCTCACCCCTGGCCTCCGGTTTTGAATCTGCACTTGAGTCCATCCCATTTCCACGGGCCACTGTGCCATGACAGTGGCCAGATTATACTGGATTACACTTCCAGCATAAATGAAGACAGAAAACTAAACAGCAGTGACATTTGTAGGATTACTGAAGTTGGGCTAGCTGGTATATAATGATGTGCTACGTGACCGCTAGCGACACAGCTATGTTAGCATAATATAAACAAGCTAACTTTTTTTCCACTCGATAAAAGTTAACATGAGTGTTCTCGGTGGTCAGGAACAAATGTAATCGCATGGCAGGATGCTGTAAAAGGACCAAACTTCAGCCAGGAGAACAACTGAGATAATCCATCCACATATGAGGTTAGTCATTCATATACTGCTGCATGGGATGGGCTGTAGTTACATCCTAAGGTTTTAAAAACTGAGCTTAAATGAATAATTAGTGGTAATAAAAGCCGAGGGAGGTCAACAGTGATCACTGATTGTTTTAGGAGCTTTTTGAGATCAAATAGAAGAAAATACATAACGTTAAACATGTTAACAACACAAAAGCCATATTAAACGCAGACTACTTTAGACCCGGAAGTAGGATTCGTCGCGTCATCACTGAACAACCGGATAATCTCCAGAAGGAATTGGTCCCATCCAGCATCCAGGCAATAACTTGCCTCAGTACAGCTGGAAGCTACTATTAAGTATCATTGCAGTTAAGATGCACACATGAAAACATTACTGTTGGCCACATGTCAACAGAGTTATGTGACATTAGTGATGTTTGTACTTTCAACGTTCACTTTGTTTTAAAGCCTTTACTTTAAAATATACGCCGCTCAATAGTTGATCTTAATCTTACAGAGAATGTGACATTTTATGGATAATTAAAGTCAGTCATATATCCACAAACAAAACAAGCTGAAAGTCAGTGATGCTGCTCGGTTTGCAGTCCTGAATATCACAGCACAAGCAGGATTCACTGCACTGTTAATGTTAGCTATGTTATATTGCTGCCTCTGTTCGCTGGTGTCGAGCCAAAGGGACTTTAACGTGTGTTTGAACGAGCTGACGGTTCACTCGTTAAGCTGAAAGAAAGATGCTTTAATCACAGCAGTCACACATGTGTCCACTGTACCATCTGGAACTCTTCTTGTTTAGCACTCGTAATAACACAAACACTAAATCCTCCTTCTCTTGTGCTGTTTTGTAGCAGTGTGTACACCTGAGACTGCCACCTGTCTGTCTGTCCTGCACTCTCTCTCTGTTTCTTTCTCTCTGATCGTGGAATAAAAGTATGAACATGTATTTATAAGTTACACTTGTGTTTGAATCCTGCAGCTTATCACACATTTGATTTCCATGTGTGACAACTGCAAGTGTCCAGAGTGAGGACAGACTGAGGGACCCACTGCTGCACATCATCTGTGAGGCTTTGCAGCCCTGATGATCCACCAGGACAAACTCAGCAGTGTGTGAGGAAGAGGAGGAGGAAGAGCCAGCAGCAGCTGACAGATGGAGAGAATAGACAGACTGTTCCCTGTTTGTGAAGGACTGCTAGAAAAGTTTAAAATCACTAATTGTCTGTCCTGAATCAGTCTTATTAGGTAATGTTCAAATAATGTTATCATCCCAGTGTTTTCAGTGTGGGAGAAAGTACTCAGGGCCTTCAAGTTACACACTATGAAAGGCAGAAACAAGTTTGATATTCAGAAACCTAAAGTGTTTATCATAAATGTCCATGTTTGTTTCAGTTCTATGAAGCTTTGAGTATTTTGGATTAGTAGTACTGCTGTGTTTGTTGCATCATATTGCTGTAATTGATAAATATGCTTTATATATCCTGAGGTAAGTTGATCTATAGTGTTACATCATATTCTATAAGGATGTTATGTGTTTGTTTACTTTCTGCTCAGTTTGACCCATTTAGCAGAAGTCAGCCTGTTTAAGGCTCTGATATCTATTCTGTATGACTTAAAGCAGTTATGACATGGTATGATTTTCTCACCCAATAAAGGAATATTTAATATATCAGTCTACTCTTCATTCTATCAGAAACGGTTATCACAGCTCATAAATTTGCTTTTTACACATATATAAGCATTGAGCCAAATTTAGTAATGCCAACATATTAAAAGAACAATATTTGCCTCTTATAATACATCTATAGATACACTGTCAAAGATACTTGTCTTTGAGTGAAGATTTAAGGTAATAGGACATAAATAAATGCAACTTGAATCTTTACTGAAGCTCAGTATTTGACAAGGAGTTCAAACTCACTGCTGTAATAACTAATCATGATTAATATAATAACTATAATATTGGCCATATTATATTTACATTATCACAGTGAGACTTTAAACTCATGAACAACATGAGCTAATTGTTATTTACTAGCTAATCTTAAATGACTGCTCAGTACAGAAATGAAGCCCAACAATCATGTTTTACAGTCCTGTGGTCTCAGCCTCAGATACTTATTAAATCACACAGAGGTCATATAGAAACGAATGTACAAAATATGTTCTCCTTTATTTCTGTCAAACAAAGCTGTATGAAACATTTCCAGCTTTTAGTGTCATGGTTGCTAGGCAACCTGGGCAGCGCGACAGAGGCTTTAACAAGCCTACAAGCCTCTCACTTGAGGACCGTTAAGGCTGCGTACTTTAAGGCTGCAGAACCTGAATTTGGATACAGCCAGAGTAAGGCAATAGCTGAGGAGTCAGCAAATTAGGAAGAACTAGACCCAGGTAATCAACATCTATGCCCTGCCCGCGATCAGATACCCTTTTGAGAGAATAAGCTGGCCAAAAAATGAGACAGAAGCCAGTGACATCCAAACAAGAAATTTATCTACCATGCATCAAAGGGTTTCAATCCAAATCCAGCACCCTGAGACTTTACACTAAGGAGAAGGAAGTAGGCCGAGGACTAGTGAGTGTCAAAAACATTGTCCAAGATGAAACAACAGGGATCATATGTTGCATATATATATATTAGAGATGGCATGATACCACTTTTTTATGTCCGATACCAATATCATAAATTTGGATATCTCAGATGTCCGATACCAATATGAATCCGATATAGTGTGTTTTAATCAATAAAACTGTTTTTTTAATATCTTGCTGCATTTTGTATAAGTTCATACTCAAGTTTAAATAAACAACAACACTAAAGCTATTCTGTTATACTTGTATGTAAAAAATTCACTGCACCCAAAATATTTCATAGCAATACTGATCAATCTAATATACTCGATCCTTCCTATTCTGGTATTTTAAAGAGTATTAAGCAACCTAACTAATAGACTTGCAAACTCCCAGCAAAAAAAAATAGGGAACCACCCCCCACCCTCCACCTCATGATGCTTAATCGACGTAATCAACTTTAATTTGATGCAGTGTGGGGAAAAAAATGCACAGAAATAAATTATTTTTCAAGAATAATTAAATAGATTCAACATCTTTCTTCAACAGAACTGCAGACTGCAGAGATGGTACCTTCCCAAAGGAAAAAGTAGTATAGCTTACTAGGGCAGCGGTCCCCAACCCCCAGGCCTCGGACAGGTACCGGTCCGTGAGTCGTTTGGTACCGGGCCGCGAGAGTTGAGGTTCAGGTGTGAAATGTATAGTTTTCAGGGTTTTTATTGGTTTTCAGCGTTATTTTGTTATCGTTTTTATCGTTTACTCGGTCTTCCTGGGTCTTTTCACGTGTGTTATGAATAAATTGTCTTTTTTTCGGTACCGGTACTAGTTTTATTTTGTTGTATTTATCCGCGACACCTTAAAGGCCGGTCCGTGAAAATATTGTCGGGCATAAACCGGTCGGTGGCGCAAAAAAGGTTGGGGACCGCTGTACTAGCGTATATTAGACTTAACAGTTACCATATACAGTAATGGACTTCTATATATTTTACATAAGATTAAAACATTGGGTGTAAGATTCAGATAATTATTTATTAAAAGCTAGACATTTTAAATGAGAATAAGAAAGAAAAGTATGTTTTTGTGCCCCCTTTTCCCTGTTCATGCCCTATCAGCCCCCCTGGCTACACTTTGCTAGATCCGCCCCTGCACAGTTACCAGCCGTCAGCTACGTAGAAAAAGATCCTGGTGTAGAAAGTAATATTAAATACATTCTAACAACAGCTTATCAAGCTTAAACGTGCTGCTGTTGTTCAGCCGCTGGTTTCCTCTTTCTGGAGCGAAGTGGGGCAAAAACAAACAAGAGAGACGGACTCCGACAGAAAAGCCGATCAGCTGATCATTAATCAGTTTCATGATTGAAGTAGCAGCAAGGAGAGGCACTCGCTCCATATATCGTGTTGGCGACTATCAAGCCTTTGAGTCGCCGAGCAGCTGAATAGGGGAATAATGTTGACGCGCCCGCTGTTTAAAACGTTAGTCAAAGTTCCAAGTTAAAACTCCTTTATTTGTTATCAAATCCTTAAAATCCGTAGAAAAACAGTGATCAAAAACATTCCAAGCTTGAGCGGTCAGCAAAAGTCGACTTCCCCCATCACCCACTCATTCACAAAATTTCCCTCGGGCCGTGAACAGGTGATATAGCAATCACTATTACAGACACCACGTGACCCAAAGCTACGCCTATCCATAACATTCCGGCCCCTAATTATTACATTTTTACAGTAATAATTACACATCCAACACCACAACTCACAACACACACTTCATCATATCACAGACACCCAGTGAGACAACATAACATACTCAAAAAGTCCACCAAAGTTATTTTCTCATGTCTTCTCTTCTGTCTGCACATGGTCAGTCAGTCATAGGCCAGAGGTTACCAGCACTTAGCCTAAATATAGTCAGTCTGTAATGTACATCTCATAACATTAAAGTCAATTCAAAGTTAGTTATGTCACACTGTGTCAAAATGTCATAATCATGGGTCAGAAGTCTCCTGAAGAAGGCATATCTTTGTGATGGGTCTGCACACATGGCTGGTTGGGGTCTTAATCCAGACCTGACGCACAAGCCCCTTTTCATCTGGTGCAGCTCCGGTGACTCTCCCAACGATCCAGGAACCACGAGGTGCAGAATCATCCACTATAAGGACCACATCTCCGGGAACGAAGTTGCGTTTAATCCTTCCCCATTTCTGGCGCTCTAATTCTGTGACTGGGACTCTCTTTGCATATCCTCTAGATATAAGATCTGTCATGAAGGCAGTGTAGTCTTTGTGAAAGTCTTTATCTCTGATGAACCTTTTCTTCAAACCTAAGGCTCGTTGCTCAATTGCACAGTTGTCAGGCATTCTTATGTCTCGGTCTTTTAGTGGCAGGGCAATGCTGTAGTGCCAATCCCCCAAAGTCACCGTCTTGCTGGCCAATTCCAGGAACTTCAAGTCTTCCTTTGACAGCCCCATCTGTTCATCATTGCTGCTCTCAGGAAAATCCATCTTGAACTGCTGTTTCCATAGCTTGTCCAGTATGACAGCAGAAACTCTGTTGGCGGTAACTGTTGCCAAACATCCTGGCCTTCCACAGCATTCTCGATTAAGTGGCCCATTCACAGTCCAGCCGAGCACAGTCCTAATGGCAAAGGGTCCATCACCTACACTCCGGATGACCTCCAAAGGTTCTAGAGCTCTGGGCATATTCATGCCAATCAAAAGCTCAACATTGGCCTTAATTTCTGGCAAATGAACGTGCTTCAAATGTGGCCAGTCATCCAGGTCCTGTTGATTTGGGATGTTACCAGTATCTACAGGCATTTTATGCTGAGTGAAGAGGTTAGGCATATCACAGTACATGTCACTGTCCAATCCAGCAACTTCAAGTTCAGGTACAATGAAACTGTCCACCACTTTCTCCTGTCCCATGGTGCGCAGGAGAATCTTTGTCTTCCTCCCAGCAATATTCAGCTTGTCCATAAGACCCACTGTACAAAAGGATGCTGAACTCCCATGGTCCAGAAAGGCATACGTTTCCACTATTCTTTGACCTCTCTTTGATTTTACTTTAACTGGCACAATGGCAAGCTTACAGTCCTGTTCACCGGCCCCAGTAAGACCACTAGTCTGGATCGTAACAGGAATGTTATCTGCCTCATTATTAGGTTTGACTTCATTCTTCTCTTTGTGGTGGATATGGAGTATACTTGCATGTCGGAGGCCACAGATTTTACATGAAAGGCGTTTTCTGCATTCTTTGCTTATGTGCCCAGTACACAAACAGCCAAAACAGATGCTGTTCTTTTTAAGAAAAGAAATCTTCTCATCATGAGGTTTCTTATCAAGCAGAGCACATGACTCCAGTGTGTGTCCGCCTTTGCAGAAAAAACAAGCCTTCACAGTGCTGTGACGATCCTGAGCCTCTATCTGATTCTGTCTCTCGACGTCAGAGACTGTTGTGGCGAAGCTACTTCCTTTAGCTTTTAGATGTGGAGAACATTTCCCTCCATTGCTGCCCTTGGCTGCTAGATGTGTTGCTGGAACGTCACATAGATTTCCAAAGATGGGATCTGTTGCGATTTTAACTTGACGCTCAAGGAAGGAAAGAATGTCAATGAATGCGGCTCTGCGATGTTGCCTCTCCTGAATGTCATATGCTACTGTTCGCCATTTGTCTTTTAACTTATATGGCAGTCTTCTAATCACAGCAAGCATATTGGCAGGTGTATTTAATTCAGAGAGATCATTAATCTCTTCCATTGCATTGCAGCATCCACGTAAGAACAAACAATATGCCTGAAGAGCTTTTCCATCTTCCGATCTAATCAGTGGCCATGAGTGAACTTTGTTCAAATAGGCAGATGCAATCACATGTCCATTCCCAAAGTGCTCATACAGCAGAGTCTTTGCCTTTACATATCCAGCACTTCCAGACATATGTTGGCAGCTTTTAACAAGTTCATTGGGCTGCCCCTTGGTGTACTGTGCAAGATAATGCAGGCAGTCACCAGCATCGCCAGTCTTTGCTTCTATGACCTGTTCAAACGAGCGCATAAAGGCCTGAAAATGTAAAGGGTCACCATCAAAGGTTTGAATCTCCCTTTTGGGCAGTGAAGAAAGACTTTGCTGATGGACCAACATACAAGTTAATTCATTTTGTTTTTCCATAATGGACAACAGATTTTCATTGGCTACTGGAAGAGCAGCTTGTAGCTTAGGCAAAGGTGGAATTGATCCAAAAGCATCAGAAGGCCCCATAAAAGCTGGTGCAGGCCTTTCCCTTTTGATATTCTGTTGCACTGTTTTTACTTGAAGCTCTGCATTCCCAGTGATTGCATTTCCTTTTGTAAGCGTCTGAGGAACAAAAGTCTCTGCATCCGCATTAAGAATTTCAAGGCTGTTTCCCTTTGTTTTAAAATATGATTCCATTCCATTAGATTTCCGTGAAGCGACGCTCCGCATAGTGGATCCAGTTCTCAGCACGTTCACCTTTGCAACAGTTGCAGCTATATCTGCTTCAAGCTGAAGTTGTTCTTTCTTTCTCCTCAATTGTTCCTCTTGTTCTTCAAGAGAGTGTTTTTCTTTCAGCATATGTTGACGTGCGAGCAAGGCGGCCATTTCAGCTTCTGCCCTGAGACGTGCAGATGAAGTAGATGATACTCTTGAGCTTGACCTACTGCCTTGATTTGACACACTGTCGGATGGCAACACGTCATCATTAACATCATTCTGAGGATTAAGAGATAATTGTGGTTCTTTTCCAGTGTGCTCTCGAACCTCCACTTCTCCTCCCAGGGAAGTTTCCTGTGACTGTGCCTTGTCAGATGATGGCCTCCCTGAATGTTTATCAGTTTCAGAAAGCCATATGTTAACATCCTCCATAAACCCTTTATTGTATTTAGAGATGCTTGAGAACCATGTATTTTGTTTATCTTTCTCATCAAATGAGATTAGAGAAAGTAAAGATTCATGCAATGCACTGGCATCCTTAAACAGGTGTGTTAACTCATCAAACTGTTTTTTGACTTGTGAATGATTTTTATCATCTTTCATTAGCTCTTTAAGAGACATAATAACACTTTTCATTTTGTTTACATGCCTTTTCCGATCTGTTTGGATGGTTTCAATTTTGTTTGCAAGAGCTTTCTCAGTGAGGGAAGTTATTCTTTTATCCTTTTCAGTTTTTCCAACAACAGATGCAGCCTGTGATCCACTCATTTTAAGCATTCAACATAAGCAGCATGCCAAAATCCAAAACAAAGGCAACAGCAATTCCTTCAAACTCAGTTGAACGCCTGCAGAGCCACAACTCACACACACCAAATCCAACAGCATACGTAGCGGTGGGCGTGTCACAAAAACATCTTCGTATGGTCAGAATCCAAACTGCGTTCAAACAAACAATACGCAGCACAAAAACACAGTTTACATACCACCGTCGTCTTCTCCTTATCTGTCGGTCTAGCCGCTTTTACGGGTGTAGTGGCGGCGGTGTGTGGGCTCGCATCGGCGTTTATTCAGCGCTGATTGCGGGACGGTCCATTGCCGTCGCACTTTTTGCTGACAAATGTTGGCGACTATCAAGCCTTTGAGTCGCCGAGCAGCTGAATAGGGGAATAATGTTGACGCGCCCGCTGTTTAAAACGTTAGTCAAAGTTCCAAGTTAAAACTCCTTTATTTGTTATCAAATCCTTAAAATCCGTAGAAAAACAGTGATCAAAAACATTCCAAGCTTGAGCGGTCAGCAAAAGTCGACTTCCCCCATCACCCACTCATTCACAAAATTTCCCTCGGGCCGTGAACAGGTGATATAGCAATCACTATTACAGACACCACGTGACCCAAAGCTACGCCTATCCATAACATATCGGTTGTTAAGCTTAACGTGGGAATGCTTTACAAACATTCAGAGATGAACTTACACACTTGCTTTACTTCTCTCTGAGATAACTTCATCCCAGATGAAATGCTGGTTTGGTAGCGAGGCTACAAATACACTCAGCCGCTCTATCACGTGAGCATCTCCAATATCCGATTCAGTATTTTACGTCAGTATTGGACCGATACCGTATCGGTCCGAACTTTTCTTGTCCATCTTCCATTGGTTTTAATTTTGCACTCCAGTATGAACACAAATCCCCCAACCCAAGGATCACCACAACATAACCTAACAGACCTACACCTTAGTTCACAGATTCACTTTGTCTAGGGTTCATTTCTGAGATTTCACACAACCCAGGATTCAAATCATGAACACATAATGGGCTTGGATTTACAACATTATGAATGAAATGTGCTCTATTTGGAAGCAGCCGGCCCCCTCCCCTTTCGATGGGTGTGTGTGAGACTTTAAATCATCAAACTGTAAATTTTAAATTGTTATTGATCCCTTTACCCCTGGTCCTAAAGTGTATATTTATTTTCTTACTCTTCTTATATATATTGTTTGTTTACTTGCACTGCTGTAACAGGAGCCTCGTTGTCTCGTCTCTCTATATACTAGACTGTAGCGGAGATGACAATAAAGTTTACTTTGACTTCAGCAGCTTTGACTTTGACTTTGACTCGGTGCGCCTGAATTTCGGAAAAACATGCAAATTATAAGTCTGTATTATAATGTTTGGTGTTTTCGTGTTTGTTGGTTTGTTTTTATTTAGTTTTATTTTGGTTGGTTATTAGATGCTGCTCCAGCCAGCCAGACACTTCCCCGCCGCCCCGCCCTCTCCTCTCTGCGCCGCAAGGAGCAGGCTCACCTCGCAAACGAAGGGCGTCCTTATTCCCAGGAAATGGGCGATAGAAAACCGATCGGTGCCTGTGCCATTCCCAATATGCGCTGGCTGATGTCGGGGCAGCATGAGTACGACCATTCTTTTTTTTTTTTTTTTGCCGATGCCCGTGATGCCGCCCCGGGCAACCGCCCGTATCAAAAACCGCTACTGGCTACCGGACCCCTCTCTGTGTGGAGTGGCCAGAGAGAGAGAAGCAGCGTCAAACGACGTAGCAGATACCTCTGCTTACCAATGAACACGTCTGCGCCACGCTGCGCCTATCAGTGCCCACACAGCGGAAATATGTGCGCAACACGTAGCTGTGCTGTCTGGGGAATCATCAACAAGCGGTAAACTTTCAGAGGAAGTGAACTACTGACGGTTACGCAGAGAAGAAAACAGCGATGTCTGAGTCAGACGAGGAGCGTGGTACTTTCCGCACCAGCAAGAACACTGAGGGGGCAAATACGACTCCTAATAGCCCCAAGGGGGTTATGGTGACACTACCTTGCTTCTCTTGGTGTCCCAAAATATGCAGCCCAAACGGTCACGCCATCTTCTCTTTTTTTTGTTTTTTGTTTTTAGGTTGTGTAATAGTTGGTAGTATTTGGTTAGGGGTAGGGTTATGTAAAAGTAAAGGTCAGGTTGCCCCGTCGGACGACGAGGACCCTAATTGCCGTTTCTCAAAAGCTGCAGTGGCCGCAGACTCCGAGAATTGTTCGGAGATTGGAAAGTGAGTAACATTTGAAACTTCTGATACATTTTTTTTTCACATTACACATACGATTATGCACTGATCCAAATGCAAACGCTAAAAAATCTCCAAGAACTGCGAACATATGGGCTCAAATTGTGGTCATAAATATTTTGTACTTGTAAATCAGGATTTGTATGTGTAAAAAGAATTTGTGTGTGCCTTAGTGATGTGTCAGTTGTGAACGAAATGGCTCTTAGAGCCGGGTCTTTGACGTGAACGACGCAAGCCGGCTCCTTATCGCGAGCCTCCCAGTCCTACTGCCAGTTTCTGGAAGACACCTTCTTCAAGCAGTGGTACAGGAAGAAGTCTGCATCCTTCAAGAAAAACATGATTTTCATGCAGGACAATGCTCCATCACACGAGTCCAAGTACTCCACAGCGTGGCTGGCAAGAAAGGGTATAAAAGAAGAAAAACTAATGACATAATGACATGGCCACCTTTTTCTTTCTCTCACCCTCTCTCCCTCTTGCACTTTTTTTTGCTTCATTCCGCATTTGAGCTTTGCGCTGGGATGAGGGGAGAGGGGCGGTAGTTACACTGGCAGTAGCACAGGAACAGAGCAGGAGGGAGAGAGAGAGAAAGAGAGCCAGGGACAACAACGTCAGATTAGAAAGGTATAGTAATCATCCACAACTATTTTCAGTTGCGGATGATAAAGGATTCAGAAAGTTTATTCATGCAGGTCCATATGACAGAGAGTATGCATGTTCTTTTTGTTCTGTCATGACAATTTAATTGTGGGACATTACAATTTTGATGAAGATTAAAATTAAATTAATTGTGCACACATGATAACAATAACACTAAAGTGATAACGATGAACTCTTTCAGGGACATTCTTCGGAAAAATGGCTCTGCAGTAGATGCTGCCATTGCTGCGCTGCTGTGCACCTCCATCATGAACCCACAGTGCATGGGGATTGGAGGCGGGGTCATATTCACTGTGATGGACAGCTCCGGTAACAAGACACCCTCGCTACTCTTTGCTCAGCTCTGCTGTGGATTAATGTAGTAATATGTCATCTTTTCAAAGGTAAAGTGAAAATCATCACCTCCAGAGAGACTGTCCCCAGCAACGTGACCTCTGACCTGCTTAAGTCGTGTCCTAACACCACAGAGTGGACCGTGGAGTGGCCGCAAGGTGGGCTGTTTATCTGGCATAATGCTAATATTTATAAGGTTTTAGTCTAATCTGCTCTTGGACTCACCTTTATGACACAGCTAATTTATTCTGTACAGGTCACTGCTAATGCACACTGTGAGTCATTCCTCATTCAGCTTTCCTCAAAAAAGCAAAACTGGGATAATATAAAAAGAAAAGAAAAAAGATAAAGCAAACCACTACAGAGGGTTTGGCTGTCAGCAGATATTAAAGACAATGAGTCGGTGTCGTATATGACACTATCAGAATAATCTAGCATAAACACCATGAAATACATGCTCCTTAGTTTCAGAAACAACCAGAGAGATTGAAGTAGTCAGGTTTTTCTCCAAACTGGTCTTAACAGGTCTTTCTCCAAATGATACACAAGATGTAACACAAAGGTTTTAAAGGTGTAGTCAGTTATCTGTAGAGATATATTTTAAATTCTGCACCTTAATCTGCAAGTCAAACTCAAGATATGAAGGATCATACCTTTGTTTTATCACCTGAGAGGGTTCTTGTCATCAAAGAAGCGGAGGAAAGAGACAGCATGATTGGTGTCTTGTTAAAATGTCATCCTCCTCCTCACCTCTAACCTCATCTACTGAATTAAAGTCAAGACTCTAATACACTAAAGAGTGCACAACTATTCTTATTTAATTATTGAAAATAATAATTATTGGAAAAAAATAATAATAATAAAGTCAGCAACAAAAACCTAAATGATCTTATACCTCTTCAAAGAAATATATAACAAGACCAGAGAAATTCAAATACTGGGTCAAAAAACCCACATTTTTGTTTGCCAAAGGATAGCTGCTCCACAGTCCTGGGTCCTTTTTGTCATATATGTCATTTCATGATGCACTCGATGTGTTTTTTCTTGGTCAAAGGTTTGAACTGCAGGCAGGCCATTTTAACACCCAGGTACTTCTTCTGTGAAGCCATGCTATTGTAATAGATGCAGCATGCGGTTTAGCGTGGTCTTGCTGAAATAGATGTCAACTCGATGGCAGCACAAGTTGCCTGTGTACACCTTTCAGCACTGGTGCATTGCCAGATGTGCAAGCAGCCAATTCTATAGGCAGTAAAATAATTACATACCTTCAGAGGTTTTGAATTGAGTGTTGATAACAAGCTGCAAAAACAGCAGCACTTAACAACGTTAAAGCCCTTTACTCTTTAGCCCAGAATGCAGGATCCACATTTTCTAAAAAAAAATTTGATTTGTCTGACATTAGAACAGTTTTCCACTTTGCCTCAGTCCTTGTTGAATGAGCTTTGGCCCATTCAACATGTTTATGTTTAAAATGCAACACCGCCACCTAGGGGAATTTCCAATATTAAAATGCCTTTATTAAATGCATTTGTTAAAAGACAAAAAAGGATTAATAAGCAATTGCAGCCCAGAGAATAATGAAAGGTGACTGTGGTACAGCCAACTCTAATAGACTCTAATCGAGTCTGCAGAGAATGTCCACACATAAGGTCTTCATACAGTATTAGTCCTTTATTTTATCCAGGTAAAAAATCTCATTGAGATTAAAAATTTCATTTCCAAGAGAGCCATGGCATCATGGCAACAAAAGTCAAAATAGACGTACCACATAAGTATATAACATTTAAAAAAATACAATATCCCGTACAAACATGTGAGAAATATACAATAACAGATCTAATTAAGAGCGACATTAAATACAATGACACTGAGTAAAAGAGTTATTCTCTCGTTCCTTTAAGACAGACTTAAACTCCCCCAAGGTAACCAATTCTGATCATTTCAGTTCCTCCTGCAGATTATTCCAGGAAGCAGGGGCAGCGTAATTAAAAGCCTTTTTCTCCAATTCTGTTCTGATTTTTGGGCCAATCAATTGTATGATATTGTGCGAATGAAGGCTGTATTGGTTGTGGTTTTTACACATATAAACACATAAATAAGATGGAACCAGCCCAAGGAGAGGTTTATAGATAAACATCAACCAATGGGAGAGTCTACGAATATGGAAAGATGGACATTTAGCAGCAGCATACAAAGAACAATGATGTACACAATTTCCATAACCAGTAATAAAAAGTAAAGCACAATGGTACACAGTATCCAACCTCTTTAGGTAGTGAGCAGATGCATTAAAAAATAAAAAGCAGGTCACCAAAATCAATTAAAGGTAAAGAAGTTGCATGAATCAAGTGTTTTCTCACTTGGAGGGAGAAACAGGATTGATTTCTAAAAAAGAAACTTAGTTTTAGTTTTAACTTCGACACAAGCCTTTGAATTTGAGTTTTAAATGACAAATTCTGATCTATAATGATCCCTAGATACTTGTAAGATGTGACCATTTCAATTTCAGTTCCTTGAATTGTTGTAATCTTAGGAGATGTAGCTAACAACTCTTTGCCATTTGAGGATAACACGAACTTGTATTTCTATCGATTTAACACCAACTTAAGTTGGGTTAAATGGGACTGAAAAACATCAAAGGCAGACTGCAGAAATTGCAGGGTTGGTGAAGGAGATGAACAATAGATAATTGTATCATCTGCATAAAGATGAAATGCAGCATTTGACAAATTATCACAAAGGTTGTTTATGTAAAGAGAAAAGAACAATGGCTCTGATATGGAGCCCTGTGGAACTTCTTTGGATACTTGGATACTGGGAGAAAAGAGGAAGTTTGCAGTCCATTGAATCAATGATGTCATTAACCACTTAAATAGCAGCAGTTAGTGTGCTGTGTTGTTTTCTGAATCCTGACTGATGTTGGAAAGAACTGAATTTTTGTCAAAAAAGTCTTTCAGTTGTTCACTAATGAACAGCTAAACTCTGAATCTAGAACTTTTGCTAGAACACACAATTTAGATATGGGCCTGTAGTTATTAACATCTGAAGGATCACCTCTTTTCAGCAAAGGGAGAACACAGGCAGATTTCTGTATTACAGGGATCTCACTTTCGAGAGGCTAAGATTAAAAATGTAAGTTAGTGGTTCTGCTATAAAATCTGCAGCCAACTTAAGACAATAAGGATCAAGTTGATCTGGTCCTGCAGATTTATTTAGATCCAACAGATTTAAAGCCCTGTGGACCTCAAAAACATTTAGTGGAGAAAAACTGAAGGGTTGGACCAAAGATTCAGTTTGAGTGGTTGCAGAGAGAGCCTCCTGTTGATTAAGCTGTTTTAAATCTGGATATAAAGATTCAAATAGAGATCCTGAAGAATGAAAAAGCTCATTAAAGCAGTTTAGAATATCACATTTCTCCATTAAGGTGCAGGAGTCTTTTACGACAAAGGCTGGCATCTCATTTGTAGTTATGTCTCCATAAGAAGATTTTATTATTTTCCAGAATTTCTTAGGATCGTTCAGATGTTTAGTAGTTTTTGAAAGATAGAATTCTGATTTGGCCTTTTAAATTAAGGAAGTTGAACGGTTTCTGAGCTGTCTAAAAATCAGCCAGTCCGCTTCAGATTTGGTTTTTCTGGCATCCCTTTTTTTGAGTAGACTGGAGAGCTGATGTCATGGTCTGGCTGGCAGACCGTGGGGATGTGGGGAAAGGAGGACCCAAAACGCAGACTCTGCGATGCAAACAGTGCTCTTTATTTACAGTGAAAAGCTGTAAACACAATAACTCCCCGTTGCTCCCTTGAACCCCGTGTGCATGCTTCCCTCCGACGTCTGTGTTCGTGCTCCCTGCTGTTGTGTTTCCGCACACCCCGTGCGTGCTGCCTTTCTGGACCACTCTTCCTCCTGCAGGGAAACCATAGAAGCAGCCGTCAACACTAACCCTCGGCAGGTATATACGAACAGCACTGACATATACTGACACACACTAACTTGGTACGATAACTCAATGATCCCACGCCAGTGGGAGCTCCAACATTCTCCTAAGTAGCTCCCCCGACGAGCCCTGGGCCCTATTTCAGGAAGCCGGTTTAGTGCAAACTCTGAGTAAGTATACCCTGAGTTAACGAAAACTCTGGGTTTTCGGTTTCACAAAGCGAGTTTAGATTAATTAACCCTAACCCTAAGACAACCAGTCCCAGTTGAAATCTCCAGCCAGCACAATTTCATTAAAATCTAAAGTAGATCGTTTTTCACTAAGTGAAACTAAAGCCTCACTACTAGCTGAGGGGGGTCTATAACAGCCCACAATGGTAATAAAATAGCCCTTCAAAAGTTAGAGCTTGAGGGCAAGAAGTTCAAACTGTTTACAAACAGATACTGATGATTGGACAGTAACATGGAATTTGTTTTTTACGTAAATTGCAACACCGCCACCCTTTCTGGTGCGGTCGCAACGGAAAAGATTATAGCGCGTTATTGCAATGTCTTTGTCAGTAACCGATTTTGTAAGCCACTTTGCTGATAATGTAAGAATATCAGTATATAACTCTTTCATCCAAATTTTCATGAAATCAAGTTTCGGAAGAAGACTTCTGACATTTAAATGAGTGATACCAAGACCCGTTCAAGCTTTAAAATCACAAGGAGTACTCAAGCATTTGCAATCTGGACCAGGATTAGGTTGTATTTCCAGATAAAAGAAGCAGAAGAACAAAAACATTTTCTTTTCACAGATTTTTTTTGTAGTTTAACAGACTGATTTCTCTTACAGCTCAATCTCTTTGGGTGGTGAGAGAATTGGGAAATAAACCAGTGATATGGAATAAATAAATCAGTTAAATCAGATGGAATGAGATCTCTGCTGATGATCACATTTGAGAAGCTTCTAAAAGATGTAAAATCCCACCTTGTTCCCTTTGAGAGGAGTAAGAAGTATGATTTCCCTTGTTCTGCAGACTGTTCCTGCACCTCATGTAGACAAAAAGCTGTCAATAAAATCAATAAAGGAAAAAAGGCTACTGAGGATAACATGCTGACTAACAGGGAAAAAAAAGGTAGACCCAGTCGACCTGTGGTAGAGCCTGGTTGTGGCCAGATATAGATATAATCGTCGCATTAAACAGCTTCTAAGAGCAAGATCAGTTACTGAATGGGCTGTTCAACAATAGACAGCTTGCCAGAATGCTGTCCCATCTTTCCCATTTTCTGGTCTTCAATTAATGTTAATTCCTCCCCAGGACAAATCTTAACTCTCCTCACAAGTCCATCTTTATCAGTCATTGTTTCTAATTTGGCTAATCTCCACTCGTTCCCTGGCAGATTATCTGTCTGTGGAGGTGAAGCTGGAAATGTTGTGAGATGCTAAAGTGGGGCCAGAGACACAGGCTGCTGTGGATGCACATGTCCCTGTCCCATATGTTGCTGTCAGCAGAGTACAAATGACCTTCATGCATTACTCCCTGATTGTCTATAGTGTGTTGACTTTGAAGGGAAGCTGTGGATCCATATGTAGAATCAGCATAGTCTCTGTTAAGAAGCGTCTTTTGACAGCATTTGAGTATGGGATGGACAGCAATAAGAACTGGGAGTAGTTGGAGCAGTTCACTTGTGGCAGACATTAAAAAATAAAGAAATTAGACATTAGAATATGTGTGAGAAAGATGAATCAAGGAAAGAAAGGGGGCTACAGACACTATTTATTTATGGGGCCCAGAGTTCTGTGCTACACTCCTGCACACAGGCTGCATAAACAGTAAGAAAAGTAAATATAAGATATGCTAAATGCTTCTTTGAGCCAGAAATAGTGTAAATATAGTGAAATAAACTTAAAATAACTGTAAGATGCAAAATGTTATCTCTAACATAATCAGTTACAAACACACACATTTCCCTCTGAAATGGAGCAGAATAGAATAGAGTATTTACAAAGCACCAAATTATAACAGACATCATCTCAGACCATTAAAGGTCAGGACCTTACAGTTTACTCAAAACACGAGCAAATGTATGTGGGACTTTCCAGCACTGACTATCCATTATCTATCTAACCAGGTAGCAAATGGATTGGGGTTCCTGGGGAAATTCGAGGTTATGAAGCGGCACACCGGCTTTATGGGAAGTTGCCGTGGGCCGACCTCTTTCAGCCGACCATCAAATTAGCCAGAGAAGGATTCCCTATTCCTTACTACCAAGGTCAACACATCCCACGCATTGGTAACACGTCACTACGGTATGAAATACACCCACAATGTGATTTCAAAAATACAAAGAGCAAACAATGAATGGTTCAGCTTTATTTCGCTGTCTTTGTCTTTCAGGAAGTTATATTTAGATAAAAATGGGAACCTGCTTAAGACCGGTGATACTGTGAAATTTGAGAAACTGGCTGACACTTTGGAGATGATCGCAAACGAGGGACCAGATGTGTTTTACAACGGAACAATAGCAAAGAATTTAACCAGTGACATACAGAAAGCAGGTATTATCAGACGGGTTTCATCCTGCTCTCTTTCTGACCGTTTTCTATGTCTGCCAGGCACAATGATCTAATTACAAATTACAAAAATCTATTGGTTTTGGAAAACTGTAACATGATCCCTCACAGGCTACACTGTGATCTGTCTCGATCCATTCAAAGTCTTGATTATGAAATTCATTGTGTTCATTTTTGCTCAGCAGAATCATTTGTTTCACTGTTCTTGCTCAGGAGGAAACCTCACACTGGAGGACTTGGAATTGTATGAAGCTAAAGTGACTGATGCGTGGAATATTTCTTTGGGAGAGTATAAGCTGTACTTCCCTCCGCCCCCTGCAGGAGGAGCCATCCTCAGCCTCATCCTCAACATCATGAAAGGTTCCTGATTGTTGCTTCTAGCATGTAGAGTTTGATTCATATAGGAAAATGATCCTTATCAATCTTTACAAATGTGATACACTAAGAATTGATGTTTTCAATCCAAAAAAAAATTTTTTTAAAAATATTTTTAGGATACAAAATGGAATCAGAACCTAAGACGACTGATGAAAAGATTTTGTTTTATCACCGTTATATTGAAGCTTTAAAATTTGCCAATGAATTAAAGACAAATATCAGCGATCCAAACTTCAGCTCAGATGAAGTAAGTATCTCAAAATCCTACAGATTTGCACCTGCTTTGTTGCATAAAGAATGATTCTATTTAAGTGACTAAACAATTAAAAGTAACAATACCACATCACAAAACACAAAACAAACCACCCCTTGCCTGCAGCTCATCCACAAACTACACCCCACCACAGTCAGTTTATGCACACTGATAATGAGTTGAGGTTTTTTTGTAATATCTCTGAGTTTTGCACAGTTGGACTTTAGGTTAATTTGTTGGGTTGAGATTGTGACTTTGTGTTAACAAAGTGCTTTTACAGAAGTGTTCACCTTTGTTAATGATCAATCAGGGGCATTTGATTATCAGTACCTGGCTGCTACTTACAATTAAAGTTCTTATAGAAGCACTAAGGGTGTAGAAAACCAGTAGAGTGCTGTAAGAATTTCTTTGAGTCTCAGCATTTTCATTTCAGCATCATTCTGAGCAGTGATGTAGCTTTTAAAACATATACATATAAATACCAGTTTTAAAAGCACATAAACCTAAATTGGCTTAATATTTGTCTTTAATTTAGTATGTATATATTATTGTTATTATTATCTTAGTATTTAAATATAAGTATAATTTTGTGTAATGTGATGTTTTCAGATACTCTGTAGTTCACACAGATGACTGAATTTCAGAGACTCTATCTTTGGCAGTCATATGTTGAGCTTGATCACTAACCAATATTATAACCTCTAGTATTCATTCATTCATTCATCTTACATCAGTGATGGATCAATGATCAAAATTCTGTTAACATTTGGCTCCAATTTTATAAATTTCTTGACAGCAATGTATTTTCTGTAATGTGCATATTTATTTAGTTTTATTAATTCATTTTATTAATTCTCTGTATTTCACACAGATGGCAAAGAAACTGACACAGGATAGCTTTGCAGACAGCAAACGAAGCTTGATCAGCAGCGACAAGACTCGTGATCCTGGCATCAACTTGTATCTGGACAGCATCGGCACCACACATGTATCTGTGCTGGCTGAAGATGGATCTGCTGTGTCTGTCACCAGCAGCATCAACGACGAGTCAGTACCTGCATCATTCTGTTTCACTGCTAGAAACCAGCTATCAGATATTTTTCTTTCTTGAAACTGAAGATTTAAGAGATTATGGAGGAACTTATTTTTAGACTATTTCTATACTACAAAGAGTGTCTTGGCTTTGTAGTTAATTTAGTTTTTTTGTTTACAGATTCGGCTCCGGGGTCCTCTCTCCAAGCACTGGAATCATTCTCAACAACCAGCTGTCTGACTTCTGTGGTAGAGCTGATAGCGTCTCTCCTGGTAAGAGATCAGTAGGATGCTTTTTATGAAATACAAGTAATTAGACGAGGAAGGTGGATTATTTCAAAACTAATACCACAAAGAGTTAAATTTTTTTCCTGAAATTATTTTCCTGACAGGACATATTTCTTTAAGTAATTTGTAATAATGGCAAAATAGTGCCATTGAGGAAATGAGAGGAGAAAATGGCATTTCATAATTCATTGTGACGCATCATATTTTGTTGATCATGGAAAAACTAAACTTGTTGATCATTTCCACGATGTTTTGCCAAACTGAAACACATCGTGTGAATTTGGACTAAAATTGCATTTTCTGTTTAATACCATAGCCTGCTAAAATGTTTGAATGTTCAAGAACAGGCACAGTTTTACTACTGCTGTAGTAAAATCTGTTTCCATGTCAACGTGTTGTTGTGTGAAGTTTTTCCTTCACACTGTCACCAAGTACTTGCTCATAAGGGGCTCTTCTTATTGTTGGGGGTTTCTCTCTACTGAAGTGGGTTAACCTTATGATATAAATGTACCATTGTGATTTGACGGTATATGGATATTTATATTCATTTAAAATTATATAGAGGACAGCACACTGGCACGGTGTTGCCTTATAGCATAGGTGTCAAACTCTGGCCCGCGGGCCAAATTTGGCCCGGAGCCTAATTACATTTGGCCCGCAAAGCCATACCAAATTACTATTAGAGCTGGCCTACTGGTATTATACAGCTAATAGATATATTGTTTAGTATTAAGCTTTGCTTGTTCCATATTCAGTTTTTCAGCAAAACGTGTTTGAGTCCATAAGAAAAGATTCATTCTTATATCTGGAGGAATAAATATATTTCAATAAATATTAATGTTAGCCCACGACTTTGTTCCAGTTTTGAATTTTGGCCCACTGTGTATTTGAGTTTGACACCCCTGCCTTATAGCAAGAAGGCCCTGAGTTTGATCCCACTTGTGTGGAGCTTGCATGTTCTCCCCATGTTTGTGTGAGTTCTCTCTGGGTACTGCAGCATCCTCCCACAGTCCAAAGACATGCAGTTAGTAGGGTTAGGCTAATTGGTGAATCTAAATTGCCCATAGGTGTGAATGCGAGTGTCTCTCTGTGTTAGCGCTGCATCCGGCTAGCGACCTGACCTCGGTTTACCCTGCCTCTCGCCCTATGGTAGCTAGGATTGGCTCCACCACCCCTGCAACCCTGAGAAGGATAAGCTGAAGATAATCGATGGATGAATCTATATATAGATCTATAATATTGATTCAAGTGTGTTCAAGGTTCTGTATAATTCAGTTTGGACATAGCATCATTCAAACATTAATCTAACACACTGACAGAGTCTCAGTAATAGCTGCACTTTGAAAGACATTTCACTTTAGTTTGATACAGATTCAGTAGCGATAACTCACTTGTTGTGTGTGCACTTTCATCATTTGTTGATAAGCATGGGCGGATGCAATTCTAAACTTGTTTGTAGAGCACAGGTGTCGAACTCCAGGCTTTGAGGGCCAGTGTCCTGCAGATTTTACATGTGTCCTTGATCAAACACAGATAAATTACCTCCTCAGCGGCTGTATCCCAATTCAGGGTCTGCAGCCTTAAAGTACGCAGCCTTAACGGTCCACAAGGGCCGCGTAATCAAAGACCGCTGAGGCCGGAAGTGCGAGGCTTGTGAAATGGGACGGTCTAGCCTCCGTCGCGCTGCCCAGGTTGCCTAGCAACCATGATACTAACAGCTGGAAACGTTTCATACAGCTTTGTTTGACAGGAATAAAGGAGAAACCTTTTTGTTCATTTGTTTGTTTGTTTCTACATGAGCTTTGATCATTCTCTGTGAGATTAAGCTCAGCTATTGAACGGCGTATATTTTAAAGTAAAGGCTTTAAAACCAAGTTAGCACAAACGTCACTAATGTCACATAACTTTGCCGACATGTGGCCAACAGTAATGTTTAATGTTCTTCGTTATTAAACATTTGCACATAAATAAGTGACATAATATTCAGTACTTACTTAAAGTTTACTCTTCGGGCGCCCCCATCCGCCGTTTTTTTTTTTTTTTTTTTTTGGCAAAATTATCGACACCCACCGCCATGCTATGTATTATGGGATATGTTGGGCCACGAAGTCTACACTGCCACATCCTTAAAATTCAGGGAAATGAAGGACGCATTTGAGGGCAGCATTTCGAGCAGCCTTTGAATTGGGACAGCCTTCGTCGCGTCGCTGTGACGTAATCTGTTGGGTCTAAACTCAGACCCTGCTGTATCCAGGACTTATTCCCGTGAAAGAAAAACAAGGCAACAGCGATCAATCGATTTACTTGCAAGGGAGGCCTCGTCGGTATCTCAGAAACGCACTTCGAATCTCCTTACGAGTGACCCCGATGATGGCCTCCTCTCGCTGCCTTTTATTGAAAACGTTCACACAATAAACAATAGTTTACAAACACCTCCCCTCATAACCCCCCTTGGTTACAAAGACAAGGCACTGTATGTGTGTGTTCTCCTGCTGACCAAAAAGGGTCATAAAAGCATAAAAGCAGGAGCAACATCCTTGGTCATAAAGAGGGTAGTCTCCCCCACACCCAATTCATGGTTCACCCTAGATAACAAAGTGAAGCCATACAAAGGGGAGGAAGTTTACCAACATCAAACAGACCTTCACAAGGATGTGCCTGTGATAAAACACTACAGCCCCCACCCAGAACCTCGAGAATCTGGGGAGGGGGGACAGAAGAATTTCTTTCATCACAGAGTTAAAACAATGTAGAGATGGTAAGCATAAAAATGACAAACATTTAACAATTCACTTTAACATAATCGGCCTTGAAATGCGGCCTTTAAGGCTGCAGACCCTGAATTGGGATACAGCCAACATGTCTTGGAGTTCTCCAGAAGCCTGGTAATGAACTAATCATTTGATTCAGGTGTGTTCTCCCAGAGTCTTATCTAAAACCTGCAGGACACTGGCCTTCGAGGCCGGGAGTTTGACACCCCTGTTGTAGAGTATAAAAAATTCAGGTATGAAAATACTGCATGAAAATACAGTCACTGATTCGTGTATGAAACATTTGTGTAAATGATTTATGCACAGATATGTGTGTACAGACTGATTTCTGTTTTCTAGTTTTGTCATTCAAGGTCTTTGTTGTATTTCTCAGGGGAGCGGCCTCCCTCCAATATGGCCCCATCTGTGCTGAAGTCTCCGTCGAAGACGCTGGTGATTGGAGGGTCTGGTTCTGAAACGATTCCACCGGCTGTGGCCTCGGTATGTATGCATGGTACACACACAAAGGTGCCATTACATATTAAATAAAATAAATTGATGTGGACTGATGCTGGTCTTTGCTGTTAAAGCTTGCATCATAGCAACAAGATTCTTCACCCTAATTTATCCTGTAATCATCACTTTCTCATCTCATTTTTTTTTCTCTCCAAGGCGCTCATGAACCACCTTTGGTTTGGAAAGAGCCTTAAGGAGGCAATTATTACGCCTGTTGTTCTTGTAGACTTTAAAAGTGAAGTAAAACCTGAACCCAAGCTTGAAAAGGTAATTTATTCAATGTATTTAAATGATAAATTAATAAGTTCTACTTCTCTTGTTCCATCTGAGTCTCTCTCCTCTTTGCCCTGCAGGATGTAGTTGATGGTCTTGAAGCTCTGGGACATAAAATAGCAAAATTCTACAACACAGTTAACGCTGTGGAAAAGGCGGGCAGCTGTATCTCTGCATGGTCTGATGAAAGGAAAAAAGGCAAAGCTGCTGGTTACTGAGACCAAGAGTCAGTGATGTCAGTTATACAGCATGGTCTTAAGGTTATGGACACTGCTGTAGCTACAACATTGGTAAATCTATATTCGTCTGTTAACTGATAGATCATTCATGCTTTGCTCATGTGTATAAAAAGTTTGTAATATTGAAAACATAATGCAACGATCAGATCAGTTAAATCCCAAATTTCATGCAAAAATGTGCAAAGATAGCACTGTAAAAACTAGAAATGTAATTTTTTTAAAAAGTAGGGATTGCTGTTGATCTCCGCCTCAATTTTTTTACAATCAATATGACCTTCTAAATATTTGTTTATTTTGGGTTTTGATACATATAGAATTGACTAAACAAGGAAACAGCTTTCAGGTCAAAATGTGAAGCCCATGCCTGTTTCTTTGACCTGCATTCTTTCTAAAAAGCAGGCCAGCAGGTTGAGACTGACTGCAGAAATCTTTGGTTATAGTAAACAATTCATATTTTCAAGTCTCATCAAATTCATGTTTACTTTGTAGATTTTAGCCCACTGGATAGTCCAGAAGGGAGATAAAGTAGGGTACACTTTAGGGCAGACCTAAGTTATCTATCAATTGATTTGTAGTTTAACCCCCCAGCCCCCACCCAATGTTTTTTATTATTATGTTTTTATATTTAGTTTTCATATTAAGATTTTGAGCTTCATTAATCCTGCTATGTTTTTGCTCTTATAAAGTGTGGGTAATTCTGCTGATGTGCTCAGGGTAAAAGTTAATCTGACAAGCAGTTTGTGAGGCAGGTTTTCTTTTTACCTCAGTATCTGTCTGAGCTCCTGTCTGTTTATGATTAATAAAGTATTCTGATTCTGATTGTTTCAGGATGACCTGCCATTATTCAATGACACATCTGCTTACCTGCATCTTTTGCTCGTTTCTCCTCCTCTTCTTTTCTCTTTTTTCTAAACTGAGGACCTGATGGCTTTGAACTTTTCTTGTCCATCTTCCATTGGTTTTAATTTTGCACTCCAATATGAACACCCATCCCCCAACCCAAGGATCACCACAACATGATCTAACACACCTACACCTTAGTTCACAGATTCACTTTGTCTAGGGTGCATTTCTGAGATTTCACACAACCCAGGATTCAAATCATGAACACATAATGGGCTTGGATTTACAACATTATAAATGAAATGTGCTCTATTTGGAAGCAGCCGGCCCCCCTCCCCTTTCGACGGCTTGTGTGTGAGACTTTAAATCATCAAACTATAAATTTTAAACTGTTATTGATCCCTTTACCCCTGGTCCTAAAGTGTACATTTGTTTTCTTACTCTTCTTATATATATTGTTTGTTTACTTGCACTGCTGTAACTGGAGCCTTGTCGTCTCGTCTCTCTATATACTGGACTGTATGTAGCGGAGATGACAATAAAGTTTACTTTGACTTCAGCAGCGAGCAGGCGCAAATTATAAATCTGTATCATGATGTCTGGTGTGTTTGTGTTTGTTGGTTTGTTTTTATTTTGTTTTACTTTGCGAGATGGTTATTAGATGCTGCTCCAGCCGGTCAGAAAATCCCCCGCCGCCCCGCCCTCTCCTCTCTGCGCCGCAAGCAGCAGGCGCACCTCGCAAACGAAGGGCGCCCTTACTCCCAGCAAATGGGCGATAGAAAACCGATCGTTGCCTGTGCCATTCCCAATATGCGCTGGCTGACGTCGGGGCAGCATGAGTACGAGAATTTTTTTTTTTTTTTGCCGATGCCCGTGATGCCGCCCCCCACCACGATGCCGCCCCGGGCAACTGCCCGTGTCGCTCCTTATCTAAAACCGCTACTGATTGTAACTGACTGTAAAAAGTCAGCACAACGAAAATAAACAACATCTAAACTTGGATTATATCTGACCCAGATAGACTGCAGTTCATAACTTCTTACCTGAAGTTCAGTTCACCGCCTTGGGTCTCTCCTCCTCCTGTATATCCTGAGTTATTTTTACACATCGACCAGCATCTGGCCAATCCACCACCTTTCATTGTTTATACCGTTACAAAAAAAAAAAAATCATCGGCCCATAAAAATTAAATATCACATCGGCCCACCAGGCAAATAAATGCCCGCTGGCCAGTCCAGCTATGGTCGTGCTATCAGTTAACCCAGCCGTGGCATGTGTGCCCAGGCTTGCCGACCCCTGTAGTAGAGCAATCTCAAGATGATGGGCCGAGGAGGATCACTTTGTTTGGGACGTTGGCGATTCACTCGTCGATACACGTTGTGCTCGATCGATAAGTAGCTTCTCCTGGAGAGGTAGCGCCTCCGCCAAAAGTTGTGAAACAAACTCCCTCTGTGCCCTCTGGTATTCCCACGATTCTTACATTATTCCTCCTGGAGCGTGCCTCAAGATCTTCACATTTCTCATCTAACTTCTTTAACTCTGTAGACAAACGCTCCACAGTGGCCTTGAGAGTGGCGATGGTGTCAGAGTGGTTTGAGGCACAGGCCTGCAGTTCAGTTAAAGTGTTATCATGCCTGGCCACATCGCTTTTTATGTCCGAAATTGAGGCCTGGATGCTCTGGTTCAAGGATGATATCTCGCCTCTTATGGTGGTAGAAATCTCTAATATGCGAGTGTCCAGTGTAGCGCACAATTCAGACTTGATGGAATTTATCTCTGAACGTAAGCTAGTTATAGCGGTTAGTAACGCTTTATTCGACGGCTCGCATTCATCCTTTTCCAGTGCAGGCGGGGGGGCGCACCAGACCAGAGTCTGAAGAGGCTTCGAGGCCTACATCGCTCGCGTCGTTCTTCTTAAGTTTGGGCTTCACCATTGTCGAGAGGCTCCAAGAAATATATCCACAGTAATCAATGGAAATGTGCTATATAAATAAATTTGACCTTGAACTTTTTAGTTGTTTTATGTGTTTTACTGATAGGAATAGATAACCTGGACTTAAACTGGATATGTTTTGTTTTGAAACTGTCAGCTTTGTGTACAATAAATTCTTTTCTTCAGTTTTTAATGTCTGCCTTGTTTTTATTGTTGGATTGCATCCAAATTTCCCTTTCAAAACACACAGGTCACATGATCACAACTAAATCCAACGCTTTGGTGCGCTTCACCCCAGTTTTAACTGATGAAACAGTTTTTCAGATAATTGTCTACATAGAATCACTGTCTGATGGATTAAAAACCTTACATCCTCTGTGGGTTTGCTGTGTAGGACGACATGTTGATAGCAGGTTGAAAAGCAAAAGATGCACAACATGGTCTACAGGTACTCCCAAATGGAAGGACCTGCTATCCATGTATGGATGGGGGCTCATCTCTGTTTATGCACCAAAGAAACCTCAAGAATTGTTTGTCTTTGGAGAGTAGGCACACCTGGTGAAACATGCCCCTACATCACTGATGCTGTGCTCCTTGAAGCGCACTCCAACCGGGGAAGGACTCAAGACAGGCAATAGAGTCTTGTTCAAATTAAGTTCCTTGTAATGAAAGGAGCAGTTCAAGACCATTCTATTTTTGCCATTGCGCTGGACCATGTGATGAAGTATTTACCATCTCCCTTTGCTCTTGGGAGGTAACATCCGGTTGCAGTTTGGCTACAACACCACAGCTTACCAGTTTTTCAATTTCTGCATTGTTTGCAGCACCCATTGCTTAGATGTTTCTCTATACTCTTATAGTTTGGCAATATTGCCTCTTGGGTTGCTTGGAAAAATGGCATATCCTTTCTCCTCAACAAGGGTTTGGCATACCGGTACAGTATCTAAAGGGCTTTCTGATCCTCCTTGGACATTGTTACCTCCTTTTCACTTTTTTATGGTAGAATGTCAACTTGCCACTGTTTTTCAACACGCCTCTGAAGCTCAACAGATAGGGGGCTGCAGGAGGCACAGTTGCAGCTCTAGCTGTGACTCAAGAGTCTTTGCTGTGTCTTGCAGTGTCCAACCCTTGCAGCTGTCCCCCCTAGTGATTCAAAGTGCACAGGTTCTGCAGGGTTTATAAGGTGCAGCTGCGAAACTTGGCTGAAGGTTTGTAGGCGTAAATACTCGAGAAGTCTGTAGATTGCTTGAGGAAAGTAGCTGGATATGAATGTTGAGCTAAATCAAAACGCTAAGTAGTGAAGGCATGAAATATTTGCTAGTTCTCATGGAAAGGTCCTCAGGAGTGCCTGTTAATCCTAGCTGCTAAGCTGAAGATGAAAGTAGCATGGTGCAGTCAGAGCCATCATGCAAGACAGCATAAGTGTCCAGTGTCATGTCTCCATGTTTCAGTAGGACTTTGATCACTTTAAGCAGAACACAGGAGAGGTCTGAAGGTTTGTCTAGTTGGAGGACTTCGGTGGCAGAGCTCACCAGGAAAGTACCTTCCTTCACACTCTTGATGTTGACCTCATGTAGGATCCCGAGATGTTTGACTTGATGTATGGTGCACACTTTCTTCAGGTTGCACTGTACTGCTAGATGTGATCTTTCACATCACCAGCAATGTTGGTTTGTCTTAACCCAGTCTATGATTTGAACCTTATCAAAGGATTTGAATGTTAGTCCTCTGTATTGCAGTATGGACAGTAGGCTTTCAGTGGGCCTTTCTTGCTCTGAGCAGACGATTTGCAGTTCAGTAGCTCAATAGACTGCTTTGCCAGCAGATTCTCTGTGCCATGGAGTATAGTGGCTGTGCGTGTTACTGGCTTTGACTCTTTCAGGTGCTGATTTCTGGATGGTCCTCTCTCTGTCCTTTTGCTATAAACTTACCAAGTATCTAAATGTTTCCATGTTTTCAGCTTCAACCAGTCACATGTGTCTCCAAAACTCAAACCTCATTTCAGCTGGCAGCTTACTAAGGAGTCATGACATGTGAGAACCGCAAATCAGTTTCACTTAACCATCCAGACCAAGGGTCTTCAGTATACCAACAAGAGCACAAATCTGCAGCACAAAATTCGCAAAAGTCCCCACATCCCCACGACGGATATCTGGTGCATCCATGACACTTGCAATCTTTCTGTGAGTTTAACTGGTGGGGCTGGAATAGAAGGAGTTTTACATTCTCTTTTGTGCAGTTATGTATGATGGCTGGTATGCAAGGGAGGAATGAGGTTTATACTTGTTTTGTTTTGTTCTTTTGTTTGTTTGTTTTGTTTTACTCTTTTGCTTCGAGCTCTATCTACATGAGCTGCATGCTAAATGATCTTTTGTTAAAAGGCTTGGCATAATAAGCATGTGCTTCAGCCAGTACCTTTTTGATTAGCCTCATCTCGTGCATTCTTTTTTTTTTTTTTTTTTTTTTTTTTTTTTTTGAAGTGACATCAGAAACAGCAGCATGTGACATCACGTGATGGCGGAGCTTCAGTTCATCCTTTGTCATCCTTTTTTTTTTTTTTTTTTTTTTTAATAGGACAGGGGGAAAGAATGAAAGAAAGAGGGGGAGAGGAAGAAAGAAAACCAAAGGGGAGAAGAGACGGTGAGAAGGGGGGGAAGAGAGAAAAAAAAACAAAAAACAAAAAAACTCCTGGGTCACCTGTATGGAGAGAAAGAAAAACAAAAAAAACAGGGGAGACAGCAAACAACAAAGAGCAACATAATAATAAAAAAAATAAAAAAAAAGCACCATCACAATAAACTAGCTAGTCATAGATATCAATAGTTACTAAATAATAAACGATATTGTGCAGCACGCAAGATAGACAGTGCACAGTGTGCTTTGAGGCAGCAACCAAGAAAGCTGTAGTCCGCATCTGTGAATACCCATGTGTACACCTGTGTGCATACCTGTGTGGATCAGCATGCTTGCATTCCAAAGGTTTCTCCATGTAATGATCTGCTAGAGAGTGTGGGGAGCCACAGCCCTGTCCTCTATGGTATCAAGCAGGTATGGAGGAGATCAAAACTCCAGACATCCAGAGGCCCCCAGAACACAAGAGACCAAGGAAGACCCACAGAGGGGCAGCCGCGCCACTGTTCCAGTAAGAGCTAAGGAGAGTCCCAGATGAGAGCTCATTCAGCAGCCGCGGAGCAGAAGCCAGGGGGAGTTGCAGTGACGCGCCCGTGAGCTCCGCCGGCAGCCAGCTGTGCCTGAGTGACCGAGCCCCAGGCCGAGAGGCCGGGGGCACCCCACCTCCAAAGTGGCCCGAGCGAGCCCCAATAAGCGGCCGCCAAGGAGTGAGCCGGTGTGTACCCGGACGCCCACCCCCAGATACATCTCGTGCATTCTTACTTTGTGGTAGATCTTTATTCTGTATTCATTGAGAGATTTGAATGCTAATCAAATAAATAAATTTAAAAAAAAAATACTGGAATGATTTATGATGGGTTTTTGTGCTGCTAAAGAATGGTGCTGGTCCCAGATGGTTGGTGGGTGCTTGAGTCTGATAATTGGGATGGACACTGGCAGCTAACTGCCCATACAGGCGAGACTTCTAACTCTACTGGATGATAGGTGGATGGATGAATGCTCACACTGTTGGGCATCACCTCAAATCTCTTGGAACCCTGACGGAGTAGGTACTAAAAAAGTACCAGGTATCAGGTACTATCACCTGGCTGGTGGCTGGTGTTTTTAGAGACACGGCTGCAGCCTTTCAGCTTGCAGCCGAACATACACACTACTAACAACAACACTCAAGACCCAATACAGCCTTTTAATACAGATGATCACTGATGCTACTCAGGTGTGTCCACCTTGCCGCAGCTGCACCACTGACCACACCCCGCCACATAAATATTAATGGAAGTGACTTGAGCCACATGCCTCTATGTCAAAGTTGCTAATGGTAACATTACGTCCAGCAGTTCATGCAGCAAGTCCTCCGGCAGGCCAGGCAGCAAATCCTCCGGCGGAGGTGGCAGGTGATTGGTTGCAGTTGGTGAGTGAAGATGCAAAGTGTTAAGGAGAAAATCCTGTATAAGCGGATGAAGGGAACTCAGTAGCCAGGGGAGACCGGAAACCAAGCAATACTTCTCCTCAGGATGATCCAGCCACTTTTGGGTCCATTGTTTGGTCACATTGTTCTGTCATGATACGGCTGTGTGGCAGGCAGGATGTAGACCCAAATGCAGGACTCGAACTCAAAGTGTTAACCAAAGGAGGCTGCTTTATTGCACTTGCAAAACACCATGAAAAAACACTTGCAAAAAACAAACCAAAACTCGAAACTAAATGCTAACAGAGCTAGGGAACTCGGAAGGAAAAACGCATACACATAGGAGTGGTGAGGGGACGACGTGACACTGATAGAGAGAAACCCAGGGCTAGGAGCACCGCTGGGAGTAATAAGACATAACATTCAAGGGAAAACAAAACTAGACACGCTGACATGAGACACGGGACCGTCAAAGTAAAATGAGATGAACACAAGAAACACAAAGGAAGCACAGAGAACACCTAAACACTGGAAAAAACAACAACAAACCTGAAAACTCTAAATATTAATAAACACAAAACATGAACATGGAGTCACCAGACTCCAGACCATGACACTTTGAGCTCTACTTTCTACTGTCCTCTACAGTCATTTCATCATTGTTCATTAGCACGTCTTTGAAATTACCAGGTTTTATATCATGACAGACATCACAATTTCGGCATCATTAAACTGTTCTTTGAGACCCTCTTCAATCTGGTGACAGATGCTGTTATAACTGATGTCTGATCCCTGGTGTCCAATCTGGTGACTATCGCCCTGTAGCCCTCACCTCAGTAGTGATGAAGTGTTTTGAACGCCTGGTCAGAGACTTCATCATTTCTTCACTACCAGACACACTGGACCCACTACAGTTCGCTTACCGTCCAAATCGTTCCACAGACGATGCCATCTCTCATCTCCTCCACACATCACTCACTCACTTGGACATTAGAAGGGGGAATTATGTTAAAATGCTCTTCATAGACTACAGCTCTGCATTTAACACCATAATTCCCTCCACACTCACCACCAAGCTGGAGCATCTGGGACTCAGCTCATCTATGTGTCAGTGGATCTCCAACTTCCTAACTGGCAGACCACAGGCAGTAAGGATGGGCGGACATGTCTCAGCCTCCACCACTCTCAGCACTGGAGCCCCCCAGGGGTGTGTTCTGAGCCCCCTGCTTTACTCTCTGTACACATATGACTGCGTGGCCACTACCAGCTCCACCACCATCATCAAGTTTGCTGACGACACCGTCGTGGTGGGCCTGATCTCTGATAACAACGAGACGGCCTACCTGAAGGAGATTAGGAATCTGGAGAACTGGTGCCAGAGGAACAACCTCCTTCTAAACGTCAGTAAGACAAAGGAGCTGATAGTGGACTTCAGCACTAAGCAGGAGAGGAACTACCAGACCCCCGTCATCAACGAGTGCCCAGTGGAGAGAGTGGACAGCTTCAAATACCTCGGAGTTCACATCACGCAGGACCTGTCATGGTCCTGTCACATCAACTCCGTGGTGAAAAAGGCCCGTCAGCGTCTCTACCACCTCAGACGCTTGAGAGACTTCCAACTGCCCTCCAAGGTGCCAGTGGCGTGTCTAGAAAATTTTTGTTGGGGGGGCCAGGTAGGGGCACAGATTTGGAGAAGGGTGGCAGATTTAATTGGCAGATAATGTTTTTTAAAAAAAAATTCTACCAACCCTTAACCATAATTCAATAATCCTATAAACCTAATAACCAAATGCACTTTTAACTCTTATTAGAATGAGATTTTAACCACTACGGTGCAAAGTTTTTAGATACTGCGTTGATAAAGTACAAGAGATACAATCAGTGCTTTGTCAGTGTTTACTCAGCATTCAAGGACAGCAATATTTGCATAGTATTTTTACTGACATATACTGCACATATGTTTTGGGCAAAAACATTTTTGAATATTAAAATACGAACATTTGTAGCAAACAATTGACAAATTAGCCATTCCAATGCAAAACTTTCTCTGCCTGTTAAAAAAAGAAGATAATCTTCTCACAAACTGGTGTTTGATTTTGAAACAGGAAAAAAGTGGAGAAACAACTGAAAAGACTAATATTTGAATAAAACCTGAAAGCAAGTAAATACTTTCTATGCTGCCTTATGGTAAACTTTGGTAATATTGATAAAGAACAACACTGGCTGATGATGAAATACATTCAGCTGGCATGGTGACACTGCCAGTATAACCTGCAGGGCTGGACTGGGACAGAAAATCGGGCATTTTGACTACAGACCGACCCACCAGGTATTAAAGCCATAAAGCCTTTGAATGAAAACAAACCCTGTTGTGACAGTGATGTACAGTCTTTTTGGTATATGTATGATTTCTATACATTTTACGTCAGATAAAAACTTTGGTTGTAAGATTTAGATAATTATTTAATAAAAGCTAGATATTTTAAATGAGAATAGGAAAGAAAAGTATTTCTTTGTGCCCCCTTTCCCTGTTAATGCCCTACCTGGCCCCCTGGCAAAACTTTGCTAGACCCGCCCCTGCACAGTTACCAGCTGTCAGCTACATAAAAAAGGATCCTGGTGGGTGGTCTTCACGTTTCCCTCTCACCAGATATCCAAACCGACATCATGACCAGCAGCTTTACAGCTGTGGCTCCAGCAAACATCAGCTGATACTAGAAATTAATATTAAATAAATTCTAACAACAGCCGATCAAGCTTAAACGTGCTGCTGTTGTTTAGCGCGACATCTGCTGGTTTCGTCTTTCTGGCGCAAAGTGGGCGATAAACAAACAAGAGAGAAAAGCCGATCAGCTGATCATCGATCAGTTTCATGATTGAAGTAGCAACAGGAGAGGGAGGATGAGAGAAGAGGCAGCTGTGCAGCGTAAAGACAGAATAAATCCAGCTTTGTGTCTTTTTCCATTCTAGCTGAAGTTCGGGACAAACTGCGTCTCTTCTCAGCTCAATACGAAACGTGTAATATTTTCTCTGATTGAGGGACCATTCCATTTTTTTAAGGAGCCGTTGGCAACTCTACTAACTAACCTTATGAATAAAATAAAGTTCACTATCAGTAACATCATAGCAACCGAACAGCTGTATAAAAACTCCAAGCTGGCTAGAACGCAGTATGAGTTATTGCAACTGACAGTAAAAAGTCAGCACAACGAAAATAAACTCCACCTAAACTTAGTTCATATCTGACCCAGATAGACTGCAGGTCATAACTTCTTACCTGAAGTTCAGTTCACCTGACACTCGGACTGGCGGCTGCCTCGGGGCTCTCCTCCTGCCTCCCCTTCCCTCATCCACCTGCTGCCTCTGTGGAAGCCCCGCCATAGCCACCACCAAACAACGGAGTTATTTCTACACATCGACCTGCATCTGGCCAATCCACCACCTCTCATTGTTCATGCCGTTACAAAAAAAATAAAAAATAAGTCAAATAAGCCCGATGGCCAGTCCAGCTATGTTAACCTGCAACCAAATCTGCAGCTCCATACAGCAATGTTACGACTTAGATTACATCTTATAACTCATAACTCTTATGTTAGCTCCCCTCTGTAGCATACTGTCTGAAATATTCCACGGCTGCAATAATTCTTTAAGTGTTATTTTTTCCTTGGTATTCTAATTTCGCCGAAGTTTACTAAACTCAACAAACTTAATATTACTTACCGGGACATTTATTCTGTCCTCATTTTCTTTCACCGAAAAATTGTTTCCTGCAGTGACGTCTTTCGTGCTTGGCTCTCCTACCTTTGCTAACGTGATGCACATAGCGCAGAAGCCGATGCTGCATTCACTTACACTCGGATATCTGAGCGTCACCGTGAAAACATAATCGGACATTTGATATTTGATTGAATTTTATTGTTTTGCCTTTGGGGTGGCACCTGGGGTGGCCAGTCTGGTTGGGGGGGTGGCCTGTGCCCCCCCAGGCCACCCCGCTGGACACGCCATTGACCATAGCCAAAGAAAGCTCGTTTATGACCAGCATCATGTAAATAAGCGCTCTGTAGAACCATCGCTCCATCCTCCAATCCAGCAGGTGGCGTCAGCGTGCCCGCAGGGTGAACGTCAGCCACAAACGAAGCCGAAGAAAACGTTAGCGTCATTTCCTGGTTGCTGTGCGACAAGCAACTGTAAAACTCGAAGCTCTGAACGCGGTCCTCTGTCATATAAATCTGCGAGTGGTCTCTGCGTGAGGCGAGCGGCTTTTCCCGGTGAGTGAGAGATTGAGCGTGAGGTCCGGAGCGCGCACAATGAATAAAAAGGGCTCTGAGAAAACACGCCATGTGGTAGCCTGGCTTAACAAAGCGGAGTGGGATCAGGTTCGGGACTACCTTTACTCGATGGACTCCTCTCTGCAGAGGTTTGCGTTAGAGAGGATATCGGCTTGGAGGGCCAGGTGCGCTGATAGTTTTCCCGTGGCCGTGGACTGCACAGCAGACCTCGTGCGCTGCCAGGTGCGGGACCGGTCCGGACAGCTTACCGGAGATGACTTGACCCTGATGTACGGGACGGCCCTGGTAAGATTTGTTAATCTTATCACGGATCGCCAGCAGGGGAGAAAGGCCCAGCCGCTGAGGCAACTGGCTGGAAACTTGAACATCCCCGAGTGGGTGGTGGATCTGAGGCACGAAATCATGCGTGGGACTCTTCCTTCTTTGAAATGGTGCCGAAAGGGATGTAAGGTGGCCCTGGAGTGGCTCCAGCAGGAGTTTTGGTCCAGACAGCTGGGAGGAGGCCCCGATGAGCAGCTCGTTGCCAGGCAGAAAGAAGTGGATGCCTGCAGAAACGCTCGGGAGCTGCTGATCTCTTTTCAGAAGGACCAGTACCAAGCTTTTGATGATGGGTCTCCTGAAGACAAGGGGAAGAGCTTGTGGCAGGCCCCCTTAGCAGACATGAGTTCGTTGCTGGGTGAGATCAAGCAGTTTGCACTGGGGTCCAGGGAGCTGTTGATTGATGTGCTGCTGGAAGACGGTTTTCTTGTTCCTACCATGGAGCAGCTGGAAGCATTAGGCTGTGCAACATCTGACAGTGCCAGTCCCACTGAGCCCAGAGTCCCACAAACCTTCCTGCGCTTTTGGCTGCCCCTGCTAAAGATGCTTAACTCTTCGTCTTTCATTCACCTCTTCCTGGAGAAGCTCTTTGTGGAACTGAAGCTGCTCAGCAAAGAGCCCAACGGTCACAGGTGTTTCTATATTTCTGCATGGATTTCAGAAGTCTTCCTCTGCAACAACAACAAATTTGAATATCATTTTGAGACAAGGTTGCAGAAGAAAGCCAGAATGAAGGACAGGATTTTCATCGACCGCATCAAGCTGAGGTGGCAGCAGCTTCTCTCTGCATGTCTGGATGCCCCCTGCATCAGCACACCTCACCTGATCCAGCTAGTCCTGGATGACATGGAGCATCCCCCCCCTCAGGAAACCAGAGAGAAGCTGTTCCAGCTCTGCTCCATCTACACACAGACAGAGCGCTCAGAGGCCAGCACACCTCTGCAGCAGCAGCAGCCCATATATACTGTGAGTATGCTGCTGGACCAGATGCAACACTCCTCACCGATGGACTCGGAGAGAAGTGAGGACCGCAAATGGGCAGACGTGCAGGCTGAAAGAGCACTTGCCCTCAGACACGTAGCAGCATCCCCGGGGCCTCGGCTCCAGCCCGGCCAGCTGAGGGCCTCCTCTGGAGCAACAGCGAGCTCAACAAACTGAAATGTGGACTGAAGCTTTTTTAAGTTACTTGTGTTATTTTTGTTACTTGTGTTATTTTTTGTTTTATGTTAAATGGTAAATGTTTTATGTTAAGCACAAGATTGTTGTTGTTGTTGTCATTCCAGCCTCCGCTGACTCTTGTTGTGCTAGAAGCAGTTTTGAAGCAAAAATACAATATTCAGAAGACAAAATGTTGTGGGAGCTTTAACCATGAGCACAGTGCAGGTTCAGCAGTTGTGATTGTTTCTGTCCAGTCGAGCTCGTTAACTAAACATGTTGGCAGAAGCAGAAATAAAACTTTCAGAAGACAAAATGTTCTGATTTAAAGAAGGACCAAAGGAAGGAAAGCATAGGTTTTGATTAAGTCTGATAAACTAGAATTATAAGGTATTGTTACATTAAAAGGAGCAAAATGAAATAAAAAGGCTATATCAAAAACAGGTTATAACATAGGAAATGTGAGGTTTTAAAATGAAGTTAGTGTCAGCGTTTTAAGAGAGTGGTAAAATGATGAGTAACGTTGAAGAATATATATAAATACAAGTCTATAAGTCAAGAACATAATTAGGATAAGGCTTTTGATTAAAGAGTCCCAACTATGATAAGTTAGGGAGATGCAGGAAAAGGTGTTTTGTTTCCTTTGCAGAAGATCTCGGCGACCACAGGGGGTGAGGATCCTGGAGGCCCGAGGCCGGATGGACCACAAGAGAGGGTCAGAGCGAGGACACAATGTATTGCGACCTCTGGTGTACCAGAGGTCGAGAGAGGGAGTGTGGAGCAGGGAAATTATTTTACTGCTATTGTTAAATAATCGTCATTGTCACCATTGCATTAATAATATAATCTGCAGCATTGATATTGCATTCAGAGGTTTAAACAGTGTGTGTCTTTCAGAAAGACTAAGTTGCAGAAAGTTTGCATTAATGAAAGCAGAGTCTAAGTTATTCTGAGGAGCAGGTTAGACGAGGCTATTTGATGAGCCTCTGGTCTGGTGGAAGGTCAGAAGTGCAACGGGTGAGATGAGAGAGCATTTGAGGACGACATATACACACACACACTTAGTTAGAGAGAATCATTTATAGGTGAGAGGTTAGTTATGTTTACTCGCAACTGTGAAAGAGGAACAGTTTCTTGTTGTCTCGGCAAGAAAGAGGAAATACCTGGTGTGAATACGTATGAATGGACGGTGACTGGACGGACGAACTGAACTAAGGTTGGACCAACTGGACACTGAGGTAAAGACTGGACTAAGGCTAAGCACATGACTGATGACTGTTCTGTTTTAAGTTCATTTTCATGACATAGATTGGATCATGAGTGGGGAAAACTGAGCATTTTTAGTTTTGTACATTATTTTGACACATGAAATGTGTCAAAATAAAGGGGGGATTTAAGGTTTAAGTTGAAATGGGTTTAGGATCATTTTAGGACTTTTGGGGTGTTTGATGATTTAGATATGGTAAAACTGAGGCAGACATTGTTATTTTCATGTTTAAGTTGAAGGATTAAAATGAACTGAATCCTGGTTAGAAGATAAACTCTTTACACACATAAAGAGCATTTAGATTAAGTAAAGTTAATATAAAGGATAGAGCCCAGAACATGATATCTTGAACCAACTTTGAATAATTAAGGGAACATTAGATGAACACAGTAGATTAGTGAGGTGTACCAGAGAGAGGCTTTTTGTTTTCTATCCTTTACAGGAGAACATTCCAGTAACACAGCGACCACAGGGGTGGCAAGAATCTCCAGTTTCGCAAACAGGTCACATCTGGATTACACGCTGTGGACAGGGCGACCCCGGAGGCAAAGGTGGTGTGGCTGAAGGTGCTCAAACGCAAGTGGAAGGAGCCACGCTGGACTGGTCCATACGAGGTCGTTGCCAGGACAACTACAGCAGTCCAACTGAAAGGGAAGGGCGACACCTGGTATCACTGGTCGCAGTGTGCACCAGCACATGAGAGCTTGGTTGAGGAAGAGGCTTCAACCAACACAGGTGTCAACAAACAGAGGCAGAATAAACCCTCTCACCTGTGCAACAGGCCATTCAGTAGTCCACCTGGAAGGCTGAAGAAAGAAGAGCAGCAGCGGAGAAGGTCGTCACGCCATCAGAAAGGGGCAGTGATAAGTTAAAGGCTCCACAAAGAGGGGAGTTTCAGTCCAGAATCTAAAATCTATATAACAAGTCTAGAATACAAAGTTTATATAACATGATGCAAACAACCGAATCAGAGACACGTAATGGGAAGAAACGTATTAAAATGTTCCTTACAACTACATGTGTATTATATGCGATAATAGTAACCATGGCTCTGTTGTCTTTTGTCTGTATTTTGCAAGGCACTCCGGACCCCTTGTCTGAACACGGAGGCCAGTCCAGCCCAGCAGTTCCTGAGACTGTAGGTCCTAAAACAGGATCGCTAGAAAGAAAAAAGCGCGAGGGGTCAGGTAAAGGTGATGAATGTCTCAGCAGAAATAATGGCATAGAGTTGAACTATGTTAAAGGGTCTACCAGCTCATTCATGTTAGATTTGTGTGACGTCATTAAATGTACAGGAGCCAGTAGTAGATGGAAAGTGTCAGACAACAGTGGGACCATTTATGCCAAAACAAGATAACTATGCATGTTTTAAGTTCTCTACTGATAATGAAAAGTACAAGGTGGGAGAGATCGATCCAACTTGGTGTGCCGTCACACTTCAGGGACGAACCACCAACAATGTAAGCGGCCCTAGCACGGTAATTGGAACCTGGGCAGGAAGTGGGCTCTATTATTATCGTGGGGAAAATACTCTGTTGGTTCATGTTCCTATAGGAAGCGTAGGGACATGTGCGATGGTGCGATTAGGAGCTCCACTCATGCTGATTGGGAATCAGGTAAAGGCTATTCCACAACGCAACACACGTACTCTAGCCGCCAGACGTCTGAGACATGTTTTGGTCAAAAGAGGGACCCAAGGTACACATGCTTATGATCCTCGCCTGAACTCGCCTAGGGGAGTTCCAGACGAATATAAGCTGGTGAATCCGATAGCTGCAGGATTTGAGAGTATATTCCTTTGGGTAACACCTAATAAGAATGTTGACCGCATTAACTATGTTCATTACAATCTGCTGAGACTTTCTAACCTAACCAGGGACGCCATGATGGGGTTCGCAGAACAATTGGGTCCAAGTTCTCTGATGGGAGTTCAAAATAGGATGGCGCTTGACATGTTATTGGCAGAGAGGGGAGGTGTGTGCTCGATGTTTGGAGATATGTGCTGCACGTATATCCCCAATAATACTGCCCCAGGTGGCTCAGTAACCCGAGCTCTGCAGGGCCTGAAAACTTTGTCTAAAACCATGCATGAGCACTCAGGGGCCTGTTCTTCGTACCGCGCTAAGTGAGTTAGCTGGATGAGATTGTTGACGATTTCGCGTGATCCTGGATCGTTCGGTTCCCCGAAGCCCATCCGGGACTTGCTGTCATAGCAACAGAGCCGTAAGCGTAAACCTGCTGGGGAGCAGGCTTACTTTATGTAAACAGGATTAGATCGCGGCCACGCAGGTATGTCCGCGTCATTCATACGAAAGCAACAGCGATATTCCACCACTGTTTCACCATAAATAAATAACATCAATGTAACTAAAGATAATGCAGCACTTGATCCTTTTATTGATTTCACACAGATACATACAGGTCATTCCCTAAAAAAGGGAAATGTACTATTAACATTCTATTACATGTATGTGATTATTACAGATGTAATTCATATTTCAGAGTAGTAATTGTAAATTACTTCGTGTAATCAAGATGAGAGACCACGGCTATAAAAGCGAAGGTGGATTTGGGAAGTCTGTCGCAGTCATATCCTGTCCGTTTACGCGAGCAACCCATTGCGGAAGGTGCAAGATTGATAAGGAGAGTCCTCAGAATTCAGCGTATATTGCGGGACAGACAGGATCCTTTAGCTCAGCGCGACAGTGTGCTCATAGAGAGATATCGATTTTCCCGTGAGGGTATTATTCACTTAACCAACTTGTTGACGAGGGGGTGCAGGACCACCACCTGTCTTTTTTTTTGCTCTGCCCTTTTCTTGGTTGCTGTTATGAACAAACAGAGTATTCCAGGGTCTCTTTCCAAGAGACGACAAGCAATATAAGTGATAAATATTACCATTCTGTAGAATATTCTTATATTTCACTTTTACTTGTTCCCATGTTCTAGTGGGTCCTGTTGTGGCTCTAATGTGAAAGGGGATATAATATAACATATTATAATATAATATAATGTAATATAATATTGGATAATATGGTGTGATATGATAAATCTACCCTACCGCCTACTGGTGTTGGCCAGAGGGGCCGATGGCGCAATATGGCAGCCTGGCTTCTGTCAGTCTGCCCCAGGGCAGCTGTGGCTACAACCGTAGCTGCCTCCACCAGTGTGTGAATGTGAGAGTGAATGAATAGTGGCATTGTAAAGCGCTTTGGGTGCCTTGAAAAGCGCTATATAAATCCACTCCATTATTATTGTTATTATTGAATTACTTACGAGTTTGATTTGTCAGCAACTTTCTGCCAGCCCTCTCTCCTTGCTTTTGCAGCCTTTGCAGTGTTCCCTTGCGTTTTAATTAAACTCTGAAACTCCTGAAATCCCTCACTCAAGAGTTCTTGCTCTGCTGCCGAAAAATACCGAGCGCGCTCCTTCGACATTTTCGCCGACCAATCAAAGGGTTGCCGATCAATGTTTCTACTATCGATGCGTAGCCCCTGTTGGGCCACCCAGTGATCTCACATTACTTCATCCAGCTATACTAATCGTCAACAACAGGTGTGTTCGGGGAACCGGAATAGCGAGCTCAGAGTTAGCGCGATGATTTGGTCTTGGATGTTTCATTTGATCTTGGATGTAGTAAGCGACGTACGAAGCACAGGGCCCAGGTATTGAAAACCCGCTGGCATCCTGGATGACATCTGTGGATGACATCTTATTACCTTAAAAGGCAAGTAATGAAGAAAGGAGAAGTTATATGTCAGTTTATAGTTATTAAAAGTATATGTGATGTACCCTTGTTTGCACGAATTGAACTTTTGTCCATCTGTCACCCTGTATTTTTGAACTGTATTGACGTAGGTGTGATATGTTATCCTATAAAACCAGAACCCAGTGTATTTTTGTCAGAGCAACCCATTCTGTATGCTGACGGTTGGTTGTTCTCCTGTGATAATAAAACTCATCGTTTGATTGCACTTTTCCGGAGCCTCCGTTGTTTTTTGTCTGGTCTGAAGTTGATCGATTTCGCAACAGTATGCACAAATATGACCCAAGATGGGACTCGCCAACCTGGATTGACTCAATAGGAGTTCCCAGGGGAGTTCCAGATGAGTATAAGTTAGTTAATCAGATAGCGGCCGGCTTTGAAAGTGTGTTTCTATGGATAACTCCGAATAAAAATGTCGATCGCATTAACTATGTCCATTATAATGTGTTGAGACTCTCTAATCTCACTAGGGACGCGGTAGAAGGCCTTGCGGAACAATTAGGCCCGACGTCGTTAATGGGAATCCAGAATCGAATGGCCCTGGACATGTTGTTGGCTGAGAAAGGTGGTGTCTGTGCCATGTTTGGGGACATGTGTTGCACGTTCATACCCAACAATACTGCACCAGACGGTACGGTTACTAGGGCGCTTGAGAGTCTGAAAATGTTATCTAAAACCATGCATGAGCAATCAGGTGTGAACACTGGACCGGGAGACTGGTTCACGTCTGTCTTTGGGCAATGGAAGAGTGTTGTTATGTCTGCCATGTTTTCTTTTGTTGTTTTTCTTGTCATATTGATGATTGGATGTTGTCTCATCCCTCTGGTCCGGCGGCTTTTAGTAAAGATGCTGGAGAGAGCCCTGAGCTCAGGCTCAGCAGGTTCAGCTGCGCCGGAGTCCATGATGCCTTTGAGGGAGATTGTAGGCTGGACGGAGGAGTGAGACAAATCCTGGTGTAAGTTGGGCTCGCAAGCGAGCCCAAGAGGAGGAGTTGTCAAGAAAAACATGTAATTTCACTGCCATTATTTCATTATTATTTCATTAGTCTGCATCACTTAGTATCAGTTGATCATCACCATTATCATGTATCATTTATCATTTAGTAAATCTGCTTAATCTTGTATTCCAGAGCACGCAGAATAAGACACATTCCTCTGTAATATTCTATTATGCAAAAACCACCAGCATCTCTGTGGCTCCAGGCGGCCCAAAGTAAAGTCAGATGAGGACAGCGACCTTTTGTTGGCCTGGACAGACAATCTCACAAACTGCACACTCGGACACACAATTGTTTAGACCAGATGTTTTCCCTCATCCATATCTGGGAACATAAAGCCTGAGAAAGTGTTAGGTTTCTGAGAAGCTGAGTTCTAGGAAATGTTCTGACGTCATATTAGGCTATAAAGCTTTCTGTAACGAGCAGAGAAGATCGAAGACCGGCTTCCCACACTGTATAACTGTGTGTGTTTAATAAATCACTTTTTGGACACTTCTGGGGACTCTGTCTGTGCTTATTTTTCCTTCCAAATAAAAAGAACCTTTACAAAAGAACTGTGCATTTCGTGTTGTTAAGACTGTTTCATCTGGGACCATTTTGCAATCTAACGCAAGCTTAATTAAGGATTCTGTTTGTTTTATTCCTTCTAAGCTCAAATGAATTTCTTGTGAATCTGTCTACTGTGAGCCTGGTGATTTTGTTACTGATGCCTGACTGCCAACTGTATAAAACAAAAAACTACACACAATATTCGAAGCACATAGCGCACAGTCGTAAATTCACCCTAATTTTGGTATGATCTGAGCTCAGGCACTGGGTGACTGAGCATAGCACTTACGCATGTGAGCGAGGGGGGAGAAACTGCTGCAGGAGAAGCGTAGACAGGCAGACAGAGGAGAGCTTAAGTTTGACCAGGTACCAAAGCAAATCATTCATACTGTACAAATAATGTAAATATGACGGTGTATCACAAAAGATTGATATCAAACTGATCACTTGACCCATATTACGTTACTTGCTCTTGGAGTGAATCAACAAATGGGGAAATGAAAATCCGAACAACAACAATGATGTTTTTTTAGAGAGTCTTAGCTTACATGTGTGTTTATTTCATATTTTCAGTTGTTTCCCTCCACGGCTAAACAAAGCACTGTAATCGGTTTCAGTTATGTACTGATGAACACAACAATTGACACAAGTGGCTTCTTTCAAAGAAAAAACTCAGGTAGATTTTATTTTATATATTATGCTTTGTATGTTGTTCAGTATATTTCTATGCAAAACAAGAGGAATTTCAATACACAGCAGTATATTCACAGCTGAAACCAGATATTTACATACACTTTAGGGAAAAAACATAAAAACATTTTTTTTTTCTGTTAAACATCAATTTAGAGTGAACTTGCAACTAGAAGATCACTGGCTGCTCTCTGCCCAGCATGGAGGTCACTGCAAACTCTCGGTACCTCAGCAGAGCTGGCAATATCATCAAGGACTACTCTCACCCCAGCAACCAACTGTTTGAACTATTACCGTCAGGCCGACGGTACAGGTCACATAAAACCAGGACAAACAGATTCAGGGATAGCTTCTTTCCCAGAGCTATCACCGTAGTAAATAAGAACAAATACAATTGAACCTATTCCATACCGTCACTGTCATTATATTATGCTGCTATTCATACTGTCATTATATTAATGCTGCTATCCTGTATATATTGTACAAACTATTGTTTGAGTACTTACGATTGTTTTTTTGTACTTTTTATATTTTACATTTATATTTATTATTGAAACTTGCACCAAGGGAGTGGCACTCCAATTTCGTTGTACTCTGTACAATGACAATAAAGGCTATTCTAACTTGTTTTGTTTTAGATAAATAAATATTGAAATATCTTTTGAATTAGTTAAATGTCAGAATATAGAGAGAGAGAGAGCTGTCTATTATTTATCACTTTCATCAAATTTAGGAGTACATATACACTAAGTTTATTGTTAATTAAGAAGAAAACTGCAGATGATTGCATTCTGATCTTAAGCAGCCTCTGATAGGTTAGTAGAGTCGGATTTTTTAGTAGAGTCCTCTGTCCTCTGCTGGATGTGTTGGAGAACACTTTCAGCCCTCTGAGGACTGCATACCACTGCCTGAGCCAAGCCAATGTGCCACTAAGCTCCAGCCAGTGTCCACACTGCCAGAGGTCTCCACACATGCTGGTTCGGTGTCTGTCTCCGCTGAAGGGTCAGAGGAACCCGTTTGAGCTGTCTGTCTCGGCTGGAGGGCCCAAGGGGCCCATTCAGCCACCTGTCTATGCTGAAGGGTCAGAGACCTGTTCGGCCTCCTGTCTCCTTTATAGTCGAAAAAGATGTGCTCCTGGTGCACTGGCCATTGCTGCTACTCAAATCGAGCGTGGACCTGGACCTCCAGCAGGCCCCGGGGACCTACGTCACACCTTGCTCTTGTCTCCCTTACAGCTGAAAAAGGTCCATGCTTGTGCCCTGGCCCTTCTGAAATTCCCTCTCCATTTAGCCGAGGCAGTGAGTCGGCCTCCTGTCTCCCTTACGGTCGAAAAAGATGTGCTCCTGGGCGCACTGGCCCTGCTGCTACTCACATCGGGCATGGCCCTTGCCCTCCAGCAGGCCCCGGGGACCCACATCCTCCCCTGCTCTACTCCCCCACTAGCTTCTTCTCCTGCAGTTACCCTCCACCACATATCCAGCACATATCCAGCTAACCCTAACCCACTACAATTCGTCCTGATTGTAGCACAAGTGGAACCAATAAGCAGGATTCATTGGCAAGCAGACAACCAGTTCCAACTACTGGGAAGAACCAGTGCGATGCATTTTGTGGTACGCGTCGTGGTAGCTCCTGCTAGGATTTAGGACAGACCTGAGGCTGATGAGAAGGATCTGGGTGTTGCAGGGCCGTCCTGGCTGACACGGCGCTGCGTGAAGCTCTGGGATGCTGCCTCTGGACTGGCACACTGGGGTGGTGGTTCCCCTGTTTAAAGACCTAGACCTGAGCGTGTGCTCCAACTGTCACACTCCTCAGCCTCCTCTATGCCAGGGTGTGTCTGTCAGTCAGGCCTCTGATTCAGGAGGAAGCAGTTTGTGTCCTGGTCATGATCACTGGAGCAGCTTGTTATCCTCTCGACTGCAGGGTCTGTGGGAGTTTGCACAACCAGTCTACATGTGGTTTGTGAGGCTTCTACTTTTGTAGGATCTTCATCTTACAGTACAAAGAGCCTTTGCTGCAGCTGTTGTTGTGTTTTGGCGCCTCATGGATAACTTTTCATGTCATTTGAGTTTCAGGCTTGTTGGTGTTGCTGAGCTGTGTGCATCGTCTGCGTGGGTTTGTCAGCATAATGGGGCTCATATTAAAATGACTTTACAGTCACAGAGAAAAACTTTAAAACACAAAATCAACACTTTGAACCATCGTGGAAACTACGTGTCCTTACTTGTCATCAAATGATGAGTGTGCGTCCTCACCAGGTGTCACAATCATGTGTATCAAAACGTGTGTAACTGTTAAACAGCAAAATGTGTTAAAGCTGAAAGTCTGACTGTTCAAAGGTGAAACTACAAACACTTGTACATATACAGCTCCCTCCATAATGGCCTGAGGAAAACCAAAGACCTGATGTGATTTCATGTTTTCTTTGTTTCACAGTTTAAAAGTTTGTGGTTCTGTTCTCAGACCTTTGTCACTCACATGTTGTGCATCAGCTGTTTATGTCACTGTGCAGCCAAACTAACTCCCCTCATGTGTTTCCTTTGCAGCTGCTCCTCTGGATAGCATTGAGTCCCTGGCTGCCTACTACGTGAGCTGCGTCAGGCAGGTGCAGCCGGACGGCCCGTACAGAGTCGCTGGATATTCTTCTGGTGCCTGTGTAGCATTTGAAATGTGCTCTCAGCTGCAGACCCAGAATCAGCCTGTGGAGTTCCTGTTTCTCTTTGATGGCTCACATTCATATGTGGCAGCGTACACACAGGTCAGAGAAACACTCGCGCATCTTTATTTCATGTATATGCTGTATAGCGTGTGTGATGTTGGTTTTGAAGGATGAGCTCTGGTCACATGATCTGCATGTGAACAGGTTTAACTGTGTTTTTGATTTGCAGAGCTACAGAGCCAAGCTAACACCCGGCAACGAGTCTGAGGCTGAGACTGAAGCCTTGTGTGCCTTCATCCAGCAGTTCACTGGCATTGAATACAACAAGGTATACTGTCTCTGACCCACAGGTTCACACACAAGTATTCCTTTATGTGGCATCAGCGTTAAAGGCCACACAACCTGAGCTTTTGCCTCACGGCGCCTGTAAGGTAAAGATGGTGACTGTAACACAGTCTGGAGCTGCTGTTCCAGCACAGTCTGTGTGTGGTGCAGGTTTGACTCAACAATGATGTGATGTTTGGAGCTGTTATGGAGACTAAAGTAAAACATGCGGTTAAATCAAACCTTCGTACAGTTTCTCACTGAAAGCTGACATTTGTAACTCCTGAATATCAAAACATCTTCATTTTGCATTTTCATATACATAAGATCTGTGATGTTCATTAATTATGTGTCACTTACTTTTCTGAAAACAACAATATCTCCGCGAGCACGCGGTAACGTTTGCTATGAACTTACAGTCGTCTCCATGGTTACATCCTACAGCTTTTGGAGACTCTGCTCCCGCTGTCAGACCTGAATGCACGCGTCAGTGTGGCCGTGGACCTAATCACCTCCGCTCACAAGGACATCGACCGAGACTCACTGCACTTTGCAGCCTCCGCCTTCTACTACAAGCTAAAGGCTGCTGATGCATATGTACCTACTGCAAAATACCACGGCAGCGTGAAGCTGCTGCGCGCCGAAACCAGCAGCGAATATGAGCAAAACCTGGGAGCTGACTATAAGCTCAGCGAGGTACCGATGCACATTTACATCAGTCTGTAGTACTTATCTTCACTGTGCGTGTGTGCGCTTGTGTGTGTTTCTATAAACTCTGTCTGAGCCTTCCAATGTTCAAACTGTGTACTGCGTCTTTCTTCAGGTCTGTGATGGCGAGGTGTCGGTCCACGTCATCAAGGGAGATCACCACACTTTCCTAGAAGGCGCGGGGGCGGAGTCTATCAAGAACATCATTCATAACTCGCTGGCTGAGCGAGCTGTCAAACCAAGGGAGGGTTAAACATCCACCGTCTCTTCACCCTAATTCCTCAGCTTTCCCCAAACTAGACTGTAAATGTGTCGTTATAGGAAGTGTTTGCACTGCTTATGTTTACACGCTACTGTTATCCTAATATCCCAAATGTTAATGGTTAGTGAACCAGTCGACATCCCATCATCTCACAGCTCCATCGATTCTAACTGCAAGTTTTGTTTTTTGTTGCCATATGTTGTTGTTTGCAGAAGTTCATCCCACAACAAAATAACGTGGTTAAAAAATGAATGTAACAAAGTAACAAACACTGACACATTGATTGAATCCTGAATTACATAACATCACTCAAATTGGTGTTTCTGCTCATGCAGACATCAGTAGACAGGCAAACGCGCTGCGACCAGCCTGATGAGCGACTGTGGAGGGAGGGCTGACCCTGCAGCCGTGTTTCTGCACACTAACTACTCGTAACACAAGTTGGAGGCATTTCTTTATTTTGTGATATTTGTTTACTTTTCAGTCATGTGACCACACAGTCATCAGTTACAGTGGCAACCAGCAAATGTTTACGTTGTCAATAAGTTAACAACAAATTAAGTGTTTCATAAACTGTGTTTTAACAATGACACTCGTGTTACTGTAATTTACAGACCAGTTATTTCACTAATTCAGAAGAAAAACTGCTTCTCTTCATGATGGACTGTGTCAAACACACGCTGTTGTTCTGACAGACGCCTGTGACAGAGGCGTCGCTAAGGACCAAATGTGTCTCTTCAGAGGTTAATCAGAGATGTGAATGATCACTGTAACAGTGAGATCATATTTACTGATGTAACCTCTGAGAAACTGTTTCCTTTTAAAGGCTTTGGTCCAGAGATCTAAAACCTCAGCAAATAATCCAAACCTGAGTACAACAGCTGGCCTGAGACCTGTGATTGGGTCAGTGAAGGAAGCTGCTGATTGGAGATGAATGTGCTGAGGAGTCACAGTACGATGGACGTGACAATAAAGGCCTCTGTGTTTTATTGTAACATTTCTGTTATGTTTTGTAGGACTAATAAGGGCCTCAACAGTCGCTCAGTGTTTTCCTTCATTGTAACGAGCCTGTCCCGTTGGATCTATGATTCCTGTGCTTTTGTTGTCGTTACTATTTCTGATCATTTATCTTGTAAATATAGTTTTTGGGTTTTGTTTTTTAGAGGATGGGTCAGTTTATCAGGGACTGAAACACAAATCCTGTTGGCCCAGAAAATTCTTAGTCGCTGTTGGCGCCACCCGACCGTTTAGTTCAGACCATTAAAGTAACGACTGGTTCTATATGACACTTTTCTACATGCAACAAAGGTGGTGATGGAAGGAGGAGAACAAACTTTTTTGTCTGTATTTAATAGCACAATGAAGACCAGACAGCAAAGCAGGGAGGGAGAAATAAAGGGCCTCAGGTCAGAGTTGAACCCGGCCGCAGCATTTACCCCATGACCAGGTGACGTGGTCACCCGCCCGACCCTTACGCACAGCAGTATTTCACTTCAGCTACCAGGAGTATGTGGGTCGAGCATGCAGACTGAACTTTAGCTGCATGTTAGAAAGCCGAGTTTATGAATGAAGGCTAGAACAAATGTCCCGGCTGAAGGAGGAGGGGCTGCAGAGGTGTATAAACACAGGTGGGCGGGGCAGGGCTAGTGTGCAGGATGACTCAGTGACCTACACTGACCCGTGTTGGTGAACATTTTGTTAAAGTTAAATGTTTTCAAGCTGACAAGTAAATTATCCAGCGAGCTAAGTTGAGCTGACCGACGTGCAGTAAGGTTTTCATGCTCTTCACTAACAGCTGATCGCTGAGAATATATCAACAGTAATAATGTCCTGTAATTCCCACGGCTCTGTATGTCACACCTGCGTATGCTTCCCCATCACATTCATCACCTGTTCCTCTGGTGTCTCTGATTGGAGCACGCAGGTGTGTGGAGCAGAGTGAAATCACACACCTAATGCTGTTTTATTCAACCTGGATCTTGGAAGTTTTGATTAACATCAGTGTCAAACATGAACTAACTCTTTGTCCCCTTCAACATTACATGTTGTTTTTTGAAGTAACAGGTTCAGTGATCTTAAAAGGCTGCGGTAACGTGTCGCTGATAAAACACTGAGTCATTTTCAAATTATTCACTTTAGTTCAATTCAGCTTTATTGTTTTATGTGAAAGTCTCCATCCTGTGTCCTTCACTTATCTTTATCCCAGGTGTGAATTGTTCACAGGACTTAAAAGAAGGACGTGTCTGTGGAAAAGGCTCCGGCCAACCTAAACTCCTCCCTCATCAGGACACAGAAGAGCCGCTGAGGCAGCGCCTTGGAGTACGCTGCTAGTCGCGGCACACAGGTGCGCAACAAGATCTCCCGGCCTGCTGGAGGAGGGAAGTCTGGTACTCTGCTGCTTCCCCCAGTTTGCTTCTTGTCAGATCCCAAGTCCTCATCGACGGGCGCCAGAAGGGCAGCCTAAAAGGGCAAAGGTCAAATGTTAGCAAACAGCAACCGATTCTGAAGAAATGTGCTGTGTGATATTCAGAAGTACTGTAACCCGAGTCTCCCACAGAGACCTGATCCAGACTACAGCTCACAAACACAGCTCCTCTACTAACACCTCACTGCAGCTGCACGCTGCTGATCCTGTCTGTGATTAGAAATGATTTCAATAAAGTAAAACAGAGGCTCGTTTTCTATGAGCGTAAACAGGGATCTCTTTTTCAGTCTCAGTGTAACAAACGTGTTTACTGAATAAGTCTTTCAGTAAAAATGTTTTTGTTAATTCAGTAAAATCTGCAAAGATGACTTGTACTGTTGGCAGCAACAAACAGAGACAACAGAGTGTGGGACAGACAGGAAGTCAGGACACGTCTATGTGCTTCACAGTGGGACTAGAACATGAACATTTCTACACACACCACAGGCAGCAACTGTGCAAACCTCCACGTCACCAAAAACACCCTGCAGGTCCCATCAGAGCAACGGCAGAGAAAACAGATGAGCCCGGAGAGATCGAACAGCGTGGGGACGGCAGAACCCATGCTGTCGATGACCGTGGAAGGCACTGAATTGCCCTTTCTGGTAGACACTGGAGCAACATACTCGACATTAAGAGACACACCAGACAGTGCAACACTCTCCTGTCACACAGTTAATGTGGTCGGTTTTTCCGGGATACCGATGACTCTGCCATTGACAGATCCAGCATTGACAAAGCTGGGAAAACAGACTTTGAAACATCAATATGTGGTGTCCTCACAGGTGCCTGCAAATCTCATGGGCAGGGACCTGCTCGTGAAGCTGGGAGCCACGATCATGTGCTCACCAGATGGACTGATTGTTACTCTGCCTGGAGGAAAAGAATTCCCATGTCTGGGATCACCTTCAAAGACTCAATATCTAGTCCAGAACTCTGAACAACCCACTGCCGAAATCTACTGGGGGAGGCTAGTGGAAGAAGGCATTCTGAGACATTATCAGCTGTGGAAACCCTGGATAATGAGCCTGGCCGTCTATTCCCCGCCACGGGATCCTTTCCACGTCACACTCTTTTATGATAGGGAAGATAACGATATCTATCGGGAACAGTTCCAGTCTGATCTCGAGGGACAGACGTGGAATGTGCGAACACATAACATTTATGTTGGACCAGAAGGTGTGGCCGCGGCTGTGAAATTTACTGATGAACAACTGCCTTGGTACAATGTGGGAGAGGATTCAGCCCCTCACATTACCTTGGCGGTCCACGAGGGTCATGGGCCAAGAGATCTGGGACCGATGGTCAAGCGGGCGCTGGACAACGCATGCTGGCAAAGCACCCAAATTCCAAATGTCTGGTATGCACCAAAATGTAAAATATATCGCATAACTTGTTTGTCCAACGATGCAGTGATCTTAGAACATAAAGAAATCTCCAGAATACATGGCAGGGAAAGAATGGATCATCCTGATGCAGTAGCTGAGCTCTTGAAATTGCCTGATACTTTGTGGTCCGCAGGGCCCACAGATGTAGGTTTGGCTAACTGTTCGCCTGTCCTGTTCCAGCTGAAGTCTGACACACCAATTAACAGACCACAATATAAGCACAAAACTGAAGCAGAGGAAGGTATAGCTGAAACCATTGAAGGGCTGTGGAAGGCAGGAGTGCTTGAGCCCTCATGGTCATTTTGGAACACACCTATTTTGCCAGTGGAAAAACATGGGACAGGGAAGTACCGTATGGCACATGATTTGAGAGCAATAAATGCCATACTGAGGACTGATACTGTGCCTGTACCAAATCCCTACACAGCTCTGACCGAAATTACTGGGGACCAAAAATGGTTCACATGTATTGACCTAGCGAATGCATTCTTTTGTCTCCCACTGCACGAGTCACTCAGAGACATTTTCTCTTTCACATACAGAGGCCGGAAATTTAGGTACACACGCCTACCACAAGGCTTTGCACTCTCACCAGGAATTTTCAATCAAGTATTGAAAGAGGCACTCTCCCCATGTCAACTGCCAGAGGGCTGTACATTAATACAGTATGTTGATGATCTTCTTATTGCAGCCCCGTCAGCAGCGGCCTGTACGGCAGCATCGCTCGTGGTGTTGAACAGATTGGCGGAGTGTGGCTTCAAAGTGAGTAAAGAAAAACTACAGTTGGTCCGACCAGAGGTAACATTTCTGGGCCGGGTGATCGCACACAGATCAGTGGGGTTAATGAACACACACAGAGACCAAATTCTGACACATCCAAAACCAAGAACTGTGAAGGAGTTGCTTTCCTTTCTTGGCTTGACAGGTTACAGTAGGCAGTTCATTCCGAACTATGCTGGTAAAACTGCCCCTTTAAGGGACCTGATCAAGAAAGTCGGCGTTCGAAATCTTAAGGCTGAATTGCCTTGGACGCCGGACACAGAGACAGCGTTCATTTCACTAAAACAGGATTTGTCAAGAGCCACAGATCTAGCCACACCTAACTATGATGAGGCATTTTATCTTTATGTTTCAGAAACAAAGGGAGTTGTGAATGGTGTGTTGTTTCAGAAAAAAGGGGGAGGTAGAGATGTACTTATGTATGTCAGCATAAGATTAAATTCAACAGAAGCAAGGCATCCCACATGCACACAACACGCAGCAGGAGTAGCAAAGATAATTCAGAAAACAGCACACATAGTGAGGGAACACCCACTGAGAGTGCTTACCACACACAGTGTAGTGGCCTATGTGAACTCACAGGTATTCACAATGAACCCACTGACGCAACAAAGGTTGAGCAAAATTTTAGATGCGCCAAATCTGACATTCACACATGAAGGAATAAATATGGCAGACCTAATGGGGTCAGGAGAACCACATGATTGTATTAAGAAAGCCCAAGTTGAAGGAAAAATCAGGGAAGACCTGAAGGCAGAGCCCATACATGGAGCTGAGGATTGGTTCACAGATGGATGCTGCCACAGAGATGAAGAAGGATTAAAAGCCGGCTATGCAGTAGTCTGTAGAGTAGGAACTGAGTTTCAGGTGAAAGAAGCAGGAAAAATTGAGGGACAACAGTCGGCCCAGAGAGCTGAAGTGATAGCCCTAACTCGAGCCCTGAGGTTGGCTAAAAACATGAGAGTGAACATCTACACTGACTCAGCATATGCGTTTGGAGCAGCTCATGTGGAACTGGCTCAGTGGAAGAGAGCCGGGTTCAGAACGGCCACTAATGCACCCATCTGTCACCAAAAGGAAATGGAGGAACTGGAAAAGGCCCTGGAGGACCCAGACGAGGTAAGTATTATAAAATGCAAAGGCCACTCACAAGCAGACAGTATGGTGGCAAAAGGAAATCAGAAAGCTGATGAAGCCGCAAAGGAAGCAGCAGGCTACAAAGGACAGAGACAAATGGTACAGGTAACCCCAGAAGAGGAGGCCAGTACTAACAGTATGGAAGAAGTGAGACAGGCTCAGGAGGAGACATCCCCAGAGGAAAAGGGGGTGTGGGAAAACAAAGGAGCCTGGCAAGATGGCGGTTTGTGGAGGGGGCCAGATGGGCGTCCCGCCTTAACGGCCAAAATGGCGGAACAGAAGGTGAATGAGGCTCACGGGCTTGGTCACGTGGGAGTGAAACAGATGGAGAGAAATTTGTGCCGATGGTGGCATCCTGATTTGAGAAGGATGATACTGGAAAAGGCCAGAACGTGCCTAATTTGTGGGGCACACAATCCAAAGCCAGCAGTAAAACCTGAAGCTGGTAAGTTTCTCATGCCAGAAAGGCCAGGCGAAGAGGTCGTGATTGATTATACCGACATGATTGATACAGGACCAGGTGGTGTGAGGTATTTGTTGGTGTGTGTGGATGTTCTGACTGGATGGCCCGAAGCATGGGCAACCAAACGTGAAGACGCGAAAAGCGTGATTAAGTGCTTAATCAATCATTACATTCCAAGGCATGGGTTTCCCAAGAGAATTAGATCAGACAATGGTACTCACTTCAAGAACAAAGATTTGCAAGAGGTAGAGAGGATGTTGGGAGTGCAACATAAGTTCGGGACGGTCTATCATCCTCAATCTCAAGGAAAGGTAGAGAGGATGAACCTAAATTTGAAAAACAAGTTGGCTAAAATCTGTGCGCAGACAGGGCTAAATTGGGTCGCAGCCCTGCCCATTGCTTTGATGACCATAAGATGTTCTGTTAACCAATCCACAGGTTTCACCCCTTACGAGCTGCTGACTGGGAGACAGTTTCCAGCACCCTGGACAGTGGTCCCAGTGGAGCAGCCCAGGACAAGCAACAGGTCTCATGCAGAATATTTTAATGAGTTGAAAGCTCTTGTGTCCAGCTTTACAAAACAGGTCACTTGTGAGAGACCCACGGGGAACGGAGAGGTCCCGGACGCAAAGGCGGTGTGGCTAAAGGTCATTAAGCGAAAGTGGAAGGAGCCCCGCTGGACTGGTCCGTATGAGGTGACCGCCCGGACGGCTACAGCAGTCCAGCTGAAAGGGAAAGGCGACACCTGGTACCACTGGTCGCAGTGTGCACCCGCACACGAGAGCTTGGTGGAGGAAAATTCGTCTTCAAAGAACGCAGGTGTCAAGGAACAGAGGCAGAATAAACCTCTTCACCTGTGCAACGGGCCGACCAGTAGTCCACCTGGAAGGCCGAAGAAAGAAGAGCAGCCTAGGAGGAAATCGCCGCGTCTACAGAAAGGAGTGGTAATAACCTAAGAGGTTAAAAAGGGGTGGTTTAAATAAAAAGAGTGAAAGGGAAAGGGGAAAACAGAAACAAAAGTTTCAAAATTTATGTTAAGTACAAAATATACATCACACAATGCCACCCCGCGAACCGGAGATTCGTGAGGAGAGAGGACTAATTAAAATGTTGCTTGTGATTGTTAGTTTGATGACTGTAATGATATTGATAATGGCCCTATGTTTGCTTGTTTATATTTTGCAGGGAGGCCCCCGTGAACTGTCTGAACACGGGGGCCAGTTGAATCCAGCACCAAAAGAGAAACTGTTTATTGAAATAGGGCTAAAAAGGAGATCAAAACGCGAGGTTTCGGGTAAAAGGGATGAGTGCCTGAGTACATATGGTGGTTTAGAGTTGAACTATGCTAATGGGTCCACAACTTCATTCACGTTTGATTTATGCGATGTTTTTAAGTGTGGAGGAGCAGATAGTAGTTGGAGAGCATATAATGTGTGGGTTTGTTGGGATTATGCAGTAAGTACACATTGTGAAAGAGGGAGTAGGCCCTTTGCAAACTGGTGTCGGAACTGGAATCAGGTAAAGGGTTACACTGGGGAAAATGGGGAAACGTCAGGACAAGGGTTAGAGAACGTGTTAAAACTTCAAAGAGATTATAGTCCATCTAAGAATCCTTTGACTATGTCGCTGGGCAACTGGCGGCGTAAAAACTCTGTATATTTAGTCTTGGGTGTGGAGACTGTGGGAACTGACCCGAAGGGGTTAATTAAAGTCAATTTTCTTGAAAAGGCCAATCCCGTAAATCCCGTAGAGCCAGTTAGAGAAGAAAAGGAAATACACATGATTAACGACCCAATGAACGCTGTTGTACATTTTACAGGAGAAAGGGGAAACGGGTCGTCATATGCGGTACCAGAGGAACAGGAACCAAAGGATAGACGAGTCCTGGTGGTGGACTATACTAGACTGAAGCCTCAAGATTTAATTGAGCGCGCCACTGGGTTCAGTGACAGTAATCTCTGGCTGGACTGGATGGCTCTAAATGCTAGGGAACAAGAGCTATCTAATTGTGTTGCTTGCGCCTCTGCTAGACCACGTCTGTTCACAAAGCCCGCTCCACTCCATCTGGAGGACAAGTGGGGCTATGATTGCATGTTGCGAATGACTAGGGGAGCGGTGAGTACTGGAGACTGCACTGTCTTGTCCAGTTTGTTTCCTCCAGTTGACAAGCGGACAAAGGCAGGACCATTTTTGCCGAAAAAAGATAATTATACGTGCTTTAAGTTCTCCACAGATAAAGTAATATATAACGTGGGAGAAATCGACCCAAGTTGGTGCGCTGTTACCCAGACGGGAAGAACCACAAACAATGTAAGTGATCCCACCACTTTGATTGGGACTTGGGCTAGAAGTGGACTTTACTATTATTGTGGGCATAAGACTCTTTTGGCTCGTGTTCCTCTGGGAAGTGTGGGGACGTGCGCGATGGTGAGGCTAGGAGCACCTCTTATGCTAATTGGAAATCAGGTAAAAAACATTCCACAGCACAACACACGCACATTGGCAGCTAGGCGGAAGAGACATATCCTGTCCAAAAGGGGGATTGAGGGAACACACGCTTATGACCCTAGGCTGAACTCGCCAACCTGGATTGACTCAATAGGGGTCCCCAGAGGAGTTCCAAGTGAATATAAACTCGTAGACCAAATAGCTGCTGGTTTTGAGAATCTTCCAATAATTTCTGCTCTCTTTCCAGTGACCCCGAACAAGAATGTAGATAGAATCAATTATGTTCACTATAATTTGCTGAGGCTCTCTAACCTTACCAGAGACGGGATGGAAGGGTTAGCGGAGCAGATGGGTCCGACCTCATTAGTGGGAGTCCAAAATAGAATGGCCCTTGATATGTTATTGGCGGAAAAAGGGGGGGTTTGTGCGATGTTCGGTGATCAGTGTTGTACTTTTATCCCGAATAACACTGCTCCAGATGGCTCGGTGACGCGAGCCTTGGAGGGGCTAAAGAGTCTCTCTAGAACCATGCATGACCACTCGGGAATTGACAACCCGCTGGAGAGCTGGATGACCTCAGTGTTCGGAAAGTGGAAGGGGTTTGCTCTGTCAATTATGTTTTCTCTATCTGTATTGGTGGGTATTTTGGTGACCTGTGGTTGTTGTCTCATTCCTTGTGCCCGAAGGTTGGTAGAGAAGGTGATTGTAAAGGCAGTGGACCCTGGGGCGGTGGCCCCTATGTCCATGATGCCGATGATGGATCTGGAAGTAGTCGAGTGGACTGAGGAGTGAACAACAACCTATGTATCGACCTCTGGTGTGCCAGAGGTCGATACATAGGTTGAACAAAAAGTATTTTACCAGCATAATATAATCTGCAGTATGATCATTGCTTTAACAATGTAACAGATAGCTTTAAGATGGCCTTAAGATGTTTATGATGATGTTAACTTTGTATTCCAGGTGCAGTTATAACTATTTTATACATATTGCATATCTGTGCTTATTTGAGTTGATGTTCAGGTTCATTAATGGTTTTGAGCTTCATCTAGTGAGAGTGTCTAGATGATCCATGCTGAGGGAAAACTAGAACATAGAAGGAATTGCAGTACATGCTTACACAACAGTTCATTTTAATATCTTTTATATGTTCATATTCTTGTATTAAGCTTTTAGTAGGGGTTCTTGATTAAAACATTTATTTAGTAGAGGACACATACATAGTCTCAGTTGTTACATATCAGAGTGGCTTCTGTCTCTCTGTCTGGTTAGAGGTTAGGAGCTAGTCGCGAGGTGAAACAGGGTGCAATTGTGGTTAGCACACAGACACACACACACTTAGTTAGAGAATCATTTATAGGTGAAAGTTTAATCATGTTTTGCTGGGGTTGCAAAAAGAGCAGTTTGTCGCAGAACTGCTGCTGAGGTGTCAGGATGACAAGCGAGCATCCGGCAGTGACAGGAAGCACCTGTTATGAACATAGAAGACAATTGTTCTTTTAAACGGTGTCAAAAGTCATTGTGGTTTTGATTTGATCTATGTATAAAATGTATCTGTGACGTTGAAGGGGCGTCATTAAATTTAAGCCCTGACGGTATAAATATCTGTTTAATGCTTTGATTAAGTTGAAGATCAATTGCTGTTTCTAGTGATCTTCCCACGTGTGAATTAAAATCTTCGTTTGACTTCACCCGGCCGGACCAGTGTGGTTATTCTTCGAGCACCTCTTGTACCCTTCCTCAATTTTTGAACCTTAACAGTTTTCAAGCTGACAAGTAAATTATCCAGCGAGCTAAGTTGAGCTGACCGACGTGCAGTAAGGTTTTCATGCTCTTCACTAACAGCTGATCGCTGAGAATATATCAACAGTAATAATGTCCTGTAATTCCCACGGCTCTGTATGTCACACCTGCGTATGCTTCCCCATCACATTCATCACCTGTTCCTCTGGTGTCTCTGATTGGAGCACGCAGGTGTGTGGAGCAGAGTGAAATCACACACCTAATGCTGTTTTATTCAACCTGGATCTTGGAAGTTTTGATTAACATCAGTGTCAAACATGAACTAACTCTTTGTCCCCTTCAACATTACATGTTGTTTTTTGAAGTAACAGGTTCAGTGATCTTAAAAGGCTGCGGTAACGTGTCGCTGATAAAACACTGAGTCATTTTCAAATTATTCACTTTAGTTCAATTCAGCTTTATTGTTTTATGTGAAAGTCTCCATCCTGTGTCCTTCACTTATCTTTATCCCAGGTGTGAATTGTTCACAGGACTTAAAAGAAGGACGTGTCTGTGGAAAAGGCTCCGGCCAACCTAAACTCCTCCCTCATCAGGACACAGAAGAGCCGCTGAGGCAGCGCCTTGGAGTACGCTGCTGGTCGCGGCACACAGGTGCGCAACAAGATCTCCCGGCCTGCTGGAGGAGGGAAGTCTGGTACTCTGCTGCTTCCCCCAGTTTGCTTCTTGTCAGATCCCAAGTCCTCATCGACGGGCGCCAGAAGGGCAGCCTAAAAGGGCAAAGGTCAAATGTTAGCAAACAGCAACCGATTCTGAAGAAATGTGCTGTGTGATATTCAGAAGTACTGTAACCCGAGTCTCCCACAGAGACCTGATCCAGACTACAGCTCACAAACACAGCTCCTCTACTAACACCTCACTGCAGCTGCACGCTGCTGATCCTGTCTGTGATTAGAAATGATTTCAATAAAGTAAAACAGAGGCTCGTTTTCTATGAGCGTAAACAGGGATCTCTTTTTCAGTCTCAGTGTAACAAACGTGTTTACTGAATAAGTCTTTCAGTAAAAATGTTTTTGTTAATTCAGTAAAATCTGCAAAGATGACTTGTACTGTTGGCAGCAACAAACAGAGACAACAGAGTGTGGGACAGACAGGAAGTCAGGACACGTCTATGTGCTTCACAGTGGGACTAGAACATGAACATTTCTACACACACCACAGGCAGCAACTGTGCAAACCTCCACGTCACCAAAAACACCCTGCAGGTCCCATCAGAGCAACGGCAGAGAAAACAGATGAAAGGTCTGTTAGAGAGAAAAACGCTTCGCTGCTTTCTTACCCGTATGACACCAAAAGGGTTTTGTTTTTTTAATAATAAAGGCTTCATGTTTTACAGTTAAAGGTAAAGCTCATGCAAACATGCAGGCTTATTTGTCTGATCAATGCAAAAGTTCAAACATGTCTCTTTCAAGCCTCATTATCAGCTGAGATCATAGTAAAGACACAGACAGGATCCTGATCCATCTGTTCTTTATATAATTACTGTTTTTACTGTAATGTAGAATATCATGGACATAATACACAGACTGCAGCCTAAATACTGCTAAAAACAGCTCTTTTTATTTTTAAGGTTTCACGTATTAACCTTTTATTATAAAAGTCACCTGATCCTTAGCAGGTGTGTATACAGAAATACACCAGGTCATTATTTAAGCAAAGCGAAGCCAAACTGCTCCTGTGTGACAGATGAAGTCCACCTTTAAACAGCATTTAGATGCTGCTAATGAAACTCGATTAGTGGCAGCACTGGTCTGTGGGCTGGGGACACTGGTGCCACCAGTACAGCGCGCACTTTTCACAGCGCCACCATGTGGACCAAACTGTATTCTGGGTCAAACCTGATGTTTTATCATTTACACTGAACAAAAATATAAACGCAACACTTTTGCTTTTGCTCCTGTTTTCCATGAGCTGAACTCAGAGATATGAAACATTTTCTACAAACACAAAAGACCCGACACTCGCAAGCAATGTTCCCTCTAAGCTGCGCGCGTACACAATTGCGCACTGCTGGCACGGTCTCTGCACAGAAAATCTGCGTTGCGCGCACAAAAAAAAAAAAAAAAATTCACCTGAATTGAAATTAAAATGAAAACTTTAACAATCCTGTTTTGCAGTGTTAGTCAGTGACTGGCTGCTCCCGTATAGGATTAGAACGAGGCCACCTTATCCCGTAGTCCAGCCAATCACGCGATTCACATTCGTATATACGCAGCTAATCAACGTCGCTGTCAGGCTCTGACGCGTCCTTATGCGCCGACACCGGTGTTTTAGCAAAGCGGCTGATGTGGAGTGAAGCCACGTTAATGACAACGTGTACAACCATTGGAGATGTGAGCAGGACCGACGGAACAACTGACGGGAAAAGTGTGGACTTTATACCAGTTTTTAAATTGTGTTGATCGGCCGCGTACAACCAGAGTTATGATAAAAATATCTGCAATGTTTGGTTTTCTTCCTGAATACTGTCGTTGTTTATATTTACTGCAGGAAGAAACGGTGAAAACGCCGTTTTATAAGGAAAACGCTCGAAAGCCTGTGAGCAAAAACAACACCCCACCACCCTTTCCTATTGGTGGAAAAATGTACCATGTGGACCAATCAAAAATTATATGGCAAGGGTTAGAAACGGGAGGAAGTTTTAGGAGTGACGGCGGTGCTTGGAGATGTGAGAGATTTGCGACGTTTAGCGCAAATCTTATGTAGTGAGTGTGTAGCGTAGTCAGCAGTTTTGTTGTGTGTGTCAGAACAATGAGGCGACTGCTGAATGTTACAGGTGTTACAGCAGTGATACATCTGCTGTTGTCCTGCAGGTATCAGGCTGTTGTTCTCCTTCATCTCATAGTGGACACAAATTATTTTTTGGAGTGGCACAAATAATTTGTGTGGCATCAGATTTGATGCAGAACAGCTGATTGTTCTGTAAATAGTTTGAAATGTTTAATTAAAAAACGCCTTGGCTACATTTTTAGGTAAACAGCTGCAAAAAACTTTGTTTGCATAACTCGGTTACTTTTTTGAAGAAGTAACTATATAATTAATTGCCCAACATTGGTCATTATATCCTGTATTTTGCAGACAGAGTTACAGACTCTCTCCCAGACCACAGACTCATAATACAAGTCAGAGCTTTATTAAAAAAAAAAGAAAGAAAGAAAGTTGTGTTTTCAAAATTAGAGTTATTTTTACTTCCAATAGTGTTAACATACTGCACAGGTCAGGAACAAGATTTTTTGTTACATTTTCATTGTAAGTGGGCTGAAGCAGTTAATTAAAAGTAGTCTAACATGCCACACCTGTGAGGTGTGGCATGTCAAGGTGCTGATTAGACAGCATGAATATTGCACAGGTGTGTCTGAGACTGCCCACAATAAAAGGCCACTCTGAAATATGCCGTACATGTGTAGCACAATGACACACATGTCGCAAAACCAGTCAGGATCCGGTTCAGCTCATGGAAACAAAAGTGTTGTGTTTATATTTGTGTTCAGTGTAACAAATACTGAGACGTCTAATAATGTTGTGTGTTGTTCATCTGAGGACGCTGCAGAGAACCAGATTATTTTTATTATCCTGTTTGTCTGTTATGTGAACCTTTAGAGGATGTACCTTATAAAGACTGAGTGTGTTTATCGCACTATGTTAAATGTAACTGTGAGCGACACGAGGCTTACTGCTCATGGTTACCTCATCAGTGGTGAAGTCAGCCAGCTTGATGCAAGAAAGAGGAAGAACAAAAGGATGAAAGAGCAACACACAGATGAAAAACAAAAACAGACTTTCTAACCGACAGAGCTGAAATCTGAACATGTCACCAGCTGCAGGAGGCAACGCTCTGAACCACGTCGTTCCTCCTCCAGATGGAGCTTTTACTGCCTATAGTCTCTTGACATACAATGGTTGGATTGTCCTATGATACTGTATCAGCTGAGCCTCAAATTCTTATGATCTCGAGCTTCAGTCTCAGTGAATCCTTAGTTGGCTCAGATGCATCATCTGGTGTTTGAGTGTAACAAGGTGGTTGTAACACAAAAGGTGTGTATGTGTTTGTGTAAACAGGTGAGTGTGGTTTGTAGTGTCCAACTAAAGCAGCGTGTCTAACCAACCACATCTCCAGGGCTGAATCAGGTGACCACGAGCCATCGCTCCACAGCTGCTGAGGGAGCTACAACCCTCATTCAGCCTTTCATAGACATACGGCAATGAACTGTATGAACAATAAACTTTATTCATACACACAAATCCCTTTAGGGTTGTGTCAGCGAGGGCAAACGTGCCACATCAAATACATGGAGCTACAAGCTGTGGTGACCCACTGTCAGTAAGGGAGCTTTATTACACACACACAGCATCAAATCATAACAACAGTTACCTCAAGCTACTTCTATGTTATAAGGCAAAGACCCTGCAGTTACACAGGGAAACATTAGGTGACCGTCTGTGAGCGACAGTGGGAACCAAAGCCTCTAACAAACATCCATCGATAGATGAGGGGCAGACGGGCTGAATGCAGAGAGGTCTACTAACACATGTTGAGTGAAGAAGAAACACCCAGTGCATTATGGGGAACTTAGACCTATAACTTAGACCTGTGTGCGCCTTAGCATATGCTACTTCCGGCGCATAGCGCTTAGTTTCCGGTGTGATATTCGCTCCTTGTTCACGGTCGGGTTTTTCAACCAAATGGACGAATCAAGTGGCAATTTACATTTTTCGAGATGTCGAATGTATCTGTAGATGATGTTGATCGACTTGTCGATATTTCCCCCCCGCGCCTCAGAGCAAACGAGAGAAAGGATTCAGATTTTATACTTCTCAGTATCTGTAAACAGCGCTCCCTCGTTTATCGCGGGAGTTACGTTCTAAAAATAACCTGCGATTGGTGAAATCTGAAGTAGCCAACTTTATTTTTCACAGTTATTATCAATGTTTTAAGGCTGTAAAACCCGTCACTACACACTTTATACACTCAGACCGACATGAACATTTTCACACGTTTCTCTCCTGTTTAAGCTCTCAAAGCTCAAACCTTCGTAGACAAATAAGTCCAGTATTACAGAAACCAAAGATCAAACCGTGTTTTCAGGTCCAGCACATGAGAACAGAGCAGCTGAGAGATAATTCAACATCAATGAATCATTAATGAATCAATGAATCAGCGATTCTGTACTGCACAGGAGAGACGGCACGGAGGAGATCAACAATAGTCTGAAGCCAATCAGGACGCAGAACACAAAGCGCTGTGCGCAAAAAAAAAAAAAAGCATGCAAACTTGCACAAAAAAAATGTGCGAAACAGCGAGGCCGCGTTATAGCGACAGACCAGACCAGCTGCACAACACAGACACTTCAAACCTGAGGACAAATCTAAGAGAACAGAAAAAGGAAAGGAAACTTAGCTTAGAACCATGCAGCGCTACAGGAGACGGCAGCACTGCAGAGGTGAGGACCGGCACCTGTTTGAAAGAGACAAATGCACACAAACACACACAACAACGAACGAGAAACAAACACAGAGAGAGGAAAAAGTGGTTATACAGAACTTGAGGACATTACCTACATGTAAATATCTAAATAATTATAAGTTTGTTGTGTTTTCTTTAACAATGTCAGAAGGAGAGAGGCACTGAGGCACCGTCTTCCGCCCCCCGATGCTCCTGCTGCGCCTCCTCCTTCTGACAGGAACTGCCTACAGAACAAGCATGAATGATGCCTGAGTGGACACACACAACTCACAAGTTCCTGGCTCTGTCAGCTCCTCTGCAGAGGGTTTCCCTAAGAAGGTGGACCTAGCAGGGTCACCGGGAGACGGGGAGCTGTGCCTCACGGCCCTCACTTCGTCGGAGAAACCCTCATGCAGAGTTCAGAAACTTGTGTGTTGAGTATGTCGCTGTGAGCCTCCACCATTTAACTAGTGGGTGCAGCCTGAACTGTCTAGAGACAGACCAGACCAGCTGCACAACACAGACACTTCCAACCTGAGGACAAATCTAAGAGAACAGAAAAAGGAAAGGAAACTTAGCTTAGAACCATGCAGCGCTACAGGAGACGGCAGCACTGCAGAGGTGAGGACCGGCACCTGTTTGAAAGAGACAAATGCACACAAAATAAGTGTTTGTTGTAGAATGTGCAGCATGAAAGTAGCATGCATGTTTTGCATAGAACTGTTTTATGCATCTGCATTTCACAAAGAATGACAAATTGGTATACGGGACAACAAATAAAATCTAATGTATAGAAAAAAGATAATAGGATATGCCCATGACAATAAGAATGATAAAGGACTTCACAAAGTCAATTTATTGCTAAAGTGTGATCTTAGAAAATTGCTATTGTGCACCACACTAAACAGAACAAATTCTGTCAAAACTTACTTTTGCAAGATCCCACAAATGTTTTGCAAGATCTTGAGAGTTTTTTTCTTTGCATTTATCATGCTTCCATCAATACCTGTAAAGCTGTACAGAGTACTGCAGCTGGTTGTTAATGAATGCAACAAAGACCACCAGATCAAAGTACACCTAGCCACGAGTGTTTCCCCTTCCACTGAGCACTATCTTCATCTCGCAAAATACATGTTCAAATTTTTTTTCTTCAATGTGCCTTGCGAGGCTCCATAACATACCTATCAATCTGTGAGCATTTCTCAGAGGCTGCAGCAACTGCAGCTTTTGAGGAAGTTGCAACAGCACATTTGTGAATTCTCACGCGTAGCCCTACAGGAACACCCACAGTTACAAATACCATAGCGACCAACATCAGTGCTACTACTGCCCACAGTTCATGTAAAGGAAACATAACGGTGTCATACAATAAACTACAGAATCAGCATTGTTGTCTGTGAAGGTTCTCAGTCATTCAGGTCATCGTAGTCAAAGGAGCTTGTAAAGAAAAGCGTCTGGACTTCTTTAAGTTGCTTGAAGACGTTTCACCTCTCATCCGAGAAGCTTCTTCACTTCATCAGCATTGTTGCACAACCGTGTATTCAATCTTGTTACCCTTCTTTAAAGTCCACCACCTGTGCTGCAAGTGAAGTTGAGGGCAACTGTGGCTCAGGGAGTTGGGAAGCACATCTGTAACCGGAAGGTTGCCGGTTCGATCCCTGGGCTCTCTGTCCTGGTCGTTGTGTCCTTGGGCAAGACACTTTACCCTACCGCCTACTGGTGATGGCGCGATATGGCAGCCTCGCTTCTGTCAGTCTGCCCCAGGGCAGCTGTGGCTACAACCGTAGTTGCCTTCACCAGTGACTGAATAGTGGCATTGTAAAGCGCTTTGGGTGCCTTGAAAAGCGCTATATAAATCCAGTCCATTATTAACACATTGGAAGTTGTGGCACTTCTCATTATTTGACGTGCACAGCCGCTCTGTGTGAGGGTCAAACATTTGTTTATTCAACACCTGTGAAGGTATCAGAAATCGGCTACTGAGAAAAAATGCATAGATAGCAAGAGAAGCAAATTAAAGCACTGCACGTGCTTTACGTGCTATGACATGCTGCACGTCATAAAACCCAGTTTCTTGATTAACATTTTTAAGAGTTAAGTTGTAATACTTTTGTGCATTATTAAAACAAATCCTAAAATTCTGTATCACTGTGCTGTTACGAGAAGGTAGCTTGAATGTAGGTATCTGGCCCTGTGTAAATCTTGAGCATGAGTGATGTTGTGGGACAGTGCACCAACTACACAGGTACAGTGGCGTGTCTAGAAAATTTTTGTTGGGGGGGCCAGGTAGGGGCACAGATTTGGAGAAGGGTGGCAGATTTAATTGGCAGATAATGTTTTTTAAAAAAAATTCTACCAACCCTTAACCATAATTCAATAATCCTATAAACCTAATAACCGAATGCACTTTTAACTCTTATTAGAATGAGATTTTAACCACTACGGTGCAAAGTTTTTAGATACTGCGTTGATAAAGTACAAGAGATACAATCAGTGCTTTGTCAGTGTTTACTCAGCATTCAAGGACAGCAATATTTGCATAGTATTTTTACTGACATATACTGCACATATGTTTTGGGCAAAAACATTTTTGAATATTAAAATACGAACATTTGTAGCAAACAATTGACAAATTAGCCATTCCAATGCAAAACTTTCTCTGCCTGTTAAAAAAAGAAGATAATCTTCTCACAAACTGGTGTTTGATTTTGAAACAGGAAAAAAGTGGAGAAACAACTGAAAAGACTAATATTTGAATAAAACCTGAAAGCAAGTAAATACTTTCTATGCTGCCTTATGGTAAACTTTGGTAATATTGATAAAGAACAACACTGGCTGATGATGAAATACATTCAGCTGGCATGGTGACACTGCCAGTATAACCTGCAGGGCTGGACTGGGACAGAAAATCGGGCATTTTGACTACAGACCGACCCACCAGGTATTAAAGCCATAAAGCCTTTGAATGAAAACAAACCCTGTTGTGACAGTGATGTACAGTCTTTTTGGTATATGTATGATTTCTATACATTTTACGTCAGATAAAAACTTTGGTTGTAAGATTTAGATAATTATTTAATAAAAGCTAGATATTTTAAATGAGAATAGGAAAGAAAAGTATTTCTTTGTGCCCCCTTTCCCTGTTAATGCCCTACCTGGCCCCCTGGCAAAACTTTGCTAGACCCGCCCCTGCACAGTTACCAGCTGTCAGCTACATAAAAAAGGATCCTGGTGGGTGGTCTTCACGTTTCCCTCTCACCAGATATCCAAACCGACATCATGACCAGCAGCTTTACAGCTGTGGCTCCAGCAAACATCAGCTGATACTAGAAATTAATATTAAATAAATTCTAACAACAGCCGATCAAGCTTAAACGTGCTGCTGTTGTTTAGCGCGACATCTGCTGGTTTCGTCTTTCTGGCGCAAAGTGGGCGATAAACAAACAAGAGAGAAAAGCCGATCAGCTGATCATCGATCAGTTTCATGATTGAAGTAGCAACAGGAGAGGGAGGATGAGAGAAGAGGCAGCTGTGCAGCGTAAAGACAGAATAAATCCAGCTTTGTGTCTTTTTCCATTCTAGCTGAAGTTCGGGACAAACTGCGTCTCTTCTCAGCTCAATACGAAACGTGTAATATTTTCTCTGATTGAGGGACCATTCCATTTTTTTAAGGAGCCGTTGGCAACTCTACTAACTAACCTTATGAATAAAATAAAGTTCACTATCAGTAACATCATAGCAACCGAACAGCTGTATAAAAACTCCAAGCTGGCTAGAACGCAGTATGAGTTATTGCAACTGACAGTAAAAAGTCAGCACAACGAAAATAAACTCCACCTAAACTTAGTTCATATCTGACCCAGATAGACTGCAGGTCATAACTTCTTACCTGAAGTTCAGTTCACCTGACACTCGGACTGGCGGCTGCCTCGGGGCTCTCCTCCTGCCTCCCCTTCCCTCATCCACCTGCTGCCTCTGTGGAAGCCCCGCCATAGCCACCACCAAACAACGGAGTTATTTCTACACATCGACCTGCATCTGGCCAATCCACCACCTCTCATTGTTCATGCCGTTACAAAAAAAATAAAAAATAAGTCAAATAAGCCCGATGGCCAGTCCAGCTATGTTAACCTGCAACCAAATCTGCAGCTCCATACAGCAATGTTACGACTTAGATTACATCTTATAACTCATAACTCTTATGTTAGCTCCCCTCTGTAGCATACTGTCTGAAATATTCCACGGCTGCAATAATTCTTTAAGTGTTATTTTTTCCTTGGTATTCTAATTTCGCTGAAGTTTACTAAACTCAACAAACTTAATATTACTTACCGGGACATTTATTCTGTCCTCATTTTCTTTCACCGAAAAATTGTTTCCTGCAGTGACGTCTTTCGTGCTTGGCTCTCCTACCTTTGCTAACGTGATGCACATAGCGCAGAAGCCGATGCTGCATTCACTTACACTCGGATATCTGAGCGTCACCGTGAAAACATAATCGGACATTTGATATTTGATTGAATTTTATTGTTTTGCCTTTGGGGTGGCACCTGGGTTGGCCAGTCTGGTTGGGGGGGTGGCCTGTGCCCCCCCAGGCCACCCCGCTGGACACGCCATTGACCATAGCCAAAGAAAGCTCGTTTATGACCAGCATCATGTAAATAAGCGCTCTGTAGAACCATCGCTCCATCCTCCAATCCAGCAGGTGGCGTCAGCGTGCCCGCAGGGTGAACGTCAGCCACAAACGAAGCCGAAGAAAACGTTAGCGTCATTTCCTGGTTGCTGTGCGACAAGCAACTGTAAAACTCGAAGCTCTGAACGCGGTCCTCTGTCATATAAATCTGCGAGTGGTCTCTGCGTGAGGCGAGCGGCTTTTCCCGGTGAGTGAGAGATTGAGCGTGAGGTCCGGAGCGCGCACAATGAATAAAAAGGGCTCTGAGAAAACACGCCATGTGGTAGCCTGGCTTAACAAAGCGGAGTGGGATCAGGTTCGGGACTACCTTTACTCGATGGACTCCTCTCTGCAGAGGTTTGCGTTAGAGAGGATATCGGCTTGGAGGGCCAGGTGCGCTGATAGTTTTCCCGTGGCCGTGGACTGCACAGCAGACCTCGTGCGCTGCCAGGTGCGGGACCGGTCCGGACAGCTTACCGGAGATGACTTGACCCTGATGTACGGGACGGCCCTGGTAAGATTTGTTAATCTTATCACGGATCGCCAGCAGGGGAGAAAGGCCCAGCCGCTGAGGCAACTGGCTGGAAACTTGAACATCCCCGAGTGGGTGGTGGATCTGAGGCACGAAATCATGCGTGGGACTCTTCCTTCTTTGAAATGGTGCCGAAAGGGATGTAAGGTGGCCCTGGAGTGGCTCCAGCAGGAGTTTTGGTCCAGACAGCTGGGAGGAGGCCCCGATGAGCAGCTCGTTGCCAGGCAGAAAGAAGTGGATGCCTGCAGAAACGCTCGGGAGCTGCTGATCTCTTTTCAGAAGGACCAGTACCAAGCTTTTGATGATGGGTCTCCTGAAGACAAGGGGAAGAGCTTGTGGCAGGCCCCCTTAGCAGACATGAGTTCGTTGCTGGGTGAGATCAAGCAGTTTGCACTGGGGTCCAGGGAGCTGTTGATTGATGTGCTGCTGGAAGACGGTTTTCTTGTTCCTACCATGGAGCAGCTGGAAGCATTAGGCTGTGCAACATCTGACAGTGCCAGTCCCACTGAGCCCAGAGTCCCACAAACCTTCCTGCGCTTTTGGCTGCCCCTGCTAAAGATGCTTAACTCTTCGTCTTTCATTCACCTCTTCCTGGAGAAGCTCTTTGTGGAACTGAAGCTGCTCAGCAAAGAGCCCAACGGTCACAGGTGTTTCTATATTTCTGCATGGATTTCAGAAGTCTTCCTCTGCAACAACAACAAATTTGAATATCATTTTGAGACAAGGTTGCAGAAGAAAGCCAGAATGAAGGACAGGATTTTCATCGACCGCATCAAGCTGAGGTGGCAGCAGCTTCTCTCTGCATGTCTGGATGCCCCCTGCATCAGCACACCTCACCTGATCCAGCTAGTCCTGGATGACATGGAGCATCCCCCCCCTCAGGAAACCAGAGAGAAGCTGTTCCAGCTCTGCTCCATCTACACACAGACAGAGCGCTCAGAGGCCAGCACACCTCTGCAGCAGCAGCAGCCCATATATACTGTGAGTATGCTGCTGGACCAGATGCAACACTCCTCACCGATGGACTCGGAGAGAAGTGAGGACCGCAAATGGGCAGACGTGCAGGCTGAAAGAGCACTTGCCCTCAGACACGTAGCAGCATCCCCGGGGCCTCGGCTCCAGCCCGGCCAGCTGAGGGCCTCCTCTGGAGCAACAGCGAGCTCAACAAACTGAAATGTGGACTGAAGCTTTTTTAAGTTACTTGTGTTATTTTTGTTACTTGTGTTATTTTTTGTTTTATGTTAAATGGTAAATGTTTTATGTTAAGCACAAGATTGTTGTTGTTGTTGTCATTCCAGCCTCCGCTGACTCTTGTTGTGCTAGAAGCAGTTTTGAAGCAAAAATACAATATTCAGAAGACAAAATGTTGTGGAATTTTAACCATGAGCACAGTGCAGGTTCAGCAGTTGTGATTGTTTCTGTCCAGTCGAGCTCGTTAACTAAACATGTTGGCAGAAGCAGAAATAAAACTTTCAGAAGACAAAATGTTCTGATTTAAAGAAGGACCAAAGGAAGGAAAGCATAGGTTTTGATTAAGTCTGATAAACTAGAATTATAAGGTATTGTTACATTAAAAGGAGCAAAATGAAATAAAAAGGCTATATCAAAAACAGGTTATAACATAGGAAATGTGAGGTTTTAAAATGAAGTTAGTGTCAGCGTTTTAAGAGAGTGGTAAAATGATGAGTAACGTTGAAGAATATATATAAATACAAGTCTATAAGTCAAGAACATAATTAGGATAAGGCTTTTGATTAAAGAGTCCCAACTATGATAAGTTAGGGAGATGCAGGAAAAGGTGTTTTGTTTCCTTTGCAGAAGATCTCGGCGACCACAGGGGGTGAGGATCCTGGAGGCCCGAGGCCGGATGGACCACAAGAGAGGGTCAGAGCGAGGACACAATGTATTGCGACCTCTGGTGTACCAGAGGTCGAGAGAGGGAGTGTGGAGCAGGGAAATTATTTTACTGCTATTGTTAAATAATCGTCATCGTCACCATTGCATTAATAATATAATCTGCAGCATTGATATTGCATTCAGAGGTTTAAACAGTGTGTGTCTTTCAGAAAGACTAAGTTGCAGAAAGTTTGCATTAATGAAAGCAGAGTCTAAGTTATTCTGAGGAGCAGGTTAGACGAGGCTATTTGATGAGCCTCTGGTCTGGTGGAAGGTCAGAAGTGCAACGGGTGAGATGAGAGAGCATTTGAGGACGACATATATACACACACACTTAGTTAGAGAGAATCATTTATAGGTGAGAGGTTAGTTATGTTTACTCGCAACTGTGAAAGAGGAACAGTTTCTTGTTGTCTCGGCAAGAAAGAGGAAATACCTGGTGTGAATACGTATGAATGGACGGTGACTGGACGGACGAACTGAACTAAGGTTGGACCAACTGGACACTGAGGTAAAGACTGGACTAAGGCTAAGCACATGACTGATGACTGTTCTGTTTTAAGTTCATTTTCATGACATAGATTGGATCATGAGTGGGGAAAACTGAGCATTTTTAGTTTTGTACATTATTTTGACACATGAAATGTGTCAAAATAAAGGGGGGATTTAAGGTTTAAGTTGAAATGGGTTTAGGATCATTTTAGGACTTTTGGGGTGTTTGATGATTTAGATATGGTAAAACTGAGGCAGACATTGTTATTTTCATGTTTAAGTTGAAGGATTAAAATGAACTGAATCCTGGTTAGAAGATAAACTCTTTACACACATAAAGAGCATTTAGATTAGGGCTGAACGATATATCGCATTTGCGATAATATCGCGACATGATCAAGTGCAATTTTCTAACCGCAAAGGCTGCGATTATACTGCGATTATATTATACAATTCATGGGCTGCATCCTCCTGAGGCCGCATTTGTAGACCGATTACGTCACAGCGACGCGCCGAAGGCTGTCCAAATTACTACCATATCCCAGAATTCATAGCGCGGCCCAGCCAAACTCCAGTTTCCAGCAATGGCGGCCGCTACTAAGTTTTAAAATTACTCATACTAATCTTTCTGGGTCACAAAATAAACTTTTAACATATTTTCAGGCGAGAAAGTAGTTGTGTAAACATCAAATATCTGCTCGGTTTATCAAGATATCCCATATTTGCAAAAGTGCTTCGACGTTTTCAGAGGCGTCTGCTACCCACCAGCTCGACAGCTAGCCGGGAGCTCGAGGGTTACTGATGCGGCCGAGAACGGCACAACTCCCGGCACATCATTTTCAGATCACCGCGGAGTTTCGCTGCTCGGGTTAAACGTAATATATAAGTCACTTAGACAACCTAAAAATGTTATTGTTGGGCTTTTTTCAGTGTTTTGTTTGTTCGTGAGTAAATCGGTTTGGCTGAGATTAAAGTTATTAGATTAGATAAAATAAAACTTTATTAATCCCCCGGGTGGGTTCCTCCTTGGTTTTCACACAGCTGACTAAACGTCAAACAGAAAACTTATTAAACAGAAGTATGAGACAGTCGAGAATTTACACCAGTGTCTGGTTATATTTTAGATAGCAAGAAGCAGACGGCCGAGTTTATTAAACTCCACCGAGACAGCGGTGACGCTAATCAGAAGGCTAGACCGTCCAATTTCACGCCTTTAAATTTTAAAGGCGTGTTTGTGTGTGTGTGTTTATACAATTGCTATTATGTGTAATGTTACTGACTGCAGAGATCAGTAAGATGTGTGTATTTTTTATTTATTAGTTTTATTTATTTAATATTATTTTTTAATTGAATGACTGTAGTTCACAGATGTCGAAAAACAGTGTGGTAAAGCCACTGATTTTTTTTATGTATATTTCTGCAATCTGCACATTGTACTGACTTTCATTTTAATGTTTACACCAGGGTTCCTTGTCAGCACTTTATGCTCAGATGTTTGTAAGCTAAAAATAAACTATTGTGTATGTTCAAATATACTGTTGTGATTGAAGAAGTTAAAAATGTCAGTCATCAATTCATGCATCACCTCATGTCATCATAACAGAGGTCTGTCTTCCAGGAAAGAACAGTTTAAAATTAATGTAATATAGTATTGGCCATACTATATGATGTATTGCTTGTCTTTGTTTAATAATACAGAAGACAAAGACCTTGAAAAAATAATCGCATATCGCATCGCAATATTGGGGCAAAAAAATCGCAATTAGATTATTTTCCATAATCGTTCAGCCCTAATAGATAGTCACTAACAAACAGATTCAAAACATCAGATGGCAGGATGTGAACAACTTCCTGGTTTCCATACAGCTAACAACTTTCAAACAAATTTTCCACCACTTGTCTTTTAATAGTAATGGTATCAACACCAATTTCCTGTGAAGTTCAGTATCGCGCCACATTTGTTATAAAACTAATACAAATGTACCTAAAACCAGATTATAAAATTTTTTAAAACAGCTCAAGTTAGAATAAAACCTTTCAACATTTTATAATAACATGTTATACATGAAATCTGCAATCAGCCATGCAAGCTACATTAAGTAAAGTTAGAACAGAAGACATTGATTCAGAACTTTCTGCACCTTACCGTTTTCTTAAAGACAGAAATTAACTTTTTTCAGAGCAACTTGCCACGAAACCCAAAAACAGTAAATCAAAACAAATTGCCATTCTGTTTTACACAAGTTGCATTTGAGTTGAACATGTTGTCAAATAGGTTAGACTTTGGTTAAGAGCTTGGTTTTGAAGCTTCTTATCCTCTGGGAACAGGTAGATGTCAACTCCATAAAAATGTGTTGCACAGCTTCAAATGTGTACTTGAGTTCTTTGGGAAACTCCATGTTGAGCCCATAAAGTAGGCCAAACAAGTAGGCAAAGGCAGTGGGAAGGTCTGGCAGATCATCAAGAATAATGTCCTCTTCCAAAACAATGGCAGTGTTGACCACTGTGGACTGCGAGTTGGGTCCCACGTAGTCCTCCAGAACAGTGAGGATGCCCACCGTAACACCTCGGGTTGCCCTCTCAACTGGATCTGTATCCTATGCAAAATAAAAAACAACAGTACATATAAGTCTCTGAAAACCAAAACTGAAGATTGAGTAGATTTGCATACTCACCAGACATGTTAAGAAGAGTTTGGTCTCGTCGTCGCGAACAAATATCGGTAACCCTTCCAAACTGATGGTTCGTCGATGCTGGACTATGTTTGAGACCTAAAACAAGGAAATCAAATAAGACTCAGTCTCATTTATAAACCTACCATTTTGTTTTTAAAACACATTAAGTGTTGTTGCTCAAAATACAGCCTTAAGAAATAAGATGTTGAAATGAGTTATTACAGATAATTGGTCATGTTTTTGTCAGTTTTTTTTATTTATTTATTTTTTAAGTAATTTTGATGTGCAACAAATGTAGCACACTTATTACAACATTTATAACAAAAAGTGCCATGAGTGGGATGAGAGTTGAACTGTCTGTCATTACCTGCAATCTGCCAAACAGCGCTGCTTGTTAGCTTGTAATCCCATTCAGGACACACTTTTTGAAAACTAACAATTTTTACATCAATTTAGTAAATATTTAATAAAGTATCTTTCGTTACAGTGGGAACTTCAGGTTCCTCATAAACCAGACACAAATACATTTTTATATATTACCTGTTCATCAAACTTCTGCAACAGGGAATCCATGTCATTGCGGAAAGCAGCTTTTCTAATTCGATACAGCTTAATCAGCCGAAGTGAGTAAGTGTCGAGGGCAGTCATGAAGGTCCCCATGAGATCCTTGGTGGTAATGCGTGAGAATTCCGCACAAATCTACAAAGCAACAAAAAAAAATATAGAAGAAAACTTTTAAAGGTACATTATATAAAAATCACATTGTTTTCAAATTTGGTTAAAAGAGCTTAATTTCAAAACATTTAGTTAGTCTCGGTTGATCCATTGGTCAGGCCTTGATTGGATTTTTTTTTTTCTTTTAGTGGTAGTGGTGGTACAAATTATAACTGACGTATTAAAAAAAAAACAAAAAACAAGAAAAATCTGATCGGCAGATTTTACAGTAAGTCTATAGAATACCTAATCAAATGTTGATAAGACAAAATAATGGTTTCAATTGTTACAGGATGTATTGCAGAAAAGAAATAAATCAATAAATTGTATTTTAAATTCATTGAAAAAATTCCATTAATTTTATAGTTATGTAGAAATGAAGTAAGAATAACATCCTGTGGTCAAATTTGTATACTTTCATAACACGTAAGTGACTTTCTCAATCCTGTTCTGTGAGTTTCATGGCTGTTGCCCGCTAAGGGTCAGCACCAAAAGATTCTAGATGCCCAGTGAAGACAAGTCATTGCGGCGACCGTGGTTCAGGGGGTTGGGAAGCTCATCTGTAACCGGAAGGATGCTGGTTCTATCCCCAGCTCTCTCTGTCCTGGTCGTTGTGTCCTTGGGAAAGACCCTTTACCCCACCGCTTACTGGTGTTGGCCAGAGGGGCCAGTGGCGCGATATGGCAGCGTCACTTCTGTCAGTCTACCCCAGGGCAGCTGTGGCTACAACTGTGGTTTCCCTGCACCGATGTGTGAATGTGAGAGTGAGTGAGTGAGTAGTGGAATTATAAAGCGCTTTGGGTGCCCAGAGAAGAGCGAAATAAAAGCAATCCGTTATTATACACAGCAAGTTGACAAGTAAATAGATTTCACTTCAATAGAGTTCATATTTTTAGAGCCAAGTATTTTTTTATATTTTATTGTTCTGCATTGTTAGCTCAACGGTAGCCTTCAACCTTTTCTACAAGATATTGGAGTGATACAAACAGATGCTTCTCAAGGGCACAAGAAATGGAGCTCACGTTCATTTACTCACCCAGACAAGTTTCGAGGCATTTGGAGTTGTTCAGAAGGAATTGTAAAGGTCCTATATCATGTAAAATCAACTTTTTGGAGCTTTTAAACACATTTTAATGTTATTTCCTTAGATTAAAATCCCTCCAGAGTGGTTTTTGGCTTAATTCAGGCATTTCTTAGTTGTCTCAGTGAATCCTTTCCCCATAACCGTGGCTCAGCTCTCTCTTGCAAAACGACTGACTCGTAACATTGGGATTAAAATTTCTTTCTAACAACTCCAAATGCCTTGAAATTTTTCTGGGTGAATAAATGAACGTTTTCAATTTTAGAAATAAGACCACACTGGGGAAAAAGGGAAGAAGAAAAAAACGGAAGTTTTCCTTTAAATATTTAAGAGATTATCTTACCTGTTCTTTCAAGAAGAGAGCTGGCCATCTGAGCTGCATTTCCTTGACCAAGGGCTGCATCTCCACAACTTCTTTCCTCCTGAGAGAGAATGTGATGTCCATCTTTTGGGTGATGAGTGCCATGTTCTTATCCCTCTTCTTCACCTTTTGGTTCTGTTGAGATAATTAATGGGTTGGTTTTGAAAAGTGCATCATTTATATTTTTAATTACATCATCATCTGCCTCAATGTTCTGTTAAGCAAGCACCTGTTTGATTCTTTGAAATGAATGAACCTGAGAAAATTTTAAAATGTCACTAATTTCCTCAATAATTCTCTGCAAAGCACTTTTAGAAACATGTAACAATGTTTGCATGCATAGAAAAAGTCTAGCTATTTTATGTTCAAGACATTGGTAATCTACAAACTCATTGTCCTCTTTATCACTTGATGCTACACCTGAACCACTTGGTAATGTCTCTGGCTCCTGAGAGGTATTTAAGGATTTATCAGGGGAGCTACTTTCACTAGGACATGCATTTGCATGAGAAATCAGTCTAATACAGTTTTTTATATCTTTTGAGTTTTTGTGCTTTCTGCTTGTGTGTGACGTAAAGGTTGTTAAATTGTTGGTAGCATAGTCACATTTTTGGAAAGGACAGGATACAGTCTGATTTTTTTTAAGTGCCTTAAAATATGTGAAATAAATGTATGCTGTGAGCAGTTTTCCTTAAATTCACAAAAATCACAAAAAAATGTTGAGATCTCCTGCCTTTTCTTAGCCCTGTTGTGTGATCTGCTGAGGTGAGACTTCAATGCCCCTCGTGTCCTGAACGAACAGACGCAGTCACTGTAAACACAGGGCAAATGAAATCCTCTTCTATGTCGTAGCTGGTGATGTCTTAAGAGTACTTCTTGGCTTGAACAGACAAAAGAGCAGAACTGGCACTGCATACAAAAGCTATAATGAGAAGAGAGGAGAGGACAGTGTCAACAATTCAAAAGAAACCTGAATTAATCTCAAATTACCAAAGTTACATTACCTGATAATGTGTTTGGGGCGGGGGGCAGGCACTCCTGTTCTGATTCCTCTCCTTACCAACTCCTCATCAGTCCCTCATAAATCAGGACAAGCAGTGGTCTGGAGTTGGCTTTTAATTCTCTAAATAAATAAAAATAGCAATTAGTTTTAAAATAAAATACCAGCTTCCTGACATTACTTAAGAATTTTTTTGGCTCACTAAAGTGAGCTGATTCTGCCTTGTAAAATGCCATGTGAAACACAGTAAAACAAATAATTTACAAAACATACATTACATCAAATGTTTAATTTATTTAATTTATTATTAACAAATTGTATTCTACATGGAATGCACCAACAGTATACTGGGATGTATTATGTAAGCCAAGGATAATTTTGTGTGATTGGTTTTACAACTTAGAATGACAAACATTGGATTGAGAGTATGAGTGGGATAAAACTCCTGAAGCATCTGTTTAAATTATCAGTGCATTTATTAATGGTGCTCCATAAATAAACCAAAACAATGTTGTTTTGTGCATAACAAAAAGCTCACAATTGTGCAGTCAAAATGTAAAATAAAAGATGCTGAGCATAATAACAAAGACAGATTTTGCAGCTGCTCTGTTTCCAAGTTCTACTGCGCAACTGACAGCCTGGAGTTTGAAATTCTCTTTGTAACCGTGTCTCTTACAGGTGCCATTTATGGTCCTTACACACATAATATGGTAATATTACGTTGAAGCAGAGTACGTATCACTCTGCGAGGCTCCTCGGTAGCCGTAATGCTCCAACAATCCATCAAGCAGTGCAGCTTCATAGCTTACCAAAGTCGTACCAAAACATTTTTTGACATATTTTTTTAAGCTGTGTACCACATAAAATTGGTTCGAGGTCAGTAAGCACAACCAGAATTCATACATAAGGCAGACTGTCGATTTTTGAGATGAAAGGATTTTAGGCCGTGCGTCAACGCGTTAGCCCGGTTAGCTCACTAACGCCACCCAGCCCCACGCACGGGGTGATCCGCGGTAACTAGTTAACGGAGATTTGCCCCGTTAATGCAGTTATGGCATTAACTTTACGCTGACAGCACTAAAATAGTCATCTTCAAATGTTTTCTTTTTACCGACCAGCTCCTCTTTGATAGCTGCCGTGTCCATCTTGTCGTTGCCTGCAGGTGAAGCGATGGGGGAGGGGGAGTTGTGTTCAGTGAAGGAGAGAGGCGGAGTAACACAGCGTAGAGACAAAAGTGGACGAAAGAGAGGCAAACTTGCGGCTCCACGAGTATAATGATAATGTAGACTATATCGATATAAACTATATTGTCACATCTCATATTTCATTTAGTGGAGCTCGCTGGCCATGAGGACTCCACCACCCCGTTCACACAGAAACTAAAGCACACATTTTATTGGCTAGATGTGATTCGAACAAATTAAACAACATGGCAGCAGGCGCCCCCGAACTTTATTTTATTTTATTTTATTTAAATAGCGGCGGGGGGTTGCTGCCGTTGGTCATGAGTGAGCCAGCCTATTTTGTTTCGTTCGGTGGTATGGCGGCCACAGACTGCACTTCATGAAATACGCATAGGGGGTGTCGCGGAGGCTTGTCAGATATGAGCGCGCCTCTTTAGTAGCGAAGTTTGTCGGATTTTCATTGGTTTGTGACATGGAATCTTAAATGATATAGTAAACACATACCCATAAGCCACAAGGCTTCTTAGCCAAGAAAGTAATGCTATGCTAAGTTTCGGAAAAATACGAAGAACTTCAGTTGTGATATTTCTAACAGACAAATTGAGACTGTTCAAACATATACTGTCTGATATAATAAAAGAAACATTACTTGCCTTTAGAAACTTGAGATGAACGATCTATCCAGCTCCTAGCCTCACGTTCTCATTAAGGCAGACGGGCAGGTGGCTTTCAGTCCTTGCAAAAGCGCAAAGTAGACCCCGTAGCATCCAAAAATATGAGATGCGCATGCGTACTCAGGCACAGAAAGGCGCCAACAGCTTCAACTCATGTAAAACTTGAATTCATTCATTTTGCCAGCAATAAATTTCATCTGAGACCAACTTTTGCTCCAAAACGTTAAATGATTAGTTGAAACCCTTAATGTATTTGAGTTTATGGGCCAACTGAACTTTTATTGTTGAATTGTGAAAGAAATGACTGTAAGCTCAACAACTGCACGTTTGATTTTTTACAGTGAGACAGTCATTCAATTAAAAAATAATATTAAATAAATAAAACTAATAAATAAAAAATACACACATCTTACTGATCTCTGCAGTCAGTAACATTACACATAAAGTGCAAACATAATAGCAATTGTATAAACACACACACAAACACGCCTTTAAAATTTAAAGGCGTGAAATTGGACGGTCTAGCCTTCTGATTAGCGTCACCGCTGTCTCGGTGGAGTTTAATAAACTCGGCCGTCTGCTTCTTGCTATCTAAAATATAACCAGACACTGGTGTAAATTCTCGACTGTCTCATACTTCTGTTTAATAAGTTTTCTGTTTGACGTTTAGTCAGCTGTGTGAAAACCAAGGAGGAACCCACCCGGGGGATTAATAAAGTTTTATTTTATCTAATCTAATAACTTTAATCTCAGCCAAACCGATTTACTCACGAACAAACAAAACACTGAAAAAAGCCCAACAATAACATTTTTAGGTTGTCTAAGTGACTTATATATTACGTTTAACCCGAGCAGCGAAACTCCGCGGTGATCTGAAAATGATGTGCCGGGAGTTGTGCCGTTCTCGGCCGCATCAGTAACCCTCGAGCTCCCGGCTAGCTGTCGAGCTGGTGGGTAGCAGACGCCTCTGAAAACGTCGAAGCACTTTTGCAAATATGGGATATCTTGATAAACCGAGCAGATATTTGATGTTTACACAACTACTTTCTCGCCTGAAAATATGTTAAAAGTTTATTTTGTGACCCAGAAAGATTAGTATGAGTAATTTTAAAACTTAGTAGCGGCCGCCATTGCTGGAAACTGGAGTTTGGCTGGGCCGCGCTATGAATTCTGGGATATGGTAGTAATTTGGACAGCCTTCGGCGCGTCGCTGTGACGTAATCGGTCTACAAATGCGGCCTCAGGAGGATGCAGCCCATGAATTGTATAATATAATCGCAGTATAATCGCAGCCTTTGCGGTTAGAAAATTGCACTTGATCATGTCGTGATATTATCGCAAATGCGATATATCGTTCAGCCCTAATCTAAATGCTCTTTATGTGTGTAAAGAGTTTATCTTCTAACCAGGATTCAGTTCATTTTAATCCTTCAACTTAAACATGAAAATAACAATGTCTGCCTCAGTTTTACCATATCTAAATCATCAAACACCCCAAAAGTCCTAAAATGATCCTAAACCCATTTCAACTTAAACCTTAAATCCCCCCTTTATTTTGACACATTTCATGTGTCAAAATAATGTACAAAACTAAAAATGCTCAGTTTTCCCCACTCATGATCCAATCTATGTCATGAAAATGAACTTAAAACAGAACAGTCATCAGTCATGTGCTTAGCCTTAGTCCAGTCTTTACCTCAGTGTCCAGTTGGTCCAACCTTAGTTCAGTTCGTCCGTCCAGTCACCGTCCATTCATACGTATTCACACCAGGTATTTCCTCTTTCTTGCCGAGACAACAAGAAACTGTTCCTCTTTCACAGTTGCGAGTAAACATAACTAACCTCTCACCTATAAATGATTCTCTCTAACTAAGTGTGTGTGTGTATATGTCGTCCTCAAATGCTCTCTCATCTCACCCGTTGCACTTCTGACCTTCCACCAGACCAGAGGCTCATCAAATAGCCTCGTCTAACCTGCTCCTCAGAATAACTTAGACTCTGCTTTCATTAATGCAAACTTTCTGCAACTTAGTCTTTCTGAAAGACACACACTGTTTAAACCTCTGAATGCAATATCAATGCTGCAGATTATATTATTAATGCAATGGTGACGATGACGATTATTTAACAATAGCAGTAAAATAATTTCCCTGCTCCACACTCCCTCTCTCGACCTCTGGTACACCAGAGGTCGCAATACATTGTGTCCTCGCTCTGACCCTCTCTTGTGGTCCATCCGGCCTCGGGCCTCCAGGATCCTCACCCCCTGTGGTCGCCGAGATCTTCTGCAAAGGAAACAAAACACCTTTTCCTGCATCTCCCTAACTTATCATAGTTGGGACTCTTTAATCAAAAGCCTTATCCTAATTATGTTCTTGACTTATAGACTTGTATTTATATATATTCTTCAACGTTACTCATCATTTTACCACTCTCTTAAAACGCTGACACTAACTTCATTTTAAAACCTCACATTTCCTATGTTATAACCTGTTTTTGATATAGCCTTTTTATTTCATTTTGCTCCTTTTAATGTAACAATACCTTATAATTCTAGTTTATCAGACTTAATCAAAACCTATGCTTTCCTTCCTTTGGTCCTTCTTTAAATCAGAACATTTTGTCTTCTGAAAGTTTTATTTCTGCTTCTGCCAACATGTTTAGTTAACGAGCTCGACTGGACAGAAACAATCACAACTGCTGAACCTGCACTGTGCTCATGGTTAAAATTCCACAACATTTTGTCTTCTGAATATTGTATTTTTGCTTCAAAACTGCTTCTAGCACAACAAGAGTCAGCGGAGGCTGGAATGACAACAACAACAACAATCTTGTGCTTAACATAAAACATTTACCATTTAACATAAAACAAAAAATAACACAAGTAACAAAAATAACACAAGTAACTTAAAAAAGCTTCAGTCCACATTTCAGTTTGTTGAGCTCGCTGTTGCTCCAGAGGAGGCCCTCAGCTGGCCGGGCTGGAGCCGAGGCCCCGGGGATGCTGCTACGTGTCTGAGGGCAAGTGCTCTTTCAGCCTGCACGTCTGCCCATTTGCGGTCCTCACTTCTCTCCGAGTCCATCGGTGAGGAGTGTTGCATCTGGTCCAGCAGCATACTCACAGTATATATGGGCTGCTGCTGCTGCAGAGGTGTGCTGGCCTCTGAGCGCTCTGTCTGTGTGTAGATGGAGCAGAGCTGGAACAGCTTCTCTCTGGTTTCCTGAGGGGGGGGATGCTCCATGTCATCCAGGACTAGCTGGATCAGGTGAGGTGTGCTGATGCAGGGGGCATCCAGACATGCAGAGAGAAGCTGCTGCCACCTCAGCTTGATGCGGTCGATGAAAATCCTGTCCTTCATTCTGGCTTTCTTCTGCAACCTTGTCTCAAAATGATATTCAAATTTGTTGTTGTTGCAGAGGAAGACTTCTGAAATCCATGCAGAAATATAGAAACACCTGTGACCGTTGGGCTCTTTGCTGAGCAGCTTCAGTTCCACAAAGAGCTTCTCCAGGAAGAGGTGAATGAAAGACGAAGAGTTAAGCATCTTTAGCAGGGGCAGCCAAAAGCGCAGGAAGGTTTGTGGGACTCTGGGCTCAGTGGGACTGGCACTGTCAGATGTTGCACAGCCTAATGCTTCCAGCTGCTCCATGGTAGGAACAAGAAAACCGTCTTCCAGCAGCACATCAATCAACAGCTCCCTGGACCCCAGTGCAAACTGCTTGATCTCACCCAGCAACGAACTCATGTCTGCTAAGGGGGCCTGCCACAAGCTCTTCCCCTTGTCTTCAGGAGACCCATCATCAAAAGCTTGGTACTGGTCCTTCTGAAAAGAGATCAGCAGCTCCCGAGCGTTTCTGCAGGCATCCACTTCTTTCTGCCTGGCAACGAGCTGCTCATCGGGGCCTCCTCCCAGCTGTCTGGACCAAAACTCCTGCTGGAGCCACTCCAGGGCCACCTTACATCCCTTTCGGCACCATTTCAAAGAAGGAAGAGTCCCACGCATGATTTCGTGCCTCAGATCCACCACCCACTCGGGGATGTTCAAGTTTCCAGCCAGTTGCCTCAGCGGCTGGGCCTTTCTCCCCTGCTGGCGATCCGTGATAAGATTAACAAATCTTACCAGGGCCGTCCCGTACATCAGGGTCAAGTCATCTCCGGTAAGCTGTCCGGACCGGTCCCGCACCTGGCAGCGCACGAGGTCTGCTGTGCAGTCCACGGCCACGGGAAAACTATCAGCGCACCTGGCCCTCCAAGCCGATATCCTCTCTAACGCAAACCTCTGCAGAGAGGAGTCCATCGAGTAAAGGTAGTCCCGAACCTGATCCCACTCCGCTTTGTTAAGCCAGGCTACCACATGGCGTGTTTTCTCAGAGCCCTTTTTATTCATTGTGCGCGCTCCGGACCTCACGCTCAATCTCTCACTCACCGGGAAAAGCCGCTCGCCTCACGCAGAGACCACTCGCAGATTTATATGACAGAGGACCGCGTTCAGAGCTTCGAGTTTTACAGTTGCTTGTCGCACAGCAACCAGGAAATGACGCTAACGTTTTCTTCGGCTTCGTTTGTGGCTGACGTTCACCCTGCGGGCACGCTGACGCCACCTGCTGGATTGGAGGATGGAGCGATGGTTCTACAGAGCGCTTATTTACATGATGCTGGTCATAAACGAGCTTTCTTTGGCTATGGTCAATGGCGTGTCCAGCGGGGTGGCCTGGGGGGGCACAGGCCACCCCCCCAACCAGACTGGCCACCCCAGGTGCCACCCCAAAGGCAAAACAATAAAATTCAATCAAATATCAAATGTCCGATTATGTTTTCACGGTGACGCTCAGATATCCGAGTGTAAGTGAATGCAGCATCGGCTTCTGCGCTATGTGCATCACGTTAGCAAAGGTAGGAGAGCCAAGCACGAAAGACGTCACTGCAGGAAACAGTTTTTCGGTGAAAGAAAATGAGGACAGAATAAATGTCCCGGTAAGTAATATTAAGTTTGTTGAGTTTAGTAAACTTCGGCGAAATTAGAATACCAAGGAAAAAATAACACTTAAAGAATTATTGCAGCCGTGGAATATTTCAGACAGTATGCTACAGAGGGGAGCTAACATAAGAGTTATGAGTTATAAGATGTAATCTAAGTCGTAACATTGCTGTATGGAGCTGCAGATTTGGTTGCAGGTTAACATAGCTGGACTGGCCATCGGGCTTATTTGACTTATTTTTTATTTTTTTTGTAACGGCATGAACAATGAGAGGTGGTGGATTGGCCAGATGCAGGTCGATGTGTAGAAATAACTCCGTTGTTTGGTGGTGGCTATGGCGGGGCTTCCACAGAGGCAGCAGGTGGATGAGGGAAGGGGAGGCAGGAGGAGAGCCCCGAGGCAGCCGCCAGTCCGAGTGTCAGGTGAACTGAACTTCAGGTAAGAAGTTATGACCTGCAGTCTATCTGGGTCAGATATGAACTAAGTTTAGGTGGAGTTTATTTTCGTTGTGCTGACTTTTTACTGTCAGTTGCAATAACTCATACTGCGTTCTAGCCAGCTTGGAGTTTTTATACAGCTGTTCGGTTGCTATGATGTTACTGATAGTGAACTTTATTTTATTCATAAGGTTAGTTAGTAGAGTTGCCAACGGCTCCTTAAAAAAATGGAATGGTCCCTCAATCAGAGAAAATATTACACGTTTCGTATTGAGCTGAGAAGAGACGCAGTTTGTCCCGAACTTCAGCTAGAATGGAAAAAGACACAAAGCTGGATTTATTCTGTCTTTACGCTGCACAGCTGCCTCTTCTCTCATCCTCCCTCTCCTGTTGCTACTTCAATCATGAAACTGATCGATGATCAGCTGATCGGCTTTTCTCTCTTGTTTGTTTATCGCCCACTTTGCGCCAGAAAGACGAAACCAGCAGATGTCGCGCTAAACAACAGCAGCACGTTTAAGCTTGATCGGCTGTTGTTAGAATTTATTTAATATTAATTTCTAGTATCAGCTGATGTTTGCTGGAGCCACAGCTGTAAAGCTGCTGGTCATGATGTCGGTTTGGATATCTGGTGAGAGGGAAACGTGAAGACCACCCACCAGGATCCTTTTTTATGTAGCTGACAGCTGGTAACTGTGCAGGGGCGGGTCTAGCAAAGTTTTGCCAGGGGGCCAGGTAGGGCATTAACAGGGAAAGGGGGCACAAAGAAATACTTTTCTTTCCTATTCTCATTTAAAATATCTAGCTTTTATTAAATAATTATCTAAATCTTACAACCAAAGTTTTTATCTGGCGTAAAATGTATAGAAATCATACATATACCAAAAAGACTGTACATCACTGTCACAACAGGGTTTGTTTTCATTCAAAGGCTTTATGGCTTTAATACCTGGTGGGTCGGTCTGTAGTCAAAATGCCCGATTTTCTGTCCCAGTCCAGCCCTGCAGGTTATACTGGCAGTGTCACCATGCCAGCTGAATGTATTTCATCATCAGCCAGTGTTGTTCTTTATCAATATTACCAAAGTTTACCATAAGGCAGCATAGAAAGTATTTACTTGCTTTCAGGTTTTATTCAAATATTAGTCTTTTCAGTTGTTTCTCCACTTTTTTCCTGTTTCAAAATCAAACACCAGTTTGTGAGAAGATTATCTTCTTTTTTTAACAGGCAGAGAAAGTTTTGCATTGGAATGGCTAATTTGTCAATTGTTTGCTACAAATGTTCGTATTTTAATATTCAAAAATGTTTTTGCCCAAAACATATGTGCAGTATATGTCAGTAAAAATACTATGCAAATATTGCTGTCCTTGAATGCTGAGTAAACACTGACAAAGCACTGATTGTATCTCTTGTACTTTATCAACGCAGTATCTAAAAACTTTGCACCGTAGTGGTTAAAATCTCATTCTAATAAGAGTTAAAAGTGCATTTGGTTATTAGGTTTATAGGATTATTGAATTATGGTTAAGGGTTGGTAGAATTTTTTTTAAAAAACATTATCTGCCAATTAAATCTGCCACCCTTCTCCAAATCTGTGCCCCTACCTGGCCCCCCCAACAAAAATTTTCTAGACACGCCACTGTACCTGTGTAGTTGGTGCACTGTCCCACAACATCACTCATGCTCAAGATTTACACAGGGCCAGATACCTACATTCAAGCTACCTTCTCGTAACAGCACAGTGATACAGAATTTTAGGATTTGTTTTAATAATGCACAAAAGTATTACAACTTAACTCTTAAAAATGTTAATCAAGAAACTGGGTTTTATGACGTGCAGCATGTCATAGCACGTAAAGCACGTGCAGTGCTTTAATTTGCTTCTCTTGCTATCTATGCATTTTTTCTCAGTAGCCGATTTCTGATACCTTCACAGGTGTTGAATAAACAAATGTTTGACCCTCACACAGAGCGGCTGTGCACGTCAAATAATGAGAAGTGCCACAACTTCCAATGTGTTAATAATGGACTGGATTTATATAGCGCTTTTCAAGGCACCCAAAGCGCTTTACAATGCCACTATTCAGTCACTGGTGAAGGCAACTACGGTTGTAGCCACAGCTGCCCTGGGGCAGACTGACAGAAGCGAGGCTGCCATATCGCGCCATCACCAGTAGGCGGTAGGGTAAAGTGTCTTGCCCAAGGACACAACGACCAGGACAGAGAGCCCAGGGATCGAACCGGCAACCTTCCGGTTACAGATGTGCTTCCCAACTCCCTGAGCCACAGTTGCCCTCAACTTCACTTGCAGCACAGGTGGTGGACTTTAAAGAAGGGTAACAAGATTGAATACACGGTTGTGCAACAATGCTGATGAAGTGAAGAAGCTTCTCGGATGAGAGGTGAAACGTCTTCAAGCAACTTAAAGAAGTCCAGACGCTTTTCTTTACAAGCTCCTTTGACTACGATGACCTGAATGACTGAGAACCTTCACAGACAACAATGCTGATTCTGTAGTTTATTGTATGACACCGTTATGTTTCCTTTACATGAACTGTGGGCAGTAGTAGCACTGATGTTGGTCGCTATGGTATTTGTAACTGTGGGTGTTCCTGTAGGGCTACGCGTGAGAATTCACAAATGTGCTGTTGCAACTTCCTCAAAAGCTGCAGTTGCTGCAGCCTCTGAGAAATGCTCACAGATTGATAGGTATGTTATGGAGCCTCGCAAGGCACATTGAAGAAAAAAAATTTGAACATGTATTTTGCGAGATGAAGATAGTGCTCAGTGGAAGGGGAAACACTCGTGGCTAGGTGTACTTTGATCTGGTGGTCTTTGTTGCATTCATTAACAACCAGCTGCAGTACTCTGTACAGCTTTACAGGTATTGATGGAAGCATGATAAATGCAAAGAAAAAAACTCTCAAGATCTTGCAAAACATTTGTGGGATCTTGCAAAAGTAAGTTTTGACAGAATTTGTTCTGTTTAGTGTGGTGCACAATAGCAATTTTCTAAGATCACACTTTAGCAATAAATTGACTTTGTGAAGTCCTTTATCATTCTTATTGTCATGGGCATATCCTATTATCTTTTTTCTATACATTAGATTTTATTTGTTGTCCCGTATACCAATTTGTCATTCTTTGTGAAATGCAGATGCATAAAACAGTTCTATGCAAAACATGCATGCTACTTTCATGCTGCACATTCTACAACAAACACTTATTTTGTGTGCATTTGTCTCTTTCAAACAGGTGCCGGTCCTCACCTCTGCAGTGCTGCCGTCTCCTGTAGCGCTGCATGGTTCTAAGCTAAGTTTCCTTTCCTTTTTCTGTTCTCTTAGATTTGTCCTCAGGTTGGAAGTGTCTGTGTTGTGCAGCTGGTCTGGTCTGTCTCTAGACAGTTCAGGCTGCACCCACTAGTTAAATGGTGGAGGCTCACAGCGACATACTCAACACACAAGTTTCTGAACTCTGCATGAGGGTTTCTCCGACGAAGTGAGGGCCGTGAGGCACAGCTCCCCGTCTCCCGGTGACCCTGCTAGGTCCACCTTCTTAGGGAAACCCTCTGCAGAGGAGCTGACAGAGCCAGGAACTTGTGAGTTGTGTGTGTCCACTCAGGCATCATTCATGCTTGTTCTGTAGGCAGTTCCTGTCAGAAGGAGGAGGCGCAGCAGGAGCATCGGGGGGCGGAAGACGGTGCCTCAGTGCCTCTCTCCTTCTGACATTGTTAAAGAAAACACAACAAACTTATAATTATTTAGATATTTACATGTAGGTAATGTCCTCAAGTTCTGTATAACCACTTTTTCCTCTCTCTGTGTTTGTTTCTCGTTCGTTGTTGTGTGTGTTTGTGTGCATTTGTCTCTTTCAAACAGGTGCCGGTCCTCACCTCTGCAGTGCTGCCGTCTCCTGTAGCGCTGCATGGTTCTAAGCTAAGTTTCCTTTCCTTTTTCTGTTCTCTTAGATTTGTCCTCAGGTTTGAAGTGTCTGTGTTGTGCAGCTGGTCTGGTCTGTCGCTATAACGCGGCCTCGCTGTTTCGCACATTTTTTTTGTGCAAGTTTGCATGCTTTTTTTTTTTTTTTGCGCACAGCGCTTTGTGTTCTGCGTCCTGATTGGCTTCAGACTATTGTTGATCTCCTCCGTGCCGTCTCTCCTGTGCAGTACAGAATCGCTGATTCATTGATTCATTAATGATTCATTGATGTTGAATTATCTCTCAGCTGCTCTGTTCTCATGTGCTGGACCTGAAAACACGGTTTGATCTTTGGTTTCTGTAATACTGGACTTATTTGTCTACGAAGGTTTGAGCTTTGAGAGCTTAAACAGGAGAGAAACGTGTGAAAATGTTCATGTCGGTCTGAGTGTATAAAGTGTGTAGTGACGGGTTTTACAGCCTTAAAACATTGATAATAACTGTGAAAAATAAAGTTGGCTACTTCAGATTTCACCAATCGCAGGTTATTTTTAGAACGTAACTCCCGCGATAAACGAGGGAGCGCTGTTTACAGATACTGAGAAGTATAAAATCTGAATCCTTTCTCTCGTTTGCTCTGAGGCGCGGGGGGGAAATATCGACAAGTCGATCAACATCATCTACAGATACATTCGACATCTCGAAAAATGTAAATTGCCACTTGATTCGTCCATTTGGTTGAAAAACCCGACCGTGAACAAGGAGCGAATATCACACCGGAAACTAAGCGCTATGCGCCGGAAGTAGCATATGCTAAGGCGCACACAGGTCTAAGTTATAGGTCTAAGTTCCCCATAATGCACTGGGTGTTTCTTCTTCACTCAACATGTGTTAGTAGACCTCTCTGCATTCAGCCCGTCTGCCCCTCATCTATCGATGGATGTTTGTTAGAGGCTTTGGTTCCCACTGTCGCTCACAGACGGTCACCTAATGTTTCCCTGTGTAACTGCAGGGTCTTTGCCTTATAACATAGAAGTAGCTTGAGGTAACTGTTGTTATGATTTGATGCTGTGTGTGTGTAATAAAGCTCCCTTACTGACAGTGGGTCACCACAGCTTGTAGCTCCATGTATTTGATGTGGCACGTTTGCCCTCGCTGACACAACCCTAAAGGGATTTGTGTGTATGAATAAAGTTTATTGTTCATACAGTTCATTGCCGTATGTCTATGAAAGGCTGAATGAGGGTTGTAGCTCCCTCAGCAGCTGTGGAGCGATGGCTCGTGGTCACCTGATTCAGCCCTGGAGATGTGGTTGGTTAGACACGCTGCTTTAGTTGGACACTACAAACCACACTCACCTGTTTACACAAACACATACACACCTTTTGTGTTACAACCACCTTGTTACACTCAAACACCAGATGATGCATCTGAGCCAACTAAGGATTCACTGAGACTGAAGCTCGAGATCATAAGAATTTGAGGCTCAGCTGATACAGTATCATAGGACAATCCAACCATTGTATGTCAAGAGACTATAGGCAGTAAAAGCTCCATCTGGAGGAGGAACGACGTGGTTCAGAGCGTTGCCTCCTGCAGCTGGTGACATGTTCAGATTTCAGCTCTGTCGGTTAGAAAGTCTGTTTTTGTTTTTCATCTGTGTGTTGCTCTTTCATCCTTTTGTTCTTCCTCTTTCTTGCATCAAGCTGGCTGACTTCACCACTGATGAGGTAACCATGAGCAGTAAGCCTCGTGTCGCTCACAGTTACATTTAACATAGTGCGATAAACACACTCAGTCTTTATAAGGTACATCCTCTAAAGGTTCACATAACAGACAAACAGGATAATAAAAATAATCTGGTTCTCTGCAGCGTCCTCAGATGAACAACACACAACATTATTAGACGTCTCAGTATTTGTTACACTGAACACAAATATAAACACAACACTTTTGTTTCCATGAGCTGAACCGGATCCTGACTGGTTTTGCGACATGTGTGTCATTGTGCTACACATGTACGGCATATTTCAGAGTGGCCTTTTATTGTGGGCAGTCTCAGACACACCTGTGCAATATTCATGCTGTCTAATCAGCACCTTGACATGCCACACCTCACAGGTGTGGCATGTTAGACTACTTTTAATTAACTGCTTCAGCCCACTTACAATGAAAATGTAACAAAAAATCTTGTTCCTGACCTGTGCAGTATGTTAACACTATTGGAAGTAAAAATAACTCTAATTTTGAAAACACAACTTTCTTTCTTTCTTTTTTTTTTAATAAAGCTCTGACTTGTATTATGAGTCTGTGGTCTGGGAGAGAGTCTGTAACTCTGTCTGCAAAATACAGGATATAATGACCAATGTTGGGCAATTAATTATATAGTTACTTCTTCAAAAAAGTAACCGAGTTATGCAAACAAAGTTTTTTGCAGCTGTTTACCTAAAAATGTAGCCAAGGCGTTTTTTAATTAAACATTTCAAACTATTTACAGAACAATCAGCTGTTCTGCATCAAATCTGATGCCACACAAATTATTTGTGCCACTCCAAAAAATAATTTGTGTCCACTATGAGATGAAGGAGAACAACAGCCTGATACCTGCAGGACAACAGCAGATGTATCACTGCTGTAACACCTGTAACATTCAGCAGTCGCCTCATTGTTCTGACACACACAACAAAACTGCTGACTACGCTACACACTCACTACATAAGATTTGCGCTAAACGTCGCAAATCTCTCACATCTCCAAGCACCGCCGTCACTCCTAAAACTTCCTCCCGTTTCTAACCCTTGCCATATAATTTTTGATTGGTCCACATGGTACATTTTTCCACCAATAGGAAAGGGTGGTGGGGTGTTGTTTTTGCTCACAGGCTTTCGAGCGTTTTCCTTATAAAACGGCGTTTTCACCGTTTCTTCCTGCAGTAAATATAAACAACGACAGTATTCAGGAAGAAAACCAAACATTGCAGATATTTTTATCATAACTCTGGTTGTACGCGGCCGATCAACACAATTTAAAAACTGGTATAAAGTCCACACTTTTCCCGTCAGTTGTTCCGTCGGTCCTGCTCACATCTCCAATGGTTGTACACGTTGTCATTAACGTGGCTTCACTCCACATCAGCCGCTTTGCTAAAACACCGGTGTCGGCGCATAAGGACGCGTCAGAGCCTGACAGCGACGTTGATTAGCTGCGTATATACGAATGTGAATCGCGTGATTGGCTGGACTACGGGATAAGGTGGCCTCGTTCTAATCCTATACGGGAGCAGCCAGTCACTGACTAACACTGCAAAACAGGATTGTTAAAGTTTTCATTTTAATTTCAATTCAGGTGAATTTTTTTTTTTTTTTTGTGCGCGCAACGCAGATTTTCTGTGCAGAGACCGTGCCAGCAGTGCGCAATTGTGTACGCGCGCAGCTTAGAGGGAACATTGCTTGCGAGTGTCGGGTCTTTTGTGTTTGTAGAAAATGTTTCATATCTCTGAGTTCAGCTCATGGAAAACAGGAGCAAAAGCAAAAGTGTTGCGTTTATATTTTTGTTCAGTGTAAATGATAAAACATCAGGTTTGACCCAGAATACAGTTTGGTCCACATGGTGGCGCTGTGAAAAGTGCGCGCTGTACTGGTGGCACCAGTGTCCCCAGCCCACAGACCAGTGCTGCCACTAATCGAGTTTCATTAGCAGCATCTAAATGCTGTTTAAAGGTGGACTTCATCTGTCACACAGGAGCAGTTTGGCTTCGCTTTGCTTAAATAATGACCTGGTGTATTTCTGTATACACACCTGCTAAGGATCAGGTGACTTTTATAATAAAAGGTTAATACGTGAAACCTTAAAAATAAAAAGAGCTGTTTTTAGCAGTATTTAGGCTGCAGTCTGTGTATTATGTCCATGATATTCTACATTACAGTAAAAACAGTAATTATATAAAGAACAGATGGATCAGGATCCTGTCTGTGTCTTTACTATGATCTCAGCTGATAATGAGGCTTGAAAGAGACATGTTTGAACTTTTGCATTGATCAGACAAATAAGCCTGCATGTTTGCATGAGCTTTACCTTTAACTGTAAAACATGAAGCCTTTATTATTAAAAAAACAAAACCCTTTTGGTGTCATACGGGTAAGAAAGCAGCGAAGCGTTTTTCTCTCTAACAGACCTTTCATCTGTTTTCTCTGCCGTTGCTCTGATGGGACCTGCAGGGTGTTTTTGGTGACGTGGAGGTTTGCACAGTTGCTGCCTGTGGTGTGTGTAGAAATGTTCATGTTCTAGTCCCACTGTGAAGCACATAGACGTGTCCTGACTTCCTGTCTGTCCCACACTCTGTTGTCTCTGTTTGTTGCTGCCAACAGTACAAGTCATCTTTGCAGATTTTACTGAATTAACAAAAACATTTTTACTGAAAGACTTATTCAGTAAACACGTTTGTTACACTGAGACTGAAAAAGAGATCCCTGTTTACGCTCATAGAAAACGAGCCTCTGTTTTACTTTATTGAAATCATTTCTAATCACAGACAGGATCAGCAGCGTGCAGCTGCAGTGAGGTGTTAGTAGAGGAGCTGTGTTTGTGAGCTGTAGTCTGGATCAGGTCTCTGTGGGAGACTCGGGTTACAGTACTTCTGAATATCACACAGCACATTTCTTCAGAATCGGTTGCTGTTTGCTAACATTTGACCTTTGCCCTTTTAGGCTGCCCTTCTGGCGCCCGTCGATGAGGACTTGGGATCTGACAAGAAGCAAACTGGGGGAAGCAGCAGAGTACCAGACTTCCCTCCTCCAGCAGGCCGGGAGATCTTGTTGCGCACCTGTGTGCCGCGACCAGCAGCGTACTCCAAGGCGCTGCCTCAGCGGCTCTTCTGTGTCCTGATGAGGGAGGAGTTTAGGTTGGCCGGAGCCTTTTCCACAGACACGTCCTTCTTTTAAGTCCTGTGAACAATTCACACCTGGGATAAAGATAAGTGAAGGACACAGGATGGAGACTTTCACATAAAACAATAAAGCTGAATTGAACTAAAGTGAATAATTTGAAAATGACTCAGTGTTTTATCAGCGACACGTTACCGCAGCCTTTTAAGATCACTGAACCTGTTACTTCAAAAAACAACATGTAATGTTGAAGGGGACAAAGAGTTAGTTCATGTTTGACACTGATGTTAATCAAAACTTCCAAGATCCAGGTTGAATAAAACAGCATTAGGTGTGTGATTTCACTCTGCTCCACACACCTGCGTGCTCCAATCAGAGACACCAGAGGAACAGGTGATGAATGTGATGGGGAAGCATACGCAGGTGTGACATACAGAGCCGTGGGAATTACAGGACATTATTACTGTTGATATATTCTCAGCGATCAGCTGTTAGTGAAGAGCATGAAAACCTTACTGCACGTCGGTCAGCTCAACTTAGCTCGCTGGATAATTTACTTGTCAGCTTGAAAACTGTTAAGGTTCAAAAATTGAGGAAGGGTACAAGAGGTGCTCGAAGAATAACCACACTGGTCCGGCCGGGTGAAGTCAAACGAAGATTTTAATTCACACGTGGGAAGATCACTAGAAACAGCAATTGATCTTCAACTTAATCAAAGCATTAAACAGATATTTATACCGTCAGGGCTTAAATTTAATGACGCCCCTTCAACGTCACAGATACATTTTATACATAGATCAAATCAAAACCACAATGACTTTTGACACCGTTTAAAAGAACAATTGTCTTCTATGTTCATAACAGGTGCTTCCTGTCACTGCCGGATGCTCGCTTGTCATCCTGACACCTCAGCAGCAGTTCTGCGACAAACTGCTCTTTTTGCAACCCCAGCAAAACATGATTAAACTTTCACCTATAAATGATTCTCTAACTAAGTGTGTGTGTGTCTGTGTGCTAACCACAATTGCACCCTGTTTCACCTCGCGACTAGCTCCTAACCTCTAACCAGACAGAGAGACAGAAGCCACTCTGATATGTAACAACTGAGACTATGTATGTGTCCTCTACTAAATAAATGTTTTAATCAAGAACCCCTACTAAAAGCTTAATACAAGAATATGAACATATAAAAGATATTAAAATGAACTGTTGTGTAAGCATGTACTGCAATTCCTTCTATGTTCTAGTTTTCCCTCAGCATGGATCATCTAGACACTCTCACTAGATGAAGCTCAAAACCATTAATGAACCTGAACATCAACTCAAATAAGCACAGATATGCAATATGTATAAAATAGTTATAACTGCACCTGGAATACAAAGTTAACATCATCATAAACATCTTAAGGCCATCTTAAAGCTATCTGTTACATTGTTAAAGCAATGATCATACTGCAGATTATATTATGCTGGTAAAATACTTTTTGTTCAACCTATGTATCGACCTCTGGCACACCAGAGGTCGATACATAGGTTGTTGTTCACTCCTCAGTCCACTCGACTACTTCCAGATCCATCATCGGCATCATGGACATAGGGGCCACCGCCCCAGGGTCCACTGCCTTTACAATCACCTTCTCTACCAACCTTCGGGCACAAGGAATGAGACAACAACCACAGGTCACCAAAATACCCACCAATACAGATAGAGAAAACATAATTGACAGAGCAAACCCCTTCCACTTTCCGAACACTGAGGTCATCCAGCTCTCCAGCGGGTTGTCAATTCCCGAGTGGTCATGCATGGTTCTAGAGAGACTCTTTAGCCCCTCCAAGGCTCGCGTCACCGAGCCATCTGGAGCAGTGTTATTCGGGATAAAAGTACAACACTGATCACCGAACATCGCACAAACCCCCCCTTTTTCCGCCAATAACATATCAAGGGCCATTCTATTTTGGACTCCCACTAATGAGGTCGGACCCATCTGCTCCGCTAACCCTTCCATCCCGTCTCTGGTAAGGTTAGAGAGCCTCAGCAAATTATAGTGAACATAATTGATTCTATCTACATTCTTGTTCGGGGTCACTGGAAAGAGAGCAGAAATTATTGGAAGATTCTCAAAACCAGCAGCTATTTGGTCTACGAGTTTATATTCACTTGGAACTCCTCTGGGGACCCCTATTGAGTCAATCCAGGTTGGCGAGTTCAGCCTAGGGTCATAAGCGTGTGTTCCCTCAATCCCCCTTTTGGACAGGATATGTCTCTTCCGCCTAGCTGCCAATGTGCGTGTGTTGTGCTGTGGAATGTTTTTTACCTGATTTCCAATTAGCATAAGAGGTGCTCCTAGCCTCACCATCGCGCACGTCCCCACACTTCCCAGAGGAACACGAGCCAAAAGAGTCTTATGCCCACAATAATAGTAAAGTCCACTTCTAGCCCAAGTCCCAATCAAAGTGGTGGGATCACTTACATTGTTTGTGGTTCTTCCCGTCTGGGTAACAGCGCACCAACTTGGGTCGATTTCTCCCACGTTATATATTACTTTATCTGTGGAGAACTTAAAGCACGTATAATTATCTTTTTTCGGCAAAAATGGTCCTGCCTTTGTCCGCTTGTCAACTGGAGGAAACAAACTGGACAAGACAGTGCAGTCTCCAGTACTCACCGCTCCCCTAGTCATTCGCAACATGCAATCATAGCCCCACTTGTCCTCCAGATGGAGTGGAGCGGGCTTTGTGAACAGACGTGGTCTAGCAGAGGCGCAAGCAACACAATTAGATAGCTCTTGTTCCCTAGCATTTAGAGCCATCCAGTCCAGCCAGAGATTACTGTCACTGAACCCAGTGGCGCGCTCAATTAAATCTTGAGGCTTCAGTCTAGTATAGTCCACCACCAGGACTCGTCTATCCTTTGGTTCCTGTTCCTCTGGTACCGCATATGACGACCCGTTTCCCCTTTCTCCTGTAAAATGTACAACAGCGTTCATTGGGTCGTTAATCATGTGTATTTCCTTTTCTTCTCTAACTGGCTCTACGGGATTTACGGGATTGGCCTTTTCAAGAAAATTGACTTTAATTAACCCCTTCGGGTCAGTTCCCACAGTCTCCACACCCAAGACTAAATATACAGAGTTTTTACGCCGCCAGTTGCCCAGCGACATAGTCAAAGGATTCTTAGATGGACTATAATCTCTTTGAAGTTTTAACACGTTCTCTAACCCTTGTCCTGACGTTTCCCCATTTTCCCCAGTGTAACCCTTTACCTGATTCCAGTTCCGACACCAGTTTGCAAAGGGCCTACTCCCTCTTTCACAATGTGTACTTACTGCATAATCCCAACAAACCCACACATTATATGCTCTCCAACTACTATCTGCTCCTCCACACTTAAAAACATCGCATAAATCAAACGTGAATGAAGTTGTGGACCCATTAGCATAGTTCAACTCTAAACCACCATATGTACTCAGGCACTCATCCCTTTTACCCGAAACCTCGCGTTTTGATCTCCTTTTTAGCCCTATTTCAATAAACAGTTTCTCTTTTGGTGCTGGATTCAACTGGCCCCCGTGTTCAGACAGTTCACGGGGGCCTCCCTGCAAAATATAAACAAGCAAACATAGGGCCATTATCAATATCATTACAGTCATCAAACTAACAATCACAAGCAACATTTTAATTAGTCCTCTCTCCTCACGAATCTCCGGTTCGCGGGGTGGCATTGTGTGATGTATATTTTGTACTTAACATAAATTTTGAAACTTTTGTTTCTGTTTTCCCCTTTCCCTTTCACTCTTTTTATTTAAACCACCCCTTTTTAACCTCTTAGGTTATTACCACTCCTTTCTGTAGACGCGGCGATTTCCTCCTAGGCTGCTCTTCTTTCTTCGGCCTTCCAGGTGGACTACTGGTCGGCCCGTTGCACAGGTGAAGAGGTTTATTCTGCCTCTGTTCCTTGACACCTGCGTTCTTTGAAGACGAATTTTCCTCCACCAAGCTCTCGTGTGCGGGTGCACACTGCGACCAGTGGTACCAGGTGTCGCCTTTCCCTTTCAGCTGGACTGCTGTAGCCGTCCGGGCGGTCACCTCATACGGACCAGTCCAGCGGGGCTCCTTCCACTTTCGCTTAATGACCTTTAGCCACACCGCCTTTGCGTCCGGGACCTCTCCGTTCCCCGTGGGTCTCTCACAAGTGACCTGTTTTGTAAAGCTGGACACAAGAGCTTTCAACTCATTAAAATATTCTGCATGAGACCTGTTGCTTGTCCTGGGCTGCTCCACTGGGACCACTGTCCAGGGTGCTGGAAACTGTCTCCCAGTCAGCAGCTCGTAAGGGGTGAAACCTGTGGATTGGTTAACAGAACATCTTATGGTCATCAAAGCAATGGGCAGGGCTGCGACCCAATTTAGCCCTGTCTGCGCACAGATTTTAGCCAACTTGTTTTTCAAATTTAGGTTCATCCTCTCTACCTTTCCTTGAGATTGAGGATGATAGACCGTCCCGAACTTATGTTGCACTCCCAACATCCTCTCTACCTCTTGCAAATCTTTGTTCTTGAAGTGAGTACCATTGTCTGATCTAATTCTCTTGGGAAACCCATGCCTTGGAATGTAATGATTGATTAAGCACTTAATCACGCTTTTCGCGTCTTCACGTTTGGTTGCCCATGCTTCGGGCCATCCAGTCAGAACATCCACACACACCAACAAATACCTCACACCACCTGGTCCTGTATCAATCATGTCGGTATAATCAATCACGACCTCTTCGCCTGGCCTTTCTGGCATGAGAAACTTACCAGCTTCAGGTTTTACTGCTGGCTTTGGATTGTGTGCCCCACAAATTAGGCACGTTCTGGCCTTTTCCAGTATCATCCTTCTCAAATCAGGATGCCACCATCGGCACAAATTTCTCTCCATCTGTTTCACTCCCACGTGACCAAGCCCGTGAGCCTCATTCACCTTCTGTTCCGCCATTTTGGCCGTTAAGGCGGGACGCCCATCTGGCCCCCTCCACAAACCGCCATCTTGCCAGGCTCCTTTGTTTTCCCACACCCCCTTTTCCTCTGGGGATGTCTCCTCCTGAGCCTGTCTCACTTCTTCCATACTGTTAGTACTGGCCTCCTCTTCTGGGGTTACCTGTACCATTTGTCTCTGTCCTTTGTAGCCTGCTGCTTCCTTTGCGGCTTCATCAGCTTTCTGATTTCCTTTTGCCACCATACTGTCTGCTTGTGAGTGGCCTTTGCATTTTATAATACTTACCTCGTCTGGGTCCTCCAGGGCCTTTTCCAGTTCCTCCATTTCCTTTTGGTGACAGATGGGTGCATTAGTGGCCGTTCTGAACCCGGCTCTCTTCCACTGAGCCAGTTCCACATGAGCTGCTCCAAACGCATATGCTGAGTCAGTGTAGATGTTCACTCTCATGTTTTTAGCCAACCTCAGGGCTCGAGTTAGGGCTATCACTTCAGCTCTCTGGGCCGACTGTTGTCCCTCAATTTTTCCTGCTTCTTTCACCTGAAACTCAGTTCCTACTCTACAGACTACTGCATAGCCGGCTTTTAATCCTTCTTCATCTCTGTGGCAGCATCCATCTGTGAACCAATCCTCAGCTCCATGTATGGGCTCTGCCTTCAGGTCTTCCCTGATTTTTCCTTCAACTTGGGCTTTCTTAATACAATCATGTGGTTCTCCTGACCCCATTAGGTCTGCCATATTTATTCCTTCATGTGTGAATGTCAGATTTGGCGCATCTAAAATTTTGCTCAACCTTTGTTGCGTCAGTGGGTTCATTGTGAATACCTGTGAGTTCACATAGGCCACTACACTGTGTGTGGTAAGCACTCTCAGTGGGTGTTCCCTCACTATGTGTGCTGTTTTCTGAATTATCTTTGCTACTCCTGCTGCGTGTTGTGTGCATGTGGGATGCCTTGCTTCTGTTGAATTTAATCTTATGCTGACATACATAAGTACATCTCTACCTCCCCCTTTTTTCTGAAACAACACACCATTCACAACTCCCTTTGTTTCTGAAACATAAAGATAAAATGCCTCATCATAGTTAGGTGTGGCTAGATCTGTGGCTCTTGACAAATCCTGTTTTAGTGAAATGAACGCTGTCTCTGTGTCCGGCGTCCAAGGCAATTCAGCCTTAAGATTTCGAACGCCGACTTTCTTGATCAGGTCCCTTAAAGGGGCAGTTTTACCAGCATAGTTCGGAATGAACTGCCTACTGTAACCTGTCAAGCCAAGAAAGGAAAGCAACTCCTTCACAGTTCTTGGTTTTGGATGTGTCAGAATTTGGTCTCTGTGTGTGTTCATTAACCCCACTGATCTGTGTGCGATCACCCGGCCCAGAAATGTTACCTCTGGTCGGACCAACTGTAGTTTTTCTTTACTCACTTTGAAGCCACACTCCGCCAATCTGTTCAACACCACGAGCGATGCTGCCGTACAGGCCGCTGCTGACGGGGCTGCAATAAGAAGATCATCAACATACTGTATTAATGTACAGCCCTCTGGCAGTTGACATGGGGAGAGTGCCTCTTTCAATACTTGATTGAAAATTCCTGGTGAGAGTGCAAAGCCTTGTGGTAGGCGTGTGTACCTAAATTTCCGGCCTCTGTATGTGAAAGAGAAAATGTCTCTGAGTGACTCGTGCAGTGGGAGACAAAAGAATGCATTCGCTAGGTCAATACATGTGAACCATTTTTGGTCCCCAGTAATTTCGGTCAGAGCTGTGTAGGGATTTGGTACAGGCACAGTATCAGTCCTCAGTATGGCATTTATTGCTCTCAAATCATGTGCCATACGGTACTTCCCTGTCCCATGTTTTTCCACTGGCAAAATAGGTGTGTTCCAAAATGACCATGAGGGCTCAAGCACTCCTGCCTTCCACAGCCCTTCAATGGTTTCAGCTATACCTTCCTCTGCTTCAGTTTTGTGCTTATATTGTGGTCTGTTAATTGGTGTGTCAGACTTCAGCTGGAACAGGACAGGCGAACAGTTAGCCAAACCTACATCTGTGGGCCCTGCGGACCACAAAGTATCAGGCAATTTCAAGAGCTCAGCTACTGCATCAGGATGATCCATTCTTTCCCTGCCATGTATTCTGGAGATTTCTTTATGTTCTAAGATCACTGCATCGTTGGACAAACAAGTTATGCGATATATTTTACATTTTGGTGCATACCAGACATTTGGAATTTGGGTGCTTTGCCAGCATGCGTTGTCCAGCGCCCGCTTGACCATCGGTCCCAGATCTCTTGGCCCATGACCCTCGTGGACCGCCAAGGTAATGTGAGGGGCTGAATCCTCTCCCACATTGTACCAAGGCAGTTGTTCATCAGTAAATTTCACAGCCGCGGCCACACCTTCTGGTCCAACATAAATGTTATGTGTTCGCACATTCCACGTCTGTCCCTCGAGATCAGACTGGAACTGTTCCCGATAGATATCGTTATCTTCCCTATCATAAAAGAGTGTGACGTGGAAAGGATCCCGTGGCGGGGAATAGACGGCCAGGCTCATTATCCAGGGTTTCCACAGCTGATAATGTCTCAGAATGCCTTCTTCCACTAGCCTCCCCCAGTAGATTTCGGCAGTGGGTTGTTCAGAGTTCTGGACTAGATATTGAGTCTTTGAAGGTGATCCCAGACATGGGAATTCTTTTCCTCCAGGCAGAGTAACAATCAGTCCATCTGGTGAGCACATGATCGTGGCTCCCAGCTTCACGAGCAGGTCCCTGCCCATGAGATTTGCAGGCACCTGTGAGGACACCACATATTGATGTTTCAAAGTCTGTTTTCCCAGCTTTGTCAATGCTGGATCTGTCAATGGCAGAGTCATCGGTATCCCGGAAAAACCGACCACATTAACTGTGTGACAGGAGAGTGTTGCACTGTCTGGTGTGTCTCTTAATGTCGAGTATGTTGCTCCAGTGTCTACCAGAAAGGGCAATTCAGTGCCTTCCACGGTCATCGACAGCATGGGTTCTGCCGTCCCCACGCTGTTCGATCTCTCCGGGCTCATCTGTTTTCTCTGCCGTTGCTCTGATGGGACCTGCAGGGTGTTTTTGGTGACGTGGAGGTTTGCACAGTTGCTGCCTGTGGTGTGTGTAGAAATGTTCATGTTCTAGTCCCACTGTGAAGCACATAGACGTGTCCTGACTTCCTGTCTGTCCCACACTCTGTTGTCTCTGTTTGTTGCTGCCAACAGTACAAGTCATCTTTGCAGATTTTACTGAATTAACAAAAACATTTTTACTGAAAGACTTATTCAGTAAACACGTTTGTTACACTGAGACTGAAAAAGAGATCCCTGTTTACGCTCATAGAAAACGAGCCTCTGTTTTACTTTATTGAAATCATTTCTAATCACAGACAGGATCAGCAGCGTGCAGCTGCAGTGAGGTGTTAGTAGAGGAGCTGTGTTTGTGAGCTGTAGTCTGGATCAGGTCTCTGTGGGAGACTCGGGTTACAGTACTTCTGAATATCACACAGCACATTTCTTCAGAATCGGTTGCTGTTTGCTAACATTTGACCTTTGCCCTTTTAGGCTGCCCTTCTGGCGCCCGTCGATGAGGACTTGGGATCTGACAAGAAGCAAACTGGGGGAAGCAGCAGAGTACCAGACTTCCCTCCTCCAGCAGGCCGGGAGATCTTGTTGCGCACCTGTGTGCCGCGACTAGCAGCGTACTCCAAGGCGCTGCCTCAGCGGCTCTTCTGTGTCCTGATGAGGGAGGAGTTTAGGTTGGCCGGAGCCTTTTCCACAGACACGTCCTTCTTTTAAGTCCTGTGAACAATTCACACCTGGGATAAAGATAAGTGAAGGACACAGGATGGAGACTTTCACATAAAACAATAAAGCTGAATTGAACTAAAGTGAATAATTTGAAAATGACTCAGTGTTTTATCAGCGACACGTTACCGCAGCCTTTTAAGATCACTGAACCTGTTACTTCAAAAAACAACATGTAATGTTGAAGGGGACAAAGAGTTAGTTCATGTTTGACACTGATGTTAATCAAAACTTCCAAGATCCAGGTTGAATAAAACAGCATTAGGTGTGTGATTTCACTCTGCTCCACACACCTGCGTGCTCCAATCAGAGACACCAGAGGAACAGGTGATGAATGTGATGGGGAAGCATACGCAGGTGTGACATACAGAGCCGTGGGAATTACAGGACATTATTACTGTTGATATATTCTCAGCGATCAGCTGTTAGTGAAGAGCATGAAAACCTTACTGCACGTCGGTCAGCTCAACTTAGCTCGCTGGATAATTTACTTGTCAGCTTGAAAACATTTAACTTTAACAAAATGTTCACCAACACGGGTCAGTGTAGGTCACTGAGTCATCCTGCACACTAGCCCTGCCCCGCCCACCTGTGTTTATACACCTCTGCAGCCCCTCCTCCTTCAGCCGGGACATTTGTTCTAGCCTTCATTCATAAACTCGGCTTTCTAACATGCAGCTAAAGTTCAGTCTGCATGCTCGACCCACATACTCCTGGTAGCTGAAGTGAAATACTGCTGTGCGTAAGGGTCGGGCGGGTGACCACGTCACCTGGTCATGGGGTAAATGCTGCGGCCGGGTTCAACTCTGACCTGAGGCCCTTTATTTCTCCCTCCCTGCTTTGCTGTCTGGTCTTCATTGTGCTATTAAATACAGACAAAAAAGTTTGTTCTCCTCCTTCCATCACCACCTTTGTTGCATGTAGAAAAGTGTCATATAGAACCAGTCGTTACTTTAATGGTCTGAACTAAACGGTCGGGTGGCGCCAACAGCGACTAAGAATTTTCTGGGCCAACAGGATTTGTGTTTCAGTCCCTGATAAACTGACCCATCCTCTAAAAAACAAAACCCAAAAACTATATTTACAAGATAAATGATCAGAAATAGTAACGACAACAAAAGCACAGGAATCATAGATCCAACGGGACAGGCTCGTTACAATGAAGGAAAACACTGAGCGACTGTTGAGGCCCTTATTAGTCCTACAAAACATAACAGAAATGTTACAATAAAACACAGAGGCCTTTATTGTCACGTCCATCGTACTGTGACTCCTCAGCACATTCATCTCCAATCAGCAGCTTCCTTCACTGACCCAATCACAGGTCTCAGGCCAGCTGTTGTACTCAGGTTTGGATTATTTGCTGAGGTTTTAGATCTCTGGACCAAAGCCTTTAAAAGGAAACAGTTTCTCAGAGGTTACATCAGTAAATATGATCTCACTGTTACAGTGATCATTCACATCTCTGATTAACCTCTGAAGAGACACATTTGGTCCTTAGCGACGCCTCTGTCACAGGCGTCTGTCAGAACAACAGCGTGTGTTTGACACAGTCCATCATGAAGAGAAGCAGTTTTTCTTCTGAATTAGTGAAATAACTGGTCTGTAAATTACAGTAACACGAGTGTCATTGTTAAAACACAGTTTATGAAACACTTAATTTGTTGTTAACTTATTGACAACGTAAACATTTGCTGGTTGCCACTGTAACTGATGACTGTGTGGTCACATGACTGAAAAGTAAACAAATATCACAAAATAAAGAAATGCCTCCAACTTGTGTTACGAGTAGTTAGTGTGCAGAAACACGGCTGCAGGGTCAGCCCTCCCTCCACAGTCGCTCATCAGGCTGGTCGCAGCGCGTTTGCCTGTCTACTGATGTCTGCATGAGCAGAAACACCAATTTGAGTGATGTTATGTAATTCAGGATTCAATCAATGTGTCAGTGTTTGTTACTTTGTTACATTCATTTTTTAACCACGTTATTTTGTTGTGGGATGAACTTCTGCAAACAACAACATATGGCAACAAAAAACAAAACTTGCAGTTGGAATCGATGGAGCTGTGAGATGATGGGATGTCGACTGGTTCACTAACCATTAACATTTGGGATATTAGGATAACAGTAGCGTGTAAACATAAGCAGTGCAAACACTTCCTATAACGACACATTTACAGTCTAGTTTGGGGAAAGCTGAGGAATTAGGGTGAAGAGACGGTGGATGTTTAACCCTCCCTTGGTTTGACAGCTCGCTCAGCCAGCGAGTTATGAATGATGTTCTTGATAGACTCCGCCCCCGCGCCTTCTAGGAAAGTGTGGTGATCTCCCTTGATGACGTGGACCGACACCTCGCCATCACAGACCTGAAGAAAGACGCAGTACACAGTTTGAACATTGGAAGGCTCAGACAGAGTTTATAGAAACACACACAAGCGCACACACGCACAGTGAAGATAAGTACTACAGACTGATGTAAATGTGCATCGGTACCTCGCTGAGCTTATAGTCAGCTCCCAGGTTTTGCTCATATTCGCTGCTGGTTTCGGCGCGCAGCAGCTTCACGCTGCCGTGGTATTTTGCAGTAGGTACATATGCATCAGCAGCCTTTAGCTTGTAGTAGAAGGCGGAGGCTGCAAAGTGCAGTGAGTCTCGGTCGATGTCCTTGTGAGCGGAGGTGATTAGGTCCACGGCCACACTGACGCGTGCATTCAGGTCTGACAGCGGGAGCAGAGTCTCCAAAAGCTGTAGGATGTAACCATGGAGACGACTGTAAGTTCATAGCAAACGTTACCGCGTGCTCGCGGAGATATTGTTGTTTTCAGAAAAGTAAGTGACACATAATTAATGAACATCACAGATCTTATGTATATGAAAATGCAAAATGAAGATGTTTTGATATTCAGGAGTTACAAATGTCAGCTTTCAGTGAGAAACTGTACGAAGGTTTGATTTAACCGCATGTTTTACTTTAGTCTCCATAACAGCTCCAAACATCACATCATTGTTGAGTCAAACCTGCACCACACACAGACTGTGCTGGAACAGCAGCTCCAGACTGTGTTACAGTCACCATCTTTACCTTACAGGCGCCGTGAGGCAAAAGCTCAGGTTGTGTGGCCTTTAACGCTGATGCCACATAAAGGAATACTTGTGTGTGAACCTGTGGGTCAGAGACAGTATACCTTGTTGTATTCAATGCCAGTGAACTGCTGGATGAAGGCACACAAGGCTTCAGTCTCAGCCTCAGACTCGTTGCCGGGTGTTAGCTTGGCTCTGTAGCTCTGCAAATCAAAAACACAGTTAAACCTGTTCACATGCAGATCATGTGACCAGAGCTCATCCTTCAAAACCAACATCACACACGCTATACAGCATATACATGAAATAAAGATGCGCGAGTGTTTCTCTGACCTGTGTGTACGCTGCCACATATGAATGTGAGCCATCAAAGAGAAACAGGAACTCCACAGGCTGATTCTGGGTCTGCAGCTGAGAGCACATTTCAAATGCTACACAGGCACCAGAAGAATATCCAGCGACTCTGTACGGGCCGTCCGGCTGCACCTGCCTGACGCAGCTCACGTAGTAGGCAGCCAGGGACTCAATGCTATCCAGAGGAGCAGCTGCAAAGGAAACACATGAGGGGAGTTAGTTTGGCTGCACAGTGACATAAACAGCTGATGCACAACATGTGAGTGACAAAGGTCTGAGAACAGAACCACAAACTTTTAAACTGTGAAACAAAGAAAACATGAAATCACATCAGGTCTTTGGTTTTCCTCAGGCCATTATGGAGGGAGCTGTATATGTACAAGTGTTTGTAGTTTCACCTTTGAACAGTCAGACTTTCAGCTTTAACACATTTTGCTGTTTAACAGTTACACACGTTTTGATACACATGATTGTGACACCTGGTGAGGACGCACACTCATCATTTGATGACAAGTAAGGACACGTAGTTTCCACGATGGTTCAAAGTGTTGATTTTGTGTTTTAAAGTTTTTCTCTGTGACTGTAAAGTCATTTTAATATGAGCCCCATTATGCTGACAAACCCACGCAGACGATGCACACAGCTCAGCAACACCAACAAGCCTGAAACTCAAATGACATGAAAAGTTATCCATGAGGCGCCAAAACACAACAACAGCTGCAGCAAAGGCTCTTTGTACTGTAAGATGAAGATCCTACAAAAGTAGAAGCCTCACAAACCACATGTAGACTGGTTGTGCAAACTCCCACAGACCCTGCAGTCGAGAGGATAACAAGCTGCTCCAGTGATCATGACCAGGACACAAACTGCTTCCTCCTGAATCAGAGGCCTGACTGACAGACACACCCTGGCATAGAGGAGGCTGAGGAGTGTGACAGTTGGAGCACACGCTCAGGTCTAGGTCTTTAAACAGGGGAACCACCACCCCAGTGTGCCAGTCCAGAGGCAGCATCCCAGAGCTTCACGCAGCGCCGTGTCAGCCAGGACGGCCCTGCAACACCCAGATCCTTCTCATCAGCCTCAGGTCTGTCCTAAATCCTAGCAGGAGCTACCACGACGCGTACCACAAAATGCATCGCACTGGTTCTTCCCAGTAGTTGGAACTGGTTGTCTGCTTGCCAATGAATCCTGCTTATTGGTTCCACTTGTGCTACAAATAGGACGAATTGTAGTGGGTTAGGGTTAGCTGGATATGTGCTGGATATGTGGTGGAGGGTAACTGCAGGAGAAGAAGCTAGTGGGGGAGTAGAGCAGGGGAGGATGTGGGTCCCCGGGGCCTGCTGGAGGGCAAGGGCCACGCCCGATGTGAGTAGCAGCAGGGCCAGCGCGCCCAGGAGCACATCTTTTTCGACCGTAAGGGAGACAGGAGGCCGACTCACTGCCTCGGCTAAATGGAGAGGGAATTTCAGAAGGGCCAGGGCACAAGCATGGACCTTTTTCAGCTGTAAGGGAGACAAGAGCAAGGTGTGACGTAGGTCCCCGGGGCCTGCTGGAGGTCCAGGTCCACGCTCGATTTGAGTAGCAGCAATGGCCAGTGCACCAGGAGCACATCTTTTTCGACTATAAAGGAGACAGGAGGCCGAACAGGTCTCTGACCCTTCAGCATAGACAGGTGGCTGAATGGGCCCCTTGGGCCCTCCAGCCGAGACAGACAGCTCAAACGGGTTCCTCTGACCCTTCAGCGGAGACAGACACCGAACCAGCATGTGTGGAGACCTCTGGCAGTGTGGACACTGGCTGGAGCTTAGTGGCACATTGGCTTGGCTCAGGCAGTGGTATGCAGTCCTCAGAGGGCTGAAAGTGTTCTCCAACACATCCAGCAGAGGACAGAGGACTCTACTAAAAAATCCGACTCTACTAACCTATCAGAGGCTGCTTAAGATCAGAATGCAATCATCTGCAGTTTTCTTCTTAATTAACAATAAACTTAGTGTATATGTACTCCTAAATTTGATGAAAGTGATAAATAATAGACAGCTCTCTCTCTCTCTATATTCTGACATTTAACTAATTCAAAAGATATTTCAATATTTATTTATCTAAAACAAAACAAGTTAGAATAGCCTTTATTGTCATTGTACAGAGTACAACGAAATTGGAGTGCCACTCCCTTGGTGCAAGTTTCAATAATAAATATAAATGTAAAATATAAAAAGTACAAAAAAACAATCGTAAGTACTCAAACAATAGTTTGTACAATATATACAGGATAGCAGCATTAATATAATGACAGTATGAATAGCAGCATAATATAATGACAGTGACGGTATGGAATAGGTTCAATTGTTTTTGTTCTTATTTACTACGGTGATAGCTCTGGGAAAGAAGCTATCCCTGAATCTGTTTGTCCTGGTTTTATGTGACCTGTACCGTCGGCCTGACGGTAATAGTTCAAACAGTTGGTTGCTGGGGTGAGAGTAGTCCTTGATGATATTGCCAGCTCTGCTGAGGTACCGAGAGTTTGCAGTGACCTCCATGCTGGGCAGAGAGCAGCCAGTGATCTTCTAGTTGCAAGTTCACTCTAAATTGATGTTTAACAGAAAAAAAAAATGTTTTTATGTTTTTTCCCTAAAGTGTATGTAAATATCTGGTTTCAGCTGTGAATATACTGCTGTGTATTGAAATTCCTCTTGTTTTGCATAGAAATATACTGAACAACATACAAAGCATAATATATAAAATAAAATCTACCTGAGTTTTTTCTTTGAAAGAAGCCACTTATGTCAATTGTTGTGTTCATCAGTACATAACTGAAACCGATTACAGTGCTTTGTTTAGCCGTGGAGGGAAACAACTGAAAATATGAAATAAACACACATGTAAGCTAAGACTCTCTAAAAAAACATCATTGTTGTTGTTCGGATTTTCATTTCCCCATTTGTTGATTCACTCCAAGAGCAAGTAACGTAATATGGGTCAAGTGATCAGTTTGATATCAATCTTTTGTGATACACCGTCATATTTACATTATTTGTACAGTATGAATGATTTGCTTTGGTACCTGGTCAAACTTAAGCTCTCCTCTGTCTGCCTGTCTACGCTTCTCCTGCAGCAGTTTCTCCCCCCTCGCTCACATGCGTAAGTGCTATGCTCAGTCACCCAGTGCCTGAGCTCAGATCATACCAAAATTAGGGTGATTTTACGACTGTGCGCTATGTGCTTCGAATATTGTGTGTAGTTTTTTGTTTTATACAGTTGGCAGTCAGGCATCAGTAACAAAATCACCAGGCTCACAGTAGACAGATTCACAAGAAATTCATTTGGGCTTAGAAGGAATAAAACAAACAGAATCCTTAATTAAGCTTGCGTTAGATTGCAAAATGGTCCCAGATGAAACAGTCTTAACAACACGAAATGCACAGTTCTTTTGTAAAGGTTCTTTTTATTTGGAAGGAAAAATAAGCACAGACAGAGTCCCCAGAAGTGTCCAAAAAGTGATTTATTAAACACACACAGTTATACAGTGTGGGAAGCCGGTCTTCGATCTTCTCTGCTCGTTACAGAAAGCTTTATAGCCTAATATGACGTCAGAACATTTCCTAGAACTCAGCTTCTCAGAAACCTAACACTTTCTCAGGCTTTATGTTCCCAGATATGGATGAGGGAAAACATCTGGTCTAAACAATTGTGTGTCCGAGTGTGCAGTTTGTGAGATTGTCTGTCCAGGCCAACAAAAGGTCGCTGTCCTCATCTGACTTTACTTTGGGCCGCCTGGAGCCACAGAGATGCTGGTGGTTTTTGCATAATAGAATATTACAGAGGAATGTGTCTTATTCTGCGTGCTCTGGAATACAAGATTAAGCAGATTTACTAAATGATAAATGATACATGATAATGGTGATGATCAACTGATACTAAGTGATGCAGACTAATGAAATAATAATGAAATAATGGCAGTGAAATTACATGTTTTTCTTGACAACTCCTCCTCTTGGGCTCGCTTGCGAGCCCAACTTACACCAGGATTTGTCTCACTCCTCCGTCCAGCCTACAATCTCCCTCAAAGGCATCATGGACTCCGGCGCAGCTGAACCTGCTGAGCCTGAGCTCAGGGCTCTCTCCAGCATCTTTACTAAAAGCCGCCGGACCAGAGGGATGAGACAACATCCAATCATCAATATGACAAGAAAAACAACAAAAGAAAACATGGCAGACATAACAACACTCTTCCATTGCCCAAAGACAGACGTGAACCAGTCTCCCGGTCCAGTGTTCACACCTGATTGCTCATGCATGGTTTTAGATAACATTTTCAGACTCTCAAGCGCCCTAGTAACCGTACCGTCTGGTGCAGTATTGTTGGGTATGAACGTGCAACACATGTCCCCAAACATGGCACAGACACCACCTTTCTCAGCCAACAACATGTCCAGGGCCATTCGATTCTGGATTCCCATTAACGACGTCGGGCCTAATTGTTCCGCAAGGCCTTCTACCGCGTCCCTAGTGAGATTAGAGAGTCTCAACACATTATAATGGACATAGTTAATGCGATCGACATTTTTATTCGGAGTTATCCATAGAAACACACTTTCAAAGCCGGCCGCTATCTGATTAACTAACTTATACTCATCTGGAACTCCCCTGGGAACTCCTATTGAGTCAATCCAGGTTGGCGAGTCCCATCTTGGGTCATATTTGTGCATACTGTTGCGAAATCGATCAACTTCAGACCAGACAAAAAACAACGGAGGCTCCGGAAAAGTGCAATCAAACGATGAGTTTTATTATCACAGGAGAACAACCAACCGTCAGCATACAGAATGGGTTGCTCTGACAAAAATACACTGGGTTCTGGTTTTATAGGATAACATATCACACCTACGTCAATACAGTTCAAAAATACAGGGTGACAGATGGACAAAAGTTCAATTCGTGCAAACAAGGGTACATCACATATACTTTTAATAACTATAAACTGACATATAACTTCTCCTTTCTTCATTACTTGCCTTTTAAGGTAATAAGATGTCATCCACAGATGTCATCCAGGATGCCAGCGGGTTTTCAATACCTGGGCCCTGTGCTTCGTACGTCGCTTACTACATCCAAGATCAAATGAAACATCCAAGACCAAATCATCGCGCTAACTCTGAGCTCGCTATTCCGGTTCCCCGAACACACCTGTTGTTGACGATTAGTATAGCTGGATGAAGTAATGTGAGATCACTGGGTGGCCCAACAGGGGCTACGCATCGATAGTAGAAACATTGATCGGCAACCCTTTGATTGGTCGGCGAAAATGTCGAAGGAGCGCGCTCGGTATTTTTCGGCAGCAGAGCAAGAACTCTTGAGTGAGGGATTTCAGGAGTTTCAGAGTTTAATTAAAACGCAAGGGAACACTGCAAAGGCTGCAAAAGCAAGGAGAGAGGGCTGGCAGAAAGTTGCTGACAAATCAAACTCGTAAGTAATTCAATAATAACAATAATAAGGGAGTGGATTTATATAGCGCTTTTCAAGGCACCCAAAGCGCTTTACAATGCCACTATTCAGTCACTCTCACATTCACACACTGGTGGAGGCAGCTACGGTTGTAGCCACAGCTGCCCTGGGGCAGACTGACAGAAGCCAGGCTGCCATATTGCGCCATCGGCCCCTCTGGCCAACACCAGTAGGCGGTAGGGTAGATTTATCATATCACACCATATTATCCAATATTATATTACATTATATTATATTATAATATGTTATATTATATCCCCTTTCACATTAGAGCCACAACAGGACCCACTAGAACATGGGAACAAGTAAAAGTGAAATATAAGAATATTCTACAGAATGGTAATATTTATCACTTATATTGCTTGTCGTCTCTTGGAAAGAGACCCTGGAATACTCTGTTTGTTTGTTCATAACAGCAACCAAGAAAAGGGCAGAGCAAAAAAAAAGACAGGTGGTGGTCCTGCACCCCCTCGTCAACAAGTTGGTTAAGTAAATAATACCCTCACGGGAAAATCGATATCTCTCTATGAGCACACTGTCGCGCTGAGCTAAAGGATCCTGTCTGTCCCGCAATATACGCTGAATTCTGAGGACTCTCCTTATCAATCTTGCACCTTCCGCAATGGGTTGCTCGCGTAAACGGACAGGATATGACTGCGACAGACTTCCCAAATCCACCTTCGCTTTTATAGCCGTGGTCTCTCATCTTGATTACACGAAGTAATTTACAATTACTACTCTGAAATATGAATTACATCTGTAATAATCACATACATGTAATAGAATGTTAATAGTACATTTCCCTTTTTTAGGGAATGACCTGTATGTATCTGTGTGAAATCAATAAAAGGATCAAGTGCTGCATTATCTTTAGTTACATTGATGTTATTTATTTATGGTGAAACAGTGGTGGAATATCGCTGTTGCTTTCGTATGAATGACGCGGACATACCTGCGTGGCCGCGATCTAATCCTGTTTACATAAAGTAAACCTGCTCCCCAGCAGGTTTACGCTTACGGCTCTGTTGCTATGACAGCAAGTCCCGGATGGGCTTCGGGGAACCGAACGATCCAGGATCACGCGAAATCGTCAACAATCTCATCCAGCTAACTCACTTAGCGCGGTACGAAGAACAGGCCCCTGAGTGCTCATGCATGGTTTTAGACAAAGTTTTCAGGCCCTGCAGAGCTCGGGTTACTGAGCCACCTGGGGCAGTATTATTGGGGATATACGTGCAGCACATATCTCCAAACATCGAGCACACACCTCCCCTCTCTGCCAATAACATGTCAAGCGCCATCCTATTTTGAACTCCCATCAGAGAACTTGGACCCAATTGTTCTGCGAACCCCATCATGGCGTCCCTGGTTAGGTTAGAAAGTCTCAGCAGATTGTAATGAACATAGTTAATGCGGTCAACATTCTTATTAGGTGTTACCCAAAGGAATATACTCTCAAATCCTGCAGCTATCGGATTCACCAGCTTATATTCGTCTGGAACTCCCCTAGGCGAGTTCAGGCGAGGATCATAAGCATGTGTACCTTGGGTCCCTCTTTTGACCAAAACATGTCTCAGACGTCTGGCGGCTAGAGTACGTGTGTTGCGTTGTGGAATAGCCTTTACCTGATTCCCAATCAGCATGAGTGGAGCTCCTAATCGCACCATCGCACATGTCCCTACGCTTCCTATAGGAACATGAACCAACAGAGTATTTTCCCCACAATAATAATAGAGCCCACTTCCTGCCCAGGTTCCAATTACCGTGCTAGGGCCGCTTACATTGTTGGTGGTTCGTCCCTGAAGTGTGACGGCACACCAAGTTGGATCGATCTCTCCCACCTTGTACTTTTCATTATCAGTAGAGAACTTAAAACATGCATAGTTATCTTGTTTTGGCATAAATGGTCCCACTGTTGTCTGACACTTTCCATCTACTACTGGCTCCTGTACATTTAATGACGTCACACAAATCTAACATGAATGAGCTGGTAGACCCTTTAACATAGTTCAACTCTATGCCATTATTTCTGCTGAGACATTCATCACCTTTACCTGACCCCTCGCGCTTTTGTCTTTCTAGCGATCCTGTTTTAGGACCTACAGTCTCAGGAACTGCTGGGCTGGACTGGCCTCCGTGTTCAGACAAGGGGTCCGGAGTGCCTTGCAAAATACAGACAAAAGACAACAGAGCCATGGTTACTATTATCGCATATAATACACATGTAGTTGTAAGGAACATTTTAATACGTTTCTTCCCATTACGTGTCTCTGATTCGGTTGTTTGCATCATGTTATATAAACTTTGTATTCTAGACTTGTTATATAGATTTTAGATTCTGGACTGAAACTCCCCTCTTTGTGGAGCCTTTAACTTATCACTGCCCCTTTCTGATGGCGTGACGACCTTCTCCGCTGCTGCTCTTCTTTCTTCAGCCTTCCAGGTGGACTACTGAATGGCCTGTTGCACAGGTGAGAGGGTTTATTCTGCCTCTGTTTGTTGACACCTGTGTTGGTTGAAGCCTCTTCCTCAACCAAGCTCTCATGTGCTGGTGCACACTGCGACCAGTGATACCAGGTGTCGCCCTTCCCTTTCAGTTGGACTGCTGTAGTTGTCCTGGCAACGACCTCGTATGGACCAGTCCAGCGTGGCTCCTTCCACTTGCGTTTGAGCACCTTCAGCCACACCACCTTTGCCTCCGGGGTCGCCCTGTCCACAGCGTGTAATCCAGATGTGACCTGTTTGCGAAACTGGAGATTCTTGCCACCCCTGTGGTCGCTGTGTTACTGGAATGTTCTCCTGTAAAGGATAGAAAACAAAAAGCCTCTCTCTGGTACACCTCACTAATCTACTGTGTTCATCTAATGTTCCCTTAATTATTCAAAGTTGGTTCAAGATATCATGTTCTGGGCTCTATCCTTTATATTAACTTTACTTAATCTAAATGCTCTTTATGTGTGTAAAGAGTTTATCTTCTAACCAGGATTCAGTTCATTTTAATCCTTCAACTTAAACATGAAAATAACAATGTCTGCCTCAGTTTTACCATATCTAAATCATCAAACACCCCAAAAGTCCTAAAATGATCCTAAACCCATTTCAACTTAAACCTTAAATCCCCCCTTTATTTTGACACATTTCATGTGTCAAAATAATGTACAAAACTAAAAATGCTCAGTTTTCCCCACTCATGATCCAATCTATGTCATGAAAATGAACTTAAAACAGAACAGTCATCAGTCATGTGCTTAGCCTTAGTCCAGTCTTTACCTCAGTGTCCAGTTGGTCCAACCTTAGTTCAGTTCGTCCGTCCAGTCACCGTCCATTCATACGTATTCACACCAGGTATTTCCTCTTTCTTGCCGAGACAACAAGAAACTGTTCCTCTTTCACAGTTGCGAGTAAACATAACTAACCTCTCACCTATAAATGATTCTCTCTAACTAAGTGTGTGTGTGTATATATGTCGTCCTCAAATGCTCTCTCATCTCACCCGTTGCACTTCTGACCTTCCACCAGACCAGAGGCTCATCAAATAGCCTCGTCTAACCTGCTCCTCAGAATAACTTAGACTCTGCTTTCATTAATGCAAACTTTCTGCAACTTAGTCTTTCTGAAAGACACACACTGTTTAAACCTCTGAATGCAATATCAATGCTGCAGATTATATTATTAATGCAATGGTGACGATGACGATTATTTAACAATAGCAGTAAAATAATTTCCCTGCTCCACACGCCCTCTCTCGACCTCTGGTACACCAGAGGTCGCAATACATTGTGTCCTCGCTCTGACCCTCTCTTGTGGTCCATCCGGCCTCGGGCCTCCAGGATCCTCACCCCCTGTGGTCGCCGAGATCTTCTGCAAAGGAAACAAAACACCTTTTCCTGCATCTCCCTAACTTATCATAGTTGGGACTCTTTAATCAAAAGCCTTATCCTAATTATGTTCTTGACTTATAGACTTGTATTTATATATATTCTTCAACGTTACTCATCATTTTACCACTCTCTTAAAACGCTGACACTAACTTCATTTTAAAACCTCACATTTCCTATGTTATAACCTGTTTTTGATATAGCCTTTTTATTTCATTTTGCTCCTTTTAATGTAACAATACCTTATAATTCTAGTTTATCAGACTTAATCAAAACCTATGCTTTCCTTCCTTTGGTCCTTCTTTAAATCAGAACATTTTGTCTTCTGAAAGTTTTATTTCTGCTTCTGCCAACATGTTTAGTTAACGAGCTCGACTGGACAGAAACAATCACAACTGCTGAACCTGCACTGTGCTCATGGTTAAAATTCCACAACATTTTGTCTTCTGAATATTGTATTTTTGCTTCAAAACTGCTTCTAGCACAACAAGAGTCAGCGGAGGCTGGAATGACAACAACAACAACAATCTTGTGCTTAACATAAAACATTTACCATTTAACATAAAACAAAAAATAACACAAGTAACAAAAATAACACAAGTAACTTAAAAAAGCTTCAGTCCACATTTCAGTTTGTTGAGCTCGCTGTTGCTCCAGAGGAGGCCCTCAGCTGGCCGGGCTGGAGCCGAGGCCCCGGGGATGCTGCTACGTGTCTGAGGGCAAGTGCTCTTTCAGCCTGCACGTCTGCCCATTTGCGGTCCTCACTTCTCTCCGAGTCCATCGGTGAGGAGTGTTGCATCTGGTCCAGCAGCATACTCACAGTATATATGGGCTGCTGCTGCTGCAGAGGTGTGCTGGCCTCTGAGCGCTCTGTCTGTGTGTAGATGGAGCAGAGCTGGAACAGCTTCTCTCTGGTTTCCTGAGGGGGGGGATGCTCCATGTCATCCAGGACTAGCTGGATCAGGTGAGGTGTGCTGATGCAGGGGGCATCCAGACATGCAGAGAGAAGCTGCTGCCACCTCAGCTTGATGCGGTCGATGAAAATCCTGTCCTTCATTCTGGCTTTCTTCTGCAACCTTGTCTCAAAATGATATTCAAATTTGTTGTTGTTGCAGAGGAAGACTTCTGAAATCCATGCAGAAATATAGAAACACCTGTGACCGTTGGGCTCTTTGCTGAGCAGCTTCAGTTCCACAAAGAGCTTCTCCAGGAAGAGGTGAATGAAAGACGAAGAGTTAAGCATCTTTAGCAGGGGCAGCCAAAAGCGCAGGAAGGTTTGTGGGACTCTGGGCTCAGTGGGACTGGCACTGTCAGATGTTGCACAGCCTAATGCTTCCAGCTGCTCCATGGTAGGAACAAGAAAACCGTCTTCCAGCAGCACATCAATCAACAGCTCCCTGGACCCCAGTGCAAACTGCTTGATCTCACCCAGCAACGAACTCATGTCTGCTAAGGGGGCCTGCCACAAGCTCTTCCCCTTGTCTTCAGGAGACCCATCATCAAAAGCTTGGTACTGGTCCTTCTGAAAAGAGATCAGCAGCTCCCGAGCGTTTCTGCAGGCATCCACTTCTTTCTGCCTGGCAACGAGCTGCTCATCGGGGCCTCCTCCCAGCTGTCTGGACCAAAACTCCTGCTGGAGCCACTCCAGGGCCACCTTACATCCCTTTCGGCACCATTTCAAAGAAGGAAGAGTCCCACGCATGATTTCGTGCCTCAGATCCACCACCCACTCGGGGATGTTCAAGTTTCCAGCCAGTTGCCTCAGCGGCTGGGCCTTTCTCCCCTGCTGGCGATCCGTGATAAGATTAACAAATCTTACCAGGGCCGTCCCGTACATCAGGGTCAAGTCATCTCCGGTAAGCTGTCCGGACCGGTCCCGCACCTGGCAGCGCACGAGGTCTGCTGTGCAGTCCACGGCCACGGGAAAACTATCAGCGCACCTGGCCCTCCAAGCCGATATCCTCTCTAACGCAAACCTCTGCAGAGAGGAGTCCATCGAGTAAAGGTAGTCCCGAACCTGATCCCACTCCGCTTTGTTAAGCCAGGCTACCACATGGCGTGTTTTCTCAGAGCCCTTTTTATTCATTGTGCGCGCTCCGGACCTCACGCTCAATCTCTCACTCACCGGGAAAAGCCGCTCGCCTCACGCAGAGACCACTCGCAGATTTATATGACAGAGGACCGCGTTCAGAGCTTCGAGTTTTACAGTTGCTTGTCGCACAGCAACCAGGAAATGACGCTAACGTTTCTTCGGCTTCGTTTGTGGCTGACGTTCACCCTGCGGGCACGCTGACGCCACCTGCTGGATTGGAGGATGGAGCGATGGTTCTACAGAGCGCTTATTTACATGATGCTGGTCATAAACGAGCTTTCTTTGGCTATGGTCATTGGCGTGTCCAGCGGGGTGGCCTGGGGGGGCACAGGCCACCCCCCCAACCAGACTGGCCACCCCAGGTGCCACCCCAAAGGCAAAACAATAAAATTCAATCAAATATCAAATGTCCGATTATGTTTTCACGGTGACGCTCAGATATCCGAGTGTAAGTGAATGCAGCATCGGCTTCTGCGCTATGTGCATCACGTTAGCAAAGGTAGGAGAGCCAAGCACGAAAGACGTCACTGCAGGAAACAATTTTTCGGTGAAAGAAAATGAGGACAGAATAAATGTCCCGGTAAGTAATATTAAGTTTGTTGAGTTTAGTAAACTTCGGCGAAATTAGAATACCAAGGAAAAAATAACACTTAAAGAATTATTGCAGCCGTGGAATATTTCAGACAGTATGCTACAGAGGGCAGCTAACATAAGAGTTATGAGTTATAAGATGTAATCTAAGTCGTAACATTGCTGTATGGAGCTGCAGATTTGGTTGCAGGTTAACATAGCTGGACTGGCCATCGGGCTTATTTGACTTATTTTTTATTTTTTTTGTAACGGCATGAACAATGAGAGGTGGTGGATTGGCCAGATGCAGGTCGATGTGTAGAAATAACTCCGTTGTTTGGTGGTGGCTATGGCGGGGCTTCCACAGAGGCAGCAGGTGGATGAGGGAAGGGGAGGCAGGAGGAGAGCCCCGAGGCAGCCGCCAGTCCGAGTGTCAGGTGAACTGAACTTCAGGTAAGAAGTTATGACCTGCAGTCTATCTGGGTCAGATATGAACTAAGTTTAGGTGGAGTTTATTTTCGTTGTGCTGACTTTTTACTGTCAGTTGCAATAACTCATACTGCGTTCTAGCCAGCTTGGAGTTTTTATACAGCTGTTCGGTTGCTATGATGTTACTGATAGTGAACTTTATTTTATTCATAAGGTTAGTTAGTAGAGTTGCCAACGGCTCCTTAAAAAAATGGAATGGTCCCTCAATCAGAGAAAATATTACACGTTTCGTATTGAGCTGAGAAGAGACGCAGTTTGTCCCGAACTTCAGCTAGAATGGAAAAAGACACAAAGCTGGATTTATTCTGTCTTTACACTGCACAGCTGCCTCTTCTCTCATCCTCCCTCTCCTGTTGCTACTTCAATCATGAAACTGATCGATGATCAGCTGATCGGCTTTTCTCTCTTGTTTGTTTATCGCCCACTTTGCGCCAGAAAGACGAAACCAGCAGATGTCGCGCTAAACAACAGCAGCACGTTTAAGCTTGATCGGCTGTTGTTAGAATTTATTTAATATTAATTTCTAGTATCAGCTGATGTTTGCTGGAGCCACAGCTGTAAAGCTGCTGGTCATGATGTCGGTTTGGATATCTGGTGAGAGGGAAACGTGAAGACCACCCACCAGGATCCTTTTTTATGTAGCTGACAGCTGGTAACTGTGCAGGGGCGGGTCTAGCAAAGTTTTGCCAGGGGGCCAGGTAGGGCATTAACAGGGAAAGGGGGCACAAAGAAATACTTTTCTTTCCTATTCTCATTTAAAATATCTAGCTTTTATTAAATAATTATCTAAATCTTACAACCAAAGTTTTTATCTGACGTAAAATGTATAGAAATCATACATATACCAAAAAGACTGTACATCACTGTCACAACAGGGTTTGTTTTCATTCAAAGGCTTTATGGCTTTAATACCTGGTGGGTCGGTCTGTAGTCAAAATGCCCGATTTTCTGTCCCAGTCCAGCCCTGCAGGTTATACTGGCAGTGTCACCATGCCAGCTGAATGTATTTCATCATCAGCCAGTGTTGTTCTTTATCAATATTACCAAAGTTTACCATAAGGCAGCATAGAAAGTATTTACTTGCTTTCAGGTTTTATTCAAATATTAGTCTTTTCAGTTGTTTCTCCACTTTTTTCCTGTTTCAAAATCAAACACCAGTTTGTGAGAAGATTATCTTCTTTTTTTTTAACAGGCAGAGAAAGTTTTGCATTGGAATGGCTAATTTGTCAATTGTTTGCTACAAATGTTCGTATTTTAATATTCAAAAATGTTTTTGCCCAAAACATATGTGCAGTATATGTCAGTAAAAATACTATGCAAATATTGCTGTCCTTGAATGCTGAGTAAACACTGACAAAGCACTGATTGTATCTCTTGTACTTTATCAATGCAGTATCTAAAAACTTTGCACCGTAGTGGTTAAAATCTCATTCTAATAAGAGTTAAAAGTGCATTTGGTTATTAGGTTTATAGGATTATTGAATTATGGTTAAGGGTTGGTAGAATTTTTTTTTAAAAACATTATCTGCCAATTAAATCTGCCACCCTTCTCCAAATCTGTGCCCCTACCTGGCCCCCCCAACAAAAATTTTCTAGACACGCCACTGTACCTGTGTAGTTGGTGCACTGTCCCACAACATCACTCATGCTCAAGATTTACACAGGGCCAGATACCTACATTCAAGCTACCTTCTCGTAACAGCACAGTGATACAGAATTTTAGGATTTGTTTTAATAATGCACAAAAGTATTACAACTTAACTCTTAAAAATGTTAATCAAGAAACTGGGTTTTATGACGTGCAGCATGTCATAGCACGTAAAGCACGTGCAGTGCTTTAATTTGCTTCTCTTGCTATCTATGCATTTTTTCTCAGTAGCCGATTTCTGATACCTTCACAGGTGTTGAATAAACAAATGTTTGACCCTCACACAGAGCGGCTGTGCACGTCAAATAATGAGAAGTGCCACAACTTCCAATGTGTTAATAATGGACTGGATTTATATAGCGCTTTTCAAGGCACCCAAAGCGCTTTACAATGCCACTATTCAGTCACTGGTGAAGGCAACTACGGTTGTAGCCACAGCTGCCCTGGGGCAGACTGACAGAAGCGAGGCTGCCATATCGCGCCATCACCAGTAGGCGGTAGGGTAAAGTGTCTTGCCCAAGGACACAACGACCAGGACAGAGAGCCCAGGGATCGAACCGGCAACCTTCCGGTTACAGATGTGCTTCCCAACTCCCTGAGCCACAGTTGCCCTCAACTTCACTTGCAGCACAGGTGGTGGACTTTAAAGAAGGGTAACAAGATTGAATACACGGTTGTGCAACAATGCTGATGAAGTGAAGAAGCTTCTCGGATGAGAGGTGAAACGTCTTCAAGCAACTTAAAGAAGTCCAGATGCTTTTCTTTACAAGCTCCTTTGACTACAATGACCTGAATGACTGAGAACCTTCACAGACAACAATGCTGATTCTGTAGTTTATTGTATGACACCGTTATGTTTCCTTTACATGAACTGTGGGCAGTAGTAGCACTGATGTTGGTCGCTATGGTATTTGTAACTGTGGGTGTTCCTGTAGGGCTACGCGTGAGAATTCACAAATGTGCTGTTGCAACTTCCTCAAAAGCTGCAGTTGCTGCAGCCTCTGAGAAATGCTCACAGATTGATAGGTATGTTATGGAGCCTCGCAAGGCACATTGAAGAAAAAAAATTTGAACATGTATTTTGCGAGATGAAGATAGTGCTCAGTGGAAGGGGAAACACTCGTGGCTAGGTGTACTTTGATCTGGTGGTCTTTGTTGCATTCATTAACAACCAGCTGCAGTACTCTGTACAGCTTTACAGGTATTGATGGAAGCATGATAAATGCAAAGAAAAAAACTCTCAAGATCTTGCAAAACATTTGTGGGATCTTGCAAAAGTAAGTTTTGACAGAATTTGTTCTGTTTAGTGTGGTGCACAATAGCAATTTTCTAAGATCACACTTTAGCAATAAATTGACTTTGTGAAGTCCTTTATCATTCTTATTGTCATGGGCATATCCTATTATCTTTTTTCTATACATTAGATTTTATTTGTTGTCCCGTATACCAATTTGTCATTCTTTGTGAAATGCAGATGCATAAAACAGTTCTATGCAAAACATGCATGCTACTTTCATGCTGCACATTCTACAACAAACACTTATTTTGTCGTGAATAAAACTTATAACTAAAAAATTAAAAAACAACCCTCTTAAGGTAAGGAAATCACAAAAAGTTTAATCTATGCCTCTGGACATACATATTGTCAGTGGAAGAAACTCATCCATCCTCCTGACCCGCTTCTTGAAGATGGGAATCACCACCTCGGTCCGCCAATCCAGAGGTACCCCTAATCTCCATGCAACATTGTAGAAACGTGTCAACCAGGACAGCCCTATAACATCCAGAGCCTTCAGTTACTCAGGGCAAACCTTTTCCACCCCAAGGAGTTGTAGTTTATTACAATAAAAACAGTCAAAACAGCACTGGTCAGAAGGCAACAAGAATTAAAATATTACAATATAAAAATAAATGCTAAAAATAAAATTCTAGAAAGAATTCATGATGCACGAGAATGTGTGAGAATACAGATGGGGACCTCTGCCAGGCGCTCCAAGTGCACCCTCACGTTTAGGCACCCCAGATCTGTCCAACATCCTTTCCTACGACCTGATCCAACGCACCACCAGGTGTTCATCAGTTGACAGCTCAGCATCTCTCTTCACCCAACTCTCCAGAACATACAGCCACAGATCTGATGATATGATTACAAATTCAATGACTGTTCTCGCCTCTATGCAGATGCTCCATGTTTATCTCTGTAAGAAAGTTGTGGAGGAGAATCTGTTCCTGTGTGGTGTGTGATCGTAAGCTCTGGATTTTCCTGTCGAACTTACCTTTACAATGGAGATTCACCCTATAGCTGTCAGTGATCATGGTCCTGTATCTTTAACACTAATGCACAAGAATAATACTACGCCAAGAAAAAACTGGAGATTTAATATATCACTACTTAAAGATGAAGACTTTATTAAATATTTTAAAAAAGAGTGGACTTCATATTTGGACTATAATGACACTCCCGAAACATCAGCTTCTGTTCTATGGGAAGCAGGGAAAGCTGTGATGAGAGGTAAAATAATTTCTTTCTCATCACATAAAAAGAAAAAAGAAAACAAAAATATTCAGGAAAAAAACATCAAATCACTAGAAGAAGCCTACGCGTCCCACCAAGATCAGGAAACATTGAACAAAATACGCAAAACAAAACTAGAATTAAATGAGATAATTGATAAAAAAAAAAAAAATTCTTAGTACAAAGACTACACCTACAAAATTATGAACATGGTAATAAATCCGGTCAATTTCTAGCAAACCAGCTAAAAATAAATAAAGAAAAAACAACTATATGTGCTGTTCAAGATTCATCTGGGAACACAATATATGAACCGATACAAATAAACAGCATTTTCAGGGATTTCTATAAAATGTTGTATTCACCACAAATAAACCCATCTAAAAAAGAAATTGATCAGTTTTTGGACAACATAGCTCTTCCAAAATTATTGGACACTCAAGCAATGGCACTGGATTCACCACTGACACCAGGTGAACTCCAGGAAGTCCTGATAAGTATGCCCAATAATAAGGCTCCAGGTCCAGACGGCTTTCCTGCAGAATTCTACAAAGAATTCTGGTCGATTCTAGCACCAGTTTTCTACAGAACGTTGTTGGAAATTAAAGAAAAGGGCAGACTTCCATCAAATATGAATTCTGCAAACATTAATCTCCTGCTAAAACCAGGCAAAGACCCTGTATATCCCTCAAGCTATCGTCCAATATCCCTTATAAACTTAGACCTTAAAATAATCTGCAAAGCTCTCTCAAAGAGACTGGAGAAAATAACCCCCCTCTTAATTCATCCTGACCAAACTGGTTTCATAAAAGGTAGGCACTCATCAACAAATACACGTAGATTACTTAATTTGATAGACTACTCATACAGTAAAAACCTAGAAACTACAATATTCTCTTTAGACGCAGAAAAAGCATTTGACAGAGTTAACTGGAAATTTCTATTTGCAACTTTACACAAATTTGGTTTTGGATCCTCTTTCATAAACTGGTTAAAATATTATATAATTCCCCAACAGCTTGTGTTAGAACAAATGACCAGACATCCTCCAGCTTCTGTCTCTTGAGGGGCACCAGGCAGGGATGCCCACTCTCCCCTTCACTGTTTGCAATTTTTATTGAACCACTAGCAGCAGCAATTAGACAGAATTCAGTAATTAAGGGCATAAAATGCAAGAACGTGGAACATAAAATCAGCCTTTATGCGGATGATGTGTTACTCTTTCTCCAAAATTCACAAACCAATATCTCTGGGGTGATTGAATTGATAAACTCTTTTGCAAGAATATCAGATTACTCAATTAAATGGTCAAAATCTACAGTCCTACCGATTAATTGCTCCCTCCATAATTCCTCTTCTACACCACTGCAATCAGGAAATATAAAATATTTAGGTATTAATGTTTCTCCCAAGCTTGCAGATCTAACTAAATTAAACCATATCCCACTTTTAAAGAAGGTAGAAGATGATCTGGCTAGATGGAAATGTCTACCCATATCACTCATGGGAAGGGTTGCCGCTATAAAAATGATGGTCTTACCAAAAATAAATTATTTATTCTCAATGATCCCAACTAAACCGCCACAAGATCAGGTTCAGATCTCTAGATTCATGTATGTCCAAATTCCTTTGGAAAAATAAACCCCCACGTATAAGCTTAAAAACACTACAAAAGACCAAGGATAAAGGAGGAATAGAACTGCCTAACTTTCAGCTCTACTTCTTAGCCAACAGGCTTCAGTTTATCTCAGGATGGCTAAAACATACCCTCTTAGATGAACCTTGGCTAGATGTAGAACAAGCACTTTGCAATAATCTAGAGATCTCAGACCTACCATTTATCAGCTCAAACATCCAACGACATGAATGCTTTAAAAGCATCAACATCAGCTCTTCTCTGACAGCATGGTGGGAGTTTCTAACATTGACGGCGTCTTCATTAATCCCATGCAAACGTACACCTATCTGGAACAACCCTGACATATTACAAAACAATAATATGATAAACTTTTCAGATTGGAGTGGTAAAGGAATCAAATATTTAGAACATATACTAGAAGGAACAGAATTTATTTCATTTGACAGACTAGTTACACAATATGGGATCAACAAGAAAAGATTTTTAGAATATCAACAAATTAAATCCATAGTAAAAAAGAAATTTAAACCGGGTCAAGTTGAACTACAAACACCACCAAGTGTGGTTCAATTTCTTACTCTTAAAACCCCCAAATTACTATCCAAAATATACAGAATGCTTTCTAAAACAGATGAATCAATATCACTTCCTATTGCAAAATGGGAAGCGGATTTATCAGTTAACTTAGACCTAAACTTCTGGTCTCAGATTTGCTTAAAAACCTTTCATCTAATTAGAAATCCCAGTCTTCAATTAATTCAATACAAAATATTACATAGAGTGCACTATACAGGTCATCGGATGTTCAAGATGGGCTTTACGTCTACCAACAACTGCTCACACTGCCAAACCAATTCACCGGACAATTATATCCACGCTCTTTGGTTCTGTCCACCAGTTCAGAAGTTTTGGTGCGAGATATGTGAAGACTTATCGAAGTGTCTGAAATGTAACATTCCAACTTCCCCCTTAGTGTGTTTGTTGGGCAGCTTAGATAATGTCACTTCAGAAAAGAATATCGCCCATATGGTTTTCACTACCCTATGCATAGCCAAGAAAACGGTCCTCATGAACTGGAAAAATAAAAATAATCTTAATTCTAACCAATATAGAAATTATCTATTAGATTACATTAGTCTTGATACAGCCTCTGCCACCACATCAGATCAATTGCTCTGGGCTCCATCACCTAGTGGGGGTGGGGGGGTCATAGTTTGGTCCCGCCTTCACTGTTGTGATTGGTGTGGGGGTAGGGACAGGCTTAGGGCGTCGGGGGGTTCCCCGGAGGCATCTTCCTTGGGGGGCTCAACCCGGGGTAGCGGTCATGTCCGGTTAGGGGCTCTGTTGGCTCTCAGGTGACTGTTTCCTCGCGGCTGCGTGCAGCGGGGCTAGGGGAGGGTCTGTGCTGACGGACGTGGGTTACTGACCTGGTAGCCTGGCTGCCCCTGGGTGGGTCCGGGATGGGCGTGAGGTTCTGGAGGCGCTCCGTCTCTGGGCTGGGGCCCGGGCCGGGCCTCGGGGGCTTGAGTCCTGGTTGGTGTGTTGCCGGGGTTGTTGGCGGGTGGGTGCATGGGGGCCCATCCCTGGAGCAGGGTGCCGCCGGTGCATCGAGCCACCTGGGGGGCTCTTCAAGTGGTGGGGGAGATTGTCACATCTTGCAGGAACTTTCCTCTCTTCAGGAACTCTCTCTGAAGGAGGGGGAGATACAGGAGAGGTGGAGGAAGATCTCAGCCTGTGTGTTTATTGTCTTATGTAGTCTGGAAGATGAGTGGATGGTGGGGTGGGTGCAGTTTTCTCTGTGGTGGGGTTGGGTGGACTGTCCCGGGCTCTGTGGGGCCGGGCGGCGCTGCTGCACTGGGCCCCGGTCTGGATGGGCCTGGGCCCCCTTTCCCTGGCGGGTCGCGGAGTATGGGGGTGCCTACTGGGGTCAGCGGGGGAGCTGGCCCCAGGGAGGGGTCACTTGCCCCTCCCTTCCTTCCCTCCCCATCTCCAGCTGCCTCCCTCTTCCCGCTCCACCACAACCACCCACACATGCAGGACCTTGGAGTAGGGGTGTGTCACCAGGGTGCAGAGGAGGCTACCCCCCCCCCCCCCCCCCCCCCTCTGTCCCCTTCTGGCTGCCTCTGCCTCAATTTTATCCCACAACTTAGACATTCACATTACTCACACTCTCATTACACACACATATAGGATCTTGGGGGTGGGCACGATACACGGAATCCAAATTACCATCAGGGTGTACACCTCACCCCTGGCGTTGTTGCCCACCTCTCAATTTTAAATACACGTAGACATTGAGGGCTAGCAGGAGGGACTATGCGCTTACCTGCTGCTCTCTGGCAGGTAGCTCCATGCCCTCCTGGGTTTTAAATGCACCTTAGAACACACATGCATCAACACTACAATGAGCGGGTGGAGGGAGGTTTGGAGTCGTCTCTCACCCCCGTTCTCTGCGGCCTGCTGGAGCGGGGGGGCTAGGTGGAGGAGTTGGCCTTCCGACTGCGGTCTGGAGTGTGGGGCCTTCCTGCTGCTGCGGAGTCGGGGCGGTCTGCCTCCCCCCACCGCAGGGAAAAGGGTAACACCACCTGGGTCTGGGTGCAGTTCCCCCCTCCAGGGGCAAGGGTACCTAGACCCGGTTCGTAGAGTACGCTTGGGGAGTGTGATCGTGTGTACAGCGTCTCTTCATGTCTGTCTCCACGTTGGTTGAGTGTGGAGTAAGTGCATATGAGAGCATGAGGGTGGGAATGGATGTTTGTTTATTTTATTTATTTTTATTTTATTTAAGTATTTATTGTCATTGTCAGAGAACAATGAAATTGCGTTTGGGGCTTCCGTACAACCTGTAAATAAAATAATGAAGAAAATAATAAATACCCCTTAAAACCCAAGTGTAAATATTTAACCCAGTGTGACTCCAGTGCAATAAGACAATCCTTAGCAACAACATAAGAACATGACAAGTAATGTTCATAAGAAATTCAGACAAAGACCTGAGAAACATGACAAAGTACAACAATGCAACCCATTCAATATTATTGTACTGTGAGATATGATGTCAGATATAATAGTTATCTATTTAAGAAAGAGGCAGGGACTTCCGGTTGAGCTTTGATGGAGTAGGACGCGAGTCTGGGAGCTCCCGCCGATTTCGATTAAATTGTTATTTATTCGCGCGTTTTGGCCGTATTTTCAGTCCTGTTTTGGTTTGTGGATTGTCTTGTTGAGAAGTTTTACTCGGGCCGGCGTGAAATGGCAGCAAAAAATGTTAAAACCCGCAGTACTATTCAGACACAACTGAGGCCTAGTTTGCAAACCGCGACCACACCCTCGAGTGAGCCGTCGTCTCCTGCAAAGCCCCCACATGTCAAGCTAATCCTGATATTGAGGCTCTCAAAGTCGAGTTGCTGGCTTCGCTGAGGAAAGATATCGCCGACATCTTTAAAAAGGAACTTCAGGATACTCTGGGTGATGCTTTGTCTACCATTAAGTTCGACCTGCAGGCGGTGAAGACGCAGCTGGCGATCGATAAAGCTGCAAATGACGCTACCATGTCTGAGCTAAAAGGTACGGTGAAGGAGATGGAGCACGCACTTACTGTCTGCTCTGATGATATAGCTGAGATGAAAAACACTATCAAGGGTCTCACAGCTCATGTAGCCAAGCTGGAAAGTAAGTGTGAAGATTTGGAGTCCAGATCGCGGCGCAACAATGTTAGGATAGTGGGAGTACCGGAGGGCCCTGACACGTGCACCACTGCCGCCGTAGCTTCCTTGCTAAAAGAAGCATTTGATCTGGGGAAGGAGCCGCTTTTGGATCGTTCGCACAGGACCCTCCAACCCGCACCTAAGCCTGGCGACCGTCCACGAGCCATTGTATGCAGGTTTCATTACCACACTGACTGTGTCGACATTTTACGACGTGCTAGAGAACGCCGACAGATTAAAGTTGGAGATCGGACCATCTCAGTCTTCCCCGACTACACCGCCAGGGTGGCACGGGCTCGTGCTGCATTCAACACGGTCAGGCAGCAACTCCATGGCATTGACGGTGTTCGGTATGGCCTGCTTCATCCAGCGCGACTCCGCATCACATATAAGGGTGTCGAGAAGGACTTTGTTTCGGCAGAGGAGGCCAGTGATTATGTCAAAACTTTGATTTCTGGGTGAGCCTCGTTAGCTCCTCAGTTTGATACTGTAATGCTGCTAAGGGTTCACGGTCTCCTTAGGTTTAACGCCACCTGTGCATTGTTTTCTTAGGCCATTGTGCTGGTTATTGTACTGTTGGTGTGCTGGTTCCTTTTATTTTCATTGTTATTTATTGAAACTGGATCATATAATATACTCTTGAACTTCGGACCAGTCCGGCACAATCTTCTCCAAGCTTGCTGCATTGATTTGCATAGGACTGAGTTGTTTTTCGTTTCTGTTAAATTTTTATTTATTTTTTTGTTTGGTTGTTTTTGTTTTAATTGTTTATCTATTTATGTATGTTGTTTTTGTTTTTTGTTTTTTTAAATTTTATGCACTTTCGGTGATTTGTTGGAAAGTTCTCCTTCTGAGGAAGTCATATTTTGTACTGTGAGATCTTTTTTTGGTTGGTTGGTTTCCTTTTTATTTTTTCCCTTTTTAAAAAAAAAACATGTTTACTGTTACGCGCACACTGTTATGCTGTAGAGAAGTTGGTGAGAGGTTATTTTTCCCTCTCTCGCTATTATTTTTATTTAGACAACAATTAGTCCAGTCACTTCGGTGAATCATTTTTGCTACTTTGGGGGTACACTGCTGTCTCCTTTGTTCTGTTCTGTGGAGACTTGGGGGTGTATTTGTGTTCAGGGTTGGGTTGGGGGGGGGGCTGTCCCATTTCGGCTCTTCATGGCCACTGGCATTTTGGTTTGGTCTTTTTCCTCTTCCTTTTTGTAAATGGTTAATGGAAATATAGACCCCAGCATTGCTGGGTCAGGTATGCCTCTTAGATTCATTAGTTGGAATATCAGAGGTATGGGTAACCCTGTTAAGAGATCTAAGGTTTTTACTCACTTGAAACGTCTAAATTCTGACATAGCATTTTTACAGGAGACTCATCTTCGCATTAAGGATCATTATAGGTTATATTGCCCTTGGGTAGGTCAGGTCTTTCACTCAAATTTTAATTCGAAGGCTAGAGGAGTGGCCATTCTCATTAATAAGAAAGTTCAATTCACTTTGACCAATGTTGTCGCTGATAGGAACGGTAGATACATCATTGTTGCTGGTACCCTAATGCAGAAAAAGGTTTTGTTGGTAAATGTATATGCCCCGAATTTTGATGATGCTGAATTCGCTAATAGATTGCTGAGTAACATCCCCTTTCTGAATACACATTTGCTTATCCTTGGTGGTGATCTGAATTGTGTTTTTGATCCAATTTTGGATCGATCTAGTCCTCGTAATTTGACTCAATCATCTATGTCTAAAACATTCTCAGATTTTATGAAACAGAATGATCTTGTTGATCCATGGAGATTTCGCAACCCTTCAATCAAAAAATTTTCATTCTTCTCTCAGGTCCACCAGTCTTATTCCAGGATTGATTATTTTTTCATCGACAGAACTCTTAATTCATGTGTTAATTCTTCCGACTATTCTGGTATTGTAATATCTGATCATTCTCCTCTGCTATTGGATGTTCATCTTTCTACCCATAAACGTAGCCCTCCACTTTGGAGATTTAACTCTCTCCTTCTGGCGGATAAAGAATTTTGTGAATTTATTTCAGGCTCTATTGAGGAGTTCTTGTCCTTCAATCAGGATGATTCTGTCTCATATTCTCTGCTATGGGAGACTCTTAAATGCTACCTGAGAGGTCAAGTTATTTCTTACTCTGTCCGTGCTAATAAAAAGATTAATGCCAGGCTTAAAGAACTTATAGCTGCAATTAGTAACCTTGATCAAAGTTATACACTGAACCCTTCTCCAGAATTACTGAAGCAGCGCCTTGATTTGCAAGCAGAATTTGATCTTATGTCAACCAAAGAGGCTGAGCACTTATTACTACGCAGTCGTGGCTCATATTACGAATATGGTGACAAGGCTAGTCGCTTGTTGGCACATCAGTTACGACGTCAGGCCTCCTCGCGTGTGATCCCCATTATTAAACACTCTGATGACAATATTACTACAGATCCCTTGGAAATTAATTCTACCTTTAAAACATTTTACTCTTTGTTGTACAGGTCCGAATTTCCCACGGATAAAGCTAAAATGAATGCATTTCTTCATAATCTTTCAAACCCTGTTATTGGTGCTAATGATGCGGGGCAATTGGACTCCCCATTATCTGTTGAAGAAGTATTAAAAGCTATTACAGCTATGCAGTCTAATAAAGCCCCGGGCCCGGATGGGTTTCCAATTGAATTCTATAAAACATTTATTGGTAAATTGGCACCATTGCTTTTGTCTGTGTTTAACGAATCCTTGGAAACCGGTTCATTACCACCTACTTTCACACAAGCAACCATAGCGCTCCTTCTCAAAAATGACAAGGACCCAACCTCCTGTGGTTCCTACAGGCCATTATCTCTGCTTAATGCCGATGCAAAGGTATTGGCTAAAGTAATTTCATCTCGCCTTGAGGATGTGCTTCCTCGAATTATATCTGAAGAGCAGAATGGCTTTATAAAGGGACGGCAATTGTTTTTTAATACCCGTACACTCTTTAATGTTATTTACTCAAAGCGTCTATCTGAACTTCCTGAACTTGTGATTTCTTTAGATGCTGAAAAGGCTTTCGATAGGGTGGAGTGGGAGTACTTGTTTGCAGTTTTAGAGAAATTTGGTTTTGGTGATAAATTTATTTCCTGGATTCGGCTTCTTTATTCGTCCCCTAAAGCCAGTGTTCATACTAATGATGTTTACTCTGATTATTTTGCGCTGGGTCGTGGTTGTCGTCAAGGTTGCCCTTTGTCTCCCTTACTCTTTGCCATTGCCATCGAGCCTCTGTCTATTACATTGCGATCTTCTTCTGTATTCAGGGGAATCATCCGTAATGGAATTACACATAAAGTATCATTGTATGCGGATGACTTGTTATTATATATGACTGACCCCGCATGCTCCATCCCTGCTGTTTTAAGTATTCTGGAGAACTTCAGTTCGTTTTCAGGTTATAAATTGAATTTGGGGAAAAGTGAGTGTTTTCCTGTTAATACGGCAGCACGTCAACTTCAACAGTCCGATCTACCCTTTCGTCTCAGTCCGTCTGGGTTTAAGTACTTAGGGATTAACGTGACTCGCTCTCTGGCTGGCCTTAAATCAGCAAATTTGTCTCCTCTTATATCTAGGGTCACATCTGATATTCAAAGATGGGGTAATCTCCCCCTTTCTTTAATCGGTAAGATTAACGTTGTTAAAATGAACATCTTACCAAAATTTTTATTTTTATTTCAGTCAATTCCCTTATTTTTGCCGAAACATTTTTTTGTTTCACTGGACAAGATTATTGGTTCTTTCATTTGGGGAGGGAAGCCACCTAGGGTCTCTAAAACTTTGCTGCAGCGATGCAGATTTAGTGGAGGACTTGCATTACCTAATTTTTTAGTCTATTACTGGGCCGCTCACATCCATAAACTTTGCTACTGGCTAAAATCTTCTGGTTCCTCGTGGTGTAAATTGGAGCTATCATCATGTAAGGGCTCTTCTTTACCGGCTTTGCTCTATTCCTCTTTACCCGTGAGACCCTCTCTGTACACTGATAATCAGGTGGTTCTTAACACACTCAAAATCTGGTTTCAGTTTAGACGTCACTTTAATTTTGTAATGCCGTCTTCCTCGGGTCCTCTAAGCGAAAACCATTTGTTTCCCCCTTCACTTTTGGACTCGACATTTTCAGTGTGGTGTGACAAGGGTATAAAACAGTTCAAACATTTATATGTGGATGGTGTTTTCGATAGTTTTCCCAACTTGTCTTCTCGTTACAATCTCCCTGTTACCCATTTGTTTCGCTATTTTCAAATTCGAAATTTTGTTGCTAAGTGTTTCCCAAATTTCCCCTCTTTACCTCCAGAACAGCAGTGGGAAACTACGTTATCATTTGTTCCTCATCACAGAGGAACCATTTCGAAACTCTATGATGCTATTCTGTCTTTTAGTAACCACTCTAATGTTAAGCTTAAGCGTACATGGGAAGAAGAACTGGGATTTCGAATACATGAGGAGTCTTGGGAACGGGCTATAACGAGGATACGATCTTCCACCTCCTGTGCTCGTCTTGGACTTATTCAATTTAAGGTCATACACAGGGTGCATTTCTCTAAGTCTAGACTTTCTGAATTGTATCCAGAAGTGGAAAATAAATGTGATAAATGCCATGGTTCTCCTTGTCACCTTAGCCACATGTTTTTTCTGTGCCCTGAGCTACAAGGTTTCTGGACAAGGTATTTTGCTATTATGTCAACTGTTCTTGGGGTAACTCTTCATCCTTGTCCTCTGATTGCTGTGTTTGGGATTCCTGCTCGCTCACTTACACTTGATTCCACACAAAGGGATATTATAGCCTTCACATCCCTATTAGCGAGACGTCTAATATTGTTGCATTGGAAGTCTGCTAAGTATCCTACTATTTCCCGGTGGCTTAAAGATGTCATGTTTTTTTTAAAACTTGAAAAAATTAAATATACGTTGAGAGGTTGCACAGCCAAATTTTTTCACAAGTGGCAACCCTTTATCTCTTATTTTGCTAGTCTAGAGGTATTGCCTGTTTAAATCTACTTTTGTTACTGTTATATTCCTCTAATATGTTTGATGGTTGTGTTGATCTGTGTGGGACTGGGGGGGCGTTGTTTTGTTTTTTTGTTTTTTTGTTGTTTTTTTCATATATATATGTATGTTAATTTACTTAGGAAAATTAAGAAAGGTTGATTGTATTTCGGTAACTGCAAGTACTGTTTTCTTTTTTCAATAAAAATATTTTCAAAAAAAAAAAAAAAAGAAAGAGGCAGGAGGGGGAAAGAGAATAAAGATATGATGCACCAGACCAGTTCAGTGCTATTAAGAAGTTGGATATGGTTATTGTCCGTGAGAGGGGGGCAGAGAGTTCAGGAGCCTCACAGCCTGTGGATACAGGCTGTTGGCCAGGTAAAAAAAAACAACAACAACTAAACTGTATCAGAAGTTTTAGGCCGAAGCCCATCATGTGCAATCCTGACTGTAAACAGCACAGTAATTAATTTACAAACAGGACGTAAACAACACTGGAGTAGCATCAAGTGAGGGTTAGATGTGTTTATTTTTATATATGGTGTATCTGTGTGTGCCTGTATGTCTGTGTCTATATGTCAGGTTGGGTGTCAGACGCCACCTCTCTGAGGACATCTCAGGCCCTCCAAGGTTTGGAGGCCTATCTCCTGTAACATGGTAGACTAATGTGCCTGTGTTAATTCAGCTCCATATTATTGTGTGAAGTTGCACTGGGTTGGGAGTGGTTTTGTGTGTGTGTCACATTTTTGGTGAGCCAATGGCTGGAATGGGGTTGGACTAATTAGACGCAGGTGTACTTGATTGCACTGATACACTGGTCTACTTATAGCCCACACTACAAACACTGCTGTGTCGTTTTGTCTCTCTGTGCAGGTATGTAATGTGATGAAATCAGATATGTTTGGGATGGATGGATTTTGTGCTATGAATTCTATAGTGAAAGTATCGTTTTGTCTCTCTGTGCAGGCCAGGGCCTATTATATGCCACAGCCTAAAGGTAGCAGAGTTGCAGAGGCTGGAGTGACCACTGGCTATATGCTTGCAGGGTGGTGGGTCTCCAAGGACAACTTCTAACCCTGTTACAGGCAACACGTGGAGTGCAACTGGCCGTGTGGCATAGCTGGCTCTGGCCTTGGGACTGTGTGTTTTTTATACAATTCATAAATGGGACACTGGACTGTTTTATCTTTTATCTCTTGATATATTTTTTTGTCAATAAATTATCTTTTAGAATTTTATTGACTGTCATCTTTTTGCCCACGACAGAGATGGTTGGTCAGACCTAGAATCTTTCTTTGGGTGTGTTACATCTCCCCCCGACCCCCACTTCCCCTGCCGGTGGCGGACTCCCTCAGACATCGGTGCGTTGGTGGTTCTTTGTGTCCGGGGATGGGCGTCCGGGTACACACCGGCTCACTCCTTGGCGGCCGCTTATCGGGGCCTGGAGCCTGGGGCTCGCTCGGGCCACTTCGGAGGTGGGGTGCCCCCGGCCTCTCGGCCTGGGGCTCGGTCACTCAGGCACGGCTGGCTGCCAACTCCCCCTGGCTTCTGCTCCGCGGCTGCTGAGTGAGCCCTCATCTGGGACTCTCCTCAGCTCTTTCTGGGACAGTGGCGCGGCTGCCCCTCTGTTGGTCTTCCTTGGTCTCTTGTATTCTGGGGGCCTCTGGATGTCTGGAGTTTTGATCTCCTCCATACCTGCTTCATGCCCTGGAGGACGGGGCTGTGGCCCCCCCACACCCTCTAGCAGATCATTACATGAAGGAACCTTTTAAAAAACAAAAAACAAGCGCGTCCATGCTCACAGGTGTACACACGGGTGATCACACCCACAAACTACACCCTTTTTGGCTCCTACCTCAAAGCACACTGTGTTCTGTTGATCTTATGTGCTGCACAATAATGTTTAATATTTAGTATTTACTGTCATATTCCCATATATCATTGTGATGTTGTTTATTCTATTACTCTTGTTCTCTTCTGCTTGTTTTCTTTTTTCTTTCTCAGCAGGTGATCCAGGTGATTGATATATGCATTTTTTTTCTTTTTTTTTTTTTTCCTGCTCATTCTGTTGGTTTTTGTTTTTTGCCCTTCTCCCCCGTCCCTCTTCTCAGCTGTTTCTCTTTCCCTCTTTCTTTCTCCCCTTCTTTCCCCCAGTCAAGTCTGTCCCGTATTCAGTAAGTGAAAATAAAATAAACAATAAAAGGTGAATCAAATGGACCATTACGGCAAGGCTGGGATGGTCAATTTGGTAAAGTAAATCCGTTGGGCATCTTTCTTTGCCTTTAGACAACAATTCTGATGACAAAAGAGCCAAACGGGACAGGCAAAAAACAAAACAAAAAAAACAATGGACTTTGCAAACAAATACTGTAGATTTTCCTTGCTTAAAGATTTTGTAAATAGCTATTTTTTCATATGCACTGTAATTGAGCCTGCCCCCACTGTAAATGAGATCTAGTCAGGTTTCAGAACTCACAGCACAGAAACGGCTTTAGTGAAGGTTACAAATGTTGCCTCTTACAGTGGACTCGGTGTGTACTTGTCCTGCTAGACCTCAGTGCAGCTTTCGATACTGTCGACCATAATATTTTATTAGTACGATTAGAGCGTGCTGTAGGGATTACAGGTACTGCGCTGCAGTGGTTTGTATCACATCTACAATATATTTATGTAAATGAAGAGTCCTCTTCACACACTAGGGTTTATTATGGCATTCCACAGGGTTCTGTGCCAATTCTGTTTACATTATACACGCTTCCCTTAGGCAGTATAATCAAAAGGCATATCATATATTTTCACTGCTATGCAGATGACACACAATTTTATGAATCCATGAAGCCAGATAACACACAGCAATTGTTTAAACTGCAGGAATGTCTTAAAGACATAAAGACCTGGAAGACCTCTAACTTTCTGCTTCTAAATGCAAATAAAACTGAGGTTATTGTACTTGGCCCAGAAAATCTTAGAAATATGGTATCTAACCAGATTCTTACTCTGGATGGCATTACCTTGGCCTCCAGTAACACTGTGAGGAACCTTGGAGTCATTTTTGACCAGGAAATGCCCTTCAATATTTCTCCTATATTGGCTTCCTTCATTGGCTCCCTGTTAAATCCAGAATTGGATTCAAAATCCTGCTCCTCACATACAAGGTCTTAAACAATCAGACCCCATCTTATTTCAATAACCTTATAGTACCATATCACCCCATTAGAGCACTTCCTTCTTGCACTGCAGGCTTACTTGTTGTTCCTAAAGTATTTAAAAGTAGAATGGGAGGCAGAGCCTTCAGTTTTCAGGTCCCTCTTCTGTGGAACCAGCTTGGTCAGGTGACCCTGAATCCTTGATTAGTTATGCTGCAGAGCAATACTGGAATAGCACATGGAAAAAGACACAACACATAACAACAATGTCCAGTGGCTAGTGGAGATAAGAGCACATTACAGCGACCTCCCTGAACTAGCTCCAGTGACCATGACAGTGACAGACATCCAAGAAAGAGCCTCGAGCATGAAGTGTTAGACAGCACCAGGCCCTGGTATGATTTCTGCCCAGTGGCTAAAGAAGCTAACTGCACTCCATGAGCACCTGGCTGCACAAATAAACCTGCTGCTGTTGGATGACACACAAGGGCAGACAGGCCTGATCCCCAATCCGATTGTTCAGTCTGACGTTACTAGCCGTGTCTGGGTTTAAACTCCGCTGCAGGTCCATATATCAAACGATCACTATGGCATTACTGAGAGTTGAAAAACTGTCTAAAGTCTTTCATCTTTAATAAAATGATCAGCGTTCTGCTCTACCAGGTGTAACAATTGAGTTTAACATCCAGGCATCCATGAAAACGGAATTTATGACATTTAACGGAGTTAGAAGTTAGCAGGGAGTTAGCTCGCTAGCTTCTATCTAAATACAATATAGCATGTCCTGACTGCGGGGTTTTGGAAACAAATTAAAACGTACAGCTCTGCTATCACTTCCTGTCGTGGTCTGGGTGGTTTTCCACAGCATCGGCTCCTCCCTACTGGGTGGAGTCTTTGTTGTTCCTCACCTGATGGCAATCGTACCAGCAGTATTTATGACCGGCGCACTCAACTGGTCTTCGCCAGATTATCTGCCAACTTTAGTCAGTTCTCAGCCTCATATCCGTTCCTTGGTGACTCATCGTGTGTATTAACCGTATCTCTGTTTTTCTCGTCAGCCTGTGAAACCCACCTACCAAGTTCTCCTGGATACCAGTTTGCTGCCGCCGGTAATCCCTCTCCGTTTTGGAACTGCCATTCTCTCCTGCCTGCCTCCCTGCATTGCATACAGCACCCACCTGGACCTCTCCTGCCTCCCCCCTCCACGCAACCCCACCTGCAAGCTTGTAAGACAGCTCTGTGTACTATCCTTAGATTCACTCACAACCCTCTGTGGGATTCCCCTGACTGCTCTCTCCTCTGTTTCAGTGCCCTGGCCCGCCACAGTTTCCCCTGCCCAGTACCTGCACCCAGTTATCCCTGCCATCTAGTTATCATCACAGTATTTTCTCTCGCCTCAGACATCTAGTTTATGTTCATTGATTCTAGTCTGCACTTTCTGTTAGCCTCTGAGCATTGTAAAATAAAATCTCTTTTCGTTACACCTCACCCCTGGCCTCCGGTTTTGAATCTGCACTTGAGTCCATCCCATTTCCACGGGCCACTGTGCCATGACAGTGGCCAGATTATACTGGATTACACTTCCAGCATAAATGAAGACAGAAAACTAAACAGCAGTGACGTTTGTAGGATTACTGAAGTTGGGCTAGCTGGTATATAATGATGTGCTACGTGACCGCTAGCGACACAGCTATGTTAGCATAATATAAACAAGCTAACTTTTTTCCACTCGATAAAAGTTAACATGAGTGTTCTCGGTGGTCAGGAACAAATGTAATCGCATGGCAGGATGCTGTAAAAGGACCAAACTTCAGCCAGGAGAACAACTGAGATAATCCATCCACATATGAGGTTAGTCATTCATATACTGCTGCATGGGATGGGCTGTAGTTACATCCTAAGGTTTTAAAAACTGAGCTTAAATGAATGATTAGTGGTAATAAAAGCCGAGGGAGGTCAACAGTGATCACTGACTGTTTTAGGAGCTTTTTGAGATCAAATAGAAGAAAATACATAACGTTAAACATGTTAACAACACAAAAGCCATATTAAACGCAGACTACTTTAGACCCGGAAGTAGGATTCGTCGCGTCATCACTGAACAACCGGATAATCTCCAGAAGGAATTGGTCCCATCCAGCATCCAGGCAATAACTTGCCTCAGTACAGCTGGAAGCTACTATTAAGTATCATTGCAGTTAAGATGCACACATGAAAACATTACTGTTGGCCACATGTCAACAGAGTTATGTGACATTAGTGATGTTTGTACTTTCAACGTTCACTTTGTTTTAAAGCCTTTACTTTAAAATATACGCCGCTCAATAGTTGATCTTAATCTTACAGAGAATGTGACATTTTATGGATAATTAAAGTCAGTCATATATCCACAAACAAAACAAGCTGAAAGTCAGTGATGCTGCTCGGTTTGCAGTCCTGAATATCACAGCACAAGCAGGATTCACTGCACTGTTAATGTTAGCTATGTTATATTGCTGCCTCTGTTCGCTGGTGTCGAGCCAAAGGGACTTTAACGTGTGTTTGAACGAGCTGACGGTTCACTCGTTAAGCTGAAAGAAAGATGCTTTAATCACAGCAGTCACACATGTGTCCACTGTACCATCTGGAACTCTTCTTGTTTAGCACTCGTAATAACACAAACACTAAATCCTCCTTCTCTTGTGCTGTTTTGTAGCAGTGTGTACACCTGAGACTGTCACCTGTCTGTCTGTCCTGCACTCTCTCTCTGTTTCTTTCTCTCTGATCGTGGAATAAAAGTATGAACATGTGTTTATAAGTTACACTTGTGTTTGAATCCTGCAGCTTATCACACATTTGATTTCCATGTGTGACAACTGCAAGTGTCCAGAGTGAGGACAGACTGAGGGACCCACTGCTGCACATCATCTGTGAGGCTTTGCATCCCTGATGATCCACCAGGACAAACTCAGCAGTGTGTGAGGAAGAGGAGGAGGAAGAGCCAGCAGCAGCTGACAGATGGAGAGAATAGACAGACTGTTCCCTGTTTGTGAAGGACTGCTAGAAAAGTTTAAAATCACTAATTGTCTGTCCTGAATCAGTCTTATTAGGTAATGTTCAAATAATGTTATCATCCCAGTGTTTTCAGTGTGGGAGAAAGTACTCAGGGCCTTCAAGTTACACACTATGAAAGGCAGAAACAAGTTTGATATTCAGAAACCTAAAGTGTTTATCATAAATGTCCATGTTTGTTTCAGTTCTATGAAGCTTTGAGTATTTTGGATTAGTAGTACTGCTGTGTTTGTTGCATCATATTGCTGTAATTGATAAATATGCTTTATATATCCTGAGGTAAGTTGATCTATAGTGTTACATCATATTCTATAAGGATGTTATGTTTGTTTACTTTCTGCTCAGTTTGACCCATTTAGCAGAAGTCAGCCTGTTTAAGGCTCTGATATCTATTCTGTATGACTTAAAGCAGTTATGACATGGTATGATTTTCTCACCCAATAAAGGAATATTTAATATATCAGTCTACTCTTCATTCTATCAGAAACGGTTATCACAGCTCATAAATTTGCTTTTTACACATATATAAGCATTGAGCCAAATTTAGTAATGCCAACATATTAAAAGAACAATATTTGCCTCTTATAATACATCTATAGATACACTGTCAAAGATACTTGTCTTTGAGTGAAGATTTAAGGTAATAGGACATATAAATAAATGCAACTTGAATCTTTACTGAAGCTCAGTATTTGACAAGGAGTTCAAACTCACTGCTGTAATAACTAATCATGATTAATATAATAACTATAATATTGGCCATATTATATTTACATTATCACAGTGAGACTTTAAACTCATGAACAACATGAGCTAATTGTTATTTACTAGCTAATCTTAAATGACTGCTCAGTACAGAAATGAAGCCCAACAATCATGTTTTACAGTCCTGTGGTCTCAGCCTCAGATACTTATTAAATCACACAGAGGTCATATAGAAACGAATGTACAAAATATGTTCTCCTTCATTTCTGTCAAACAAAGCTGTATGAAACATTTCCAGCTTTTAGTGTCATGGTTGCTAGGCAACCTGGGCAGCGCGACAGAGGCTTTAACAAGCCTACAAGCCTCTCACTTGAGGACCGTTAAGGCTGCGTACTTTAAGGCTGCAGAACCTGAATTTGGATACAGCCAGAGTAAGGCAATAGCTGAGGAGTCAGCAAATTAGGAAGAACTAGACCCAGGTAATCAACATCTATGCCCTGCCCGCGATCAGATACCCTTTTGAGAGAATAAGCTGGCCAAAAAATGAGACAGAAGCCAGTGACATCCAAACAAGAAATTTATCTACCATGCATCAAAGGGTTTCAATCCAAATCCAGCACCCTGAGACTTTACACTAAGGAGAAGGAAGTAGGCCGAGGACTAGTGAGTGTCAAAAACATTGTCCAAGATGAAACAACAGGGATCATATGTTGCATATATATATATTAGAGATGGCATGATACCACTTTTTTATGTCCGATACCAATATCATAAATTTGGATATCTCAGATGTCCGATACCAATATGAATCCGATATAGTGTGTTTTAATCAATAAAACTGTTTTTTTAATATCTTGCTGCATTTTGTATAAGTTCATACTCAAGTTTAAATAAACAACAACACTAAAGCTATTCTGTTATACTTGTATGTAAAAAATTCACTGCACCCAAAATATTTCATAGCAATACTGATCAATCTAATATACTCGATCCTTCCTATTCTGGTATTTTAAAGAGTATTAAGCAACCTAACTAATAGACTTGCAAACTCCCAGCAAAAAAAAATAGGGAACCACCCCCCACCCTCCACCTCATGATGCTTAATCGACGTAATCAACTTTAATTTGATGCAGTGTGGGGGAAAAAATGCACAGAAATCAATTATTTTTCAAGAATAATTAAATAGATTCAACATCTTTCTTCAACAGAACTGCAGACTGCAGAGATGGTACCTTCCCAAAGGAAAAAGTAGTATAGCTTACTAGGGCAGCGGTCCCCAACCCCCAGGCCTCGGACAGGTACCGGTCCGTGAGTCGTTTGGTACCGGGCCGCGAGAGTTGAGGTTCAGGTGTGAAATGTATAGTTTTCAGGGTTTTTATTGGTTTTCAGCGTTATTTTGTTATCGTTTTTATCGTTTACTCGGTCTTCCTGGGTCTTTTCACGTGTGTTATGAATAAATTGTCTTTTTTTCGGTACCGGTACTAGTTTTATTTTGTTGTATTTATCCGCGACACCTTAAAGGCCGGTCCGTGAAAATATTGTCGGGCATAAACCAGTCGGTGGCGCAAAAAAGGTTGGGGACCGCTGTACTAGCGTATATTAGACTTAACAGTTACCATATACAGTAATGGACTTCTATATATTTTACATAAGATTAAAACATTGGGTGTAAGATTCAGATAATTATTTATTAAAAGCTAGACATTTTAAATGTCTAGCTTTTCCTGTTCCCTGTTCATGCCCTATCAGCCCCCCTGGCTACACTTTGCTAGATCCGCCCCTGCACAGTTACCAGCCGTCAGCTACGTAGAAAAAGATCCTGGTGTAGAAAGTAATATTAAATACATTCTAACAACAGCTTATCAAGCTTAAACGTGCTGCTGTTGTTCAGCCGCTGGTTTCCTCTTTCTGGAGCGAAGTGGGCCAAAAACAAACAAGAGAGACGGACTCCGACAGAAAAGCCGATCAGCTGATCATTAATCAGTTTCATGATTGAAGTAGCAGCAAGGAGAGGCACTCGCTCCATATATCGGTTGTTAAGCTTAACGTGGGAATGCTTTACAAACATTCAGAGATGAACTTACACACTTGCTTTACTTCTCTCTGAGATAACTTCATCCCAGATGAAATGCTGGTTTGGTAGCGAGGCTACAAATACACTCAGCCGCTCTATCACGTGAGCATCTCCAATATCCGATTCAGTATTTTACGTCAGTATTGGACCGATACCGTATCGGTCCGAACTTTTCTTGTCCATCTTCCATTGGTTTTAATTTTGCACTCCAGTATGAACACAAATCCCCCAACCCAAGGATCACCACAACATAACCTAACAGACCTACACCTTAGTTCACAGATTCACTTTGTCTAGGGTTCATTTCTGAGATTTCACACAACCCAGGATTCAAATCATGAACACATAATGGGCTTGGATTTACAACATTATGAATGAAATGTGCTCTATTTGGAAGCAGCCGGCCCCCTCCCCTTTCGATGGGTGTGTGTGAGACTTTAAATCATCAAACTGTAAATTTTAAATTGTTATTGATCCCTTTACCCCTGGTCCTAAAGTGTATATTTATTTTCTTACTCTTCTTATATATATTGTTTGTTTACTTGCACTGCTGTAACAGGAGCCTCGTTGTCTCGTCTCTCTATATACTGGACTTTTCTCTCTATATCTCCTACCCCTTGGGTCTATTTTCAGGAAACATGGGATTTCTTTCCACTGCTACGCCGATGACTCCCAGATTTATTTCCCACTTAAAAAGATAAATGGCTTCTCAGTAGACCCGCTGCTCAGATGCCTTGATGAAATAAGGACTTGGATGGCTTTGAACTTTTTACATTTTAATGAACAGAAAACAGAAGTGATGGTTTTTGGTGGCGCTTCTGAGGCCACTATTATAGATCTTGGTTCACTGGCACAGTATGTTAAACCAGTCATCACTAATCTGGGAGTTAAAATAGAGGCAAATCTTAAACTTGAAAGCCAGGTCAGAGCTGTTGTAAGATCTAGCTTTTTTCATTTGAGGGAATTAGCCAAAATAAAGCCTATCTTATCGAAACAGCATTTTCAGACAGTAATCCATGCCTTTGTTACTTCTAGGCTGGATTATTGTAACGCACTTTATTTTGGGGTTAGTGATGCGACCATTAGGCGCCTGCAGGTTGTGCAAAATGCTGCAGCACGTCTTTTAACTGGAACAAAAAAGTTTGAGCACATTACCCCTATTTTAATTTCACTCCACTGGCTACCTGTACATTTTAGGATTGTTTTTAAAATTCTCTTATTTGCTTTTAAATCTCTTAATGGCCTGGCCCCCCCCCCTACCTCTCGGAGCTACTACAACCATATACACCTGCCCGTTCCCTTAGGTCCGCCAATCAGCAGCTCCTTAAGGTACCGAAAACTAAGTATAAATTTAAAGGTGATCGTGCTTTTGCTGTAGCTGCTCCAAAGTTGTGGAATGATCTGCCCTTGCATGTTAGGCAGGCCTCTTCTCTCTCTGAATTTAAAAGTCTTCTTAAAACATATTTATTCGCTGAAGCCTTTGGCATTGATTAGAGGGGTTGACTCAATTTGTTTTAACATGTTTCAATTTATTGTATCTATTTTATCTCATTTTAATTTTCTTTACGTATGCTATTAACATGTACAGCACTTTGTGAAACTCTGGTTTTATGTTAAAGTGCTTTAGAAATAAAGTTGGTATGGTATAAAGTTTACTTTGACTTCAGCAGCTTTGACTTTGACTTTGACTCGGTGCGCCTGAATTTCGGAAAAACATGCAAATTATAAATCTGTATTATAATGTTTGGTGTTTTCGTGTTTGTTGGTTTGTTTTTATTTAGTTTTATTTTGGTTGGTTATTAGATGCTGCTCCAGCCAGCCAGACACTTCCCCGCCGCCCCGCCCTCTCCTCTCTGCGCCGCAAGCAGCAGGCTCACCTCGCAAACGAAGGGCGTCCTTATTCCCAGGAAATGGGCGATAGAAAACCGATCGGTGCCTGTGCCATTCCCAATATGCGCTGGCTGATGTCGGGGCAGCATGAGTACGACCATTCTTTTTTTATTTTTTTTGCCGATGCCCGTGATGCCGCCCCGGGCAACCGCCCGTGTCGCCCGTATCAAAAACCGCTACTGGCTACCGGACCCCTCTCTGTGTGGAGTGGCCAGAGAGAGAGAAGCAGCGTCAAACGACGTAGCAGATACCTCTGCTTACCAATGAACACGTCTGCGCCACGCTGCGCCTATCAGTGCCCACACAGCGGAAATATGTGCGCAACACGTAGCTGTGCTGTCTGGGGAATCATCAACAAGCGGTAAACTTTCAGAGGAAGTGAACTACTGACGGTTACGCAGAGAAGAAAACAGCGATGTCTGAGTCAGACGAGGAGCGTGGTACTTTCCGCACCAGCAAGAACACTGAGGGGGCAAATACGACTCCTAATAGCCCCAAGGGGGTTATGGTGACACTACCTTGCTTCTCTTGGTGTCCCAAAATATGCAGCCCAAACGGTCACGCCATCTTCTGGATTTGTTTTTGTTTTTTTTTTGGTTGTGCAATAGTTGGTGGTATTTGGTTAGGGGTATGGTTATGTAAAAGTAAAGGTCAGGTTGCCCCGTCGGACGACGAGGACCCTAATTGCCGTTTCTCAAAAGCTGCAGTGGCCGCAGACTCCGAGAATTGTTCGGAGATTGGAAAGTGAGTAACATTTGAAACTTCTGATACATTTTTTTTTCACATTACACATACGATTATGCACTGATCCAAATGCAAACGCTAAAAAATCTCCAAGAACTGCGAACATATGGGCTCAAATTGTGGTCATAAATATTTTGTACTTGTAAATCAGGATTTGTATGTGTAAAAAGAATTTGTGTGTGCCTTAGTGATGTGTCAGTTGTGAACGAAATGGCTCTTAGAGCCGGGTCTTTGACGTGAACGACGCAAGCCGGCTCCTTATCGCGAGCCTCCCAGTCCTACTGCCAGTTTCTGGAAGACACCTTCTTCAAGCAGTGGTACAGGAAGAAGTCTGCATCCTTCAAGAAAAACATGATTTTCATGCAGGACAATGCTCCATCACACGAGTCCAAGTACTCCACAGCGTGGCTGGCAAGAAAGGGTATAAAAGAAGAAAAACTAATGACATAATGACATGGCCACCTTTTTCTTTCTCTCACCCTCTCTCCCTCTTGCACTTTTTTTTTGCTTCATTCCGCATTTGAGCTTTGCGCTGGGATGAGGGGAGAGGGGCGGTAGTTACACTGGCAGTAGCACAGGAACAGAGCAGGAGGGAGAGAGAGAGAAAGAGAGCCAGGGACAACAACGTCAGATTAGAAAGGTATAGTAATCATCCACAACTATTTTCAGTTGCGGATGATAAAGGATTCAGAAAGTTTATTCATGCAGGTCCATATGACAGAGAGTATGCATGTTCTTTTTGTTCTGTCATGACAATTTAATTGTGGGACATTACAATTTTGATGAAGATTAAAATTAAATTAATTGTGCACACATGATAACAATAACACTAAAGTGATAACGATGAACTCTTTCAGGGACATTCTTCGGAAAAATGGCTCTGCAGTAGATGCTGCCATTGCTGCGCTGCTGTGCACCTCCATCATGAACCCACAGTGCATGGGGATTGGAGGCGGGGTCATATTCACTGTGATGGACAGCTCCGGTAACAAGACACCCTCGCTACTCTTTGCTCAGCTCTGCTGTGGATTAATGTAGTAATATGTCATCTTTTCAAAGGTAAAGTGAAAATCATCACCTCCAGAGAGACTGTCCCCAGCAACGTGACCTCTGACCTGCTTAAGTCGTGTCCTAACACCACAGAGTGGACCGTGGAGTGGCCGCACGGTGGGCTGTTTATCTGGCATAATGCTAATATTTATAAGGTTTTAGTCTAATCTGCTCTTGGACTCACCTTTATGACACAGCTAATTTATTCTGTACAGGTCACTGCTAATGCACACTGTGAGTCATTCCTCATTCAGCTTTCCTCAAAAAAGCAAAACTGGGATAATATAAAAAGAAAAGAAAAAAGATAAAGCAAACCACTACAGAGGGTTTGGCTGTCAGCAGATATTAAAGACAATGAGTCGGTGTCGTATATGACACTATCAGAATAATCTAGCATAAACACCATGAAATACATGCTCCTTAGTTTCAGAAACAACCAGAGAGATTGAAGTAGTCAGGTTTTTCTCCAAACTGGTCTTAACAGGTCTTTCTCCAAATGATACACAAGATGTAACACAAAGGTTTTAAAGGTGTAGTCAGTTATCTGTAGAGATATATTTTAAATTCTGCACCTTAATCTGCAAGTCAAACTCAAGATATGAAGGATCATACCTTTGTTTTATCACCTGAGAGGGTTCTTGTCATCAAAGAAGCGGAGGAAAGAGACAGCATGATTGGTGTCTTGTTAAAATGTCATCCTCCTCCTCACCTCTAACCTCATCTACTGAATTAAAGTCAAGACTCTAATACACTAAAGAGTGCACAACTATTCTTATTTAATTATTGAAAATAATAATTATTGGAAAAAAATAATAATAATAAAGTCAGCAACAAAAACCTAAATGATCTTATACCTCTTCAAAGAAATATATAACAAGACCAGAGAAATTCAAATACTGGGTCAAAAAACCCACATTTTTGTTTGCCAAAGGATAGCTGCTCCACAGTCCTGGGTCCTTTTTGTCATATATGTCATTTCATGATGCACTCGATGTGTTTTTTCTTGGTCAAAGGTTTGAACTGCAGGCAGGCCATTTTAACACCCAGGTACTTCTTCTGTGAAGCCATGCTATTGTAATAGATGCAGCATGCGGTTTAGCGTGGTCTTGCTGAAATAGATGTCAACTCGATGGCAGCACAAGTTGCCTGTGTACACCTTTCAGCACTGGTGCATTGCCAGATGTGCAAGCAGCCAATTCTATAGGCAGTAAAATAATTACATACCTTCAGAGGTTTTGAATTGAGTGTTGATAACAAGCTGCAAAAACAGCAGCACTTAACAACGTTAAAGCCCTTTACTCTTTAGCCCAGAATGCAGGACCCACATTTTCTAAAAAAAAATTTGATTTGTCTGACATTAGAACAGTTTTCCACTTTGCCTCAGTCCTTGTTGAATGAGCTTTGGCCCATTCAACATGTTTATGTTTAAAATGCAACACCGCCACCTAGGGGAATTTCCAATATTAAAATGCCTTTATTAAATGCATTTGTTAAAAGACAAAAAAGGATTAATAAGCAATTGCAGCCCAGAGAATAATGAAAGGTGACTGTGGTACAGCCAACTCTAATAGACTCTAATCGAGTCTGCAGAGAATGTCCACACATAAGGTCTTCATACAGTATTAGTCCTTTATTTTATCCAGGTAAAAAATCTCATTGAGATTAAAAATTTCATTTCCAAGAGAGCCATGGCATCATGGCAACAAAAGTCAAAATAGACGTACCACATAAGTATATAACATTTAAAAAAATACAATATCCCGTACAAACATGTGAGAAATATACAATAACAGATCTAATTAAGAGCGACATTAAATACAATGACACTGAGTAAAAGAGTTATTCGCTCGTTCCTTTAAGACAGACTTAAACTCCCCCAAGGTAACCAATTCTGATCATTTCAGTTCCTCCTGCAGATTATTCCAGGAAGCAGGGGCAGCGTAATTAAAAGCCTTTTTCTCCAATTCTGTTCTGATTTTTGGGCCAATCAATTGTATGATATTGTGCGAATGAAGGCTGTATTGGTTGTGGTTTTTACACATATAAACACATAAATAAGATGGAACCAGCCCAAGGAGAGGTTTATAGATAAACATCAACCAATGGGAGAGTCTACAAATATGGAAAGATGGACATTTAGCAGCAGCATACAAAGAACAATGATGTACACAATTTCCATAACCAGTAATAAAAAGTAAAGCACAATGGTACACAGTATCCAACCTCTTTAGGTAGTGAGCAGGTGCATTAAAAAATAAAAAGCAGGTCACCAAAATCCATTAAAGGTAAAGAAGTTGCATGAATCAAGTGTTTTCTCATTTGGAGGGAGAAACAGGATTGATTTCTAAAAAAGAAACTTAGTTTTAGTTTTAACTTCGACACAAGCTTTTGAATTTGAGTTTTAAATGACAAATTCTGATCTATAATGATCCCTAGATACTTGTAAGATGTGACCATTTCAATTTCAGTTCCTTGAATTGTTGTAATCTTAGGAGATGTAGCTAACAACTCTTTGCCATTTGAGGATAACACGAACTTGTATTTCTATCGATTTAACACCAACTTAAGTTGGGTTAAATGGGACTGAAAAACATCAAAGGCAGACTGCAGAAATTGCAGGGTTGGTGAAGGAGATGAACAATAGATAATTGTATCATCTGCATAAAGATGAAATGCAGCATTTGACAAATTATCACAAAGGTTGTTTATGTAAAGCGAAAAGAACAATGGCTCTGATATGGAGCCCTGTGGAACTTCTTTGGATACTTGGATACTGGGAGAAAAGAGGAAGTTTGCAGTCCATTGAATCAATGATGTCATTAACCACTTAAATAGCAGCAGTTAGTGTGCTGTGTTGTTTTCTGAATCCTGGCTGATGTTGGAAAGAACTGAATTTTTGTCAAAAAAGTCTTTCAGTTGTTCACTAATGAACAGCTAAACTCTGAATCTAGAACTTTTGCTAGAACACACAATTTAGATATGGGCCTGTAGTTATTAACATCTGAAGGATCACCTCTTTTCAGCAAAGGGAGAACACAGGCAGATTTCTGTATTACAGGGATCTCACTTTCGAGAGGCTAAGATTAAAAATGTAAGTTAGTGGTTCTGCTATAAAATCTGCAGCCAACTTAAGACAATAAGGATCAAGTTGATCTGGTCCTGCAGATTTATTTAGATCCAACAGATTTAAAGCCCTGTGGACCTCAAAAACATTTAGTGGAGAAAAACTGAAGGGTTGGACCAAAGATTCAGTTTGAGTGGTTGCAGAGAGAGCCTCCTGTTGATTAAGCTGTTTTAAATCTGGATATAAAGATTCAAATAGAGATCCTGAAGAATGAAAAAGCTCATTAAAGCAGTTTAGAATATCACATTTCTCCATTAAGGTGCAGGAGTCTTTTACGACAAAGGCTGGCATCTCATTTGTAGTTATGTCTCCATAAGAAGATTTTATTATTTTCCAGAATTTCTTAGGATTGTTCAGATGTTTAGTAGTTTTTGAAAGATAGAATTCTGATTTGGCCTTTTAAATTAAGGAAGTTGAACGGTTTCTGAGCTGTCTAAAAATCAGCCAGTCCGCTTCAGATTTGGTTTTTCTGGCATCCCTTTTTTTGAGTAGACTGGAGAGCTGATGTCATGGTCTGGCTGGCAGACCGTGGGGATGTGGGGAAAGGAGGACCCAAAACGCAGACTCTGCGATGCAAACAGTGCTCTTTATTTACAGTGAAAAGCTGTAAACACAATAACTCCCCGTTGCTCCCTTGAACCCCGTGTGCATGCTTCCCTCCGACGTCTGTGTTCGTGCTCCCTGCTGTTGTGTTTCCGCACACCCCGTGCGTGCTGCCTTTCTGGACCACTCTTCCTCCTGCAGGGAAACCATAGAAGCAGCCGTCAACACTAACCCTCGGCAGGTATATACGAACAGCACTGACATATACTGACACACACTAACTTGGTACGATAACTCAATGATCCCACGCCAGTGGGAGCTCCAACATTCTCCTAAGTAGCTCCCCCGACGAGCCCTGGGCCCTATTTCAGGAAGCCGGTTTAGTGCAAACTCTGAGTAAGTATACCCTGAGTTAACGAAAACTCTGGGTTTTCGGTTTCACAAAGCGAGTTTAGATTAATTAACCCTAACCCTAAGACAACCAGTCCCAGTTGAAATCTCCAGCCAGCACAATTTCATTAAAATCTAAAGTAGATCGTTTTTCACTAAGTGAAACTAAAGCCTCACTACTAGCTGAGGGGGGTCTATAACAGCCCACAATGGTAATAAAATAGCCCTTCAAAAGTTAGAGCTTGAGGGCAAGAAGTTCAAACTGTTTACAAACAGATACTGATGATTGGACAGTAACATGGAATTTGTTTTTTACGTAAATTGCAACACCGCCACCCTTTCTGGTGCGGTCGCAACGGAAAAGATTATAGCGCGTTATTGCAATGTCTTTGTCAGTAACCGATTTTGTAAGCCACTTTGCTGATAATGTAAGAATATCAGTATATAACTCTTTCATCCAAATTTTCATGAAATCAAGTTTGGGAAGAAGACTTCTGACATTTAAATGAGTGATACCAAGACCCGTTCAAGCTTTAAAATCACAAGGAGTACTCAAGCATTTGCAATCTGGACCAGGATTAGGTTGTATTTCCAGATAAAAGAAGCAGAAGAACAAAAACATTTTCTTTTCACAGATTTTTTTTGTAGTTTAACAGACTGATTTCTCTTACAGCTCAATCTCTTTGGGTGGTGAGAGAATTGGGAAATAAACCAGTGATATGGAATAAATAAATCAGTTAAATCAGATGGAATGAGATCTCTGCTGATGATCACATTTGAGAAGCTTCTAAAAGATGTAAAATCCCACCTTGTTCCCTTTGAGAGGAGTAAGAAGTATGATTTCCCTTGTTCTGCAGACTGTTCCTGCACCTCATGTAGACAAAAAGCTGTCAATAAAATCAATAAAGGAAAAAAGGCTACTGAGGATAACATGCTGACTAACAGGGAAAAAAAAGGTAGACCCAGTCGACCTGTGGTAGAGCCTGGTTGTGGCCAGATATAGATATAATCGTCGCATTAAACAGCTTCTAAGAGCAAGATCAGTTACTGAATGGGCTGTTCAACAATAGACAGCTTGCCAGAATGCTGTCCCATCTTTCCCATTTTCTGGTCTTCAATTAATGTAAATTCCTCCCCAAGACCAATCTTAACTCTCCTCACAAGTCCATCTTTATCAGTCATTGTTTCTAATTTGGCTAATCTCCACTCGTTCCCTGGCAGATTATCTGTCTGTGGAGGTGAAGCTGGAAATGTTGTGAGATGCTAAAGTGGGGCCAGAGACACAGGCTGCTGTGGATGCACATGTCCCTGTCCCTTATGTTGCTGTCAGCAGAGTACAAATGACCTTCATGCATTACTCCCTGATTGTCTATAGTGTGTTGACTTTGAAGGGAAGCTGTGGATCCATATGTAGAATCAGCATAGTCTCTGTTAAGAAGCGTCTTTTGACAGCATTTGAGTATGGGATGGACAGCAATAAGAACTGGGAGTAGTTGGAGCAGTTCACTTGTGGCAGACATTAAAAAATAAAGAAATTAGACATTAGAATATGTGTGAGAAAGATGAATCAAGGAAAGAAAGGGGGCTACAGACACTATTTATTTATGGGGCCCAGAGTTCTGTGCTACACTCCTGCACACAGGCTGCATAAACAGTAAGAAAAGTAAATATAAGATATGCTAAATGCTTCTTTGAGCCAGAAATAGTGTAAATATAGTGAAATAAACTTAAAATAACTGTAAGATGCAAAATGTTATCTCTAACATAATCAGTTACAAACACACACATTTCCCTCTGAAATGGAGCAGAATAGAATAGAGTATTTACAAAGCACCAAATTATAACAGACATCATCTCAGATTTAAAGGTCAGGACCTTACAGTTTACTCAAAACACGAGCAAATGTATGTGGGACTTTCCAGCACTGACTATCCATTATCTATCTAACCAGGTAGCAAATGGATTGGGGTTCCTGGGGAAATTCGAGGTTATGAAGCGGCACACCGGCTTTATGGGAAGTTGCCGTGGGCCGACCTCTTTCAGCCGACCATCAAATTAGCCAGAGAAGGATTCCCTATTCCTTACTACCAAGGTCAACACATCCCACGCATTAATAATACGTCAATACGGTATGAAATACACCCACAATGTGATTTCAAAAATACAAAGAGCAAACAATGAATGGTTCAGCTTTATTTCACTGTCTTTGTCTTTTAGGGAGTTATATTTAGATAAAAATGGGAACCTGCTTAAGACCGGTGATACTGTGAAATTTGAGAAACTGGCTGACACTTTGGAGATGATCGCAAACGAGGGACCAGATGTGTTTTACAACGGAACAATAGCAAAGAATTTAACCAGTGACATACAGAATGAAGGTATTATCAGATGGGTTTCATCCTGCTCTCTTTCTGACCGTTTTCTATGTCTGCCAGGCACAATGATCTAATTACAAATTACAAAAATCTATTGGTTTTGGAAAACTGTAACATGATCCCTCACAGGCTACACTGTGATCTGTCTGGATCCATTCAAAGTCTTGATTATGAAATTCATTGTGTTCATTTGTACTCAGCAGAATCATTTGTTTCACTGTTCTTGCTCAGGAGGAAAACTTACACGGGAGGACTTGGAATTGTATGAAGCTAAAGTGACTGATGCGTGGAATATTTCTTTGGGAGAGTATAAGCTGTACTTCCCTCCGCCCCCTGCAGGAGGAGCCATCCTCAGCCTCATCCTCAACATCATGAAAGGTTCCTGATTGTTGCTTCTAGCATGTAGAGTTTGATTCATATAGGAAAATGATCCTTATCAATCTTTACAAATGTGATACACTAAGAATTGATGTTTTCAATCCAAAAAATAATTTTGTTTTTATATTTTCAGGATACAAAATGAATTCAGAACCTAAGACGACTGATGAAAAGATTTTGTTTTATCACCGTTATATTGAAGCTTTAAAATTTGCCAATGAATTAAAGACAAATATCAGCGATCCAAACTTCAGCTCAGATGAAGTAAGTATCTCAAAATCCTACAGATTTGCACCTGCTTTGTTGCATAAAGAATGATTCTATTTAAGTGACTAAACAATTAAAAGTAACAATACCACATCACAAAACACAAAACAAACCGCCCCTTGCCTGCAGCTCATCCACAAACTACACCCCACCACAGTCAGTTTATGCACACTGATAATGAGTTGAGGTTTTTTTGTAATATCTCTGAGTTTTGCACAGTTGGACTTTAGGTTAATTTGTTGGGTTGAGATTGTGACTATGTGTTAACAAAGTGCTTTTACAGAAGTGTTCACCTTTGTTAATGATCAATCAGGGGCATTTGATTATCAGTACCTGGCTGCTACTTACAATTAAAGTTCTTATAGAAGCACTAAGGGTGTAGAAAACCAGTAGAGTGCTGTAAGAATTTCTTTGAGTCTCAGCATTTTCATTTCAGCATCATTCTGAGCAGTGATGTAGCTTTTAAAACATATACATATAAATACAAGTTTTAAAAGCACATAAACCTAAATTGGCTTAATATTTGTCTTTAATTTAGTATGTATATATTATTGTTATTATTATCTTAGTATTTAAATATAAGTATAATTTTGTGTAATGTGATGTTTTCAGATACTCTGTAGTTCACACAGATGACTGAATTTCAGAGACTCTATCTTTGGCAGTCATATGTTGAGCTTGATCACTAACCAATATTATAACCTCTAGTATTCATTCATTCATTCATCTTACATCAGTGATGGATCAATGATCAAAATTCTGTTAACATTTGGCTCCAATTTTATAAATTTCTTGACAGCAATGTATTTTCTGTAATGTGCATATTTATTTAGTTTTATTAATTCATTTTATTAATTCTCTGTATTTCACACAGATGGCAAAGAAACTGACACAGGATAGCTTTGCAGACAGCAAACGAAGCTTGATCAGCAGCGACAAGACTCGTGATCCTGGCATCAACTTGTATCTGGACAGCATCGGCACCACACATGTATCTGTGCTGGCTGAAGATGGATCTGCTGTGTCTGTCACCAGCAGCATCAACGATGAGTCAGTACCTGCATCATTCTGTTTCACTGCTAGAAACCAGCTATCAGATATTTTTCTTTCTTGAAACTGAAGATTTAAGAGATTATGGAGGAACTTATTTTTAGACTATTTCTATACTACAAAGAGTGTCTTGGCTTTGTAGTTAATTTAGTTTTTTTGTTTACAGATTCGGCTCCGGGGTCCTCTCTCCAAGCACTGGAATCATTCTCAACAACCAGCTGTCTGACTTCTGTGGTAGAGCTGATAGCTTCTCTCCTGGTAAGAGATCAGTAGGATGCTTTTTACATTTATTATTTATGAAATACAAGTAATCAGACGAGGAAGGTGGATTATTTCAAAACTAATACCACAAAGAGTTAAATTTTTTTCCTGAAATTATTTTCCTGACAGGACATATTTCTTTAAGTAATTTCTAATAATGGCAAAATAGTGCCATTGAGGAAATGAGAGGAGAAAATGGCATTTCATAATTCATTGTGACGCATCATATTTTGTTGATCATGGAAAAACTAAACTTGTTGATCATTTCCACGATGTTTTGCCAAACTGAAACACATCATGTGAATTTGGACTAAAATTGCATTTTCTGTTTAATACCATAGCCTGCTAAAATGTTTGAATGTTCAAGAACAGGCACAGTTTTACTACTGCTGTAGTAAAATCTGTTTCCATGTCAACGTGTTGTTGTGTGAAGTTTTTCCTTCACACTGTCACCAAGTACTTGCTCATAAGGGGCTCTTCTTATTGTTGGGGGTTTCTCTCTACTGAAGTGGGTTAACCTTATGATATAAATGTACCATTGTGATTTGACGGTATATGGATATTTATATTCATTTAAAATTATATAGAGGACAGCACACTGGCACGGTGTTGCCTTATAGCATAGGTGTCAAACTCTGGCCCGCGGGCCAAATTTGGCCCGGAGCCTAATTACATTTGGCCCGCAAAGCCATACCAAATTACTATTAGAGCTGGCCTACTGGTATTATACAGCTAATAGATATATTGTTTAGTATTAAGCTTTGCTTGTTCCATATTCAGTTTTTCAGCAAAACGTGTTTGAGTCCATAAGAAAAGATTCATTCTTATATCTGGAGGAATAAATATATTTCAATAAATATTAATGTTAGCCCGCGACTTTGTTCCAGTTTTGAATTTTGGCCCACTGTGTATTTGAGTTTGACACCCCTGCCTTATAGCAAGAAGGCCCTGAGTTTGATCCCACTTGTGTGGAGCTTGCATGTTCTCCCCATGTTTGTGTGAGTTCTCTCTGGGTACTGCAGCATCCTCCCACAGTCCAAAGACATGCAGTTAGTAGGGTTAGGCTAATTGGTGAATCTAAATTGCCCATAGGTGTGAATGCGAGTGTCTCTCTGTGTTAGCGCTGCATCCGGCTAGCGACCTGACCTCGGTTTACCCTGCCTCTCGCCCTATGGTAGCTAGGATTGGCTCCACCACCCCTGCAACCCTGAGAAGGATAAGCTGAAGATAATCGATGGATGAATCTATATATAGATCTATAATATTGATTCAAGTGTGTTGAAGGTTCTGTATAATTCAGTTTGGACATAGCATCATTCAAACATTAATCTAACACACTGACAGAGTCTCAGTAATAGCTGCACTTTGAAAGACATTTCACTTTAGTTTGATACAGATTCAGTAGAGATAACTCACTTGTTGTGTGTGCACTTTCATCATTTGTTGATAAGCATGGGCGGATGCAATTCTAAACTTGTTTGTAGAGCACAGGTGTCGAACTCCAGGCTTTGAGGGCCAGTGTCCTGCAGATTTTACATGTGTCCTTGATCAAACACAGATAAATTACCTCCTCAGCGGCTGTATCCCAATTCAGGGTCTGCAGCCTTAAAGTACGCAGCCTTAACGGTCCACAAGGGCCGCGTAATCAAAGACCGCTGAGGCCGGAAGTGCGAGGCTTGTGAAATGGGACGGTCTAGCCTCCGTCGCGCTGCCCAGGTTGCCTAGCAACCATGATACTAACAGCTGGAAACGTTTCATACAGCTTTGTTTGACAGGAATGAAGGAGAAACCTTTTTGTTCATTTGTTTGTTTGTTTCTACATGAGCTTTGATCATTCTCTGTAAGATTAAGCTCAGCTATTGAACGGCGTATATTTTAAAGTAAAGGCTTTAAAACCAAGTTAGCACAAACGTCACTAATGTCACATAACTTTGCCGACATGTGGCCAACAGTAATGTTTAATGTTCTTCGTTATTAAACATTTGCACATAAATAAGTGACATAATATTCAGTACTTACTTAAAGTTTACTCTTCGGGCGCCCTCATCCGCCGTTTTTTTTTTTTTGGCAAAATTATCGACACCCACCGCCATGCTATGCATTATGGGATATGTTGGGCCACGAAGTCTACACTGCTACATCCTTAAAATTCAGGGAAATGAAGGACGCATTTGAGGGCAGCATTTCGAGCAGCCTTTGAATTGGGACAGCCTTCGTCGCGTCGCTGTGACGTAATCTGTTGGGTCTAAACTCAGACCCTGCTGTATCCAGGACTTATTCCCGTGAAAGAAAAACAAGGCAACAGCGATCAATCGATTTACTTGCAAGGGAGGCCTCGTCGGTATCTCAGAAACGCACTTCGAATCTCCTTACGAGTGACCCCGATGATGGCCTCCTCTCGCTGCCTTTTATTGAAAACGTTCACACAATAAACAATAGTTTACAAACACCTCCCCTCATAACCCCCCTTGGTTACAAAGACAAGGCACTGTATGTGTGTGTTCTCCTGCTGACCAAAAAGGGTCATAAAAGCATAAAAGCAGGAGCAACATCCTTGGTCATAAAGAGGGTAGTCTCCCCCACACCCAATTCATGGTTCACCCTAGATAACAAAGTGAAGCCATACAAAGGGGAGGAAGTTTACCAACATCAAACAGACCTTCACAAGGATGTGCCTGTGATAAAACACTACAGCCCCCACCCAGAACCTCGAGAATCTGGGGAGGGGGGAAGAAATAATTTCTTTCATCACAGAGTTAAAACAATGTAGAAATGGTAAGCATAAAAATGACAAACATTTAACAATTCACTTTAACATAATCGGCCTTGAAATGCGTACTTTAAGGCTGCAGACCCTGAATTGGGATACAGCCAACATGTCTTGGAGTTCTCCAGAAGCCTGGTAATGAACTAATCATTTGATTCAGGTGTGTTCACCCAGAGTCTTATCTAAAACCTGCAGGACACTGGCCTTCGAGGCCGGGAGTTTGACACCCCTGTTGTAGAGTATAAAAAATTCAGGTATGAAAATACTGCATGAAAATACAGTAACTGATTCGTGTATGAAACATTTGTGTAAATGATTTATGCACAGATATGTGTGTACGGACTGATTTCTGTTTTCTAGTTTTGTCATTCAAGGTCTTTGTTGTATTTCTCAGGGGAGCGGCCTCCCTCCAATATGGCCCCTTCTGTGCTGAAGTCTCCGTCGAAGACGCTGGTGATTGGAGGGTCTGGTTCTGAAACGATTCCACCGGCTGTGGCCTCGGTATGTATGCATGGTACACACAAAGGTGCCGTTACATATTAAATAAAATAAATTGATGTGGACTGATGCTGGTCTTTGCTGTTAAAGCTTGCATCATAGCAACAAGATTCTTCACCCTAATTTATCCTGTAATCATCACTTTCTCATCTCATTTTTTTTTCTCTCCAAGGCGCTCATGAACCACCTTTGGTTTGGAAAGAGCCTTAAGGAGGCAATTATTACGCCTGTTGTTCTTGTAGACTCTAAAAGTGAAGTAAAACCTGAACCCAAGCTTGAAAAGGTAATTTATTCAATGTATTTAAATGATAAATTAATAAGTTCTACTTCTCTTGTTCCATCTGAGTCTCTCTCCTCTTTGCCCTGCAGGATGTAGTTGATGGTCTTGAAGCTCTGGGACATAAAATAGCAAAATTCTACAACACAGTTAATGCTGTGGAAAAGGCGGGCAGCTGTATCTCTGCATGGTCTGATGAAAGGAAAAAAGGCAAAGCTGCTGGTTACTGAGACCAAGAGTCAGTGATGTCAGTTATACAGCATGGTCTTAAGGTTATGGACACTGCTGTAGCTACAACATTGGTAAATCTATATTCGTCTGTTAACTGATAGATCATTCATGCTTTGCTCATGTGTATAAAAAGTTTGTAATATTGAAAACATAATGCAACGATCAGATCAGTTAAATCCCAAATTTCATGCAAAAATGTGCAAAGATAGCACTGTAAAAACTAGAAATGTAATTTTTTAAAAAAGTAGGGATTGCTGTTGATCTCCGCCTCAATTTTTTTACAATCAATATGACCTTCTAAATATTTGTTTATTTTGGGTTTTGATACATATAGAATTGACTAAACAAGGAAACAGCTTTCAGGTCAAAATGTGAAGCCCATGCCTGTTTCTTTGACCTGCATTCTTTCTAAAAAGCAGGCCAGCAGGTTGAGACTGACTGCAGAAATCTTTGGTTATAGTAAACAATTCATATTTTCAAGTCTCATCAAATTCATGTTTACTTTGTAGATTTTAGCCCACTGGATAGTCCAGAAGGGAGATAAAGTAGGGTACACTTTAGGGCAGACCTAAGTTATCTATCAATTGATTTGTAGTTTAACCCCCCAGCCCCCACCCAATGTTTTTTATTATTATGTTTTTATATTTAGTTTTCATATTAAGATTTTGAGCTTCATTAATCCTGCTATGTTTTTGCTCTTATAAAGTGTGGGTAATTCTGCTGATGTGCTCAGGGTAAAAGTTAATCTGACAAGCAGTTTGTGAGGCAGGTTTTCTTTTTACCTCAGTATCTGTCTGAGCTCCTGTCTGTTTATGATTAATAAAGTATTCTGATTCTGATTGTTTCAGGATGACCTGCCATTATTCAATGACACATCTGCTTACCTGCATCTTTTGCTCATTTCTCCTCCTCTTCTTTTCTCTTTTTTCTAAACTGAGGACCTGATGGCTTTGAACTTTTCTTGTCCATCTTCCATTGGTTTTAATTTTGCACTCCAATATGAACACCCTTCCCCCAACCCAAGGATCACCACAACATGATCTAACACACCTACACCTTAGTTCACAGATTCACTTTGTCTAGGGTGCATTTCTGAGATTTCACACAACCCAGGATTCAAATCATGAACACATAATGGGCTTGGATTTACAACATTATAAATGAAATGTGCTCTATTTGGAAGCAGCCGGCCCCCCTCCCCTTTCGACGGCTTGTGTGTGAGACTTTAAATCATCAAACTATAAATTTTAAACTGTTATTGATCCCTTTACCCCTGGTCCTAAAGTCTACATTTGTTTTCTTACTCTTCTTATATATATTGTTTGTTTACTTGCACTGCTGTAACTGGAGCCTTGTCGTCTCGTCTCTCTATATACTGGACTGTATGTAGCGGAGATGACAATAAAGTTTACTTTGACTTCAGCAGCGAGCAGGCGCAAATTATAAATCTGTATCATGATGTCTGGTGTGTTTGTGTTTGTTGGTTTGTTTTTATTTTGTTTTACTTTGCGAGATGGTTATTAGATGCTGCTCCAGCCGGTCAGAAAATCCCCCGCCGCCCCGCCCTCTCCTCTCTGCGCCGCAAGCAGCAGGCGCACCTCGCAAACGAAGGGCGCCCTTACTCCCAGCAAATGGGCGATAGAAAACCGATCGTTGCCTGTGCCATTCCCAATATGCGCTGGCTGACGTCGGGGCAGCATGAGTACGAGAATTTTTTTTTTTTTTTGCCGATGCCCGTGATGCCGCCCCCCACCACGATGCCGCCCCGGGCAACTGCCCGTGTCGCTCCTTATCTAAAACCGCTACTGATTGTAACTGACTGTAAAAAGTCAGCACAACGAAAATAAACAACATCTAAACTTGGATTATATCTGACCCACATAGACTGCAGTTCATAACTTCTTACCTGAAGTTCAGTTCACCGCCTTGGGTCTCTCCTCCTCCTGTATATCCTGAGTTATTTTTACACATCGACCAGCATCTGGCCAATCCACCACCTTTCATTGTTTATACCATTACAAAAAAAAAAAAAAAAAAAAAATCATCGGCCCAGAAAAATTAAATATCAAATCGGCCCACCGGGCAAATAAATGCCCGCTGGCCAGTCCAGCTATGGTCGTGCCATTATTTAACCCTTCGCGTGCCAGCTGTGGCACGTGTGCCCAGGGTTGCCAACCCCTGTAGTAGAGCAATCTCAAGATGATGGGCCGAGGAGGATCACTTTGTTTGGGACGTTGGCGATTCACTCTATGTGCTCGATCGATAAGTAGCTTCTCCTCGAGAGATAGCGCCTCTGCCAAAAGTTGTGAAACAAACTCCCTCTGTGCCCTCTGGTATTCCCACGATTCTTACATTATTCCTCCTGGAGCGTGCCTCAAGATCTTCACATTTCTCATCTAACTTCTTTAACTCTGTAGACAAACGCTCCACAGTGGCCTCGAGAGTGCCAATGGTGTCAGAATGGTTTGAGGCACAGGCCTGCAGTTCAGTTAAAGTGTTATCATGCCTGGCCACATCGCTTTTTATGTCCGAAATTGAGGCCTGGATGCTCTGGTTCAAGGATGATATCTCGCCTCTTATGGTGGTAGAAATCTCTAATATGCGAGTGTCCAGTGTAGCGCACAATTCAGACTTGATGGAATTTATCTCTGAACGTAAGCTAGTTATAGCGGTTAGTAACGCTTTATTCGACGGCTCGCATTCATCCTTTTCCAGTGCAGGCGGGGGGGCGCACCAGACCAGAGTCTGAAGAGGCTTCGAGGCCTACATCGCTCGCGTCGTTCTTCTTAAGTTTGGGCTTCACCATTGTCGAGAGGCTCCAAGAAATATATCCACAGTAATCAATGGAAATGTGCTATATAAATAAATTTGACCTTGAACTTTTTAGTTGTTTTATGTGTTTTACTGATAGAAATAGATAACCTGGACTTAAACTGGATATGTTTTGTTTTGAAACTGTCAGCTTTGTGTACAATAAATTCTTTTCTTCAGTTTTTAATGTCTGCCTTGTTTTTATTGTTGGATTGCATCCAAATTTCCCTTATGGAAATCACAAGTCGGAAACTTTATGAAGCTGCAGAAGCTTATAGAAAAGAATGCCTTTCAAAACACACAGGTCACATGATCACAACTAAATCAAACGCTTTGGTGCACTTCACCCCAGTTTTAACTGATGAAACAGTTTTTCAGATAATTGTCTACATAGAATCACTGTCTGATGGATTAAAAACCTTACATCCTCTGTGGGTTTGCTGTGTAGGACGACATGTTGATAGCAGGTTGAAAAGCAAAAGATGCACAACATGGTCTACAGGTACTCCCAAATGGAAGGACCTGCTATCCATGTATGGATGGGGGCTCATCTCTGTTTATGCACCAAAGAAACCTCAAGAATTGTTTGTCTTTGGAGAGTAGGCACACCTGGTGAAACATGCCCCTACATCACTGATGCTGTGCTCCTTGAAGCGCACTCCAACCGGGGAAGAACTCAAGACAGGCAATAGAGTCTTGTTCAAATTAAGTTCCTTGTAATGAAAGGAGCAGTTCAAGACCATTCTATTTTTGCCATTGCGCTGGACCATGTGATGAAGTATTTACCATCTCTCTTTGCTCTTGGGAGGTAACATCCGGTTGCAGTTTGGCTACAACACCACAGCTTACCAGTTTTTCAATTTCTGCATTGTTTGCAGCACCCATTGCTTAGATGTTTCTCTATACTCTTATAGTTTGGCAATATTGCCTCTTGGGTTGCTTGGAAAAATGGCATATCCTTTCTCCTCAACAAGGGTTTGGCATACCGGTACAGTATCTAAAGGGCTTTCTGATCCTCCTTGGACATTGTTACCTCCTTTTCACTTTTTTATGGTAGAATGTCAACTTGCCACTGTTTTTCAACACGCCTCTGAAGCTCGACAGATAGGGGGCTGCAGGAGGCACAGTTGCAGCTCTAGCTGTGACTCAAGAGTCTTTGCTGTGTCTTGCAGTGTCCAACCCTTGCAGCTGTCCCCCCTAGTGATTCAAAGTGCACAGGTTCTGCAGGGTTTATAAGGTGCAGCTGCGAAACTTGGCTGAAGGTTTGTAGGCGTAAATACTCGAGAAGTCTGTAGATTGCTTGAGGAAAGTAGCTGGATATGAATGTTGAGCTAAATCAAAACGCTAAGTAGTGAAGGCATGAAATATTTGCTAGTTCTCATGGAAAGGTCCTCAGGAGTGCCTGTTAATCCTAGCTGCTAAGCTGAAGATGAACGTAGCATGGTGCAGTCAGAGCCATCATGCAAGACAGCATAAGTGTCCAGTGTCATGTCTCCATGTTTCAGTAGGACTTTGATCACTTTAAGCAGAACACAGGAGAGGTCTGAAGGTTTGTCTAGTTGGAGGACTTCGGTGGCAGAGCTCACCAGGAAAGTACCTTCCTTCACACTCTTGATGTTGACCTCATGTAGGATCCCGAGATGTTTGACTTGATGTATGGTGCACACTTTCTTCAGGTTGCACTGTACTGCTAGATGTGATCTTTCACATCACCAGCAATGTTGGTTTGTCTTAACCCAGTCTATGATTTGAACCTTATCAAAGGATTTGAATGTTAGTCCTCTGTATTGCAGTATGGACAGTAGGCTTTCAGTGGGCCTTTCTTGCTCTGAGCAGACGATTTGCAGTTCAGTAGCTCAATAGACTGCTTTGCCAGCAGATTCTCTGTGCCATGGAGTATAGTGGCTGTGCGTGTTACTGGCTTTGACTCTTTCAGGTGCTGATTTCTGGATGGTCCTCTCTCTGTCCTTTTGCTATAAACTTACCAAGTATCTAAATGTTTCCATGTTTTCAGCTTCAACCAGTCACATGTGTCTCCAAAACTCAAACCTCATTTCAGCTGGCAGCTTACTAAGGAGTCATGACACGTGAGAACCGCAAATCAGTTTCACTTAACCATCCAGACCAAGGGTCTTCAGCATACCAACAAGAGCACAAATCTGCAGCACAAAATTCTCAAAAATCCCCACATCCCCACGACGGATATCTGGTGCATCCATGACACTTGCAATCTTTCTGTGAGTTTAACTGGTGGGGCTGGAATAGAAGGAGTTTTACATTCTCTTTTGTGCAGTTATGTATGATGGCTGGTATGCAAGGGAGGAATGAGGTTTATACTTGTTTTGTTTTGTTCTTTTGTTTGTTTGTTTTGTTTTACTCTTTTGCTTCGAGCTCTATCTACATGAGCTGCATGCTAAATGATCTTTTGTTAAAAGGCTTGGCATAATAAGCATGTGCTTCAGCCAGTACCTTTTTGATTAGCCTCATCTCGTGCATTCTTACTTTGTGGTAGATCTTTATTCTGTATTCATTGAGAGATTTGAATGCTAATCAAATAAATAAATTTAAAAAAAAAATACTGGAATGATGTTATGATGGGTTTTTGTGCTGCTAAAGAATGGTGCTGGTCCCAGATGGTTGGTGGGTGCTTGAGTCTGATAATTGGGATGGACACTGGCAGCTAACTGCCCATACAGGCGAGACTTCTAACTCTACTGGATGATAGGTGGATGGATGAATGCTCACACTGTTGGGCATCACCTCAAATCTCTTGGAACCCTGACGGAGTAGGTACTAAAAAAGTACCAGGTATCAGGTACTATCACCTGGCTGGTGGCTGGTGTTTTTAGAGACACGGCTGCAGCCTTTCAGCTTGCAGCCGAACATACACACTACTAACAACAACACTCAAGACCCAATACAGCCTTTTAATACAGATGATCACTGATGCTACTCAGGTGTGTCCACCTTGCCGCAGCTGCACCACTGACCACACCCCGCCACATAAATATTAATGGAAGTGACTTGAGCCACATGCCTCTATGTCAAAGTTGCTAATGGTAACATTACGTCCAGCAGTTCATGCAGCAAGTCCTCCGGCAGGCCAGGCAGCAAATCCTCCGGCGGAGGTGGCAGGTGATTGGTTGCAGTTGGTGAGTGAAGATGCAAAGTGTTAAGGAGAAAATCCTGTATAAGCGGATGAAGGGAACTCAGTAGCCAGGGGAGACCGGAAACCAAGCAATACTTCTCCTCAGGATGATCCAGCCACTTTTGGGTCCATTGTTTGGTCACATTGTTCTGTCATGATACGGCTGTGTGGCAGGCAGGATGTAGACCCAAATGCAGGACTCGAACTCAAAGTGTTAACCAAAGGAGGCTGCTTTATTGCACTTGCAAAACACCATGAAAAAACACTTGCAAAAAACAAACCAAAACTCGAAACTAAATGCTAACAGAGCTAGGGAACTCGGAAGGAAAAACGCATACACATAGGAGTGGTGAGGGGACGACGCGACACTGATAGAGAGAAACCCAGGGCTAGGAGCACCGCTGGGAGTAATAAGACATAACATTCAAGGGAAAACAAAACTAGACACGCTGACATGAGACACGGGACCGTCAAAGTAAAATGAGATGAACACAAGAAACACAAAGGAAGCACAGAGAACACCTAAACACTGGAAAAAACAACAACAAACCTGAAAACTCTAAATATTAATAAACACAAAACATGAACATGGAGTCACCAGACTCCAGACCATGACACTTTGAGCTCTACTTTCTACTGTCCTCTACAGTCATTTCATCATTGTTCATTAGCACGTCTTTGAAATTACCAGGTTTTATATCATGACAGACATCACAATTTCGGCATCATTAAACTGTTCTTTGAGACCCTCTTCAATCTGGTGACAGATGCTGTTATAACTGATGTCTGATCCCTGGTGTCCAATCTGGTGACTATCGCCCTGTAGCCCTCACCTCAGTAGTGATGAAGTGTTTTGAACGCCTGGTCAGAGACTTCATCATTTCTTCACTACCAGACACACTGGACCCACTACAGTTCGCTTACCGTCCAAATCGTTCCACAGACGATGCCATCTCTCATCTCCTCCACACATCACTCACTCACTTGGACATTAGAAGGGGGAATTATGTTAAAATGCTCTTCATAGACTACAGCTCTGCATTTAACACCATAATTCCCTCCACACTCACCACCAAGCTGGAGCATCTGGGACTCAGCTCATCTATGTGTCAGTGGATCTCCAACTTCCTAACTGGCAGACCACAGGCAGTAAGGATGGGCGGACATGTCTCAGCCTCCACCACTCTCAGCACTGGAGCCCCCCAGGGGTGTGTTCTGAGCCCCCTGCTGTACTCTTTGTACACATATGACTGCGTGGCCACTACCAGCTCCACCACCATCATCAAGTTTGCTGACGACACCGTCGTGGTGGGCCTGATCTCTGATAACAACGAGACGGCCTACCTGAAGGAGATTAGGAATCTGGAGAACTGGTGCCAGAGGAACAACCTCCTTCTAAACGTCAGTAAGACAAAGGAGCTGATAGTGGACTTCAGCACTAAGCAGGAGAGGAACTACCAGACCCCCGTCATCAACGAGTGCCCAGTGGAGAGAGTGGACAGCTTCAAATACCTCGGAGTTCACATCACGCAGGACCTGTCATGGTCCTGTCACATCAACTCCGTGGTGAAAAAGGCCCGACAGCGTCTCTACCACCTCAGACGCTTGAGAGACTTCCAACTGCCCTCCAAGGTGCTCAGGAACTTTTACTCGTGCACCATAGAGAGCATCCTGACAGGAAACATCTTAACCTGGTTCGGGAACAGCACCATGCAGGACAGACGAGCTCTACAGAGGGTTGTGCGGTCAGCTGAGCGCACCATCCGCTCCAAGCTCCCTGACCTTCACTCAATCTACAGCAGGCGGTGCTGGACCAAGGCCAGGAAGATCGTGAAGGACCTCAGCCATCCCAACAACGGACTGTTCTCTCTGTTGAGGTCAGGAAAGCGATTCCGCTCCCTGAAGACCAACACAGAGAGACTGAGGAGGAGCTTCTTCCCGCAGGCGATACGGTCTCTCAATCACACCACCACACAGTACTGACCCACACATATAGTTCTTACACACACACTGGACATTCTGGACATTGTTTTCACTTCATCACTTAAATCACTGCTGCTGTTATTGTGTATATATTTATTTATACTTCTTGTGTATTTTGTTCATACATTCTTATATAGTTCTATATTGTGTATTTTGTTGTACAGTTATTTTATTTTCAATTTAATTTATATATTTTATCTTATTCGTTCCCAGTGTGTTGTACAGTTATTTCATTTTTAACCTTAATTTATATTTTATTCCTTCCTAGTTAAATTTACCCTTTTTAATTTTTCATATTTATTTCCTATCTTATTCATAGCCTTTTCCTTTTTTGTTTTCTTTAGGTCACGAGCAGTTGTCAAAGCATTTCACTACATATCGTACTGTGTATGACTGTGTACGTGACAAATAAAAATTTGAATTTGAATTTGGTCCATGTGAATCTGAAGAAGAAACACTCAGTGCATCATGGGAATCCCTTAGCAGCCTACACCTATTGCAGCATAACTAAGGGAGGATTCAGGGTCACCTGATCCAGCTCTAACTATATGCTTCAGAAAGGAAAGTTTTAAGACTAATCTTAAAATAGAGATAGTGTCTGTCTCCCAAATCCAAACTGGAAGCTGGTTCCATGGAAGAGGGGCCTGAAAACTGAAGAACTCTCCCTCCCATTCTACTTTTAAATACTCTAGGAACAAAAAGTAAGCTTGCAATGCGAGAGGGAAGTGTTCTAATGGGGTGATTCGGTACTATAAGGTCATTAAGATAAGATGGGGCCTTATTATTTAAGACCTTGTATGCAAAAAGCAGGATTTTGAATTCAATTCTGGATTTAACAGGGAGTCAATGGAGGGAAGCCAATATCGGAGAAATTTGCTCTCTCTTTCTAGTCCCTGCCAGTACTCTTGCTGCAGCATTTTGGATTAACTGAAGGCTTGTCAGGGAGTTTTAGGACATCCTGATAATAATGAATTACAGTCGTCCAGCCTAGAAGTAATAAATGCATGAACTATGTAACCCACCTAAAATTGCATCATGAAATTAACTGCAGTTCCCAAAGAATGTCAGTAGGTGGCACTCTGAGATTGTGTAGTGCTTGTGAACTTGAATCGTTATCGCGAAGGAGAACAACGTTAAGGCTACAAATGCTGGTCGGAGCAACTCACCAGGAATTTTTCCCTATTTCTTGTAAAAAAAAAAGGATTTTACTCTTCCGCTTGTTGGGAAATGCGGACATTTTTGGTTGATGCCGATGTACCTCTTTTATGATCCCTGTTCATTTCCGGTGAGTTGACTCACTACGTTAGCATAGCAAGCTAATCGTTAGTTAAGTGTAGTGTAAATTCTATGTGTTTTTTAAGTGCTGTATTATCTTTGATACTCTAAGCCAATCGGAGATGTTTTTTTCTGAAAGCTAGGAAGTAAGTTTTATTTCCTGTAAGGAGATGATAATCAATCAATGATAATCAATGATATAAGTGACCATTTACCAGTCTTTGCATCTTATAATTGCCATTATAAAATTAACAGAAATGAACACAAGATTATTTACAAAAGAATTCGAACAGAGAAGACATTTAACTGTCTTAAAAATTAACTTTTAAAGCAAGAAACTTCTTCATGTTCATGTTTATGAACACGAAGAAGTTAATAAACCTTATGAAGCATTTTTAAGAACACATTAAACACACATTAGTAACACATTACTTGGTAAAAACTGCCAGGTGATTGAAATCAACAGGAAACACAACTATGCAGGAAGACCATGGATGACTAAAGGACTGCAAAATGCCAGGAAAAAAAGAACACCCTATATCTTATATATATATATAATATTTTATTAAAAGGTTAGAACACAATAAAGAAAACACAAAAGGTATATGGAATGTCATAAACAGTACAATCAAAAATGAATCAAGGAACAATGATTACCCTGGGTACTTTATAGAAGGGACAAAAAGCATTAACAAAATGAAAGAGAAAGCAAATGGTTTTAATGAATTCTTCGTAAATATGGGGCCAAAACTGGCAGAGGAAATAAAGGCCGATGGAATAGAAAGGAACACTGGTGAAAATATTGAAAGGAATAGAAGCTCAGTGTTTCTAAGAGCAGTGGAAGAGAATGAAATATATGACATCGTTAGAGGACTTAAGAACAAAACCAGTACAGATTGGAATGACATTGATGTTGTAACAGTAAGAGAGTTGCTGATTATTTATGGTATTGGAAAACCGTTAAAATACGTTTTCAACTTGTCTTTTCAAAAAGGTTTTTTTCCTGAAAAAATGAAAGTTGTTCAAGTTATTCCAATTTACAAAACAGGTAAAAAGCATCACTTTGCAAATTATAGACCAGTGACTATTTATAAAAAGTTTATAAAAATTTATAAAAAGATTTGACAGTTTTGTGGACAAATGTGAATTGCCTACATAATAAGAAGTACACACTTGGAGTTTTTTTAAATTAAAAAAACTGTTCAATACCAGGGCTGCCACGATTAGTCGACTAGTCACGATTACATCGACTATCAAAATCGTCGAAGACTAATTTAATAGTCGACGCGTCGTTTGAAGCTTTGTAAGATCCCAAAAGACACAGGAATAAGTAGTAGGATTTAAGAGTGTAATAACGGACTGAAACAGAAGATTCCAAAAATGGCAGCAGCTAGTTAGTTTTAATATTACTCTTATTATTCTTTCTGGGTCACAAAATAAATGTTTAACATATTTCAGGAGAGAATGTAGCTGTGTAAACTTCAAATATGTGCTCAGTTTATCAAGACACCACATATTTTCAAAAGCGCCCCGACATTTTCAGAGACGTCTGTTACCCACTAGCTCGATAGCTAGCCGGGGTTCAAGGCTCGCTAGAGCCGGTGAGAACACCGGACTCCTGGCAAACCATTTTCAAACCCACCGCCGTCTTTCGCTACTCAGGTTAAACATGATATCCAAGTCACTTAGATAACTTAAAAATGTTATTGTTTGGCTTTTTTCAGTATTTTATTTGTTCCTGAGTAAATTGGTTTGGCTGAGATTAAAGTTATAGTTTTTACACAGCTGAATAAACGTCAAGCAGACAGCTGATCATCAGAAGTGTGAGATGCTTGAGAATTTACTCCGGTGCCCTGTTATATTTTAGATAGCAAGGAGCAGACGGCTGAGTTTATTAAACTTCACCGAAACAATCTGCAAATTTAATTAAAATTTAATAAACTATCATCTTGTCTTTATTTTTTAGTTAGCACATACACTTAAAGCTGTAAGCTAATGATAGTTATATTAGAGCAGATGCATGCTGGTGCAGTAAGCTCTGTGTTGCATGATCTGATTAGTGGACTAATCGCAAAAATAATCGGTGACTAGTCGACTATCAAAATAAACGTTTGTGGCAGCCCTATTCGATACTGTCAGTCATGAAATTCTAATAAAAAAAATGGAAAGTATGGGTTTAGGGGAGTGGTTTTGGAGTGATAAAAAGCTATGTAGTGAATATGCAACAATATGTACAAATAAATGAGTAGGAATCTAAATTGATGGATGTTGCTTGTGACATACCTCAAAGATCAGTATTAGGTCCAAAAGAATTCATGGATTCTTTATTGTCATTCGCATCACATGTTTACATGAGGTGTAACGAAAATTACGTGCACGTGGTCCCGGAGCGAAAGAAACAGAGTAACGAAGAAACAGAATAAAAAGAAAACAGAATAACAAGTAATAAGTATTTCAAATAAATTAAGTGCAGCAACCTGAGTATTATAAATGCAAGTATTAAAATAATACAAATAAAATAAATAGAGTGCAACAACCTGAGTACCAGTATGGAGTATAGATATAGAAATGTAGGTATAAATACTTTAGCAGCAAATGGCATGATGTCTAGCATTGATAAAGTGACGATGTCAGTAGTGATTAGGTGCTACAATAACAGTTCTTGTCCATTATTGACTGAGAAGTCTCACAGTTTCTGGAATGAAGCTGTTTCTCTGTCTGGTGGTTTTGCATTTAATGCTCCTGAGCCTCCTGCCTGGGGGGCAGAAGGTTTATTATGTATAAAAATTATATTTGCCAAGTATCGAAGATTCTAAAGTTTGTAATATTTGCAGATGACACAAATATATTTTGTTCAGGTGTGGAATTGCCACAGGTTTTGGAGGTGATCACACAGGGATTAAAGATATTAAAGAAGTGGTTTGATATAAATAAATTATCATTAAATCTAGATAAAAGCAAATTTATGTTATTTGGAAACCGTAAGAAAAATATCGAAGTAGAAATATGTGTTGACAATGTATATTTAGAAAGAGTAAATGAAATAAAATTTCTTGGTGTGATCATTGACCACCATCATTGTTAGGGGGAAATTGGAAAGGAGGCATTGCCGTTCTGGGGAAAACAAAGCAAATCTTGGATCAGAAAGCACTTCACATATTATACTGTGCTTCACTACTACCATATATGAGCTATTGTGTAGAGGTCTGGGGAAACACATGCAGAAGTAATACACAAACAATAACTATAATGCAGAAAAGGGCCATTAGAATAATAAATAATGCAGGGTACAGGGAACATACAAATGCACTCTTTATCAAAATGCATGAAATTCCAAGACTTGGTGAAGTTTGAAACAACGCAAATAATATATAAAGCAAGAAATAAAATGCTTCCAAAAGACATCTGTAAATTGTTTATAGAAAGAGAAGGGGGGTATAACTTAAGAGGAAAATGGAATTTAAAAATACAAAGTCCTAGAACGACAAAGTATGTCTATCTCAATAGCGGGAGTTAAATTACGGAACAGTCAGAACAGAACAAATAAAAGAAAGTAACAACATAAACTAGGGCTGGGCGATATGGCCTAAAATTAATATCGCGATATAATTTGAAGCATGTGCAGTAACGATATATATCGCGATATATTCTTTTCTTCTGTATAACGTATTTTCCGCACTATAAGGCACTTAAAATCCTTTAATTTTCTCAAAAATCGAGAGTGTGCCTTATGTATGAATTCTGGTTGTGCTTACGGACCTCGAACCGATTTTGGCGTGCAGAAATCTGTTAAAAAATGTTTTAGTACAACTTTGTTAAGCCGCACTGCTTGATGGATTGTCAGAGCATTACAGCTGCCGTAGTGAGGAGCCTCGCGGAGTAATCTGGGTCCAAAACTCCGTCTGCTTCAGGTCCCAAAGTCAAACGAACACTGAGAGTTAAAAACGGTCTAAATTCTTTCATCTTTAATAAAATTATCAGCGTTGCTGCTTTATCAGGTGTAACAATTAAGTTTAACATCCATGCGTCCATGAAAACAGAAGTTATTACATTTAACGGAGTTAGAAGTTAACAGGAAGTTAGCTCGCTAGTTTACACCTAAACATGACATACCATGTTCTGACTGAGAGATTTTTGAAACTAATTCAAACGTACAGCTCTGCTACCACTTCCAACATAAATGAAAACAGGAAACTAAACAGCAGTGGCGTTTGTAGGGTTACTGAAGTTGGACTACCTGGTATATAATGTTGTGCTACGTGATTGCTAGCGACACAGCTATTTAAGCATAACATTAGCACAGTGAAGGATGAAGGATGAACGCCAACTTTTTTTTATCACTCATTAAAACTTAACGTGAGGGATTCTGGTGGTCAGGGACAAATGCAATCGCATAGCAGGATGCTATACACGGGCCAAACTTCAGTCAGGAGAACAACTAAGATTATTCATCCACAATACGAGGTTAGTTATTAATATACTGCAACAACATGAGAATAGAACAGCTGCGAGAGAATTCAACATTAATGAATCAATGTTACGGAAGTGGAGGAAGCGCAGTTTTTGGCTTTCCCCATATTTCAAAAGTGCTTCATCTCTTTGCTATGACTGTCGCCCAGCATAATTTGCAGATGATAATGGTTGTAGCCGCTGCGATGCTTTCAACCAAAACAGGCGCAGTTTGATGACATCATCAACATGCGCCATCGCGATAGAGTGATACAGTCAAAATCTCTATCGTTGGCCAAAATTATATCGTTTATATCACCCACCCCTAACATAAACCAGTTTAAAATAAAATATAAAAAACAAATCTTAAACAAATATAAGAATGAAGAAAACGGGGTAAACCCAGGACCGTAATTGAAGTGATGTTTTGGTTTGTTTGTTTCATTATTTGTGAATCTAATTTACATATTCTGTCTTTATTTATATGAAAGAAATGATATTGTCATTTTTTTGTTTGTTTTGCTGTTGTTTCATTTGTTTGTTTGTTTAATTTAAGACTAAAAGAAAATTAAATGAATGAGATGTAAAATTTGAGGGGGTAGGGGCAAATAAGTGTATACTTCTGCCTACTCCTTTTCAAACAAAAGAATTGAATGATATTATGTAATGATGGTGAATGTACATGTTTGAAATAAAAATGAACTGAAGTGAAATAAATATGACCAGTCTTTGAATAAATAGTACTGCGACCACGTTTTGTACTTCTCTCGTGCATCGATGAGGTGCATTCTCACAATTCAGTAAGCGCTGGATTATTGTTACTGCTGTTCACAAAAGAGGAGATGTGAGTTAATTTTGTGTAATAAGTGCCTATGGAAACCGTTTTAAGGTTCTTTAATTCTGTTATTATCGATTGCATTAAGTTGTCATTTACGAAAATGAGAGGTGTATGGTCACTAGTGTTGATTAAGTTGTTTTATAATATTAATGCAAAATGTGTTCACTGCCCTGTGCAGGTTGGTCTTTTTGTTGGAGTGTGAAATTGTGCGAGTGAGACCAGTAAATTCACCTGCAGCGAGCCAGGATTCAGGATCCCAGCTGCGATGGAGGAAGGTTTGCAGCCTACTTAGAAGTGACAGACGCGTTACTTCCTGACAGATAAGCTTATGAGATCTCAAAACAATACACTGCCTGGGTAGTACTACTAACATTAACACTATCCACACACACTTCACACACCTGAACAGAAAAGACTGAAAAGAACTCTGAACTGAGTACACAGGCTGACAAACATGGACTATTGGAATTGTGAATTGTTGAATGACTATTTATGGTTTTGTTTAAATAAATGTTAACTGTTCTTTTAGCTGTGTGTCACGTGCTCCTTAGTCGATTTCTAGAGAACATAAACCCAAGATCCTAACTTCCTCTACGTTCTGTAGTGGTAAAGTATCATGTGTTACAACTAGGTTTTTAGCGTCACGTTGAGACAGGATATTCCTCATTTCAGAGATATTGCACAAATGGAAGAAAGCAGTCCTACATATTTGTTTAATATGTGCATTGAAGGACATATCCTGGTCAAAAATTACTCCAAAATTACTTTCCTGCAACCAGGAAAGAAATTACTAGCCAGGGAGACGTGGCTAGTCGTTGCTCCATTATTTATTCCAATTCAAGCTCATGCAGTCTTTTGTTACTTTATAGTAGTACAACTGTGTATTTACTTTTTCCAAAAATAGCTCACATTATGATGATGATGATGAAGCTTTATTTGTCACTTGCAGTTGCCTGCAGCAAAATTGGACCCCTTCTGACCATACATACATTACACAAACATCACATTGGGGAGACAGGTCAGAACAGGGAGCTTACAGAAAAACAGTGAAATGTACAACACAATAGGGGAGTGGAGGAGGAAAAAAGAGAACTCTACTCAGACTGAGCTCCTGGTAGGGGATCAGTATGAGAACAGAAAACAAAAATTCCTCAGCACAAAAAGCACATGAATCTTCACACTGTAACACCATGAAAACACATGACAAGCAACAGGGATGGGTAAATGGGGTGAGAGGTTGCCGGTGTAGACAGCAGTATGATTCCACGCTGGCCCGGTCAATCGCCGTCTGCATCGGGTGGGTGCAACCATTGGAGGCGTTTGGAGGGGGGAGAGTGTACATCTGCGTCAGTGTACGTGTGTGTGTCCTGTTCAACTTGAGAGAGAGTGTCCTTTTACCTGGTTAAGCAAAGTCAACAGTCCTGATCCGACGCAGGTGTCCTTGAAGGATACGATCAGAGAGAATTTCTTGTTCAGGAGCCAAATGAGTGAAGGAGATGATTGTTTGGGTTAATGTGAACAACTGCATGCAATTTCACAGTTGGTCTAATGTCCATCACTGGTCACTTGATCTGTCAATTTCCCATTGCAGAGCCGTGAGCTTCTCTAAGATCTTATCCATATTGCGTTCAATAAACGCAGTGTGAGTACTCAGAGACTGCCCATCGTCAATCACGTCGGCCAGCCTTGTGGGACCGCTTTCTTTGTTTTCGATAAGCCAGGTTCAAGCCAGCTCCGATCAGCCAGAACTCTGTTATCATGGTTCCGAATGGGTAGATCTCGTTCAACGTCCTCTATTGAGAGTGTCGCCAGACACACGACGCAACCGACCATCAAGTATCCGGCAGCAAGGGGCTCTGCAGGACAATCAGGCTCTCCCGAGCCCAGGCTTCTCATCAAAAATAGGGTGTCAATTTCGTTAAGGGACCAGTTGATCAAATTCATAATTCTTTAGGTCTTAGAGAACAAGACTGAGAGACTCTCTGAGGGTTAGAAAGTTACACGAGAATACACAAGGACATGAGAAGCCAAGCAGGAAAGATAAGGGAAGGGAGAGGGAAAAGATGCAACTGCTTCCGTCAAGAGCGAGATAGGATTTCACATATTCTCAATACGTGTTCCGTTATCAGATAGACAAAGAGAATGAACATATTCCACTGTCATAGACAAAGCCGATTTTCTTATGAAACTCGCTTCAAAATGAATGCTAAAAAGATAATCCATGAATTTCGAAAGATTCCGAAAGAATGGTGTAATCACTACCATCTTGATATGTACACTGAATTTAAGTAAATACTTTATGGCAGAAAACAAACAACTAAAACAACACACTATAAAGGTGGAGCCGATCAGTAACATTACAGAACGTTGAATTTACTAGACTAAACAATGTTTCTGTGCTTTCAGTTTCTGACCTTAATAACTAATCTATGCAATATATCGGGTGTGACTGCTTTTATTTTCTATTTCTGGTACAATACTAGCCTGCAAGCAGGAAAGAAATGATAAGGCAGGGAGTACATGTAACATTATGAGAAAACAGTGCTGAGCATGCTTCCGACTACTAACAACAGGCCAAACCATGGTCTCACACTGCCACCTACTGGTACAAAAATGGAGCATCAGCTACAAATATCCCAGACTAGTTACCAGGTCTATAGTTAAAACTAGTTAATTTAGAGGATTTTCAAAAGAAAATATCACTTACATTTAAAGTAAAATAGCTGAAATATAAGTTAATTCACATAAGTGTGATTAGACGTTAGTGGCTATCACACACACACGTTCATACTGTTGCTCTTTGATTAGATAACTCTATGGCTGCTGTCAATATACAGGCGAAGCTTACGGGTTATGCAGCCAACTTTGTAAGTTGGAACATTAAGTCTATGAATCACCCTGTTAAGCACAAAAAGGTGCTTACACAACTGAAAAAATCTGCTATGTCTTTTCCACAGGGGACTCACCTTTGTATAGCAGACCGATATAGATTGAAGACTGGTTGGGTTGGCCAAATAGTCCATTCCAACTTTAACTCTAAGACAGAGGGGTGGCCATCCTTATGGGTAAAAACGTCCCATTTCCTGTATCAACCATTTTATCTGATCCTATGGGTCCTTATTATGGGTCCGTATTACTGTGGTTGGCCAACATTATGGACTTTATGGACAACTTTATGAACTGATTTAAGCCAACATTTACACCCCCAAATGGGATGATGAAACCTTAATTGTCTATTAATTCTCGTGAATTCTGGATATGACAACACACAATCTCATTTTAGCTGGAGGTACAAGCTGTGTGCTCTCTAACCTAGAAAGAAGCTCTAATAAGGATACTCATCCAGGGCATGCTCCGACTATATTCCTGTCCACAAAATGTTCTATTGGATAAATTCATTTGTCACTGATAAATGTCCTCTTCCACTTATTGAAACTTGCAATTATCAATCTATTGTTATTTCAGATCATACCCCCCTATTGATGAGATGGGGGTTGGATGCCTCACTGCCCTCCGCCTCTGGCAGTGGCCCTTTCTACTAAGGAGGCAAGAGTTCTGCATGTCCTGGTGACCCTCCACCTGTTTCACAGGTGGGTGCAGCCTGATCTATCTAGTGAAAGTCTAGACAGACCAGACCAGCTCAACCACACAGACACTTCCTACCCGATTTGAGGACAAAAGCAGAGTATGCAATATGTGGGACAAACAAACACACACACACACAAATGGCAAATGTGAGATCATGGGAATCTAAGCAGCTTGAACCGAAAGTGACTAAAAATTGTCAAGGCTGAGCAGGACTCAAGCGCAGACTACGAATCACAATAAACATTTTTTTTATTTACATGACACAGAGTGCACTATATACAAGTGGGGAGAAGGGGTCCAGCGAATCCAGAGGTCCATGGAGGGTGGGGGGGCTCCACAGGCTCACTGCAACTGCCACACTCACGAACAGGGTCTCAAGGCGGGGCACGGAAAATCTATATACAAGGACAAAATGTTAAATGCCAAGCAAAGCACAAAGAGAAATCAAAATATTTCCAAAGCTAGAATTGCACTAACGAATGTTACACAGTAGTCCAGCGACAAAGGGCTCCAAGCAACTGCCTTCAGAAGTGGCTGGTAAACAGGATGATGAACCTCAGGTGAGAAATTGCTTGCAGGTGTGAGGACAGCAACCGGGAGCCCATGATTAGGTCCACCCAGGCATCGCGTTGTGAGCAGGGAAGCAAGAAAGAAAGTGAGAGAAACAAAAACAAATACATGTAGCGTAACTGGACCATGACAGTAATATTTCAGTTTGATCAACCATCTCAACAAGTTCAATTACTTTCTTTTCAAGCTGCTTACACTACATTGACTTTTGTTTTTACACAATCTCAGAAGAGGAGAGCCACTGAGGGAACGCCTTCCGCCCTCGGACGCCTCCACCGTGACCTCCACTTCTGAGAGGAATTGCCCACAGATCAAGCATGGAGTGTGCCTGAATGGACATACAGAACTCCAAGGTTCGGCCCAGTGTTGAGGGTTTTCCCAAAGGAGAGGGCCCGGCGGGCGGTGCCTCACAGCCCTCTGCCTCTGGGAGTGGCCCCTTTCTACTAAGGAGGCAAGAGGTGGCCAGGAGTCTGTCAGCGAGTTCTGCATGTCCTGGTGACCCTCCACCTGTTTCACAGGTGGGTGCAGCCTGATCTATCTAGTGAAAGTCTAGACAGACCAGACCAGCTCAACCACACAGACACTTCCTACCTGATTTGAGGACAAAAGCAGAGTATGCAATATGTGGGACACACACACACACACACACACACACACACACACACACACACACACACACACACACACGCTCACAGATCAGTTGAAAGGGACAGAAGAAATGGCAAAAGTGAGAATATCTCACACACACACAACAGAGGGGGAAGAGATAGAGAAATTGGCAAATGTGAGATCATGCTAAGCAGCTTGAACTGAAAGTGACTGGAAATGTTTACGTTAGATCAGCCACCCATCCATTCTCTGCTGTGTTTCTTTTCCAGTGTCACAGGGCAGCTCGAGCCTATCCCAGCTATCTTAGGGCGAGAAGCAGGGTGCACCCTCGACAGGTCACCAGTCTGTTACAGGGCTAACACATAGACGCAGAAAACCATTCGCACCTATCACCAATTTACACTCTTCGATTACCTATTGCCACTAACTGCAGGTCGTTGGACTGTGGCAGGAAGCCGAAGTACTAGGAAAGAACCCACGCAAAAACAGGAAGAACATTCAAACTCCACACAGAGCGACGGTAGAGCTGAACTCAAGACCTTCTTCCTGTGCGGTAACGGTGCTAACCACTGTGCCGCCCGCGTGTGAGCAACCGTCTCCCAGAAATTTAAAAAAGTTCAGTTACTTTCTTTCAAGCTGCTTACACTACATTAACTTTTGTTTTTACACAATCTCAGAAGAGGAGAGCCACTGAGGGAACGCCTTCCGCCCTCCGACGCCTCCACCGTGACCTCCACTTCTGAGAGGAATTGCCCACAGATCAAGCATGGAGTGTGCCTGAATGGACATACAGAACTCCAAGGTTGGGCCCAGTGTTGAGGGTTTTCCCAAAGGAGAGGGCCCGGCGGGCGGTGCCTCACAGCCCTCTGCCTCTGGGAGTGGCCCCTTTCTACTAAGGAGGCAAGAGGTGGCCAGGAGTCTGTCAGCGAGTTCTGCATGTCCTGGTGACCCTCCACCTGTTTCACAGGTGGGTGCAGCCTGATCTATCTAGTGAAAGTCTAGACAGACCAGACCAGCTCAACCACACAGACACTTCCTACCTGATTTGAGGACAAAAGCAGAGTATGCAATATGTGGGACACACACACACACACACACACACACACACTCACAGATCAGTTGAAAGGGACAGAAGAAATGGCAAAAGTGAGAATATCTCACACACACACAACAGAGGGGGAAGAGATAGAGAAATTGGCAAATGTGAGATCATGCTAAGCAGCTTGAACTGAAAGTGACTGGAAATGTTTACGTTAGATCAGCCACCCATCCATTCTCTGCTGTGTTTCTTTTCCAGTGTCACAGGGCAGCTCGAGCCTATCCCAGCTATCTTAGGGCGAGAAGCAGGGTGCACCCTCGACAGGTCACCAGTCTGTTACAGGGCTAACACATAGACGCAGAAAACCATTCGCACCTATCGCCAATTTACACTCTTCGATTACCTATTGCCACTAACTGCAGGTCGTTGGACTGTGGCAGGAAGCCGAAGTACTAGGAAAGAACCCACGCAAAAGCAGGAAGAACATGCAAACTCCACACAGAGCGACGGTAGAGCTGAACTCAAGACCTTCTTCCTGTGCGGTAACGGTGCTAACCACTGTGCCGCCCGCGTGTGAGCAACCGTCTCCCAGAAATTTAAAAAAGTTCAGTTACTTTCTTTCAAGCTGCTTACACTACATTAACTTTTGTTTTTACACAATCTCAGAAGAGGAGAGCCACTGAGGGAACGCCTTCCGCCCTCGGACGCCTCCACCGTGACCTCCACTTCTGAGAGGAATTGCCCACAGATCAAGCATGGAGTGTGCCTGAATGGACATACAGAACTCCAAGGTTCGGCCCAGTGTTGAGGGTTTTCCCAAAGGAGAGGGCCCGGCGGGCGGTGCCTCACAGCCCTCTGCCTCTGGGAGTGGCCCCTTTCTACTAAGGAGGCAAGAGGTGGCCAGGAGTCTGTCAGCAAGTTCTGCATGTCCTGGTGACCCTCCACCTGTTTCACAGGTGGGTGCAGCCTGATCTATCTAGTGAAAGTCTAGACAGACCAGACCAGCTCAACCACACAGACACTTCCTACCTGATTTGAGGACAAAAGCAGAGTATGCAATATGTGGGACAAACACACACACACACACACACACACACACACACACACACACACACACACACACACACACACACACTCACAGATCAGTTGAAAGGGACAGAAGAAATGGCAAAAGTGAGAATATCTCACAGACACACAACAGAGGGGGAAGAGATAGAGAAATTGGCAAATGTGAGATCATGCTAAGCAGCTTGAACTGAAAGTGACTGGAAATGTTTACGTTTGATCAGCCACCCATCCATTCTCTGCTGTGTTTCTTTTCCAGTGTCACAGGGCAGCTCGAGCCTATCCCAGCTATCTTAGGGCGAGAAGCAGGGTGCACCCTCGACAGGTCACCAGTCTGTTACAGGGCTAACACATAGACGCAGAAAACCATTCGCACCTATCGCCAATTTACACTCTTTGAGTACCTATTGCCACTAACTGCAGGTCGTTGGACTGTGGCAGGAAGCCGAAGTACTAGGAAAGAACCCACGCAAAAACAGGAAGAACATGCAAACTCCACACAGAGCGACGGTAGAGCTGAACTCAATACCTTCTTCCTGTGCGGTAACGGTGCTAACCACTGTGCCGCCCGCGTGGGAGCAACCGTCTCCCAGAAATTTGAAAAAGTTCAGTTACTTTCTTTCAAGCTGCTTACACTACATTGACTTTTGTTTTTACACAATCTCAGAAGAGGAGAGCCACTGAGGGAACGCCTTCCGCCCTCGGACGCCTCCACCGTGACCTCCACTTCTGAGAGGAATTGCCCACAGATCAAGCATGGAGTGTGCCTGAATGGACATACAGAACTCCAAGGTTCGGCCCAGTGTTGAGGGTTTTCCCAAAGGAGAGGGCCCGGCGGGCGGTGCCTCACAGCCCTCTGCCTCTGGGAGTGGCCCCTTTCTACTAAGGAGGCAAGAGGTGGCCAGGAGTCTGTCAGCGAGTTCTGCATGTCCTGATGACCCTCCACCTGTTTCACAGGTGGGTGCAGCCTGATCTATCTAGTGAAAGTCTAGACAGACCAGACCAGCTCAACCACACAGACACTTCCTACCTGATTTGAGGACAAAAGCAGAGTATGCAATATGTGGGACACACACACACACACAGATCAGTTGAAAGGGACAGAAGAAATGGCAAAAGTGAGAATATCTCACACACACACAACAGAGGGGGAAGAGATAGAGAAATTGGCAAATGTGAGATCATGCTAAGCAGCTTGAACTGAAAGTGACTGGAAATGTTTACGTTTGATCAGCCACCCATCCATTCTCTGCTGTGTTTCTTTTCCAGTGTCACAGGGCAGCTCGAGCCTATCCCAGCTATCTTAGGGCGAGAAGCAGGGTGCACCCTCGACAGGTCACCAGTCTGTTACAGGACTAACACATAGACGCAGAAAACCATTCGCACCTATCACCAATTTACACTCTTCGATTACCTATTGCCACTAACTGCAGGTCGTTGGACTGTGGCAGGAAGCCGAAGTACTAGGAAAGAACCCACGCAAAATCAGGAAGAACATGCAAACTCCACACAGAGCGACGGTAGAGCTGAACTCAAGACCTTCTTCCTGTGCGGTAACGGTGCTAACCACTGTGCCGCCCGCGTGTGAGCAACCGTCTCCCAGAAATTTAAAAAAGTTCAGTTACTTTCTTTCAAGCTGCTTACACTACATTGATTTTTGTTTTTACACAATCTCAGAAGAGGAGAGCCACTGAGGGAACGCCTTCCGCCCTCGGACGCCTCCACCGTGACCTCCACTTCTGAGAGGAATTGCCCACAGATCAAGCATGGAGTGTGCCTGAATGGACATACAGAACTCCAAGGTTCGGCCCAGTGTTGAGGGTTTTCCCAAAGGAGAGGGCCCGGCGGGCGGTGCCTCACAGCCCTCTGCCTCTGGGAGTGGCCCCTTTCTACTAAGGAGGCAAGAGGTGGCCAGGAGTCTGTCAGCGAGTTCTGCATGTCCTGGTGACCCTCCACCTGTTTCACAGGTGGGTGCAGCCCGATCTATCTAGTGAAAGTCTAGACAGACCAGACCAGCTCAACCACACAGACACTTCCTACCTGATTTGAGGACAAAAGCAGAGTATGCAATATGTGGGACACACACACACACACACACACACACACACACACACACACACACACACACACTCACAGATCAGTTGAAAGGGACAGAAGAAATGGCAAAAGTGAGAATATCTCACACACACACAACAGAGGGGGAAGAGATAGAGAAATTGGCAAATGTGAGATCATGCTAAGCAGCTTGAACTGAAAGTGACTGGAAATGTTTACGTTTGATCAGCCACCCATCCATTCTCTGCTGTGTTTCTTTTCCAGTGTCACAGGGCAGCTCGAGCCTATCCCAGCTATCTTAGGGCGAGAAGCAGGGTGCACCCTCGACAGGTCACCAGTCTGTTACAGGGCTAACACAGATACAGACAACCCTAGACACTTAAGAGCATTTCAGAGTTTCTCCACAAACTAGGATTTTGGAAAGAGGCCGGAGCACGTGGAGTGAACCCCCACAAACACTTTGAGAACATGAGAAGTCCATACAGAAAGACCTCAGCCTGATAGTGGAGTTGAACTCAGGACCTTCTTGCTGTGCGGGCAACTATATTAACCACTGTGCCACCGTGTTGCCCTTGTTTGTTCACCCGTCAATGAATTCATTTACTTCATTACTAAGCTTCTTACCTTTACACATGCACCCACACACAGGGGAAAGAGCTAGAGGAAATGGCAAATGTTAGATGATAATCTCTCTCTCACTCACACACACAAGACAAGGGGAGAGAGAAAGAAGAAATGACAAATGTGAGATCATCGCACGCACACACACACACACACTCACAAACACACAAGCACACAAACAGACACACACAGGGGATAGAGATAGAGGAAACGGCAAATGTGAGATCAAGCTAAGCAGGTTGAATCAAAAGTGACTGGACATATTTACGTTTGATCAACGGTCTCCAAAATGTGAGTGAAGTTGGCCCCCCCACCTTCTTCAAATCCAACAAAAGTGGTATCAAACGTTTGTGCTACGTTTGTGCTGCAAAAATCTTCGTTTGTGCTGCTATCATTTTAAAGATATTAATAAAAATTTCTAGAGGTCATCAGAGGTCAACCAGCCCCGTCATATTAATGGAATCAAACAAAATTGGTGTCAATCAGTTGTGCTATGTTTGTGCTGGTTTGTGCTCCTAAAGTTGTTGTTTGTGCCGCTATCATTTTAAAAATATTAATAAAAAAACGTCTTGATGCGTGCTTAATCATCCGGGTAAGTAAATTCCAAAAGGTTGATTCTGTTCATCCGGACACTTTCAGTGGGAGAAACGTTTCGTCACTCATCCAAGTGACTTCTTCAGTCTCAGCTGACTGCAGTTTTCCCCAATCTTATAAACAGTACATTTGACCTTTACATTTTCATTAATGTCTTTGAAAACAGAAGCAGCACAAACGACAACTTTAGCAGCACAAACCAGCACAAACATAGCACAACTGATTGACACCAATTTTGTTTGATTCCATTAATATGAGGGGGCTGGTTGACCTCTGATGACCTCTAGAAATTTTTATTAATATCTTTAAAATGATAGCAGCACAAACGAAAATTTTTGCAGCACAAACGCAGCACAAACGTTTGATACCACTTTTGTTGGATTTGAAGAGTGAGTGAAGTTGGCCCCCCCGCTCACGTCTCCAAGACATTTAAATGGATGTGCTGCAGGGATTGTCATAACATAACCTGATTAACATGTTATCTGCTGACTGTTAGGGGTCGACAAGCAAAACGAGCTCCTGGTACAAAATGCCTTACTGTTTCCCATTACCACAAATGATGCAAAGGTTGCTCTCCACAAATGTGGGCATAGTGTGCTATGAGTGCGACATAAAACTGTAGAGATAGAGCTTATGTGAGATGTTTGTGTGATGCTATAACAGAGCCGCAACAAATTTTTTGAAGTGATCAGCAATAGCTGTGAAGCTATTCATTACTGAGTTCATGTTTGGAACTTTGATTTCTGTTTATTTTTCTGTTTGTTTTCAATAAATTGGATGCTCAAAAAATGCTTTTGTCCAATTTCTGCTTGTTGCATGTTGAAGCTCTACTTGGAACCTTGTTAAGATCCAACCATGCAAAATATGACTTTTTTATTTTTTTGTTGCAATTTTTCAAGAGGTCTTAAACTTTTGATCGGGACTGTATCTCTATTCAGACCAGCTTGATTGTGACATCACAGAACAGAACCTCCCTGCAGTCTGTTGTTTATATTGTGTGTGTGTTTTTTTTTAAATCTGCCATTGCTTTAGATATTTCAACCTTTTTGAAAATTATTTTCTTTTGCAGTTAGGATCCTTATTTGCTTTAAATCCATCACAGTACAGCAAACTAACCTTTTTAAACACAACCGAGTATTTTCCTGCAGCCTTTAAGTAACACAGTCTACCTAAGTTTGATTTGTAGCACGTTTCACACTATGTAAAAAACATAATGTTACCTGTACAGACCCAGTATGTGATTTAAAAACACGAGGACTTACACGTGATCTTTAAATGAGGAGTCCTTACCTTTAAATGTAACGTCTCTTCTTCCTCTCCTGTCTTGTCTTTCTAAACCTTCTTCTTGTCTCAGCTTGATTTCTTGTTTCTTCGTGTCAAACACCGCAGCCGGCGATTTGGCTACCAACGCACTGTGCTACACACTACACACAGTTTGTGTGTGCTGACATTTGTTGAGCTGATAGAAACGCTGCATTTGAAATTATCTGCCAATTAAAAAAAAAAAAAAGTCACTCCCTTTATGCGTCTTCCTCTTCGGATAGGTAGATCCCAACGTACCGAAGCCGCAACTTAGGGACACATGCCGTTTTTCCGGTCTTGTGGCAAAAAGAAAAAGAAAAAAAGAAGAAAAAACCCCAAGTGTCCCACTCTTAACTCCTGACCTTTTCAAATGTCCACAAAGTCCGCATTGACTCTACAACTTCCTTTATCTTCGTTCCCATGGTAACGAAGGGATACACATATTTATAAAGGAGAATGCGCTTCTATCTGATTCTATCTGAAAAACCGTTGAGAAGTGCTGTGGTTTTTAGCCCCACTTATTTGCGCTCTTCCTCTCCTTCATCGGGTGCAGCTTCACCTAGGGATGGATGGACACACACACACACCCACTGCTCCACCCCTCCCCTGATGCTGCTCAGCCACAAACCACACCCCGCCACAGGCACGTGCAGAGGGGGGGCTAGAGGGGCTTGAGCACCCGCCCCTTTCCTGATGGGTGCCCAAAGTGCCCTTTTGTTGAGGCAACTTTTTAAAAAAAAATTATTTATTTTTTTATGTGTGTGTGTGTGCGTGCGGAGTCTTGTCTGTGCCCATCAACAATAATATTTAACTATTAATCACAGTTTTGCTAAATAAAAGGATCTGGCTTGCATCAGTCACATGATCACATTTAACCAATGATCGCCCTTGACGGCAGAACGCGCTGGTTACGAGCCGGGAACGAGCTCACAAAGAGCACGCGCATTTGTTGCGGTCCGGAGCTGTAGGAGAAACACAAGTTAACTCAGAGACACAGACTGATGCGACAAACCCAGTAAGTAGGTGCACAGCGTGCACTGTAGTGTGTAGCACCCAGGAGTATTAGCTTATTACGTACACGTTGGTAAGTTGTCTTGTGGCAACTGACGAACTGAAACAAACGAGCGTGCTGTGTGTGCAACAGCGCGACAAACATTACCTGTCCTTTTATTAACTGCACAAGCAGTGCTGGTCACAGCTGCTGGCTACCTGTGTAAGGCTGTCATGGATCTGTAGCTCTGTCACCGTTTTAGGGAACATATTTAGTTTTAAAGTAAGTTTCCGGGCTTTTCCTGCCTTTCTGGAGGGATTATATTTCACTAAAAAACGATCTAATATGCATGTCCACATAATAATTATTATAATTATAATATATTAAAAACACACGCTGTATTTTAAAGAACATACATTAAGAAGCAGATTATATTAGATTTATATTTTAAATAAGACAAAAGTTGGATTTTACAGCAGTAAAATTATTGTATCTCTGCAGTTTAAAAATGTAATAAGCTTTGCCCCTGCACAGAGTGGATAGTGAAACAAATGGAATCATCATAAATACATTATTTCATATTTATTACTTCCCCCTCCTCATTGCGTTATTATTGTAGCTCTAGTAATAAATAATAATGTAAGGATTATGGATCAGCACCGTGATGCCCATAGTATATACAGTATTCTGAAGAAGGTCTAAAATGTCACTGTGTGTGCGTGCATGTGTGTGTTTTATTTAGATGGATTTTTAAAAATATTACTCATGATATAACATTGTCCAGACATGCCTGGTAAGGACATGAGGAGGAAACAGCAGGAGCTGTGTGAGGCTACTAAAGGCAGTGCTATAACATTTTTCTGTCATCATTTTATTATAGATTAAGTGCAAGAGTTGTTAGGTGTGGATAATTAGATTATAGTTTATTGCAATAGCAAGTTGTGCCTTCAAAGGAGCTTGCAAAGATTACGATGACCTGGATGACTGAGAACCTTCACAGACAAGTTGTGCCTTGTTCTCACATAGCAAGTGGAGAGTGATATATGAAATGATGGGATGGAAGGAAGAAGAGAAGCAAAGAGTGATTCACAGGCAGAGCCTAATTTATTTCTCACAGTTTTTTGTTGCCTTATGGTTCCAAGCGCTGTCACCAATCTTTGCATTTTGTTATTATCTCATGACACTTGTTTAATCAGCTACCATCTCTCCTATGGACTTTTTAATGTCTACAGTCTCAGATCAACACAGCCCTTCTCTTCCCATATTAGATTCTTGATGAATGTGTGTTGTTGTTATTCAACCTGGTTCAATGTGCCCCTTTTTAACTTTGAGCACCCGTCCCTTTAAACCTCTCTGCACGGCCCTGCCCCGCCACAGTGCTTTTCAGATTTTTAAAATGTAGTTAATGAATTATTCAGTGTGTTTCAAACTAAACTGTTTATAAAACCAACAAAACCCCTAAAAATTAATCTTAACTACGTGTTTTGTCAGTTACTCAAAACATTTTTCTAAATGAGATAATATGTGGTTTGTGGCTCAGCTGCAGGGAGGGCTTTGGCTGGTGGGTTCAGGGTGTGGTGTCAGGGGATGCTGACCCACACGGCTGTTCTGCATCATCTGATCATGTTGGGACTGTGTGCTGCACGGGAAGAAGGTGGCTGGAAAACTGCACAAGCAGAAGAAACCAACGACAAACTGTAAATAAAAGCATCTACGTGCTTGTAACATGCATGCTTTACACCCTAACTGTTTATTAAGCATAACAAGGTTTTAATAAAATAGACATTGATTTCCTTAAACAATTTAGAAGAAAAAATAGCAGTCATCATAAAGCTAACAAAAAAAAAAACACGGAAAAAATGCCTGAATAGCACAAGTGATTAATGCCATCAAGCTAATGCTAAAGAAGCAGCAGACAATGACAGGTCAACATAAAATAACTAAATCTTAAGGAATGAGTAATAACATAATGTATGATTAACTATATTTCACATTTATGAATGAATTACATTTTTCAGGTTTATTATCATTATGATTCAGACATAATGCAGCTGTAAAGATCACATTTAGTAGCAAATTTCTCATCAATAGAACCCAACACTAATTATATTTGATTTGGAGAGAATTAGAGAGATAGAGAATTATAAAAAGGGAATTAAAAAACACAGCATGGTACATTATTACAAATAAGGCACTCCCACATCAAAAGTAAAACTTGGAAGCTTTGTGTCTCTGTCATTATTTCTTCTGCCATACAGCTACACCGCTGGAGCATGGTACACAGAAGTCGCTTTAAAAAAATACATTTAGTATAGCTCTTCAGGCATAGAAAACATAACTTTACCTTACATCGAGGACAAACAACAAATTTACAATTCCACTTGCTGTACTCAACCAGGAGGTGAGACAGGGACGGATAGAAGGACATCCGTGGACTTCCTCCAATGAACCAAAGGTTATCTGGGCAGGTTTGTAGTGTTTTTAGTGATTTTCACAGCAGTCTTTCCAAGGCCGTGGACTCTCCCATTCCCTCAAACACTGCAAGCAGAATTCAAACGGCTGTCCATTTACTGCTGTGCACACTTTACAGAGGACATTCAAATCTGATCCATTCTCTCTTATCACAATGGATCTGCATTCGGGACACTACAGGGAGACCTCCCTTATGGGGATGCTGCTGACATATTATAAATTGTTATATCTATATTTAGCCTAATGGTAAGGAGAAATATTACTTTTTTCCACCGTCGAGATCCTTTGAGATCAAAGTGGATCAACAGCTTCACCAAATGAAGCACTATAAAAACTGCACAGGAAAAATATCCCTAACTTCACCTGTGATCACACGGTAGTTTTCTGTTGCAAAGGGAACAAAGAGAAAGACTTCACTGAGTGAAAAAGGATGAAGATACAAGCTGGTGATGATCCAGTGCACCTGGTCTCAGGACGTGAAGAAAAAGCCTGATCACCTTCTCCACAAAAACAAGGTGAGCTTAATGTTATGATTGATTTTAGCTTTTCAAGTTATGTATGTTACTTTCATAATAGTCACAGATTATATTGCAAACGCAGTGATTGCTGTTATGTGTATGATGACCAAAACTCTCTAAAAAACTGTTATTTCTTGCTGGCTTTCAATGGAAGATTATACCCATCCATTCAATTGAATTTGTTTTGAAGTCTTTTTCTGCTTTGATTGAGCTTGAAAGTCAAAAACACCACCAACAAAAAACTTTTAAAACTGCTTTTTGTTTCCTTTTTTCCTTTGAAGAAATCCTGAGCAGGAGGAACCAAACAGCTAAGAGCATCTTGACCACAGTGGGGGAAAAGGTGTGCACTGAGGATGATTTTGAAATATTAACTTTGTTGTCACTGCTAAGGAGTTTTGGACACAGGAGTGTGTTTAAAATGTGTGCATCTTCAGTGGTGTTCAGGGAACCTGACATAATAGTTTTTGACATGTTTAAATATTTTGTGAGGTTCATCTCTGTCCTCTGTTGTGTGTGTAGGATATCTTATGGCTGAAGTCCGGCTGACTGTCGCTGGGAAGCTATTGGTGAACGACTCTGCATCTCTATCTGAATATGGGCTCAAGCCCTCGTGCGTGGTGCAGATGGTGGTGAAGGTCCACAGAGGCTGACAGAGACCAGCAATATGATACATCCAAAGGACAAAATGCATCATCTTTGCTAACTGGCACTGAACTGTGTCGTCTTTGATCTTTGGTTTTCTTCTACACTTAAACATACAGCTCAATGAAGCATTAAATGTAAGTGACTGTATAACTTACTTGTTATAATAGTCTTACAGAGTAGGCCTTGAGATGGAGAGGATAGATGCAGCTTCAGTAAAAGACATTTTCAGGGAAAGAACATTTTCCAATTCCTCTTTGGAAATTTGAATATTGTGAAAAATGACTTGAAAAAACATGTTTTTAATAAGGCTTTGAGCTAAATGTGGAAAAATGTTGCTACTAATTCCAGCATCATTCAGTTTACAAACGGCGTCCCATTGAATAACTGGAATCCCCCCTCCCCCATTTTCACATAATGTGAAGCCATCCAGTGAGATGGTTCACATTTTTGAAACTCCTGATATTGCATGAAATCCCTTTATGCACACTTTGACTACAAGGGGTAGCCGACAAGCATTAAAAAAGGATAATGTTTTTAAAAATGGGAAGAGCAACCAAATTATAACATAACATTAAAGTGAGCATGTGCTACACACCTCCTGCATGAATCAATAAATTCAGATATATTTAATCAGTGATGCAAAATCTTACAAAACATGCTTTGGTTTTGTCGAGTGGACTCTTGCTGCCTTTAGCAGAGTGCGCTAATTCTGGGACTGGTGGATGCTTACAGCACACAGTATATGAAGAAAACTATAAAGATGTTTACATACAGCCTATAAACATGGAGTGATGGTAATACAACCACAAATTTGTTTCACAGCTGAAATTAATCAGATAAAAAAAACCCATTATTTTTTAATGCTGTGCCACTGGTATTCTATTTGTACTTGTCTAGATTTATACTCCTCTACACCTCTTTAGATGCTGTATTGCTTTAAAACATTGATGTGAAGATACCAGTGCCCATTCTGCTGGTTAAAAAAATAAGAAGGTAATCTTTAAATACACCAAATGTTCAGGTACATCCTGAAGGGTGCAATATTCCACACAGGCAGGAGGGGTCACTGTTTGAAAACAGTTGCAGGTCAGCTAAAGTACATACAATGGCATAACACTGCAAACCAGGGATACTGGTTAAATGACCATAGGGAGATTTTAAATGGAAAAAACTAACAAAAGATCAAAATACATATGTACATATTACTCACAAATCATATCAAGTTTGAACTCTTTTTTTTTTAGGGAACAGAAGTCAAATTAACCATGGGTTCAATCTGGTTACAAAAAGCTTTCTTCACATTAATAAATACATTACTCATACGTCACCTGCATGTGGGTAAATCCTAGAGTCATACAGGAAGCAGCGGAGCCAGCTTCCTAGGCCTATACTGATATGTGTGTGAGCACATGGCTCCTGACAGTTATTTTGTATCCGTAATCATAATGCAACAATCAAAAAGAGAGGTGTTTGGATAAACTGTTATTTATTTTCAGGCTGTTTTTTCAAGATCCAGTGCATTTAACAGTGCATTGAAACATTTGATGCTGTGACGCAAAATTACCTAAACACCAATGAAAGGGTAATCAGAAACTTACAAAGTAGCCAGTAATCCTGGTGATGACTCGTGTGAACTTAAATCTTCTAGAAAAATATATGTGACCCTATGACTTGTCATAGGATGCCAATTTAGCCTGCAGCCTGAAAATAGAGCATAAAATGTAAATCATGGATGGAAGGTTACATCGGACACCAAAAAGCATGTATTCATGCACCGCAGACGAGCTTTTCTACACTTCACCCAGACAAGCTGTATTTAAAACCACTAATGTCAGAACCAGTCATAACGTACTGCATGTAATGTGCCTAACACAGATCATCTCCTGTCTTTTGCCATGTGTGTGAAAGGGCCACAATGTCTAGCGTTCATGACAGAAAATGGCATCACACCAATCTTATATTTACCAAATTACATTCAAGCTATAATTTTTGAGAAGGTTCATGACATGTAGGTAAAATATTTTCCTCTACAAAACTCTAAATGTCCTTTGGCATCTTTGCTTTTTTTAAAAAATTAGCATACATCTTTAAATTAAATCAAAAGTAAGAAATATATGAAACTGATGTTAACGAGGCAGCTAGTGACTAGCTGAATAAAAAAAGTGCTGATGAGTCTTTGCGGTCACATGAGGCTCAGCTGAAGGAGATGGTGAGGAAAAGGTAACGGAAGGAGAGATGATGCAGAAAGGCACAGAGTAGGTTTCCTCCATTGTGTCTTCACTCCTGCAGTTTGAACTGGAAAGAACTGGTGCTCCATTTGGTTGTGTCACAGTCAAGCATGGTGCGCTCTGTGAAGATCACATTCCCTTCTGCATCTATCAGGATAATTGTATTGGTTCTGAATGGATAACAATACAGAGAAGAAAACAATTGTAAATTTAATATCTAATAAGTATGACAGTGGTTATGAAAAGTCACTTTTCAGACACTGTTTGCCGCTGCCCTGCTAAATGATGTTTTGATAGCTTTGGAAAGGACTAACCCTCTGACCTTTTGGCTACAAGAGAGTGTCTGTACCCAATAATCCAGTGTTTCATTGCTGTGGAGGATTGATTACACTGGGGATTTTTTGTGTGTGCCAAGAGTTCACTGTTCTGTGATATTGCTGTCTAGCACAGTAGTGTAGGTGGAGTTTGGGTGCCCCCTCGAATCCAAGAAATATATTATTATTTGAGGTCTGTCAATTCAAAGCTGCTTTTTACCTGTCCATTTGGAGACAGTAAAAACTAATATTCTTAAAATTCTATTCCTAAAATTAAAATCACAATTCAATTTCAAGTTAATAATATACAATCTTTTGATTTGACTAAAGCAGAACAATATTTAAAGAAATTTAAAAGGCCTTCTGGGTTTTGTTTGTTTGTTTGTTTGTTTGTTTTGCTGTATTATGCTTTTAAAAACATCAAAATCCACAGTCAGATTACAACAAAAACAAACAAGAAGCACTCTGAGAGCGCAAATTGTATTCAATTCAATTCAATTTTATTTATATAGCGCCAAATCACAACAAAAGTCGCCTCAAGGTGCTTCATAGATACAGAGAAAACCCCAACAATCATATGACCCCCTATGAGCAAGCACTTTGGCGACAGTGGGAAGGAAAAACTCCCTTTTAACAGGAAGAAACCTCTGACAGAACCAGGCTCAGGGAGGGGCGGGGCCATCTGCTGCGACCGGTTGGGCTGAGAGAAGGAAGACAGGATAAAAGATTGTATTTTATCTCTATTAATATTCATTGCAGATGCAGATATGGAAAGCTGGAGTCTGTGTCGGGATCACCAAGTAGCTGTTCCTGGTCCTTGGTTCTCCGGCTGTTGTACCTGTGTAGTTGGTGCACTGTCCCACAACATCACTCATGCTCAAGATTTACACAGGGCCAGATACCTACATTCAAGCTACCTTCTCGTAACAGCACAGTGATACAGAATTTTAGGATTTGTTTTAATAATGCACAAAAGTATTACAACTTAACTCTTAAAAATGTTAATCAAGAAACTGGGTTTTATGACGTGCAGCATGTCATAGCACGTAAAGCACGTGCAGTGCTTTAATTTGCTTCTCTTGCTATCTATGCATTTTTTCTGATACCTTCACAGGTGTTGAATAAACAAATGTTTGACCCTCACACAGAGCGGCTGTGCACGTCAAATAATGAGAAGTGCCACAACTTTCAATGTGTTAATGCATCAACTTCACTTGCAGCACAGGTGGTGGACTTTAAAGAAGGGTAACAAGATTGAATTGTGCAACAATGCTGATGAAGTGAAGAAGCTTCTCGGATGAGAGGTGAAACGTCTTCAAGCAACTTAAAGAAGTCCAGACGCTTTTCTTTACAAGCTCCTTTGACTACGATGACCTGAATGACTGAGAACCTTCACAGACAACAATGCTGATTCTGTAGTTTATTGTATGACACCGTTATGTTTCCTTTACATGAACTGTGGGCAGTAGTAGCACTGATGTTGGTCGCTATGGTATTTGTAACTGTGGGTGTTCCTGTAGGGCTACGCGTGAGAATTCACAAATGTGCTGTTGCAACTTCCTCAAAAGCTGCAGTTGCTGCAGCCTCTGAGAAATGCTCACAGATTGATAGGTATGTTATGGAGCCTCGCAAGGCACATTGAAGAAAAAAAATTTGAACATGTATTTTGCGAGATGAAGATAGTGCTCAGTGGAAGGGGAAACACTCGTGGCTAGGTGTACTTTGATCTGGTGGTCTTTGTTGCATTCATTAACAACCAGCTGCAGTACTCTGTACAGCTTTACAGATACTGATGGAAGCATGATAAATGCAAAGAAAAAACTCTCAAGATCTTGCAAAACATTTGTGGGATCTTGCAAAAGTAAGTTTTGACAGAATTTGTTCTGTTTAGTGTGGTGCACAATAGCAATTTTCTAAGATCACACTTTAGCAATAAATTGACTTTGTGAAGTCCTTTATCATTCTTATTGTCATGGGCATATCCTATTATCTTTTTTCTATACATTAGATTTTATTTGTTGTCCCGTATACCAATTTGTCATTCTTTGTGAAATGCAGATGCATAAAACAGTTCTATGCAAAACATGCATGCTACTTTCATGCTGCACATTCTACAACAAACACTTATTTTGTGTGCATTTGTCTCTTTCAAACAGGTGCCGGTCCTCACCTCTGCAGTGCTGCCGTCTCCTGTAGCGCTGCATGGTTCTAAGCTAAGTTTCCTTTCCTTTTTCTGTTCTCTTAGATTTGTCCTCAGGTTGGAAGTGTCTGTGTTGTGCAGCTGGTCTGGTCTGTCTCTAGACAGTTCAGGCTGCACCCACTAGTTAAATGGTGGAGGCTCACAGCGACATACTCAACACACAAGTTTCTGAACTCTGCATGAGGGTTTCTCCGACGAAGTGAGGGCCGTGAGGCACAGCTCCCCGTCCCCCGGTGACCCTGCTAGGTCCACCTTCTTAGGGAAACCCTCTGCAGAGGAGCTGACAGAGCCAGGAACTTGTGAGTTGTGTGTGTCCACTCAGGCATCATTCATGCTTGTTCTGTAGGCAGTTCCTGTCAGAAGGAGGAGGCGCAGCAGGAGCATCGGGGGGCGGAAGACGGTGCCTCAGTGCCTCTCTCCTTCTGACATTGTTAAAGAAAACACAACAAATTTATAATTATTTATAACATAAACGAGGGAGCGCTGTTTACAGATACTGAGAAGTATAAAATCTGAATCCTTTCTCTCGTTTGCTCTGAGGCGCGGGGGGGAAATATCGACAAGTCGATCAACATCATCTACAGATACATTCGACATCTCGAAAAATGTAAATTGCCACTTGATTCGTCCATTTGGTTGAAAAACCCGACCGTGAACAAGGAGCGAATATCACACCGGAAACTAAGCGCTATGCGCCGGAAGTAGCATATGCTAAGGCGCACACAGGTCTAAGTTATAGGTCTAAGTTCCCCATAATGCACTGGGTGTTTCTTCTTCACTCAACATGTGTTAGTAGACCTCTCTGCATTCAGCCCGTCTGCCCCTCATCTATCGATGGATGTTTGTTAGAGGCTTTGGTTCCCACTGTCGCTCACAGACGGTCACCTAATGTTTCCCTGTGTAACTGCAGGGTCTTTGCCTTATAACATAGAAGTAGCTTGAGGTAACTGTTGTTATGATTTGATGCTGTGTGTGTGTAATAAAGCTCCCTTACTGACAGTGGGTCACCACAGCTTGTAGCTCCATGTATTTGATGTGGCACGTTTGCCCTCGCTGACACAACCCTAAAGGGATTTGTGTGTATGAATAAAGTTTATTGTTCATACAGTTCATTGCCGTATGTCTATGAAAGGCTGAATGAGGGTTGTAGCTCCCTCAGCAGCTGTGGAGCGATGGCTCGTGGTCACCTGATTCAGCCCTGGAGATGTGGTTGGTTAGACACGCTGCTTTAGTTGGACACTACAAACCACACTCACCTGTTTACACAAACACATACACACCTTTTGTGTTACAACCACCTTGTTACACTCAAACACCAGATGATGCATCTGAGCCAACTAAGGATTCACTGAGACTGAAGAAGCTCGAGATCATAAGAATTTGAGGCTCAGCTGATACAGTATCATAGGACAATCCAACCATTGTATGTCAAGAGACTATAGGCAGTAAAAGCTCCATCTGGAGGAGGAACGACGTGGTTCAGAGCGTTGCCTCCTGCAGCTGGTGACATGTTCAGATTTCAGCTCTGTCGGTTAGAAAGTCTGTTTTTGTTTTTCATCTGTGTGTTGCTCTTTCATCCTTTTGTTCTTCCTCTTTCTTGCATCAAGCTGGCTGACTTCACCACTGATGAGGTAACCATGAGCAGTAAGCCTCGTGTCGCTCACAGTTACATTTAACATAGTGCGATAAACACACTCAGTCTTTATAAGGTACATCCTCTAAAGGTTCACATAACAGACAAACAGGATAATAAAAATAATCTGGTTCTCTGCAGCGTCCTCAGATGAACAACACACAACATTATTAGACGTCTCAGTATTTGTTACACTGAACACAAATATAAACACAACACTTTTGTTTCCATGAGCTGAACCGGATCCTGACTGGTTTTGCAACATGTATCATTGTGCTACACATGTACGGCATATTTCAGAGTGGCCTTTTATTGTGGGCAGTCTCAGACACACCTGTGCAATATTCATGCTGTCTAATCAGCACCTTGACATGCCACACCTCACAGGTGTGGCATGTTAGACTACTTTTAATTAACTGCTTCAGCCCACTTACAATGAAAATGTAACAAAAAATCTTGTTCCTGACCTGTGCAGTATGTTAACACTATTGGAAGTAAAAATAACTCTAATTTTGAAAACACAACTTTCTTTCTTTCTTTTTTTTTTAATAAAGCTCTGACTTGTATTATGAGTCTGTGGTCTGGGAGAGAGTCTGTAACTCTGTCTGCAAAATACAGGATATAATGACCAATGTTGGGCAATTAATTATATAGTTACTTCTTCAAAAAAGTAACCGAGTTATGCAAACAAAGTTTTTTGCAGCTGTTTACCTAAAAATGTAGCCAAGGCGTTTTTTAATTAAACATTTCAAACTATTTACAGAACAATCAGCTGTTCTGCATCAAATCTGATGCCACACAAATTATTTGTGCCACTCCAAAAAATAATTTGTGTCCACTATGAGATGAAGGAGAACAACAGCCTGATACCTGCAGGACAACAGCAGATGTATCACTGCTGTAACACCTGTAACATTCAGCAGTCGCCTCATTGTTCTGACACACACAACAAAACTGCTGACTACACTACACACTCACTACATAAGATTTGCGCTAAACGTCGCAAATCTCTCACATCTCCAAGCACCGCCGTCACTCCTAAAACTTCCTCCCGTTTCTAACCCTTGCCATATAATTTTTGATTGGTCCACATGGTACATTTTTCCACCAATAGGAAAGGGTGGTGGGGTGTTGTTTTTGCTCACAGGCTTTCGAGCGTTTTCCTTATAAAACGGCGTTTTCACCGTTTCTTCCCGCAGTAAATATAAACAACGACAGTATTCAGGAAGAAAACCAAACATTGCAGATATTTTTATCATAACTCTTGTTGTACGCGGCCGATCAACACAATTTAAAAACTGGTATAAAGTCCACACTTTTCCCGTCAGTTGTTCCGTCGGTCCTGCTCACATCTCCAATGGTTGTACACGTTGTCATTAACGTGGCTTCACTCCACATCAGCCGCTTTGCTAAAACACCGGTGTCGGCGCATAAGGACGCGTCAGAGCCTGACAGCGACGTTGATTAGCTGCGTATATACGAATGTGAATCGCGTGATTGGCTGGACTACGGGATAAGGTGGCCTCGTTCTAATCCTATACGGGAGCAGCCAGTCACTGACTAACACTGCAAAACAGGATTGTTAAAGTTTTCATTTTAATTTCAATTCAGGTGAATTTTTTTTTTTTTTTTGTGCGCGCAACGCAGATTTTCTGTGCAGAGACCGTGCCAGCAGTGCGCAATTGTGTACGCGCGCAGCTTAGAGGGAACATTGCTTGCGAGTGTCGGGTCTTTTGTGTTTGTAGAAAATGTTTCATATCTCTGAGTTCAGCTCATGGAAAACAGGAGCAAAAGCAAAAGTGTTGCGTTTATATTTTTGTTCAGTGTAAATGATAAAACATCAGGTTTGACCCAGAATACAGTTTGGTCCACATGGTGGCGCTGTGAAAAGTGCGCGCTGTACTGGTGGCACCAGTGTCCCCAGCCCACAGACCAGTGCTGCCACTAATCGAGTTTCATTAGCAGCATCTAAATGCTGTTTAAAGGTGGACTTCATCTGTCACACAGGAGCAGTTTGGCTTCGCTTTGCTTAAATAATGACCTGGTGTATTTCTGTATACACACCTGCTAAGGATCAGGTGACTTTTATAATAAAAGGTTAATACGTGAAACCTTAAAAATAAAAAGAGCTGTTTTTAGCAGTATTTAGGCTGCAGTCTGTGTATTATGTCCATGATATTCTACATTACAGTAAAAACAGTAATTATATAAAGAACAGATGGATCAGGATCCTGTCTGTGTTTTTACTATGATCTCAGCTGATAATGAGGCTTGAAAGAGACATGTTTGAACTTTTGCATTGATCAGACAAATAAGTCTGCATGTTTGCATGAGCTTTACCTTTAACTGTAAAACATGAAGCCTTTATTATTAAAAAAAACAAAACCCTTTTGGTGTCATACGGGTAAGAAAGCAGCAAAGCGTTTTTCTCTCTAACAGACCTTTCATCTGTTTTCTCTGCCGTTGCTCTGATGGGACCTGCAGGGTGTTTTTGGTGACGTGGAGGTTTGCACAGTTGCTGCCTGTGGTGTGTGTAGAAATGTTCATGTTCTAGTCCCACTGTGAAGCACATAGACGTGTCCTGACTTCCTGTCTGTCCCACACTCTGTTGTCTCTGTTTGTTGCTGCCAACAGTACAAGTCATCTTTGCAGATTTTACTGAATTAACAAAAACATTTTTACTGAAAGACTTATTCAGTAAACACGTTTGTTACACTGAGACTGAAAAAGAGATCCCTGTTTACGCTCATAGAAAACGAGCCTCTGTTTTACTTTATTGAAATCATTTCTAATCACAGACAGGATCAGCAGCGTGCAGCTGCAGTGAGGTGTTAGTAGAGGAGCTGTGTTTGTGAGCTGTAGTCTGGATCAGGTCTCTGTGGGAGACTCGGGTTACAGTACTTCTGAATATCACACAGCACATTTCTTCAGAATCGGTTGCTGTTTGCTAACATTTGACCTTTGCCCTTTTAGGCTGCCCTTCTGGCGCCCGTCGATGAGGACTTGGGATCTGACAAGAAGCAAACTGGGGGAAGCAGCAGAGTACCAGACTTCCCTCCTCCAGCAGGCCGGGAGATCTTGTTGCGCACCTGTGTGCCGCGACCAGCAGCGTACTCCAAGGCGCTGCCTCAGCGGCTCTTCTGTGTCCTGATGAGGGAGGAGTTTAGGTTGGCCGGAGCCTTTTCCACAGACACGTCCTTCTTTTAAGTCCTGTGAACAATTCACACCTGGGATAAAGATAAGTGAAGGACACAGGATGGAGACTTTCACATAAAACAATAAAGCTGAATTGAACTAAAGTGAATAATTTGAAAATGACTCAGTGTTTTATCAGCGACACGTTACCGCAGCCTTTTAAGATCACTGAACCTGTTACTTCAAAAAACAACATGTAATGTTGAAGGGGACAAAGAGTTAGTTCATGTTTGACACTGATGTTAATCAAAACTTCCAAGATCCAGGTTGAATAAAACAGCATTAGGTGTGTGATTTCACTCTGCTCCACACACCTGCGTGCTCCAATCAGAGACACCAGAGGAACAGGTGATGAATGTGATGGGGAAGCATACGCAGGTGTGACATACAGAGCCGTGGGAATTACAGGACATTATTACTGTTGATATATTCTCAGCGATCAGCTGTTAGTGAAGAGCATGAAAACCTTACTGCACGTCGGTCAGCTCAACTTAGCTCGCTGGATAATTTACTTGTCAGCTTGAAAACATTTAACTTTAACAAAATGTTCACCAACACAGGTCAGTGTAGGTCACTGAGTCATCCTGCACACTAGCCCTGCCCCGCCCACCTGTGTTTATACACCTCTGCAGCCCCTCCTCCTTCAGCCGGGACATTTGTTCTAGCCTTCATTCATAAACTCGGCTTTCTAACATGCAGCTAAAGTTCAGTCTGCATGCTCGACCCACATACTCCTGGTAGCTGACGTGAAATACTGCTGTGCGTAAGGGTCGGGCGGGTGACCACGTCACCTGGTCATGGGGTAAATGCTGCGGCCGGGTTCAACTCTGACCTGAGGCCCTTTATTTCTCCCTCCCTGCTTTGCTGTCTGGTCTTCATTGTGCTATTAAATACAGACAAAAAAGTTTGTTCTCCTCCTTCCATCACCACCTTTGTTGCATGTAGAAAAGTGTCATATAGAACCAGTCGTTACTTTAATGGTCTGAACTAAACGGTCGGGTGGTGCCAACAGCGACTAAGAATTTTCTGGGCCAACAGGATTTGTGTTTCAGTCCCTGATAAACTGACCCATCCTCTAAAAAACAAAACCCAAAAACTATATTTACAAGATAAATGATCAGAAATAGTAACGACAACAAAAGCACAGGAATCATAGATCCAACGGGACAGGCTCGTTACAATGAAGGAAAACACTGAGCGACTGTTGAGGCCCTTATTAGTCCTACAAAACATAACAGAAATGTTACAATAAAACACAGAGGCCTTTATTGTCACGTCCATCGTACTGTGACTCCTCAGCACATTCATCTCCAATCAGCAGCTTCCTTCACTGACCCAATCACAGGTCTCAGGCCAGCTGTTGTACTCAGGTTTGGATTATTTGCTGAGGTTTTAGATCTCTGGACCAAAGCCTTTAAAAGGAAACAGTTTCTCAGAGGTTACATCAGTAAATATGATCTCACTGTTACAGTGATCATTCACATCTCTGATTAACCTCTGAAGAGACACATTTGGTCCTTAGCGACGCCTCTGTCACAGGCGTCTGTCAGAACAACAGCGTGTGTTTGACACAGTCCATCATGAAGAGAAGCAGTTTTTCTTCTGAATTAGTGAAATAACTGGTCTGTAAATTACAGTAACACGAGTGTCATTGTTAAAACACAGTTTATGAAACACTTAATTTGTTGTTAACTTATTGACAACGTAAACATTTGCTGGTTGCCACTGTAACTGATGACTGTGTGGTCACATGACTGAAAAGTAAACAAATATCACAAAATAAAGAAATGCCTCCAACTTGTGTTACGAGTAGTTAGTGTGCAGAAACACGGCTGCAGGGTCAGCCCTCCCTCCACAGTCGCTCATCAGGCTGGTCGCAGCGCGTTTGCCTGTCTACTGATGTCTGCATGAGCAGAAACACCAATTTGAGTGATGTTATGTAATTCAGGATTCAATCAATGTGTCAGTGTTTGTTACTTTGTTACATTAATTTTTTAACCACGTTATTTTGTTGTGGGATGAACTTCTGCAAACAACAACATATGGCAACAAAAAACAAAACTTGCAGTTGGAATCGATGGAGCTGTGAGATGATGGGATGTCGACTGGTTCACTAACCATTAACATTTGGGATATTAGGATAACAGTAGCGTGTAAACATAAGCAGTGCAAACACTTCCTATAACGACACATTGACAGTCTAGTTTGGGGAAAGCTGAGGAATTAGGGTGAAGAGACGGTGGATGTTTAACCCTCCCTTGGTTTGACAGCTCGCTCAGCCAGCGAGTTATGAATGATGTTCTTGATAGACTCCGCCCCCGCGCCTTCTAGGAAAGTGTGGTGATCTCCCTTGATGACGTGGACCGACACCTCGCCATCACAGACCTGAAGAAAGACGCAGTACACAGTTTGAACATTGGAAGGCTCAGACAGAGTTTATAGAAACACACACAAGCGCACACACGCACAGTGAAGATAAGTACTACAGACTGATGTAAATGTGCATCGGTACCTCGCTGAGCTTATAGTCAGCTCCCAGGTTTTGCTCATATTCGCTGCTGGTTTCGGCGCGCAGCAGCTTCACGCTGCCGTGGTATTTTGCAGTAGGTACATATGCATCAGCAGCCTTTAGCTTGTAGTAGAAGGCGGAGGCTGCAAAGTGCAGTGAGTCTCGGTCGATGTCCTTGTGAGCGGAGGTGATTAGGTCCACGGCCACACTGACGCGTGCATTCAGGTCTGACAGCGGGAGCAGAGTCTCCAAAAGCTGTAGGATGTAACCATGGAGACGACTGTAAGTTCATAGCAAACGTTACCGCGTGCTCGCGGAGATATTGTTGTTTTCAGAAAAGTAAGTGACACATAATTAATGAACATCACAGATCTTATGTATATGAAAATGCAAAATGAAGATGTTTTGATATTCAGGAGTTACAAATGTCAGCTTTCAGTGAGAAACTGTACGAAGGTTTGATTTAACCGCATGTTTTACTTTAGTCTCCATAACAGCTCCAAACATCACATCATTGTTGAGTCAAACCTGCACCACACACAGACTGTGCTGGAACAGCAGCTCCAGACTGTGTTACAGTCACCATCTTTACCTTACAGGCGCCGTGAGGCAAAAGCTCAGGTTGTGTGGCCTTTAACGCTGATGCCACATAAAGGAATACTTGTGTGTGAACCTGTGGGTCAGAGACAGTATACCTTGTTGTATTCAATGCCAGTGAACTGCTGGATGAAGGCACACAAGGCTTCAGTCTCAGCCTCAGACTCGTTGCCGGGTGTTAGCTTGGCTCTGTAGCTCTGCAAATCAAAAACACAGTTAAACCTGTTCACATGCAGATCATGTGACCAGAGCTCATCCTTCAAAACCAACATCACACACGCTATACAGCATATACATGAAATAAAGATGCGCGAGTGTTTCTCTGACCTGTGTGTACGCTGCCACATATGAATGTGAGCCATCAAAGAGAAACAGGAACTCCACAGGCTGATTCTGGGTCTGCAGCTGAGAGCACATTTCAAATGCTACACAGGCACCAGAAGAATATCCAGCGACTCTGTACGGGCCGTCCGGCTGCACCTGCCTGACGCAGCTCACGTAGTAGGCAGCCAGGGACTCAATGCTATCCAGAGGAGCAGCTGCAAAGGAAACACATGAGGGGAGTTAGTTTGGCTGCACAGTGACATAAACAGCTGATGCACAACATGTGAGTGACAAAGGTCTGAGAACAGAACCACAAACTTTTAAACTGTGAAACAAAGAAAACATGAAATCACATCAGGTCTTTGGTTTTCCTCAGGCCATTATGGAGGGAGCTGTATATGTACAAGTGTTTGTAGTTTCACCTTTGAACAGTCAGACTTTCAGCTTTAACACATTTTGCTGTTTAACAGTTACACACGTTTTGATACACATGATTGTGACACCTGGTGAGGACGCACACTCATCATTTGATGACAAGTAAGGACACGTAGTTTCCACGATGGTTCAAAGTGTTGATTTTGTGTTTTAAAGTTTTTCTCTGTGACTGTAAAGTCATTTTAATATGAGCCCCATTATGCTGACAAACCCACGCAGACGATGCACACAGCTCAGCAACACCAACAAGCCTGAAACTCAAATGACATGAAAAGTTATCCATGAGGCGCCAAAACACAACAACAGCTGCAGCAAAGGCTCTTTGTACTGTAAGATGAAGATCCTACAAAAGTAGAAGCCTCACAAACCACATGTAGACTGGTTGTGCAAACTCCCACAGACCCTGCAGTCGAGAGGATAACAAGCTGCTCCAGTGATCATGACCAGGACACAAACTGCTTCCTCCTGAATCAGAGGCCTGACTGACAGACACACCCTGGCATAGAGGAGGCTGAGGAGTGTGACAGTTGGAGCACACGCTCAGGTCTAGGTCTTTAAACAGGGGAACCACCACCCCAGTGTGCCAGTCCAGAGGCAGCATCCCAGAGCTTCACGCAGCGCCGTGTCAGCCAGGACGGCCCTGCAACACCCAGATCCTTCTCATCAGCCTCAGGTCTGTCCTAAATCCTAGCAGGAGCTACCACGACGCGTACCACAAAATGCATCGCACTGGTTCTTCCCAGTAGTTGGAACTGGTTGTCTGCTTGCCAATGAATCCTGCTTATTGGTTCCACTTGTGCTACAATCAGGACGAATTGTAGTGGGTTAGGGTTAGCTGGATATGTGCTGGATATGTGGTGGAGGGTAACTGCAGGAGAAGAAGCTAGTGGGGGAGTAGAGCAGGGGAGGATGTGGGTCCCCGGGGCCTGCTGGAGGGCAAGGGCCATGCCCGATGTGAGTAGCAGCAGGGCCAGTGCGCCCAGGAGCACATCTTTTTCGACCGTAAGGGAGACAGGAGGCCGACTCACTGCCTCGGCTAAATGGAGAGGGAATTTCAGAAGGGCCAGGGCACAAGCATGGACCTTTTTCAGCTGTAAGGGAGACAAGAGCAAGGTGTGACGTAGGTCCCCGGGGCCTGCTGGAGGTCCAGGTCCACGCTCGATTTGAGTAGCAGCAATGGCCAGTGCACCAGGAGCACATCTTTTTCGACTATAAAGGAGACAGGAGGCCGAACAGGTCTCTGACCCTTCAGCATAGACAGGTGGCTGAATGGGCCCCTTGGGCCCTCCAGCCGAGACAGACAGCTCAAACGGGTTCCTCTGACCCTTCAGCGGAGACAGACACCGAACCAGCATGTGTGGAGACCTCTGGCAGTGTGGACACTGGCTGGAGCTTAGTGGCACATTGGCTTGGCTCAGGCAGTGGTATGCAGTCCTCAGAGGGCTGAAAGTGTTCTCCAACACATCCAGCAGAGGACAGAGGACTCTACTAAAAAATCCGACTCTACTAACCTATCAGAGGCTGCTTAAGATCAGAATGCAATCATCTGCAGTTTTCTTCTTAATTAACAATAAACTTAGTGTATATGTACTCCTAAATTTGATGAAAGTGATAAATAATAGACAGCTCTCTCTCTCTCTATATTCTGACATTTAACTAATTCAAAAGATATTTCAATATTTATTTATCTAAAACAAAACAAGTTAGAATAGCCTTTATTGTCATTGTACAGAGTACAACGAAATTGGAGTGCCACTCCCTTGGTGCAAGTTTCAATAATAAATATAAATGTAAAATATAAAAAGTACAAAAAAACAATCGTAAGTACTCAAACAATAGTTTGTACAATATATACAGGATAGCAGCATTAATATAATGACAGTATGAATAGCAGCATAATATAATGACAGTGACGGTATGGAATAGGTTCAATTGTTTTTGTTCTTATTTACTACGGTGATAGCTCTGGGAAAGAAGCTATCCCTGAATCTGTTTGTCCTGGTTTTATGTGACCTGTACCGTCGGCCTGACGGTAATAGTTCAAACAGTTGGTTGCTGGGGTGAGAGTAGTCCTTGATGATATTGCCAGCTCTGCTGAGGTACCGAGAGTTTGCAGTGACCTCCATGCTGGGCAGAGAGCAGCCAGTGATCTTCTAGTTGCAAGTTCACTCTAAATTGATGTTTAACAGAAAAAAAAAATGTTTTTATGTTTTTTCCCTAAAGTGTATGTAAATATCTGGTTTCAGCTGTGAATATACTGCTGTGTATTGAAATTCCTCTTGTTTTGCATAGAAATATACTGAACAACATACAAAGCATAATATATAAAATAAAATCTACCTGAGTTTTTTCTTTGAAAGAAGCCACTTATGTCAATTGTTGTGTTCATCAGTACATAACTGAAACCGATTACAGTGCTTTGTTTAGCCGTGGAGGGAAACAACTGAAAATATGAAATAAACACACATGTAAGCTAAGACTCTCTAAAAAAACATCATTGTTGTTGTTCGGATTTTCATTTCCCCATTTGTTGATTCACTCCAAGAGCAAGTAACGTAATATGGGTCAAGTGATCAGTTTGATATCAATCTTTTGTGATACACCGTCATATTTACATTATTTGTACAGTATGAATGATTTGCTTTGGTACCTGGTCAAACTTAAGCTCTCCTCTGTCTGCCTGTCTACGCTTCTCCTGCAGCAGTTTCTCCCCCCTCGCTCACATGCGTAAGTGCTATGCTCAGTCACCCAGTGCCTGAGCTCAGATCATACCAAAATTAGGGTGAATTTACGACTGTGCGCTATGTGCTTCGAATATTGTGTGTAGTTTTTTGTTTTATACAGTTGGCAGTCAGGCATCAGTAACAAAATCACCAGGCTCACAGTAGACAGATTCACAAGAAATTCATTTGGGCTTAGAAGGAATAAAACAAACAGAATCCTTAATTAAGCTTGCGTTAGATTGCAAAATGGTCCCAGATGAAACAGTCTTAACAACACGAAATGCACAGTTCTTTTGTAAAGGTTCTTTTTATTTGGAAGGAAAAATAAGCACAGACAGAGTCCCCAGAAGTGTCCAAAAAGTGATTTATTAAACACACACAGTTATACAGTGTGGGAAGCCGGTCTTCGATCTTCTCTGCTCGTTACAGAAAGCTTTATAGCCTAATATGACGTCAGAACATTTCCTAGAACTCAGCTTCTCAGAAACCTAACACTTTCTCAGGCTTTATGTTCCCAGATATGGATGAGGGAAAACATCTGGTCTAAACAATTGTGTGTCCGAGTGTGCAGTTTGTGAGATTGTCTGTCCAGGCCAACAAAAGGTCGCTGTCCTCATCTGACTTTACTTTGGGCCGCCTGGAGCCACAGAGATGCTGGTGGTTTTTGCATAATAGAATATTACAGAGGAATGTGTCTTATTCTGCGTGCTCTGGAATACAAGATTAAGCAGATTTACTAAATGATAAATGATACATGATAATGGTGATGATCAACTGATACTAAGTGATGCAGACTAATGAAATAATAATGAAATAATGGCAGTGAAATTACATGTTTTTCTTGACAACTCCTCCTCTTTGGCTCGCTTGCGAGCCCAACTTACACCAGGATTTGTCTCACTCCTCCGTCCAGCCTACAATCTCCCTCAAAGGCATCATGGACTCCAGCGCAGCTGAACCTGCTGAGCCTGAGCTCAGGGCTCTCTCCAGCATCTTTACTAAAAGCCGCCGGACCAGAGGGATGAGACAACATCCAATCATCAATATGACAAGAAAAACAACAAAAGAAAACATGGCAGACATAACAACACTCTTCCATTGCCCAAAGACAGACGTGAACCAGTCTCCCGGTCCAGTGTTCACACCTGATTGCTCATGCATGGTTTTAGATAACATTTTCAGACTCTCAAGCGCCCTAGTAACCGTACCGTCTGGTGCAGTATTGTTGGGTATGAACGTGCAACACATGTCCCCAAACATGGCACAGACACCACCTTTCTCAGCCAACAACATGTCCAGGGCCATTCGATTCTGGATTCCCATTAACGACGTCGGGCCTAATTGTTCCGCAAGGCCTTCTACCGCGTCCCTAGGGAGATTAGAGAGTCTCAACACATTATAATGGACATAGTTAATGCGATCGACATTTTTATTCGGAGTTATCCATAGAAACACACTTTCAAAGCCGGCCGCTATCTGATTAACTAACTTATACTCATCTGGAACTCCCCTGGGAACTCCTATTGAGTCAATCCAGGTTGGCGAGTCCCATCTTGGGTCATATTTGTGCATACTGTTGCGAAATCGATCAACTTCAGACCAGACAAAAAACAACGGAGGCTCCGGAAAAGTGCAATCAAACGATGAGTTTTATTATCACAGGAGAACAACCAACCGTCAGCATACAGAATGGGTTGCTCTGACAAAAATACACTGGGTTCTGGTTTTATAGGATAACATATCACACCTACGTCAATACAGTTCAAAAATACAGGGTGACAGATGGACAAAAGTTCAATTCGTGCAAACAAGGGTACATCACATATACTTTTAATAACTATAAACTGACATATAACTTCTCCTTTCTTCATTACTTGCCTTTTAAGGTAATAAGATGTCATCCACAGATGTCATCCAGGATGCCAGCGGGTTTTCAATACCTGGGCCCTGTGCTTCGTACGTCGCTTACTACATCCAAGATCAAATGAAACATCCAAGACCAAATCATCGCGCTAACTCTGAGCTCGCTATTCCGGTTCCCCGAACACACCTGTTGTTGACGATTAGTATAGCTGGATGAAGTAATGTGAGATCACTGGGTGGCCCAACAGGGGCTACGCATCGATAGTAGAAACATTGATCGGCAACCCTTTGATTGGTCGGCGAAAATGTCGAAGGAGCGCGCTCGGTATTTTTCGGCAGCAGAGCAAGAACTCTTGAGTGAGGGATTTCAGGAGTTTCAGAGTTTAATTAAAACGCAAGGGAACACTGCAAAGGCTGCAAAAGCAAGGAGAGAGGGCTGGCAGAAAGTTGCTGACAAATCAAACTCGTAAGTAATTCAATAATAACAATAATAATGGAGTGGATTTATATAGCGCTTTTCAAGGCACCCAAAGCGCTTTACAATGCCACTATTCAGTCACTCTCACATTCACACACTGGTGGAGGCAGCTACGGTTGTAGCCACAGCTGCCCTGGGGCAGACTGACAGAAGCCAGGCTGCCATATTGCGCCATCGGCCCCTCTGGCCAACACCAGTAGGCGGTAGGGTAGATTTATCATATCACACCATATTATCCAATATTATATTACATTATATTATATTATAATATGTTATATTATATCCCCTTTCACATTAGAGCCACAACAGGACCCACTAGAACATGGGAACAAGTAAAAGTGAAATATAAGAATATTCTACAGAATGGTAATATTTATCACTTATATTGCTTGTCGTCTCTTGGAAAGAGACCCTGGAATACTCTGTTTGTTTGTTCATAACAGCAACCAAGAAAAGGGCAGAGCAAAAAAAAAGACAGGTGGTGGTCCTGCACCCCCTCGTCAACAAGTTGGTTAAGTGAATAATACCCTCACGGGAAAATCGATATCTCTCTATGAGCACACTGTCGCGCTGAGCTAAAGGATCCTGTCTGTCCCGCAATATACGCTGAATTCTGAGGACTCTCCTTATCAATCTTGCACCTTCCGCAATGGGTTGCTCGCGTAAACGGACAGGATATGACTGCGACAGACTTCCCAAATCCACCTTCGCTTTTATAGCCGTGGTCTCTCATCTTGATTACACGAAGTAATTTACAATTACTACTCTGAAATATGAATTACATCTGTAATAATCACATACATGTAATAGAATGTTAATAGTACATTTCCCTTTTTTAGGGAATGACCTGTATGTATCTGTGTGAAATCAATAAAAGGATCAGGTGCTGCATTATCTTTAGTTACATTGATGTTATTTATTTATGGTGAAACAGTGGTGGAATATCGCTGTTGCTTTCGTATGAATGACGCGGACATACCTGCGTGGCCGCGATCTAATCCTGTTTACATAAAGTAAACCTGCTCCCCAGCAGGTTTACGCTTACGGCTCTGTTGCTATGACAGCAAGTCCCGGATGGGCTTCGGGGAACCGAACGATCCAGGATCACGCGAAATCGTCAACAATCTCATCCAGCTAACTCACTTAGCGCGGTACGAAGAACAGGCCCCTGAGTGCTCATGCATGGTTTTAGACAAAGTTTTCAGGCCCTGCAGAGCTCGGGTTACTGAGCCACCTGGGGCAGTATTATTGGGGATATACGTGCAGCACATATCTCCAAACATCGAGCACACACCTCCCCTCTCTGCCAATAACATGTCAAGCGCCATCCTATTTTGAACTCCCATCAGAGAACTTGGACCCAATTGTTCTGCGAACCCCATCATGGCGTCCCTGGTTAGGTTAGAAAGTCTCAGCAGATTGTAATGAACATAGTTAATGCGGTCAACATTCTTATTAGGTGTTACCCAAAGGAATATACTCTCAAATCCTGCAGCTATCGGATTCACCAGCTTATATTCGTCTGGAACTCCCCTAGGCGAGTTCAGGCGAGGATCATAAGCATGTGTACCTTGGGTCCCTCTTTTGACCAAAACATGTCTCAGACGTCTGGCGGCTAGAGTACGTGTGTTGCGTTGTGGAATAGCCTTTACCTGATTCCCAATCAGCATGAGTGGAGCTCCTAATCGCACCATCGCACATGTCCCTACGCTTCCTATAGGAACATGAACCAACAGAGTATTTTCCCCACAATAATAATAGAGCCCACTTCCTGCCCAGGTTCCAATTACCGTGCTAGGGCCGCTTACATTGTTGGTGGTTCGTCCCTGAAGTGTGACGGCACACCAAGTTGGATCGATCTCTCCCACCTTGTACTTTTCATTATCAGTAGAGAACTTAAAACATGCATAGTTATCTTGTTTTGGCATAAATGGTCCCACTGTTGTCTGACACTTTCCATCTACTACTGGCTCCTGTACATTTAATGACGTCACACAAATCTAACATGAATGAGCTGGTAGACCCTTTAACATAGTTCAACTCTATGCCATTATTTCTGCTGAGACATTCATCACCTTTACCTGACCCCTCGCGCTTTTGTCTTTCTAGCGATCCTGTTTTAGGACCTACAGTCTCAGGAACTGCTGGGCTGGACTGGCCTCCGTGTTCAGACAAGGGGTCCGGAGTGCCTTGCAAAATACAGACAAAAGACAACAGAGCCATGGTTACTATTATCGCATATAATACACATGTAGTTGTAAGGAACATTTTAATACGTTTCTTCCCATTACGTGTCTCTGATTCAGTTGTTTGCATCATGTTATATAAACTTTGTATTCTAGACTTATTATATAGATTTTAGATTCTGGACTGAAACTCCCCTCTTTGTGGAGCCTTTAACTTATCACTGCCCCTTTCTGATGGCGTGACGACCTTCTCCGCTGCTGCTCTTCTTTCTTCAGCCTTCCAGGTGGACTACTGAATGGCCTGTTGCACAGGTGAGAGGGTTTATTCTGCCTCTGTTTGTTGACACCTGTGTTGGTTGAAGCCTCTTCCTCAACCAAGCTCTCATGTGCTGGTGCACACTGCGACCAGTGATACCAGGTGTCGCCCTTCCCTTTCAGTTGGACTGCTGTAGTTGTCCTGGCAACGACCTCGTATGGACCAGTCCAGCGTGGCTCCTTCCACTTGCGTTTGAGCACCTTCAGCCACACCACCTTTGCCTCCGGGGTCGCCCTGTCCACAGCGTGTAATCCAGATGTGACCTGTTTGCGAAACTGGAGATTCTTGCCACCCCTGTGGTCGCTGTGTTACTGGAATGTTCTCCTGTAAAGGATAGAAAACAAAAAGCCTCTCTCTGGTACACCTCACTAATCTACTGTGTTCATCTAATGTTCCCTTAATTATTCAAAGTTGGTTCAAGATATCATGTTCTGGGCTCTATCCTTTATATTAACTTTACTTAATCTAAATGCTCTTTATGTGTGTAAAGAGTTTATCTTCTAACCAGGATTCAGTTCATTTTAATCCTTCAACTTAAACATGAAAATAACAATGTCTGCCTCAGTTTTACCATATCTAAATCATCAAACACCCCAAAAGTCCTAAAATGATCCTAAACCCATTTCAACTTAAACCTTAAATCCCCCCTTTATTTTGACACATTTCATGTGTCAAAATAATGTACAAAACTAAAAATGCTCAGTTTTCCCCACTCATGATCCAATCTATGTCATGAAAATGAACTTAAAACAGAACAGTCATCAGTCATGTGCTTAGCCTTAGTCCAGTCTTTACCTCAGTGTCCAGTTGGTCCAACCTTAGTTCAGTTCGTCCGTCCAGTCACCGTCCATTCATACGTATTCACACCAGGTATTTCCTCTTTCTTGCCGAGACAACAAGAAACTGTTCCTCTTTCACAGTTGCGAGTAAACATAACTAACCTCTCACCTATAAATGATTCTCTCTAACTAAGTGTGTGTGTATATATGTCGTCCTCAAATGCTCTCTCATCTCACCCGTTGCACTTCTGACCTTCCACCAGACCAGAGGCTCATCAAATAGCCTCGTCTAACCTGCTCCTCAGAATAACTTAGACTCTGCTTTCATTAATGCAAACTTTCTGCAACTTAGTCTTTCTGAAAGACACACACTGTTTAAACCTCTGAATGCAATATCAATGCTGCAGATTATATTATTAATGCAATGGTGACGATGACGACGATTGGTACACCAGAGGTCGCAATACATTGTGTCCTCGCTCTGACCCTCTCTTGTGGTCCATCCGGCCTCGGGCCTCCAGGATCCTCACCCCCTGTGGTCGCCGAGATCTTCTGCAAAGGAAACAAAACACCTTTTCCTGCATCTCCCTAACTTATCATAGTTGGGACTCTTTAATCAAAAGCCTTATCCTAATTATGTTCTTGACTTATAGACTTGTATTTATATATATTCTTCAACGTTACTCATCATTTTACCACTCTCTTAAAACGCTGACACTAACTTCATTTTAAAACCTCACATTTCCTATGTTATAACCTGTTTTTGATATAGCCTTTTTATTTCATTTTGCTCCTTTTAATGTAACAATAAATTATAATTCTAGTTTATCAGACTTAATCAAAACCTATGCTTTCCTTCCTTTGGTCCTTCTTTAAATCAGAACATTTTGTCTTCTGAAAGTTTTATTTCTGCTTCTGCCAACATGTTTAGTTAACGAGCTCGACTGGACAGAAACAATCACAACTGCTGAACCTGCACTGTGCTCATGGTTAAAATTCCACAACATTTTGTCTTCTGAATATTGTATTTTTGCTTCAAAACTGCTTCTAGCACAACAAGAGTCAGCGGAGGCTGGAATGACAACAACAACAACAATCTTGTGCTTAACATAAAACAAAAAATAACACAAGTAACAAAAATAACACAAGTAACTTAAAAAAGCTTCAGTCCACATTTCAGTTTGTTGAGCTCGCTGTTGCTCCAGAGGAGGCCCTCAGCTGGCCGGGCTGGAGCCGAGGCCCCGGGGATGCTGCTACGTGTCGCGCTGCTCTCCAGCTCCACTGGCTGGTCAAACACAGTCATTATCGAATAATTGTCCACCATGAGGCACGACGGGTCGTCCGACTGTCCAGGAACTTTACCAAGGTCATAGTTCTTCCATGTGACATTATCAGTGCACACCTGCCACGGAGAACCTCTGAGGGCAAGTGCTCTTTCAGCCTGCACGTCTGCCCATTTGCGCTCCTCACTTCTCTCCGAGTCCATCGGTGAGGAGTGTTGCATCTGGTCCAGCAGCATACTCACAGTATATATGGGCTGCTGCTGCTGCAGAGGTGTGCTGGCCTCTGAGCGCTCTGTCTGTGTGTAGATGGAGCAGAGCTGGAACAGCTTCTCTCTGGTTTCCTGAGGGGGGGGATGCTCCATGTCATCCAGGACTAGCTGGATCAGGTGAGGTGTGCTGATGCAGGGGGCATCCAGACATGCAGAGAGAAGCTGCTGCCACCTCAGCTTGATGCGGTTGATGAAAATCCTGTCCTTCATTCTGGCTTTCTTCTGCAACTTTGTCTCAAAATGATATTCAAATTTGTTGTTGTTGCAGAGGAAGACTTCTGAAATCCATGCAGAAATATAGAAACACCTGTGACCGTTGGGCTCTTTGCTGAGCAGCTTCAGTTCCACAAAGAGCTTCTCCAGGAAGAGGTGAATGAAAGACGAAGAGTTAAGCATCTTTAGCAGGGGCAGCCAAAAGCGCAGGAAGGTTTGTGGGACTCTGGGCTCAGTGGGACTGGCACTGTCAGATGTTGCACAGCCTAATGCTTCCAGCTGCTCCATGGTAGGAACAAGAAAACCGTCTTCCAGCAGCACATCAATCAACAGCTCCCTGGACCCCAGTGCAAACTGCTTGATCTCACCCAGCAAACAACTCATGTCTGCTAAGGGGGCCTGCCACAAGCTCTTCCCCTTGTCTTCAGGAGACCCATCATCAAAAGCTTGGTACTGGTCCTTCTGAAAAGAGATCAGCAGCTCCCGAGCGTTTCTGCAGGCATCCACTTCTTTCTGCCTGGCAACGAGCTGCTCATCGGGGCCTCCTCCCAGCTGTCTGGACCAAAACTCCTGCTGGAGCCACTCCAGGGCCACCTTACATCCCTTTCGGCACCATTTCAAAGAAGGAAGAGTCCCATGCATGATTTCGTGCCTCAGATCCACCACCCACTCGGGGATGTTCAAGTTTCCAGCCAGTTGCCTCAGCGGCTGGGCCTTTCTCCCCTGCTGGCGATCCGTGATAAGATTAACAAATCTTACCAGGGCCGTCCCGTACATCAGGGTCAAGTCATCTCCGGTAAGCTGTCCGGACCGGTCCCGCACCTGGCAGCGCACGAGGTCTGCTGTGCAGTCCACGGCCACGGGAAAACTATTAGCGCACCTGGCCCTCCAAGCCGATATCCTCTCTAACGCAAACCTCTGCAGAGAGGAGTCCATCGAGTAAAGGTAGTCCCGAACCTGATCCCACTCCGCTTTGTTAAGCCAGGCTACCACATGGCGTGTTTTCTCAGAGCCCTTTTTATTCATTGTGCGCGCTCCGGACCTCACGCTCAATCTCTCACTCACCGGGAAAAGCCGCTCGCCTCACGCAGAGACCACTCGCAGATTTATATGACAGAGGACCGCGTTCAGAGCTTCGAGTTTTACAGTTGCTTGTCGCACAGCAACCAGGAAATGACGCTAACGTTTTCTTCGGCTTCGTTTGTGGCTGACGTTCACCCTGCGGGCACGCTGACGCCACCTGCTGGATTGGAGGATGGAGCGATGGTTCTACAGAGCGCTTATTTACATGATGCTGGTCATAAACGAGCTTTCTTTGGCTATGGTCAATGGCGTGTCCAGCGGGGTGGCCTGGGGGGGGCACAGGCCACCCCCCCAACCAGACTGGCCACCCCAGGTGCCACCCCAAAGGCAAAACAATAAAATTCAATCAAATATCAAATGTCCGATTATGTTTTCACGGTGACGCTCAGATATCCGAGTGTAAGTGAATGCAGCATCGGCTTCTGCGCTATGTGCATCACGTTAGCAAAGGTAGGAGAGCCAAGCACGAAAGACGTCACTACAGGAAACAATTTTTCGGTGAAAGAAAATGAGGACAGAATAAATGTCCCGGTAAGTAATATTAAGTTTGTTGAGTTTAGTAAACTTCGGCGAAATTAGAATACCAAGGAAAAAATAACACTTAAAGAATTATTGCAGCCGTGGAATATTTCAGACAGTATGCTACAGAGGGCAGCTAACATAAGAGTTATGAGTTATAAGATGTAATCTAAGTCGTAACATTGCTGTATGGAGCTGCAGATTTGGTTGCAGGTTAACATAGCTGGACTGGCCATCGGGCTTATTTGACTTATTTTTTTATTTTTTTTGTAACGGCATGAACAATGAGAGGTGGTGGATTGGCCAGATGCAGGTCGATGTGTAGAAATAACTCCGTTGTTTGGTGGTGGCTATGGCGGGGCTTCCACAGAGGCAGCAGGTGGATGAGGGAAGGGGAGGCAGGAGGAGAGCCCCGAGGCAGCCGCCAGTCCGAGTGTCAGGTGAACTGAACTTCAGGTAAGAAGTTATGACCTGCAGTCTATCTGGGTCAGATATGAACTAAGTTTAGGTGGAGTTTGTTTTCGTTGTGCTGACTTTTTACTGTCAGTTGCAATAACTCATACTGCGTTCTAGCCAGCTTGGAGTTTTTATACAGCTGTTCGGTTGCTATGATGTTACTGATAGTGAACTTTATTTTATTCATAAGGTTAGTTAGTAGAGTTGCCAACGGCTCCTTAAAAAAATGGAATGGTCCCTCAATCAGAGAAAATATTACACGTTTCGTATTGAGCTGAGAAGAGACGCAGTTTGTCCCGAACTTCAGCTAGAATGGAAAAAGACACAAAGCTGGATTTATTCTGTCTTTACGCTGCACAGCTGCCTCTTCTCTCATCCTCCCTCTCCTGTTGCTACTTCAATCATGAAACTGATCGATGATCAGCTGATCGGCTTTTCTCTCTTGTTTGTTTATCGCCCACTTTGCGCCAGAAAGACGAAACCAGCAGATGTCGCGCTAAACAACAGCAGCACGTTTAAGCTTGATCGGCTGTTGTTAGAATTTATTTAATATTAATTTCTAGTATCAGCTGATGTTTGCTGGAGCCACAGCTGTAAAGCTGCTGGTCATGATGTCGGTTTGGATATCTGGTGAGAGGGAAACGTGAAGACCACCCACCAGGATCCTTTTTTATGTAGCTGACAGCTGGTAACTGCAGGGGCGGGTCTAGCAAAGTTTTGCCAGGGGGCCAGGTAGGGCATTAACAGGGAAAGGGGGCACAAAGAAATACTTTTCTTTCCTATTCTCATTTAAAATATCTCGCTTTTATTAAATAATTATCTAAATCTTACAACCAAAGTTTTTATCTGACGTAAAATGTATAGAAATCATACATATACCAAAAAGACTGTACATCACTGTCACAACAGGGTTTGTTTTCATTCAAAGGCTTTATGGCTTTAATACCTGGTGGGTCGGTCTGTAGTCAAAATGCCCGATTTTCTGTCCCAGTCCAGCCCTGCAGGTTATACTGGCAGTGTCACCATGCCAGCTGAATGTATTTCATCATCAGCCAGTGTTGTTCTTTATCAATATTACCAAAGTTTACCATAAGGCAGCATAGAAAGTATTTACTTGCTTTCAGGTTTTATTCAAATATTAGTCTTTTCAGTTGTTTCTCCACTTTTTTCCTGTTTCAAAATCAAACACCAGTTTGTGAGAAGATTATCTTCTTTTTTTAACAGGCAGAGAAAGTTTTGCATTGGAATGGCTAATTTGTCAATTGTTTGCTACAAATGTTCGTATTTTAATATTCAAAAATGTTTTTGCCCAAAACATATGTGCAGTATATGTCAGTAAAAATACTATGCAAATATTGCTGTCCTTGAATGCTGAGTAAACACTGACAAAGCACTGATTGTATCTCTTGTACTTTATCAACGCAGTATCTAAAAACTTTGCACCGTAGTGGTTAAAATCTCATTCTAATAAGAGTTAAAAGTGCCTTTGGTTATTAGGTTTATAGGATTATTGAATTATGGTTAAGGGTTGGTAGAATTTTTTTTTTAAACATTATCTGCCAATTAAATCTGCCACCCTTCTCCAAATCTGTGCCCCTACCTGGCCCCCCCAACAAAAATTTTCTAGACACGCCACTGGTCAGCAGAGTACAAATGACCTTCATGCATTACTCCCTGATTGTCTATAGTGTGTTGACTTTGAAGGGAAGCTGTGGATCCATATGTAGAATCAGCATAGTCTCTGTTAAGAAGCGTCTTTTGACAGCATTTGAGTATGGGATGGACAGCAATAAGAACTGGGAGTAGTTGGAGCAGTTCACTTGTGGCAGACATTAAAAAATAAAGAAATTAGACATTAGAATATGTGTGAGAAAGATGAATCAAGGAAAGAAAGGGGGCTACAGACACCATTTATTTATATGGCCCAGAGTTCTGTGCTACACTCCTGCACACAGGCTGCATAAACAGTAAGAAAAGTAAATATAAGATATGCTAAATGCTTCTTTGAGCCAGAAATAGTGTAACTATAGTGAAATAAACTTAAAATAACTGTAAGATGCAAAATGTTATCTCTAACATAATCAGTTACAAACACACACATTTCCCTCTGAAATGGAGCAGAATAGAATAGAGTATTTACAAAGCACCAAATTATAACAGACATCATCTCAGATCATTAAAGGTCAGGACCTTACAGTTTACTCAAAACACGAGCAAATGTATGTGGGACTTTCCAGCACTGACTATCCATTATCTATCTAACCAGGTAGCAAATGGATTGGGGTTCCTGGGGAAATTCGAGGTTATGAAGCGGCACACCGGCTTTATGGGAAGTTGCCGTGGGCCGACCTCTTTCAGCCGACCATCAAATTAGCCAGAGAAGGATTCCCTATTCCTTACTACCAAGGTCAACACATCCCACGCATTGGTAACACGTCACTACGGTATGAAATACACCCACAATGTGATTTCAAAAATACAAAGAGCAAACAATGAATGGTTCAGCTTTATTTCACTGTCTTTGTCTTTTAGGGAGTTATATTTAGATAAAAATGGGAACCTGCTTAAGACCGGTGATACTGTGAAATTTGAGAAACTGGCTGACACTTTGGAGATGATCGCAAACGAGGGACCAGATGTGTTTTACAACGGAACAATAGCAAAGAATTTAACCAGTGACATACAGAATGAAGGTATTATCAGATGGGTTTCATCCTGCTCTCTTTCTGACCGTTTTCTATGTCTGCCAGGCACAATGATCTAATTACAAATTACAAAAATCTATTGGTTTTGGAAAACTGTAACATGATCCCTCACAGGCTACACTGTGATCTGTCTCGATCCATTCAAAGTCTTGATTATGAAATTCATTGTGTTCATTTTTGCTCAGCAGAATCATTTGTTTCACTGTTCGTGCTCAGGAGGAAACCTCACACGGGAGGACTTGGAATTGTATGAAGCTAAAGTGACTGATGCGTGGAATATTTCTTTGGGAGAGTATAAGCTGTACTTCCCTCCGCCCCCTTCAGGAGGAGCCATCCTCAGCCTCATCCTCAACATCATGAAAGGTTCCTGATTGTTGCTTCTAGCATGTAGAGTTTGATTCATATAGGAAAATGATCCTTATCAATCTTTACAAATGTGATACACTAAGAATTGATGTTTTCAATCCAAAAAAATTTTTTTTTAAAAATATTTTTAGGATACAAAATGGAATCAGAACCTAAGACGACTGATGAAAAGATTTTGTTTTATCACCGTTATATTGAAGCTTTAAAATTTGCCAATGAATTAAAGACAAATATCAGCGATCCAAACTTCAGCTCAGATGAAGTAAGTATCTCAAAATCCTACAGATTTGCACCTGCTTTGTTGCATAAAGAATGATTCTATTTAAGTGACTAAACAATTAAAAGTAACAATACCACATCACAAAACACAAAACAAACCACCCCTTGCCTGCAGCTCATCCACAAACTACACCCCACCACAGTCAGTTTATGCACACTGATAATGAGTTGAGGTTTTTTTGTAATATCTCTGAGTTTTGCACAGTTGGACTTTAGGTTAATTTGTTGGGTTGAGATTGTGACTTTGTGTTAACAAAGTGCTTTTACAGAAGTGTTCACCTTTGTTAATGATCAATCAGGGGCATTTGATTATCAGTACCTGGCTGCTACTTACAATTAAAGTTCTTATAGAAGCACTAAGGGTGAAGAGAACCAGTAGAGTGCTGTAAGAATTTCTTTGAGTCTCAGCATTTTCATTTCAGCATCATTCTGAGCAGTGATGTAGCTTTTAAAACATATACATATAAATACAAGTTTTAAAAGCACATAAACCTAAATTGGCTTAATATTTGTCTTTAATTTAGTATGTATATATTATTGTTATTATTATCTTAGTATTTAAATATAAGTATAATTTTGTGTAATGTGATGTTTTCAGATACTCTGTAGTTCACACAGATGACTGAATTTCAGAGACTCTATCTTTGGCAGTCATATGTTGAGCTTGATCACTAACCAATATTATAACCTCTAGTATTCATTCATTCATTCATCTTACATCAGTGATGGATCAATGATCAAAATTCTGTTAACATTTGGCTCCAATTTTATAAATTTCTTGACAGCAATGTATTTTCTGTAATGTGCATATTTATTTAGTTTTATTAATTCATTTTATTAATTCTCTGTATTTCACACAGATGGCAAAGAAACTGACACAGGATAGCTTTGCAGACAGCAAACGAAGCTTGATCAGCAGCGACAAGACTCGTGATCCTGGCATCAACTTGTATCTGGACAGCATCGGCACCACACATGTATCTGTGCTGGCTGAAGATGGATCTGCTGTGTCTGTCACCAGCAGCATCAACGACGAGTCAGTACCTGCATCATTCTGTTTCACTGCTAGAAACCAGCTATCAGATATTTTTCTTTCTTGAAACTGAAGATTTAAGAGATTATGGAGGAACTTATTTTTAGACTATTTCTATACTACAAAGAGTGTCTTGGCTTTGTAGTTAATTTAGTTTTTTTGTTTACAGATTCGGCTCCGGGGTCCTCTCTCCAAGCACTGGAATCATTCTCAACAACCAGCTGTCTGACTTCTGTGGTAGAGCTGATAGCTTCTCTCCTGGTAAGAGATCAGTAGGATGCTTTTTACATTTATTATTTATGAAATACAAGTAATCAGACGAGGAAGGTGGATTATTTCAAAACTAATACCACAAAGAGTTTAATTTTTTTCCTGAAATTATTTTCCTGACAGGACATATTTCTTTAAGTAATTTGTAATAATGGCAAAATAGTGCCATTGAGGAAATGAGAGGAGAAAATGGCATTTCATAATTCATTGTGATGCATCATATTTTGTTGATCATGGAAAAACTAAACTTGTTGATCATTTCCACGATGTTTTGCCAAACTGAAACACATCATGTGAATTTGGACTAAAATTGCATTTTCTGTTTAATACCATAGCCTGCTAAAATGTTTGAATGTTCAAGAACAGGCACAGTTTTACTACTGCTGTAGTAAAATCTGTTTCCATGTCAACGTGTTGTTGTGTGAAGTTTTTCCTTCACACTGTCACCAAGTACTTGCTCATAAGGGGCTCTTCTTATTGTTGGGGGTTTCTCTCTACTGAAGTGGGTTAACCTTATGATATAAATGTACCATTGTGATTTGACGGTATATGGATATTTATATTCATTTAAAATTATATAGAGGACAGCACACTGGCACGGTGTTGCCTTATAGCATAGGTGTCAAACTCTGGCCCGCGGGCCAAATTTGGCCCGGAGCCTAATTACATTTGGCCCGCAAAGCCATACCAAATTACTATTAGAGCTGGCCTACTGGTATTATACAGCTAATAGATATATTGTTTAGTATTAAGCTTTGTTTGTTCCATATTCAGTTTTTCAGCAAAACGTGTTTGAGTCCATAAGAAAAGATTCATTCTTATATCTGGAGGAATAAATATATTTCAATAAATATTAATGTTAGCCCGCGACTTTGTTCCAGTTTTGAATTTTGGCCCACTATGTATTTGAGTTTGACACCCCTGCCTTATAGCAAGAAGGCCCTGAGTTTGATCCCACTTGTGTGGAGCTTGCATGTTCTCCCCATGTTTGTGTGAGTTCTCTCTGGGTACTGCAGCATCCTCCCACAGTCCAAAGACATGCAGTTAGTAGGGTTAGGCTAATTGGTGAATCTAAATTGCCCATAGGTGTGAATGCGAGTGTCTCTCTGTGTTAGCGCTGCATCCGGCTAGCGACCTGACCTCGGTTTACCCTGCCTCTCACCCTATGGTAGCTAGGATTGGCTCCACCACCCCTGCAACCCTGAGAAGGATAAGCTGAAGATAATCGATGGATGAATCTATATATAGATCTATAATATTGATTCAAGTGTGTTCAAGGTTCTGTATAATTCAGTTTGGACATAGCATCATTCAAACATTAATCTAACACACTGACAGAGTCTCAGTAATAGCTGCACTTTGAAAGACATTTCACTTTAGTTTGATACAGATTCAGTAGCGATAACTCACTTGTTGTGTGTGCACTTTCATCATTTGTTGATAAGCATGGGCGGATGCAATTCTAAACTTGTTTGTAGAGCACAGGTGTCGAACTCCAGGCTTTGAGGGCCAGTGTCCTGCAGATTTTACATGTGTCCTTGATCAAACACAGATAAATTACCTCCTCAGCGGCTGTATCCCAATTCAGGGTCTGCAGCCTTAAAGTACGCAGCCTTAACGGTCCACAAGGGCCGCGTAATCAAAGACCGCTGAGGCCGGAAGTGCGAGGCTTGTGAAATGGGACGGTCTAGCCTCCGTCGCGCTGCCCAGGTTGCCTAGCAACCATGATACTAACAGCTGGAAACGTTTCATACAGCTTTGTTTGACAGGAATGAAGGAGAAACCTTTTTGTTCATTTGTTTGTTTGTTTCTACATGAGCTTTGATCATTCTCTGTGAGATTAAGCTCAGCTATTGAATGGCGTATATTTTAAAGTAAAGGCTTTAAAACCAAGTTAGCACAAACGTCACTAATGTCACATAACTTTGCCGACATGTGGCCAACAGTAATGTTTAATGTTCTTCGTTATTAAACATTTGCACATAAATAAGTGACATAATATTCAGTACTTACTTAAAGTTTACTCTTCGGGCGCCCTCATCCGCCGTTTTTTTTTTTTTTGGCAAAATTATCGACACCCACCGCCATGCTATGCATTATGGGATATGTTGGGCCACGAAGTCTACACTGCTACATCCTTAAAATTCAGGGAAATGAAGGACGCATTTGAGGGCAGCATTTCGAGCAGCCTTTGAATTGGGACAGCCTTCGTCGCGTCGCTGTGACGTAATCTGTTGGGTCTAAACTCAGACCCTGCTGTATCCAGGACTTATTCCCGTGAAAGAAAAACAAGGCAACAGCGATCAATCGATTTACTTGCAAGGGAGGCCTCGTCGGTATCTCAGAAACGCACTTCGAATCTCCTTACGAGTGACCCCGATGATGGCCTCCTCTCGCTGCCTTTTATTGAAAACGTTCACACAATAAACAATAGTTTACAAACACCTCCCCTCATAACCCCCCTTGGTTACAAAGACAAGGCACTGTATGTGTGTGTTCTCCTGCTGACCAAAAAGGGTCATAAAAGCATAAAAGCAGGAGCAACATCCTTGGTCATAAAGAGGGTAGTCTCCCCCACACCCAATTCATGGTTCACCCTAGATAACAAAGTGAAGCCATACAAAGGGGAGGAAGTTTACCAACATCAAACAGACCTTCACAAGGATGTGCCTGTGATAAAACACTACAGCCCCCACCCAGAACCTCGAGAATCTGGGGAGGGGGGACAGAAGAATTTCTTTCATCACAGAGTTAAAACAATGTAGAGATGGTAAGCATAAAAATGACAAACATTTAACAATTCACTTTAACATAATCGGCCTTAAAATGCGTACTTTAAGGCTGCAGACCCTGAATTGGGATACAGCCAACATGTCTTGGAGTTCTCCAGAAGCCTGGTAATGAACTAATCATTTGATTCAGGTGTGTTCACCCAGAGTCTTATCTAAAACCTGCAGGACACCGGCCCTTGAGGCCTGGAGTTTGACACCCCTGTTGTAGAGTATAAAAAATTCAGGTATGAAAATACTGCATGAAAATACAGTCACTGATTCGTGTATGAAACATTTGTGTAAATGATTTATGCACAGATATGTGTGTACAGACTGATTTCTGTTTTCTAGTTTTGTCATTCAAGGTCTTTGTTGTATTTCTCAGGGGAGCGGCCTCCCTCCAATATGGCCCCATCTGTGCTGAAGTCTCCGTCGAAGACGCTGGTGATTGGAGGGTCTGGTTCTGAAACGATTCCACCGGCTGTGGCCTCGGTATGTATGCATGGTAAACACACAAAGGTGCCGTTACATATTAAATAAAATAAATTGATGTGGACTGATGCTGGTCTTTGCTGTTAAAGCTTGCATCATAGCAACAAGATTCTTCACCCTAATTTATCCTGTAATCATCACTTTCTCACCTCATTTTTTTTCTCTCCAAGGCGCTCATGAACCACCTTTGGTTTGGAAAGAGCCTTAAGGAGGCAATTATTACGCCTGTTGTTCTTGTAGACTCTAAAAGTGAAGTAAAACCTGAACCCAAGCTTGAAAAGGTAATTTATTCAATGTATTTAAATGATAAATTAGTAAGTTCTACTTCTCTTGTTCCATCTGAGTCTCTCTCCTCTTTGCCCTGCAGGATGTAGTTGATGGTCTTGAAGCTCTGGGACATAAAATAGCAAAATTCTACAACACAGTCAACGCTGTGGAAAAGGCGGGCAGCTGTATCTCTGCATGGTCTGATGAAAGGAAAAAAGGCAAAGCTGCTGGTTACTGAGACCAAGAGTCAGTGATGTCAGTTATACAGCATGGTCTTAAGGTTATGGACACTGCTGTAGCTACAACATTGGTAAATCTATATTCGTCTGTTAACTGATAGATCATTCATGCTTTGCTCATGTGTATAAAAAGTTTGTAATATTGAAAACATAATGCAACGATCAGATCAGTTAAATCCCAAATTTCATGCAAAAATGTGCAAAGATAGCACTGTAAAAACTAGAAATGGAATTTTTTTAAAAAGTAGGGATTGCTGTTGATCTCCGCCTCAATTTTTTTACAATCAATATGACCTTCTAAATATTTGTTTATTTTGGGTTTTGATACATATAGAATTGACTAAACAAGGAAACAGCTTTCAGGTCAAAATGTGAAGCCCATGCCTGTTTCTTTGACCTGCATTCTTTCTAAAAAGCAGGCCAGCAGGTTGAGACTGACTGCAGAAATCTTTGGTTATAGTAAACAATTCATATTTTCAAGTCTCATCAAATTCATGTTTACTTTGTAGATTTTAGCCCACTGGATAGTCCAGAAGGGAGATAAAGTAGGGTACACTTTAGGGCAGACCTAAGTTATCTATCAATTGATTTGTAGTTTAACCCCCCAGCCCCCACCCAATGTTTTTTATTATTATGTTTTTATATTTAGTTTTCATATTAAGATTTTGAGCTTCATTAATCCTGCTATGTTTTTGCTCTTATAAAGTGTGGGTAATTCTGCTGATGTGCTCAGGGTAAAAGTTAATCTGACAAGCAGTTTGTGAGGCAGGTTTTCTTTTTACCTCAGTATCTGTCTGAGCTCCTGTCTGTTTATGATTAATAAAGTATTCTGATTCTGATTGTTTCAGGATGACCTGCCATTATTCAATGACACATCTGCTTACCTGCATCTTTTGCTCGTTTCTCCTCCTCTTCTTTTCTCTTTTTTCTAAACTGAGGACCTGATGGCTTTGAACTTTTCTTGTCCATCTTCCATTGGTTTTAATTTTGCACTCCAATATGAACACCCTTCCCCCAACCCAAGGATCACCACAACATGATCTAACACACCTACACCTTAGTTCACAGATTCACTTTGTCTAGGGTGCATTTCTGAGATTTCACACAACCCAGGATTCAAATCATGAATACATAATGGGCTTGGATTTACAACATTATGAATGAAATGTGCTCTATTTGGAAGCAGCCGGCCTCCCTCCCCTTTCGACGGCTTGTGTGTGAGACTTTAAATCATCAAACTATAAATTTTAAACTGTTATTGATCCCTTTACCCCTGGTCCTAAAGTGTACATTTGTTTTCTTACTCTTCTTATATATATTGTTTGTTTACTTGCACTGCTGTAACTGGAGCCTTGTCGTCTCGTCTCTCTATATACTGGACTGTATGTAGCGGAGATGACAATAAAGTTTACTTTGACTTCAGCAGCGAGCAGGCGCAAATTACAAATCTGTATCATGATGTCTGGTGTGTTTGTGTTTGTTGGTTTGTTTTTATTTTGTTTTACTTTGCGAGATGGTTATTAGATGCTGCTCCAGCCGGTCAGAAAATCCCCCGCCGCCCCGCCCTCTCCTCTCTGCGCCGCAAGCAGCAGGCGCACCTCGCAAACGAAGGGCGCCCTTACTCCCAGCAAATGGGCGATAGAAAACCGATCGGTGCCTGTACCATTCCCAATATGCGCTGGCTGACGTCGGGGCAGCATGAGTACGAGAATTTTTTATTTTTTTTGCCGATGCCCGTGATGCCGCCCCGGGCAACTGCCCGTGTCGCTCCTTATCTAAAACCGCTACTGATTGTAACTGACTGTAAAAAGTCAGCACAACGAAAATAAACAACATCTAAACTTGGATTATATCTGACCCAGATAGACTGCAGTTCATAACTTCTTACCTGAAGTTCAGTTCACCGCCTTGGGTCTCTCCTCCTCCTGTATATCCTGAGTTATTTTTACACATCGACCAGCATCTGGCCAATCCACCACCTTTCATTGTTTATACCGTTACAAAAAAAAAAAATCATCGGCCCATAAAAATTAAATATCACATCGGCCCACCGGGCAAATAAATGCCTGCTGGCCAGTCCAGCTATGGTCGTGCTATCAGTTAACCCAGCCGTGGCATGTGTGCCCAGGCTTGCCGACCCCTGTAGTAGAGCAATCTCAAGATGATGGGCCGAGGAGGATCACTTTGTTTGGGACGTTGGCGATTCACTCTATGTGCTCGATCGATAAGTAGCTTCTCCTCGAGAGATAGCGCCTCTGCCAAAAGTTGCGAAACAAACTCCCTCTGTGCCCTCTGGTATTCCCACGATTCTTACATTATTCCTCCTGGAGCGTGCCTCAAGATCTTCACATTTCTCATCTAACTTCTTTAACTCTGTAGACAAACGCTCCACAGTGGCCTTGAGAGTGGCGATGGTGTCAGAGTGGTTTGAGGCACAGGCCTGCAGTTCAGTTAAAGTGTTATCATGCCTGGCCACATCGCTTTTTATGTCCGAAATTGAGGCCTGGATGCTCTGGTTCAAGGATGATATCTCGCCTCTTATGGTGGTAGAAATCTCTAATCTGCGAGTGTCCAGTGTAGCGCACAATTCAGACTTGATGGAATTTATCTCTGAACGTAAGCTAGTTATAGCGGTTAGTAACGCTTTATTCGACGGCTCGCATTCATCCTTTTCCAGTGCAGGCGGGGGGGCACACCAGACCAGAGTCTGAAGAGGCTTCGAGGCCTACATCGCTCGCGTCGTTCTTCTTAAGTTTGGGCTTCACCATTGTCAAGAGGCTCCAAGAAATATATCCACAGTAATCAATGGAAATGTGCTATATAAATAAATTTGACCTTGAACTTTTTAGTTGTTTTATGTGTTTTACTGATAGGAATAGATAACCTGGACTTAAACTGGATATGTTTTGTTTTGAAACTGTCAGCTTTGTGTACAATAAATTCTTTTCTTCAGTTTTTAATGTCTGCCTTGTTTTTATTGTTGGATTGCATCCAAATTTCCCTTATGGAAATCACAAGTCGGAAACTACGGCGCCCCGCAGGGGACATGGGAGAAAAAAAAATTAAGACGGACTTTTGCGAGATCTCGCAAAACTTTTGCGAGATCTCGCAAAACAAACTCCGGCGAGATCTCGCAAAACTTTTAGCCGCATTCTTCGGACGCCGGCTCGAAGCCAACCGGGAGGTCGAGGCACGATGTGCCAGGAAAGCGGTGTTCCACCCGGCTGTAGTAGGTCTCGACCTCCCGTTAGCTTCGAGCTAACGGGAAGAATGCGGCTAAAAGTTTTGCGAGATCCCGAGTTTGTTTTGCGAGATCTCGCAAAAGTTTTGCGAGATCTCGAGTTTGTTTTGCGAGATCTCGCAAAAGTCCGTCTTAATTTTTTTTTCTCCCATGTCCCCTGCGGGGCTCCGTAGGAAACTTTATGAAGCTGCAGAAGCTTATAGAAAAGAATGCCTTTCAAAACACACAGATCACATGATCACAACTAAATCCAACGCTTTGGTGCACTTCACCCCAGTTTTAACTGATGAAACAGTTTTTCAGATAATTGTCTACATAGAATCACTGTCTGATGGATTAAAAACCTTACATCCTCTGTGGGTTTGCTGTGTAGGACGACATGTTGATAGCAGGTTGAAAAGCAAAAGATGCACAACATGGTCTACAGGTACTCCCAAATGGAAGGACCTGCTATCCATGTATGGATGGGGGCTCATCTCTGTTTATGCACCAAAGAAACCTCAAGAATTGTTTGTCTTTGGAGAGTAGGCACACCTGGTGAAACATGCCCCTACATCACTGATGCTGTGCTCCTTGAAGCGCACTCCAACCGGGGAAGGACTCAAGACAGGCAATAGAGTCTTGTTCAAATTAAGTTCCTTGTAATGAAAGGAGCAGTTCAAGACCATTCTATTTTTGCCATTGCGCTGGACCATGTGATGAAGTATTTACCATCTCTCTTTGCTCTTGGGAGGTAACATCCGGTTGCAGTTTGGCTACAACACCACAGCTTACCAGTTTTTCAATTTCTGCATTGTTTGCAGCACCCATTGCTTAGATGTTTCTCTATACTCTTATAGTTTGGCAATATTGCCTCTTGGGTTGCTTGGAAAAATGGCATATCCTTTCTCCTCAACAAGGGTTTGGCATACCGGTACAGTATCTAAAGGGCTTTCTGATCCTCCTTGGACATTGTTACCTCCTTTTCACTTTTTTATGGTAGAATGTCAACTTGCCACTGTTTTTCAACACGCCTCTGAAGCTCAACAGATAGGGGGCTGCAGGAGGCACAGTTGCAGCTCTAGCTGTGACTCAAGAGTCTTTGCTGTGTCTTGCAGTGTCCAACCCTTGCAGCTGTCCCCCCTAGTGATTCAAAGTGCACAGGTTCTGCAGGGTTTATAAGGTGCAGCTGCGAAACTTGGCTGAAGGTTTGTAGGCGTAAATACTCGAGAAGTCTGTAGATTGCTTGAGGAAAGTAGCTGGATATGAATGTTGAGCTAAATCAAAACGCTAAGTAGTGAAGGCATGAAATATTTGCTAGTTCTCATGGAAAGGTCCTCAGGAGTGCCTGTTAATCCTAGCTGCTAAGCTGAAGATGAACGTAGCATGGTGCAGTCAGAGCCATCATGCAAGACAGCATAAGTGTCCAGTGTCATGTCTCCATGTTTCAGTAGGACTTTGATCACTTTAAGCAGAACACAGGAGAGGTCTGAAGGTTTGTCTAGTTGGAGGACTTCGGTGGCAGAGCTCACCAGGAAAGTACCTTCCTTCACACTCTTGATGTTGACCTCATGTAGGATCCCGAGATGTTTGACTTGATGTATGGTGCACACTTTCTTCAGGTTGCACTGTACTGCTAGATGTGATCTTTCACATCACCAGCAATGTTGGTTTGTCTTAACCCAGTCTATGATTTGAACCTTATCAAAGGATTTGAATGTTAGTCCTCTGTATTGCAGTATGGACAGTAGGCTTTCAGTGGGCCTTTCTTGCTCTGAGCAGACGATTTGCAGTTCAGTAGCTCAATAGACTGCTTTGCCAGCAGATTCTCTGTGCCATGGAGTATAGTGGCTGTGCGTGTTACTGGCTTTGACTCTTTCAGGTGCTGATTTCTGGATGGTCCTCTCTCTGTCCTTTTGCTATAAACTTACCAAGTATCTAAATGTTTCCATGTTTTCAGCTTCAACCAGTCACATGTGTCTCCAAAACTCAAACCTCATTTCAGCTGGCACCTTACGAAGGAGTCATGACATGTGAGAACCGCAAATCAGTTTCACTTAACCATCCAGACCAAGGGTCTTCAGTATACCAACAAGAGCACAAATCTGCAGCACAAAATTCGCAAAAGTCCCCACATCCCCACGACGGATATCTGGTGCATCCATGACACTTGCAATCTTTCTGTGAGTTTAACTGGTGGGGCTGGAATAGAAGGAGTTTTACATTCTCTTTTGTGCAGTTATGTATGATGGCTGGTATGCAAGGGAGGAATGAGGTTTATACTTGTTTTGTTTTGTTCTTTTGTTTGTTTGTTTTGTTTTACTCTTTTGCTTCGAGCTCTATCTACATGAGCTGCATGCTAAATGATCTTTTGTTAAAAGGCTTGGCATAATAAGTGTAGCCGTCGCATTGAAATGTAATTATTATGTGATTGCAATGTTCAAAATTTGGTGTTTAATCTGGATTCATGTTGTGTTGTCGCCACCTACTGGTGGGCCTGAGTGTGGCGCTTTGTGGTGCGCATGCTTTGGGGTGAGGCTCAATTAAGCGCACGTGTCACCAGAGACTGAAGGCTCGAGCCAGAAAGAGAATGCTAGCCTGTGCAAAGGGTGGAAATATAGACGATATGGACTACAATTGCTCATGAATGTTCAGTAGAAAGGCGCACACGGTATGTTGGTGCATTTACTTTGTGTGTATGTTTTATTTGAGTTGTAATTTTTGTTCTGCTGATGTAATATCCGTGTTTTTCATTGATCATTTCACCATAGTTTTTCACGGTGTTTGCTGGTGAAAAGAAGATTAAAATACTGGCTGAACATCAGTTGGAGCATGGCCCTTTATTCTACTTCGAACATGAAAAACCTTCAGGAGCAGTTACAGTGAAAAACGTGGCCTGTTATGGAGCAAGCAGCCAGAGCCCTGCACGCCATTCTTCCAAGACGGCAGCCCACGTGGAAGAGTAGACTGTGAGTTCTTACATCAGCGAAACGTTTGAACTGCATAAAGAGATCTAAGAAAAGGCCAAAAAGAAAATTGTATGGTGTAGATATTGTACATTTGTTCATTTATTGAAAGTTTATTACTGTGCTGTTTGATATTTAAGGTAGTGTACTCTGGGTAAGTTTCCTTTTATTGTTCTAAGTTGTTGGTTCAAAACATTGTAATGGAGCAGAGTACACAAGAAACTCATATCCTTGAGCAAATACTTATAGCCTTAGAAGTTGAAAAGGCACAGTTAGAAAAGAAATTAGAAACTGAACTTGAAGATGCAGAAAGAGAAGAAGTTGAAGCACGCATAGGAGAAATTTATGGAGACCTTGAAATACACAAAATAGGGCTGCCTCAGCCATCATCTAAACCTGACGCAGAGGTGAGACGGACAGACCGTCAAAGGCAACTAACAGAAAAAATGCGTGAGTTTAAACAGACAGAGATAACAAGCAAAGAAAGAAAGTTTATGTCAACATATTTAAACTTTAAGGCAGAAATTCAGCTCACTAGGTCCAAACTTAAAGAAGAATGTTCTAAAGCAGAATTAGCTGAAATGATCAAGTCAGTAGAAAAATGTGAGTTAGACCTACAGCAAGATTATGTGGCTTTACGTGCACTGACTACACCATCTCAAGATATGAGAAGAAAGATGGATAGCTGTACTTCAGTTTCTGCTGAGATGATGATACTTCTGAAAAGGCGTTACGCAGATGTTGACAAAGAGTTTGATGCAGGAGCTGTAAAAGAATCACTCCTTCAGTTACTCCAAAGAGAAGGTGCAGAATCAATTTATGGCTCAACTGTGTCTAGAGCTGGAAGAAATAGCCAGCACAGCCATAGTCAGCAAGGAAGTCATGTATCTGCAAGGAAAGCAGAGGCAGCAGCACGACTGGCATCAAAGCAAGCTGAAATAAACAGAGAAATGGAAATATCTGCCCGGAGAAAGGAGATATTAGCTCAACAAGAGCAATTGAAAATGTTGGAAAATCAAAGAGATCTTGAGGTCATTCAGGCAGAATACAATGTATATGCTGAAGAGGAATCAAAAATGAATGCTGAAATAAGAAATTGTGAAGTAAGGAGTACTTTGTCTTTCAGCCAGCTTCCTAAACCACTTAGCAGTCCCCCATGCACCCAAGTTCCTCAGAGCACTGCACCTCCTCACTCTGAAGGTAAATTCATCCTGACCTCACAAAGTGTTCACGCCCCTCACTATGATACTCAAGTGGTGCCAAAAGAAAGTGAGCTCTCTCTGGTGCAGGCATTAAAAGAGTCCTTAGTAATGTCTAGACTCCCAGTGCCAGAGCCGTTTACATTTACAGGAGACCCACTTAAATTTGTTGAGTGGAGCACTTGCTTTAAGGCGCTTATCGAGACTAGCTGCACAGATTCAGCCCATAAGCTGTTCTACTTGAAGAAGTACATTGGTGGAGAAGCTCTCTGTGTTTTAGAAGGGACATTTTATCGAAGTGACGAGGAAGCTTACAAACAAGCTTGGGATGCTCTGAACAAACGCTATGGACACCCATTTGTAGTTCAAAGAGCCTTTAGGGGAAAACTAAGCCGTTGGCCAAAGATTGGTCCAAAGGAGTCACTTAAATTGAGAGAGTTTAGTGATTTCCTCATTTCTTGTAAGAATGCTATGCCTCACGTCCAAGGCCTCAAGGTTTTAGATGATTGTGAAGAAAATCAAAAAATATTGCTGAAACTTCCTGACTGGGCCACAACCCGCTGGAATCGTTATGTCACAAAATTACTGGATGAAGAAAAGGCATATCCAGGGTTTGCAGAATTTGCAGACTTTGTGGCTGAAGAGGCGCGTATAGCATGTAATCCAGTTTCTTCTCTGTTTGCCTTAAAAAACACATTTGAAAAACCTGAGAAAGAACAAAAACGTCTGAAGGCCAGTGTCCTGGTGACATCAGCAAATGGGTCTAAAGATGTGAAGAACACAACTACAGCTCAGAGCAACAGAAAATCAAAACCCAACCCTTCCTCAACTCAGAACAAACGGCAACTTGAATGTATCTGCTGCAAGCAAAATCATTTTATCTATAAATGTGCAAAGTTTACAGCAATGCCGCTTGAAGAAAAGAAACAGTTTATTAGGGACAACAATATGTGCTTTGCTTGTCTGCGAGTCGGCCACATTTCCAAAAACTGTCGACAGAGAGCAACATGTAATGTCTGCAGACGAAGCCACCCTTCTCCTCTCCATGAAGATCCTCCACTGGGAAATGAACCTGAACCACCATCAGAAGAGGAGAATGCAGCCACCGTATCGTGCAGTGTGAGAGTGGGCAACAATGATTGCACTTCAATGATCGTTCCAGTGTGGCTTTCTTCATCAGCGAAGAATCAAGAGACATTGGTTTATGCTCTGCTAGACACCCAAAGCAGCAACACATTTATTGACCAAGATATTTGTGAAAAGATACAGGCAAGCAGGGAACCAGTGAAGCTAAGGCTGACAACAATGACTGACAGGTGTTCGATTGTACCTAGTCAAAGAGTGGATGGACTGAGGGTAAGAGGGTACAACTCAGAAAAGTACATTGACTTGCCACCAACCTACACTCAAGAGTACATTCCATTGGAGAAACACACTATTCCAACTCGAGAGACAGCAAAAAAGTGGCCCCATCTACTTAGCATTGCAAATGAAATGCCAGATCTCTTGGACTGTCCTATAGCTCTTCTCATCGGTTACGACTGTGCAAGAGCGTTAAAGCCAAGGGAAGTCATACCAGGAAAGGATTATGATCCCTATGCAATAAAAACAGACTTAGGGTGGAGTATCGTGGGAGCCATTAAGCCATGGAAAAGTTCAATGGGAGCAGCAGGGATCTGTCATCGTGTCACAGTAAAGGAGCTGCCATCTGTCACGCCTGCTTCTGTGATTAAAGCACTTGAAAATGACTTTCTGGACACAAACCATAAAGAAGGGAGTGTATCTCAAGAGGACATTCAGTTTCTAGAGATGCTGAATGAGAACATTCACTACAATGAGGAAGGCCATTTAGAAATGCCTCTGCCTTTTAGAGAACGCCCACAGCTTCCAAATAACAAGCAGCTTGCAATGTTTCGCTTGAAACGTTTAAAAGGAAAAATGGATAAGAACCCAAAGTACAAAGAAGACTACATCAAGTTCATGAATAGTGTCTTTAAAGATGGTGATGCAGAGGAAGCAGATGGCACATCAGGTAGTAACACATGGTACATTCCGCACCATGGCGTGTATCATCCCAGGAAGCCAGAGAAAATTCGAGTTGTTTTCGACTGCTCTGCTAAACACGAAGGCATCTCTTTAAATGACCACCTACTCACAGGCCCAGACTTGATTAATGCTCTGGCAGGGGTTTTGTGCAGATTTCGAGAGCATCAAATAGCAATTATGTGTGATGTGGAAAAAATGTTTCATCGCTTCCATGTCAACCCAGAGGATCGAGACTTCTTAAGGTTTCTGTGGTGGAAGGACGGGAATACAGATACTGAGCCTAAGGAGTATCGCATGCGAGTGCACATTTTTGGAGCGGCATCATCACCGGGATGTGCTAACTATGGCATGAAGTATCTCGCCAGGGAACAAAAAAAGGACTACCCGCTGGCAGCCAGATTCATTCACAAAAACTTTTATGTGGATGACGGGCTAATCAGCATTGATTCAGTCAGGGAAGCCAAGCAGCTGGTCTGTGAAGCACAAGAGGTCTGTGCAAAAGGGAAACTGCGCTTGCACAAATTTGCATGCAACAACAAGGAGGTCATGAGCATTATCCCAGAAACAGAACGAGCCAGCAAGACCAAAGATGTAAACCTGAACTACTCTGTAATTCAAATGCAAAGTGTGCTGGGAGTAAAGTGGAACATAGAGGCTGACGTGTTCTCATTCAGTGTAGCCCTCAAAGAAAGGCCAGCCACACGCCGAGGAATTCTAGCAACAGTTGCTAGTGTGTATGACCCGTTAGGTTTTCTCTCACCCTACATTTTGACAGGAAAACAAGTACTCCAGGAAATGTGCAAACGCGGAGTGGGATGGGATGATCCTATTCCTCCGGCACTAGAGACCAAATGGAAAGCATGGCTCGGTGACTTGGAGAATCTAAAAAGGATTGAAATACCAAGATGCCTTGTTCCTGAGAACTTCGGCAAGGTCAAAAAAATTGAGCTGCATCATTTTTCGGATGCCAGCAGCAGTGGCTATGGACAATGTTCATACATCAGGATTGTTGCTGATAAGAACGTGCATTGTGCACTGGTCATGGGTAAAGCCAGAGTGGCACCCACAAGAATAATCACTATCCCACGCCTTGAGCTCACTGCAGCTGCAGTTTCTGCAGCTGTAAGTAACTTCCTCAGGTCAGAGCTCGAGCGGAAAATTGACGAGGAGTTTTTCTGGACAATTCAATTCAATTCAATTCAATTTTATTTATATAGCGCCAAATCACAACAAAAGTCGCCTCAAGGCGCTTCATAGATACAGAGAAAAACCCAACAATCATATGACCCCCTATGAGCAAGCACTTTGGCGACAGTGGGAAGGAAAAACTCCCTTTTAACAGGAAGAAACCTCCGGCAGAACCAGGCTCAGGGAGGGGCGGCCATCTGCTGCGACCGGTTGGGGTGAGAGAAGGAAGACAGGATAAAGACATGCTGTGGAAGAGAGACAGAGGTTAATAACAGATATGATTCAATGCAGAGAGGTCTGTTAACACATAGTAAGTGAGAAAGGTGACTGGAAAGGAAAAACTCAATGCATCATGGGAATCCCCCGGCAGCCTACATCTATTGCAGCATAACAAAGGGAGGATTCAGGGTCACCTGGTCCAGCCCTAACTATATGCTTTAGAAAAAAGGAAAGTTTTAAGCCTAATCTTAAAAGTAGAGATAGTGTCTGTCTCCCGAATCCAAACTGGAAGCTGGTTCCACAGAAGAGGGGCCTGAAAACTGAAGGCTCTCCCTCCCATTCTACTTTTAAATACTCTAGGAACAACAAGTAGGCCTGCAGAGCGAGAGCGGAGCGCTCTAATAGGGTGATATGGTACTACAAGGTCATTAAGATAAGATGGGGCCTGATTATTTAAGACCTTGTATGTGAGGAGCAGGATTTTGAATTCAATTCTGGATTTAACAGGAAGCCAATGAAGGGAAGCCAAAACAGGAGAAATATGCTCTCTCTTTCTAGTCCCTGTCAGGACTCTTGCTGCAGCATTTTGGATTAGCTGAAGGCTTTTCAGTGAGTTTTTTGGACATCCTGATAATAATGAATTACAGTAGTCCAGCCTGGAAGTAATAAATGCATGAACTAGTTTTTCAGCGTCACTCTGAGACAGGATATTTCTAATTTTAGAGATGTTGCGCAAATGGAAGAAAGCAGTCTTACATATTTGTTTAATATGTGCGTTGAAGGACAGATTCTAAAGTGACGCTTGGATACATAAAAAATGATGCTCGTCGCTTTCATGTCTTTGTGGCAAATCGAGTTCAGAAAATAAGAGACTCTACTGATCCGAAGCAATGGTTTTACATTGAATCTGATCAAAATCCAGCTGATCACGCGTCTAGGGGCCTCAAGGTGGCAGATCTGCTAAGCTCGAATTGGCTCACTGGACCTAAATTCCTATGGGAAAGGGAAATTGTCACAAACCAACATTCCCCTGATCTTCTTGTTGGGGACCCAGAAGTAAAGGTCCTGAAAACAAATGCCCTTGAAGAAAACAGCTTTCTTGAGAGGTTCTCAAGATTTTCCAATTGGGATACAGCTCTTAACGTTGTGGCAAGAATTAAAAGACTTGCAAGGAGAGATAACTCAGGACCCATTAGTGTAAAAGAAAGACAAATGGCTGCTTTTGTACTCCTCCAGGCAGCACAGAGGGAAGCCTTTAAAGAAGAGCTCAAATGGTTCAGTCAAAACTCAGCTGGACTACCAAAAACTCATAAAATGTATCAACTTGATCCTATTTTGGTAGACAACCTGCTTAGGGTTGGAGGAAGGTTGAGAAAATCCTCAGCATCATTTGCATTGAATCATCCAGTAATCCTTCCAAAGGAAGGCATTGTCACACAACTCGTTCTTGACCACTGTCACAAGAAAACGCAACACCAAGGCCGAGGCCAAACTGAACAAACTCAGGGAAAGTGGCTATTGGATCATAGGTGGCAGTAAGGTAGTGGCCAAATACATTAAAGGGTGTGTCAATTGTAGAAAAGTGCGTGGGCCAGCTGAAGAACAACGCATGGCTGACTTGCCATTTGACAGAGTGGATCCTTCGCCCCCATTCACCTACACTGGAGTTGATGTTTTCGGTCCCTTCTACACGAAACAAGGTCGAAAGGAATGGAAGAGGTATGGCCTATTGTTTACGTGTTTAAGCTCGAGAGCCGCGCACATTGAGATGTTGGAGGATCTCTCCACTGACGCATTTATAAATGCTTTAAGATGCTTCATAGCAATCAGAGGCACAGTCAGACAGATTCGTTCTGACCAAGGGACAAATTTTGTCGGAGCTAAGAACGAGTTCAAGAAGGGTCTGTTGGAATTAGACAAGGAGATGATTTCTACTTATCTAGCTAAAAACCAGTGTGACTTTCAAATGAATGTTCCTGAAGCTAGTCACAGAGGAGGCATTTGGGAACGACAGATCCGCACTGTTAGGAATGTCATGAGTTCTGTCCTAGCCCAAGCCACAGGGAGGTTGGATGACACCTCATTGAGAACTTTCTTCTATGAGGCCATGTCAATTTTGAACCATCGTCCACTCACTACTGATACAATCAACGACCCCAACAGTGCTGAGCCTTTGACGCCTAATCATTTGCTCACAATGAAAGAGTCTGTGCCACTTCCGCCTCCTGGTAGATTTGTAAGAGAAGATTTGTACGCCAGGAAGAGGTGGCGGAGGGTGCAATATTTAACAGAGTTGTTCTGGAGCAGGTGGCGCAAGGAATACCTAACCAGCATTAGTTTAAGACAACGATGGCATACTCCTAAACAAAATGTACAGGTTGGAGATGTAGTGATTTTAAAGGAGGACAATATTCCAAGAAATGAGTGGAAATTGGCAAGGGTGGTTGAAGCCAATGAAGATGATGATGGTTTAGTGCGGACGGTTAAGATCCAAATAGGGCAAAAGGATCTGGGAAAGAAAGGTGAACGTTTGAAACAAGTCTCTTTTCTTGAGAGACCAGTTCAGAAACTAGTGGTACTAGTTAAAGGGTCTAAACTACAGTGAAGTAGTACAAGGGTTAAGAACACAAACATATGTGATCTATAAGTTTATTTAAGAAGTGTTTTTTTTGTAACATAAGTTGATGTTTGATTGTCAATTTATTAAAAATTACAGGATTTAATTTTGTTTAACACATGTAAATAGAAATCCTTTGTAATTTTGGTGGCAGTGTAGCCGTCGCATTGAAATGTAATTATTATGTGATTGCAATGTTCAAAATTTGGTGTTTTAATCTGGATTCATGTTGTGTTGTCGCCACCTACTGGTGGGCCTGAGTGTGGCGCTTTGTGGTGCGCATGCTTTGGGGTGAGGCTCAATTAAGCGCACGTGTCACCAAAGACTGAAGGCTCGAGCCAGAAAGAGAATGCTAGCCTGTGCAAAGGGTGGAAATATAGACGATATGGACTACAATTGCTCATGAATGTTCAGTAGAAAGGCGCACACGGTATGTTGGTGCATTTACTTTGTGTGTATGTTTTATTTGAGTTGTAATTTTTGTTCTGCTGATGTAATATCCGTGTTTTTCATTGATCATTTCACCATAGTTTTTCACGGTGTTTGCTGGTGAAAAGAAGATTAAAATACTGGCTGAACATCAGTTGGAGCATGGCCCTTTATTCTACTTCGAACATGAAAAACCTTCAGGAGCAGTTACAATAAGCATGTGCTTCAGCCAGTACCTTTTTGATTAGCCTCATCTCGTGCATTCTTACTTTGTGGTAGATCTTTATTCTGTATTCATTGAGAGATTTGAATGCTAATCAAATAAATAAATTTAAAAAAAAAATACTGGAATGATGTTATGATGGGTTTTTGTGCTGCTAAAGAATGGTGCTGGTCCCAGATGGTTGGTGGGTGCTTGAGTCTGATAATTGGGATGGACACTGGCAGCTAACTGCCCATACAGGCGAGACTTCTAACTCTACTGGATGATAGGTGGATAGATGAATGCTCACACTGTTGGGCATCACCTCAAATCTCTTGGAACCCTGACGGAGTAGGTACTAAAAAAGTACCAGGTATCAGGTACTATCACCTGGCTGGTGGCTGGTGTTTTTAGAGACACGGCTGCAGCCTTTCAGCTTGCAGCCGAACATACACACTACTAACAACAACACTCAAGACCCAATACAGCCTTTTAATACAGATGATCACTGATGCTACTCAGGTGTGTCCACCTTGCCGCAGCTGCACCACTGACCACACCCCGCCACATAAATATTAATGGAAGTGACTTGAGCCACATGCCTCTATGTCAAAGTTGCTAATGGTAACATTACGTCCAGCAGTTCATGCAGCAAGTCCTCCGGCAGGCCAGGCAGCAAATCCTCCGGCGGAGGTGGCAGGTGATTGGTTGCAGTTGGTGAGTGAAGATGCAAAGTGTTAAGGAGAAAATCCTGTATAAGCGGATGAAGGGAACTCAGTAGCCAGGGGAGACCGGAAACCAAGCAATACTTCTCCTCAGGATGATCCAGCCACTTTTGGGTCCATTGTTTGGTCACATTGTTCTGTCATGATACGGCTGTGTGGCAGGCAGGATGTAGACCCAAATGCAGGACTCGAACTCAAAGTGTTAACCAAAGGAGGCTGCTTTATTGCACTTGCAAAACACCATGAAAAAACACTTGCAAAAAACAAACCAAAACTCGAAACTAAATGCTAACAGAGCTAGGGAACTCGGAAGGAAAAACGCATACACATAGGAGTGGTGAGGGGACGACGCGACACTGATAGAGAGAAACCCAGGGCTAGGAGCACCGCTGGGAGTAATAAGACATAACATTCAAGGGAAAACAAAACTAGACACGCTGACATGAGACACGGGACCGTCAAAGTAAAATGAGATGAACACAAGAAACACAAAGGAAGCACAGAGAACACCTAAACACTGGAAAAAACAACAACAAACCTGAAAACTCTAAATATTAATAAACACAAAACATTAACATGGAGTCACCAGACTCCAGACCATGACACTTTGAGCTCTACTTTCTACTGTCCTCTACAGTCATTTCATCATTGTTCATTAGCACGTCTTTGAAATTACCAGGTTTTATATCATGACAGACATCACAATTTCGGCATCATTAAACTGTTCTTTGAGACCCTCTTCAATCTGGTGACAGATGCTGTTATAACTGATGTCTGATCCCTGGTGTCCAATCTGGTGACTATCGCCCTGTAGCCCTCACCTCAGTAGTGATGAAGTGTTTTGAACGCCTGATCAGAGACTTCATCATTTCTTCACTACCAGACACACTGGACCCACTACAGTTCGCTTACCGTCCAAATCGTTCCACAGACGATGCCATCTCTCATCTCCTCCACACATCACTCACTCACTTGGACATTAGAAGGGGGAATTATGTTAAAATGCTCTTCATAGACTACAGCTCTGCATTTAACACCATAATTCCCTCCACACTCACCACCAAGCTGGAGCATCTGGGACTCAGCTCATCTATGTGTCAGTGGATCTCCAACTTCCTAACTGGCAGACCACAGGCAGTAAGGATGGGCGGACATGTCTCAGCCTCCACCACTCTCAGCACTGGAGCCCCCCAGGGGTGTGTTCTGAGCCCCCTGCTGTACTCTTTGTACACATATGACTGCGTGGCCACTACCAGCTCCACCACCATCATCAAGTTTGCTGACGACACCGTCGTGGTGGGCCTGATCTCTGATAACAACGAGACGGCCTACCTGAAGGAGATTAGGAATCTGGAGAACTGGTGCCAGAGGAACAACCTCCTTCTAAACGTCAGTAAGACAAAGGAGCTGATAGTGGACTTCAGCACTAAGCAGGAGAGGAACTACCAGACCCCCGTCATCAACGAGTGCCCAGTGGAGAGAGTGGACAGCTTCAAATACCTCGGAGTTCACATCACGCAGGACCTGTCATGGTCCTGTCACATCAACTCCGTGGTGAAAAAGGCCCGTCAGCGTCTCTACCACCTCAGACGCTTGAGAGACTTCCAACTGCCCTCCAAGGTGCTCAGGAACTTTTACTCGTGCACCATAGAGAGCATCCTGACGGGAAACATCTTAACCTGGTTCGGGAACAGCACCATGCAGGACAGACGAGCTCTACAGAGGGTTGTGCGGTCAGCTGAGCGCACCATCCGCTCCGAGCTCCCTGACCTGCACTCAATCTACAGCAGGCGGTGCTGGACCAAGGCCAGGAAGATCGTGAAGGACCTCAGCCATCCCAACAACGGACTGTTTTCTCTGTTGAGGTCAGGAAAGCGATTCCGCTCCCTGAAGACCAACACAGAGAGACTGAGGAGGAGCTTCTTCCCGCAGGCGATACGGTCTCTCAATCACACCACCACACAGTACTGACCCACACATATAGTTCTTACACACACACTGGACATTCTGGACATTGTTTTCACTTCATCACTTAAATCACTGCTGCTGTTATTGTGTATATATTTATTTATACTTCTTGTGTATTTTGTTCATACATTCTTATATAGTTCTATATTGTGTATTTTGTTGTACAGTTATTTTATTTTCAATTTAATTTATATATTTTATCTTATTCTTTCCCAGTGTGTTGTACAGTTATTTCATTTTTAACCTTAATTTATATTTTATTCCTTCCTAGTTAAATTTACCCTTTTTAATTTTTCATATTTATTTCCTATCTTATTCATAGCCTTTTCCTTTTTTGTTTTCTTTAGGTCACGAGCAGTTGTCAAAGCATTTCACTACATATCGTACTGTGTATGACTGTGTACGTGACAAATAAAAATTTGAATTTGAATTTGAATATTGTCCATGTGAATCTGAAGAAGAAACACTCAGTGCATCATGGGAATCCCTTAGCAGCCTACACCTATTGCAGCATAACTAAGGGAGGATTCAGGGTCACCTGATCCAGCTCTAACTATATGCTTCAGAAAGGAAAGTTTTAAGACTAATCTTAAAATAGAGATAGTGTCTGTCTCCCAAATCCAAACTGGAAGCTGGTTCCATGGAAGAGGGGCCTGAAAACTGAAGAACTCTCCCTCCCATTCTACTTTTAAATACTCTAGGAACAAAAAGTAAGCTTGCAATGCGAGAGGGAAGTGTTCTAATGGGGTGATTCGGTACTATAAGGTCATTAAGATAAGATGGGGCCTTATTATTTAAGACCTTGTATGCAAAAAGCAGGATTTTGAATTCAATTCTGGATTTAACAGGGAGTCAATGGAGGGAAGCCAATATCGGAGAAATTTGCTCTCTCTTTCTAGTCCCTGCCAGTACTCTTGCTGCAGCATTTTGGATTAACTGAAGGCTTGTCAGGGAGTTTTAGGACATCCTGATAATAATGAATTACAGTCGTCCAGCCTAGAAGTAATAAATGCATGAACTATGTAACCCACCTAAAATTGCATCATGAAATTAACTGCAGTTCCCAAAGAATGTCAGTAGGTGGCACTCTGAGATTGTGTAGTGCTTGTGAACTTGAATCGTTATCGCGAAGGAGAACAACGTTAAGGCTACAAATGCTGGTCGGAGCAACTCACCAGGAATTTTTCCCTATTTCTTGTAAAAAAAAAAAAAGGATTTTACTCTTCCGCTTGTTGGGAAATGCGGACATTTTTGGTTGATGCCGATGTACCTCTTTTATGATCCCTGTTCATTTCCGGTGAGTTGACTCACTACGTTAGCATAGCAAGCTAATCGTTAGTTAAGTGTAGTGTAAATTCTATGTGTTTTTTAAGTGCTGTATTATCTTTGATACTCTAAGCCAATCGGAGATGTTTTTTTCTGAAAGCTAGGAAGTAAGTTTTATTTCCTGTAAGGAGATGATAATCAATCAATGATAATCAATGATATAAGTGACCATTTACCAGTCTTTGCATCTTATAATTGCCATTATAAAATTAACAGAAATGAACACAAGATTATTTACAAAAGAATTCGAACAGAGAAGACATTTAACTGTCTTAAAAATTAACTTTTAAAGCAAGAAACTTCTTCATGTTCATGTTTATGAACACGAAGAAGTTAATAAACCTTATGAAGCATTTTTAAGAACACATTAAACACACATTAGTAACACATTACTTGGTAAAAAACTGCCAGGTGATTGAAATCAACAGGAAACACAACTATGCAGGAAGACCATGGATGACTAAAGGACTGCAAAATGCCAGGAAAAAAAGAACACCCTATATCTTATATATATATATAATATTTTATTAAAAGGTTAGAACACAATAAAGAAAACACAAAAGGTATATGGAATGTCATAAACAGTACAATCAAAAATGAATCAAGGAACAATGATTACCCTGGGTACTTTATAGAAGGGACAAAAAGCATTAACAAAATGAAAGAGAAAGCAAATGGTTTTAATGAATTCTTCGTAAATATGGGGCCAAAACTGGCAGAGGAAATAAAGGCCGATGGAATAGAAAGGAACACTGGTGAAAATATTGAAAGGAATAGAAGCTCAGTGTTTCTAAGAGCAGTGGAAGAGAATGAAATATATGACATCGTTAGAGGACTTAAGAACAAAACCAGTACAGATTGGAATGACATTGATGTTGTAACAGTAAGAGAGTTGCTGATTATTTATGGTATTGGAAAACCGTTAAAATACGTTTTCAACTTGTCTTTTCAAAAAGGTTTTTTTCCTGAAAAAATGAAAGTTGTTCAAGTTATTCCAATTTACAAAACAGGTAAAAAGCATCACTTTGCAAATTATAGACCAGTGACTATTTATAAAAAGTTTATAAAAATTTATAAAAAGATTTGACAGTTTTGTGGACAAATGTGAATTGCCTACATAATAAGAAGTACACACTTGGAGTTTTTTTAAATTAAAAAAACTGTTCAATACCAGGGCTGCCACGATTAGTCGACTAGTCACGATTACATCGACTATCAAAATCGTCGAAGACTAATTTAATAGTCGACACGTCGTTTGAAGCTTTGTAAGATCCCAAAAGACACAGGAATAAGTAGTAGGATTTAAGAGTGTAATAACGGACTGAAACAGAAGATTCCAAAAATGGCAGCAGCTAGTTAGTTTTAATATTACTCTTATTATTCTTTCTGGGTCACAAAATAAATGTTTAACATATTTCAGGAGAGAATGTAGCTGTGTAAACTTCAAATATGTGCTCAGTTTATCAAGACACCACATATTTTCAAAAGCGCCCCGACATTTTCGGAGACGTCTGTTACCCACTAGCTCGATAGCTAGCCGGGGTTCAAGGCTCGCTAGAGCCGGTGAGAACACCGGACTCCTGGCAAACCATTTTCAAACCCACCGCCGTCTTTCGCTACTCAGGTTAAACATGATATCCAAGTCACTTAGATAACTTAAAAATGTTATTGTTTGGCTTTTTTCAGTATTTTATTTGTTCCTGAGTAAATTGGTTTGGCTGAGATTAAAGTTATAGTTTTTACACAGCTGAATAAACGTCAAGCAGACAGCTGATCATCAGAAGTGTGAGATGCTTGAGAATTTACTCCGGTGTCCTGTTATATTTTAGATAGCAAGGAGCAGACGGCTGAGTTTATTAAACTTCACCGAAACAATCTTCAAATTTAATTAAAATTTAATAAACTATCATCTTGTCTTTATTTTTTAGTTAGCACATACACTTAAAGCTGTAAGCTAATGATAGTTATATTAGAGCAGATGCATGCTGGTGCAGTAAGCTCTATGTTGCATGATCTGATTAGTGGACTAATCGCAAAAATAATCGGTGACTAGTCGACTATCAAAATAAACGTTTGTGGCAGCCCTATTCGATACTGTCAGTCATGAAATTCTAATAAAAAAAATGGAAAGTATGGGTTTAGGGGAGTGGTTTTGGAGTGATAAAAAGCTATGTAGTGAATATGCAACAATATGTACAAATAAATGAGTAGGAATCTAAATTGATGGATGTTGCTTGTGACATACCTCAAAGATCAGTATTAGGTCCAAAAGAATTCATGGATTCTTTATTGTCATTCGCATCACATGTTTACATGAGGTGTAACGAAAATTACGTGCACGTGGTCCCGGAGCGAAAGAAACAGAGTAACGAAGAAACAGAATAAAAAGAAAACAGAATAACAAGTAATAAGTATTTCAAATAAATTAAGTGCAGCAACCTGAGTATTATAAATGCAAGTATTAAAATAATACAAATAAAATAAATAGAGTGCAACAACCTGAGTACCAGTATGGAGTATAGATATAGAAATGTAGGTATAAATACTTTAGCAGCAAATGGCATGATGTCTAGCATTGATAAAGTGACGATGTCAGTAGTGATTAGGTGCTACAATAACAGTTCTTGTCCATTATTGACTGAGAAGTCTCACAGTTTCTGGAATGAAGCTGTTTCTCTGTCTGGTGGTTTTGCATTTAATGCTCCTGAGCCTCCTGCCTGGGGGGCAGAAGGTTTATTATGTATAAAAATTATATTTGCCAAGTATCGAAGATTCTAAAGTTTGTAATATTTGCAGATGACACAAATATATTTTGTTCAGGTGTGGAATTGCCACAGGTTTTGGAGGTGATCACACAGGGATTAAAGATATTAAAGAAGTGGTTTGATATAAATAAATTATCATTAAATCTAGATAAAAGCAAATTTATGTTATTTGGAAACCATAAGAAAAATATCGAAGTAGAAATATGTGTTGACAATGTATATTTAGAAAGAGTAAATGAAATAAAATTTCTTGGTGTGATCATTGACCACCATCATTGTTAGGGGGAAATTGGAAAGGAGGCATTGCCGTTCTGGGGAAAACAAAGCAAATCTTGGATCAGAAAGCACTTCACATATTATACTGTGCTTCACTACTACCATATATGAGCTATTGTGTAGAGGTCTGGGGAAACACATGCAGAAGTAATACACAAACAATAACTATAATGCAGAAAAGGGCCATTAGAATAATAAATAATGCAGGGTACAGGGAACATACAAATGCACTCTTTATCAAAATGCATGAAATTCCAAGACTTGGTGAAGTTTGAAACAACGCAAATAATATATAAAGCAAGAAATAAAATGCTTCCAAAAGACATCTGTAAATTGTTTATAGAAAGAGAAGGGGGGTATAACTTAAGAGGAAAATGGAATTTAAAAATACAAAGTCCTAGAACGACAAAGTATGTCTATCTCAATAGCGGGAGTTAAATTACGGAACAGTCAGAACAGAACAAATAAAAGAAAGTAACAACATAAACTAGGGCTGGGCGATATGGCCTAAAATTAATATCGCGATATAATTTGAAGCATGTGCAGTAACGATATATATCGCGATATATTCTTTTCTTCTGTATAACGTATTTTCCGCACTATAAGGCACTTAAAATCCTTTAATTTTCTCAAAAATCGAGAGTGTGCCTTATGTATGAATTCTGGTTGTGCTTACGGACCTCGAACCGATTTTGGCGTGCAGAAATCTGTTAAAAAATGTTTTAGTACAACTTTGTTAAGCCGCACTGCTTGATGGATTGTCAGAGCATTACAGCTGCCGTAGTGAGGAGCCTCGCGGAGTAATCTGGGTCCAAAACTCCGTCTGCTTCAGGTCCCAAAGTCAAACGAACACTGAGAGTTAAAAACGGTCTAAATTCTTTCATCTTTAATAAAATTATCAGCGTTGCTGCTTTATCAGGTGTAACAATTAAGTTTAACATCCATGCGTCCATGAAAACAGAAGTTATTACATTTAACGGAGTTAGAAGTTAACAGGAAGTTAGCTCGCTAGTTTACACCTAAACATGACATACCATGTTCTGACTGAGAGATTTTTGAAACTAATTCAAACGTACAGCTCTGCTACCACTTCCAACATAAATGAAAACAGGAAACTAAACAGCAGTGGCGTTTGTAGGGTTACTGAAGTTGGACTACCTGGTATATAATGTTGTGCTACGTGATTGCTAGCGACACAGCTATTTAAGCATAACATTAGCACAGTGAAGGATGAAGGATGAACGCCAACTTTTTTTTATCACTCATTAAAACTTAACGTGAGGGATTCTGGTGGTCAGGGACAAATGCAATCGCATAGCAGGATGCTATACACGGGCCAAACTTCAGTCAGGAGAACAACTAAGATTATTCATCCACAATACGAGGTTAGTTATTAATATACTGCAACAACATGAGAATAGAACAGCTGCGAGAGAATTCAACATTAATGAATCAATGTTACGGAAGTGGAGGAAGCGCAGTTTTTGGCTTTCCCCATATTTCAAAAGTGCTTCATCTCTTTGCTATGACTGTCGCCCAGCATAATTTGCAGATGATAATGGTTGTAGCCGCTGCGATGCTTTCAACCAAAACAGGCGCAGTTTGATGACATCATCAACATGCGCCATCGCGATAGAGTGATACAGTCAAAATCTCTATCGTTGGCCAAAATTATATCGTTTATATCACCCACCCCTAACATAAACCAGTTTAAAATAAAATATAAAAAACAAATCTTAAACAAATATAAGAATGAAGAAAACGGGGTAAACCCAGGACCGTAATTGAAGTGATGTTTTGGTTTGTTTGTTTCATTATTTGTGAATCTAATTTACATATTCTGTCTTTATTTATATGAAAGAAATGATATTGTCATTTTTTTGTTTGTTTTGCTGTTGTTTCATTTGTTTGTTTGTTTAATTTAAGACTAAAAGAAAATTAAATGAATGAGATGTAAAATTTGAGGGGGTAGGGGCAAATAAGTGTATACTTCTGCCTACTCCTTTTCAAACAAAAGAATTGAATGATATTATGTAATGATGGTGAATGTACATGTTTGAAATAAAAATGAACTGAAGTGAAATAAATATGACCAGTCTTTGAATAAATAGTACTGCGACCACGTTTTGTACTTCTCTCGTGCATCGATGAGGTGCATTCTCACAATTCAGTAAGCGCTGGATTATTGTTACTGCTGTTCACAAAAGAGGAGATGTGAGTTAATTTTGTGTAATAAGTGCCTATGGAAACCGTTTTAAGGTTCTTTAATTCTGTTATTATCGATTGCATTAAGTTGTCATTTACGAAAATGAGAGGTGTATGGTCACTAGTGTTGATTAAGTTGTTTTATAATATTAATGCAAAATGTGTTCACTGCCCTGTGCAGGTTGGTCTTTTTGTTGGAGTGTGAAATTGTGCGAGTGAGACCAGTAAATTCACCTGCAGCGAGCCAGGATTCAGGATCCCAGCTGCGATGGAGGAAGGTTTGCAGCCTACTTAGAAGTGACAGACGCGTTACTTCCTGACAGATAAGCTTATGAGATCTCAAAACAATACACTGCCTGGGTAGTACTACTAACATTAACACTATCCACACACACTTCACACACCTGAACAGAAAAGACTGAAAAGAACTCTGAACTGAGTACACAGGCTGACAAACATGGACTATTGGAATTGTGAATTGTTGAATGACTATTTATGGTTTTGTTTAAATAAATGTTAACTGTTCTTTTAGCTGTGTGTCACGTGCTCCTTAGTCGATTTCTAGAGAACATAAACCCAAGATCCTAACTTCCTCTACGTTCTGTAGTGGTAAAGTATCATGTGTTACAACTAGGTTTTTAGCGTCACGTTGAGACAGGATATTCCTCATTTCAGAGATATTGCACAAATGGAAGAAAGCAGTCCTACATATTTGTTTAATATGTGCATTGAAGGACATATCCTGGTCAAAAATTACTCCAAAATTACTTTCCTGCAACCAGGAAAGAAATTACTAGCCAGGGAGACGTGGCTAGTCGTTGCTCCATTATTTATTCCAATTCAAGCTCATGCAGTCTTTTGTTACTTTATAGTAGTACAACTGTGTATTTACTTTTTCCAAAAATAGCTCACATTATGATGATGATGATGAAGCTTTATTTGTCACTTGCAGTTGCCTGCAGCAAAATTGGACCCCTTCTGACCATACATACATTACACAAACATCACATTGGGGAGACAGGTCAGAACAGGGAGCTTACAGAAAAACAGTGAAATGTACAACACAATAGGGGAGTGGAGGAGGAAAAAAGAGAACTCTACTCAGACTGAGCTCCTGGTAGGGGATCAGTATGAGAACAGAAAACAAAAATTCCTCAGCACAAAAAGCACATGAATCTTCACACTGTAACACCATGAAAACACATGACAAGCAACAGGGATGGGTAAATGGGGTGAGAGGTTGCCGGTGTAGACAGCAGTATGATTCCACGCTGGCCCGGTCAATCGCCGTCTGCATCGGGTGGGTGCAACCATTGGAGGCGTTTGGAGGGGGGAGAGTGTACATCTGCGTCAGTGTACGTGTGTGTGTCCTGTTCAACTTGAGAGAGAGTGTCCTTTTACCTGGTTAAGCAAAGTCAACAGTCCTGATCCGACGCAGGTGTCCTTGAAGGATACGATCAGAGAGAATTTCTTGTTCAGGAGCCAAATGAGTGAAGGAGATGATTGTTTGGGTTAATGTGAACAACTGCATGCAATTTCACAGTTGGTCTAATGTCCATCACTGGTCACTTGATCTGTCAATTTCCCATTGCAGAGCCGTGAGCTTCTCTAAGATCTTATCCATATTGCGTTCAATAAACGCAGTGTGAGTACTCAGAGACTGCCCATCGTCAATCACGTCGGCCAGCCTTGTGGGACCGCTTTCTTTGTTTTCGATAAGCCAGGTTCAAGCCAGCTCCGATCAGCCAGAACTCTGTTATCATGGTTCCAAATGGGTAGATCTCGTTCAACGTCCTCTATTGAGAGTGTCGCCAGACACACGACGCAACCGACCATCAAGTATCCGGCAGCAAGGGGCTCTGCAGGACAATCAGGCTCTCCCGAGCCCAGGCTTCTCATCAAAAATAGGGTGTCAATTTCGTTAAGGGACCAGTTGATCAAATTCATAATTCTTTAGGTCTTAGAGAACAAGACTGAGAGACTCTCTGAGGGTTAGAAAGTTACACGAGAATACACAAGGACATGAGAAGCCAAGCAGGAAAGATAAGGGAAGGGAGAGGGAAAAGATGCAACTGCTTCCGTCAAGAGCGAGATAGGATTTCACATATTCTCAATACGTGTTCCGTTATCAGATAGACAAAGAGAATGAACATATTCCACTGTCATAGACAAAGCCGATTTTCTTATGAAACTCGCTTCAAAATGAATGCTAAAAAGATAATCCATGCATTTCGAAAGATTCCGAAAGAATGGTGTAATCACTACCATCTTGATATGTACACTGAATTTAAGTAAATACTTTATGGCAGAAAACAAACAACTAAAACAACACACTATAAAGGTGGAGCCGATCAGTAACATTACAGAACGTTGAATTTACTAGACTAAACAATGTTTCTGTGCTTTCAGTTTCTGACCTTAATAACTAATCTATGCAATATATCGGGTGTGACTGCTTTTATTTTCTATTTCTGGTACAATACTAGCCTGCAAGCAGGAAAGAAATGATAAGGCAGGGAGTACATGTAACATTATGAGAAAACAGTGCTGAGCATGCTTCTGACTACTAACAACAGGCCAAACCATGGTCTCACACTGCCACCTACTGGTACAAAAATGGAGCATCAGCTACAAATATCCCAGACTAGTTACCAGGTCTATAGTTAAAACTAGTTAATTTAGAGGATTTTCAAAAGAAAATATCACTTACATTTAAAGTAAAATAGCTGAAATATAAGTTAATTCACATAAGTGTGATTAGACGTTAGTGGCTATCACACACACACATTCATACTGTTGCTCTTTGATTAGATAACTCTATGGCTGCTGTCAATATACAGGCGAAGCTTACGGGTTATGCAGCCAACTTTGTAAGTTGGAACATTAAGTCTATGAATCACCCTGTTAAGCACAAAAAGGTGCTTACACAACTGAAAAAATCTGATATGTCTTTTCCACAGGGGACTCACCTTTGTATAGCAGACCGATATAGATTGAAGACTGGTTGGGTTGGCCAAATAGTCCATTCCAACTTTAACTCTAAGACAGAGGGGTGGCCATCCTTATGGGTAAAAACGTCCCATTTCCTGTATCAACCATTTTATCTGATCCTATGGGTCCTTATTATGGGTCCGTATTACTGTGGTTGGCCAACATTATGGACTTTATGGACAACTTTATGAACTGATTTAAGCCAACATTTACGCCCCCAAATGGGATGATGAAACCTTAATTGTCTATTAATTCTCGTGAATTCTGGATATGACAACACACAATCTCATTTTAGCTGGAGGTACAAGCTGTGTGCTCTCTAACCTAGAAAGAAGCTCTAATAAGGATACTCATCCAGGACATGCTCCGACTATATTCCTGTCCACAAAATGTTCTATTGGATAAATTCATTTGTCACTGATAAATGTCCTCTTCCACTTATTGAAACTTGCAATTATCAATCTATTGTTATTTCAGATCATGCCCCCCTATTGATGAGATGGGGGTTGGATGCCTCACTGCCCTCCGCCTCTGGCAGTGGCCCTTTCTACTAAGGAGGCAAGAGTTCTGCATGTCCTGGTGACCCTCCACCTGTTTCACAGGTGGGTGCAGCCTGATCTATCTAGTGAAAGTCTAGACAGACCAGACCAGCTCAACCACACAGACACTTCCTACCCGATTTGAGGACAAAAGCAGAGTATGCAATATGTGGGACAAACAAACACACACACACACACACAAATGGCAAATGTGAGATCATGGGAATCTAAGCAGCTTGAACCGAAAGTGACTAAAAATTGTCAAGGCTGAGCAGGACTCAAGCGCAGACTACGAATCACAATAAACATTTTTTTTATTTACATGACACAGAGTGCACTATATACAAGTGGGGAGAAGGGGTCCAGCGAATCCAGAGGTCCATGGAGGGTGGGGGGCTCCAAAGGCTCACTGCAATTGCCACACTCACGAACAGGGTCTCAAGGCGGGGCACGGAAAATCTATATACAAGGACAAAATGTTAAATGCCAAGCAAAGCACAAAGAGAAATCAAAATATTTCCAAAGCTAGAATTGCACTAACGAATGTTACACAGTAGTCCAGCGACAAAGGGCTCCAAGCAACTGCCTTCAGAAGTGGCTGGTAAACAGGATGATGAACCTCAGGTGAGAAATTGCTTGCAGGTGTGAGGACAGCAACCGGGAGCCCATGATTAGGTCCACCCAGGCATCGCGTTGTGAGCAGGGAAGCAAGAAAGAAAGTGAGAGAAACAAAAACAAATACATATACATGTAGCGTAACTGGACCATGACAGTAATATTTCAGTTTGATCAACCATCTCAACAAGTTCAGTTACTTTCTTTCAAGCTGCTTACACTACATTGACTTTTGTTTTTACAGAATCTCAGAAGAGGAGAGCCACTGAGGGAACGCCTTCCGCCCTCCGACGCCTCCACCGTGACCTCCACTTCTGAGAGGAATTGCCCACAGATCAAGCATGGAGTGTGCCTGAATGGACATACAGAACTCCAAGGTTCGGCCCAGTGTTGAGGGTTTTCCCAAAGGAGAGGGCCCGGCGGGCGGTGCCTCACAGCCCTCCGCCTCTGGGAGTGGCCCCTTTCTACTACGGAGGCAAGAGGTGGCCAGGAGTCTGTCAGCAAGTTCTGCATGTCCTGGTGACCCTCCACCTGTTTCACAGGTGGGTGCAGCCTGATCTATCTAGTGAAAGTCTAGACAGACCAGACCAGCTCAACCACACAGACACTTCCTACCTGATTTGAGGACAAAAGCAGAGTATGCAATATGTGGGACACACACACACACACACACACACACACACACACACACACACACACACACACACACACACACACACTCACTCACAGATCAGTTGAAAGGGACAGAAGAAATGGCAAAAGTGAGAATATCTCACACACACACAACAGAGGGGGAAGAGATAGAGAAATTGGCAAATGTGAGATCATGCTAAGCAGCTTGAACTGAAAGTGACTGGAAATGTTTACGTTTGATCAGCCACCCATCCATTCTCTGCTGTGTTTCTTTTCCAGTGTCACAGGGCAGCTCGAGCCTATCCCAGCTATCTTAGGGCGAGAAGCAGGGTACACCCTCGACAGGTCACCAGTCTGTTACAGGGCTAACACATAGACGCAGAAAACCATTCGCACCTATCGCCAATTTACACTCTTCGATTACCTATTGCCACTAACTGCAGGTCGTTGGACTGTGGCAGGAAGCCGGAGTACAAGGAAAGAACCCACGCAAACACAGGAAGAACATGCAAACTCCACACAGAGCGACGGTAGAGCTGAACTCAAGACCTTCTTCCTGTGCGGTAACGGTGCTAACCACTGTGCCGCCCGCGTGTGAGCAACCGTCTCCCAGAAATTTAAAAAAGTTCAGTTACTTTCTTTCAAGCTGCTTACACTACATTGACTTTTGTTTTTACAGAATCTCAGAAGAGGAGAGCCACTGAGGGAACGCCTTCCGCCCTCGGACGCCTCCACCGTGACCTCCACTTCTGAGAGGAATTGCCCACAGATCAAGCATGGAGTGTGCCTGAATGGACATACAGAACTCCAAGGTTCGGCCCAGTGTTGAGGGTTTTCCCAAAGGAGAGGGCCCGGCGGGCGGTGCCTCACAGCCCTCTGCCTCTGGGAGTGGCCCCTTTCTACTAAGGAGGCAAGAGGTGGCCAGGAGTCTGTCAGCAAGTTCTGCATGTCCTGGTGACCCTCCACCTGTTTCACAGGTGGGTGCAGCCTGATCTATCTAGTGAAAGTCTAGACAGACCAGACCAGCTCAACCACACAGACACTTCCTACCTGATTTGAGGACAAAAGCAGAGTATGCAATATGTGGGACACACACACACACACACACACACACACTCACAGATCAGTTGAAAGGCACAGAAGAAATGGCAAAAGTGAGAATATCTCACACACACACAACAGAGGGGGAAGAGATAGAGAAATTGGCAAATGTGAGATCATGCTAAGCAGCTTGAACTGAAAGTGACTGGAAATGTTTACGTTTGATCAGCCACCCATCCATTCTCTGCTGTGTTTCTTTTCCAGTGTCACAGGGCAGCTCGAGCCTATCCCAGCTATCTTAGGGCGAGAAGCAGGGTGCACCCTCGACAGGTCACCAGTCTGTTACAGGGCTAACACATAGACGCAGAAAACCATTCGCACCTATCGCCAATTTACACTCTTCGATTACCTATTGCCACTAACTGCAGGTCGTTGGAGTGTGGCAGGAAGCCGAAGTACTAGGAAAGAACCCACGCAAACACAGGAAGAACATGCAAACTCCACACAGAGCGACGGTAGAGCTGAACTCAAGACCTTCTTCCTGTGCGGTAACGGTGCTAACCACTGTGCCGCCCGCGTGTGAGCAACCGTCTCCCAGAAATTTAAAAAAGTTCAGTTACTTTCTTTCAAGCTGCTTACACTACATTGACTTTTGTTTTTACACAATCTCAGAAGAGGAGAGCCACTGAGGGAACGCCTTCCGCCCTCCGACGCCTCCACCGTGACCTCCACTTCTGAGAGGAATTGCCCACAGATCAAGCATGGAGTGTGCCTGAATGGACATACAGAACTCCAAGGTTCGGCCCAGTGTTGAGGGTTTTCCCAAAGGAGAGGGCCCGGCGGGCGGTGCCTCACAGCCCTCTGCCTCTGGGAGTGGCCCCTTTCTACTAAGGAGGCAAGAGGTGGCCAGGAGTCTGTCAGCAAGTTCTGCATGTCCTGGTGACCCTCCACCTGTTTCACAGGTGGGTGCAGCCTGATCTATCTAGTGAAAGTCTAGACAGACCAGACCAGCTCAACCACACAGACACTTCCTACCTGATTTGAGGACAAAAGCAGAGTATGCAATATGTGGGGGACACACACACACACTCACAGATCAGTTGAAAGGGACAGAAGAAATGGCAAAAGTGAGAATATCTCACACACACACAACAGAGGGGGAAGAGATAGAGAAATTGGCAAATGTGAGATCATGCTAAGCAGCTTGAACTGAAAGTGACTGGAAATGTTTACGTTAGATCAGCCACCCATCCATTCTCTGCTGTGTTTCTTTTCCAGTGTCACAGGGCAGCTCGAGCCTATCCCAGCTATCTTAGGGCGAGAAGCAGGGTGCACCCTCGACAGGTCACCAGTCTGTTACAGGGCTAACACATAGAAGCAGAAAACCATTCGCACCTATCGCCAATTTACACTCTTCGATTACCTATTGCCACTAACTGCAGGTCGTTGGACTGTGGCAGGAAGCCGGAGTACAAGGAAAGAACCCACGCAAACACAGGAAGAACATGCAAACTCCACACAGAGCGACGGTAGAGCTGAACTCAAGACCTTCTTCCTGTGCGGTAACGGTGCTAACCACTGTGCCGCCCGCGTGTGAGCAACCGTCTCCCAGAAATTTAAAAAAGTTCAGTTACTTTCTTTCAAGCTGCTTACACTACATTGACTTTTGTTTTTACACAATCTCAGAAGAGGAGAGCCACTGAGGGAACGCCTTCCGCCCTCGGACGCCTCCACCGTGACCTCCACTTCTGAGAGGAATTGCCCACAGATCAAGCATGGAGTGTGCCTGAATGGACATACAGAACTCCAAGGTTCGGCCCAGTGTTGAGGGTTTTCCCAAAGGAGAGGGCCCGGCGGGCGGTGCCTCACAGCCCTCTGCCTCTGGGAGTGGCCCCTTTCTACTAAGGAGGCAAGAGGTGGCCAGGAGTCTGTCAGCGAGTTCTGCATGTCCTGGTGACCCTCCACCTGTTTCACAGGTGGGTGCAGCCTGATCTATCTAGTGAAAGTCTAGACAGACCAGACCAGCTCAACCACACAGACACTTCCTACATGATTTGAGGACAAAAGCAGAGTATGCAATATGTGGGACACACACACACACACACACACACACACACACACACACACACACTCACTCACAGATCAGTTGAAAGGGACAGAAGAAATGGCAAAAGTGAGAATATCTCACACACACACAACAGAGGGGGAAGAGATAGAGAAATTGGCAAATGTGAGATCATGCTAAGCAGCTTGAACTGAAAGTGACTGGAAATGTTTACGTTTGATCAGCCACCCATCCATTCTCTGCTGCGTTTCTTTTCCAGTGTCACAGGGCAGCTCGAGCCTATCCCAGCTATCTTAGGGCGAGAAGCAGGGTGCACCCTCGACAGGTCACCAGTCTGTTACAGGGCTAACACATAGACGCAGAAAACCATTCGCACCTATCGCCAATTTACACTCTTCGATTACCTATTGCCACTAACTGCAGGTCGTTGGAGTGTGGCAGGAAGCCGAAGTACTAGGAAAGAACCCACGCAAACACAGGAAGAACATGCAAACTCCACACAGAGCGACGGTAGAGCTGAACTCAAGACCTTCTTCCTGTGCGGTAACGGTGCTAACCACTGTGCCGCCCGCGTGTGAGCAACCGTCTCCCAGAAATTTAAAAAAGTTCAGTTACTTTCTTTCAAGCTGCTTACACTACATTGACTTTTGTTTTTACACAATCTCAGAAGAGGAGAGCCACTGAGGGAACGCCTTCCGCCCTCGGACGCCTCCACCGTGACCTCCACTTCTGAGAGGAATTGCCCACAGATCAAGCATGGAGTGTGCCTGAATGGACATACAGAACTCCAAGGTTCGGCCCAGTGTTGAGGGTTTTCCCAAAGGAGAGGGCCCGGCGGGCGGTGCCTCACAGCCCTCTGCCTCTGGGAGTGGCCCCTTTCTACTAAGGAGGCAAGAGGTGGCCAGGAGTCTGTCAGCAAGTTCTGCATGTCCTGGTGACCCTCCACCTGTTTCACAGGTGGGTGCAGCCTGATCTATCTAGTGAAAGTCTAGACAGACCAGACCAGCTCAACCACACAGACACTTCCTACCTGATTTGAGGACAAAAGCAGAGTATGCAATATGTGGGGGACACACACACACACTCACAGATCAGTTGAAAGGGACAGAAGAAATGGCAAAAGTGAGAATATCTCACACACACACACAACAGAGGGGGAAGAGATAGAGAAATTGGCAAATGTGAGATCATGCTAAGCAGCTTGAACTGAAAGTGACTGGAAATGTTTACGTTAGATCAGCCACCCATCCATTCTCTGCTGTGTTTCTTTTCCAGTGTCACAGGGCAGCTCGAGCCTATCCCAGCTATCTTAGGGCGAGAAGCAGGTTACACCCTCGACAGGTCACCAGTCTGTTACAGGGCTAACACATAGACGCAGAAAACCATTCGCACCTATCGCCAATTTACACTCTTCGATTACCTATTGCCACTAACTGCAGGTCGTTGGACTGTGGCAGGAAGCCGGAGTACAAGGAAAGAACCCACGCAAAAGCAGGAAGAACATGCAAACTCCACACAGAGCGACGGTAGAGCTGAACTCAAGACCTTCTTCCTGTGCGGTAACGGTGCTAACCACTGTGCCGCCCGCGTGTGAGCAACCGTCTCCCAGAAATTTAAAAAAGTTCAGTTACTTTCTTTCAAGCTGCTTACACTACATTGACTTTTGTTTTTACACAATCTCAGAAGAGGAGAGCCACTGAGGGAACGCCTTCCGCCCTCCGACGCCTCCACCGTGACCTCCACTTCTGAGAGGAATTGCCCACAGATCAAGCATGGAGTGTGCCTGAATGGACATACAGAACTCCAAGGTTCGGCCCAGTGTTGAGGGTTTTCCCAAAGGAGAGGGCCCGGCGGGCGGTGCCTCACAGCCCTCTGCCTCTGGGAGTGGCCCCTTTCTACTAAGGAGGCAAGAGGTGGCCAGGAGTCTGTCAGCAAGTTCTGCATGTCCTGGTGACCCTCCACCTGTTTCACAGGTGGGTGCAGCCTGATCTATCTAGTGAAAGTCTAGACAGACCAGACCAGCTCAACCACACAGACACTTCCTACATGATTTGAGGACAAAAGCAGAGTATGCAATATGTGGGACACACACACACACACACACACACACACACACACACACACTCACTCACAGATCAGTTGAAAGGGACAGAAGAAATGGCAAAAGTGAGAATATCTCACACACACACAACAGAGGGGGAAGAGATAGAGAAATTGGCAAATGTGAGATCATGCTAAGCAGCTTGAACTGAAAGTGACTGGAAATGTTTACGTTAGATCAGCCACCCATCCATTCTCTGCTGTGTTTCTTTTCCAGTGTCACAGGGCAGCTCGAGCCTATCCCAGCTATCTTAGGGCGAGAAGCAGGGTGCACCCTCGACAGGTCACCAGTCTGTTACAGGGCTAACACATAGACGCAGAAAACCATTCGCACCTATCGCCAATTTACACTCTTCGATTACCTATTGCCACTAACTGCAGGTCGTTGGAGTGTGGCAGGAAGCCGAAGTACTAGGAAAGAACCCACGCAAACACAGGAAGAACATGCAAACTCCACACAGAGCGACGGTAGAGCTGAACTCAAGACCTTCTTCCTGTGCGGTAACGGTGCTAACCACTGTGCCGCCCGCGTGTGAGCAACCGTCTCCCAGAAATTTAAAAAAGTTCAGTTACTTTCTTTCAAGCTGCTTACACTACATTGACTTTTGTTTTTACACAATCTCAGAAGAGGAGAGCCACTGAGGGAACGCCTTCCGCCCTCCGACGCCTCCACCGTGACCTCCACTTCTGAGAGGAATTGCCCACAGATCAAGCATGGAGTGTGCCTGAATGGACATACAGAACTCCAAGGTTCGGCCCAGTGTTGAGGGTTTTCCCAAAGGAGAGGGCCCGGCGGGCGGTGCCTCACAGCCCTCTGCCTCTGGGAGTGGCCCCTTTCTACTAAGGAGGCAAGAGGTGGCCAGGAGTCTGTCAGCAAGTTCTGCATGTCCTGGTGACCCTCCACCTGTTTCACAGGTGGGTGCAGCCTGATCTATCTAGTGAAAGTCTAGACAGACCAGACCAGCTCAACCACACAGACACTTCCTACCTGATTTGAGGACAAAAGCAGAGTATGCAATATGTGGGGGACACACACACACACACTCACACACACACACACACACACACACACTCACACACACACACACACACACACACACACACACACACACTCACAGATCAGTTGAAAGGGACAGAAGAAATGGCAAAAGTGAGAATATCTCACACACACACAACAGAGGAGGAAGAGATAGAGAAATTGGCAAATGTGAGATCATGCTAAGCAGCTTGAACTGAAAGTGACTGGAAATGTTTACGTTAGATCAGCCACCCATCCATTCTCTGCTGTGTTTCTTTTCCAGTGTCACAGGGCAGCTCGAGCCTATCCCAGCTATCTTAGGGCGAGAAGCAGGTTACACCCTCGACAGGTCACCAGTCTGTTACAGGGCTAACACATAGACGCAGAAAACCATTCGCACCTATCGCCAATTTACACTCTTCGATTACCTATTGCCACTAACTGCAGGTCGTTGGACTGTGGCAGGAAGCCGGAGTACAAGGAAAGAACCCACGCAAACACAGGAAGAACATGCAAACTCCACACAGAGCGACGGTAGAGCTGAACTCAAGACCTTCTTCCTGTGCGGTAACGGTGCTAACCACTGTGCCGCCCGCGTGTGAGCAACCGTCTCCCAGAAATTTAAAAAAGTTCAGTTACTTTCTTTCAAGCTGCTTACACTACATTGACTTTTGTTTTTACACAATCTCAGAAGAGGAGAGCCACTGAGGGAACGCCTTCCGCCCTCGGACGCCTCCACCGTGACCTCCACTTCTGAGAGGAATTGCCCACAGATCAAGCATGGAGTGTGCCTGAATGGACATACAGAACTCCAAGGTTCGGCCCAGTGTTGAGGGTTTTCCCAAAGGAGAGGGCCCGGCGGGCGGTGCCTCACAGCCCTCTGCCTCTGGGAGTGGCCCCTTTCTACTAAGGAGGCAAGAGGTGGCCAGGAGTCTGTCAGCAAGTTCTGCATGTCCTGGTGACCCTCCACCTGTTTCACAGGTGGGTGCAGCCTGATCTATCTAGTGAAAGTCTAGACAGACCAGACCAGCTCAACCACACAGACACTTCCTACATGATTTGAGGACAAAAGCAGAGTATGCAATATGTGGGACACACACACACACACACACACACACACACACACACACACACACACACACACACACACTCACAGATCAGTTGAAAGGGACAGAAGAAATGGCAAAAGTGAGAATATCTCACACACACACACAACAGAGGGGGAAGAGATAGAGAAATTGGCAAATGTGAGATCATGCTAAGCAGCTTGAACTGAAAGTGACTGGAAATGTTTACGTTTGATCAGCCACCCATCCATTCTCTGCTGTGTTTCTTTTCCAGTGTCACAGGGCAGCTCGAGCCTATCCCAGCTATCTTAGGGCGAGAAGCAGGGTGCACCCTCGACAGGTCACCAGTCTGTTACAGGGCTAACACATAGACGCAGAAAACCATTCGCACCTATCGCCAATTTACACTCTTCGATTACCTATTGCCACTAACTGCAGGTCGTTGGACTGTGGCAGGAAGCCGAAGTACTAGGAAAGAACCCACGCAAAAGCAGGAAGAACATGCAAACTCCACACAGAGCGACGGTAGAGCTGAACTCAAGACCTTCTTCCTGTGCGGTAACGGTGCTAACCACTGTGCCGCCCGCGTGTGAGCAACCGTCTCCCAGAAATTTAAACAAGTTCAATTACTTTCTTTCAAGCTGCTTACACTACATTGACTTTTGTTTTTACACAATCTCAGAAGAGGAGAGCCACTGAGGGAACGCCTTCCGCCCTCGGACGCCTCCACCGTGACCTCCACTTCTGAGAGGAATTGCCCACAGATCAAGCATGGAGTGTGCCTGAATGGACATACAGAACTCCAAGGTTCGGCCCAGTGTTGAGGGTTTTCCCAAAGGAGAGGGCCCGGCGGGCGGTGCCTCACAGCCCTCTGCCTCTGGGAGTGGCCCCTTTCTACTAAGGAGGCAAGAGGTGGCCAGGAGTCTGTCAGCAAGTTCTGCATGTCCTGGTGACCCTCCACCTGTTTCACAGGTGGGTGCAGCCTGATCTATCCAGTGAAAGTCTAGACAGACCAGACCAGCTCAACCACACAGACACTTCCTACATGATTTGAGGACAAAAGCAGAGTATGCAATATGTGGGACAAACACACACACACACACACACTCACAGATCAGTTGAAAGGGACAGAAGAAATGGCAAAAGTGAGAATATCTCACACACACACAACAGAGGGGGAAGAGATAGAGAAATTGGCAAATGTGAGATCATGCTAAGCAGCTTGAACTGAAAGTGACTGGAAATGTTTACGTTTGATCAGCCACCCATCCATTCTCTGCTGTGTTTCTTTTCCAGTGTCACAGGGCAGCTCGAGCCTATCCCAGCTATCTTAGGGCGAGAAGCAGGGTGCACCCTCGACAGGTCACCAGTCTGTTACAGGGCTAACACATAGACGCAGAAAACCATTCGCACCTATCGCCAATTTACACTCTTCGATTACCTATTGCCACTAACTGCAGGTCGTTGGACTGTGGCAGGAAGCCGAAGTACTAGGAAAGAACCCACGCAAAAACAGGAAGAACATTCAAACTCCACACAGAGCGACGGTAGAGCTGAACTCAAGACCTTCTTCCTGTGCGGTAACGGTGCTAACCACTGTGCCGCCCGCGTGTGAGCAACCGTCTCCCAGAAATTTGAAAAAGTTCAGTTACTTTCTTTCAAGCTGCTTACACTACATTGACTTTTGTTTTTACACAATCTCAGAAGAGGAGAGCCACTGAGGGAACGCCTTCCGCCCTCCGACGCCTCCACCGTGACCTCCACTTCTGAGAGGAATTGCCCACAGATCAAGCATGGAGTGTGCCTGAATGGACATACAGAACTCCAAGGTTCGGCCCAGTGTTGAGGGTTTTCCCAAAGGAGAGGGCCCGGCGGGCGGTGCCTCACAGCCCTCTGCCTCTGGGAGTGGCCCCTTTCTACTAAGGAGGCAAGAGGTGGCCAGGAGTCTGTCAGCGAGTTCTGCATGTCCTGGTGACCCTCCACCTGTTTCACAGGTGGGTGCAGCCTGATCTATCTAGTGAAAGTCTAGACAGACCAGACCAGCTCAACCACACAGACACTTCCTACCTGATTTGAGGACAAAAGCAGAGTATGCAATATGTGGGACAAACACACACACACACACTCACAGATCAGTTGAAAGGGACAGAAGAAATGGCAAAAGTGAGAATATCTCACACACACACAACAGAGGGGGAAGAGATAGAGAAATTGGCAAATGTGAGATCATGCTAAGCAGCTTGAACTGAAAGTGACTGGAAATGTTTACGTTAGATCAGCCACCCATCCATTCTCTGCTGTGTTTCTTTTCCAGTGTCACAGGGCAGCTCGAGCCTATCCCAGCTATCTTAGGGCGAGAAGCAGGGTGCACCCTCGACAGGTCACCAGTCTGTTACAGGGCTAACACATAGACGCAGAAAACCATTCGCACCTATCGCCAATTTACACTCTTCGATTACCTATTGCCACTAACTGCAGGTCGTTGGACTGTGGCAGGAAGCCGAAGTACTAGGAAAGAACCCACGCAAAAGCAGGAAGAACATGCAAACTCCACACAGAGCGACGGTAGAGCTGAACTCAAGACCTTCTTCCTGTGCGGTAACGGTGCTAACCACTGTGCCGCCCGCGTGTGAGCAACTGTCTCCCAGAAATTTAAAAAAGTTCAGTTACTTTCTTTCAAGCTGCTTACACTACATTGACTTTTGTTTTTACACAATCTCAGAAGAGGAGAGCCACTGAGGGAACGCCTTCCGCCCTCGGACGCCTCCACCGTGACCTCCACTTCTGAGAGGAATTGCCCACAGATCAAGCATGGAGTGTGCCTGAATGGACATACAGAACTCCAAGGTTCGGCCCAGTGTTGAGGGTTTTCCCAAAGGAGAGGGCCCGGCGGGCGGTGCCTCACAGCCCTCTGCCTCTGGGAGTGGCCCCTTTCTACTAAGGAGGCAAGAGGTGGCCAGGAGTCTGTCAGCGAGTTCTGCATGTCCTGGTGACCCTCCACCTGTTTCACAGGTGGGTGCAGCCTGATCTATCTAGTGAAAGTCTAGACAGACCAGACCAGCTCAACCACACAGACACTTCCTACATGATTTGAGGACAAAAGCAGAGTATGCAATATGTGGGACACACACACACACACACACACACACACACACTCACAGATCAGTTGAAAGGGACAGAAGAAATGGCAAAAGTGAGAATATCTCACACACACACAACAGAGGGGGAAGAGATAGAGAAATTGGCAAATGTGAGATCATGCTAAGCAGCTTGAACTGAAAGTGACTGGAAATGTTTACGTTTGATCAGCCACCCATCCATTCTCTGCTGTGTTTCTTTTCCAGTGTCACAGGGCAGCTCGAGCCTATCCCAGCTATCTTAGGGCGAGAAGCAGGGTACACCCTCGACAGGTCACCAGTCTGTTACAGGGCTAACACATAGACGCAGAAAACCATTCGCACCTATCACCAATTTACACTCTTCGATTACCTATTGCCACTAACTGCAGGTCGTTGGACTGTGGCAGGAAGCCGGAGTACAAGGAAAGAACCCACGCAAACACAGGAAGAACATGCAAACTCCACACAGAGCGACGGTAGAGCTGAACTCAAGACCTTCTTCCTGTGCGGTAACGGTGCTAACCACTGTGCCGCCCGCGTGTGAGCAACCGTCTCCCAGAAATTTAAAAAAGTTCAGTTACTTTCTTTCAAGCTGCTTACACTACATTGACTTTTGTTTTTACACAATCTCAGAAGAGGAGAGCCACTGAGGGAACGCCTTCCGCCCTCCGACGCCTCCACCGTGACCTCCACTTCTGAGAGGAATTGCCCACAGATCAAGCATGGAGTGTGCCTGAATGGACATACAGAACTCCAAGGTTCGGCCCAGTGTTGAGGGTTTTCCCAAAGGAGAGGGCCCGGCGGGCGGTGCCTCACAGCCCTCTGCCTCTGGGAGTGGCCCCTTTCTACTAAGGAGGCAAGAGGTGGCCAGGAGTCTGTCAGCAAGTTCTGCATGTCCTGGTGACCCTCCACCTGTTTCACAGGTGGGTGCAGCCTGATCTATCTAGTGAAAGTCTAGACAGACCAGACCAGCTCAACCACACAGACACTTCCTACATGATTTGAGGACAAAAGCAGAGTATGCAATATGTGGGACACACACACACACACACACACACACACACACACACACACACACACTCACTCACAGATCAGTTGAAAGGGACAGAAGAAATGGCAAAAGTGAGAATATCTCACACACACACAACAGAGGGGGAAGAGATAGAGAAATTGGCAAATGTGAGATCATGCTAAGCAGCTTGAACTGAAAGTGACTGGAAATGTTTACGTTAGATCAGCCACCCATCCATTCTCTGCTGTGTTTCTTTTCCAGTGTCACAGGGCAGCTCGAGCCTATCCCAGCTATCTTAGGGCGAGAAGCAGGGTGCACCCTCGACAGGTCACCAGTCTGTTACAGGGCTAACACATAGACGCAGAAAACCATTCGCACCTATCGCCAATTTACACTCTTCGATTACCTATTGCCACTAACTGCAGGTCGTTGGAGTGTGGCAGGAAGCCGAAGTACTAGGAAAGAACCCACGCAAACACAGGAAGAACATGCAAACTCCACACAGAGCGACGGTAGAGCTGAACTCAAGACCTTCTTCCTGTGCGGTAACGGTGCTAACCACTGTGCCGCCCGCGTGTGAGCAACCGTCTCCCAGAAATTTAAAAAAGTTCAGTTACTTTCTTTCAAGCTGCTTACACTACATTGACTTTTGTTTTTACACAATCTCAGAAGAGGAGAGCCACTGAGGGAACGCCTTCCGCCCTCGGACGCCTCCACCGTGACCTCCACTTCTGAGAGGAATTGCCCACAGATCAAGCATGGAGTGTGCCTGAATGGACATACAGAACTCCAAGGTTCGGCCCAGTGTTGAGGGTTTTCCCAAAGGAGAGGGCCCGGCGGGCGGTGCCTCACAGCCCTCTGCCTCTGGGAGTGGCCCCTTTCTACTAAGGAGGCAAGAGGTGGCCAGGAGTCTGTCAGCAAGTTCTGCATGTCCTGGTGACCCTCCACCTGTTTCACAGGTGGGTGCAGCCTGATCTATCTAGTGAAAGTCTAGACAGACCAGACCAGCTCAACCACACAGACACTTCCTACCTGATTTGAGGACAAAAGCAGAGTATGCAATATGTGGGACACACACACACACACTCACACACACACACTCACACACACACTCACACACACACACACACACTCACACACACACACACACACACACACACACACACACACACACACACACACACTCACAGATCAGTTGAAAGGGACAGAAGAAATGGCAAAAGTGAGAATATCTCACACACACACAACAGAGGGGGAAGAGATAGAGAAATTGGCAAATGTGAGATCATGCTAAGCAGCTTGAACTGAAAGTGACTGGAAATGTTTACGTTAGATCAGCCACCCATCCATTCTCTGCTGTGTTTCTTTTCCAGTGTCACAGGGCAGCTCGAGCCTATCCCAGCTATCTTAGGGCGAGAAGCAGGTTACACCCTCGACAGGTCACCAGTCTGTTACAGGGCTAACACATAGACGCAGAAAACCATTCGCACCTATCGCCAATTTACACTCTTCGATTACCTATTGCCACTAACTGCAGGTCGTTGGACTGTGGCAGGAAGCCGGAGTACAAGGAAAGAACCCACGCAAACACAGGAAGAACATGCAAACTCCACACAGAGCGACGGTAGAGCTGAACTCAAGACCTTCTTCCTGTGCGGTAACGGTGCTAACCACTGTGCCGCCCGCGTGTGAGCAACCGTCTCCCAGAAATTTAAAAAAGTTCAGTTACTTTCTTTCAAGCTGCTTACACTACATTGACTTTTGTTTTTACACAATCTCAGAAGAGGAGAGCCACTGAGGGAACGCCTTCCGCCCTCGGACGCCTCCACCGTGACCTCCACTTCTGAGAGGAATTGCCCACAGATCAAGCATGGAGTGTGCCTGAATGGACATACAGAACTCCAAGGTTCGGCCCAGTGTTGAGGGTTTTCCCAAAGGAGAGGGCCCGGCGGGCGGTGCCTCACAGCCCTCTGCCTCTGGGAGTGGCCCCTTTCTACTAAGGAGGCAAGAGGTGGCCAGGAGTCTGTCAGCAAGTTCTGCATGTCCTGGTGACCCTCCACCTGTTTCACAGGTGGGTGCAGCCTGATCTATCTAGTGAAAGTCTAGACAGACCAGACCAGCTCAACCACACAGACACTTCCTACATGATTTGAGGACAAAAGCAGAGTATGCAATATGTGGGACACACACACACACACACACACACACACACACACACACACACACACTCACAGATCAGTTGAAAGGGACAGAAGAAATGGCAAAAGTGAGAATATCTCACACACACACACAACAGAGGGGGAAGAGATAGAGAAATTGGCAAATGTGAGATCATGCTAAGCAGCTTGAACTGAAAGTGACTGGAAATGTTTACGTTTGATCAGCCACCCATCCATTCTCTGCTGTGTTTCTTTTCCAGTGTCACAGGGCAGCTCGAGCCTATCCCAGCTATCTTAGGGCGAGAAGCAGGGTGCACCCTCGACAGGTCACCAGTCTGTTACAGGGCTAACACATAGACGCAGAAAACCATTCGCACCTATCGCCAATTTACACTCTTCGATTACCTATTGCCACTAACTGCAGGTCGTTGGACTGTGGCAGGAAGCCGAAGTACTAGGAAAGAACCCACGCAAAAGCAGGAAGAACATGCAAACTCCACACAGAGCGACGGTAGAGCTGAACTCAAGACCTTCTTCCTGTGCGGTAACGGTGCTAACCACTGTGCCGCCCGCGTGTGAGCAACCGTCTCCCAGAAATTTAAACAAGTTCAATTACTTTCTTTCAAGCTGCTTACACTACATTGACTTTTGTTTTTACACAATCTCAGAAGAGGAGAGCCACTGAGGGAACGCCTTCCGCCCTCGGACGCCTCCACCGTGACCTCCACTTCTGAGAGGAATTGCCCACAGATCAAGCATGGAGTGTGCCTGAATGGACATACAGAACTCCAAGGTTCGGCCCAGTGTTGAGGGTTTTCCCAAAGGAGAGGGCCCGGCGGGCGGTGCCTCACAGCCCTCTGCCTCTGGGAGTGGCCCCTTTCTACTAAGGAGGCAAGAGGTGGCCAGGAGTCTGTCAGCGAGTTCTGCATGTCCTGGTGACCCTCCACCTGTTTCACAGGTGGGTGCAGCCTGATCTATCTAGTGAAAGTCTAGACAGACCAGACCAGCTCAACCACACAGACACTTCCTACATGATTTGAGGACAAAAGCAGAGTATGCAATATGTGGGACACACACACACACACACACACACACACACACTCACAGATCAGTTGAAAGGGACAGAAGAAATGGCAAAAGTGAGAATATCTCACACACACACAACAGAGGGGGAAGAGATAGAGAAATTGGCAAATGTGAGATCATGCTAAGCAGCTTGAACTGAAAGTGACTGGAAATGTTTACGTTTGATCAGCCACCCATCCATTCTCTGCTGTGTTTCTTTTCCAGTGTCACAGGGCAGCTCGAGCCTATCCCAGCTATCTTAGGGCGAGAAGCAGGGTGCACCCTCGACAGGTCACCAGTCTGTTACAGGGCTAACACATAGACGCAGAAAACCATTCGCACCTATCGCCAATTTACACTCTTCGATTACCTATTGCCACTAACTGCAGGTCGTTGGACTGTGGCAGGAAGCCGAAGTACTAGGAAAGAACCCACGCAAAAGCAGGAAGAACATGCAAACTCCACACAGAGCGACGGTAGAGCTGAACTCAAGACCTTCTTCCTGTGCGGTAACGGTGCTAACCACTGTGCCGCCCGCGTGTGAGCAACCGTCTCCCAGAAATTTAAACAAGTTCAATTACTTTCTTTCAAGCTGCTTACACTACATTAACTTTTGTTTTTACACAATCTCAGAAGAGGAGAGCCACTGAGGGAACGCCTTCCGCCCTCGGACGCCTCCACCGTGACCTCCACTTCTGAGAGGAATTGCCCACAGATCAAGCATGGAGTGTGCCTGAATGGACATACAGAACTCCAAGGTTCGGCCCAGTGTTGAGGGTTTTCCCAAAGGAGAGGGCCCGGCGGGCGGTGCCTCACAGCCCTCTGCCTCTGGGAGTGGCCCCTTTCTACTAAGGAGGCAAGAGGTGGCCAGGAGTCTGTCAGCGAGTTCTGCATGTCCTGGTGACCCTCCACCTGTTTCACAGGTGGGTGCAGCCTGATCTATCCAGTGAAAGTCTAGACAGACCAGACCAGCTCAACCACACAGACACTTCCTACATGATTTGAGGACAAAAGCAGAGTATGCAATATGTGGGACACACACACACACACACACACACACACACACACACACTCACTCACAGATCAGTTGAAAGGGACAGAAGAAATGGCAAAAGTGAGAATATCTCACACACACACAACAGAGGGGGAAGAGATAGAGAAATTGGCAAATGTGAGATCATGCTAAGCAGCTTGAACTGAAAGTGACTGGAAATGTTTACGTTAGATCAGCCACCCATCCATTCTCTGCTGTGTTTCTTTTCCAGTGTCACAGGGCAGCTCGAGCCTATCCCAGCTATCTTAGGGCGAGAAGCAGGGTGCACCCTCGACAGGTCACCAGTCTGTTACAGGGCTAACACATAGACGCAGAAAACCATTCGCACCTATCGCCAATTTACACTCTTCGATTACCTATTGCCACTAACTGCAGGTCGTTGGAGTGTGGCAGGAAGCCGAAGTACTAGGAAAGAACCCACGCAAACACAGGAAGAACATGCAAACTCCACACAGAGCGACGGTAGAGCTGAACTCAAGACCTTCTTCCTGTGCGGTAACGGTGCTAACCACTGTGCCGCCCGCGTGTGAGCAACCGTCTCCCAGAAATTTAAAAAAGTTCAGTTACTTTCTTTCAAGCTGCTTACACTACATTGACTTTTGTTTTTACACAATCTCAGAAGAGGAGAGCCACTGAGGGAACGCCTTCCGCCCTCGGACGCCTCCACCGTGACCTCCACTTCTGAGAGGAATTGCCCACAGATCAAGCATGGAGTGTGCCTGAATGGACATACAGAACTCCAAGGTTCGGCCCAGTGTTGAGGGTTTTCCCAAAGGAGAGGGCCCGGCGGGCGGTGCCTCACAGCCCTCTGCCTCTGGGAGTGGCCCCTTTCTACTAAGGAGGCAAGAGGTGGCCAGGAGTCTGTCAGCGAGTTCTGCATGTCCTGGTGACCCTCCACCTGTTTCACAGGTGGGTGCAGCCTGATCTATCTAGTGAAAGTCTAGACAGACCAGACCAGCTCAACCACACAGACACTTCCTACCTGATTTGAGGACAAAAGCAGAGTATGCAATATGTGGGGGACACACACACACACACTCTCACACACACACACACACACACACTCACACACACACACACACACACACACACACACACACACACTCACAGATCAGTTGAAAGGGACAGAAGAAATGGCAAAAGTGAGAATATCTCACACACACACAACAGAGGGGGAAGAGATAGAGAAATTGGCAAATGTGAGATCATGCTAAGCAGCTTGAACTGAAAGTGACTGGAAATGTTTACGTTTGATCAGCCACCCATCCATTCTCTGCTGTGTTTCTTTTCCAGTGTCACAGGGCAGCTCGAGCCTATCCCAGCTATCTTAGGGCGAGAAGCAGGTTACACCCTCGACAGGTCACCAGTCTGTTACAGGGCTAACACATAGACGCAGAAAACCATTCGCACCTATCGCCAATTTACACTCTTCGATTACCTATTGCCACTAACTGCAGGTCGTTGGACTGTGGCAGGAAGCCGGAGTACAAGGAAAGAACCCACGCAAACACAGGAAGAACATGCAAACTCCACACAGAGCGACGGTAGAGCTGAACTCAAGACCTTCTTCCTGTGCGGTAACGGTGCTAACCACTGTGCCGCCCGCGTGTGAGCAACCGTCTCCCAGAAATTTAAAAAAGTTCAGTTACTTTCTTTCAAGCTGCTTACACTACATTGACTTTTGTTTTTACACAATCTCAGAAGAGGAGAGCCACTGAGGGAACGCCTTCCGCCCTCCGACGCCTCCACCGTGACCTCCACTTCTGAGAGGAATTGCCCACAGATCAAGCAAGGAGTGTGCCTGAATGGACATACAGAACTCCAAGGTTCGGCCCAGTGTTGAGGGTTTTCCCAAAGGAGAGGGCCCGGCGGGCGGTGCCTCACAGCCCTCTGCCTCTGGGAGTGGCCCCTTTCTACTAAGGAGGCAAGAGGTGGCCAGGAGTCTGTCAGCAAGTTCTGCATGTCCTGGTGACCCTCCACCTGTTTCACAGGTGGGTGCAGCCTGATCTATCTAGTGAAAGTCTAGACAGACCAGACCAGCTCAACCACACAGACACTTCCTACATGATTTGAGGACAAAAGCAGAGTATGCAATATGTGGGACACACACACACACACACACACACACACACACACACACACACTCACAGATCAGTTGAAAGGGACAGAAGAAATGGCAAAAGTGAGAATATCTCACACACACACAACAGAGGGGGAAGAGATAGAGAAATTGGCAAATGTGAGATCATGCTAAGCAGCTTGAACTGAAAGTGACTGGAAATGTTTACGTTTGATCAGCCACCCATCCATTCTCTGCTGTGTTTCTTTTCCAGTGTCACAGGGCAGCTCGAGCCTATCCCAGCTATCTTAGGGCGAGAAGCAGGGTGCACCCTCGACAGGTCACCAGTCTGTTACAGGGCTAACACATAGACGCAGAAAACCATTCGCACCTATCACCAATTTACACTCTTCGATTACCTATTGCCACTAACTGCAGGTCGTTGGACTGTGGCAGGAAGCCGAAGTACTAGGAAAGAACCCACGCAAAAACAGGAAGAACATTCAAACTCCACACAGAGCGACGGTAGAGCTGAACTCAAGACCTTCTTCCTGTGCGGTAACGGTGCTAACCACTGTGCCGCCCGCGTGTGAGCAACCGTCTCCCAGAAATTTGAAAAAGTTCAGTTACTTTCTTTCAAGCTGCTTACACTACATTGACTTTTGTTTTTACACAATCTCAGAAGAGGAGAGCCACTGAGGGAACGCCTTCCGCCCTCCGACGCCTCCACCGTGACCTCCACTTCTGAGAGGAATTGCCCACAGATCAAGCATGGAGTGTGCCTGAATGGACATACAGAACTCCAAGGTTCGGCCCAGTGTTGAGGGTTTTCCCAAAGGAGAGGGCCCGGCGGGCGGTGCCTCACAGCCCTCTGCCTCTGGGAGTGGCCCCTTTCTACTAAGGAGGCAAGAGGTGGCCAGGAGTCTGTCAGCGAGTTCTGCATGTCCTGGTGACCCTCCACCTGTTTCACAGGTGGGTGCAGCCTGATCTATCTAGTGAAAGTCTAGACAGACCAGACCAGCTCAACCACACAGACACTTCCTACCTGATTTGAGGACAAAAGCAGAGTATGCAATATGTGGGACAAACACACACACACACACTCACAGATCAGTTGAAAGGGACAGAAGAAATGGCAAAAGTGAGAATATCTCACACACACACAACAGAGGGGGAAGAGATAGAGAAATTGGCAAATGTGAGATCATGCTAAGCAGCTTGAACTGAAAGTGACTGGAAATGTTTACGTTAGATCAGCCACCCATCCATTCTCTGCTGTGTTTCTTTTCCAGTGTCACAGGGCAGCTCGAGCCTATCCCAGCTATCTTAGGGCGAGAAGCAGGGTACACCCTCGACAGGTCACCAGTCTGTTACAGGGCTAACACATAGACGCAGAAAACCATTCGCACCTATCGCCAATTTACACTCTTCGATTACCTATTGCCACTAACTGCAGGTCGTTGGACTGTGGCAGGAAGCCGAAGTACTAGGAAAGAACCCACGCAAAAGCAGGAAGAACATGCAAACTCCACACAGAGCGACGGTAGAGCTGAACTCAAGACCTTCTTCCTGTGCGGTAACGGTGCTAACCACTGTGCCGCCCGCGTGTGAGCAACCGTCTCCCAGAAATTTAAAAAAGTTCAGTTACTTTCTTTCAAGCTGCTTACACTACATTGACTTTTGTTTTTACACAATCTCAGAAGAGGAGAGCCACTGAGGGAACGCCTTCCGCCCTCGGACGCCTCCACCGTGACCTCCACTTCTGAGAGGAATTGCCCACAGATCAAGCATGGAGTGTGCCTGAATGGACATACAGAACTCCAAGGTTCGGCCCAGTGTTGAGGGTTTTCCCAAAGGAGAGGGCCCGGCGGGCGGTGCCTCACAGCCCTCTGCCTCTGGGAGTGGCCCCTTTCTACTAAGGAGGCAAGAGGTGGCCAGGAGTCTGTCAGCGAGTTCTGCATGTCCTGGTGACCCTCCACCTGTTTCACAGGTGGGTGCAGCCTGATCTATCTAGTGAAAGTCTAGACAGACCAGACCAGCTCAACCACACAGACACTTCCTACCTGATTTGAGGACAAAAGCAGAGTATGCAATATGTGGGACACACACACACACACACACACACACACACACACACACTCACAGATCAGTTGAAAGGGACAGAAGAAATGGCAAAAGTGAGAATATCTCACACACACACAACAGAGGGGGAAGAGATAGAGAAATTGGCAAATGTGAGATCATGCTAAGCAGCTTGAACTGAAAGTGACTGGAAATGTTTACGTTTGATCAGCCACCCATCCATTCTCTGCTGTGTTTCTTTTCCAGTGTCACAGGGCAGCTCGAGCCTATCCCAGCTATCTTAGGGCGAGAAGCAGGGTGCACCCTCGACAGGTCACCAGTCTGTTACAGGGCTAACACATAGACGCAGAAAACCATTCGCACCTATCGCCAATTTACACTCTTCGATTACCTATTGCCACTAACTGCAGGTCGTTGGACTGTGGCAGGAAGCCGAAGTACTAGGAAAGAACCCACGCAAAAGCAGGAAGAACATGCAAACTCCACACAGAGCGACGGTAGAGCTGAACTCAAGACCTTCTTCCTGTGCGGTAACGGTGCTAACCACTGTGCCGCCCGCGTGTGAGCAACCGTCTCCCAGAAATTTAAACAAGTTCAATTACTTTCTTTCAAGCTGCTTACACTACATTAACTTTTGTTTTTACACAATCTCAGAAGAGGAGAGCCACTGAGGGAACGCCTTCCGCCCTCGGACGCCTCCACCGTGACCTCCACTTCTGAGAGGAATTGCCCACAGATCAAGCATGGAGTGTGCCTGAATGGACATACAGAACTCCAAGGTTCGGCCCAGTGTTGAGGGTTTTCCCAAAGGAGAGGGCCCGGCGGGCGGTGCCTCACAGCCCTCTGCCTCTGGGAGTGGCCCCTTTCTACTAAGGAGGCAAGAGGTGGCCAGGAGTCTGTCAGCGAGTTCTGCATGTCCTGGTGACCCTCCACCTGTTTCACAGGTGGGTGCAGCCTGATCTATCCAGTGAAAGTCTAGACAGACCAGACCAGCTCAACCACACAGACACTTCCTACATGATTTGAGGACAAAAGCAGAGTATGCAATATGTGGGACAAACACACACACACACACACACACACACACACACACACACTCACAGATCAGTTGAAAGGGACAGAAGAAATGGCAAAAGTGAGAATATCTCACACACACACAACAGAGGGGGAAGAGATAGAGAAATTGGCAAATGTGAGATCATGCTAAGCAGCTTGAACTGAAAGTGACTGGAAATGTTTACGTTAGATCAGCCACCCATCCATTCTCTGCTGTGTTTCTTTTCCAGTGTCACAGGGCAGCTCGAGCCTATCCCAGCTATCTTAGGGCGAGAAGCAGGGTGCACCCTCGACAGGTCACCAGTCTGTTACAGGGCTAACACATAGACGCAGAAAACCATTCGCACCTATCGCCAATTTACACTCTTCGATTACCTATTGCCACTAACTGCAGGTCGTTGGACTGTGGCAGGAAGCCGAAGTACTAGGAAAGAACCCACGCAAAAACAGGAAGAACATTCAAACTCCACACAGAGCGACGGTAGAGCTGAACTCAAGACCTTCTTCCTGTGCGGTAACGGTGCTAACCACTGTGCCGCCCGCGTGTGAGCAACCGTCTCCCAGAAATTTGAAAAAGTTCAGTTACTTTCTTTCAAGCTGCTTACACTACATTGACTTTTGTTTTTACACAATCTCAGAAGAGGAGAGCCACTGAGGGAACGCCTTCCGCCCTCCGACGCCTCCACCGTGACCTCCACTTCTGAGAGGAATTGCCCACAGATCAAGCATGGAGTGTGCCTGAATGGACATACAGAACTCCAAGGTTCGGCCCAGTGTTGAGGGTTTTCCCAAAGGAGAGGGCCCGGCGGGCGGTGCCTCACAGCCCTCTGCCTCTGGGAGTGGCCCCTTTCTACTAAGGAGGCAAGAGGTGGCCAGGAGTCTGTCAGCGAGTTCTGCATGTCCTGGTGACCCTCCACCTGTTTCACAGGTGGGTGCAGCCTGATCTATCTAGTGAAAGTCTAGACAGACCAGACCAGCTCAACCACACAGACACTTCCTACCTGATTTGAGGACAAAAGCAGAGTATGCAATATGTGGGACAAACACACACACACACACACACACACACACACACACACACACACACACACACACACACACACAGATCAGTTGAAAGGGACAGAAGAAATGGCAAAAGTGAGAATATCTCACACACACACAACAGAGGGGGAAGAGATAGAGAAATTGGCAAATGTGAGATCATGCTAAGCAGCTTGAACTGAAAGTGACTGGAAATGTTTACGTTTGATCAGCCACCCATCCATTCTCTGCTGTGTTTCTTTTCCAGTGTCACAGGGCAGCTCGAGCCTATCCCAGCTATCTTAGGGCGAGAAGCAGGGTGCACCCTCGACAGGTCACCAGTCTGTTACAGGGCTAACACATAGACGCAGAAAACCATTCGCACCTATCGCCAATTTACACTCTTCGATTACCTATTGCCACTAACTGCAGGTCGTTGGACTGTGGCAGGAAGCCGGAGTACAAGGAAAGAACCCACGCAAAAACAGGAAGAACATTCAAACTCCACACAGAGCGACGGTAGAGCTTAACTCAAGACCTTCTTCCTGTGCGGTAACGGTGCTAACCACTGTGCCGCCCGCGTGTGAGCAACCGTCTCCCAGAAATTTAAACAAGTTCAGTTACTTTCTTTCAAGCTGCTTACACTACATTGACTTTTGTTTTTACAGAATCTCAGAAGAGGAGAGCCACTGAGGGAACGCCTTCCGCCCTCGGACGCCTCCACCGTGACCTCCACTTCTGAGAGGAATTGCCCACAGATCAAGCATGGAGTGTGCCTGAATGGACATACAGAACTCCAAGGTTCGGCCCAGTGTTGAGGGTTTTCCCAAAGGAGAGGGCCCGGCGGGCGGTGCCTCACAGCCCTCTGCCTCTGGGAGTGGCCCCTTTCTACTAAGGAGGCAAGAGGTGGCCAGGAGTCTGTCAGCGAGTTCTGCATGTCCTGGTGACCCTCCACCTGTTTCACAGGTGGGTGCAGCCTGATCTATCTAGTGAAAGTCTAGACAGACCAGACCAGCTCAACCACACAGACAAATCCTACCTGATTTGAGGACAAAAGCAGAGTATGCAATATGTGGGACAAACACACACACACTCTCACACACACACACACACACACACTCACACACACACACACACACACACACACTCACAGATCAGTTGAAAGGGACAGAAGAAATGGCAAAAGTGAGAATATCTCACACACACACAACAGAGGGGGAAGAGATAGAGAAATTGGCAAATGTGAGATCATGCTAAGCAGCTTGAACTGAAAGTGACTGGAAATGTTTACGTTAGATCAGCCACCCATCCATTCTCTGCTGTGTTTCTTTTCCAGTGTCACAGGGCAGCTCGAGCCTATCCCAGCTATCTTAGGGCGAGAAGCAGGTTACACCCTCGACAGGTCACCAGTCTGTTACAGGGCTAACACATAGACGCAGAAAACCATTCGCACCTATCGCCAATTTACACTCTTCGATTACCTATTGCCACTAACTGCAGGTCGTTGGACTGTGGCAGGAAGCCGGAGTACAAGGAAAGAACCCACGCAAACACAGGAAGAACATGCAAACTCCACACAGAGCGACGGTAGAGCTGAACTCAAGACCTTCTTCCTGTGCGGTAACGGTGCTAACCACTGTGCCGCCCGCGTGTGAGCAACCGTCTCCCAGAAATTTAAAAAAGTTCAGTTACTTTCTTTCAAGCTGCTTACACTACATTGACTTTTGTTTTTACACAATCTCAGAAGAGGAGAGCCACTGAGGGAACGCCTTCCGCCCTCGGACGCCTCCACCGTGACCTCCACTTCTGAGAGGAATTGCCCACAGATCAAGCAAGGAGTGTGCCTGAATGGACATACAGAACTCCAAGGTTCGGCCCAGTGTTGAGGGTTTTCCCAAAGGAGAGGGCCCGGCGGGCGGTGCCTCACAGCCCTCTGCCTCTGGGAGTGGCCCCTTTCTACTAAGGAGGCAAGAGGTGGCCAGGAGTCTGTCAGCAAGTTCTGCATGTCCTGGTGACCCTCCACCTGTTTCACAGGTGGGTGCAGCCTGATCTATCTAGTGAAAGTCTAGACAGACCAGACCAGCTCAACCACACAGACACTTCCTACATGATTTGAGGACAAAAGCAGAGTATGCAATATGTGGGACACACACACACACACACACACACACACACACACACACACACTCACAGATCAGTTGAAAGGGACAGAAGAAATGGCAAAAGTGAGAATATCTCACACACACACAACAGAGGGGGAAGAGATAGAGAAATTGGCAAATGTGAGATCATGCTAAGCAGCTTGAACTGAAAGTGACTGGAAATGTTTACGTTTGATCAGCCACCCATCCATTCTCTGCTGTGTTTCTTTTCCAGTGTCACAGGGCAGCTCGAGCCTATCCCAGCTATCTTAGGGCGAGAAGCAGGGTGCACCCTCGACAGGTCACCAGTCTGTTACAGGGCTAACACATAGACGCAGAAAACCATTCGCACCTATCACCAATTTACACTCTTCGATTACCTATTGCCACTAACTGCAGGTCGTTGGACTGTGGCAGGAAGCCGAAGTACTAGGAAAGAACCCACGCAAAAACAGGAAGAACATTCAAACTCCACACAGAGCGACGGTAGAGCTGAACTCAAGACCTTCTTCCTGTGCGGTAACGGTGCTAACCACTGTGCCGCCCGCGTGTGAGCAACTGTCTCCCAGAAATTTGAAAAAGTTCAGTTACTTTCTTTCAAGCTGCTTACACTACATTGACTTTTGTTTTTACACAATCTCAGAAGAGGAGAGCCACTGAGGGAACGCCTTCCGCCCTCCGACGCCTCCACCGTGACCTCCACTTCTGAGAGGAATTGCCCACAGATCAAGCATGGAGTGTGCCTGAATGGACATACAGAACTCCAAGGTTCGGCCCAGTGTTGAGGGTTTTCCCAAAGGAGAGGGCCCGGCGGGCGGTGCCTCACAGCCCTCTGCCTCTGGGAGTGGCCCCTTTCTACTAAGGAGGCAAGAGGTGGCCAGGAGTCTGTCAGCGAGTTCTGCATGTCCTGGTGACCCTCCACCTGTTTCACAGGTGGGTGCAGCCTGATCTATCTAGTGAAAGTCTAGACAGACCAGACCAGCTCAACCACACAGACACTTCCTACCTGATTTGAGGACAAAAGCAGAGTATGCAATATGTGGGACAAACACACACACACACACTCACAGATCAGTTGAAAGGGACAGAAGAAATGGCAAAAGTGAGAATATCTCACACACACACAACAGAGGGGGAAGAGATAGAGAAATTGGCAAATGTGAGATCATGCTAAGCAGCTTGAACTGAAAGTGACTGGAAATGTTTACGTTAGATCAGCCACCCATCCATTCTCTGCTGTGTTTCTTTTCCAGTGTCACAGGGCAGCTCGAGCCTATCCCAGCTATCTTAGGGCGAGAAGCAGGGTACACCCTCGACAGGTCACCAGTCTGTTACAGGGCTAACACATAGACGCAGAAAACCATTCGCACCTATCGCCAATTTACACTCTTCGATTACCTATTGCCACTAACTGCAGGTCGTTGGAGTGTGGCAGGAAGCCGAAGTACTAGGAAAGAACCCACGCAAAAGCAGGAAGAACATGCAAACTCCACACAGAGCGACGGTAGAGCTGAACTCAAGACCTTCTTCCTGTGCGGTAACGGTGCTAACCACTGTGCCGCCCGCGTGTGAGCAACCGTCTCCCAGAAATTTAAAAAAGTTCAGTTACTTTCTTTCAAGCTGCTTACACTACATTGACTTTTGTTTTTACACAATCTCAGAAGAGGAGAGCCACTGAGGGAACGCCTTCCGCCCTCGGACGCCTCCACCGTGACCTCCACTTCTGAGAGGAATTGCCCACAGATCAAGCATGGAGTGTGCCTGAATGGACATACAGAACTCCAAGGTTCGGCCCAGTGTTGAGGGTTTTCCCAAAGGAGAGGGCCCGGCGGGCGGTGCCTCACAGCCCTCTGCCTCTGGGAGTGGCCCCTTTCTACTAAGGAGGCAAGAGGTGGCCAGGAGTCTGTCAGCGAGTTCTGCATGTCCTGGTGACCCTCCACCTGTTTCACAGGTGGGTGCAGCCTGATCTATCTAGTGAAAGTCTAGACAGACCAGACCAGCTCAACCACACAGACACTTCCTACATGATTTGAGGACAAAAGCAGAGTATGCAATATGTGGGACACACACACACACACACACACACACACACACACACTCACAGATCAGTTGAAAGGGACAGAAGAAATGGCAAAAGTGAGAATATCTCACACACACACAACAGAGGGGGAAGAGATAGAGAAATTGGCAAATGTGAGATCATGCTAAGCAGCTTGAACTGAAAGTGACTGGAAATGTTTACGTTTGATCAGCCACCCATCCATTCTCTGCTGTGTTTCTTTTCCAGTGTCACAGGGCAGCTCGAGCCTATCCCAGCTATCTTAGGGCGAGAAGCAGGGTGCACCCTCGACAGGTCACCAGTCTGTTACAGGGCTAACACATAGACGCAGAAAACCATTCGCACCTATCGCCAATTTACACTCTTCGATTACCTATTGCCACTAACTGCAGGTCGTTGGACTGTGGCAGGAAGCCGAAGTACTAGGAAAGAACCCACGCAAAAGCAGGAAGAACATGCAAACTCCACACAGAGCGACGGTAGAGCTGAACTCAAGACCTTCTTCCTGTGCGGTAACGGTGCTAACCACTGTGCCGCCCGCGTGTGAGCAACCGTCTCCCAGAAATTTAAACAAGTTCAGTTACTTTCTTTCAAGCTGCTTACACTACATTGACTTTTGTTTTTACAGAATCTCAGAAGAGGAGAGCCACTGAGGGAACGCCTTCCGCCCTCGGACGCCTCCACCGTGACCTCCACTTCTGAGAGGAATTGCCCACAGATCAAGCATGGAGTGTGCCTGAATGGACATACAGAACTCCAAGGTTCGGCCCAGTGTTGAGGGTTTTCCCAAAGGAGAGGGCCCGGCGGGCGGTGCCTCACAGCCCTCTGCCTCTGGGAGTGGCCCCTTTCTACTAAGGAGGCAAGAGGTGGCCAGGAGTCTGTCAGCGAGTTCTGCATGTCCTGGTGACCCTCCACCTGTTTCACAGGTGGGTGCAGCCTGATCTATCCAGTGAAAGTCTAGACAGACCAGACCAGCTCAACCACACAGACACTTCCTACATGATTTGAGGACAAAAGCAGAGTATGCAATATGTGGGACAAACACACACACACACACACACACACACACACACACACACACACTCACAGATCAGTTGAAAGGGACAGAAGAAATGGCAAAAGTGAGAATATCTCACACACACACAACAGAGGGGGAAGAGATAGAGAAATTGGCAAATGTGAGATCATGCTAAGCAGCTTGAACTGAAAGTGACTGGAAATGTTTACGTTAGATCAGCCACCCATCCATTCTCTGCTGTGTTTCTTTTCCAGTGTCACAGGGCAGCTCGAGCCTATCCCAGCTATCTTAGGGCGAGAAGCAGGGTGCACCCTCGACAGGTCACCAGTCTGTTACAGGGCTAACACATAGACGCAGAAAACCATTCGCACCTATCGCCAATTTACACTCTTCGATTACCTATTGCCACTAACTGCAGGTCGTTGGACTGTGGCAGGAAGCCGAAGTACTAGGAAAGAACCCACGCAAAAACAGGAAGAACATTCAAACTCCACACAGAGCGACGGTAGAGCTGAACTCAAGACCTTCTTCCTGTGCGGTAACGGTGCTAACCACTGTGCCGCCCGCGTGTGAGCAACCGTCTCCCAGAAATTTGAAAAAGTTCAGTTACTTTCTTTCAAGCTGCTTACACTACATTGACTTTTGTTTTTACACAATCTCAGAAGAGGAGAGCCACTGAGGGAACGCCTTCCGCCCTCCGACGCCTCCACCGTGACCTCCACTTCTGAGAGGAATTGCCCACAGATCAAGCATGGAGTGTGCCTGAATGGACATACAGAACTCCAAGGTTCGGCCCAGTGTTGAGGGTTTTCCCAAAGGAGAGGGCCCGGCGGGCGGTGCCTCACAGCCCTCTGCCTCTGGGAGTGGCCCCTTTCTACTAAGGAGGCAAGAGGTGGCCAGGAGTCTGTCAGCGAGTTCTGCATGTCCTGGTGACCCTCCACCTGTTTCACAGGTGGGTGCAGCCTGATCTATCTAGTGAAAGTCTAGACAGACCAGACCAGCTCAACCACACAGACACTTCCTACCTGATTTGAGGACAAAAGCAGAGTATGCAATATGTGGGACAAACACACACACACACACACACACACACACACACACACACACACACACACACACAGATCAGTTGAAAGGGACAGAAGAAATGGCAAAAGTGAGAATATCTCACACACACACAACAGAGGGGGAAGAGATAGAGAAATTGGCAAATGTGAGATCATGCTAAGCAGCTTGAACTGAAAGTGACTGGAAATGTTTACGTTTGATCAGCCACCCATCCATTCTCTGCTGTGTTTCTTTTCCAGTGTCACAGGGCAGCTCGAGCCTATCCCAGCTATCTTAGGGCGAGAAGCAGGGTGCACCCTCGACAGGTCACCAGTCTGTTACAGGGCTAACACATAGACGCAGAAAACCATTCGCACCTATCGCCAATTTACACTCTTCGATTACCTATTGCCACTAACTGCAGGTCGTTGGACTGTGGCAGGAAGCCGGAGTACAAGGAAAGAACCCACGCAAAAACAGGAAGAACATTCAAACTCCACACAGAGCGACGGTAGAGCTTAACTCAAGACCTTCTTCCTGTGCGGTAACGGTGCTAACCACTGTGCCGCCCGCGTGTGAGCAACCGTCTCCCAGAAATTTAAACAAGTTCAGTTACTTTCTTTCAAGCTGCTTACACTACATTGACTTTTGTTTTTACAGAATCTCAGAAGAGGAGAGCCACTGAGGGAACGCCTTCCGCCCTCGGACGCCTCCACCGTGACCTCCACTTCTGAGAGGAATTGCCCACAGATCAAGCATGGAGTGTGCCTGAATGGACATACAGAACTCCAAGGTTCGGCCCAGTGTTGAGGGTTTTCCCAAAGGAGAGGGCCCGGCGGGCGGTGCCTCACAGCCCTCTGCCTCTGGGAGTGGCCCCTTTCTACTAAGGAGGCAAGAGGTGGCCAGGAGTCTGTCAGCGAGTTCTGCATGTCCTGGTGACCCTCCACCTGTTTCACAGGTGGGTGCAGCCTGATCTATCTAGTGAAAGTCTAGACAGACCAGACCAGCTCAACCACACAGACAAATCCTACCTGATTTGAGGACAAAAGCAGAGTATGCAATATGTGGGACACACACACACACACACACACACACACACACACTCACTCACAGATCAGTTGAAAGGGACAGAAGAAATGGCAAAAGTGAGAATATCTCACACACACACAACAGAGGGGGAAGAGATAGAGAAATTGGCAAATGTGAGATCATGCTAAGCAGCTTGAACTGAAAGTGACTGGAAATGTTTACGTTTGATCAGCCACCCATCCATTCTCTGCTGTGTTTCTTTTCCAGTGTCACAGGGCAGCTCGAGCCTATCCCAGCTATCTTAGGGCGAGAAGCAGGGTGCACCCTCGACAGGTCACCAGTCTGTTACAGGGCTAACACATAGACGCAGAAAACCATTCGCACCTATCGCCAATTTACACTCTTCGATTACCTATTGCCACTAACTGCAGGTCGTTGGACTGTGGCAGGAAGCCGAAGTACTAGGAAAGAACCCACGCAAACACAGGAAGAACATGCAAACTCCACACAGAGCGACGGTAGAGCTGAACTCAAGACCTTCTTCCTGTGCGGTAACGGTGCTAACCACTGTGCCGCCCGCGTGTGAGCAACCGTCTCCCAGAAATTTAAACAAGTTCAATTACTTTCTTTCAAGCTGCTTACACTACATTGACTTTTGTTTTTACACAATCTCAGAAGAGGAGAGCCACTGAGGGAACGCCTTCCGCCCTCGGACGCCTCCACCGTGACCTCCACTTCTGAGAGGAATTGCCCACAGATCAAGCATGGAGTGTGCCTGAATGGACATACAGAACTCCAAGGTTCGGCCCAGTGTTGAGGGTTTTCCCAAAGGAGAGGGCCCGGCGGGCGCTGCCTCACAGCCCTCTGCCTCTGGGAGTGGCCCCTTTCTACTAAGGAGGCAAGAGGTGGCCAGGAGTCTGTCAGCAAGTTCTGCATGTCCTGGTGACCCTCCACCTGTTTCACAGGTGGGTGCAGCCTGATCTATCTAGTGAAAGTCTAGACAGACCAGACCAGCTCAACCACACAGACAAATCCTACCTGATTTGAGGACAAAAGCAGAGTATGCAATATGTGGGACACACACACACACACACACACACTCACAGATCAGTTGAAAGGGACAGAAGAAATGGCAAAAGTGAGAATATCTCACACACACACAACAGAGGGGGAAGAGATAGAGAAATTGGCAAATGTGAGATCATGCTAAGCAGCTTGAACTGAAAGTGACTGGAAATGTTTACGTTTGATCAGCCACCCATCCATTCTCTGCTGTGTTTCTTTTCCAGTGTCACAGGGCAGCTCGAGCCTATCCCAGCTATCTTAGGGCGAGAAGCAGGGTGCACCCTCGACAGGTCACCAGTCTGTTACAGGGCTAACACATAGACGCAGAAAACCATTCGCACCTATCGCCAATTTACACTCTTCGATTACCTATTGCCACTAACTGCAGGTCGTTGGAGTGTGGCAGGAAGCCGAAGTACTAGGAAAGAACCCACGCAAAAGCAGGAAGAACATGCAAACTCCACACAGAGCGACGGTAGAGCTGAACTCAAGACCTTCTTCCTGTGCGGTAACGGTGCTAACCACTGTGCCGCCCGCGTGTGAGCAACCGTCTCCCAGAAATTTAAACAAGTTCAATTACTTTCTTTCAAGCTGCTTACACTACATTAACTTTTGTTTTTACACAATCTCAGAAGAGGAGAGCCACTGAGGGAACGCCTTCCGCCCTCGGACGCCTCCACCGTGACCTCCACTTCTGAGAGGAATTGCCCACAGATCAAGCATGGAGTGTGCCTGAATGGACATACAGAACTCCAAGGTTCGGCCCAGTGTTGAGGGTTTTCCCAAAGGAGAGGGCCCGGCGGGCGGTGCCTCACAGCCCTCTGCCTCTGGGAGTGGCCCCTTTCTACTAAGGAGGCAAGAGGTGGCCAGGAGTCTGTCAGCGAGTTCTGCATGTCCTGGTGACCCTCCACCTGTTTCACAGGTGGGTGCAGCCTGATCTATCCAGTGAAAGTCTAGACAGACCAGACCAGCTCAACCACACAGACACTTCCTACATGATTTGAGGACAAAAGCAGAGTATGCAATATGTGGGACAAACACACACACACACACACACACACACACACACACTCACAGATCAGTTGAAAGGGACAGAAGAAATGGCAAAAGTGAGAATATCTCACACACACACAACAGAGGGGGAAGAGATAGAGAAATTGGCAAATGTGAGATCATGCTAAGCAGCTTGAACTGAAAGTGACTGGAAATGTTTACGTTTGATCAGCCACCCATCCATTCTCTGCTGTGTTTCTTTTCCAGTGTCACAGGGCAGCTCGAGCCTATCCCAGCTATCTTAGGGCGAGAAGCAGGGTGCACCCTCGACAGGTCACCAGTCTGTTACAGGGCTAACACATAGACGCAGAAAACCATTCGCACCTATCGCCAATTTACACTCTTCGATTACCTATTGCCACTAACTGCAGGTCGTTGGACTGTGGCAGGAAGCCGGAGTACAAGGAAAGAACCCACGCAAAAACAGGAAGAACATTCAAACTCCACACAGAGCGACGGTAGAGCTTAACTCAAGACCTTCTTCCTGTGCGGTAACGGTGCTAACCACTGTGCCGCCCGCGTGTGAGCAACCGTCTCCCAGAAATTTAAACAAGTTCAGTTACTTTCTTTCAAGCTGCTTACACTACATTGACTTTTGTTTTTACAGAATCTCAGAAGAGGAGAGCCACTGAGGGAACGCCTTCCGCCCTCGGACGCCTCCACCGTGACCTCCACTTCTGAGAGGAATTGCCCACAGATCAAGCATGGAGTGTGCCTGAATGGACATACAGAACTCCAAGGTTCGGCCCAGTGTTGAGGGTTTTCCCAAAGGAGAGGGCCCGGCGGGCGGTGCCTCACAGCCCTCTGCCTCTGGGAGTGGCCCCTTTCTACTAAGGAGGCAAGAGGTGGCCAGGAGTCTGTCAGCGAGTTCTGCATGTCCTGGTGACCCTCCACCTGTTTCACAGGTGGGTGCAGCCTGATCTATCTAGTGAAAGTCTAGACAGACCAGACCAGCTCAACCACACAGACACTTCCTACCTGATTTGAGGACAAAAGCAGAGTATGCAATATGTGGGACAAACACACACACTCACAGATCAGTTGAAAGGGACAGAAGAAATGGCAAAAGTGAGAATATCTCACACACACACAACAGAGGGGGAAGAGATAGAGAAATTGGCAAATGTGAGATCATGCTAAGCAGCTTGAACTGAAAGTGACTGGAAATGTTTACGTTTGATCAGCCACCCATCCATTCTCTGCTGTGTTTCTTTTCCAGTGTCACAGGGCAGCTCGAGCTATCCCAGCTATCTTAGGGCGAGAAGCAGGGTACACCCTCGACAGGTCACCAGTCTGTTACAGGGCTAACACATAGACGCAGAAAACCATTCGCACCTATCGCCAATTTACACTCTTCGATTACCTGTTGCCACTAACTGCAGGTCGTTGGACTGTGGCAGGAAGCCGAAGTACAAGGAAAGAACCCACGCAAAAGCAGGAAGAACATGCAAACTCCACACAGAGCGACGGTAGAGCTGAACTCAAGACCTTCTTCCTGTGCGGTAACGGTGCTAACCACTGTGCCGCCCGCGTGTGAGCAACCGTCTCCCAGAAATTTGAACAAGTTCAGTTACTTTCTTTCAAGCTGCTTACACTACATTGACTTTTGTTTTTACAGAATCTCAGAAGAGGAGAGCCACTGAGGGAACGCCTTCCGCCCTCGGACGCCTCCACCGTGACCTCCACTTCTGAGAGGAATTGCCCACAGATCAAGCATGGAGTGTGCCTGAATGGACATACAGAACTCCAAGGTTCGGCCCAGTGTTGAGGGTTTTCCCAAAGGAGAGGGCCCGGCGGGCGGTGCCTCACAGCCCTCTGCCTCTGGGAGTGGCCCCTTTCTACTAAGGAGGCAAGAGGTGGCCAGGAGTCTGTCAGCGAGTTCTGCATGTCCTGGTGACCCTCCACCTGTTTCACAGGTGGGTGCAGCCTGATCTATCTAGTGAAAGTCTAGACAGACCAGACCAGCTCAACCACACAGACACTTCCTACCTGATTTGAGGACAAAAGCAGAGTATGCAATATGTGGGACAAACACACACACACACACTCACAGATCAGTTGAAAGGGACAGAAGAAATGGCAAAAGTGAGAATATCTCACACACACACAACAGAGGGGGAAGAGATAGAGAAATTGGCAAATGTGAGATCATGCTAAGCAGCTTGAACTGAAAGTGACTGGAAATGTTTACGTTAGATCAGCCACCCATCCATTCTCTGCTGTGTTTCTTTTCCAGTGTCACAGGGCAGCTCGAGCCTATCCCAGCTATCTTAGGGCGAGAAGCAGGGTGCACCCTCGACAGGTCACCAGTCTGTTACAGGGCTAACACATAGACGCAGAAAACCATTCGCACCTATCGCCAATTTACACTCTTCGATTACCTATTGCCACTAACTGCAGGTCGTTGGACTGTGGCAGGAAGCCGAAGTACTAGGAAAGAACCCACGCAAACACAGGAAGAACATTCAAACTCCACACAGAGCGACGGTAGAGCTGAACTCAAGACCTTCTTCCTGTGCGGTAACGGTGCTAACCACTGTGCCGCCCGCGTGTGAGCAACTGTCTCCCAGAAATTTGAAAAAGTTCAGTTACTTTCTTTCAAGCTGCTTACACTACATTGACTTTTGTTTTTACACAATCTCAGAAGAGGAGAGCCACTGAGGGAACGCCTTCCGCCCTCCGACGCCTCCACCGTGACCTCCACTTCTGAGAGGAATTGCCCACAGATCAAGCATGGAGTGTGCCTGAATGGACATACAGAACTCCAAGGTTCGGCCCAGTGTTGAGGGTTTTCCCAAAGGAGAGGGCCCGGCGGGCGGTGCCTCACAGCCCTCTGCCTCTGGGAGTGGCCCCTTTCTACTAAGGAGGCAAGAGGTGGCCAGGAGTCTGTCAGCGAGTTCTGCATGTCCTGGTGACCCTCCACCTGTTTCACAGGTGGGTGCAGCCTGATCTATCTAGTGAAAGTCTAGACAGACCAGACCAGCTCAACCACACAGACACTTCCTACCTGATTTGAGGACAAAAGCAGAGTATGCAATATGTGGGACAAACACACACACACTCACTCACTCACAGATCAGTTGAAAGGGACAGAAGAAATGGCAAAAGTGAGAATATCTCACACACACACAACAGAGGGGGAAGAGATAGAGAAATTGGCAAATGTGAGATCATGCTAAGCAGCTTGAACTGAAAGTGACTGGAAATGTTTACGTTTGATCAGCCACCCATCCATTCTCTGCTGTGTTTCTTTTCCAGTGTCACAGGGCAGCTCGAGCCTATCCCAGCTATCTTAGGGCGAGAAGCAGGGTGCACCCTCGACAGGTCACCAGTCTGTTACAGGGCTAACACAGATACAGACAACCCTAGACACTTAAGAGCATTTCAGAGTTTTGGAAAGAGGCCGGAGCATGTGGAGTGAACCCCCACAAACACTTTGAGAACATGAGAAATCCATACAGAAAGACCTCAGCCTGATAGTGGAGTTGAACTCAGGACCTTCTTGCTGTGCGGGCAACTATATTAACCACTGTGCCACCGTGTTGCCCTTGGTTGTTCACCCGTCAATGAATTCATTTACTTCATTACTAAGCTTCTTACCTTTACACATGCACCCACACACAGGGGAAAGAGCTAGAGGAAATGGCAAATGTTAGATGATAATCTCTCTCTCACTCACACACACAAGACAAGGGGAGAGAGAAAGAAGAAATGACAAATGTGAGATCATCGCACACACACACACACACACACACTCACAAACACACAAGCACACAAACAGACACACACAGGGGATAGAGATAGAGGAAACGGCAAATGTGAGATCAAGCTAAGCAGGTTGAATCAAAAGTGACTGGACATATTTACGTTTGATCAACGGTCTCCAAAATGTGAGTGAAGTTGGCCCCCCCACCTTCTTCAAATCCAACAAAAGTGGTATCAAACGTTTGTGCTACGTTTGTGCTGCAAAAATTTTCGTTTGTGCTGCTATCATTTTAAAAATATTAATAAAACAACGTCTTGATGCGTGCTTAATCATCCGGGTAAGTAAATTCCAAAAGGTTGATTCTGTTCATCCGGACACTTTCAGTGGGAGAAACGTTTCGTCACTCATCCAAGTGACTTCTTCAGTCTCAGCTGACTGCAGTTTTCCCCAATCTTATAAACAGTACATTTGACCTTTACATTTTCATTAATGTCTTTGAAAACAGAAGCAGCACAAACGACAACTTTAGCAGCACAAACCAGCACAAACATAGCACAACTGATTGACACCAATTTTGTTTGATTCCATTAATATGAGGGGGCTGGTTGACCTCTGATGACCTCTAGAAATTTTTATTAATATCTTTAAAATGATAGCAGCACAAACGAAAATTTTTGCAGCACAAACGCAGCACAAACGTTTGATACCACTTTTGTTGGATTTGAAGAGTGAGTGAAGTTGGCCCCCCCGCTCACGTCTCCAAGACATTTAAATGGATGTGCTGCAGGGATTGTCATAACATAACCTGATTAACATGTTATCTGCTGACTGTTAGGGGTCGACAAGCAAAACGAGCTCCTGGTACAAAATGCCTTACTGTTTCCCATTACCACAAATGATGCAAAGGTTGCTCTCCACAAATGTGGGCATAGTGTGCTATGAGTGCGACATAAAACTGTAGAGATAGAGCTTATGTGAGATGTTTGTGTGATGCTATAACAGAGCCGCAACAAATCTTTTGAAGTGATCAGCAATAGCTGTGAAGCTATTCATTACTGAGTTCATGTTTGGAACTTTGATTTCTGTTTATTTTTCTGTTTGTTTTCAATAAATTGGATGCTCAAAAAATGCTTTTGTCCAATTTCTGCTTGTTGCATGTTGAAGCTCTACTTGGAACCTTGTTAAGATCCAACCATGCAAAATATGACTTTTTTATTTTTTTGTTGCAATTTTTCAAGAGGTCTTAAACTTTTGATCGGGACTGTATCTCTATTCAGACCAGCTTGATTGTGACATCACAGAACAGAACCTCCCTGCAGTCTGTTGTTTTTATTGTGTGTGTGTTTTTTTTTAAATCTGCCATTGCTTTAGATATTTCAACCTTTTTGAAAATTATTTTCTTTTGCAGTTAGGATCCTTATTTGCTTTAAATCCATCACAGTACAGCAAACTAACCTTTTTAAACACAACCGAGTATTTTCCTGCAGCCTTTAAGTAACACAGTCTACCTAAGTTTGATTTGTAGCACGTTTCACACTATGTAAAAAACATAATGTTACCTGTACAGACCCAGTATGTGATTTAAAAACACGAGGACTTACACGTGATCTTTAAATGAGGAGTCCTTACCTTTAAATGTAACGTCTCTTCTTCCTCTCCTGTCTTGTCTTTCTAAACCTTCTTCTTGTCTCAGCTTGATTTCTTGTTTCTTCGTGTCAAACACCGCAGCCGGCGATTTGGCTACCAACGCACTGTGCTACACACTACACACAGTTTGTGTGTGCTGACATTTGTTGAGCTGATAGAAACGCTGCATTTGAAATTATCTGCCAATTAAAAAAAAAAAAGTCACTCCCTTTATGCGTCTTCCTCTTCGGATAGGTAGATCCCAACGTACCGAAGCCGCAACTTAGGGACACATGCCGTTTTTCCGGTCTTGTGGCAAAAAGAAAAAGAAAAAAAGAAGAAAAAACCCCAAGTGTCCCACTCTTAACTCCTGACCTTTTCAAATGTCCACAAAGTCCGCATTGACTCTACAACTTCCTTTATCTTCGTTCCCATGGTAACGAAGGGATACACATATTTATAAAGGAGAATGCGCTTCTATCTGATTCTATCTGAAAAACCGTTGAGAAGTGCTGTGGTTTTTAGCCCCACTTATTTGCGCTCTTCCTCTCCTTCATCGGGTGCAGCTTCACCTAGGGATGGATGGACACACACACACACACACACACACACCCACTGCTCCACCCCTCCCCTGATGCTGCTCAGCCACAAACCACACCCCGCCACAGGCACGTGCAGAGGGGGGGCTAGAGGGGCTTGAGCACCCGCCCCTTTCCTGATGGGTGCCCAAAGTGCCCTTTTGTTGAGGCAACTTTTTAAAAAAAAATTATTTATTTTTTTATGTGTGTGTGTGTGCGTGCGGAGTCCTGTCTGTGCCCATCAACAATAATATTTAACTATAACATTAAAGTGAGCATGTGCTACACACCTCCTGCATGAATCAATAAATTCAGATATATTTAATCAGTGATGCAAAATCTTACAAAACATGCTTTGGTTTTGTCGAGTGGACTCTTGCTGCCTTTAGCAGAGAGTGCTAATTCTGGGACTGGTGGATGCTTACAGCACACAGTATATGAAGAAAACTATAAAGATGTTTACATACAGCCTATAAACATGGAGTGATGGTAATACAACCACAAATTTGTTTCACAGCTGAAATTAATCAGATAAAAAAAACCCATTATTTTTTAATGCTGTGCCACTGGTATTCTATTTGTACTTGTCTAGATTTATACTCCTCTACACCTCTTTAGATGCTGTATTGCTTTAAAACATTGATGTGAAGATACCAGTGCCCATTCTGCTGGTTAAAAAAATAAGAAGGTAATCTTTAAATACACCAAATGTTCAGGTACATCCTGAAGGGTGCAATATTCCACACAGGCAGGAGGGGTCACTGTTTGAAAACAGTTGCAGGTCAGCTAAAGTACATACAATGGCATAACACTGCAAACCAGGGATACTGGTTAAATGACCATAGGGAGATTTTAAATGGAAAAAACTAACAAAAGATCAAAATACATATGTACATATTACTCACAAATCATATCAAGTTTGAACTCTTTTTTTTTTAGGGAACAGAAGTCAAATTAACCATGGGTTCAATCTGGTTACAAAAAGCTTTCTTCACATTAATAAATACATTACTCATACGTCACCTGGATGTGGGTAAATCCTAGAGTCATACAGGAAGCAGCGGAGCCAGCTTCCTAGGCCTATACTGATATGTGTGTGAGCACATGGCTCCTGACAGTTATTTTGTATCCGTAATCATAATGCAACAATCAAAAAGAGAGGTGTTTGGATAAACTGTTATTTATTTTCAGGCTGTTTTTTCAAGATCCAGTGCATTTAACAGTGCATTGAAACATTTGATGCTGTGACGCAAAATTACCTAAACACCAATGAAAGGGTAATCAGAAACTTACAAAGTAGCCAGTAATCCTGGTGATGACTCGTGTGAACTTAAATCTTCTAGAAAAATATATGTGACCCTATGACTTGTCATAGGATGCCAATTTAGCCTGCAGCCTGAAAATAGAGCATAAAATGTAAATCATGGATGGAAGGTTACATCGGACACCAAAAAGCATGTATTCATGCACCGCAGACGAGCTTTTCTACACTTCACCCAGACAAGCTGTATTTAAAACCACTAATGTCAGAACCAGTCGTAACGTACTGCATGTAATGTGCCAAACACAGATCATCTCCTGTCTTTTGCCATGTGTGTGAAAGGGCCACAATGTCTAGCGTTCATGACAGAAAATGGCATCACACCAATCTTATATTTACCAAATTACATTCAAGCTATAATTTTTGAGAAGGTTCATGACATGTAGGTAAAATATTTTCCTCTACAAAACTCTAAATGTCCTTTGGCATCTTTGCTTTTTTGTTAAAATTAGCATACATCTTTAAATTAAATCAAAAGTAAGAAATATATGAAACTGATGTTAACGAGGCAGCTAGTGACTAGCTGAATAAAAAAAGTGCTGATGAGTCTTTGCGGTCACATGAGGCTCAGCTGAAGGAGATGGTGAGGAAAAGGTAACGGAAGGAGAGATGATGCAGAAAGGCACAGAGTAGGTTTCCTCCATTGTGTCTTCACTCCTGCAGTTTGAACTGGAAAGAACTGGTGCTCCATTTGGTTGTGTCACAGTCAAGCATGGTGCGCTCTGTGAAGATCACATTCCCTTCTGCATCTATCAGGATAATTGTATTGGTTCTGAATGGATAACAATACAGAGAAGAAAACAATTGTAAATTTAATATCTAATAAGTATGACAGTGGTTATGAAAAGTCACTTTTCAGACACTGTTTGCCGCTGCCCTGCTAAATGATGTTTTGATAGCTTTGGAAAGGACTAACCCTCTGACCTTTTGGCTACAAGAGAGTGTCTGTACCCAATAATCCAGTGTTTCATTGCTGTGGAGGATTGATTACACTGGGGATTTTTTTTGTGTGCCAAGAGTTCACTGTTCTGTGATCTTGCTGTCTAGCACAGCAGTGTCAGTCACCACCAGTGAACACATAAGGGGGGAGAGAGAAATGATATCTGGTGAGTGAGGAAGGCTCTGACCTTGTTCCATAATGAGGGGAGCGAACACACACGGCTGACAGAGCCTGGATCACGGACTTGCTATAACCATCACCCTGAGTCTCCTGAATTGGATCAGGTGTGTTCCTGTTAAAACAACAACAACAACAACAAAAACAAAACAGATAACTTTAGAAAGCGTGTCGGGTTTTAATTGCACATGCATTAATACTTTTTTCATTATTTATTGCTCTTGAAGCAAATCCCATTTCTGAGCGATCCATAAAATCCACCAATACCCTTTAAGTGTATGGGTGTCTGCATGGAAACTTGGGTCAGATTATACCAAATGCAGTGATTCTAGCTGAGTGCTATTGGTGATCGCTCCCTGTAAGTCCCGTTCTAACCACCTTCCATGTGTGACCGATTAATGTGCTGGATCTCCTCACAGCGACCCTTATATCTGAATTTCATTTGGGGGTCTTCAAAGCTGTGCAAGATTATTAAAGTATATTAAACTAAATTAAAAACTAAAACTAGATATGGAAAATATTTTAGTTAACTAAAGCAATAAAAATTAATTTAGTGTCAAATTTGTCAACCACGCTGAGCGGGCTCTGGTACTGACAGGGATGTCTATTGGTCTATTAGACAACACCCTTCACCCTCTTCTTAAATTATGCTTCAATTGATTGCACCTGTTTATCTTATATATCAATCCATCCATCCCCTTCAGCTTATCCGTTTCAGGGTCACCGGGGGACTGGAGCCTATGTCAGGTTGACAGTCTGGCACAGAGCTCAAATGCACTGACATTCACATCTATGGGTAATCTATAGTCAATGAGTAAAAGTGAATGATTCAATTCACTTTTACTCTGATAGTGCAAAATAACAACAACAGTCGCTTCTGTTGTTGGGGTGGGGTGGCTGTAGCTCAGGACATAGAGCAGGTCATGAGCAGAGTATCAGGCTTTTTCAGTGGCATCTCCTACATTCACACAATTTAAAATGCACTGCAGCTGAATGAGATTTAAGTGGGTGTTTGTGAACTTACAGCTCCTCATTATTAAGGACACTGAGCAGCTCTTGCACCAGCCCATCACAAGAGAGCGTCTGGTCGCTGACGACGCTGGTGAAGTGTTGCTTGCCTTTCAGCAGTTTCTTCCATGGAGTATCCAGCAGCGAGTTGCTCAAGCCGTAGATTCCTGCTGAGGGGGAACAAGATAAATACAGACAAATTTAAACATTAGCAAGCTCTGCTAGCGTCTTTCTGGTGTGTTCTTCAATCTGAGAGCAATTTCACTGCGGAAATGTCAGACTGACATGAGCCAGCCATAGGCCAGGAGGAAAGGTATGAAAGGTTTCTACAGCAACCATACTAAAAACACAGACCTGGATTTAGATGGATGGGTTCAGGGCTGCCTCTGTTTCCATAGTAACACACAATGTCTTGTTTAGCTCTAGAGAGGACACAGTAAGATGGGAAATTAGACATTTTATGATAATCAAACGTGTTTATGTCTAATTATGACTGTTGTGTCAGGAGTCAGAAGACTTTGAGGCTATTGAAATAAAGCGAAATAGAGCAAAGAGAAAGTTCAAAGGGGCATTCCTCAGGGAAACATGGAAAATGAGCGCTGAGGGTGAAAGAGAATAACAAACTGCACCATATAGCATTTTTTAATGATGCATTTTCTTTGCAGCCCTGGAAAATAGGAATTAAGAAGCCTGTGTTATTGCTGGACGCAATTCAAATGGGAAAGTTAAAATACTATACCACACTAGAACAATTTTGATGTTATCCACAAAGGACAACTGGGTGAAATTAAGGTCTCAAAGTAAAAATTAGTGCTGCAAATACCCTTGACTACCACAAAAGCCATTTAGTTACGGTGTTAGATCTCCTTGCAAAGTCCTCAGTTAGAGGGAATTTATTCAGTCTGCAAAAAATCTATCCGACATCAAGGGCATCTGTCACAGCCTTGGTACAGGAGAATGAATAATAAATTATGATCGAAGCCTTTGAACCAGTAGTGGAATTCGTTTTTTTGATGTCAGTTTTATGACAGCAATACCAGTGGCATCAGTCAATCTCAAATGTGGTGCAACACTGTTTCAACATCTGACTTGGAAAGTTTCCCAGTTGAGAGCTGGCAAGACAAGGGCACAATATGCTGCTGGGCTTTTACTCTGCAAATACATTTACTAAATAGTTTTAAAAGCCAAAGTACATATTAGACAGCCTTTGGTCTGACCTGTTAGCACCACAAGCTGAGAATATTTGCCATTATTAACAAAGATTTCATGTCACGTTGAGAAAAACAAGTCTATTAATGAATTAGTAAATTGAAAGAACATTATTTTGTAACGGCTTTGATAATCAAATGAGCCTGCTTGGTTTTTCAACAAAAAAACAACAACAAATATTTCAACTGACTACATTTTTCTCAACTTCACTTGCCTGAAAGAAACTATTTCTGATCATTTACAGAATAACCAATTAAAACAGGTCAGTTAAACAATGCTGAAAAATCTCTTAGTTGTAGGTGGTTAGTTATATTTTGCTCTACAGGAACATGAACAATATAATTCACACCCTCATTTCCTCTCTTCATGGACTGCCCAAGATGTTGAGCATTTCCTTCAGATTTAGCACCATGTTGATCTGATTTACATAATCATCCCCTACATCTGGGGTTCTCAGACTGTGGGTTTGTCTCCACTAGTGGGGCTTAGAGCCTGTGCAGGTGGAATGTGGACAACCAGGAGTCCAGCTAAGTCGAATGAATATGACGTCCCAAGGGAAAATAAACAGAAGCTTGCCAATGCTATCAGCCTGACATTTAGGTAATAATTGATTTTAAAAACAAAAACATGCTTGTCGGACATGCCAGCCTCAGTGGAACAGAAGATCCATCAGAACAGGCTTGGTTTTCCAATCTTCAAATGTCCATTTTTGATGGGGCTGTGTGCCTGCAAAATCAGATCTTTTTTTTTTAGGCTTTTCAGTTAGCTCAAACAAGTCTGAAAGGAGTAAGGACTGAAAGCTGACTGCTTCAAAAAAGGTGTAAATACTGCGCTTATGTTCCTCCTACATATGAACTGAAATTTTAGTTTATGGTGTTAATTTTCTTATTAAAGTCGATAAAAATGATAAATTCCCCAATAACTTAGTTTGACATGATGATGTGGTGAAAAGCATTGTCTTAAGTCAGGCTGGGTACACAAACATAATGGTGTAAGACAGGGGTGGGTAGCTCCAGGCCTTGAGGGTCGGTGTCCTGCAGGTTTTAGATATCACCTGGGTCAACACACCCGAATTAAATGATTAGTTCATTACCAGGCCTCTGGAGAACTACAAGACATGCTGAGGAGGTAATTTAGCCATTTGAATCAGCTGTGTTGGATCAAGGACACATCTAAAACCTGCAGGACACCGGCCCTCGAGGCCTGGAGTTGCCGACCCCATCCGAATGCTCATCGAGGCGATCGTTGGCTCAAGAGTTGGGAGTTCGCCTTGCAATCGGAAGGTTGCCGGTTCGAGCCCCGGCTCGGACAGTCTCAGTCGTTGTGTCCTTGGGCAAGACACTTCACCTACTGGTGTGGGCCAGAAGGGCCAATGGCATGATATGGCAGCCTCGCTTCTGTCAGTCTGCCCCAGGGCAGCTGTGGCTACAACTGTAGCTTGCCTCCACCAGTGTGTGAATGGGTGGATGGTGTGTAAAGCGCTTTGGAGGACTAGTAAAAGCGCTATACAAATACAGGCCATTTACCATTTATAATCTTGCTTGTATTAAATGTATATCGCATTGTGGTGGGGCGTGGACGCGGTGCTGGGCGGACGCACCTGCACGGCATCCGCAATCATGCCCGCCGGGGAATTGGGGTTGTTGTGGTGTATTGTGGTGTGATGTATGTGCGTCTGGCAGCTGCGGTCAATAAGGATGGCTAAAAACTGATGTATGGACCTGCCGTGTCTCATTCACACCACACGCATATTTCGCTGAAATATTTGTATCTCTTTTAAACCTCAGAACTGAGCATGGTTTCTTAAACCAACAACTATAAACACATCAGCACTGGCCAATATTCACTCAAGGCGAAAGCAGTGACCGCTCATCCAAGCACGCACATGGTAGCCAGTCAATGAGAACCAGATGGCACTGTAACCTGAGAGAGAAGCCTTTATTTGTCTGCTCTGCAAAAATGAAATTGTCTGAACTAGTATTTTGTCTTGGTATTGAGGTCTTCACTCAACAATACCTCAACAGCCTGGCTCTATCTACACACTTTGCGTGTGATATCAAATCAAATTGACCATGGTGGCAGCAGGTGGAGGATTTATGGAGAGAGAGTTCCATTTGTGCTGTTTGAAACTGGCTAAAATGTTGAAAGTCCCATCAGGTGTGCCGTGGGTTTATTTGGGCTGAGATGAGGGAACAGCAGGAGGTCGGGACCATCGGGCAAAGCGAGAACAAAGAGGGAAGAGTCAAAAACAGGCTTTTTCAGATCTCAGTCAGAGAGTTAATCAGTATGCTAGCTGAGAAGTATTCTAATGAAGAGTCCTCTATATTGAGGCTGCAGAGCATCACCAGCTGTAGTGTAGTTGGCTGAGATGGTTGAGTGAGCTTTCAAGAAATTCAGGTAATTTTTGAGGGAAAAAAATAATCATAGCAGACAGAAACTTTGGGATTTATCAGCAAATCATTGAATAGGACGTGTTCCTACATCTCGCCTAGTCACCATCAGTGATTCCAACTTTGGCTTTGGCAATATGTTTCTGTAAAAATGCAAGGAACTATTTCTAGTCAGTCTGATGGCACCATGTTGATTGAAAAGAGATACATGACAGATGTAGTTCTTAGTAAAACATTCATATACTGTATGGAAACATGGAACTTCAAATATTTATATTATACCAGTGATGTATTGTAATTCAGACCTCCCATCTGATAGAAAAAGGCTGTGCATACAACCATGCAAACAATCAGAGAGCAAAAATTAACATCATTTAAATTTGTATGGCAATTTTTAGACATCTGGAGTGAATCATGCAGTGCTATTTATTGTAATCCACTCAGGAGAATCTCATCTTCTGTTCTTCTAAAACAGAATATGATTTCCCAAGAGGCGATGTTACAAGCACTTTGGAGAGAAGAAAAACAAATCCTCACAGTACAGTTTCTTTAAAATGTTGAGAGTTCATCCGCCCCTGATACTGTGGAATGTGCGTATCTGCTGCCCCGCTGTGTTTCTTTTTGAGCCCGAACAAGTTTCTGCCAAGAATTACAACACAGGGTTTGAGGCAATAAGATCGAACCACTTTCTAAAGTTGTTTTTTTTTTTTTTTTTTTAAACAGCCAAACTGAAAGTGCATATTAGGGAGGCATTTCTTTGCGGGCAAACATCAGAGCACATATTTAATAAAATGGATAAATCTCTGGGCATTGACTTTAAAGCAAGAGCGACTTAAAGTGGGATCAAAAACCAGAGCTATAGACAAGTCAGATGAAGTGTTGGATATGGAGCCTCGAGAGCATCAAGCTGAGAATATCTGAGTCAGATCAAAATTTAAATATATATGGCATTAGCTTCACGACTGTGAGGCCCAGTAGACATTTCTTTAAATACAAGGCTGCCACAGACCAAATTATTCATGCACAATCCAATCCAACATGATTAAAGAATATTCCTGGTGAGACTTCTCCATTAATAAGCAGCAATAAATAAATTATCAAATAGTTTGTATGTTAAGTGTACAGTTTTGCTCTCATGTATCTGTAAAGAGTGATGAGACTTACACAAAGAAGGTGGCACATCTTGACCCCACTGCCACCAGTCGCCACATCGTAAATCACGCCTGTGCTTACAGATGAAACCAAAAGCCTCTAATTGTCATGTAAAGCTACTGTCAATCCACCAGCAGTTATTGATTCGGAAAGAAACCAAACGCCTTATTTCCTCAGGGCAGCTGGGCACATTGCAGTGGATAACAAACAGGCTGGTAATGATGGTGCTTACTAAAAAAGATTGTGCATATGTAACTGCTGCCCCTGGTTTTAACAGGGACATCTGCATATTCTGAGCTGATCAAAAATAGCAGCTAAGCCACCTAGATAATGTCATACGGTTGCCCCTAGGTTAAAAAAAGAAAAAGGAAAAAAAGCTTTCAAAGGCTCAGATGATACCGACACTTCTGAAAATAAAGCTCCAAGTAGCTGACTTTTTGTGCAGGTATACACAAGTATATACACAGACCTTTAAGAATACATGTTTGTTTGGAATCTCACATGTGCGTATTTCACTCGGTTCAGTGGTATGCTGAACTCTTGTGGCTTTCTTCACAGTTTGAGGTGCAAAGTCTGCTGAGATTGGGAAATCTAGTCTCTCAGATGCAAAATACTTTAAAAAAATGATGTGAAAATTATTAGCGTGAGAAGCAAAAAAGGTCTAGCTAACTATATTTAAAGTGAACCAGAGTTGCAGTATACTTTAAAGCTCAGCAGCCAAACAGCACGATAGGAGTCCCACAGTAACTCATATGATGCTTTCACAGAATGTAGCCTAATATATTGATGGTACTGAGACACAGTGAATCTCAGTATAGTGCAAACAATCTAAAATACATCACTTTGTGCATTGTCGTGCCAATGTGTGCTACTATTATTATGCCATTTTAAAAATGAATACACCACGATCACAAATGTAGGAGTGACATTGGTTTCTGCATGTGGTAAATATATATTGATCAAAAACGTTGATATTTGGCAGAACTGTATTCATAATTCATATAAAATATTGCCCTATAAATAAGCTTAGCTTTGAATGAGCCACTACATTACAGAGATATGTTTAAGTCTTTCAGTTGTATTGCTGAAACTTGCAATACCAAAGCCACAGAAGATGTTTCCAACCTACAATACTGTTTCAAAAAGTAGCACCTTATCCATTATATTGGAGTTGGTAGAAATTATTAGGTGGCAAAGAAAATAATATGAAAAACAAAATATTTCTCTATCCTGAAAGCTCTTTTGGGGATAACAAACTACTTCAGGCTATGTTAAGAGGAGGAAAAGTCCACTTTTTCTTCTCCAACAGAGATACAACTTTTAACCTCTGAACTCTCCTTTCCCCCGCTTTCCTTTGGGCAGGTGCAGTCATAATGTTATCAGCAGGAGAGCTGGCTGTACTCCCGTCAGGAGCGGTTTCTCTACCATCAGCAGCACAGCATCAAGCGTCAACACTTTATAGCAAACTTTTTATGTTACACATTTTTGTAATTTCAGGTAATATTGCCTTTACATCAGCTACACTATGCTCCAGCTCCCTAAGACAACAGTATGGCTTCACTATATTGCAGCTCTCTACATGGGCCGACAACCTGACAGCTATCCGAGTGTGCACTGAGCCCATTTTCTTTCTTTTCTATGCTTATCATCAAATTCAGTCAAGTCAGGCTTGTGAAGCACATGGGAGGGGAAAAAGCCTTCGTTATTTTTTATGCTGTCTAGAGTTTCTTTGTTTATAGCCCTGAAATATGAACAGGTGTTCCTTTGGAATTTTAATGCTGGCTCGTTCGCAGCTCAGTGTCTTTTCAGTTCTGCCTGGCTGGCACTCCAAAGATGAAGATGTTGCTTTTGTGGTTTTCTTTCCGTGGTAAGGCCAAAATTCAGAGGAACAAAGTTAAAGCCCAGTAAAAAAAAAAAAAAAAAAAAAAAAGAGACTCCTTTACTGTTTAGATTGTGAGAAGACACACATTATACAGCCTAGTGTGGCTATTTTGCATATTTCTTCTCACTCTGGAAAATATTTCATCTAATGAAATGCAACAGTGGATAGCGTCTGTTTTTAAATGTTAGTGTAAACATCCACATGATGGATATACTTATTTGAATCAGCTTTATCAGCTTTAGAAAATATGCAGATGGATTTCACAACACGTTTTACTCACTTGAACTCAGCTGTGATGAGGTTAAACCCATTGTACAGGTGGCCTTCTGACGACACCTTCTTCAGGTAGGAGTAGCTGTCCTGATCCTTGTCCATTAAATAGTGAGACACTAGAAATCCTGCAAATTAGCAAACGTAATAAGAAATGTATGTAATGTATGTGTACTACTTATTCCTTAGAATCAGTTATATTATCACATGGATTCTAGACACTGAGGCTGTAAAGGGGCACTTGGGACATTTTCATGGCTGATTACCTCGTCCTTGTGCATCAGGGTTAGGACGTCCCTCCATGTAGTTGGTGATGGCAGCCAGCTTGCCCCTCTTGCTGATCCCCAGCCATGACCCCCCTTCCTTCCCTAGCTCCAAGTCCAGGCCTGATAAACACAGAGTTACAATGTATTTTTAAAAAGAGAGGGGCATCAGACCTCACATGAAAAGAGTATGACTCGATTTTAACGGATAATAACAGAGATTCTTCAGTATACCCTGCTTCTTTTGCATGCCAGTTTTCCTTAACAAGAACAAATGATGGGTAACGAATGATTAACTCAAGAAAGAACTAGGTCATTTGTCACTAATCATATGGCAAACAGACTTTTTAATTATTCACTGCAGCTAAGTGCTAGTTTGAGAAAAAACACATAAATTCATGCAATATGCAAAAGATGTGAAAGGGAAAGAATTCAACAGTTAGAAAAATGTTAATAAATAATAAAAAGAGAAAAAAGAATAAATAATTAGTAATGGAAATTTGAAGTTTCTCTGATATTAGTAGCAAATATATATTACATATTATTTTTGAAATGGTCTTATTATGCTTTTACCTATTTGACATCATGCTGTTTGCACAAATGTTAAAAATGTGGATATTAAAAGTAGACAAAGTTTCAAAACGTCAGTGTGTGTGTGTGGTCATAGTTCTATATGCAGTGGATATCCCAAATATGACCATTTTAGGCACACAGCTCTGGCTGTGAACACAGGAGCCCCGCCCCCCAACTGTGCAAAACCTTCTGTTTGGAAGAAACTGCCAATCAAAAGAAATTAGGTTTGAAGGGAGAGCAGTCTCAAAGGGAGAGCGGCTTAAATAGCTTGTTTCATATAGTAGATAGACTGAGTGGCAGTAAGAAATCTAGTCCACATTAAGATGCACAAATAGAAAATATTTTTTTCTGTGTCACTGACATCACAATCAGAGGAAGTATAAAACTTATATAACCTTCAAGATGTTGTCCAATTGGAATGAAATCTCATAAGAGTGATGGCAGGAATTATTTTAGTCCATCAGTAAATGAATGTTTTCTTTCTACATCCCTCTCCTGCAGTTGACACAAAGAATGTCAGGCCCTGCAAATTTGCAGCACTTCCTGGTGATCAATAAAGACAGGTCCACTTATACAGTCAGTGACCTCGAGAGCCAAATGGTCGAATTCCTCTGAGGGTGGATGGAAAGCTAGCTAAATTCCACTGGGACCAATAGCTTACTTCCCTTCTCGCCATGCTACGTCTCCTTCAGGGCCCTACTGCTACCCACCCACCACACTCACGCCCCGTTCATCCCCCAGCCCTGCAGATAAGACAGAGCCATTTATTCCTGTCACATTGCATAAAAACAGCCATCAATTAAGAACCCACTAGTCGAGTTCTGACCCCTCTATTACAAAGGGGAGAGGAGACTGGCGAACAACGAGGATATGGCACCATTTCTTCCCTCAGCAGAAAAACAGAAGACTGATTTTTTCTGATTAGCCATAATGTGTATTGAACATCAGTCAATTAAATGTAGTTTGCTGTGGGTGGGGATGTTCTGCGATGGATTTTTGAGGTGAAGGAAAGGGATTTTTCCTTGATTAATGAAAGCTCTTTATTCTTACAGGTAAAGTTTGTTAAGCAGTACTAAAAAGCCAACCAACCTTGCATATATTAATCAAAATAAGCAATTAAATTCTAACAGACACGTTTACACAAAACATACAAGAAAGTTTTTCACTAATTTGTGTTAGCTTTAGCTTTAGAAATTACTGCTGTTTAGTGAAAAGCTTGACTGGTGGTCTCAAGTGTATATGTACAGGCTTACCACTGAGGATCTCATTGCTGGCCCCCCAGAAGTCTGCAGCTTTGGATGGCCTGTTGTAGAACTCATCTCTGTTTGCAGCCAAAATTAGCCTGAGAACATAACAGGTTAAAACTTGTAAAGGGGGCTCAGCCCCCAATCATAATGCCATGCATACAATGCCTTTACATTACAATTACAACATTGCATTACAATGTTAAAAAGCAATTCATTTAGTTGGATGACCTGTTGTAGTGCCTAAGAACCACCCTGCCACTCCATACACCTGGACAAGATGCAAACTAGAAATAGAGCTGTTTTCTCACCTAACCTCATTACCTGCCTATTTGCTCACCTGGTTCTTCGTGCTCCTATACAGTCTCTCTATCATCTCTCTGTCCAACCTCCTGGACTGACAATCGCACACAAATGCATGGTATTCAACATAACATAACATAACATAACATAACATAACATAACATAACATAACATAACATAACATAACATAACATAACATTATCCTAAGGGCTGGGAATCCACATTTGATATCAATATATATCAATATATGCTTATTTATGTGAAATCATCATCAATGAATGTAGGCAAACCAATCGACACTGGCTTTGTATATCTTTTGTTGACTCTAATCACATGTCCACTACACTTTTTGCTCACTTTTTGATCTTTCTTCTTGCTGTTTTCATCCAGCTTTCTCCCTCTCTCGCCTATGGGACATTTATTTAAAAAAAGAAAAAAGAAAAAAAAAAGAATATTTCTATCATATGGTGAGTCTAATTCATTTGATCTTAACATGAAGGTAAGAACATATGCTACTATTATCCACTAGAGACTTATATAATTACAGTACATATATACATACAGCATCTGTAATGATGAAAACAGTAAGCGTTTGTGGTTTATGGCCAGAAGGTCAGTGTAAAAAATAAGCTCCCAGACTGTTACAGTGCAACTTTCACATTTTCAGTATAATAAAGTCCTCAGATACAACCAGAAGCACTCACGTTAAGCATCTCATTTTCTAAATTGATTGAGCAGGAGCCAGAGGAGAGAATATAAAGGGTCAAGGCTGCAAAGAGAAGGTGTTTCTTTGAAGATGACCAAAGTAAAGAGGATCAAAAGGAATGTAACTGAAAAAAGCAAAAGGCAATAGAGTCAGGAGCTCAAGTTTGGAGAATTTATCCATATACAGCAGGCTTTTGGATATGATTGAGTCCCTCCATATAAAACAGGTTTATTTAATGAAGACGTGCAAAAATGAATTGTAACCTTCTTGCAGTGGTTGGATTTGAGTCACAGGGGTCTCATCCTGGAATGAGGCCCAGGATAGGAAAAGCAAGCCCAAAGAAACTCCATAGGTCCGTCCTCCTGTGGGCCCATCAACCACAGGAGGAGACATAGGATTTTAGTGTCTTGTGTGGATTGGACACTGGTCTCTGGTTACATTGATGGCCCTGCAACCTGAACTCGTATAAGCAGTAGTAAATGGATGGATTGATGGACGGATGAACAGTTACAGATCCCTGTAGTACGTGGGAAGGGGTTGAAGTATGGTGTTTCATTACTATTTCCCAACTAGAGCAGCTAGTCATGTGAAATTTTGCAAGAAAATCAATTTTACACCAGCTCCAAGTTTCACAATCTGAAGCCAAATTCTTGAGCAACAAGCAACAAATTCCCATCCACTCTTATGTATTTTGAGACCATGTAACTCGTGGGAGGAAATCACTGATGTTTTTTATGAAATGACTCCAATGCCTTTGGCTTTGTGGTTTTATTCATTTTTAGAAACAACTGAAAACACTTTGAATCTTAAAAAACAAACAAAGAAACTAGAATACAATACATATTATTGTATTGTAAATATTTAGAATGAAGAGCTCAAAGATTCTGAACATTTGAAATAGACCAGGTTGAATTTTGGAGAAATATGCATGAGCATCTCTAAGTACTGACACAGCCACATAAATGAGAGTTTATGACTATTAAACTCTGTAACTATCAAATAGCTTGAATCAAGTGTTGGATAACCCCACTGCTGTTAGGAGCTACCTAAAGCGGAGAAAAAGCAGGCTATTAAGGGGTTAAAACAATTTGAAATAGTATTTTACAAGTAAATCATCTTATCTCAATCTCATTTTGCAAAGCTGGCTGTGTCTGCCACATGCACGTAACCTCTGCAGGTGTTTTATTCCATTTTAAATTTGTTTTTTATTGTCGAAGCAAGGCTACGAGACAAACATTTACTGCTGCAAACAAGAGCGAATAGCCTGAACAAGAGTGTGATCTGATTTCCAATAAATCCCCTTCAATGGGACTCTTAAGTCTGACACAGACTGTCTGTCAGTTAAGCGCTGCACTAAACTTTGACCTACAGTTTATTATTATTCGGAGTGAATCAGATTGTAATGACGCCATTATGCTCACAACCATTAACAGCAAAACACTGTATTGTGACCTGTATCTAATGCAACACCTGTTCTAACATGTGCCTTTATTCACGGGTCACTTTTTGTCATTTTTGTAGTGGGCTAGTATGTCCTCACTTAGCAGTTAAGACCCAACAATCACACAGCTTCACACAGCCCATCTTTCCTACTCAGATATTATGAAAAACAGTAAACATTGACTCTGTTCCTTGATGAAAAAGGTAACCTCTCTATTTCATGCAATTTGCGTAATAAAATAATCTGCACTATAGCAGCAAATTAATAACATAAACAAATAAAAAGCATCTGTCTTATTTTTAAGTACATATGGGGAGTGGCTTCGTATTGTGAAAAGATGCATTGAAAATACAGATAAAGCATTTCAATACATCTTAATGCCAAACTATGTAGAATTATCTATGGCACAGAATATTATTAAAATGATTCAAAAAATCTCTGGAGAAATCTCTGTATACAGCAGCAGGGCTTTGCTGTGAAAGAGCTTGCCTATCTGTAGTCACCTATCAAAAACTTTTGGGGCAGTATGAAATGAAATATAAAAAAATGTTATGTTTTTACAAGCAATTTTTCACTCAGATGTCTAGCCTGCTTATAGAAATCGTTTAATAGCATCTCCACGGTTAGAAAACCTGTAACTAAGTACTACTCTATTGTTTCATATGATTGAAGAGGGTAAGTAATAGGAGGTGCTGCTAACTACACCACTCCAATTGTCTAACTGTTCTTCAGAAACTGTGAGCGCCTCTATAAATGTGGACGTTTTAACTGTTTGTTGGTCTGGAGCATTCAGATATGTGTTAATACAATGCCGCAATGTTACCAAGAGTTGGGGAGCTGCAAAGTCACCCCAACGTCAGACGATGCAATGCTTAAAGAAACTGCAGAAAACCCAAGTGCTACCACTCAGAGTATGGGTGTCTGAAAAGGTTTTCAGGAGAAAGCCTCTTCCTCCTAAATCCCAAGGCTTCTGAAACAATGTCCTTCAGATAAACAAGACTACAGTGTAGATGTCTGGCCATTGTCACCTTTAAAAAACAAACCAAAAAACCCCTCCATCTAACATCCAACAAGACAATGATCTCAAGCACAGCAGCAAATCTTCAACAGAATGGCTGAAAAAGAAAAGAATCAATGTGCTGAAATGGTCCAGACCTGTATGTAGCAGGTCCTTAAGAGAGTTGTGCATAAGCGAATGCCCACAAATCTCAAAGAACTAAAGCAATATTGTAAAGAAAAGTTGGCCACAATTCCTTCACAATGATGTGAGAGACTGATAAAAGTCATACAGAAAACTATGACTTTAAGTTATAGCTGCTAAAGGTGGTTCTACAAGCTACTGAATCACCAGGTGCATTTAGACTGAGTTCCATGACAACATTTCTTCTTCATGACTGTATATATATGTGCCCCCCAAACATGCACAATTTAAATCTCAGTGTGTGGTGGGAGCAAGGGGGATGGGGCTGTTAGTCTGAGTATGTTTGCTTGATAATATAATCCCTTTTATATCGAGTTGCTTGGATATATATTTGTATGTCATATTTACTATTGCATCTGCCTCCCCAGAGACAGCAGATGGAAATGAGCTAGTAGCTAAATCTGTTATAAAGCATCACTCCTCCTAAGAGATGAATGCTTTTGTTCATGGTCTCTGACAGTCAAATAAATAAATAACTAAACTAAATTAAGGACAGATGTAAACATTCCCTGTCCCAACTTTTTTGGAAAGTATTGCTTGTTGCTGGCACTGACTTTAAAAAAATGCCATACATTAAAAAAAGGTTTGGTTTTATTTAGTTTTTGTGCCATTTCCAATAAATATAGGGTTTAAACTGCTTGTAAACCACTGCATTTCATTCAATATTTTTAAATATTTCAAGCAATTTTATAACTTCATCTTTAGATGTATTGAGGTAAAGACTGCTGTCATATGATTACAAATCATTAAAAGCCACAGAGGTCAGTGAAATGCATCAGAACCTGCAAATGTATGTTTTATTCCTAAGCTTCTAATGGTCTTCCTATTATTCCTTCAACATAGGAGCTTGCATCTTGTTAAAAGCAAACAAATAAGGCCAAATGACATAACAGGGGTCGACCTCTGTGTATCAAAGGCTAATGACAGCCCGTTCCCATGGTGCTTTATGAGCCACCACTGCTCCTGAAAACAAAGCTAACACTAATGATGCTACACAGGAAGAGAGCATCTGCTTTTGCATCCTGAGGGGCAAATCCCATGCAAGTTGCTCGGATCACAGCGTGAGTCAGCCAGCTGGATCATGTAGGAGGCACAGTGGTAAGGAAAGAGCTATCAAAGCTCATTGACACTCAACTTTGATTTCTTTCTATTCAACAAACACAGTGACTTATGTATCCAAACACATGTGGCTCCCATGGGATAATTTCCTGAGCCTTTGATAAATTTACACCAAGGCATGTTAATGTTAACCTCATGGTGGGTCTAGAAAGATAAAGGAATCACCAAAGTCACTAGACTTTCATTATCATCCTCTGGAGATAACGAAAGTCACCAAAAGCATGGACATCTTCAATTGTTGTCGAGACATTTAAGGTTGTGTCAGAGTGATGACCTAACAGGCATGCTGCCATCGTATATAGTGACCTTATCCCAAGAGGATCAATTATTTTATTTGCTGTTCAGTTACAGTGTCAACATGCTTACATCATGAATACATGCTTAGGGGTGGCTCCAGCTCAGGAGGTGGGACAGGTAATTTACTGATCAGAGGGTTGGTGGTTTTCTAAGCACTTAGAAATAGAAGAAAGTGCTTATATGAATGTGGGGTGAATGAGACATGTTGTATTCTTCTTTTAGTGCTCAAATAGAGTACAGAAGTGCTATATAAGAACCAATCTATTTATCATATACTATAATTTACTTGCAAAGAGCCATGAGCAACATGAGATAAAGAACTATTACAAAAGCTCTATGAAGGGCTGCCATTATGCTGTTTGTTTAGTACATCAGCATCATCTTTTGGTTAAAGGGATTGTAAGTGGCACTTTTATATTATGTTTAAATGACTAACCTTAATGAGAAGTGATACAATATATCCAGGTCAAAATCATATTGCAATGCTATTTGGTGGACTGCTGCAGTGCTTTTGTTCTGAGCAGCTGGTGAAGAAAAACACAGTGGAGACTAGAAATTGCATTTCTGAATACAGAGATCTCAGCATGAGGGTAATCAGCGAGTCATTTGTGTGGAATATTAACCCATTTAACTCCCGCAGATCCATTCCTGTCATTTTGTGCTGTGAGCGCTATAATAATTGCACTTAATGAAACTTTAATTCTGCCTTCAATCCAATTTTATCTTAGCATGCTGCATATTCCTTTTGATTTACACATTCGCCTGAGAAAAAGAAACTGCTTCTGCAGCCAGTACAGTCTATAAATAGCAGACATGATGCTGCATTAGGACACAGTGCGTTTCACCTTTCCCCAGGTTCAGGTCTGAGTCAGTACTCATAACACACCTCTGCTGTGATCTCCTTAGGTGAGGTCAGACTCCCAGAGGGAAGGACAAAGATGGACAATGGCCTGGCAGAGAGCTTGCTCTCAAGCTCTGGGGGATTATAATAAGCTGGGGCTCCACATACCATCAGGCTGTAACTCACACTGACTGCTTGTACTACACCGATCTGTGCTGTTCACTAAAAGAAGTTAGCATTTACTGCTGGGTAGGGCACACGGAGGTTGCACAAAGAGTCAGTGCTTTCATAAAATTGGTAGAGAGGCTGTTTCTAACTTTCCTAGCTGCAGGGAGTATCCGGCTTTGTGAGGGAATCACAGCAAAGATGTGAAAAAACATTGCAAGAGTTTGGTAGCTGCATGTTAACTATGAATTTTGAGAAATATGCTCTAAGTAAAATATTAAAACTGGCCCAAACAGTTGCATAATAAATCTGCATGAGAACATAAATGTTCTATAGAGTTTTTATCACCTCGCCCCCTAAAACATAGCGCACAGAGATGGCAATAACATTAACATAACCACAATGTTTCTCCACTTGCTGCTACACACTTGATTTACGAGGTTAGGAGAGTAATATTGCACTTAGAGTCTCTGCTGGAGTGTCCTTAGGCAAGATACTAAAATCTCTGCTCAGAGTGTGCAGTTCTGTGGCTGACAATGCCTCGAGAGGGTTTGCTGATACCTGTTTTTTGTGCTTACCTTGTTTTTGCTTTATTACCTACAGTCATATGAGACAGCTCTATTGTTTATCAAGAACTTGCTTCAAGTCCTTGTATATTTAATGCATGACTTAACTGCCTTACCTGTAGGCATTTTTGGATGCAGGCCGGGGGTCAAACTTGAAGAAAATTATACACATCGATGTGCTGGGGATTGGTGGCAGGGCTTTCACTTGGTTCACATCTGCCTCTAAATCTCAGCCATACCTGACAAAGAAAAGAATATAGGAGTTATTCTGAATACCCTTTAAAGAAAACAAACAATCTAATTCCCACACCTTGCGATATCACAGCAAAAACAAAAACGACTAATGAAAAAAAAAAAAAAATCCTTGTGTACTTTAACTCCTATTTCTCTTGATTTCCCTTGAAGTGTTTCAAAATCTTGACTGATAAATTGTGGTAAATTTAATTAACCAGACTAGATTTGGAAAGGCACCTGCCTATATAAAGTCTCATGCCTGATGATGCACGTCAAAGCAAAAACCAGGGTAAGTCAGAATTCCTGCAGTGATCAGAAACAGTGCAGCATTGCAAAGCATGCTAAGCATTTTGCTGCAGGGAAAATTCCAAAGAACAGAATGGCCTTTATATTTCTTAAATGAAAGCAGTTTGGAATAAACAGGACTCTTGAAACTTTTGAACTAGCAGGCCATCCAATCAACCAAAAGAGCAGGGACTTTAGTAGAAGTGACCCAGTGGTCGTTCTTACTGAAATTCTGTGTGGAGATGAGAGAACCTTCAGAAGGACGCTCATCACTGCAGTACTCCAATGATATCGGGTTTATGGCCCAGATGGCAGGCAGAAGGAGGTTCCTCATATCAGACTATGAGAAAAAAGATTTCTAACCTGAGCAAACCAAGTCCTCTCATCGCCTGAAAGCGACAAGAGTGAGTGACCAGAAAATAGACAATATAGACTACTGCAGTTGGCAAAGACGTTCAACCTGCCAAGGGGATCCCCACCCAGACTCATGATTTATTCCACCGACAGTTTGTAAATTAAATACAAACATCTATGTATAAGCCTGGAAATATATCCCAGGTGACACACCTCTAATAAAACAAGGTTAATGTGATATTCACGTTTTCTTAATTAACATATTTTCTACGTTTTTATTTCGTCATTTTGAGGCGAATAAAGTTCTGAAAACTTTCTGAATACATTGTTTCCAGACTTAGAACACAGCACCCAAAAGTTTTTTTTTCTGTCTGCGTTCACTCAGCACCTAGTTTATATGTGGAAGAAAAACGGTTTCCCTTTATAGAACAAGCTAATCACATTTTATTACAGTCTTTGCAGTATATTGTGTGGTCATGTCCTGCACCACATTCAGAAGGACTGGGATACAAGTCATTCAGCTACAGTATCCTAACTGTAATGAGTGCAAAGGTAGCAATTGAGTAGAGTCGTAAACTTAGCCATATGTCACAATGGCATTTAATGACTCGCTAGTCCGACCCCAATAATCAGCTGGTATTATGAAGCTAGAGGGTTGTGACAACTTGTCACAGTTGACATCAACTACACATTTTGAATGATACGAGGACACGAGCGACTAGCATTGTCGCAGGACATTAATATTTGATAGACAGCAACGAACTAGCTGAGTAGCATATCCACAGACAAAATATTAGTCGAGTAATATGGTTAGTTGAACGATTAGTTCCAGGATAACTTCACCTACACATAACTAGCTAACGTTAGCTTAGTAATAGTTAACAGTATAACGAGGACACCGACCCAGCAAACTTTAGCTACCTACCCAAACTTAGCTGTGTGCGAAACAATATACTACAAATGATATCTGGCTTATCGGTTTTCTACACTGCTGTTGTGTCGCCTAGTTGTACTCACCACCCCTCAACACTCGGTGTTGACAGCTAAAAGGAAGTACTCACAAAGAGTGACCTCGATTTGAGTCTTCAGTCGTTTCATAAGGCTAAAAATCCGACGTGACCGGTTATTATCTGTGACGTGACCTTAACCCCGCCCGCCTCTGCATTTACATACATAAAACAAGCGCATATGCTCAGTATTCCAGTATGATTGGTCATTTTACAAAACACGAACAGCCAAGCTCGCAGTAAACGGAAGCAATGAGGTTTCCGGTTTAGTTAACATTATTTTCAAAATAAAAGCATTAGTGTCAGAAGTGTGTTTTTATGTTACAATTCTTTAAGGAAAAACGGCTTGGCAAACAGGGTTTATTTTATTAACATGATTATGCCTCACAATACAATATAACTGAAAACTATATTGTCATTTGTTTTAACACATAGACTGTAGTACAGGGTAGCATTTTTCCAAATAAGGAACACTTTTAATTTGAAAAATATTCTGTAGACGTCATTTTTGTATTCCCGCGGGATTGACGATGTAGTATTGACATCAATCATGTCATATCAATAGACAGGAGAAGCCTACAGAGAAATGCAAGATGAAACTGATAAAATAATATGGAATAAATTAAATTAAATTAAAAATTGATATAGAGTTTTATGAATTTTAATGGAAGGTTTACCAAAATAGTATTTTTTTTAAATTCACTGACAGAAAAACTTAAACGTAATAACAGGAATAAATTCACTGAAAGTAACAAGTCTTTTTATGAATAATCGAATAAGGTTAATTTTCCTCCAATAGTAGTTTGAATGGGGCGGAGACACTCGCTGTGACCGACAGCATCCAGCACTGTTGTGGATGAGCGGGATAAAGGCTGCTCTGCCTTTCATACACTAGAATACAACTTCGCTGTCTCTAATTAACGTATTTATTAGCCGCTTCGAGTGCATCCAATAACTTCAAAGCCCATTAGGTTAGGTTTACTGTTTGTTATTATTTTTTATTTTTTCCCCGCTGCATGTGGAGCGACTAAAGGGACTCGCCGACAGCAACCTGCCAACTCCAGTTTGAGAGATTTGGCAGGTTGTGAGAGTAGTAGGCTCTCCCTGCAGCAGCTAGGCTAACTTGCAGGCAAAAATAACGGCGTTCGCGGTGAGGCTCGGAGTACTGCTCATCACAACGGGGAGTCACTTCGCCTGCGGGAGCAACGATGACCGGGAGAAACTGAGGTAACCAGAAAACAGCTCTGTTATTATCTCGTAAGTTTTATCCTGTTCTCTCAGCAGGAGGCGGGTGTGACAAAAATGTCAATTAACATCAGGAAAGCTCACAATAACCCGCGGGCTGTGTTTCCTGACATGAGCAGGTGCTCGTCTGAAGTGTAATGAACTGGACTCGGTGTTATTTGGTTAAAGCTTTAGCTAATTTATTGTTTAAATATACGTTTTTAGGGTGGCGCGGTGGGAAGAGATATATTTAATGCTCCTTAAAAAAAATCTATAACAACGAGGGTTTGGATGAAATTGAATATATCTGCGCGTGCTCCCGTGTTGTAAACATTCATGGATGCAGTCGAAGGACGCGAGAGCCGCCACGAGCTGTCAATCATCTCATCCTCACTGCTCTATTGTTTTTCGCTCGTGCTGTTTGTGAGTGAGTTTCCATGGAGAGTCTTCCGGTTTCTCTACTCTAATTACCTTATTTGGAGAAGGGGCGGCTGACTGATAGAGTGCTGCTGTTGTTGGGTTAATAGTGCTGTATACACGCAAGCGCCCGAGTGAAGTGGATGTTTTGAAAGAGTTATTCTCAATAGACGCTGATGTATCCTGATCAGGCTTTTCACACTCGATAGCCTTCCGATGGCCTCGAGGTGCGCTGTTAAAGCAATTAACTGTGCAATTAATTTATATCTCAGCCTCGTGGCAAATCGAAATTTATAAACTGTCACCCAATCTGTTTTTTGTGACACTCAACATTCAGAACGAAAGCACGTTAAATTGGTATTTTGCAACCCCGCCCCACTGACCATTAACAGATCATCTACAAACCCACTATACAGCCTTATAATTTTCTTTCCAGATGAACATGAGGGTACTTTTTAAAACTTAAAAACTGTGATCAGTAGGCTTTGTCAGTGAACCATCATGCAAACAGTCTAGGTCTGAGTTTACACTTGTTTTTTAAAAAGTGTCTTTGGCAATTGGATGGCAAGTGAGCAGCTCAGACAAATCAGTGTTTACATCTGACTCTGATTTCCTTACTGTCTAAGTCACTTCCAGTAGAAGGTCAAAGGAACAGTAATGTAATTAAAGGAGGCCTAGCAAGCAAAATGACATGTTACAAGGACTAAGACAGTACATTCTGTTGCAGCTGTCCTAAACCAAATAGGACACCAAAGTATCCTACTAATATATCATTGCTTCATAGCCACATAGAACTCAAAAATATGGAAAATTTGTGCCCATTTAACAACATAAGACTTTATATTTTGTGACTATTTCACAAACTGCCTGATGCTTGGGTTTTTTCATTACAATTTTATAATAATACTAGTTATTTCCATTGAAATGTTGTGATAACCCTGACTGCAGGTTTATCTAAGTTCTAAGTGAAAGCAACTTGGGTTCCTTGAGTTTTCTATATACATTTAAACTTTTATCCAACTGACTGGTGGAGTCAGTTGGATAGGAACACCTTGTGTTAATGTGTGAGTTATCACTTAGATATAACACGATCTGCATTCCGAGTCTTTCAAGTGGAACTTGGATATACACATATAAATTATTAAATGCTTTTAATTGGAAGCTTACACAGACACCCATTATGGTGGTTTATGTGCACTCTTTTGTGTAAGGAATATGTATGGAGTGACCAGCCAAACAGTGGTGACACTGTAGTGAGATCTGAGGCCAAAGGTCTGCACTATGCAGCAAGTGGTAACTTCAGGTTTAAACCTGGGTTTTCAGTGCAATAATTATGCTTGATTTTTACCGGGCACATTGCCATGGCAACTTATTCTTCAGATCTAACCTGTGCTGAAGAAGGTTATGTTGAAGATAAGAGATTAACAGATACAAACTCCCTGCCCACAGACAAGTCAATACTCAGGATTGCCACCATTCCTGGAAGATCCCTTATACCTTGGTGGATTTATAGTCTTCATCTTTCCCTGATGACTCTCACTAAGAAATATAGATCCTTAGAGGCAACTTTAATCCTTCATTTTTGTCCACTGCTGGTTGCATTTAGTTTAACAATATTTATTATTCTGTAGCCATTAATATATTATACAAATACAGTGAATCGGTTTGCATCTGTGGAGTTTATGTTAAATCTGCTGGTAGACTAAATCTGCATCTGAATTCTGTTTTTATTTTTATTTGTTACTTGCTTTCAGACCATTAGGTAGCACCTGGGCTGTAGCTGAAAAAACAAGGCTAAAATTGTCTTATGTAAATTTAAATATTAATTTAATAGAATATGCAAATATAATTTGGCATATGCTCCTGTCTTAATGGTAAAACTCATCTGGTAAATTTGCTACACAGTTGGTATTTTTGGTGGCTTTCCTTCATGGTTTTGAAAAAAAAAAAGACTTTGTAAGTATCATAGTCCTTCAGCATTACTGACCAACGTGCTAAAAGTACACAGACATTCATACAGTGCTTTTAGTTGTATACTTTTATCCTCTCTCTCTGCGGACATCTCATTTGCAGAATGCTTAACCCTAACAATAACCATCAAAAATGAATGCCTAATCCTAAACCTAGCCAGAACCTAATAGTGACCCTGACACTAAAACCACATTTTGAGCCTCAAAAATGCCTTCAAACTTGTGGGGACGGCATTTTGTCCCCATAAGTGACTACTGGTCCCCACAAGTATAGCAGCATGCCAATTTTCTGTCCTCACAAACATGCACTCAAACATGTACTCAAACATGTACTCAAACAAACACACACACACAGATTTCTCTGTACTGTGTTGGAGATTGGTCAGATGCTGCTAACACCGCTCCTTTCAAGTAAATGTGTTTGTAGCGAGAAAGTTAAACCCTGGGTTGAATGACAACCAATCACGTTGGAATGACTCCTGCACTTGAGTCCAGATGTTAAAGTAAATGAAGCCAGACAGAATAAAACCGAATAGAATAGAATAACTTTAATGTCCACATCGGTGGAACACTGTCTTTGTTCAACAAAGATAGGGATGTCCTGTGTATGTTGCAATTGCTTTGTAGTACAAACCCGAGGCACTGCTGACTTTGTCAACCAGCTCACATAGTGGATGTGTATAGATAACAGCCCTCATGCACTATGTAAAACAGTAATTTATAGTATGAAGAGAAAGAAAAGAAATAAACATCTGATGTCTTTCTCTCTTAAGGCTTTTGACATTTCTGCAGAAGTTTTGCACTGACTCAGAATTTAGCTCATTTATGCATTTCAGACTGTGTTACAGAGAATGCTGCTGCATTCAGAAACATCCCAAAAGATTGCTTGATGTGTATCACTATATAGAAGGTGTATGCTACACTTTACAGCACAGTTAGTACAAACAAAATGCTCCTTTACACAGACTGTTATGTGTGTAGGACCTTAGCCTCTTAATTGTTTGCTATGGTTGACTTAGGTCATGACAATCATATTTTTAAAAGTTCCTCAGATGCTTTTTTTGTCAGAATACATTTTAGACTGATTGGTAATAAGGTAGGAGCTCATTTTGAAAATATTTGCAGCTCACACACAGTGAGCAGTCTCTGGACAGAATGAGAATCTCTGCGCCACATATGAGTGTGCTGAAAAGCGAAAAATACTCAATAACTGGGGGTAAACAAGAAGACTTCCAATGAATGCTAATGTTTAAAAAATCTTTGTTTTTCCCTTTGCTACGTAAGTTATCACACACTTCCCTGTGTGCCAACTGTCTTGTATTTATGTATTCTGTCTGTCTTGAGGGGAATAATGTTCAAATATTTGGCCATAATCATCTTAAAAAACAATTATAGGGGTTACTGCATGTTGTGCCAAACGCAGAAAGATGTTTTAGAATGTTTGCAATAGGAAAATGTTTTATCCTATCGATGGAGACCAAACCAAACTTTTTAATTTTTCTTGAATTTTTTATAATCACCACTTAAATATCAGAAGGTTAAAATGGCATTTTTCTAATGAGCCTGACACGACCTGAGGTCATTTTAATCTTGAAAACAGTTTATGCAGTAAGGCACTAATTTATTAGGACGTCCGCTGCTTCAAAACTTAGTATTCTTAACTGTTAGCCCCGTGGCATATTTGTAATTTGAATGTAACTGTGTGAGCTGGTCAGATGACGTCTTTGTTTCAGTTTAGTGGCACTGTCTGAATTTGAATCCGTGTTTTGAATGTTATACTTTCCATCTATCCATCACTCCTTCCCTCCCTGACTGTGTCACAGGGGCAGACATAACAGAGCAGGTTGGTTTATGTGATACACGATTAGTCACATTTCCATGCCAATATTTTGTACCATTGCAAGACATCTTAACACTTGCAAAAGGAGCGTTGTAAACAACAGAAAAGATGTCTCCATGCATTCATTTCTTTTGCAATACACTGAAATAGCAGTTGCAGTGTATTGCAACAGACCATGGGCATTTTATAGTACCTGCATTTTGTGTATCTAGGACAACCAATACTACTAGCAGAGATGTAGTCTCTTAAGGGGGAATCATATTATGAAGTCAAATCAGGGAATTATTGTAGCCTCTAAATAAAGGATTCAGCCACTATGACATTTAATCAAGCTAGTGTTTTTATCAACGTGCCACCTTATTGTCTTTTTCTGTGCTGTCAGAGATAGCAAACACTATCCTAACAGTTTTTAGTAATATAAATGCACCCATGAAATATCCACCCATCTATTTTGGTTGCATTATAATGTTGCTTCATCCAGCCAGCCATTATAATCACACCAGCAGTAGCTGGGACACATTGTCTCATTGGAACAGGGATTAAGGGGCATCAACAGCAAAAACAATTGGAGATTCAGATGAACATGTATGCAGTTACAGAGTGTCATACTTCATCATTCTGTCTGATTAAAGGTAATCTTAACATTTTTATGAAAGCCTTTTAATAAATTGGTTACTCTGTTAAAACCCTAGATGTCTTTTCACAGCTTGCATTGACTCAGCAGCAAAGCACAAGTGTAATTATTACCACAAATGACGATTCTTTAAGGTCTTTAAAGACTTTTTTTTCGTGACATTTATGAACCGTCAATGCAAGAAAAGCAGAGGTGTAACTGAACAGTGCTAACAGTGCTAGTTTAATTTGTGCACCTGATTACTTCTCCTGCTATGATGAGATAAAGCGTATGTTTCAGAAAAGGTAAACAGGTTTTACTGACTTTAATCTTTCCTCCTGATCATTTCCAGATCCACTTACCAGTCTACTGTAAATTTAAGTAAAGCTAAATGCAGCGATGATTTTCCAAATGTGTCTTGGGTAATCAGATGAAAACTGGACATCTGAGACACATCACCTTTTCTATGCCAGCGCCCAGCTGGGCCTGACTTTGTTACTCTCTAACACCTTGACTACATTTTTGCTGTGAATCTATGTAGAACATGCAACATAGCCTACACAACTGGCCAACACTGTTACCAGCATTCATACCTGTGTGGGCTAACTTGATGGTGATGTTAAATTTATAGTGAGGTGCAGTTCAGGTTACTGCAGAAGGTTTCAGAAGGGTTTATGGTTTTAAAATATTTGCAGTGTAATTGCAGATATGTTATAAGTTTTCATAAGTATAAATTCACTAATAAGGCCACAGTCACATCTGCCTAGAGACAGGTCAGAAACTTTGTGGCAACCACTGGTCACTAAGGAAAAGTGTACATTTTGCAACTGGTTGGCAAGTGATTGCAGGAGGTTTCCGTTAGTGGCTGAAATTGGTCAGAAAAAGCAAAACAGTCTTCTTTGCTATTAGCTGTGGTCACCAGTACTTTGCATGGAAGATGCCAGCTTGTATGAAAACACCAAAGTGGTATTGAGATTGAACTGTGTGAAGCAAACTGCAACCAGCTCACCTTGTGTTGGTGTGTGTGGCTGAGGTTTAAGTCCCTTACGCTAGAAGTTCAATGGCCCTGGCCACAGTAATTTTGTTAAGTGGAGGCTGGCAAGCAAAATGAAATGTTCCAAGAACCAATAAACTCTGCGAGCTGTTCCAGCAACACAAAGTCACATGAAACTTGTAGAAGTGGGGCAAGAACCAGAAAAAAGCACCATGTTGTGCAGAAGTGTCATATTTTCTGGTCACGTCCTTGATGAGGAGCCATCAGGACACATTAGGGTTGCAGAGTATGTTTGCACTTACACTTAATTTAATTTAGGCCACTTTTAGACACTTTTTAAAACTAACTCTAAAAAGGGTCTAAGTGGAGCACAGTCCTTATTAATACGATGGGTTACACGTATGATTTTCCTGCCGTGAAATGAAATAAATAAAAAACCTGCTGCAAACATTATCCAGAGGGGCACCATGGATTCCTTTTCTGTCTGGACAAAACGATTTTTCACACACACACACATTATTTTCTGATGTAAGAATGCAGACGCATAGGGCAATCTTAGATTACATGATTTCACAAATTAGGCACATGAACACCTGAACCTCCTGGGATGACTTGTGGAAATTTTGACCTTGCGTTTGCAGAACTGGCTTCAGTGTCATTCCAAACAACATAAAATACATGATGTATTAAAATGACCCTGTTCATCAGTGTCAACATATTTGTAGCAATGTTGTACATTGAGAGACAATGTTATGTTAATCACATTAGCCTTATACTCGTCTCATTATAGTTTCATGGTCAATGTAGCATTTCATTAGTGATTGTGCACGGGAATTATAGAGCAGCAGAGTTATATAGAAAGGGCATTGCGTGTTTGTCTATTCAGTTGGAGCAGAAATGATGTGCTTCACATCCTTGAGTGCCAAATGCATAAAGTAGTAGCGGTGTTAAAAATGTACGCAGTATTTCTTGACTGAGTCACGTAGAGAGGTAATTATCAGCAACGCTATCCTAGCACACATGAATTATTTCAAAGAGAACAAAGGCTGATTCCTGTGTGTGTTTGCTGCATATGGAAACGGAGATGACTGCGATTCATAACTTCTTCTGCTGAGATGGATCGTGCATGAGCTGTGTTTTGTGAGCTGACTGAAGCTGTCTGTAATAGTGAGTGGTCAGAAGAAAGCCAGCCCGGACTTGGAGTGAATGGGCCTTTGTGGGACAGACACCTGCAGAGCTCTGCCTCCTGCTCCTGAAGTGATTAACATGCACCTCCAACCTCCCTGGCCTTCCAGCTCCACAGTCCCTCGGCCACCCATCCTGGCACTGATCTGTTGACTTGGCACCTGTTCTACATCACCCATCCAGCAAAGGCTATAACTCATGTCTTTGTCTGGGCTGAGTCAACACAGTGTGACTACAGAATTCTGTTAGGATTGTATCGATTACCTCTGTCAGGGGATTAAATTTAGAAGTTTTGTAAAGGTAATAAAGTGTAGCTTTGTTTCAACAGGACCTGGGCAAAACACATTTGACTGTCTAGAAAGAACTGGGTTGCTCTGAAGGGAACAGAGATATTAACACAGAGACGAGACATGGAGCTAAAAGAACCCTGAATAGAAATCTATCAGAGATTTCTGAAACCTAATGGGAAACATGTCAGCCAATCCGTTACTAAAGCATGAACACAGTAGAGGGTCATGATCGGGGTGTCTCTAGCTTTGGGCTGTAGCTCAGCAGGTAGAGGAGGGCATCTACTGATTTGAAAGGTTGGTGGTTTAATCCTTGGCTGCTCCAGTTTGTATGCCAAATATCCTTGGGCAAGATACTAACCCCAAGTTGCTTTCTGATGCATCCATCGGTGTATGAATGTTAGATAGAAATCACTCAAGAATAGGAAAAATTGCTTGTATGAATGAGGCATGTTGTATAAAGAGCTTTGAGTGCTATATAGGAATCCGTCCATTTATCACCCATGTGGTAACAGGCATGTCTCTCTCTTCATTATCATTATTGTAATGACAGAGGTTAGTGTACTTTTTCTTGCCTTTTGTATCCAGAACATAAATCAACGTGACATTTGTTCAGTACTCATGAGATGAGCTGTTGATTCTGTCAGAACTCTGGGTCAAAGCGGTAATGTTGTGAAATGTGCATGATTAATAATAAATAAACTTGCAGTGAAAAATCAGCTTTGTAAAGTCAAAAAACTTTTGAAGAATCTTTTGTTTGGATTTGGTTGGTGTTTCTACTCTCCTACTTCTCCTGTAGGGCTTCAGAATGGCTGCAAGGAGTCATTCTAAGATGGCAGCCAGTTACTTGGTTGGCTTTTAGAATGACTTTGGTCTGAAATAAAACAGAAACATCAAAATTCTCCCTCCTGTGGCTTTCTGTCAAGTGATTTGAGAAAGTGCAGCTACAAAAAAAATCAGCTCTGGGGACCTTTAGTGAAGTGACACTGTGAAAGTAGAGAGCAAATCCCCAGATATAATCAGATCCTTTTCTTCCACAAAGGTAATGCTTCATATGACCCGTATTGCTTAATATGCTGACCTTTTTGTAAAAAAATTGTTTTAAGTTAAATAAAATATAATCTTTCAACAAAAACACAGAGAAGGCACGATGTTCAAGTAATACTGGAGAATATAACTTGACTTTATGATGGTATTAATATTAGCAAGATGTAAAAAACATAGAATAAGGTCCTTCCTAATGCTGCAGTTGAACAGCTAATGTGCTTTTAAAGATTAGATAGTTATATATAGTGAATATTATTGCAGTGACAGTTATACTCAGTGAAAAAGTACCACGATAACTGAAAGAATTTCTTTAAAGTCTTTTAAGAGTCTCTTCACCTTCTCTGCCTCTCTGGGCCTTAGGTGGTTGGGAGAATGATAGGTAGATATTACCAACAACAACAGCCAGCTAGTTCTTTTCAGTTCTGATCTTTTCAATCCCAGCCTGTCGGATTGTTGTACACTATTAGCATGTTTTGCTCTGATTATTTAAATGAATTGCACCGTTTTTAGCTGAACCCAAAGGCTCACATATAATGAAAGCAGTCATAGAAGGTCAAAATTCAGACCATTTTAATTGTTAAAAGCTTTAAATGAGAATAACCCGAGACCATTTTGTTCTATACTTTGGAGAAAATAGAAACTAGATGTGCTGGAAACTTAGTGTGCCTATATCAGTGAATGCTATATTCAGTAGTGACTGTATGTTATCATAATGTCCTAAAGATGCTCTAGGATGGCATTCAGTCCCTAGACCCTTGGACCTACTGTCATTTGTCTCTCTTTAGGAGATCATTCATCATTAAGGTATTAGCTATGGCTAATAATAAAAAGCTAACATTAATGCTCAAGCTTGACAGTGAGTGATAGCTGTCCTGTTTATCTGTAACATTCATAGACTGTATTATTTTTAACAGGACAACACAATTGTTTGTGTCTAAAAAGTGTTATATTTCTCATAATCCCAGAGGTGAGAGAAGCAGCTACAGTAGCTAGACAGAAACAGCGAGTCTGCTTTACTAACTCTAGGTTAGCAGCAGCAAAAATAAGATGCTAAGTGATAAAAAAACAACAACAACAACAATAAATGCAGGAAATAAACTGCAGCTGAAGATATTTGCATGAACCAGTATTGTTCTGTGCCTTTTACTTTAGTAAAAAAATGTTTGTCTTGAGTATCAAACATTTTTTCTGGGTATTGGTGTTGAACTTGAAATTCTATTATCGTGACAGCCCTAGTCTTTCTGCCACTGAGATCTGTACTGTTACAGATACCAAAAATATATTACTTTGCAGCTAATAAAGTAATTAACAGTATATATAAAACCGCTTCATATGCTTTACGCAAACCACCATCAGTAATTTCAAAAATCAATAACTACTATACAAGAATCTGTTTTTGTACTAAATTTCTATTAAAAATGTTTTCATCCTGTTCCCAGTTGCTGAGTTTGAGTCATACTATAAAGTAGGATGTTTGTGTGGGGTTTTTTTTCAAGCTGATGTTGTGTCGTGTCCTTAAATGCCAGGTGTGGGTGCAGGCAGCTCTCTACTACCAGACATGGTGACGCTTCTGTGAAAATTGGTTTTAAATGAGATTTTTTGTTTGAATCTAACCAATTGTTGGGACCTCAGCTTGTTGTTATTGTAATATCCACAGGACTGTCCTCTAACATGCTGACTCGCTCATAATCCAGTCGCCTTTCTTACGCCCTCTCTGTTTTTCATCGGCACTGTATTAACTTAGAGCGATGATTAAATTCTTCTCCTCAATATTCTTAAAACCTTCCCCCCTTTCCACCTGCTCTCACGCTCTCTCAGTGGATTGAAATAGCTGTACATCTTTATATTCCCTCCCTAATGTGCTGTTTATCAGCTGGCTGCCAACTGAGACACTGACCAAATCAGTCTGTCTCCCATCGCTCTGTCTATCCTTACTCTGCGAACCAGCCACATCCCCCTACTCCACTCCCAGCCTTGGATCTCTGTGCCACAGGAGGATTAACTCCACCCTCTACATTCTGGTCTGCCTTGATTATGTCCAGGGATAAGAGCTGCTTAATTGTAATCACTGAAGCTGTCACTCAGGAGCACCGATCAGCCCAAACCACACACTGAAACCAAATATACAGTAGAAGACGGAAGGCAGCAGCCCTCCTCATGTTAGTCTTTATAACATGTTGGTTGTCAGTTAGAATTAACTCCTTGAAACATATGTTAACGAATTATGTACCCTTCACACTTCCAGTTATAGTGAGGAGTGGTTTAAAAAAAAAGAAGTATATATCTATATGTAAGTAAAATAGAACGATTCTTAAATGTATTTAGCAGTTACAGCCAAATTAGAAATCTCAATAGTCCCAGAATTACTCTCTAAAAACTACGATGGTCAGTTATTATATAGTGTCATAATTTGTTACTAAAAAAAATAAAAACCTAATAAATTGACTGCATCTGTAGTTGTACTTGAACCTTAATCTTTATTGCAACGGTTTGCGAAGGTATAGAACGCAAACATAGGACGCTCCAGTGTGAGCACAGGGGAACTCAGTCGGACAGCATGGGAAGTCAGTTGGGAACAACTGGAACGTTCTGGAAGGTGGCCTGAAGGAAGGAGCACATTGAAACTGGAGACCTCATGCTGATGCACCTCCACATCAGCAGAAGTGGAGGTTTCCTGTATGTATGGCTAACAGAGCACACAGGCGAAGCCACTCAATTGGAGGACCCAGAGGATGAGCAAATAGGCAAGACCAGAAGTGCGGAAAAAGCTCCGCTGCAGGCCTGGTAGGAGGCTGGCAACCAAGGCAGAACCCATCGGGAGGCCTGGCAGGAGTCCTGTGAGTAAGATGGAACTATGATGGAGATGGCTCGATGCTAGCGAGAGGAGCCCTTGGGAGGTTATTGGAAACATCAGGCCGAAATCCCACAGTTGCAGTAAAGGCATCAGGCAGCACGAGCCCTGGAGCAGACAAAGGTGTTAGTTGACTCAAGCAGAATTTATGGTGTAGCAGATGTGTCCATTTGCACTGATGTTGAACTGCACAAATTTGGTTGTGGAAAGCTAACCAAAGATCAGAGAACAGCATAAAATGTACAGCTGCAGTTTGGTTTCATGTCACTACAAGAATGTGGATTATATTTTATAACTTCTGTTTTCTACTTAAGTAAGAGTAGCCCACAGACCATATTTTTGCCATTACACAGTGGTGATGGCACAAAGCTACAACATGTAGAAAGACTGACCTGTGCATAGTACCAGAGCACAACCATGAAAAAGTCTGAGATGAAGATAAGTTGGCTCAGCAACAGGAAGAATGTTAGCTGGCTGGGGCACAGGCACAGATATTGATAGACTCTGGAACAGGGGAAGTGTTAGTTGACAAATGTTAGTGGAGACAAAAAACTAGGCAGCACTTTTCTTGCTGAAAAGAAGCTGGAAGTAGCAAAGAAAATCACCATAAGAGCTGGAACAGGCTTGGAGTCGACGATGTGCCAGTCCAGGTCTATACTCTTAAACTGGGAGCCCTCTTCCAGTCTGTGTACAAAAAAGGGTGTAAACTAATAATAGAGTTGTTGTTTTTTTCTTGAACAGACTATGAGTAGAAAAGCCACATGGATAGAGGAAATCAATATAGCAATAGGACAAGAAGGGCATTTCTAAATAATGAAACAGAAGCATTGTCTGATGACACGCACACTTGCGTATCATCAGACAATGAGACATTAAGTACTGTCCTCTTAAATCACCAGTGACCACTCAGATGACCAGTAACATCTTCCCCCAAGAATCAGATCTGATATTGGAAAAATAATAGTTAAGGGAAAAATAATAAAACAAAAAGACAGGAACAAATAAAAAAATAATAATTCCAAAACCACAGCAAGTTGGAATAGTTGGGTCCATTTCCTTGCTGATGAGTCAAGAGAGTCTTTCCCAGGATGTAATATTGAACTGATAAACTGAAAACATATACAAAACACGTTCAAGACACGTTTTCTGGAATCTGCTGAGCTCAAGCTGCTTTGTGATGTCTCCTAAATGTATCCAACACTTTAGTCAATAGAAAAAATATACCAGTGATCATAAAAAGCAGTTGCAGTGAATGTGTTTAGCGATTTTATAGTTGCAAATCTTCAACCTTTCCTGCAGATTGTTTGTGGTTTGTCTTTATTTAATGTTTGCACCAGAGCTTAAATGTGTGAAGCAAAATTGTAAATTCAAGTGGGACAAGGTATCTGGATAGTAGCTGTAAATTGCTTTATTAGGTAGCCTGTTCACAGAGACATCCTGGTGGAACTTGATGAGATAGCAGGTTAAAGCTCATTTCTATTTTCCTGCAGCATTTACAGTGAAAATACCAATATTCTTTGCATACTCCCACTATCTGTCTGTCACTATTTTGTCTAATGTGTCTACTGCTGTTGATTTTTGGGAAACCCTGTTTTCTTGAGCTTTCTACTATGTAAAGATGGAACCCTCAATAAATGAGACAGTTTGTCTCATTTATTGAAAAGCGATGCCTTTGTAAGAAACACTGGCAAAGATTTTATTGCAGTCGTGCAGTATTGTTGTAAACAGTCTAGCACATCAGATAGGCCATCTGGCATTTTAGTTATGTCAGAGCTGAGGTCAAATCTCACTTGACCTGTCCTTGGCGGGCTATACTATCAGAGCCAATTACTATCCTTTTGGAATCCCCATTGAGTGCACTTTGTCCTACTTTTTTCCTCCACAGTGAGTGGATGCTACTAGAGCATGAATAATTTAGTTTCTTTAATATTGCATGTGCCCGTGTAACAGTTACAGGTTAATAGTTTAACTTAGCTTGGCATGAAGAGTGGAAGCAGGAGGAAAACCTAGAAAGGATACCAGGACTTATGACTTTATTTAAAAGAAACAGACAAAACCTAAAGCAAATGCCTCTTTAAGGTCATTGTCAGTCATAATACTATAAAATATATATGACATACTATAAGTATATTAGACCTATAAAACAACATTACAATTGGGGGGAATTATACATTTGTATAAGCACAATTCAGAGTATAACAGAGTGTTATTTTTAAGATATGCATGCAGTGGATTTTTAAATAAAAACTAAACTAATATATTAGGGCAGAACGGTGCCACTCCCCCTGCTTTCAGTTTCTATTCTGATCAAAGCGGATCCTAGCTCTGTCTCCGAATTTAATGGAATGGTATAACACTGGTAGCAGTTTGACAGTTAACTAACTAATCAACTGCTCTATGACTTTAAGTTATTCAGTAAATGTCAGACACTATTTGCCATAATTGGTAGTTTCACTGTATTTAGATGAAAAATTGAAGTTCTCCCAACTTTGAGGAACTGGACTTGAAAGGAAACACAAAAAAAGCCAGGAGCAGTTTTAGATTAGAGCCAGAACATCTTTATGGGTATAAATGCATGCTTTTATGTAAGAGCCTCATTAGAGTATTAGATACATCAGGGTTTTTTTTCTCCGACTCCATTGATATTTGCTCTCCTGCTGTGCTGAGCTAAACTATTTCATTTTCCTGAGCATTCACAGGATGCGTAATTGAGCCTTGGAAGGTAAGGTAAAATATGTTAATCAATTTTTAACAAAAAAAAAATCACAGCACAAATAACACAATTACAGCTAAATGAAGTAATGAAATCAACCTTACAGAGGATTGTAATAGTTTAATAATGCTGTATTTTCTAAGAGCTACAAAGACAACAATTAAATGGATCATTTTTTTGCCAAAATAATCTAAATACCCACTGAATATCTTCTAAATTTAATGATTTCTTAACCTGCACAGGCATAAATAATCTTTTAGCTTAGCTTAGCAGCTAGCTATCTTTACATCCAAGTCTCACAAATTACAATGTTGCATCAGTTTTGTAAAAATTGATAATTTCTTGGCCTGGAACAATGACTTTCTGCAATATGAGTTTGTCAGTTTGCTTTGGAAAAGTCTTTAATCCTCAACCTTTAGATATACATGCAGTGCTTTTAGGTACGTAGTCATGGTCTAGATCAGCGGTCCCCAACCCCCGGGCCATTTGGTACCGGGCCCGAGAGTGAGACTCGGGTGTGAAATGCATGGTTTTCAGGGTTTTTATCGGTTTTCAGCGTTATTTTGTTATCGTTTTTATCGTTTTTATCATTTACTCAGTTTTCCTGGGTCTTTTCACATGTGTTATGAATAAATCTTCTTTTTTTCGGTACCGGTACTAGTTTTATTTTGTTGTATTTATCCGCGACACCTTAAAGGCCGGTCCGTGAAAATATTGTCGGGCACAAACCGGTCCGTGGCGCAAAAAAGGTTCGAGACCGCTGGTCTAGATGAAATTTTAACTGAACAACAGAATGTGGAAGAAAGGTGATTTATGTGACTTTGAATGTGACTTGGTTGTTGGAGGTTCTGAATATTTCAGAAACTGGTGGTCCGGTGGGATTTTTCCATGTGCCGTCTTCAGGGTTTACAGAGACTGACCTGAAAAAGAGAAAATATCCAGCAGCAGTTCTCTGGGCGATGTCACAGGTCAGGGTAATGTCCATCCTGCTTTGAGCTGAGGGGAAAGCAACAGTATGCAGAACAGCATCTTTGAATCAGCAAAACATGTAACTTTGAATCAAAAAGTTACACCGGGTACCACTCCTGTCAGGAAAACCAGGAAACTGGGGCTACAATTCAAAAGGGCTCGTCAAATTTGTACAATAGAAAATTGGAAAAATGTTGCCTGATCTGATGAGTCTCGATATGTGCTGTAATATTCAAATGACAGGATTAGAATTTGGTGTGAACAACATGAAAGCATGGATCCATCTTGTCTTGTTTCAAAGGTTCGGGGTAGTGGATGTGGGGCTGGTGGTGTAAGAGTGTGGGGAATATTTTGTTGGCAAAATTCGTCCCTCCTAGGACTAAGTGAGCATCATAGAAATGCCACAGCCTGTCTGCGTGTTGTTGCTGACCCTGGTCTCTTTATGCTGACGCTAATCCCTTTATGACTACAATGTTTTCATCTTCTCATGGCTGCTTCCACAAGGATAATGCTCCATGTCACAAAGTTCAGATCATCTTAAACTGGTTTCTTGAACATGACAAGGAGTTCATTCTACTCAAATGGTCTCCAGAGTCACCAAATCTCAATCCATCCTTAGAACTTGATGAAACAAGAGATTTGCATGATGATGTGCAGCCAATTAATCTGCAGCAATCATGCTATTACTGTATGTCAATCTTAGAAGTAGTGTCATTATTAAAATGAAAGATATTAGCTCAGACATGTGAAATCAGATATATTATATACCCCTTTTAAGTGGCAGAAAACCACGCAGGGTGAAGGACAAAGCCAAAGTACATATAATAACATACTGTGAGCGGGATTTTACATTAGTTTGTACAATTGGCCTTGACATTTTAAATAAAAGTTTCAGCCCTACCCTTTCCTTTATACTATTAAAGGACTGAGTAATATGTGGAAGAAGAATACAAAAGTTCATTTTCTTTGTGTCCATTTTCACGCTTGTTACTGTGGCCAAGGAGCAACGTGACAGCAAATTTATGCAGGGGTCATGTGAGATGGCCTCATGAAGAGGCTGTCAAATAAAGACAGGAAAATGTTTTTCCCTCCTACTTAAGAGCTGGCAGCAAATATAAAGGGACACTGTCAGAACATGAATGTGGTGCAGGAGATGCCAGCGTATTCATCAATGCCAGGCTTTATGTGTGGGAGGGTTTTTGATGTGCACGGCTCACGCTGCAGCGGTCTTCTGTGGACTGTGAAAGCCAGGAGCTTTGCCCAGCTGGGACTGAGTGATGGTGGATGCAAGCTGTCTTTCCTGCCTCCTACATTGGAATATTCTTCTAGGACTAGGGGAGAAATGACTGGAGCATGGAAAGTAAGAGTGTACCATCCCATGATAAGCCATTTTGGTGATTGGAAGAGACTTGTTCTGAGTTTGGTCCCAATTAAGCTGTCACAATCTGAAGTACTTTTTGGGTGCTGGCTCATTAATAAAGCATATTTTGCCTCTTCCTATCCCTCCCTCTATTTGAAATGTAGATGTCTCAGATGTGGAGCTCTGTGTACCTTGGAGGAGCATTGCAAATGAGGGTCTGTGTGTCACCCAATGTTGTGGTTGTGATGAAATCAATTCTGGCTGCTGCAGAGCTTTGCAGCATAGAGGGCAGTGCTGCAGTGGCTATGAGTGCTCTTTCAGCCATGGAAACAGATGTACTGCAGTAATATACATGCTCGACACAATCACACACAAAGTAAAATAATCCTGCCAAGTCAACAAATCATATGAGACTATAGGACAGATCAAGCTCAGTCAGCACTAGAATTCACATAATGAGCCTAAATTCAGCGGCTGGTGATTCTCAAACAGAAAAGGCTTGCCTAAGCGTTTTTGTGTCCTACTTTGACAAGTGCGTAGAATAACTTGAAATGTCTTTTGTTGTTGCCATGGTGTCTGTTCAAACTTTTCTTCATCATATGTGAGAGGAACAGTAATCCTCTTATCCTGTTAGATCCCCCCCCCCCTGCAAATCTACAACTCACACAGGCCCTGTCCGAGCTCCTGCTGTGTGAGTTTCTGTTTGTGTCTAAGTGTTACCTTTACTCTTTAAGGCAAGCCCACTGAAGTCATTCTGGCAGCCCCACTATAGAGAGTCATGGAAGCCTGCAGGCACAGACATAGTATGAAATGCTGCGGATCGATCCGGGCAAGCCGAGTGTGCCTCTTCTTCATGCCTGTGTAGAAATCTGAGCCACAGTGATAGAGCTGTTCCTGCAGACATCCTCTTCTCCCATTTCATTTCTCCTTTGATAATGCTGCAGGCCTGTGGGTTGCTGCTTTTGGTAGGGTGATGGTTTGATGGGTGTTCACTCTGCAGCTCCAGCCTAGCTGCACAGACCTGGCATTAAGCCTAGGCTGGAGGAGGTCTATAGGGGAAAAAGCAAGTGAAAGGAAGATGGGGGAGCAGAAATAGAGGGAAAGAGACAACTGGCATCACTAGAGCTTGGACTGATTTAATTATTCATAATATTTGCTGGGGGTAGTGTAGCATGTGTGTGCAAGTTAAGGGTTATAGAAAGAGTAAAGCTAGTGTTTGGGGAGGAAAAATGGTTCACTAATAATGATGAGAGAGGCAGTAAGCAGTCTCAGACTTCATGGTAATTGAACATTTTACCTTGGCAGATTTAGCACCATAATCTCCCTCCCCCAATTCAGTACAGTACCTATAAACCTTAACTATGAATGAAATCCAGCATACAGTCAGCACTTCTATGTTGTTTTAACTAAATCTAAGCAAGAAATGTATTTTATTAGCCTTGCCTGTCATTAATTATTCAGGTCCAGTCAGCTAAAAGAACAGAAGCTTAAAGCACATATTGCACATATAATCCTGGCCAGCAGTGTTATATTCTATGACCTTCAGTCAGTAATTTGTTATTGATACATATTAAGAAAAACATCCATTATAGAGTTAGGACCATAACTTTTAGAAAATGACACGTTTTTTTCTTAACATTTTTTTCCTCTGTTAACCACTGCTGTGACTGTTGATGTGTGCCAATTAAAGATGTGCTTGATCTTTGATTCAAGAGGCTTAACAAAAGTATTGCACCTTCTGGGAATTGCACCCTGTTTTATACACAATCCCTCATTTTCAGAGGTTCAGAATTTAATTGGACAATTGACTGACAGGAAATTTCATGGCCCTTGTTATTCCATGACAAAATAAGTAGATAAAATGTCTGGAGCTGACTCCAATTTGCAATGTTAGGTTTTCAATGGAACTCTCAATATGAAGCCCAAAAGAGCTATTGATGCAAGTGAAGAAAGTCATCATTAAGCTGATAGTCCAAAATAAACCCATCAGAAAGATAGCAGAAACTTTAGGAGTGACCAAATCAATAATGGGGAACATTTTTAAAAAGACGGAATCCACTGGCTAGCTCAACAACACTGAAAGGCCTGAAAGACCACAGAAGACAACTGAACTGGATGATTCTAGCTGCAAAAGCATGCAGTTTCCTGTCTGCACGTTTTGGCACAGAGTGTACTCAGAGTTAGACCTTTCTTATATAAAGCAATGTAATCAGCATATGAACATTTAAGATGATAAATTTAAACCTCAACATGACTAAGAAAAACAGCTTCACAACAACACCCTACTCTAGAGAAGGTAGCCATATCATATTGTATAATCAGTCTACAATCAAAAGACACCTTCATGAGTGGAAATACAGAGACTCAAGAACTGGATGTCTATAATAGACCTTGTCAGAAAACATCTAAAAGAAACTGCTCATTTCTGGATGAAAAACATCTTTGTAGAGGTGAAACTAAACTCAACTTGTACTAGAATGATTGGAAGATAAAAGTATGGTGTAGGAGAGAAACAGTTCGTGATCCAAATCATCTGTCAGACATGATTATAGCATGATGATGTTTGGCTGTCACTGGAACTGGGCCACTAATGTTTTTTGATGATGTGACTGCTGAAAGAAGTAGCAGGATAAATTCTGAAGTGTACAGAGCAACTCAAGAGTTTCTCAAGGCAGGGACAGGATTTTCTTCAATGACCAGGTCAGTCATCTGATCTCAATTAAGCAGACTATGTTTTCATTAGTGAAGACAAAACTGAATGCATAGACACCTAAAGCCCTGGGAAAGCGTCAGACACAAGGAAAGCATCAGCATTTCCTGATGTCTATGGATTCTAGACTTCAGTAAGTCACTAACCACAAAAACATTTGATCCAAGCACTGAAAACAAAACTCATACTTGCCTCTATAAATGGGACAGTGTATATAGAACGGCATTAACTTCTACACAGTTCATGAAATACTTCTGTAAAACCTGTTAAAGCTTAAAGTTTGCACTTCAGTCACACCTTGACTGTTTTAGATGAATTCTGTGGACAGAATTGTTGACTTGTTGCAGTTACCTAGTTGCTTATAATCTTAGACGATTACCAAAAACCTCGAAATAGAATACAAACAGAATATAAAGTTATTTCTGTAAGAAAGAAATACCATAAACGAATTTCTTTGGACCACTTTGGCAAGCAGTAACCATAACACATATGTGCAACCCTAAAACTTCTTACCCTTGTGAGATGACTTGCTTTGAGTGAGTGTAAAGTGTCTGAGTTAAATAGCCAAAAGTGGGTTATCCACCACCATCACGTCATCTTAACAGACACACTAATTTATAGGAGAAATCTGTCAGTTACAAAGTAAAAATTTTGTATAGAAAACAAATATTTAGTCAAAGATGTTGTGACTTTACTAAAACTAACTGACTGCTGAACGAGCACAGGAGCCAGAATATTTCATTGACACTGAAGTGAAAATTGCCGTGTTAAACAAATTTTAATTTTTCTGAAAAGTGCTGATGCAATAAAGCTACCTTTTAAAAAGACATAATTGAAAAGCATTCCAAAGAGTCTTTAGCATCCATCAGCGAAAATACCATCAAGAACAAATCCAGCATAATGGCATCACTGACAATATCTAATTAGCAGTAATATGAGCTCAACAATGCATAAACAGACATGTAGAAGAGACTTATGTGAATTCAAGCTAATATCGCAGTGCGTGCTTGGAGGGTTGATCATTGTTTTGTCATTGTTTTTCCATTTATTTTACCATAAGTGTGCACTCTTATTGGCGATAACGTCATCCAGCATTCTCAAACTGCTTTAACAAGAAGCAGACCTGGTAACAGCATGTTAGTCTATGACCACATTTAAGGATCAGAGCCCTGACCTTCATGTTAGTGCTTTTCATATGCAGCACGAGGTATATATGATATATATTTCTGTGGAATATAATCGGATCACAGAAGCAGCCTGCTGGCTATAAAATCAAAACAAGTTGGAATACTGTTAAACACTTGATCCATTCAGATCATATCCATTGCAATAATATTATTAAATATGTATTATTTTCTCTAGCTATAGTCACTTTCTGACATTTTTATACAAAAATATTGATTTGAGGCACTAAAATGGTATTTTGTTAAGAATACCACACTAAATGTTTTTTAGGCTGTATTTCAACAAACACTGGAATATAAGATTCATTCAGTATCGCTAAATGACTCATCCTTCATACACTGATATCAAAACACTATGTCACCCTGTCATAAACAACCCCCCACCCCCTTCACTTCACACAGATGCCAGAGCCATGAATGACAACGAGTAAAGGAAAGAGCAGAGGAGGGCTCTGAGGGAATGAGAGGGAGTGATGTGGGGTGGGGATGGATGCAGTGGATGATGGGATTGAATGGTAACTGATCCCTCGGTGTTGCCTGCATGGCACGGTAGAGGACGAAGTCATTTCCCACTGGGACCCATTTAGCCCAAAGAATTTGTTACAGTGAGTGATGTAACGGGCGTTGTTACAGGATTGTGTGTGTTAATTTATCTGTGAATGTGCACTGACACACTGTATGACATATGCCTGAGCTCTCCTTCTTAGACGAGGAGATCACTATGTGCAGGCTCGGCATGAATTAATTTACATTTGTAGCAGCATTCCTTCTCCTCTTCTCAGTCTCAGTGCTTATCATATTATGAGCGTGCATGGTATTTTATCTCCATATCTAGTTTTACACACTATGAGAAGCAAGCAAGATTTGTTTAAACCTGTCACTTAATACAGGCGACCATAGATTGGATCATGAGACATGTGCGTGAAATTAGTCTTTATAACCTGCACAGATTACATTACAGAACTCCCTTTCTCTTAGAAGATGATCGGTGGTGTGATGACAGGCATCTGAAACTAAAGATAAAAAAAAAACAAATTAGTAGTTGAAAGATTGTTTTTAGTATTACTGGAGTAGCTCAAGTAGAGCAAACAATAGCATTTAATGTTGTTAAGCTGTTACTCGCACATATTGCCACTCAACTCCGTAGTTCCCTCATCTCTATCAGTTCTAGTCTTTTAACTCATTTTTTGTTTAAGGAGAACCAGCCTCAGCTGACTGAGATTGGATTTCAGCTGATTGGTCATGACTGGTGATTGGCTAGTCAGCCTCACATTCATAAATCAGATTTTTGTGCAGTCAAAGACTAACGCAGCAGCTGTGATTAGTTATTTATTTGCATATGGATAATGCCTCCATGAAACAAAATGTAATATGTAAATGGCTTCTTCATAACTCTAACATAACAGTGAACAATGTGCCAGTGTAGCCCTCTGCTGTTTTCTGATTTTCATAGTAGCTTTAGCAATTTATGTATGAAGTCAGTCGTCCACGAAATCTTCTCTTTCTTTGTTTTTGATTTTTTGTTAATGCTCCGATTCCAACATGATCTGCTTTCCTCAGTTAACATTGTTTAATGCACATTAAACAGCCTGTCAGTCTGTTAAAGGAAATCAACATCAGTGCATTTGTTCACATTCACCAGGTAGATAAATAGTAGGGGTGCAACGATACTCGTATCGATATTAAACCGTTCGATACAGTGCTTTCGGTTCGGGACGCATATGTATCGAACAATACAAAATTTTTAATTTATTTTATCAACTTTTCTTCTGACGATGCTGTCTGTGTTGAGCGCTCAGTGGATCTGTGTTCGACTACTCCGCCTAAGCTGCACTGTCGAGTGCAGATCCACTGAGCGCAGTGCAAGCTAGCAAGACAGAAGCTAAGCTCGTTGTAACATGGCAAATTGAACCTCCCCCACCCTCATTCAGATCTGGCCTTTGGAACTATTTTGGTCTTCATGTGAAGTATGACCCTTAAGGTAAGCGTGTCATGGACAAAGGTAAAACAGTATGTCGGATGTGCCATGCAATGCTCAATTACATGGGTGGGAACTACTGCCTTAGCGCAGTTTGCTCGTTAAGGTGTTGATGCTGTCCAGCCCCACGCTTGGGGCGATCCGTGGCAGCTCGTTAAGGGAGATTTGCCGCGTTATGGCGTTAACGTCATTTCAGATTAACGCTGACAGCACTAGTGGGAACACAATGAATATGACTGCACATTTACGCCGTCATCATCCTAGTGCAAAGACAAGTGGAAGCAGACAAAAACAACAAGCACGCATGCTACAAACTTTACCCGAGTCATTTAGACAGCCGTTAGCACAGGATTCTCCTTATGGGGACCTGATATATTTAATATGCTGCTGAGAATATAGCCCAGAAGAAGCATATAGTATAGCTTTTATTTTGGAAAGAGACATTTCTCTGTAATAAACTCTCTTTTCCAAAGATGAGTGATTTCTCCATCAGATAGATTTATTTTTTATTACTTTGTTGTTTCAGCAACATTAAATTTAAAAACTGTACTTTTGAGTTAAAATATATATTTATAATTTTAATAAATGACAAATTAAAAAGACATGAACATTTTTTGTATCGAAAAAAATATCGAACCGTGACACCAAAGTATCGAACCGAACCGTGAATTTTGTGTATCGTTGCACCCCTAATAAATAGATATGATATATTTACAGACAGGCAGCACACTATGTAGCGAGTGGATTTCAGTTCTGATTGTGATAATGGATGGGGATTTGAGTGGAAGCATTGAAGCTTTTCATTTTGTTCAGTTACACCAGTGAAAACAATCATACATCAGTTGTCATCATCTTCATAAAAATCATTTTCTTTCATGAACAGTTTGAGTTGTATTTTTTTAAATTAGCTGCTGTAGAATTAATTACTACTCTTTGGGACGTCAGTGAGAGTTGAATGACATCAAAAGAAATGTTATTTCTTCGGTGTGAGAGAAACTACTTGCACAGACTTTTAGTGCTTTCAAATATTATTTGTCCCAAGTAGTCTTCTTTTTTTTAAACAGTAATAACCAATTTTTCATGACATTTTAGATGTGTATAACTCTTTAAAGTCAAAGCTCTTTTTAAATAATTCCAAAAAAATCTAATCTGGCTCAAGACTGAATTATGATGTTTTTCTGAAATAAAAAGAGTGCTTTTCATTCTTCTTCTCGAAGAAGTGCTATCTCAACCTAGATCTTCATTCCCGACCTTCAAATCTTTGCCAAACGCAGAGCCTTTATAACAAAAAACGAGGAGACTTATAATTTTCATGTGACTGCACCAGCAACCCTGTTTGACCTTGCTGACTGCATTAATTTAAGCTCCACAGCCCAAGTGTAATAATCCCAGCCCATATGTTAGGACCATATTCACTTCTACCGCAAATGTACACTTCACCCCATTACTATTAAACCCCCAGATGTTCCTTTGCCAGTCCGGTTTAATATGCAGAAAGAATCAGAAAATAATTAAACTCTGTGACAAGTGATATAACCCCAATTACCTCACTGGAGCTCTGGTAGCAGGGCAGACAAGAGGGCTGCAATTCGCTGTAAGCTTTGGGCACTGCAAATGTCAGGATCTGTGCAGAATCACAGCATGTTTTCCCTGATCAGGATTATGCACTGGGGCACACAAGGTGAAAAGCAGTACATTACCCCCGCCCCCCTTAAATTTGCTCCTGCGCTGGTGTGCTTTGTCATTTTGGTTTGTTTGCCTTGTATTGTCCTGCTGAGATTATAGGAAGATGGTGCAGATTAGGTTAATACAGTGAAGTCAACTGGCTAAACAAGTTTCTAATCCTTTAGACTGTGAAGCGTTTCAGGCAATAACGGTCACAGCTCGAAATGCCGTCAGATAATCTCCTCTTGCAACACAATGCTGTAATGTTAATGTGTGATTTCCTTTTTTTTTACTGCACCAGCTAAACCAGCTTGTTTAAAAGTACATAGGATGTATACTACAGAGCTGCAGATTTAACTGGATGGCCACAGGCAAGATATATCTGAGTTCAGCTTGACACCAATTCCAAATGCCATGCCATCTTCTTGCATGTCTCTCCCCCTTTTTTGTAACTGCTCCCGCTGGGTCTGCGTCTGTGTTCAGCTGCTCGGGACAGCGTATGAATATTCTGAGCAGCTCTTTTGCATACAGAGCAAAGCACAACAAACCCTGTGAAAACATTCCCCTTAATCGTGACATTTGTTAAAAGATGCCAAGAGGCAGCCAGTTGTCAGAGCTCAACACATATTGAGTTGACCCACATAGACGGTACAGTATTGCACGCCCATGTTTCACCTCCATCTAAGCACCCATTTCTCTGCCCGAATGATCGACAGGGCTTCAACATTGCAACTTGTGATGAAAAATCGCCCCCGCCATCCTCCCCCTCATCTCCTCCTCCTTCTTGTTCCATCCTAATCTGCTCTTATGGGCCTCAGCCTGTGGCGTCTTAAACCCCTCCATCTCCCAACAGCTGTTGAGGACAGGGAGGTATGGAGAGATTAAATGAGTCTTTGCAGCCCCCAGAAGGAATCCACACGCCTCTGTGCTTCTAGCCCCTGCTAGTGTCTTTGATTTGCTGTGTTTTGCAACCTAGTCAAGGCCCATTGGGTGTAAGGGGCTCCTACACATGCCAACCTATATACAGACCTCTTTAGTCTCCATGAAGGCTGTTGAGCTTAAAAATTTTGTTTAGGAAGCTGAAAAAGGCTCAGCTGCTTTCATAATACTGGAGGAAACCAGTGAATTGAGAGGTTCTTGCATGTGCTCCAGATAAATAGGGTTCAGTCAATCTTTTTCACTACGTATTCTAGTGGTTATGAACCACCAATGTCTCACAGTTGTAGTGCCATTGGTGTTTGCATTTACTTTCTTATAAACACTGAATATAAAGTGCAATACATGGACTCAGTCTCAAATCTGCTCTGGTTGTAAGGAGGATCGGATATGATGACAAACCTCTGAGGAATTCCTGCCACCTTATATTAGCCATCTATAATTAATAGCCTGGAATGGCTCTGGATGATGCACAGCCAAATAAATGAGCATGGATGCCCTGTGCTTCACCTTGCAATATAGGCAAATCCCACAGAGCTGTTAAGGGAAGAGACAAAGTCACACTCTCTTTTCTCTTTTTTCACTGCCTTTTATCTCGGCACTTTGTTAAAACCAGTCCTGATGCTTCTCTGTACATAAATGCATCTACGCTTGAAACCTAGCTCTCCTCATGAGTCAAAATACGCTACTGCTTGATTCCACTGTGTGATCCATTTGGGACACGTCTTGGCTACAAGTGATTTACTTTAACTAACAATTCATATGCAACACTGTGCTCGGTTCTTGTGCAGAGCAAAGCCTCACTGGCACACGATGGAAGCTGAAGCAGTGCATGTGAAATCTCGGGACTGCTGTAACCCTGGTAACGTTCAGAGGAAATTTGGAGGAAGGGAGGCAGATTATTCTCAGTGAGCATCCTAATACAGTGTGTCTCTCAAGTGTGTGTAATTTTCACATTTGGTCTCTGAACAAGCCTCCTCACCAAAAAACTGCAAAAAATGCACAGACTTCTGTTTAAGCACATGAATATCGGCAGTACTATTTGCTATATATGCTATAGAATTATATAGAGTTGTTTCAAAGCACTTTAAGGTGTAAGGTTAGCAGAGATACCCCATAATCTGATGATTCTCTCTGAGCAAGCACTTGGTGAAAGTGGGCAGGTAGAAATCAGTCAAAACCAGCAGTCCCCAGCAGCCTGAGCCAATAGCAACAAAGCTAAGGGAGGATTCAGGGTCACCTGATCAAGCTCTAACTAAGCTTTATAAAAATGTTAACACTTATCTTAAAAGTGGAGAGGCTGTCTTCCAAATCCAAAAAATGGGAGCTGATTCCATAGGAGAGGGGCCTCAACTCTTACAACTGTTAATAATAAGGGATTACAATAGTTCAGCCTGAGTACCGCCTGACTCCTCAGAATCAGCTGAATTTGTTTTTGTATGTTTAACTTTATACTATTTAATGAAGCCAGTCAAAATTGTACCTGTATACAAAGGAATGTGCTGTTTTAGACGGTGCTATTTTTAGCGGCAGCCATAACTGACCAGTGTAAACTTGTAGCACAGTTGTTTTTTTCACAGAGCTTAACTGTTTTTCTGCACTGAAAAATGTCACTTGGTTAACTGTACAGAAGAAGTTATGTGAGCTCAACAATTCCCCTCAAAAAACAAAAGCTGATTTGAAAGTGGAATATATTGACGTACCGCTGTGTAATTCGGGGGCATTTAGCTTAAGATATTCACAGTATAGTGTTAAATTTTGTATGAGAAAAGAAACTGATAGATGGATGGATGGAGAGATAGAGTACCTTCATACTAGTTGTTTAGTATCACTCTGAAACACGGTATTCCTAAATTTCAGAGTATTACTAGTTGAGTTCCTCCATCCATTCATTCTCTTCCGCTTATCCTTTTAACGGTCGCGGGGGGGTGGAGCCTAGCCCAGCTATCTTAGGGCTAGAGGCAGGGTACACCCTGGACAGGTCGCCAGTCTGTCGCAAGGCTAACACATAGAGACAGACAACTATTCACACTCACATTCACACCTATGGGCAATTTAGAGTTACCAATTAACCTAACCCACTAACTGCATGCCTTTGGACTGTGAGAGGGAGCTGGAGTACCTGGCGAGAACCTATGTACACAGTCCTGCTCAATTAATATATGGCTGAACTTTGTAAAATAATTTCTTTCATAAAAGTAGCGATCTTTCAACAAAGTGTAAAGTTTTAGAGTATTCCACAACATTTTGCCTTGTAGCCATGGGGATTTTCTTTGTCTAGACAATTAGGAGGCTGAGGCTGCATTCATCTGTGTGCACTCTTGACATTATATCCTCAAAGTTACACAAACCCTCGACCTGGAGGCACTTTTGATTTTCTGCATGGTCTGTCTACATCAGTCCTCGGAGCCCCATTCTCCTGAGCAATCACGACCATTATTACAGTGAGTGCAAAAATGCATTAGCTTTTCCTAGGAGCTACTAAGCCGATGCCCATCTGCTGCTAGAAGGGATTAATTAAATGATGCTGCCTGGCCTATTACCTTGTTAAACCTTTTTGTGATCTATTTGGCAAGGATATTTTTCTGTGAATCACAATGATGCTGCACGTTGCATTCAGTTGAAAACTCATTTAACTTGGGCTTGACTAGGCATAAGAGTACAGGGTGCATAAGTAACCATTACCACTGGATCTGGAGCACGAGTCATAATAGGCAGCCATTTATAATAATTTTCCATTATGACAGAGAACTTATAGAAGTAACAGCCGTTTTCACATTTGGCTGTATTACATGCTCTCTGCGTGCTCTGTGCTCTCTTCTAACAGACTCTGAGTACTACAGTATAATCAGTCATCATTATGGCAGCAGCCATGTTCTGCCAAGACTCACTGTAAGATTACATTATCTCAACACTGGTGCATGTTTACAACTCGATAGATGTTATGTAGCAAATTTAAGTCGAGTTCTGCTTTAAGAAAATTGCTTTAGGATTTAAAACTTTATGTTGTATGAATTTGTTTCCTTTGGTCACTTTATGATTCTTGTTTTTTACAGCCTATGGTTTACATGCTACAAGAAAAGTATCACATATAGCATCTATACTCTGGAGTTAAAGTGGTGCAGAACACTGCAGGCCTTGGTACTTTAGCATTTGGCTAGCGCTATAGAAGAGGAGCTGGCATAAAGCTAGTTTTTTTGTTTGTTTGTTTTTTTAAATTTCAAAGACAACATTTTTACAACATTTTTATTAGATCAACAAACCTTAGCAAACACACAGCCTGTTTGTGTGCAGTTTGTCGCACAGTGTGCTCCTAGCTAAAGATCCAGCTGCTGGATTTCCAGTGAGAGAAAGTGAGATAAGTTCACTCAAAGATGGAAGAAGATATAAGAAAGACAAGAGAGGGGAGGAAGAAGTAAGGTTAGATTTAAAGGGCTGCTCAGTGACACTTGATAAACTGCAAATTCAAAGATTGCATGTAATGTTTTGATACATTATGCCTTTTTATTTTGTGAAATGACCTGCAAAACAAACCAGGTATACTAACTTTGTGTTATTCAAATGTTGCATGAAAATATTTAGTTAGTAGTTCATATGGGATAAAGAGCTTGCTGTACTGTGTTGAAGTTATAGTAAAACAGTGTGTTGGACTAGTCAGTGTTGGGTTACATCAAGTGTGGTAGACTAATTTCCATTTAAGAAGATGATCCTTAGATTAAATCACTGAATCCCACCTTTGTACCAACTTTATACCAACCGTATACAATCTAATGTAGAGATAATATACAGAATATTGTTGGTGTAGTAAATGGAAATTAGCTAAGGTAGCTCAGCTTAGATCTTGCTGAATTCAATTGTGTGCATTCACAAAGAGCAGCAAGTAGAAATGATTGTGATTGTAATTCTTTTCCTCATGCTGAGTCAATACAACCAACCTTAGGGTTCCCCGACATTCCGAATCCCACTTTAACCACTGACTGTGCTCATTTTCCTGTTTAGGTGTGATGGCAAATATATATGTAATAATATAGCACAAAGTTTAGATAGATTTGCATACAAATAGATGATAGAAATGCTAATTTTTAATGCTACTTAAGGAGCTACTTCTGACTTTCTTATTTTGAGTACATTTCAAAGTGTGCACTTTTTCACTGTCACTGATTCAGTGCTTTTACTGTACTTTTGCCACCTCTGGTAGCTAGCTTAAGTTTAGTGAATGCTATGAGTGTAAATGTTTTTGCTTTTAATTTTAGAAAGGAGAAATTTTTCTTTCAGAGATCTCTGAGTTCCCTATTGAATTTTATAACCTTATTTTATATCATGCATATAAATATAATATGAAAATGATTGCTAGGACTGATTTTTAGTTTGAATTAAAGGTTCTAAGTTAACCTATTTAATCCCCAAAATTTCCCTGCAAAATAAGTGCATGCATTTTACTTCTTAGACTTCCCCTACACACAGTATGTTTATTTTTTAATTAATGTAATAGGGGGTAAAACAGCAACAGTTGTTGCTGGTGGGATTAAATGGTTAAGGTGAAAAGTGACTTGTGCGTGAAAATTTTTTTGGCAGCTTTTGTGGATTTGCAGTAACGTAAAATGTTTGCACATGGTCAAATACGTAGAAACACAAAGATATCTCCACAGTTTGCATAAGCTGCTTCAAACATTATTTACCTGCACAGAAGACCTTCTTTTGGACTCAGTAATATTAACTTAAGGCATGAGGTCGATGGGATGGAGCAGGAAGACTGACAGTGATGCACAGGGGAGGGAGGATTCTCGCAGATTCCATCTCAAAGCATCTGGGGAACATAGGCATTATTCAAATGACTTTTACTGGCTGGTGATAAGAGAACTTAAAGGGTTTCCAATTAGCACCAAGCTTTCCATTTTGAAATCTCGTGATCAGATAATATTTTTTGCACGTGCCAGTTATGGCAAAAGATGATGATTTCAGATACATGGATTTGCTGCACTTTACACAGGTTCCAGGTGTTCTTCAAGCGCAGGCAGCAAAATTTAACTCTGTTATCAATTCTTTCATATTTGAATGACTCAGAAAAGAAATACCCTCCTGGGAGGGATGTTTCTTGCAGTGCAGGAACAGGAGCACAGTTTTACAGTGACCGAGGTTGATGCTTAGATCCACTGCCTCACAATGCAGGTCTACAGGTGCAATCTGGGCTTGATTAGAAGTCCAAGGAGTGAAGCAGCAGGAACATGTTTGTTATTTTTCAGTTTGTTCTGAGTTCTGTACTAAACTCAGTGTCTTGTTTTTCACATTATTATTGAAGTATGTATCAACCTGTCCACTGAACTTACACTAGAAAATGATACTATGCACTAGTTTAGTCCCACAGTTGTGAAAAGTTCATATCTCTAAATTGGCTCGCTTGATTTGTTTTGGTTGCAGGATGTGGATTCATAAGGAATTTGGTGCCTAACACTTGGTAATGGTTGATAAAATTATATTTGGTTTGTCACAAATAAATCATAATTTCTTCACATTAAAACATTTCATATTATCACTGCCTGATAGCATTTTTATTGCCGTTACTTATCCCCTGACGTCACGCTTATTTTTGATTTTTCTTTTTTTTTTAAAGAAGAATTGCTAAACCAATCAGTGAGCAATTAACGCTGGCTCTTTTGGCTGTGGGAGGAAGCACATATGCAAATTATTTTTATCAGTTTTTTAGCTGTATGTCACATGCTTTGAGGTAAATGCCATTCAACAGGTCATGTCCTGTGCGCATACTTACAGCACGAGTCTGTGTTTATATGTGTCAGTGTGTGAGAGTAAGTGGGAACTACTGTCCAGGCGTTAGAGATTAATCGGTTTAGCGAAAGAGAGCTAATTATAGCAGGCTGGGACCTGCACTCAGTGCCCAGATTGCTGTCTTTCTCTGTCTCTCCCACGCAGACACATGCATGCACACATTGTACATCCAGCAAATTACATAACTACATGAGACCTGGAAGCCTGCGCTCATGTTTCACCTCGTTGTTGACCTCATTGTTACTGTGCAAGTCACATCCAAACCAGTGATGCCCGGCACCTGAAGGAGACCTCTTGGCTTGTTTGAAGTATAAGAAATATGATGGAGAATTAATGGAGATGATGTTAGCATCAGACCTGGCAGAGAAAACTGAATCTAGGTTGCTGTTAACTCTAGCTTTTACTCTTTGTTGTAATTAAGAAATTGTATAGTTACTACATATTTCTCCATATGCTTCTTTACTCTTGCAAAATGCTCCCTGGTGTTTTCCCTGGTAAATATAAAGTTATCAAATGCGTCAATAAAACACACTGTAGCATGGTTTACAGCTTTTACCTTTTTCTATTTATGGAAGAATTGAGAATTCATATAATAAAATCATGAAGTGCTGTTGAAATTCTTGTAAATCACTCCAAATACAAGATAAATGTCTGTTTATGTCCACCAGTCCTGCACATGGCTCAGAGCCAGCTTCTTCACTCTGGCCCCCAGTGACAAGTGTTTTAACAATGCTGACTGTGACCACTGTCCCCCTGTTTGCCCAGCAGCCATTGATGTGGCCTGTCTAGAATTATCGAGGTCAGGCTAAGCCACTCGGCAGTGGTTTCTAGGGCACGACATATCAGAACTGCGGTGGTGTTGAAATCTGGTTCAAACAGCAGCTGGGGGAGGAAAGTGGGGGGGGGGGGGTAAGTGAGGTGCGTGGCATCAGCTAAATCCCCCAAGTACAAACGTAACTTCATAACCGGCATAAACAGAAAGCTCTCAACCTGCTGGGGTAGTTTTCTGTTATGCATCCCTCATTGGAACCCGCAGGAGGTCGCGTGCTGTTAGTGCGGATAACTGGTTAAGCTGCACTGTGGGATTGGACTTCTCACTATGCTATTTAACTGTGGCTACGAGTGCATGGAGATGAACACAGGCCAAACCCTTTTTAGATCCACACGCGGACGAGTTGTACTACGTTGCTCTGCATTAGCCACTCAGATTGTTCACCGATTAAAGCCTCTTATGTCCCTGCCCACATTTTTGATCCTACACTAAGTCTGCAGTTTTTAACTAATGTGAAATCTGCTTATTTTTTCATGAGTGTGGAATTCTTTCTCTGTCATCCTTTTTTGTTATGGTAACAAAAAGTGTCACGTAAGGAACTTAACTGCAAGGAAAACGATCTTCTCTCACCCTCAACACTATTGCTTTTTAATGAGAAAATGTAATGGCTTGACACTCATAAAGTGCCTAAATGTTCACCCTAGCTAGGTGAAAATAGGGAACACATTGTGGCGTTCTCCCTATTCTTTTTTCCGGCAGGCCCGAAGGGACAGCATCTCTCAGGTTATTATCATCCTGTGAAAGGTTACAAATCAATACTTGTCAAGACTCTTTTTTCAAGCACAGCTGTGCTATAAATGAGCCTCTCTAATCTCTTCCTCCTCCCCTCCTCCTTCAAAGCTTTGGATATAATAATCTGACAGAGTCGGCGTAATAGTATTTTTTCTTTTTTTGGTACAGTATGTGGATTTTTGGATTTGTGATATAACTACAGTCCTGGTACAACACATCCAGGACGCTGACAAAGCTGATCTGTCTAGCTATCAAGTTCAGTGATTATCTGACAGCATTTGAGAGTGTTTGTGCCAGAGATCACACGTAGGCCTGAATAAAATTAAGACAGTATTATTTGCCAAAGATCTCAGCTGTCTTTTTAATCTGAAAGAATGGTAAGAATCCTGAAAAAAATTGTGAGCAGTGTTTTTCTTTCCATCATTCCTTATTGTTTCACATCTGCCTCAGCTATGTGGAGCGCAGCTTCTTTCCGTTTAGATGCAGTTTGTAAGTCATTAGAAATAGCTTTACGAAAATCACTTGAGAATGTTTTGTTTGCTGATATCTTACAGATGCAATTACACCAAATTATCATTTTCATTACTGGAAAGCAAAAATCTCTTTAATGCAAACTGATTAAGCCTAAAGTCTGTTTTGGTCTTGAGCTTTTGATCGCATGATCTTCACCAGCAGATGAAATGTCTCCTTCATGTTTTCTTAAAAGCAGCGTTTTAGATTCAAACCCTAGTTTGAATTAGACGTCCTATAGCAGTTTTCATCCAGATGGTTCACCTTTTGGCACAATACTGATTAGACCTCAGAAACAGTTTCTGACCATCCTTGGTGGGTTGCAGCTAAAGCCGAGACTTAAACATGTGTGCAGAGACCTGAAGATAACAGTTCAAAATTCAGTTTGTCTGCGCTTGAGAATCTCCGTCAGGAACAGTTGGACAAAGTGCCCAAATCCAGGTATGAAAAGCTTGTTGAGACTTAGGCAGGGCAACTTTAAGAAGTAATTGATGCCAAATAGGTTTCAGTGAAGTAAAACATGGATAAAATTTGTGAATGAAAGATTTCAAATTCAGTTTAAACATAAAACAGTTTGCCATGCTGTTATTGAATTCTTTCAAATTCCACTGAGCCCAAGCACATACCGATGAGGCGCAATATTAAAACCACCTGCATAATATTGTGTGAACTCCCTCTTTTCCCCCGCAGAAAACCTCTGACATGTTGCAGCATAGATAAAGGACTTGTTCTGGGAGTCTGGCTCAGGGACAATGGCAGCGAATCCTTTGAGTCCTGTGGGTTTTTTGGTGGGGCCAGTTCAGTGCCTTAAGCTCTTTGCAGTGTAGTGTTTGAGGCCGCTGTCATCGGGGAGTGCTGTTGCCATGGGCGTAGTTGCTGCTTAGAATGCAGTAACATTTATAGGGGGGATTTATCTCAGAAGCATCTTTATAAATACCAATAGCCTTGGTTCAATGTTCAGTTATCAGGGTTATTCATTTAATCTGTCAGAGACTTTAATGTTGACTGGTGTGCATGAAGTTATATAAATCATGCTTCTTTATAGTTTTTTCACAGCTGTATTTCACTGTATTTGATACATTATCTTACTATTTACAGTACCAGATCATAATTAAGAGTTTTTATTCATTAGCCTGACATCATATTCTGCTAAATTAGACAAGGTCAAAATGAATGATTAGAACTATCAATTAACTCATCAAAGACGTCTTCATAATTCATTTGTATTCTGAAACTGATATGAGATTATGCTCAGAATGACAGTTTCACACCTCCCCTTTTCATTTTCTGCCTGCTAGCTCTCCTTCATCTCTGCTGTCTTTCACCTTTTCCTCTTTTCCTCTCAACCTCGACGGTTGCCATAACCACGTTATCAGTTGTTGAGGAGCTTCCAGCATATGGAAGGTGATCACATTTTAAAATTATTCAATATCTCACTAAGATGAAATCTTGCTGAAAACCTTTCTTTTTAACACAGTAGAAGGGATTTCTTTCTTTTACAGTAGGTACATTTTCATTTCTTACATTCATGCACGCTGCTGCTCTCTGATTTCCACCGATTCTTCTATGACACTCAGTTTTCTCCCTTCTCTCTCACTTTCTCTCTGTGAGAAACGTACTTTCCTCATTGAATTTCTTAAGACATCCTTGATTTTAGGCAGCATTTTCTGATTTCTTTTAATAATCTTGAACACTTTCCTGAATAATTTCCTCTCCTGTGGATGCCGGATGATTATAGTGCTGCTGCTCGGCTGAGAGCCCAGGCCAAACTGACAGGTGTAGACGTGTTAGGAAAGCCTTGGCGGAGTTAATTTGGATTAACTGACTTGGCACAGAATAGGATTTTTTTCACGGTGGGCTTTATCTCCAACGCAGCTCTTCTCGTGGGATTCGGCCTTCCCTCATGGATGAGAATATGTGAGACCTAATGACTGGGGTCCTAACTGTGCTGTCTTTTGTTCTTTTGCCTTAGACTAACTCAAGTTGAAGTTTGCTGTTTGTTCATCTTTTGTCAGTACCACCATCAATGATCGTCACATCCATGACTGAAAGGTAAATAGGCGTGACCAGTACCAGCCAAAAGTAGATATTAATGGGCTTTGCATGTTCTCAGGATATTAGATTATATAAAGCTAGTTGGTAAAAACTACAACACTGAGAAAAATCTGAGAAAAATGAAAGTGTTTGTGTTTCTGCTTTTGTGGGACCAGCTAAAGCCTCGACGGCTCTTCGCCCTGAACCTTCATTCATCCAAAGCTAATGAGGCAGAGAGTGATGCTTGTATCGGCCACTGACTCACCTTGTCTGAATGCTTTCCCATGAAATGCCCACACTTACTTTCACCTGCATTCCTTTTTGCCAAGTACCTATTTGAATTTGATGATGCAAGGAACTGTTGGGTGCTATTTTAAGAGATGCCTTCCTAAATTCATCATCACTTTAACTTGTAGGCTGGTGCTGGAACACGCAGAGACAATAGCATGCAATCTAAAACGTGTAACTATCAGTTTACCACTATTGTTTGTTTGTGTCTACTATTTAGTACTTTAATTTGTACCCTCGGGGTCAAATGAATACGCTGAAAACATAGCACAGGCATACTTTAACCATAGCAAACCTATCGCTGGGGGGATCTGTTGGCAACCACAGCCACATTAGCTATGTTGTAAGTTATGCATTGTCACTTGATCAGTCTGATCTTCCTCATTATGTTTGTTCAGTTTTGGTCTCCTCCAGCTCTTAGCAGAAATACCAAGCTCTTTAGCTGCTAAGAGCTTCACTATGTTTGTGAAGAGTTTGGCTATTTTTTATCTATTGTGCAATGCTGTGGCTGCAGAGGGCCTGCAACATGCATTACCTCATAATTTGTACCTCTGAAAAACTGTGGCTTTATGTTAAAAGGTGCATAGAAAAAAGACAAAATGTGCAAAAGTTGTGCCACAGTGACAGTTTTCTAACAAAAATGTCAACTGGTGATTTGGAAGTCATTTTTACGTCAGAGCTGCCTGTCACATTAGGTGCTTAATTCAAATGTCACATGGTTTACAAGTAATTATCCATGAAACCCAGTGATTCAGAGAGCTTTCAGCCAGTCGAATGAGAGTTAATGTTGGGTCTTTTTTCACTCTGATCTGTCCGAGGACTTCCGCATACACTCATAAACAGCGGGGCCATTCAGTCCTGCCTTATGCACTCAAGACATCTGGCAGCACAACAGGTTCCGACCCATATTCAGTGGATAGCATTCACATAACGCTAATTTGCCTTAACACAGGCAATCCTATCCTGCTTTCAGTAGTTTTCACCATGCTAACCATGCTTGCTATGGTGTTACATCAGGTCAGCATGGGCTCAAAAATCATTCACTCGGCATTAGTGATGGAAGCTACTTACAATCTTTGCCATCTGGAGGATTTCAGCCAGACACAGAGGTCATCAGTCTCAAATAAATGATGGAACATTTGTAGCATAGTAAGGCAGGTCAGGTATGGTATATGTGTTGTGGACAGTTTGCCAGCTTGATTAGGGGAAAGGTAGAAAAAAGGTTAAATATCCAAAGATACACAGAAAAGGTAGGTAAATTGGCGTAAAGTTAGGCCCTGAAAAGCAGTGGGTTACTGTCACATATTTTAAAACACAATGATAATGTTGGTAAAAGGGAACGGGCCACTTCCTAAATCTTATATTGATGCAGGGCGTCACTCTCTCATACAAAGAAATGTTGAGAAATATTGTAGGGTAACGGTTATACTGCATTTGATATTAAAATGTACTTTTTGCTAATGGCTCTGTGTTAATTAAAACATTGAAAAAATGTTTTGAAATGGGATTTAAATTCTGTGTAAATGAATGGCTTTAATATTGCAGATGAAGCCTTAACGCCTTCAGTTAGAAAGCAGAGGGGTTGATTAAAATGTCAAGTCGTTTTCATACTTTCACAGCAGTGTGGAAGAAAAGATATGAGACATGAAATACTAAAATACTTTAAGGACGCCTGTTTTGACCCCTTCAGACAAGACGTTTTAAAATTTGTTTAAGCGATTGGTTTTCTTGGCAGATTTTCTGTTAAACTTGGAGCAAGACTGCATATTTCTCTAAGAAAAATAAATTTTTTCTGGAGGTAATGTAGTATGGGCTGTCTTCGAACACAGTGGGGTTTTTTTGCATTTAACATATTGGATGTAAGATGAAGCATGTTTACATTTGCATGATATCTCAGTGATTTAAAAAGCAATTCTGATACAGTTTGTGGTTTCAAAAACATGCTTTTCCCTGCTTTATTTCACTCTGGATGATGGTAATGAATATATATATATATATATTTTTAAAGAGAGCCATAAACATGGCATCAACCACCAGTGCTGCACTCACCCAGTGAGCTATGAAGGGATTGCTGGTACTTAGGTTTGTGGGAATCATGTGGCATTTAGTCCATTAGAATTCAGTGCTGCACAAACGTCTTGAGCCAACCCTCATTTCTTTGTGTTTTGCTAGGAAAACATGTGCAAACAAAAATGTAAATAGAGCATATAAGGCAAAAACAGAGTTTGTGCAATTCTAATGAGCTTGAAAGACAATATTTGTTCTTTAACACAGCCTGAACTATCTTCAGTAAGCTTTCTTGTCATTTTTTTAAGCAGGCTTTAAGAATAGTTCTCCAGGCTTCTTGAAGGACTTTGAAAGCTCTTCTTTCAGTTGTTCTGTTCTCTGTCAAGATGATCCCACACTGCTTCACCTCCTCGGTATATACTTTTGATGATTTGAACCAGAAATGTAAAAGCTGGATTCATCACTCTGTACGAGCTGTTGCCGCTAGATTTCAGTCCAGTTCTTGTATAAGTTTCCCTTCTTTGAGAATGGCTTCTTGACAGGCATCCTTCCACAGAGACCATTTCTGATGAGGTTTCAGTGAACAGTAGATGGGTCAACTGAAGGGCCAGATGCGTCTCTCAGGTCTTGTGTTTGTCTTTTTTGTTCTAGTTCTTAAGAGCATGACTTTCAGTTCCTGTTGGTCTGCTGTAAATAGTTTTTTAACTCCTCCATTTGTCCAATTTCCTGGGTTTTTTTTAAGGACACGCTGCACATCATGCTGAAATATGCCACATATTCCATTAATCACACTTTGTAAATCACCTTATTGGTACAAGGTATTGGGTGTAAGGAAAATACTTTTTTATGCCTAAGGATACAATCAAAAGTAGTTTTTTTGCCAAGTCTGTAGATACAATACTGAATGATCATGCTTTAAATGATTAATAGGTCATTCAAGTAGATTAACAAAGAAAAAAAGACATTGCTCTGAAAATGGCCAGGTACAAGGACTGGACTGAAAATAAGTGAAAAAGCAAACAAGATCCAGAGAAAAACTGAAATTTTCTGAGATTTTACTGTAGCCATGAAAACATCACTGTGGAACTGTTTTTAATCTGAACTTTAAAAATAATTCCCTTTTAAAAAGTGGTGGTATCATAAGCCCCCATGCAGATCGTGTCTACTCACGTCACGAAAATAGCTTCTGTAAAATTAATTACAGTTCTGTCTCCACATGTCTGTTATTGGAGAAAAATAAAAGCTATATTGACTGATTGTTGAAAATAACACATAAAATGCACGACATTTTATCAGTGAAGGCTATCAATAGACTCTTCACTGCTTTAGTTGGTCAAGTATTTCTCTTTCATCTTGATCATCTCCTCCCTTATTTCTAATGCTGTATTTTCTCTTCTGTTGTTGCAAACTTTGCTGTAAAGAATAAATCTTATTGTTAATAAATCCTGTGAAAAGGTTTAAACCAACAATGAACTGATCCTATTAATACGCCGTGCAGCCAAAGCTTGATGTATCTTATTCCTCTATGCCATAGAGGTATGTTATAACCCCCCAAAAAACATCCCAGTGAGCCTCACAGTTTTGCTGGATGGCCTTTATAGTGTTGATCATGGACTAATAATTGTCCATGGACTAATAAAAGTGCAAATAATTTAACCTTTTTTTGCTTAAATACAGAAAATTCACTCCCACATATTGTACAGAATGCATTTCAAATCTAACAAAACACAGATATGTTAAGTACCATTAACAAGGCAGCTACACAGCTTTGCTTCCATAGTGGTTCTAGTTAATACTTTGCATTTACACACGCTTTCATGGTTTTTCTGCATGCTTTCTTATTGCTTTTGTGTCTTTTGTAAAATACAGATTGTAGATATTTGTGTGTGTGTGTGTGTGTGTGTGTGTGTGTGTGTGTGTGTGTGTGTGTGTGTGTGTGTGTGTGTGTGTGTGTGTGTGTGTGTGTGTGTATGCAGATGTCTGTAGATTAGTGAGGGAATTGCTGAGCAAGTGCATGACTGAGCGAGCCAGTGAATGAGCAATTGAGCGAGCAAGCAAGGGACTTAGTTGAGTGTGGGCAAGCGACGGAGCACAGGAGGCTGTGTTTGAATGAGTGCATAAGTGAGTGATTCATTATTACTGATATAGTGTGCTTGTACTCTCATTGTTGCTGTAAATGTTGCTGCAGTGTGTTTTAATGCTGTCTGGCAGCCAAAGGTCTGCAATCCAGCATAATGGAGCAGTTGTTGCACTAACTGGTGTAACAGTCTAAGCTACTGCTTAGCCCCTCACCACACTACAGTGCTCTCTGTTCTCATTCCTCCTCTTGCTTCAGAGCTGCTCGGCTTTTCTCTGGCCTCTGGTGCGTTTGCCATGGATGACAGGGCAGTAGGAGTGGCAGCCAGGTCAGGCCCTCGTTCCGTTACCTGACTTCTGCAGTTCTAATGGGGAGAGTTTATGCAGCGTTTTTGACACGGGCATAGGGAATTTGCTTCATCTCTCCTCTGCTCCACAGGCAACGTCTGGTGCCACAATGCCAAACTGTATTTCAGTAGTATCAGATGAACACTGCCTAAGTCCAGTCTTTTTTATTCCTTCTTTTAAATCAATATCCTAGTTTTGTTAAACTATATTTAGAAAACACTATATTACAGCGTATATGGCAATATATGATCCTTCTGGTACAGACCATTGTCACCTCCTATTAGGGACATCAGTGTTTTTCCATTACAAATGTATTATTTAGCCCCCATGTCTTCCCCTATAAAGATGATAAAGACGTTTTCTACAAGGCAGTGCTGTGCAAGGAACACGATAATAGAATAAAAGGAAATATCTTTTAAATATAGCTTATTTGTATTACACAGACTGATGAATCCTTTTGAAACATCCTGTAAACATGATCTTGTAATGCAGTGGTTCCCAAACTTTTTTTGCTAGGCCCCCCTTTGTTTTACAGGAAAAATCTTATGTGAGATGAATTGCAGAATGTCAGATAGAGACAAAATACTGTTACTGTTAATCTGACTATCTTCAGGTTATACACGCGCACATATACACATGCAGTTACTGTCGCTCCATTTACAAAGGCAGAGGCGTCACGGTGTAATTATTTTACATGTAGTTGTTTTTTACCTGTGTAATAAAATTCAACATTGCTATCAATACATTTTTCAAAAAATGCCTCTCTGTGGAAAATGGGTTGAAAAACATAAACAGCTGTGGGATACTGTTTGTCCGTGATTTAAACCCAGGGAACAAATCGTGGCAGGATCAGCCTGATGTTATTTGTATCCCGCTGTAACTTTACTGTATAAAGAGCTAACATCTCCAAAATGTCAGGAGTAGTTAGTCATTACAAGAAGTGTTTGTGAACTAAAAATCAAGAATGTGGGATACTGTTTGTCCGTGATCTGGAGAGCCCAGCGCTGCTCCAGACGCAGGGAAAACCAATTTTGCAGGGGAGACCTACCTCGGCACTTGTGCAGGTGAAGCCAAAGGGAGGATTTGCTTCACCATATTTTCTAGTCTTTGGCCTGGAAGAAAGCTGGTTTGGAAACATATTCAGCGATGCTTCATCTCCTGCTTTGCGTTTGTGTGGGCGCCCCGTCAAAAACCTGTCCATTATGCTTGCAGTGTCCAAGCGTTCTTTTTTTTTTCTTCTTTTCATACCGCGCCCCCCCTGCTATAGCTCTGCCCCCCCACTTTGGGAACCTCTGTTGTAATGCAAGAGTGAGCTCCTGACTATTGAAATTGCTCCCAAACCAGCAACTTTCAGTGGAAGAGTAGCACTGGAAACAGGAACATTCAAAACTGAAAAACGAGCTACAGTCTTATTCTTTCGTTTTCACTAAGACCTCCAGAATCGACTGCCATTGGAAGTGTTTTTCCTGGCAAAAAGAACCGCATATTTTCTCTTAAAACCACAACTTGACCGGCTTTGACATGATAATGAATGTTTTCAGAGTCGGAGATCTTACGTCTTCCTTTCATCCTCTCATGTCTTTGCTGGATCACAGATCACAACATGTTGAATGTGATCAGGGAGAAGGCCTCTGAGTGGCTGGAAGGATTCATGCACAGTTTTCCTTCAGAGCAGCATGCTTCCTACATCTCCAGAGGTCTCTGTGGTGCAGCAGAGAGAGGCCAGCCGGCTTGGAAATATGAACTGCGGCCTCCACACGCTCTTTGAAGCTCAGTCAGCGTACATGCAGACCTCATTTGTTTGGGCCCGCTCTATAAAATCTGTTGCCAGAACAGTCCTGTGTGTTTCCACCTTGTTGTTTATGGTTTGTGTCCTCAGATAGCATGGGGCACAGAGGAGAGAGCAAAGAAAAACACAGCCTTTCCTTGTGCTGTATTGAACTTGGCATGCAAAAGTATGGAATTCGAAAGCCAGAGATACAGGAGGAGTGCAGGCTGAGGTGGGGTGGGAGGTATATTCTACAAGCATAAAAAAAATGATGTGAACAGATGAGAGATGCTTCACATTCCAAGTGAGCCAAATAGGTTGTACTGTGCCTAGAAATCCTCCTTTAACAAAAATGTCTCCATGCTGTTGGAGCGATGTTTGACGCAAATTTAGCAAGATAAGCCGTCTAATTAGTGTTAAACACCTCAGCTCTGACAATAGCACCTCTCCGTTTCTTCCAGCCATGATCCAGCAGCAGCAGCAGAAGAAGAAATCAGGGCTGCCTCTCTGCCAGGAGGTTGGAAGTATGTTTTCACACCCATAGAGGGCAGCTGTGCTCTCCCACAACATCGACTATCTCACTAATAGAGAAAGAGTAAGAGACACTGAAACATGCTGTTTGTATAACACAAGTTATCAGACGAGGTAGCGTGTTTTCCTGTGTGACCGCCCTGCTGTCAATGCCCAGAGAAATTCTGTGTTGTTTATGGTTTCAGCTTATTGGAGTGAAGCACCATTCAAATCCCTAATGAAATCATGCACCTACCACAGGATGCATGCTCTGGATCTCACTTTGTTAAAAACATTCTCGTTTAAAATCTTTTTTTTTTATTGTTAATCCATCAACAATGTAAAAAGTGATTATCAGTGGCTTAAACGACTGGGGCTAATGAATCACGGTGCAATGAATGGTCAGTGCAGAGGTATTCAGTACAGGCTGAGCATGGCTACAGCTTGTACTCTGACAGTGCAGTCGGTTCAGGAAAAGATTCTTGTGCTGTACGTGTTTTTGTTAAGGCGCAGAGAGGAGAAGGAGCAAGTGCTGGCTCTGACCCAGCTCTCTGTAGTCTGGGTCCTGGCAGACATTGGACGGTAATAAACTAAACAATATCACATTAACTCGCAAGGTCCGCCATTAATGGGGACCTGCTTTGGCCAGAATGCAATATTGAACACACACACACACACACACACACACACACACACACACCCTGTCTCTTCACTGACTACTTGATTCCGTGGCTGATGATTATAACTGTTATCTGTTGCGTCTGAAAAATTATTGAGCTTGTCAGCACCCATTAATTCACCATCGTAAATTAAGTGGCTCGCATTATGTTTTATGTTTTATCCCCTTCTTGCTGGAGACAACAGAGCAGCTTTTCCAGGGGCTACGTCTGGTTTACTGTACGATACTTTGCAGTTGACAGTCACTTGTTCTGCTTCCCTGTTGTTTAAAAGATTGTAGGCAATGAGATGAATTAGCCACAGCGGTGCACACGCACCTACTAAGAGATACAAAGCTCTGAAATAAGCTGAGCTGTGCGTATATGTGCAAATGAGAAGTATGTGAGCTGGAGAGCTGCAGAATTTCAGTTCATGTTAACCACAGCACCCTTATTTTGCCATATGTTAAAGCAGAAAAGTCAAACACCTGAGCTGCTGGCGAAATCGATCAGCAAGCAATTATGTAATGCGTTTGCCATATGGCGCTGTAACATGTTTGGTAGTCAAGGTAAAATAAATCATTTTTCTCTAATCAGGCAGTGAATAGCAGCAGAACCATGTGGCTACCAGCAGGGTGAAAGAAAAAAGAGAAAAAAGAAAGCGTGATTTTCGTCTATTGTGTGTTGAATTCAGGCACCACATTGTGCATCCACATGTGAGAGGAGCTGTTAATCAAAGCATGAATGCTTACTTCCTGTAAATGGTGAATGTAAGAGGTGGGGAGGGGACAACAATGGCAAACAGCAAGACAAATTACTCCAAATTGTACCCAGTCTAATCGGAAGCAGTCAACTTCCTGGCAAGTTGTTAATCACATAAGATTCCAGTTAATGAAAAGCACTTTCACTCGCTATGGCAGCTTCTGTTAAAGGTCAGATGTCAGAGTCACCTGCAGTTGACATTGTGGAAATCTAATGACTTGCCGAAGGACACATTAGCAGACTGGACGCCCATATTATGTTTCCCAGTGAATGACTGATATAAACGCCTTGTAAGAGAGAAGCAGCAGAAATGCAGAAAATCCAAAAATGTGTTTAAAATCAGTTAGAAAGAGTTTGCCTATTAGAGACAAACACATTTTTGTTTGCCTTTGTTAGCCTTTAATACAAACGTCATCACTCTGATGCAATTTGCATCTGCAATATTGTTGGCCTGCATTTAGCCAATGAGGTATCTTAGCAGTAACTGTGAATATTTGGACCCGTTCATCCATGTATGCTTAATAGATTGCATGCAGATATGCAGATAGATTGCATTTCAAGTTATGCTCTAGTTTGAAGTTGGTGTTCACTGATGAGCAGAAGACCTCAGCACTGATGGGTGAAATCCTGGTGTAACACAGCCTGTTTGAAAAATACTGTAATTTTGAAAGTGTGGTAGCATAACTGCCATGGCTGGGGTCATGCAGTTCTGCACTTAGGCCACACAGGAAGCTATTCAAGGTGATATGGTTACCCGAGACCACAGATAGTCAATGATATTTGGGTGGAAAAAATGATGGTGTTGTGAAGTGGGAGGGTTCTGACTTAAACTTTTTCTCAACAATGTGATAAACAATTGAGATGACTCCCAATGAGGAGGCACAGGATGCTGGTAAATACATTAGAGGAATGACTTCTCAACCGAAGCTTGAAATGTCCAATAGTGACCAACAAAGTGGTTCAAAGTGATGTGTGACAGGGGAGCCTCTGTTTGAACTCAGCTTTAGACTTGCTTTTTTAAATGAAAAAATGCATACTGCACTGTGTATTGACAGTGGTCAGAAAGCTGAAGAATGTTGTATGTTTTCCATGCTACATGGTTGCCATCTAGGTTGCAAGACAGTGTAAAGAAAGGAACCATGGACCAGTTTTCCTTAAATAGAAATTAGCTACTTAAGGTCCTGGCTTTATGTGGTGCATGGAATTTGGATTTCAGCTTGGGTTCTCTCTCACAGTCACAGTTAGTGAAGTTAGGTTAATTGCTGATTCTAAATTGGCCGTAGGTGTAAATGTGAGTGTGAATGGTTGTCTGTCCTTATTGGCTCTGAGACAGTCTGATCACCTGTCTGTGGTGTACCCTGCCTCTTGCCCCATGACAGCTGGGATAGGTTCCGGCCCTCCCACATGACCCTGAAATGGATAAGATAGAGAAGTTAGCCAGACCTTAAAATAACAGCAGTAGATCAGGCATGTGAATTGCAGGGTTATTGTAATGCATGGTGAAGACATTTTCATTGTAGAAGAATTCAGTATTAGATGTTTAGTCAAGATGGAAATATTAGCAAGCATGACAGTTGCCTTCACAATCTTGTAATTTTCATTTTCAGCAATAGTAATGCACATAGTTTACACCAAGAAAGTGCACTTTGCATCCAAATTATACGGCAGCCATGGTGTTTCTAGTCTGTCTTTCTGTTTTCTCCACTGGGCCATTTTCCCTCTGACATTTTGTTCGTAGGATTAAGATAAGCAGTTATCCTTGGACACAGAAGGATTAAATCAAATTGTATGATGGACCACAGCTAAAAACCTATGATAGCGTCCTCTGTGTTGCACTTTCTATTTCTCTCTTCTCCCGTAAGTCAGTAGTGCAGATTTGAGGCTGTGGGTTTAACTTTACACTTTTAGAGCTGATGTGGCTTAGCCTTAAATACATTATCTGTGCAGTCAGCTGGCTCTCCTGATGTCAGGGATACAGTAGTTTTGAATATTTAACTGTACAACAGATTTTGTCAAATGTGAGTTTTATTTGGGTGGATAGCAAGTGTGCAGTCTTGCTGCATTTGGATGGATAAACAACCACAACTCTTGTTTCCAGAGAGAAGGAGAGCATTGATGCTGTTTGACAGCAGCGCAGTCAGCCAGCCTGCCACAAAACTCCCTCGTGAGGGACTACCACAAGATGCAGAAGTCCACTGCTGCTCCCTAAATCCCCATCAACACTTCCTTCATCCTCTCTGTATCTTCATTTCATACCGTTGTTCTCTGCTCTCCCCCTCACTGTTGGTAGTGTCTATCTTTATCTTCCACGATTCATGTTTGAATCTCTCAGCTTCGCTCATGTGGTAGCCTGCAAAACCATTTAAAACTGGTCAGAGTTAATGTGTGTGATATAACACCAACAAGATATATTCCTCTGCTTGCAAACAGTGTTGCTGTGGAGGAGTGATGTTAGACTGAACAAAATAACAGGGTCTTGGTCTGTTTGCATGTGTGCACTGGTGTGTTCTGGCCATTCTGAGGCTCATTACTTGAGAAACGTCCTATGCGTTCATCAAGAGTTTGACAACCCTTGCAATGCATCTTCTGTCATATGTTACAGTCCGGTTTGGGCTGCTTTGCTACAAAGGAAGTCGGTCCTGAAAGGATAAAATTTCACAGCTAACTTTGAGCTGCTGGGCCCGATTTCTGTCACTCTGCCTTCTTTCTGCTGCTTCGCTCTTTTCTCTTTGTTTACATCCTGACAGCCTTCGCCTTGTCCTCTGCTACAAAGTCTACTTAAAAATAACAAAAGATATATATAATATCTATATGTGTGTGTTATATACTCTATCATTCGATTTGCAGAGCAGCTTTTGCCAGTTTACTTAACTGCTGCACCACAGAGCTAATCTAACATGAGTTGGCCCAGCGTGGTTTGTTTACATTTTTGTTCTAGTTTGGACCCTTTATGCGGCTTCATCTTTGGAAGACGCCGTTCTGAATACCAATCTCTGTAGCGTTGCAGTGCTTGCTGCTGTTTCTGCACAGGTATTTACAGCTGCTGGATGGTTTCCAGAGTCAGCTATATGGCTGAAGGCTTGATGTCAGAAAGTTCTGCACTTGCACTTTCCTTTGGGAGAAGTCAGTAAAGTGTAACTTTGTTGGATGTTAAAGAAAAGGTGTGGTGTAGAGAGGAGGATATAAATGGAACAAAATGCACTGAATTTGCAAAGTGTTTGGGACACGATATCAGCTTGCACTTTTTTATTGGGGTTTTTTGGTGCAATATGTCTGCTATTGTGAGCAGAGTATAGATTTTTCAAGCGAGATCAAGAAGTAATGATGACTTTTGTTCTGGGTTATAATCTTTTGTTGATATTATTTATGTTTGGCTGCAGCTTTTAGGACAAATTCCAATTAGTAGGGATGACCTTGCATTTAAATACCAAATCGTAAATGTATGAAGGCAGTCAGCAAAGGGAAAAAGTGTGTGTGTGTGTGTGTGTGTGTGTGTGTGTAAAAACCTTGGGATAATACAGTGCATAATGTTTAACATTTGTGAGTGCTGCAGATAGGGGGGCCGGGGCAGTGATGAGATTCAATGGCATATTAAGTCTGTGTGAATGGATTTTTACTCTTTCATAGCACACTGTGCTCCGGTTTTCATAACAGTGTTGCATCACCATTTCCATTTCTCTAATTCTTTCCATCTTTTGTTGCAGGCAGCAGACTTGGCAACTATTGTTTGACACATTACTCGTGCCAGAGAAAGCTGTGCGTGTGTGTGTTGGTGTAAGGGAGAGTTGAGAATGGCCAATCCATAAGCCCTAACAAGGGAATCTTGGTTTTAAAATCATATCAAGTGCACAGTTGTCTCTGGCAGTATTCGTTTTACAAACTGTTTGGATGCGAGGTTCGACACTTATGGGGCCAGTTGCTGTTAGACCGATTGGAAAAAAAAAAGAAGAGGCATTATTTTTACATTGACAGTGGGATCAAAATCAGGCCGTTACGTAAGAAGTTAATTTTAAGAACAGAAAATTGAAATGAGTATTTTAAGGATTTTCTGCAACAGAAGCAAATTGCTTTTTATTAATCCATGTAGCGAAGATAAAAGAACATTTTATGTGTGAAGATGGAGCGGGAGACAAGAGGTCATAAAGTCAAAAGTACCTGTATTGAATTTGTTCCGTAATTTAAGAATCTGTAGTCTACAGAGAGTCATTTTTCCACAGTGATGGGAGTCACGACTGAAACTTTTTCACTTCAAAACCATTGAATTCAGCCTTTGAGGCAGTTTTACGAGTTTTTCATTGTGCCTCAGCTGAGTAATTTTGGAGAAAAATCTATTCTACCTGGGCTTTAGAAACTGTTCCTTATTATTAGCATGCATATGAATAACAGTCAGAGAGTGAGAATGGGTTAAAATACAAGTGGGTCTGATGGATTTACTCCCTTCCCCCCAACTGCAAAGATCCTTTACATTCTAGTTGTTTCCCCCTGTTGAAATCTATTAAGACCACTGCAGCCCCCCATCTATATGTCTTCATCCCATTAGCATTGAAGTCATGTGACCTACGGTAAACCATGCAAGGTCACTGATTCAGTAACAGAAGACATCGTTAAAGGCTACTGTTTGGGGCATTATAGTCCAGCACCCGTTACATAAGTGATGCATTGAGGCTTCCTCATTTGTTAGTCTATAGAAACAGTGAAGAGTTTAAATCGTACACTTGAATGAGATTATCATTCATCCATCTGTTTACGACCTGTGGGGCTAGAAAGCATTAGCTTAGCTCAGCTTAAAGACTAAACACCGGGGGGAAACAAATATTTCCCAACCTGTCAAACTACTGTTTTACTTGCACAGAACTGAAGGAGGTTAGTGAAGAGTAGCACATGCTAAAAATGATAAATGATACCTTAACATAAAAAATGAGCAATGTTTACGACTTTGGCATGGATTTATTCATTAGGCTTCCTAACACTGCATGTGGGAGCATGAGCAGTCTGGACAGAATCACTCCTGTTAACTCCCCACCCCTCCCAGTGTGTGTGTGAGGGGTACTGCCATTGATAAAGAAGCCAGACCTCTCTCCTAATGACTTCCACGTTAGATTACGTCATCTGTCAGCCTTGGCTAACTAAAGTTTTTCTGAAAGGCCAGAAAAGTGGATGAGCTGCAGCTTTGAAGCCTGTATTGAGAAATCAAAGATGTGACGACTCTTGTCTCCCTGTGTACCACATTCATGGTCTGTTTAGGAGGTTGTTGGCTTGTTTATGGTTGATATTTTCAGTTCAGAATTGACCACTCTTTATCTGATGAAGCCAAATTTCAAGAAAATTCTTGTTAGTGTTATTCACTGTGTGTTTTTAGCCGTATAATCTCCACCTGTGCTGTTGCTTGGGCTAATACATAAACTCACTGGTCACTTTATTAGGTCCACCTGTCTAATACCAGGTTGGTCCTAGTTTCGCCTTCAAAGGTGCCTTAAACCTTCATTAAATAGATTCAGCAAGGTGCTGGAAACATTACTCAGAGACCTCGATCCATAACAACAATAGCATCACAAAGTTACAGCAGTTTTCTCAGCTGCACATCCATGACCTCCTGTTCCAGAAATCCCAAAGGTGCACTATTAGACTGAGATCAAGTGACCGTGAAGCCTATTTCATTACAGATAACTCATCATCATGTTCACGATAGCAGTTTGAGATGATTAGCGCTTTGTTGCACGGTGCATTATCCTGCTGGAAGCAGATATGAGAACATGGAAATACTGTGGTCATAAAAAGAAGGACATGGCCAGCAGCAATACTCAGGTAGGCTGTGGGATTCAAAACATTACACCACTACCAGCAGCCTGAACCCTTGGTACACAGCAAAATCTCCAGTGTTAAATTAACACTAGAGAGTGTGTATATGGGTCCACTCCTCTGAGTGTTAAATATAATACTGTTGAGTGTTAAATGAACACTTTTGACAGTGTTATATTTTTAAAAGTAACCTAGTCAGTTTTGAAGATTAACAATGACTAACACTGGGCAGTGCTGATTTTCTAACACTGGAAAATAACTCAATCGGGGCGATCGTGACTCAAAGAGTTGGCAGTTCGTCTTGTTGCCGGTTCGAGCCCCGGCTCGGACAGTCTCGGTCGTTGTGTCCTTTGGCAAGACACTTCACCTGCCACCATGGCGCGATATGGCAGCCTCGCTTCTGTCAGCCTGCCCCAGGGCAGCTGTGGCTACAACTGTAGCCTCCACCAGTGTGTGAATGTGAGAGTGAATGAATAGTAGAATTGTAAAGTGCTTTGAGGGCCCCGAAAAGCACTATATAAATGCCATTATTATTATAATCTAGTAAAGCACTATATAAATGCCATTATTATTATAAATATTCCAGTGTTAGAAAATCAGCACTGCCCAGTGTCAGTCATTGTTAATTTTACCCTTAGCTTTTTTTTAACCGACATGAATACTGCTGCAGTCCATCTCCAGATGTTCTTGTGCATACCTTGATTGTAGAGGTTATTTGAGTTACTGTTTTCTTCTTATCAGCTTGAAGCTGTCTGGTCATTCGTCTCTGTACTCTGGCATCAACAAGACTTTTTCTCTCAGAGAACTGACGTTTTTTGCTTTTTCAGACCTCTGTAAACCTCAGAGATGACTGTGTGGGAAAATCCCAGCAGATCAGCTGTTTCTGAAATACTCAGAGCACACTGGCTCCAACAACCATGCTGCATTCAAAGTTACTTAAATCACCTTTCTTCCTCATTTTAATGCTTACTTTGCACTTCAGTAGGTTTTATTGGCCATCTGCAGGCCTAAATGCAATCAATTTCTATCATTTAATTGGCTGATAGCATATTTGAGTTAGAGCTTTTGAACAGATGTACCTGATGAAGTGGTTGGTGAGTGTGTACAGAACACATAGTTTAAAATTTTTTGTTAAGATTTATTGAAATAATTGTTTCTCTTTGAAGTATTCTGTTAATATTGACAGCAAGATAACCAATGGATCAGTTCTCCAAAGCCGGCCACACAGTCTCCTCACAACCAGCCAGACTCTGCTGCCTGTTCTCCTCTATGCCCTTCTTCCATTTTATCTTCACTCCTGCCGCTATTTCCAACAGGTGATCTCATACACATAGTATTTGTGGAATCCAGGGATTGTATTACAGACTCTATACTGTTCAGCCTCTTTAGACCATAATTTTTAATGATTAATCCGCGACAACCAGCTGATAGATAATTTAAACTGTAAAATGTAAGAAGATTGTAAAAAAGCCTAGAAATGTAAAATTACATCATAATATTTCAGAGGGTCAAAGTTTGTTTGGTTTACAGTCACACAAAACTGACAAGCAGCACATTTTAAATTTTAGAAATCTAAAAAACATTTTTTTAAAATGATTTAACAACTGTTTGGAAACCTTTTCAGAAGTAATTTTAAGAGTGAAATGTGTTCTCGAGAGAGCGGGTCCACTCCCAAGAAGAATCTATTAAAGTTATATTTGTTTCTAATTCTGAGGATAGACATAGTCTGACATAAGGAGATCTTCTTTTACACCATTCAGTCGAATAAACTGCGTGTTGTACTGTAGCATAGCAGGTGTTAGTGCAATGCACCTGAAGGAGTACCCTGAAACAGAGTAATGAACTTAGTTTGGTGTGAACCGTTCGTGTTTCTCGATTGCCTTCTGGTGCCAGAAAATAAAGAGCATCCAAAAGCATTCTGCAGGATTTGTGCTTTGCAAAAATTATGAACAGGTTAATTAAAAAAAAAAAATCTACAAATCTCAATGTGAAGATTTATATGTAGGAGCTGTTTTCTCTTTGCTATGTCTGTCAACCAGAAGACATGTGCAGCAAGCTAACACTGCAGCTCTGCTGAGAGGTGGGTGCTGTCACAAGCATGGAAGGACCAGTGGTGAACCAGCGACAGGGTCATGACGCATGAGGGGAGTGGCCTGTACGACCCAATCCAAGAGATGAACTGGTTCTGATAAAAAGGTGTCAGAATACAAAGGACATCGCAGGTTGTTGTGTGTGGGGCTGCATAACCTCGGACCAGTCAGAGTGCTCATGCTGAACCCTGTCCACTGCCAAAAGCGTAAACAGCGGGCACGTGAGCCTCAGAATTGGACCACAGAGCAAAGGGAGAAGGTGGCCTGTTCTGATGAATCACATTTCCTTTTAAATGACACGGATAGCTGGGTGCCTTGCTTACCTGGGGAATACCTGGAACCAGACCGCACTGTAGAAAGAAGGGAGTGTGATGCTTTGGGCAGCTGAGAAACTTCGGATCCTGCCTTCCATGTGGATCACTTTGACTCGTCCCACGTATCTTAGTGTTGTTGTAGACCATGCACAGCCATTTTGCAGAGCACAACAAAAAGTTTGACCTGTTTGGCCTCCAAATTCCTCAGATCTCAATCCAATCAACCATCTGTGGCATGTGCTGGACAAACAAGTCCTATTCATGGAGGTCCAACCCCTGAGCTTTCAAACTTAAAGTATTTGTTGCCAGATGGTGGTGCCAGATACCAAAACACACCTTCAGTGGTCTAGTGGGGTTTAGGAGGCAAAAGGGGAACCATCATAATATTATGCATGTGGTCATAATGTTATTCCTGATCAGTGCAGACTGGAGTAATCGATATGCAAAAATAGTACCTCAGAACCAAAAGAGGGATTTTGTGAAATGGATTATGGAGTCAAGTGTCCTTTAGTGTGTCCTCCTGCCTGTGTTTAAGTTTGCTCAAATATTCTGTATGTTAGAACAAAGTTTCAACTTTCTCTGAGACCAGCAGGGGCTGTTCAGATGTTTCTGGCTGGTCGCTTTCATGGTGCCCATCAGACTGTGACCGAGGCTTAGGCTTGGGAGTAGCGGTTGTGCGCGTGGGGTGGGGATGGAAAGACAGCATCATATGGAGGGGGGAGGGGTTGGGGGTTGTCATTTACGGTAGGAGTGAAGGGGCCAAGCGGAGGAGCAAATTGCTTTTTAATCGATCATATTCCCAGTAAAAGCCACTCCCAGCCCCCGCTCGCCTACTCTTCCCTGCTATTTATAGAAGCTGCACTTGTGTGACTACAGTGTGTGTGCTGTGTGTGAGAAAGAGAGAAGAGAGAGAGTGACATAGGAAAAAAAACAGCAGGCAGGGTTGAGTTTTGTTGACCACTTTAAGTCACTGAAATAGAACTACATTCCCTGTTGTTATCACAAGTCAAAGGCCCCGTGCATATGTATTTTTTTGCTCATTAAAACCTGAGTACTACAGGGACCTTGCTTTATTCATGTGGTTAAAGATGACAGCCTTTTTTTTATTTTAATAGCAAGCTGTTGCTTTGCAAAGGCAATGATTCCAGGCCAATGATACACGAGCACCAGACACTATTCCACCAACAATAAAAAGAAACAACACCACCCAGTCAAAGATGTCATGTGCAGTCGTAGAAGCCCAACAATGCTGTAATGTGATCAGTCTCCCAGCTCCAGTTTCTTGAATCTATTTTGAGTGTGATGCCCAGTGTTGAGACTCACACTAACAGACGCTACCGTGCAGCGTGCACGAGTAATAAATTATGACTCAGCCCAGTGCTGCTGCTGATTGTTGGATCCATTTTCCGTGATGCCGTTGTTTCTAGCTAATCTGCCCCTCGGGGCTTTTGAAAAGGAAGTTTAAGTCTTTATTTTCCTGCTCTGTTGAACATTTTTTTTGTTCTTTTCATAAAGTAGTGAATCATCCCCTTTGTTTAAAAAAAAACCCAAAACAAAATAAAGAAAAAAAAATCTCCAGCTGTAATGGTGTCACATAAAAGATCCTGCAGAACGAGCAGTACCAGTAAATGAGGCCGCCGCTTGCAAGCGCTCCTGTCAGTTCTCCTTTGCAGCCCTCCCAGGAATTGTAAATGTCGTCACAGTCTCAACAAGACAGGTTTGTGCTATTTGCTGAAAATGTTTAATGTTGGATGTGCCTCTGTTTTTCTGCAGTGCACCAAAAAAAATGTAGGATTGTTTATTATGACTTTGTAGAAGTTCAAAGACAGGATCTAAATGAGAAGAGCAGAAGCACGCTGGCTAATTTACTGTAACATTCCAGTAATCTGCACAGAAGTGGAAGGCTGAGCAAATTAAAGAGCTTAGAGTGAGAGGAGACTAGAAGGGGAAGGATGGAGAGGTATGCCAGGTTCCCAGCTGCATCCTCCTCTGTGTCAGCATCTTGTCACGGTCTGACCCCTCTGACCAAACAGACATGAGCCTCACCACTCCATGCCGCTGTCTGTCTCCCTCTTATACCCACTGTGTGCTTCTAACACAAAGGTGCTTCAGCAGCCTTCCTGTTGAGACTAGTGGGAGGGAGAGTGGCAGGCATTATTGATTGAATATTTTAAATCTGATACCTGCAGATCAACACTGACATTCTGTCTCTTTTCTTTGCACCACTAGGAGACATGTTGATATTATTACTGTTGCATATCTGACCAGGGAAACTGACTAGAAGGACTTTAATCAGCAGCTTATGGATATGAGCCAACAGATGTGAGATTTGGGTGGGGTGTCACTTTGAAATGAAATATTGCAGCATTGGGAGGTACATACAAAAAATGATTATGTGTCAGGCTACATTCAGGACTGCATGTAAATGAAAAATGCAAGTGAGCAGTATTTCACCCTTTTGATGCATAAGGCAAAAACCTTATTATGACTCGGTTGATAAAAATGCACAGAGAACTACAGTTGCACATTGATCTCTGAGTGGAGCCCAACCAAATGCCATGACATGTCGTTCTCATATCATTATATCAGCCAATGTTCTTCTGATGCAACTATGGAAATGCAGATAGAGATATCTGTGAAGGTCCAATCTGAGGTGACCAATACTGCCATGGGAAAAAGAAAGCTCACAGGAAAAACTAAGTGCAATCCATGATTCAGTTTTCCGGTTCTACCTTTAGAAACAATAACTTGAAGTAGTATGACTTTATCAGCCTTGATTAAATCATTGTGAATGAACTTTAGCTCACTCTTCTTTACAGCACCGACTCACTTCATTGAGGTTTGTGGTTATTCATTTATGCATCATTGTCCTGTTGTAAGACCCAGTTTTGGGCAAGCAAATCTCTGCTTTGGTCTTGTCTGTCCAACGGACTGTGTTCCAGAAGTTGGATGATTTGTTTAGGTGCAGCATTACAAAATTAAGCTGTGCTGCCATGTTTGCTTTAAAGAGAATATGTTCTCTCTTGGCAACTCTTCCAAACCAGCCATATTTGTTCTGTCTTTTTCTAATTGTACCATTATACACAACTTTTACCTAATGCTTGTAGAGTCTGAGATTTGGTTTTTTGTTTTTCTGGGGCTGAATTAGCTGGGAATTTCACTCCTGGGAGATTAGAATGTTTTGCACCTGTGAATAAATTTCTTGCTATAGAGTGATGGACTTCAAAATGTTTGGAGGTGGCGTCATATCACTTTCTAGATTGATGGACAGCAATAATTGCTTCTCTCAGATCATTGCTGATGTCTTTGGCATCTGTCTTTGGCTTGGTGTTAACACTCGCCTAAATGATCCAGACTACAAACGTTCAAAACGTCTGCCTTTGTAGAGTTTACCATCTGCCTTTGACTGCATAGAGTCATGTGAGGACTTTGTTTTACACATGACTGTACAATCTCTATATGATAGATGATAGAATGATAGATATCCCTTTTCTTGACTGTACAGAAGTTCCTTGTTCTAGTTCTTGCAGTAATTTAAGTCATGAAATATTCTCTGCAGTAACTGTGGCTTACCAACCACAATAACTAAGATATTAAGAAGAAGTCTTTGCTTGGAAACATACCCATGCTCTTTATGGGTTTATATATAGATGCTATCTGTCCCCATTTAGGTGAAACCATATTTTTGGATTTATTCTTGTAAATTCATCCTCTTTGTCTAGTCCTCAAACAATTCTGAAATGTTTTTAATCTGTTTTTCAGGTACAGCAGCCCAAGAGTTGTGACTCTGCTCTGATAAATGTCAGCCTGCTCTGATATTTGTATGGGTCTATCGCCACAGCCAAAGGTGAGTTCATGCTATTGGCAATCCAGTTGTAATATATGTTGTTGTCAGAGGTTTCAACAGGTGCAGCACACGTTATGAGACAGTGTTAAAGTGCATCTGCAGAATCAAAGAAGCAGTTTATGTAGCTAATTTAAAGTTTGGGTCATCCAAGTTGTTGACACTTCTTTTGTCTGCCAGGTCTGTAGGGCTGCACTTTTATACAGGAACAGACAAAATTTCTCCTCTTACATATATCTTAGTTGGCTTTCTTGAATTCATCCTAGGAAAATGCTACAAGTACTCCATTTGACAGCCTTTTTTGAGTATTCTAACGTACTGATGTTCTTGTTTCAGATAGATACAGTAATGCCTTGTTGGCAGTTGACAAATAATTAAGGCCTTGGTGTTGGTTTCCTAGGAGCTGTAAACTGAAGTTGAACCTATTTGTGGAAGTTAAGATCCCCTTCCCCCCCAAAAAAAGAAGTGAAGAGAAAAACATTGGTCAGACTTTCTTTGCTAACTCTGAAAAGAGGACTCTGTTTAGTCGCTGATTTACTCGAACACTGAGTAGCAACCGTCTGTTGTTCCATTTTGATACTGTGGTTAATCTTGCTTCTGGCAGCTGAAACGGGGCATTTGTGTAGTGTGAATGAATACAAAGTATATCCCAAGTCCAGGTCATGTTTTGTTTCTGTCTTGATCTTGTACTTCTTTTTTAATGGGATTGAGCTATTGCACTGGCTGTTCTTGGGGGAGCAGTACATCACCGGAGCTGTGTTTGCCCACCTCAACTAGGAGTTTTATCCTGGCTTCAGATGAGAGACCAGCTTTAAGACCTGACAAGAAGAAGATATAAAGACTAGCCAAAAACAAAATTACGCAAAATCGTAAAGTCAACCAGGCTCCGGCATCCGGTATTGAAAGCACTGGCAGGGGATTTTAAGCCACCTCCACTGCCCCCTGGGGCTATGGTTCTGCCTCAATTGGTACCTTTTCTACTATTCCCCTGAGAGGCAGGAACAGACTGCTGGGAGAGAACCACTCAATGATACCTCAGTATCATATCTTTTTAGAATTCCTGCAGACGGGCGACGTGTTTATTTTTTTGATTTAATGTTTCATTTTTGTCCCTCTCTTTAAGTGCTAAAAACCTTTTCCTTTATTATTCATGCAGGTGGTAATAAGTGACCATCTGTGGACCCACTGTTTATCGCAGATTGGTTTCAAAAGAGGTGAAATCAGGGACACACACTCAGTTGCTCATTAAGCACCCTGCAGTTCATGCACTTCTTTTTTATAGTTGCATAGCAACTAAAATAATCAAGTGCACCTTGTGCCGTTTAATCTCTTATTCTTGTTTGTTACTGGCAGCCGACACGAAACTTCTCATTTGTGTTTATGGACCGCGGGACAAAAACTGATGCAGTGAGATTTTTCTTTGTAAATAACAAGTTCAGTGTGACCTTTCTCAGTAAAACTAAAGCATTTGGTCTTCAGTTATAAATAATGTCCACCTCAGCCCTTGCCATACCTGCAGAGGATGTCAGCGTACAACAGGTTCACCATGTAAAACGTGCAGAATAAATGCAGGGCTGAGAAGGTTAAGTGGACTGACATAAGGTCAGTGTAGTTATCTGTCTGTAAGACTCATTTTCATATCAAGGTCATTTTATCCTGAAGTCCTTGGCTCCTCAAAATGGCATCGGTTTAATTAATTCTCTGGAGCTTCACTAAGAAAGACCATTTTAGTAGTAAAGGACCACATATTAATCTGCTGGCACGGGGCCAATTACGGTACCCTGTCACTGTTCGTGTATGGCTTGTGTGGACTAATTGACTTGTCCAGACCTGAGCTCTGTGATTTAAACTTTGGTGTATGGCAGAAAAGTGGGACTATAATAATGTAATGATAATGCGGTAATGTTAATACTGTAATGGTAATCGCATAATGTGGAATTTTTTGAATTTGTGGTGAAGAGTGCTGAAGAGCATTTTCATTTGCGGTTTGTAGAGTCTCTGCAACTATATAAATGTTGTTGTATCACAAGCAGGTAGATGCTACTGTTTCATGTAGCACTGCCTCTTCATCAAAGTTTTACACACTCCCAAAGCGTAACATATTAAGCTATGTGACCAATCGTTGGTAACCCAACACGTTTCTATGTTACGCGTCTCCAAAGTATCCTTGGCCAAGATACTAAACCCTGAGTGGCTTTTCTTTTTGAGACCAATTTCAGTCAGCAACTGCTGGTCGATGAGTTGGGAATTCCAAATTTTCCCACTAAACCTGTGAATACCAGATGGTGTCTGATGAGTCTTTAGGCCTGTGTGACTATGCATGGCTTAATGTGTATATTGTTTATGTTGCCCCCGGAGATGATTTAAATTGCTTATATACTGCTTGGTTAGCTTTATGTATACTAGTACAGCATAGTAACTAAAAATAGGTGGCTGGGAGAGAGAATAAGCCTCACAAATACCTGTCCAATCAGTGCAGAGTCAAAGGGTTCCTTCTCTTTTAGTGGTATCTGGCGGAGCTAAGTATTGAGCTTAAAATCCATGCTTATGGCAGACATTATAAGTTGGCTCAGCTCTGTCCTGCAATTCAGCAACTGTTTCAACAAAGTTTTGAAGATTCTTTTTTTGACAGTGCTGTTGAATGTGCAGAGGAGGACTTTTAATAAGACAGCATCAGCCAGCAGTCACACAGCCCATCTCTAAGGACCAACAGGCCCACAGCCTGAACTCAACAGCTTTCTGTCTCTCTCTCTCTCTCTCTCTCTCTCTCTCTCCCCCCCCCCATCTTTTTGTCTCTTTCACACTGACACCTTTGAGAATCTGGTGTTTTGTTTTTATCTGAAGGAAGAGCAACTGCTGGCCCATAGGCCAGTATTCCCAGTATGGTCAGTTTTCCAACGAATTGAGATAGAGGAGTATTTATTAGAGGTAATCGTGCTTTTTATGAAACCCACTCTCACGTTTATTTGTGCTTCTTTCACATTAGATTTCTTTTTTACATGATTAATCAGAACAATTGCTCAAGAGAACTGCTAGCCCAAGTGACACTTAGGCCATGTTGTTACTGAAATGATTTCTTGACATCCTCTCCCCTCCGCTTCAGGAAGTGTTCAAATAATGTTTATTGCACACTTTGATTCATTCAATGCCAGAACTAGACTGAAGCCACTGTTAATCATTTTATGCACTGGAGGCACATTAATGGTCTGACGAAAGATGACTTTAATAAGTTAATGTACGGCAAGTGAGAAGAGCTTTTTATGACTGGATCTGGCACCATGAATTGGTTGAGACAGAGCGCGAAATGGGTTTTCAGCCATGCAGTCAACTCGAGTCCACAGCTGAATGTGCAATCTTTTTAGGAAATTACAGGTTGTAATGATAAAGCCTTCGCGTCTGCATTTACCACAGTAATGAGGCTGACCATACTCATAACATGCCATTTCCAACATTTCAGCTGCAGCAGAGAACTTGACGGTGAAAAAAACAAGAGGTTTTTCAGGCTTCTTCGATTGTATGTTTGACTTGAACAAAATTAGTGTGGTGCTGAAGATATGGATGGTGTGTAGAGCTCATATTTGCAGAATCCCAAAATATGAATGTGGTGGGGTTTAGCTGGAGCCAAAATTTCTGTGTATCTACTGCATATTCAACCTGATGCTATTTATTATATTCCCATTCTGTCACTGCAGCACATTAATAACACTGTGGAAATATCTTGGGACCAACTGCTCCATTTTAGTCGGTTTGTATAGCACTTTCGCTAATAATTACATCTTCCAGAGCAGTCCAGAGAGAACATGCACTTATCTCCAGTGGGCTGCTTCTTGGGTGACAATTGTGGGTGTTTTATTAAATGGTCACAAATTATAGTGCCACCCCAGGAGGGCTGCTGTCTTTAGTTTCCTCTGTGATATTGTTATGGAAAACTTTAGTCTGCTGGCAAAAAGGTCACAATAAAGCCCGTCTGTGTTAAAATCTCTTCTCTAGTCATGGTTTTACCTATCTGAATTAAATGCCATAATGTCTGCATGCTAGAACAAAATGTTTACCACCTTATTGTAATTTGTTAGCATGCTAACACACTCCAGTTGTTTTCAGGGAACGTACATGAAGTGAACATGTCTCCCTAATGACAGTGCATTTACAATATGAGCCTTTACTTTTAATTCTATGGTACTTTTGTGGTATGTTACTGTAGTTTTATCCTTGAACTTTTGGTAACAGTGATAACATCTCTTAAAGGTTTGTTTAACAGTTTTAAATTCACTAGTGATCAGCTCCCTAGCATTAAACAGAGAAGCTGGTGATGTATATTAATATTAGCATTCATGCATGTCCTTTCAACACCTTAAGCCCACTGGGCATTTTCTGTGAGACTGCTTGTGTTTGCTTGTGTCACAGCAAAGTAAATTTCCACTTCAGATGGTAAGTGAAGCTGTCTTATTCTTCTTCAGAAACTTTATCTCACAGTGCACAAACTACCAATGTACCCTTCAAGCATACTTCAAAGGACTACAACATAGGAGAAGGATTCCTGGAGTCCATGTCGAAATCTGAAATGGAGAATTATGGCTCCATCACACTATAGTCAAAATAACACAAGCTCTTTGCGATTAGCAAAAACTGGTAACTGCTCAGTGATAGCACTATTTTTTTCTATCAGAGACTGACTGCGAGTAGTTGATCTTAAGGTGGTTGCACAGGTCATCTAATGGGAGGCAACCTGTCTCCTGGTCCAACTCGGACTGACCTGCAGTCACTCTCAGACAGATTGGTGAATAGTAAATGGACTGGTACTTATAAAGCACCCTTCTACTCAATTTAGAGCACTCAAAGTGCTTTCTGCTACAAGTCTCATTCATCCAATCACACAGCTTTTAACTATACTTGAGCACTTTCAATTAACATTCACACACACTCGAACTTCAATGGATGCATTGGGGTTTAATATCTTGCCCAAGGATACTTTGACACATGGAGAAACCAGGGAACCAGCATCCACCAACCTCCTGATTGGAGGAGTGGCTGTGGCGTGATTGGCGGACCTTTGCAAAAAACTGTCATCTAATGTGTAAACGCAGATTTCTACTGTACTGCGTTCAATTTGAGTCTGCACTGATGAGTGCAACTCACCTATGGCACGTCTCTTTGCAATAGGAGCCTCGACTCAAGTGGTTGCCAGCTGCTTGTATTCTGCAGTGGCAAATTGCATGCAGTTGCCAATTTGACCGCAGTCAATTGCAAAGCAATAGCAGACTGACTACATGTTATTGCAGTTTTATGGCTGTCTTGATGCATTCCTTTTATGTGACTCCAGCTGGTTAAAATTCAATTCCTCATCTAACTAACCATGCTGCTGTCACTGTGTGCAGGCAACAGTACACGCTTCACTTAACACTGTATTAATGGCAGAGCTGCTCAATGGTGGAGCACAAATAAGTCAACAGTTTCGTTACACACCTTCCGGCAATATAAGTATTTGGCCATAATTTGTACAGTAATTTGTTCCAAATTATTTAACATTACAAATTAGATGCAAGATTTGTGCCGAGCATCAGGTTGAGGTGAGATTTCCTGCAGGAAACCTAAGGCAGAGAGAGAACTTGTAAACTCCACCCAGAAAGGACAGCCGACCAGGAGATTTGAAGCCAGAATCCTTTTTCTGTGGGGCATCGGTGCTAACCAGTTTGCAGTAGTTAGCACTGTTAAAAGGTGTAAGGCTTCACAGAGTTTTGCTTTTAAAAAAGGTGGAGTAAACAACCAGCATCATTGTGATGTTCCAATGCTTAACTCAACTGCAATGCCTATTAGTAAGAAAATACATGTTCATGTCCCCGTGAAGCATTTTCCACACACTGTCAGGCACTCCATGCTTTATACATGTTGATAGCTGTTATTGCAACAATAATTAGCTATGAGCGCAAGCTGTGACAGAGCTGTTGTAGAAGCACTGTGATGCTGCCCTTGCTGTGATGTTTTGAGACTGTATTTGGATGCGGGGCGTTGATGCATTAGAGGGTAGCAGCAGCAGAGAGCTGGCGAGCATGACTAATCCGGGGATCTCCTGTGTGGTGTGTACGACTGGTTGTCCTTCATGCCTCGCTGATGGGTACTGCACACTCACGGCCTCACACACTGACAGAGTCAGGGAAAGATTTGGTAGTAGCTTTGTGTGGAGCTTAGTGCTTTATTATCACATATAGTGTAGTTTAGAGTTTCAGTAATGGGCCCAACTGGCAGCATACAAAGCTTTCAGGTCCTGTTGTGTTACTAGTCACTCTGCTAAATACATTCTGTACTCTTTGGTAAGAATCTGGTGACATTGTCCGTTGTTATGCTTTGCATAGAAATTTCCTTCTTGACAGCAGAGAAAAGGTAGTTTAGATAGTGTTTAGGTAGTTTGTGTTTAGGTAGTGTTGATAATGGACTTCCATTATCAACACCAATAGCATCTTAAATTTCAAAGGATTGTGTTTAAAAACCCTCGTTTTAATTTGCCATTCATTAGATTCATTATTCAGTCTTTGACCTCTTTTGCCTGCACTGCCTTCACTTTATATGAATTCTCTATTATAGCTACAGCCCTGCGGAGACCTTAATTCTGTTTTAATGCTGCAATTTCATTTTGCCTGTTACAACAAAAATGACAAAAAATGATATATGAGGACATTGGCCAAAGCCTTTCCTTCTTAAGTGCCAAAGGAGAGACTCTGAATTAATAGGCTCGCTGTGTTGTTATTCTGCTGCACTGAGGAAAAGTCAAGTTACCGTATTCTCACTTCAGAATGTCAGTTACATGAGATACGGCACCATGAGAAAAATATTTACCCCCTTACTGATTTCTTCGTTTTTTGCACATTTCTCACACATAAATGTTTCAGATCAGCAAACAAATTAGACAAAAATAGTCCCAATAAATGCAAAATGCAGTTTTTAAATGATGATTTAATTTATTAAGGGTGTCGTTTTGGTGCAAATATAAATTATCGAATGTGCAAACTTTTATCAGATGCTTGAACCAATCTGATGAAAATGAATGAAAATAAGTGTGTGTTAGTATACAATAACTGCAATCATGCACTATGTAACTCATGGTTTGGGATTTTAAGATAATTCTGGTTCAGTTTAACCTAATAAAGAGTTGCTATAATGAGAACAACTTGCTGGCTGACCTACACACTGGCACAGTCCTCCATGAACACTGCTTTGTTTATCTGTGCAAGGATGTCTTTCAACGTGGACGTACTGTCAAAGTCATTCTGATATAGTCGTCTGAGGAAACGTCGCAGTAAATAAGTAGAATCATGGACCATTATAAGGACAATTACTGACAATTTAAGACATTATGAGAGTAGTACTCTACGGTGGCGATAATCAAATGTACATGAGTAATTGATCAGCAGCAAGTGTGTGCACCTCTATAAAAGCAGAAGTTTGGGAATTTGTGGTCTGGAGCATTCACAATGCCACAATCTTCTGAGTGGTAGTCCCAGCAAATTCATCTTAAAGTCAAACTGTGCAATACTCAAAGAAACTGCAAAGAAAACCAACCAAACAAAGAACTACATGTCAGTCTTTACAGGCCTCCAATAAGATTTTCAGTGTTAAAATTCATGAAAGCACAAAAGATTGACCAAGTATAGCTTTTTTGGAAGACCTGCCAGGAGAACACCTGTTGTCTCTAAAAAGACACGGCAACAAAGCTTAAGTTTGCAAAGTTGAACAAACCACAAGACTTCAGTGTCCTTTGGAGGGGACCAGATTGGAGTTGTTTGGCCATGATGTACAGTTTCAGATTTGGAGAAAACCAAACACAGCAAATCAGCACAAAAATCTCATACATCACAGTGGTGGAGGGCTGAGGTGTTGGATCGGCAGAGTCAAAGTCCAGACCTCAACCTGGCGTGACCTTAAGAGAGTTGTGCATAAACGAAAGCCCACAAACCTCAATGAAATGAAGCAATGTTGTAAAAAATAGAGGCTAAAATTTCACCAACAGCATGACAGAGAAATCAAGCAGAAAATGATCGGTTCAAGTTATTTCTACTAAACATGCTTCTACAAGTCACTGGATCTTTTACATGTGTTTTTCACTTGACTGTATATACAGATGATTAACTTAATTGACATGATGTTAGCATAGCTATCACTTGTTACTCATGTGTCTTGCTAATGTTAGATGTGAATTGTGATGCACTAAGATTTAATATATTTGCTTGAAAGTTTCAGACTATTTGTCTCTGTATCACTAGCAGTCCTAAGCACCACGTGTTTCCCTTTTCTGCTGTTACTTTGTGGACGGGATGACCCGGTGACTCCAGGCCAGAATAAACATCTTTGTCCTCACTCTGCCCATATCATCTCCAGATACAGCCCGCTGCTATATAGTTCCTTGTTATGGTAGCCTTGACACTGAAGTATCACCCTCTTCTGTGAGCTGAACCCTGTGATTTCTATGTATGTTTTAAATTTATTTAAATTTATCTTTGTATGTGTTCAAGCATTCGTTCTATACTGTTTGTGTAAGTGTGTGTTTATATTTGTGTGTGAGAGGAAGGACGAGAGATTGGCCTCCTGTTCTCCTGCTGCAGAAACCCTGTGCTGGAATGTTAATTGGTATGACTGGTCTGTCTCTCTGATAAGACGCAAGGCCATGTTTAATAAACCAAAGATTAAGATGTCCCACTGTCTGAATGCACGAGGCGAGGGTAGAGGAAGAGTGTGTTTTTTTTTTGTTTTTTCCCCCTGCCTTTCTCCTCCACACAATCCACATCCCGTTGCCTCATAACAAATAGAAAACCAGCAGTATTACAGAGTGTGAGGTGATTCACGAAGAGGCTCAAAACGCATGTATTATTAAGACTGGAGCAGCGAGGTTTTGAAGTTATGCTAATGAGGAGCTTTTTGGTGCTACAAATCTAACCGTCGTTTGAATAATTCCTCTGCTCGTCCCTCCTCTGCTCCATTCTGCCTCTTTTCCATCTTCTTTCCATTCTACAAGAGTCGCACTTTCAAGGACGCAGCATTGGAGTGAAGCTGTGCACATGCTGTTTAAGGGAGATGATGGTAGATTAGACAGCAGCTACAAGAAGCTCAGCACAGACCTCTGACCGGAGGCTTCTCCTCCCACATACAGCCTATAATAAAGAGATCATTTTGCCATGCAAATATATGTATATATAGAAAATCTGTGTGAATGTAGAGAATCTATATTTGTAATCATACATAAGAAGTATACAAATGCCTCCACATGGTAACCCCTGCTTGTCTGAGGAGGGCAGCTTTTAACTTTATGATCACTCATGTAATTTAATCCTGACATTTAGGGCTACATCCTGTATGCTGTATTCATATAAGACCAGTTATAGCATAGCACAGACCCTGATGAATATTAAACAGAAGCTTTTTGGTCAATGTAAGAGTGGTTTTACATGCTGGAGTTATTGCAAAACATTACAAGTATTCAGTGCGTTTCTATATCCAGCAGACTTTTATTGTTGACAGGTCAGCAATTAAACCCCATGCTCTAAGTCAGGCCAGGATGATACTACTGCTACTGAATTATTCATGCAAAGCTTGTTTATATATGCTTAAGTGTCCAGAAAGACGAGCAGAATAGTATTGACCTGGTATGCAATAAAAAGAGCAAACAATAAGTGCCATATTCATTCTTCTTTATTCAACCTAAAAGTAAGTCAGAGTGGAGTGGCTGATGATCTAATTAAAAATGTTATTGGTAAGATTTTGTAATATATTTAAAACGTAGCCGGGCTTTGTTTGGCAGTTAAACCCCTTGTGTCTGAGTTTTGAATTAACTGTAAATAAGATAAAGATCCTGTTGCAGAAGCTTGAGAGCAGGAAGGCAGTAGAACTGAGTGAGGTGAATAACAATGTTCAGTTCTCTGGTAAAGAGTCTACAGGTCTGAAGCACACTGTATATTTAATGTGGTTTGTAGGCAAAGACACACTGATAATCTTATAAAATGAGAGTGTAGTATTTCAGAATATGTGGATAAAACATTTCCAGTCTGTAATTAGCGTCTCAGTCGTGTTACTCGAGGACATTCTCATGCACAAACTTGTGAACCAGTTTTTTACGAAAATAAAACTGTTTACATAGTGGCAGTTTTAATAGATGTGAGAAGCATCTGCATAATAAGGAAAACTGATGTTGTAAGTGTGTATTTGTGTTAACCTAAATTTGGCTTGTCAGTTTGTTGTTTTAAAGTAGGCCCAAGCTGTTAAGTAAGATGATAAGAGTGTGAGAATTTAAATTTGTGTGTAAAAGGTTGGAAAATGGCAGACTATCTTGGTGAAAGAAAAAGTCGTGTTTACAGGTAGCAGTATACCAGCTCATAGGGCTGCTCGATTATGGCAAAAATGATAATCACGATTATTTTCACTGAAATTGAGATCACGATTATTTGACGATATTTATTTAACCCTTTAAGACCTACTATAGAACCAAGTCCACCAGAGCTCATATTATTTTTTTTACATGCTGTAGTGCCATTTGTGGGAGCATTTCAAGTTGCTATACATCAATACAACTGTTATAGCCCATATTTTAATAATATGTATGCATTAAGTCCATAGTAATTACATAAATTGCAAAAAAGTGCAATAAACTACAAAAAAAATTGAAAATCGTTTTTGTTTTGTTTTGTTTACATATATTTCTACTTGGAGAAATTTAAGAGGTTTATCCCTCAAAACTTTAAATACAATAAAGTTGCAAAAAATAGTTTCCCACCACAGGAAATTTATTTTGAGTGTCTTCATAGTTTTATTTTGGAGATACAGCAATTTTTATATACTGCAGGAAAAACAAAAAACAATCCTATGATGCAAATTTGCAAAGAAAACAGCATGTGCATCATTTCACTGTGGGAAGTGTTACGAACAGCTGATAGGAACGGCAAAGCGTGTTTCTGGAAAATTATGTTTTTGTTCCTGCAAGCGCTTTTTATGCAATTTTTGCAAAGCTATATGTGGAACGAAACCTTGACCGAGGACAAGCTGATGGCATCAGATGTAAGTACAACTCCTCCGGTTTCATATGCAAAACAAATTATTGCGCTAGCTTACACGGTTCAGGTTCTACAGGGATTTAAAAATAGTTACGCAAAACGGAGCGTGCTGCTCTGACCGGCTTTAAAGGGTTAACAATGACTTTAAAAAATAATATAAAATAGTGTGCAACACCACTGAAGTTTTTTTTTTTTAAACTCTCTTTTCAACCAACGGCAGTCACTCTCCAAATAACTTCTGCTTAGCTTTCCGAGCTTCCCTCGGGTCCTCTTAATCAGCGGTCTCCAACCTTTTTTGCGCCACGGACCGGTTTATGCCCGACAATATTTTCACGGACCGGCCTTTAAGGTGTCGCGGATAAATTAGGGAGGGGCTAATAATCGGCTCAGTCATTTTTAATGATCGTTGAAAGCCCAGATCGTAATCGTGATTAAAATTCGATTAATTGAGCAGCCCTACCAGCTCATGCACATATGAAGCGTCCTGGTTTGTAATAGTTCTGTGGTCTAGTCAACACCATGTTCGGACTGTTTGCAAGCTTGCGGTGCTTACAGTGTCAATAAGCTCCCCCACATTAGGTTTGTTGAACTTTGCGAATCATTTTCAGGCACAGGCTGTCTGAGTGCTGTTATTGATTTATATGGGAGAGGGCCTGGACTCGCCCAGTTGTAGAGGCAGTGTAAACTAGAAATTGTGCTTGTTCAGAGACACTGAGATGAAGGTTTGGTTATTATTTTGGAAAATCGCTCCTTAGTTTACGAGCTGCTACATTTGTGAATGTGTCCTTTCTAATAAAAGAGGTGGATTTGCTTTAATACATTATTAATAAATCAATGAACCTTTTTTCCGTTAAACAGCCTAAACTTCGAAGAGTCTCCGGACTCCATGAAATCAATTTCTTGAGGGTCAGGGACGATTGACCACATCTCCTCTTGGACGTGTAAAGTTGAGGTTCAGAAGAACTACGGCAGGATCAGGGGAGCCTATTCTTGTCAGCATAGTGAGGCCAACAGTGGCAAAGTGCATAGCTTAGTATGATGACAAACAGGAAAGCTGCAAGGGGGTCTACATGCAGGACATGAGGGTCAATGGTTAATGTGTCTGTTGATTTACATGTATATTAACTAGTTGCTTTTTTTGTATTATTATTATTTATCAAAAAAACTGATGATGCATAGATAAAACACAGCACGTTAATGAAGATTTTGGAGGGTGTTTGACTGCCTACAAAACGTTAGGCCCTTATCATAGTGTAGAGGTTACCACATTCACCTAACATGCATAAGATCCCCTGACACAAGTCCCTTTGCCACTGTAGTTTCATCTCCTGCGGTGAACATTTGTGAAGAAGGTAGAAGCGAAGAAAGCTTCCGTTTTTTTAAGACCACAGTCGAAGCTTCCAGACAGTTGCAACAAAGAGTGACTGAAATAAACATGCATAAGTGAAAATCTAAATAAAATACAATACTCCTCCAATAGAGCACTTCGCTGTCAGACTGCAGGCTTACTTGTGGTTCTAGGGTACTTAAAAGTAGAAAAGGAGGCAGAGCCCTCAGCTTTCAGGCCCCTCTCCTGTGGAACCAGCTCCCAGCTTGGATTTGGGAGACTGACACCTCTCTTCTTTTAAGATTAGGCTTAAAACTTTCCTGTTTGATAAAGCATATAGTTATGGCTGGCTCAGGTGTCCCTGAATCCTCCTTTAATCATGCTGCAATAGGCGTAGGCTGCTAGATGGTGCACCGAGTGCTTCTTCTTCACTCACCTCCTTTCACTCTTTGTCTTTATATACCAGTTTGCATTTGATCATGAATTATTATTAATCTCTGGCTCACAGTGTGTTTTTCGTCTTGTCTCTATCCTCTCTCCACCATAACTGTCCCTCCCTGAGCCTGCTTCCACTGGAGGTTTCTTCCTGTTAAAAATGAGTTTTTCCTTCACTCTGCTGCCAAGTGCTTGCTCATAAGGATTTTTCTTTTTGTTGGTGTTTTCTCTTTATTATTGTAGGGGAACTGACTGTTGTTGTGATTTGATATAAATAAAATTGAACTGATAAATATAATAAATACAGGAGAAGGACATTTAAAAAACAGAATATAAAACAATCAAGGTCAAATGTGTCAAAAGTTAAACAATATGCATATTAATATGTCAGTTACAGTTATGCAGAACAATTATTGCCCCTTTTTATGTTTGAACTTGTAGATAAAAGATCAGAATAGTATCCATTTTAAATTTTACCAACAAAGCACATACACTCTCTTTCTGAAATGTCAAATCTTTAAGCTGATATCATTAGTGTCACTTAAGGTTTACATGAGGTCGGTACATTAGCAAAATAATGCAAGTCATTTACAAATGTGTAAGTGGGTGTTTGTGTTTGTGGGGTGTTAAATTGGCAGTACTTTGTCATCCTCTTACAGCTGTAGAGAAAAGGTAGGGACCTCCTCTTAGGTCCATGAGCTCTAATTGCAACAGGCTCAACAGTGGAGTGACCTGAGGAATAAATCTATCGAGTGGAAACAACAGAACAATTCAATGACGAGCACTCTGCATACGAATGGTGCACCTGATGATGTGAAAAGGGACCGTTACAAATTTGGCTACAGGCAGGAATGGAAAACATGGATCTGTTTATCTAACAACGTGCAGTCTGTATTTTCCAGCGAATCACCGATATCTGAGGTTCTGGCCGTCACAAGCATAGTTTTTCCACCAAGCAGCTTTACTGCAGCAGTTAGTGGATCAAAGTGCTTATTGAGGTGCATCTTGTTAACAGATGCCTAAATTTATCACTATCATCTCCTGTCTGTTTCATTGCTTAACGCCCACAAGCAACCGACGAGGGAGGATCAAAACATAACACCATGAATTTTTCCTGGCAGGGGCTGATTTTCTTTGATTGCTGACGGGCGACAATTTCTCCCTTCACTGATTCCTAGAATGGGCCCACAGTGAGACCTCAGGCTTAAGACAGACCACACATGGAGGTGGAGGTCTGCAGAGTCTCTGTCACACTGCCATTGATCTCTGTCATCCTTTTCAGCTTGTTTCTTACACCCTCCGGGCCAGTCTTCTTAGAAAGTTGACTTGGTGGCACTTAATGAATGTGTAAAACCTGATTTCTAGGACCATCATTTGGATTGTTAGACGCATCAACCGACAGCTGAGACAGCCTTCATCAAAGTATGTCACAGATTTGAGGACAAATTCTCAGAAGCCAATCGGCAAGAGACTGACAGGGACTGCAGGGACAGGGACGGGGATTACCATGTCCCTGTGTCTGTATTAAAGTGGGCAGTATGTCCACATTTAAGTCAATTTCTCTCTCTCTCTGTTGAGCAAGCCCTTTCTTTCACCACAGAAAGCTGTATAGATTGTCTTACATACAAAAAAGTACCCATCAGGACCTACAAACAGGATTTAACATGTAAAGACTGGTAGGTTTCACTTTTTCGTGAAATGAAGACTATGGAGCATTAATTGTTGCTCTGATTTAAAAAAAAAAAAGTAAAACAAGATTTTGATGTTCTCTGACTTGGCTGCTTCACGTCTCTTTGTCTGAATGAGGGAAGCGGAGCTGGGCCAGCTTTGACCACCTTCCTCTGTTTCCCCTCACCTTCATTGTCTTCTCTTTATTCTCCACTAACCGCCACTGACGGCATCACTGCTCTCACATAACCCTCCTGCCTCTGTTCTCCTGTCCCCTCTAAAACCGGTGTGACCACTGAACGGACAGGACGTCAAAAGAAGGTGAAAACAACGTTCGGAAGTATCAGTGTTGCTTTCGCTCTTCTCCTGGGACTCGGAGAGAGAATCGATAGTTTTTCATTAACCTGTCTTCCCTCTGTAAAGTACAGTACTACACACTTAAGTAGTGGCGGTGTTGGTGGATGATTTCTCTCTGTCTTTCACACCAACACATACATTCCACCTGGTGCACATGCGGCTTTTCACTCTAGCAACTGAACTTGCTTTTAACATTGCAAAGGTGACGTTAACCAGCACACAAATGCACCAGATTCTTCAAAGAAAATCTGGTGCCTGAAGCTCAGTTTATGCAATAGAAGCTGTGCCACAAACTACCAGACTGCACCCTCTTGTCCATTTTCTTTGGTTATTATGGGTATTTATGGTTTACAAGCATCAGCTAATTCATTAAGAAATATTACACACGCACATATTATGGTGCTTGGTTCGCAAGCTAGTGTTGTTCACTTCAATTCAGTTAGATTCGATTTTATTTATACAGCGCCAAATCACAACATCAGTCGTCTCAAGGTACTTTATATTATAGTGTAGACCCTACAGCAATATATACAGAGAAAAACCCAACAGTTATATGACTCACCTATGAGCAAGCACTTTGGCGACATTGGGAAGGAAAAACTCCCTTTTAACAGGAAGAAATCTCCGGCAAAACCAGGCTCAGGGAGGGGCGGGACAAAACGTCTCACAAAGAATGCAGAATAACCGTCTCCTTGTAATTTTAAATATCAGAAGAAATATGTTCCCACAAATTTTACTTTGTGTTAAATCATTTATTCATTCTGTTAATTATACTACTGGGTGCACATGAGGGCCAAACAACTTTGGTTAGCCGGATTACAAGATAGCAGCTAACCACAGTAATCACAAAAGAATTTGTAAAGTTTATAAATTCTTGTTGACTCACTGACAAAAAGCCATTTCAGTGTTTGTCTTTCATTTGCATACAGAAATAACATTATGCAAAATTTTGGTCATTAGGCCTCTGAGTTTTCAGTTTAAACAAATGTTTAGCTAGCCTCACGATCACACTGAATGTTCAACATTTTCCATCCATACATTATGTATTTATATATATATTTTATTTTTATTTTTTTACATTTTATTTTCACTTGGTGCAGTTTACTAATGCTTCCTGTCATCTGTGGGTTGGAGCGTGGCTCTGCTAAATACAGAATGGAGAGATTTTTCCCTCCAGTTTCGGCCAACTTTCTGTTATGATGTTGCACGAATAATAATGTCTCACAAGCTTGTTTCAGTGGTGCCAGTGGAGTTTGATTCTTTTTTTTTGTTTCTTGTTTTTGTGCTTTCCAAACGCTGTCCTGTTGTGAGGATGTCTGTTTTTGTGATGTTCGGATCGTTTGCCTAATCAGTGACTGTGAAAGCAGGTGTGCATCATTAGTTATTTTTAGCAGCGACGCATGGAAGGGAGGTGCAGTTTATCTGCAGAAAATGATGTTCTGTTTAAGTTGGTGTACACACAATCCGGGATCGTGAGCAGTAACAGAGTTGCACAGGATTTCATTTTGTTCTTTAAAAGTGTAGCAACTCTTTACCTCACCTTATGATAACCTGAGCCCATAGGTAGGTAGGCTCCGGTTCGATAAACCTGGAGAAGTGTGAGGTCCTTCACTGGTGACTTAGTGTGGCTTAGCACTTTCTTATTAGTCCAATATCTGGTTTTGTAAACTTTTAGCTCAGACTGCACAGTAGTTTTGTTTGCTACAGTCAGATGTGTCATTGTAAACTGATACAATTCTGCCTTTTTGTGACAAGAGAGCTAACGTCTTGCTCTTTGCTACTCGTGTACCCCTTTGACAGCCCCTTTTAAAATTTTACACTACCATGCACCTACTGCCAGTTATATGGAGTGGCGGCACTATGATATTCATGAACCGATCATTTCTCCCTGAGCTCGACATTGGTTCTCTATAATTGCTTTTACAATCTCTCTCTCACCACGGACAAGCACATGGCAGAAGAGTCAAGACTATTAAACCGTCCACAAGACCTAAAAGCATTTCCTTTTACAATTTCTCTTAACAAGCTGTTGTCAAATGCCATAATTTTCTACCCCATTTGCGAGCCAGATAGCTAAATATAGAAATACAATTTGACTTTCTAATGCTGAGCGATGAGGGGATGTTGAGTGACTTTATTCACTCGCAGTGAGCTAGTACCACAAAGCACCCTGCATTTGCTTGTCTCCAGCACAGTGTGCTGCAAGGAACTGAAGTAAAAAGAGTATCTCCCTTTGGATTCAGAGTCATCATGTTTGAAGAGATAATTGAGTTTTTTAGAAATCTGTAAGGAACATATCCACACTATTCCTGCTCAAACCTGTGCCTGTAATAATAATTTAAGAAATGTTACATGAGCCAGTACCCCCTACATTACAATGGTCCTTCTATGTATGTACAGCTTTTTCTGCTTCTACTTCTCTCTCTCGGATCATCAGTAACTCACATGTCCGTCTCCTAACACAATGTAGCCAGTGTTTAGGAATGAACGTATTCCTTGCACAGTTCCAGCCTTCCATTTGAAATAGATGAATCCCCCTTTTCCAATCTGAGCATGCACCGTGTGCCCCATATGTTCCAAATGTGTGGGGACCCTGTGTAGCTTTATATTCTCTATTAATGTTGTTTGTTTCACTGGAGGCTCTCCAAGGATCGGAGCTAGTGGCATGTAGTGGAGAGCAGCATCTGTCAAAGCAAGGACATGGACATGTTTAGCACATGCACACCTGCAGCAGTTGTTGCAGCAGGCAACATCAACAAGTGCTGAGATGAAACAGATTGTTTGGGTGTTTTTTTTTTTTCATGTTGGCCATGCATAACTATCAGTGCTTTTCCTGGCACTGCCTTCTAAGTATGTCTTTACTGACTCAACGAACACTGGAGTGATGTGCAGGAAACCTGGCCAGACTTTCCTCCTTTCCATAAAACCAAGGGAAATTCAACTTTGAGTCTCACTGTGATGGGAAGCCAAACATGGAAGTGCTAAAGAGGCTGAATCATCTCTCACAGAGAACAACTGGTGAAATAATGAGTTGAAATTATCCAAGATGGAGAAATGATTCAGAGGAGGTGATTATCGCAGCCAGCGCAGGCTGAAAATGAGCAAACGTTTAGGAAGGAATACGTGATTAATGCTCGTGCGAGCATGTGCAATCCATTGGAGTTCATGCCCCGACAAACACAACCAAAGCAACAATGGGTGGGAAACTTGGTATGACGTGAAGCTCACAAGTCAATCAAGTAAGGAGGCTACACTGACTAAGCCTTCGAAATCTACCCATAACTTTCAGTATTTTGCCAATTGACTAGATTTTCAGAATAGAAAAGAACCGCTGAATGAGTTTGGTGACCTGCCAAAGTGGCTGGTAGAGCAGACAGATTTACTGGCCGCATCCAAAATTTATTTGGCTGGTGGCAATGTGCTGCCCTGAAGGGAAGATGAAGGCGGGATGACTGCCATGGCATCGCCTGGATCCAGATGGCCCAAGACAGAAGGGGATGGATGCACGCACTTTATCAGCAGCCTATATTCCGTAAGGCAGTCAAAGGCTCAAGTACAAACAAAGGCAACTATATGTAAGTTTGCCAAAGTTTGCTGTTCTTTGCACTCTGTGCTCTGCTGCCTGTATGATAATAGATCCCTCTGATGAATCATTGTACATAATTTTGAATATTGTGTGTGCTGTTGTTGTCTGCTGGGGGAAGAAACACAAGGTGCCTTGCAATCTGATGTTAGAGGTAATTAGAGACAATTTGGGAAGCTTTTATTGAACAGTTGCATAACACAACAGCAGAGCCCTGTGGCAAAAACTATTTGGAATTGATCAATAAGAATCAAAATACTTTATTGATCCCTAAGGAAATTATGGAACCACTGATTTATACCACTTTGTTTAATTTCCATCATCACACGCTTCACTTCCTGGGAACTGGGAATGGGAGAATTTGAATTTCCCGTGCCCTTTTCTTACTTCTGTAATCCACAATACAGGCCAGTTGATAATTCTTTTTTTTATCTTTGGTTGCATCATCTTGAGATTTCCTCTGGCCTCAGGCTGTTATTGTTGATCAAAAACTGCCACATTTGCTCAAAAACTGTAGACAATGTTTCACAGTCACTGGCTGAGGTTATTAATCGACAGTGTCCACAGGGGTCAGTAGTCAAATTTCTACATGTATATTTAAATTGTCAACGTGAAAGTTGTAAACAGAATGCCAGTGCAAGAAGTATTTTATAACTATTGACCACAAAGGAAAATTTGTTTCAAACAAAAAGGGAATTCAAAGAGCATTTATGATGAACTAACACCTGAAGTACAGAAGTTAAAAAGCCCAGAAGAAATATAGGGCAAAGTGCATCTTGAAGTTGGCTGAAGAAGAGAGGTTTTTGAAAGTAATCAGATTTCGGCAAATGTCAGATTTCCCTTAAGATGGTTCAAGCTACAGAAATATACAAAAGAAAAGAAGACTGTAAAAGGTCACTGTCCACTATATGGCTTTAGACAACACCAGCTAACCAGTTGTATTGTTATACACTGATCGGGTATAACATTATGATCGCCTGCCTGATATTGTGTTGGTCCCCCCTTTGCTGCGAAAACACCTCTGATTCATCGAGTCCATTAAAGCAGGTGTGCTTTGATATCTGGCATCAAGATGTTAGCATCTTGGGAATACTGTTTCCATGAAAGGATTACATGGTATACATCAGACCAGGCTACCTTCGTCCATTCCTCTGTGGTCCAGTTCTGATGGTCACTTGCTCATTGTTGGCACGTTTGGTGCCAGAAAACAGAAAAGGCTAAATTACTCTAATCATGTTAATCCCATGTGAAAGATGACAAATCAGATTATTTCACTTGCATCCATATTGTGATCAAAAATAAACAAATACATTTTTTCTATGACAATCTCTGACAAACACAGAGAGAATTAGAACCATAAGCTGCAGCTCTGTTTGGTTTCCAGGTCTAAAAACCCATGGCACGCTATCTGCACTGCAGTTAAAGGCAGTAAGTGTACAGCTAATGAACAGCCAAGCATTTAACAGCTGAAGAATAAGATAATTCCCTCAGGAGGTTATAGAAACCGAAAATGGAGCTAAAGGAGAGTGAATATTTACCTACATTTGGCTGGGGGCGACTAATACAGCTGTTCCCTCCTGTCTTAGGCTTAGCTAACTGTCTCCTGGCTGCAGTCCATTAGCATTATGACTCCTTTTGTGCTAATGCTAAGGTTTACCGTCTGCTGGGTGACAGTTAAGTTAGCTCCTGATAGTGTATGTTAACAGTTTTCTGACTGTAACACAGACAGAAGGGTGGTGTTAATGTAATGTAATACTTTCACCTAATTCTCATGATAGTCACTCAGCCCTACCCTACAGTATGTCTCAAAATATTGCTTTAAATATAGATGGGAAGAAAAAAAACACAACATTATTATGATCTATTGTAGAAATACTCAAGTCGGGTAATAAGTAGGGCTGGGCCATATTATACCGTTCACGGTAATACCGGTATAATGTTAGGCAACGATAGGAAAATGAAATATCGCGATAGAATATGAGTAAAACGCGCATGCGCAGTGCCTTTGTTTTCATACGCACATGGCCGATTGTTGAGTGAAACAGATGAACCAGAATTGGTTTGTAAAAATGGTGCAACTTCAGTGATGTGGAACTGGTTTGGTGTTTGTCCGTCAGATACACGACAAAGCACATTTTTTTGCAGAACATGCAAGCGGCCGTCGTTATTGTCGTATTTGTCGGACTAAGATGCTCTTAAATCTGGGAGTAATCTGGGTCCTAAACTCCGTATGCTTCAGGTCAAACGAACACTGCAGCATCACTAAGAATTAAAAACTGTCTAAATTCTTTCATCTTTAATAAAACGATCAGCATTGCTGCTTTACCAGGTGTAACTATGAAGTTTAACTTCCAGGCATCCATGAAAACAAAATGTATTACATTTAACGGAGTTAGAAGCTAGCAGGAAGCTAGCGGAAGTTATCTCGCTAGTTTCGCTAGTTACCTAAGCATGATATAGCATGTTCTGACTGAGAGATTTCTGAAAAAAATCAAACGTACAGCTCTGCTATCACTTCCAACATAAATGAAGACAGGAAACTAAACAGCAGTGACGTTTGTAGGGTTACTGAAGTTGGGCTAGCTGGTATATAATGATGTGCTACGTGATCGCTAGCAACACAGCTATGTTAGCATAACATACACAGTGAAGCTGGAGGACGAACACTAACACTTTTCCACTTATAAAAGTTAACGTTAAGGTTCCTCATGGTTAGAGACAAATGCAATCGCATGGCAGGATGCTGTAAAAGGACCAAACTTCAGTCAGGAGAACAACTGAGATAATCCATCCACAATACGAGGTTAGTCATTAATATACTGCAACAACATGGGAATAGAGCAGCTGCCAGAGAATTCAACATTAATGAATCAATGGTACAGAAGTGGAGGAAGCAAGAAGAATGAGTTTAATAAAGTTTGATTTATCTGACTGCTTTGTTTCACTTAATGTGCCTTATAATCCCGTGCACCTTATGGTCCGAAAAATGCGTACTGCACACTGCAGTTTAATGTTGCAAAGCACCTCTTTTTAACTTCAGTGGATATTATACATGGTTATGCTCAGGATATGTCAGCCCATTTCTACTGGAAATGCCTTTTGGTTAAACTTTCAGCAAGGAATTTGCATTTGCACTGTTACATTTTATAAAGCTTTAATGTACATAAAAACCAGCTTCTTGTTTAATTTTTAAGTGAAAATAAATGATAGGTTGTCTTTTTGCGCTAGTAATGTTGTGGAGTTGTATTTTGTCTCGCATCAATTATATCGTCAGTTATATCGTTATCGCAAATTTTCAAATATATATCGTGATAAATATTTTTGGCCATATCGCCCTGCTCTAGTAATAAGTACTTTAAAGTGACACGTAACTTCGAACCACCTCTGCAAGCAAACTGTTTCTCTGGTGTACTGTGATGTCCCTGGGATCGATTCCTTCATGTTTATGGTGCTTGTGCCTTAAAGTGACTCATGTTTTTTGTTGAAATACATTCAATTGTAAAATGTATTGAATTATAGAGACCTGTTGTATGTCTTTGTTTTGAGCAAGGAGCAGGGCTCCATGACTCATTGTGATATCCTATGGGATCACATGCACCGTGAACTCTCCTCACAGCTCCCTGAGAGACGAAGCCTATGTGAATCAGACTGCACGTCTGTGTGGTTTGTCAGTCTGTCCGAGAGTCATGGATCACACATTCTCTGTGTGGTGCTGAGCCCCAGAAGACGCCCCCCAAAAAATAAATAAATAAATAAATAAAAAAATGCTGTGCATGCGCAGAGAACTAGCAACGGCATCTTCCATCTGCGACTCATGAATTCAAAACTTCTGGTCTCAGATTTGCTTAAAAACCTTTAAATTAATTAAAAATCCCAGTCTGCAATTAATACAATACAAAATACTACATAGAGTGCACTATACAGGTCATCGGATGTTCAAGATGGGCTTTACATCTTCCAACAACTGCTCACACTGTCAAGGCAATACACCAGACAATTACATCCACGCTCTTTGGTTCTGTCCACCAGTGCAAAAGTTTTGGCGCGAGATATGTGAAGACTTATCAAAGTGTCTGAAATGTAACATTCCAACCTCCCCCTTAGTGTGTTTACTGGGCAGCTTAGATAATGTCACTTCAGAAAAGAATATAGCCCATATTATTTTCACTGCCCTATGCATAGCCAAGAAAACAGTCCTCATGAACTGGAAAAATAAAAATAATCTTAATTCTAACCAATATAGAAATTATCTATTAGATTACATTAGTCTTGATACAGCCTCTGCCACCACATCAGATCAATTGCTCTGGACTCCTTTTATCAGCTCCATCACCTAGTGGGGGTGGGGGGTCATAATTTGGTCCCACCTTCACTGTTGTGATTGGTGTGGGGGTAGGGACAGGCTTAGGGCGTCGGGGGGTTCCCCGGAGGCATCTTCCTTGGGGGGCTCAACCCGGGGTAGCGGTCACGTCCGGTTGGGGGCTCTGTTGGCTCTCAGGTGACTGTTTCCTCGCGGCTGCGTGCAGCGGGGCTAGGGGAGGGTCTGTGCTGACGGACGTGGGTTACTGACCTGGTAGCCTGGCTGGCCCTGGGTGGGTCCGGGATGGGCGTGAGGTTCTGGGGGCGCTCCGTCTCTGGGCTGGGGCCCCTGCCGGGCCTCGGGGGCTTGGATCCTGGTTGGTGTGTTGCCGGGGTTGTGGGCGGGTGGGTGCATGGGGGCCCGGCCCTGGAGCAGGGTGCCGCCGGTGCGTCGAACCGCCTGGGGGGCTCTTCAACTGGTGGGGGAGATGGTCACATCTTGCAGGAGCTTTCCTCTCTTCAGGAACTCTCTCTGCAGGAGGGGGAGATACAGGAGAGGTGGAGGAAGATCTCAGCCTGGGCGTTTACTGTCTTATGTAGTCTGGAAGATGAGTGGATGGTGGGGTGGGTGCAGTTTTCTCTGTGGTGGGGTTGGGTGGACTGTCCCGGGCTCTGTGGGGCCGGGAGGCGCTGCTGCACTGGGCCCCGGTCTGGATGGGCCTGGGCCCCCTTTCCCTGGCGGGTCGTGGAGTGTGGGAGTGCCTACTGGGGTCAGCGGGGGAGCTGGCCCCAGGGAGGGGTTACCTGCCCCTCCCTTCCTTCCCTCCCCATCTCCAGCTGCCTCTCTCTTCCCGCTCCACCACAACCACCCACACATGCAGGGCCTTGGAGTAGGGGTATGTCACCAGGGTGCAGAGGAGGCTACCCCCCCCCCCCCCCCCCCCCCCTGGCTGCCTCTGCCTCAATTTTATCCCACAACTTAGACATTCACATTATTCACACTCTCATTACACATACATATAGGATCTTGGGGGTGGGCACGATACACGGAGTCCAAATTACCATCAGGGTGTACACCTCACCCCTGGCGTCGTTGCCCACCTCTCAATTTTAAATACACTTAGACATTGAGGGCTATCAGGAGGGACTATGCACTTACCTGTAGCTCAGGTGGCAGAGCAGGTCAGCCACTAATCAGAAGGTCGGTGGTTTGATCCCAGGCTGCACCCTGGCTGCATGCCAAATATCCTTGGGCAAGATACTAACCCCGTGTTTGCCTACTGGTGGTGGTCAGAGGGCCCGGTGGCGCCTGTGTCCGGCAGCCTCGCCTCTGTCAGTGCGCCCCAGGGCAGCTGTGGCTACAATGTAGCTTGCTATCGCCAGTGTGTGAATGTGTGTGTGAATGGGTGGATGACTGAATGTAGTGTAAAGCGCTTTGGGGTCCTATGGACTAGAAAAGCGCTATACAAATGCAGGCCATTTACCATTTACCTGCTGCTCCTTGGCAGGTAGCTCCATGCCCTCCTGGGTTTTAATTGCACCTTAGAACACATATGCATCAACACTACAATGAGCGGGTGGAGGGAGGTTTGGAGTCTTCTCTCACCCCCATTCTCTGCGGCCTGCTGGAGCGGGAGGGCTAGGTGGAGTTGGCCGTCCGACTGCGGTCTGGAGTGTGGCGCCTCCCTGCTGCTACGGAGTCGGGGTGGTCTGCCTCTCCCCACCGCAGGGAAAAGGGTAACACCACCTGGGTCTGGGTGCGGTTCCCCCCTCCAGGGGCAAGGGTACCTAGACCCGGTTTGTAGAGTACGCTTGGGGAGTGTGATCGTGTGTACAGCGTCTCTTTATGTCTGTCTCCACGTTGGTTGAGTGTGGAGTGAGTGCATATGAGGATGGATGTTTGTGTCTGTGTGTGCCTGTATGTCTGTGTCTATATGTCAGGTTGGGTATCAGACGCCACCTCTCTGGGGACACCTCAGGCCCTCCAAGGTTTGGAGGCCTATCTCCACCTACCACCACTTCCCCTGCCGGTGGCGGACTCCCTCAGGTGTCGGTGCGTTGGTGGTTCTTTGTGTCTGGGGGTGGGCGTCCAGGTACACACCGGCTCACTCCTTGGCGGCCGCTTATCGGGGCCTGGAGCCTGGGGCTCGCTCGGGCCCCTTCGGGGGTGGGGTGTCCCCGGCCTCTCGGCCTGGGGCTCGGTCACTCAGGCACAGCTGGCGGCCGGCGGAGCTCACGGGCGCGTCACTGCAACTCCCCCTGGCTTCTGCTCCGCGGCTGCTGAGTGAGCCCTCATCTGGGACTCTCCTCAGCTCTTACTGGAACAGTGGCGCGGCTGCCCCTCTGTTGGTCTTCCTTGGTCTCTTGTGTTCTGGGGGCCTCTGGATGTCTGGAGTTTTGATCTCCTCCATACCTGCTTCACACCCTGGAGGACGGGGCTGTGGCCCCCCCACACTCCCTAGCAGATCGTTACATGGAGAAACCTTTGGAATACAAGCGCGCTGATCCACACAGGTATGCACACGGGTGTTCACTGCTCGTAGACCCAAATTACACCTTTCTTGGCCGCTACTTCGAAGCACATCTGTCCTGCGTGCTGCACAACAACATTGAATATTTAGTATTTACTGCTGTTTACACTTAGCTAGATTAATGCGATGGTGTTGTGTTTAGTATGTTGCTTTGTTTTTTGTTTTTTTTGTCTTTTTTTGCTTGTTTTCTATTCTTCTCTCAACAGGTGATCCAGGAGATTTTTTATTTTTTTTCTCCCCCCCTTTCTCACTGTCCCTCTCCCGTTCTGTTTTTCCTTTCCTTCCTCTTTCTTTCTCCCTTTCCTATCTCTCACTCATGTCTGTCCCGTCTGTAACATCTGAAAATAAAATATAATAAATAATAAAAACAAAGATCGACCAAATGGACCAATACGGCAATGCCACGATGATCCATTCGGCAAAGTAAATCCATTGGGTATCCTTGTTGGTCTTCAGACAACAATTCTGATGGCTAAAGAACCAAATGGGACAGGCGGAAAAAAAAAAAAAAAAAAAAAGAGAGTCATGGACCACACATTCTCTGTGTGGTGCTGAGCCCCAGAAGACGCCCCCCAAAAAATAAATAAATAAATAAATAAAAAAATGCTGTGCATGCGCAGAGAACTAGCAACGGCATCTTCCATCTGCGACTCATGAATTCAACCTTGCATGACTGATGCACAGAAACTGAAGGAGAACTGCAACCTCCGTCACTTCGCATACCCTCTGTGATCTTAACGCTAATTAAGAGTTCTTTGTTTGTATCAGCTCACATTTGGGATTTTGCACAATCTGAGAAGTCTGTTGCAGACTTAACTGTCAGCACTTTGATCAAAGTGATTACAGCGAGGCATCATGTCTAAGCAAACATCCGTGCACTCCTTCCCGGCCAAGATATGAGACTAATTTGTGTTTTGTTTTTGTGATACCCTACAGCTGCCATTTCTCAGTCAGCTGAGAGCCTCCCTGTAAGCAGACCATTCTAGCTTCGGGCTTCGACTTTGATAAGAATGCTGTACATGCATCATTTTGACTATGTCCATAGTTTGCCTTTATTTCCCTAGACACATCTGTAATTGCTATTCCAAGAATGCTCTTTGATTCCTGCTACCATGCCAGACAGCTCTGTGATACTGACTGCATGTCAAGAATAATTTGCCTGTGTTACTGGTGCAAAACAATCTCATATTTCAGCTGTTATTGTATGCATTTTTTTATTGAAAGCGTGAAGCATATCTGTCTTTGTTCTGATTTGATTGTGCAAACACGATAGAGTGATCAAAGTCGATACAGATTTTGAAATCTGTCTTTGAACTTTATCTTTGCCATCAGACTTGATCGTGATCACGTTTGTCTTCTCTTTGAGTCTCGAATGACATTTTATCTGTAATTTGTTGGACCTATTTCACCTCCATTTGCACAACAGAAAAGCCGCCTCTTTATTAATCAATACTGAACATTGTGTTTGTAATCACTGCCACGGCCATGAAAAAAAAAACAAAAAAAAAAACAGTTTCCAAATTCAAATGTGGCAAATGGCCTCCTTAGTATCTGTCAATACTCGCGGTGAGCCCGATACGTGTAAATCTTTGATTTTTAGCTTTATTTTCTGTGTTTGTGTGATTAACTCTCATTAGAGTGCATTTCACAGGTGTTCTGGGATGCGTGCCAGCGTTTTCCATTGTCATCGAGACAGATCGTCCATAAACATGCGGCAGGTTAGCCTTGTTTATGAATGAGGGTGGACATGAACCAGTTCAATCAATGCCACTTATGTTCCGGCTCATTTCTTTCTTCCCGACCTCCCCCACCTCCTCCTCCTCCTTCAGGTTTTCACCTCTTTCACCTCCTGCAGGTGCAGGATAACAGTAGCTTTGCTAACACACACAGTGCTCCAGCTATTCCCTATTACTTTGGTGATCATCTTATTTGGATTATACTGTTTGCACTTAGCTTTCCGTTGAATAAACAGATTATTGGAGCAGAGTGTTGCTGTCCACTCTTCCTACTTTGATTGTAGTCGTTACCTGTAATACATAATGATCATGTTTGTCTTCTTTTAGCTATAATCTCTAGATATTCTGCCAATTTTAGATTTCACTCTAGAAGCCCCAAGTCATTTTTTAAAATGACTTTTGCAGCTGAAAAATAATCCTCCACACTTTCTAAATGTGCCCAAACACAGTGACAATGTCACAGAAGCCGCGCACAAGCTTCTAACCCTTTTAATTAGTTTTAGCTCTAGTTCCACAGCAGGAAATTTCACCAGAGACTACAAACCTTTGGAGATACTACAGAGACCAGAGTCTAAATTAAGTTCTGGGGAAGTTGCCTCAAGGGCTACTCCTTTCTCAAAGTTCAGGAACTTTGAGGGTGGGACTTTGAACGCTTAAGATTTTTTTATTGGTTGAGCTTTTTATGTCAATCTTTCCAACTCATTCACCTTACTGTCAGTCTTCACAGTTACTTGCGAGATCAACTGCTAAAAGTCTAACATTGTGGGCATTTTGGATCCGTTTTGCTTGTCTGTTGACTCGGTGACCTCGTTTGCAAAGCAGCAAATTATGACATAAATACTGCTGTCCCTTGCCTTATATGGTGTCAATATTGTAGTAGATTTACATTCTGATGATAGTGTGGACTGGACTCTTTATTATGTAGATTTGAGAAAATAGCCATAGGTTCTTTGTGCCTAATCTTTGTTGGTCTTTACGTTGTGTTTTAACCAGTGTCCCCGAGAAAGCCTTGAGTTCCTTACAAAGCTTCCTGGTACTTAAAGTTCAGAGATCTTTGGATGGAAATACAACTTCTGTTCAATGTGGTTGCAGTTTGAACTTCATTAAGGTAATTTCGAAGCTGCAGATTTAATTCAGAATTTACACTTTTGGAAGCTAGATGAGATACATACGCCAAATATGTTTGATGCTGCAATTAGCAAAGAGCTCTGATTAGTCCCCTGGAAGTTTGCATTACATTTAGAGAAATGCAGCCAAGTGGGATCGGGAGAACCTGGAGGCACAGGGAAAACGTAACTTCCAAGTAGGGCTGCTCGATTATGGCAAAAATGATAATCACGATTATTTTCACTGAAATTGAGATCACGATTATTTGACAATATTTATTTAACCCTTTAAGACCTACCATAGAACCAAGTCCACCAGAGCTTATATTATTTTTTTTACATGCTGTAGTGCCATTTGTGGGAGCATTTCAAGTTGCTATACATCAATACAACTGTTATAGCCCATATTTTAATAATATGTATGCATTAAGTCCATAGTAATTACATAAATTGCAAAAAAGTGCAATAAACTACAAAAAAAATTGAAAATCGCTTTTGTTTTGTTTACATATATTTCTACTTGGAGAAATTTAAGAGGTTTATCCCTCAAAACTTTAAATACAATAAAGTTGCAAAAAAAACAGTTTCCCACCACAGGAAATTTATTTTGAGTGTCTTCATAGTTTTATTTTGGAGATACAGCAATTTTTATATACTGCAGGAAAAACAAAAAACAATCCTATGATGCAAATTTGCAAAGAAAACAGCATGTGCATCATTTCACTGTGGGAAGTGTTACGAACAGCTGATGGATCGGCAAAGCGTGTTTCTGGAAAATTATGTTTTTGTTCCTGCAAGCGCTTTTTATGCAATTTTTGCAAAGCTATATGTGGAACGAAACCGTGACCGAGGACAAGCTGATGGCATCAGATGTAAGTACAACTCCTCCGGTTTCATATGCAAAACAAATTATTGCGCTAGCTTACACGGTTCAGGTTCTACAGGGATTTAAAAATAGTTACGCAAAACGGAGCGTGCTGCTCTGACCGGCTTTAAAGGGTTAACAATGACTTTAAAAAAATAATATAAAATAGTGTGCAACACCACTGAAGTTTTTTTTTTTTTTTTAAACTCTCTTTTCAACCAACAGCAGTCACTCTCCTCTCCAAATAACTTCTGCTTAGCTTTCCGAGCTTCCCTCGGGTCCTCTTAATCAGCGGTCTCCAACCTTTTTTGCGCACGGACCGGTTTATGCCCGACAATATTTTCACAGACGGCCTTTAAGGTGTCACGGATAAATGAGGGAGGGGCTAATAATCGGCTCAGTCATTTTTAATGATCGTTGAAAGCCCAGATCGTAATCGTGATTAAAATTCGATTAATTGAGCAGCCCTACTTCCAAGTCCTTTCTCTTAATGTGTTGTAATGTGGGTAATATAAAGTTCATACTAATTTTCACATTTGGTGTGACCTTTACCTTGACTCAGTTTTCACTGAAATTAAATCAGTGTGAGCTATAATTGGTATCTACAATCACACAAAATTTGAAAATGATATCTTGAAAACTGTCAACACTAGACTGCTAACAAACAGACACGATTACATATTCTTTTTATTTGGGAGGAAAATAAATAACATGGAATTGCTTTGTTTTTGCCCTGATGATGAACCAAGGATCATCTGGTAAATCTTGTATGCCTTTGGGTGAAACAGCCATAATATGAACAAAGTTTCATATAAACAAATTACCCACTGCTGATGGAAAAGCACAGAGAAAAGAACAAGACGGTACACATGATCTACCTGGATCTGGAAAAGGCATTCGATCGGGTCCCCCACGAGCTGATTTGGCGATCACTACAAACTCATGGTGCCCCGGAAGCTTATGTGAAATGGACTCAGCCGCTCTATCGTAATGTCACAAGCACGGTCCGATGTTCAGCGGGAACATCACCAGCCTTCCCAATTACCGTCGGCGTCCACCAGGGCTCGGCCCTCTCGCCCCTGCTGTCCTCTGTGTGGACACCGCGACGGCTGATCTGCAATCACCACATCCATGGAGCCTCCTGCATGCAGATGATGTGTGCCTATCAGAAACAGAAAACTGCCTAGCCCTGCAAACCCGAACGCAAGCGTGGAAAGATTGGCTCTCCGAAAACGGCATGCGCCTGAACATCACGAAGACTGAGTACCTTGAATGCGGCCCCCAGACCAACAGTACCATCACTATCGATGGCGTGCCGCTGACTGAAGTTGCCCAATTCAAGTACCTCGGGTCCCTTGTCACCTCGGACTGCGAAACTCTACCAGATGCCAGACTCCATGTCAACACAGCGTGGATGAAGTGGCGTCAGGCCAGTGGAGTCTTATGCGGCAAGAGAATGCCAATCTATCTTCATTTGAAAGTCTATACGTCGATCGTGCGCCCAGTGGCACTCTACGGGTCAGAGTGCTGGCTAGCGACGACCAAACACGAACAAGCCCTTCACACCATGGAGATGAAGATGCTGAGGTGGCCTCTGGGTCTCACACGACTTGACCGAGCGAGGAACGAAGATGTCAGGAAACGATGGGGAGTGACACCGATCACAGACAAGATGCGAGAGGCGAGGCTCCGATGGTACGGCCATGTTGTCCGTAGCGATAAGAACTCCATCGCAAAGACAGCCCAGCAATTAGATCTGGATGGAAAGCGCTGGACGGACCGAATCACAGATGATATGAAGGTTGCGAATGTTACACCAGAAGACGCCCTGGATAGGAAGAAGTGGAGAAAGGCATGCAAAATAGCGAACCCTGCATCGTGGGATATAAACCACTAGGAAGAAGAAGACCCATACACCTTGAGTTACCTCAGAGTGAAAAGAGTTCTGTTCTATTGCAGATGAAGGAAAATAGTGTCTCACTTATTCTTGTTCTTTCAGCCCTTTTACCATCAAGCAATCTACAAATGTAGGTCAAAATGCTGTTTGAATGAAGTCCCGACTGCACAGGATATATATTTGTGCCTTTATCGATCCTTGTGTTATACAGGCCAGCAGTTCTTTGAAATGCTTGTACTGCACCTGTTAAACATAAGAACAGCAGAGTTCTTAACTGTGTTTGAAGTCTTAATTCAGAGCCTGGTTACTCATGTAACAAAGTAACCTTGATGACCTCGGTTTGCATATCTTTTAATTTGTTCAGTCAGAGAGTTACATCACAAAGCTTAGCCTCTCGCAGGGTCACTGTGTGTGTCTGTGTGTGTGTTTGTTGCCAGGGCTCCAGCAGTCTCCTCAAAAAGAGCAGTTGCACATTTTATCCCAGGAGGGGGCAATGCTCCGGCCCCAGAGGGGAGCTAAGGTAGTGCAGGGTCAATGGAGATGTAACACCCCAGCTGCACAATCTGACAGATCTAATGCAGCTATTTGTAATGGGATTCTTCCCCTTCAGCTCCAGCCCTGTTATCAGTGGCCAAGCAAGCTTGCTGCAGCGGGGCTGAGGCCAGCTCATCAGTGCATCGCTCTCCCAGTGTCGTCTGGATGCTAAACAAATGATCACATTAGGCTGAGCGAACTGCAGCTGTGCTGGTGAGGCTTTTTTGTTGTGAGACCAAATCGATTTTTACTTTTTAACATTTTAACGCAGCTGTGAATGACACCACACTGATGTAGTCAGGTAAGGCTAAAGTGGTATACAAAAGGGAGAGGTTTTCCTTTTCAGATTCAAAGCTCATTTCTATAAAGCCGTCATCGGTAGCACAGAGGAGATATCAGCAAACAAGAGAAACTTTGAAGAGAGAAGAAAATAAATCTAGCAAGAGAAGCATTTATCATTAGCAGCTTTAAATCATCCTTAAAGCTGATAAGTCCTCTGACACCCCTGGTATTATAAGCAGTTGCTTTCTTACACCCTAATCTGACAGCTTTAAATAAAACACCTGTCCAGTTATTGTCTGTCCTTTTAGGAGCAACTTTGCTTTTATATATTTTAGATGTGTGTGGATTTTATGGTCCATGGACTAAACAGTAGCTGCAACATTAAACTGGTTTGACGCTGAATCCCCATACAGTCATTTGGCGAAGCTTTAAGCTACCATTATAAACTTGTGTTAACTGTGTGTGTTTGGAAAGCTGTCAATTTGCAACTCGAGCGGCATTATTGTTTATTTAGAGTTGCTTTTTTTTGGTCACCTGGCAAATTCCACATCCAGCTTTATTCCACCAACCCCTGTGGCTCTCTTTGCTGCTAAATTGTCCACTATATTCACCTGCTAATTGTTAACTTTCCATTTGCTGCTGGGTCGGTTGTGTGCAGTGGGTAGACTCAGAGATTTTTCACGGAAAATGATCTGCCTGCTGTGACTGGAAAAGGGAATGGATGAGAACAATGGGAGTGAAAGAAAACAGGAAAGTCAGCTGTGGCGCTGTACCAGCAACAATTTTCACATTACGCATACTAATTTCTTTATTTAATATAAAAATGGATTAGAGCACCTTTAAGCATATAAACACGAATATACTCTTTCATAGACTTTTTCTTTTAAAGACACCAAAGCTTTGTTTACTTTATCTTCCTTCCCTGTACTGACCTACAGAAAGGTCACTCCGCTCACACTGTAGTCATAAACTCATTTTCAAATCAAATTAAAGTTTAAAAGATTAATAGCCCTCGTGCTCTAAAGGACTTTTCCCCCCAAGTTTATAATCAGATAGGAAATTGCTTTATTATATCTGAAATGCTTAGCAAGAATGATGTACATCAACTCTCATTTACATGCCAATTCTGATAATCTGATAGTGTGTAGCTCTTTTTTTTTTCCTGTTAAGTCCGTGCCCACCTTCACAAGGTTTTGGTCGTGAAAATTGGAGCTCCCCTAGTAAGCTTCCTGCTCCATCCCATTGCAGCTGGAAAAGCCATTTTTAATCACCCAGATAGTGCTGATAGATTCTTCTGGGCTTTGCACAGATTAAGAGAGCATTACCTAAAAATGAGGGTGAGAAAATCGTCTTTGGTCCTTTAAATACTCACCAGAGAACCGCAATATTACAGCCTTTTATTTTGGTCATTTTCCTTTAGCCTGTGTTTTTCCATGATTCGCTAGGAAACCCCACCCCCACCCCTAATGTACACTGATACCTTTACGTAAACTGATACATGGGAACTGCTTTGGGGAAAGCACTCGGTTGAGGTTTGGTGCCTTGCTCAAAGGAGACAGCAGAGGGTTGCAATAACAAACTGCGCTCTATGAGCATATCAGATACTAGGATACAGTCTTTGATCATCCACCCTGACAAATTCCCTCAGAAGGATTCACTTGTTTTTTGGTCTTTTTTGGGGGGATGTTTCAGTTTGTGTTTGTTAGACGACTGTTGCGTTTAGGAGGAATTTCTGTCACGCACAGATGCTGAAGTTTTTGTCAGACTGTTCCAGGTTTTTCCCATCAATGTCAGCAGAAATTAAGGCTGCCTGCCTCTGCCCCTTTCTCTCCTGCTCTTATTTACATCTCCTCGTGCTCCCCCCCTCTATAATCATCACTTGTTTGTCAGCGCTGATGTGTGTATGTCACATAATGACTGTTGCACAGCAGCAGGACAGCTTTTTCTTCTAGCCAGAAAAAAAGCTGCAAACACCAGCCAAAAAGCACAACAAAGAAAGGATGCAAATCTTAACAAAGGGCATTTTTTATGGATTCCTCATTCTGACTCTGGTAATCACCGTCAACAATAGGCTTTTTGTAAATAAAATGCCTGGTGGTAGAGCTTCAGAGAAGGATGTCTATTTTTCCGGAATAGTTAATGATTCATTTGGGTAAACAAGGCTTTAATTGTCTCTCTCTGGTAAGGCCTGTGTACAAGCCCTGACATCTGATGCTAAATTATAGCTGTAAAACTCTGGCCAGTGTTGAGCTGCTTTTTAGAGCCAAGCTGGCATAGACTGTGGGACCTGTTCAATTAAGAAGTGCGCCACAGAGAGGTAAGGCAAAAGGGTCAAATTGATCTTAGGAGAGAAAAACGTGTGGCAAATAATGAGTTTCATTTTGATTTCTTAGCTGAAATGTGAGGAATAAATGGCAGCATTTACTCAGAAATACTCCGAAAAGAAGAATCAAAGATGTTTTTATTCAAGGAAAACTTGAATAACTTTCATTTGACAGCAGTGACATTTGGATGCAGCTGAATCTAGGTTGGATTGATTTGAGCTACGAGTCTGCAAACACCATCAAATGTAAGAACTGACTCGTTGCAGGGTTTTTGTTTTATATTGCCACACCTATTGGTGTGAGGCTTTTTCAGGAAGGAGCAGAGCAGGATGGTGCTGAACAGGGAGCAGTGTTGGATTGAGGCTCCCTGTCTCGCCTGGTGACGGATTACCCTCCCATTGGTGCCACTGCCCCAGCTTGCACACTGTGAAAGAATATCGATACATTATGAATCCTTTAGCTCTTTGTACAAGTTTCATCACCTTCCACCTTTCTCCAAACTGAGTCCAGCGTTCAGTATTGCTGATTCATAGATGCTTTGAAGCAAAAGACTGTGCAGTGAGACTGACAGTACACTGAAAAACAGGCCATGTTGGATTTACTTCATTCAATAGTGGACATTTGTTGCACATAACTTTTTTGCTTTGGCAGAAACTTAAACAACTGAGTTAAATCAACGCAACTTATTCATATTCAATAAACCTGTGCATTTCGTGTTGGCGATTGAAATATGTTTAGATGAAGTAAGGTGAGCTTTTGGAATATTTTAATCCTTCGCAATTTTGTCATTTCATTTCAACACTATTCAATTACATTTGCCCCAATACTACTTGGTCACTTAAATACTACATGTTGTCTTCATATTTCATAATGTTTAACAAAGTCTAGAGTCTGGTTAACATAAGAACTGAATGGATCTACAACGACTACCGTCCTCCTATCTTTATACAGATTGCAGGGGGGCTCAGGCATAACCTGGGGGTGATAGAGTAAGAGTCAGGGTACACCCTGGACAGGTCACACTTAACTTTAAAGCATGAGGCAATTGTGTTAAATACACGCAAGATGCTTACATAAATCCAAGAGATGGTCAATCCCTTTTTTTCAGTGTAACAGCACAAGTGAAGCAGGCTGAGGAGAGGCTGGGCAACACGAATTCTTTAGCTCTGAGCTCAGTCTGCAGTATTTCGATTTAATGCTGCATTATACTTCTACCACACAGGACTTGAGCCATATTTTACTGTACTATTTTTTGGCGAGTTTGTTTGTTCCTGTAATTACTATCTTCTTTTTTTTGTTTATGATCCTACATAAGAAAGATTGAAAACAATCACGCAAAATTAAAACATGTGTGGTCCCTGCAGTTTTAGCTTGTTACCTTTTGCAAAGAGGTTATACCTTGTTTGGGCTACTTGTCACATTTTAAATGTCCACGAAACGTCTAATTACTAACATTAATGATGGATGATCCATTATTTGGTACTGAATGGAGAAATTTCTACTTGTTGTGACGTGAGCTAGATATGATACTACAGGGTGTGCATAATTATTAGGCAACGTCCTTTCCTTTGGCAAAATGGGTCAAAAGAAGGACTTGACAGGCTCAGAAAAGTCAAAAATAGTGAGATATCTTGCAGAGGGATGCAGCAGTCTCAAAATTGCAAAGCTTCTGAAGCGTGATCATCGAACAATCAAGCGTTTCATTCAAAATAGTCAACAGGGTCGCAAGAAGCGTGTGGAAAAACCAAGGCGCAAAATAACTGCCCATGAACTGAGAAAAGTCAAGCGTGCAGCTGCCAAGATGCCACTTGCCACCAGTTTGGCCATATTTCAGAGCTGCAACATCACTGGAGTGCCCAAAAGCACAAGGTGTGCAATACTCAGAGACATGGCCAAGGTAAGAAAGGCTGAAAGACGACCACCACTGAACAAGACACACAAGCTGAAACGTCAAGACTGGGCCAAGAAATATCTCAAGACTGGTTTTTCTAAGGTTTTATGGACTGATGAAATGAGAGTGAGTCTTGATGGGCCAGATGGATGGGCCCGTGGCTGGATTGGTAAAGGGCAGAGAGCTCCAGTCCGACTCAGACGCCAGCAAGGTGGAGGTGGAGTACTGGTTTGGGCTGGTATCATCAAAGATGAGCTTGTGGGGCCTTTTCGGGTTGAGGATGGAGTCAAGCTCAACTCCCAGTCCTACTGCCAGTTTCTGGAAGACACCTTCTTCAAGCAGTGGTACAGGAAGAAGTCTGCATCCTTCAAGAAAAACATGATTTTCATGCAGGACAATGCTCCATCACACGCGTCCAAGTACTCCACAGCGTGGCTGGCAAGAAAGGGTATAAAAGAAGAAAAACTAATGACATGGCCTCCTTGTTCACCTGATCTGAACCCCATTGAGAACCTGTGGTCCATCATCAAATGTGAGATTTACAAGGAGGGAAAACAGTACACCTCTCTGAACAGTGTCTGGGAGGCTGTGGTTGCTGCTGCACGCAATGTTGATGGTGAACAGATCAAAACACTGACAGAATCCATGGATGGCAGGCTTTTGAGTGTCCTTGCAAAGAAAGGTGGCTATATTGGTCGCTGATTTGTTTTTGTTTTGTTTTTGAATGTCAGAAATGTATATTTGTGAATGTGGAGATGTTATATTGGTTTCACTGGTAAAAATAAATAATTGAAATGGGTATATATTTGTTTTTTGTTAAGTTGCCTAATAATTATGCACAGTAATAGTCACCTGCACACACAGATATCCCCCTAAAATAGCTAAAACTAAAAACAAACTAAAAACTACTTCCACAAACATTCAGCTTTGATATTAATGGGTTTTTTGGGTTCATTGAGAACATGGTTGTTGTTCAATAATAAAACTATTCCTCAAAAATACAACTTGCCTAATAATTCTGCACTCCCTGTAGTTGTACCCAGAGCTTCAGCAATAAAATGCAAAGTAAAAGCAAATCAAGCACTCCCTAAATCACTCCCTGACAACGTGTCTGCATGCACCAGTCACAGCTGTTTCCTGAACCTGACGTTTCCTGGATGTAGTCTGAACAAGTAACACTACATTAAAAGACCAAATATCCAAGAGATAATAGACTGTTGAAACAAAAGTTAAATATTTGGCACAGCAGAAGATGAAGAGCATTTTCTACTTTTTCTAGAAGCAGATCATCATCCATTGGAAATACTTTAGTCGTATTAGGATTTAGAGCAAGTGATGTTATCCAAGAACAGAGTCCAAGAGCAAAGCATATGTAGAGCTGTGTCTGCACCACAAAGCAGCACAAGTAACCTATTCAATCACCTGAAAACACACCGTTAGCTGCACTATAAAAAAGGCCAAGAAAAACTGTGCAAGGGCTGCTATTGTCTTGTGTCAACTCAAACATCTATGAAAGTGAAGCTGTACTTGTGATACATGTTTTGCTAATCTATGTTAATGTATTATTGTAGTCTCTACCTTACAATATAAAGCACCTTGAGGCGACTGTTGTTGTGATTTGGTGCTGTATAAATAAAATTGAATGGAATTAATCTGCACAGAGGAAAGCAACATTTCACATTAATGTTAAACTATTTTAAAAAGCACCACAGTTGCCTGACATTAGTAACGTATCAGCATATGGGCTATATAGAGTGGGGTATTTATTTAATATTTTGCACGAAGTGAAACATAAGATTTTCATAAGATAAGAAATAAGATAAAAATTTCTAAAACTCACATTAACTACTGACCTCATTTCTGGCGTGCAGGGTTTTAGGACTTATTCATTACGAGCACAGTTATTAGTCATTACTTTACAGTCTATTCATAAGGACCCAGGGTACTCTAAGAGTTTATAGACTATTTAGAGCATTAATGAAAGCTTTGATTTTTTTTTTTTTTAATAATTGTTAAAAAGAGTATTATTGTTACTGTTTTGGGGTTGAGCATGCAATCCACATGCTGCAAAGTGAACGCAGAGTCCTGGGCGTGAATCTCAAGGCCATTTGTTGCTTCTCCCAGATTTCAAAAAAATAAACACAATTTTTTGTAAGGAGCAAGAGGTTCACAACAAACTGCAACAGATTTGGGCTTTTTTTGCTCATTTGTCACATTTAAGCCACATATTAACACAAATTGACAACTTGACTCTAGTTAATCACAAACTGATAGCAGACTGACTCCAGGTTATGTAATGTTTTGCCACCTTGATCCACCAAAGTTGTTTTACGACAAAGTGTGTAATAGACACACATGCAGAAGTTGCAGTAGCAGCAGAGGGAGCTATTTTATTTCAAGCCAACATGAAAATAATCACGGGAATAGACATTGTATAAATAGACATTATCAACACATTTACAGGTTAATCGTTTCTGGTGATTAAGGAGCCTGAAATATACTTCATACGTTTTTAGCTCTCTACTGACTTTGTGGCTTCAAATGTATTATCTCCCCCTGCTGGTAGTGCAACTTCTGCATGCAGTAATGCAATTTCTGCATGCGTGGACATTTCACGCTTTGCCTCTCCAAAACGTGAAATTTAATAGACACTGTTGTGCCTGGTAAACATTTTGCTGTGATACTAGGTTGCAAGTGGTTGCAGAAGAGGCCCCCCGTCTTCAAAACAACAATTTCAAAGGCAACAAGGCTGCAAGATCATTGCACATAGTTGTAATAATTTTGGTTGTGTCAGTAGTTTTTGTTGCTTTAACATTAATACTTTATTATTCACTTATCAGCAGTTTAACTATGCACTTATTAACTATTAATCATGGTTTTTTTTCCTCCTTAACTATGTGGAATGAACTGTATTTTGTAAAGGTTGATAAATGTAAAAAAACAAACAAAAAAAAACATACATGTAATCTCTTACTAATGTCATTTTTGTTTACTTTAACAGTAATTGCTTGTAACTATAAATTAATTTGTCTTTGAAATTAATTTAGTCACGTTGATAGTCATAGTGTTGTCTTGTGAGCTTTTTTAGGAGCCTTCAGTGGACTAAACTCATTAAAGTAGTTTAGACTTGATTCACTTCATCTGGCTAGAGTGAAATACTACATACACAATCATTAAGCATTAATAACAATCTAATAATGTAATGTCTATATAGTTTCCTATTACATTTTTTCTCTGCATGGGTCCAACTGAAAATAATATAAAATGAAAAGAAGTGAAAATTGAAATCTATTACACAGTAGCAGCCATTTCCCTTTTAGCTCTTTTTTTAGATGAGAACTGCTGCAGTGAATTACAGCTCCCAGAAAATGGAAATATGCAGAACAAATAATTGAATCCGAGACTTTGTGGACACAAGTCTGAAAATAATTGTACCATATATTTCCAGATGGCATTGCATGGTTGATCAAAATCTGATCGTACTTTTCCACCATTTATAATTCCATCAATTTTGACAAGATCCCCAGCACCACTAAAAAGAGCCCCAAAACATGACAGACCCTCAGCTGTGTTTTACAGATGTAGACACGCACTGTTGTGTGTCTCTCCTGACCTCCTCTGTACATATATTTCCAGTCCAGTTCTTGTATAATTTGGGGCACCTCAGTCTTTTCTCCCTGTTTCCCCTCAAGAATGGCTTCTTGGCAGACACCCTTCCACTGATTTACAAGAAAGTCTTGCTGTTTGGAAGCAAAGTATGAAGAAATTAGAGGTGAATCAAGACTTTTGCACAGTACTTTCTTTTTTGGATAACAAACGTTCACAATGGAGGAGGACTCTGCTGCTGCTGTGGCACCTGTACTGACCCTTCAGGTACACTCCAAACTGACACATGCACACACACAAACAAAACCATATCCGGTTCCAAGCCCCACTTCACATGAATGGCTGTGTTGTTGTGGTGTTTTTCACCAGTTAACTGCAATTAGACTTTGGATTGTCAACAATTAATCATTTGTTCTTCCCTGGAGTTTTTATCCATTTTCCACTGCTAACAATATGTCCTTCTTAATTACACAGTAATCGGTATAAACAGAGTGTTTATTTTTGTGTAATGAACTGTAACTCGTTAAAAAAAAAGGGAGCTGCATCACAGTCACCTTTAATTCAAGGTTGTTCAATGCATCATTTAAACCAAGCAAACTGGGTGAATTTTCAGTCTTTTTTATCAAACGTTTTAGACTGACGTCAAATTTAACAGCTTAAATTCTTTCTATATATGATTTTTTTTTATCCTGTCAGCCTGGGGCTATTTGAACAAATGATTTAAAGTATTAACTGCGAGTATAATTCATTTTTGTACATTCTGATCAGTATACCTCATAGTTTACCCACTTTTTCTTTGTGTTTGGTAATAAGAGTGTGACTGGCTTAGTGTGATGGCTCGTATTCTTATTTCTGCTGCAAAAATAGGCAGAACGGTGTTTGATTTTTGTTTGACGCCCTCCAGCATACACCTGCCTCCCGCCCTCCCACTTCTCATTTTCTGATACCCCAGATAACGCCGTCTGCTGTCTTTGCATATGCTGACAAGATGAGAGTGTTTCGCCAGGCTGCGGTGGTACACATTACATAACTGACAAAGGCAGGGTTGAGGCTGCCTGTCATGGGCAAATCCTCAGTTGGTTGTTTGAGTGAAAACAGCAGTTAAATACAAAAAGACACAAATAAATCCTTCCTTGGCAGCACTGTTGTTCAATGAGGGAGGCTGATCCTCCATATGCCTTATGTGATGCTGAAGGTGCTGTGGTTGAATTCACAATCACGCTCTCTGGGGCACACACACACACACACACACACACACACACACACACACTGTAAGAATTCCATAAATCCATACCCTGTGCTTTATTCAGTTGTCACCTGTTATCATTCGATCTTACTAAAACTGAGATTATTTGATATGTCACGGCGTTATCATTCGAGGGCTTTACGTTACCGATTATTCATCAATCTGTGACAGCGTTTTTAGCGCGTTACTGCCATTAATCATTTAGAAGGAGACGTTGTCAGCTTCTTTTTTTTATTACCAAGGCTGGATGACATCATTTTACTCCACTGACAACAGCTGAGTATTATGTTCTTGAAAACGGTGATGAATGTTTTCACGACTTCGCAGACAGTAATCACAGATAGATAGATTTACTTTCACTACCTGTGATAATAGTATATCCATTTAGGTCTACAGAAGTTTCTGCTAACCTCATCTGCCACATCTAATACTGAAATTCTGTCCCCGAGTTGGCAAAGTAAAACCGTGTGTCACAGGAGAGTGGACTCGAGGAGCAAAAATGGATCTGGTTACAGATTTCGTGCTGTGCCAAAGGCCCAGAACCCATCAGCGCTGAGTTTGGCGTTAACACATGCAGAGACAAGAAGTAGTACATTTTAGGATATTGCTTTTACTACTCACTTTGGATCCAGCCAGCTTGGTCAGGAATGTATTAGCCGAAATAGCCGGGATTACAGCCGTATTCTGTATAAATATGACCTAAATATCATTCGATTTTCCCACAAATCTTAAAAGTACATAGAAAGTAAAGAGAAGACAGTTATATAAATGAAACAATTTCTTACTTTTAATCACAGATTCATAAGTGACAGAGGTATGCAGATATGTGACTTCAGCACACTGGCTCAGTTTTGCTGCAATAACTGCAAAGAAATGGCTCCAGGTATTTCCACATTTCTTTTGGCCTACGGTCAGGACTTTGGCTTGTTCATTCCTTTCTCAGGATATTGTGTTAGCAGAAAGACTTCCAGGGATTTTTCCTTAGAATTTGCTTGCATAATTCAGAATTTAGCGCTCCATCGATGATAACAAGCCATCCTGGCTCAGACGCAACAAAGACAGGCCCAAACAATGCTGCTAATACAGTCATGTTTCATAGATGAGACAGGGTTGCTATATTGAAGGCCAGTATTTTGTGTAGTATTCAAGTGCAGCATTTTGCTTTCTCCAAACAGCAGACTTCTCCCTTAAACTAAAAACGTATATTTCAGTCTCATCCTCCCCCAAAACATTGTTACAGTTACCTTTTGAGATATTCATGTGATCTTTAGCAAGCTGCTGATATACAGCAGAGCCTTTGTTCCAGTGGCCTTCTCCCTGCAGCCCTGCCATTTACACCATTATTGTTGAGCGCTCTCCTGATGGAGAGCAGCCTTTAGTTACTTAAACAGCATGCCTGGTGTCACCCGATTATCGCTTTATTGATTGAAACTGTGTGACTCTGATTTCACCTCCATATTGATCACTGATCCTTGAGGTTCACATGTTGAACCCACATGTTGTGTATTGAAGAAACATTTGGTTTCCTCATGAGCACCGCGATATGATCTCAATCCGTACAGCGCCGACTTTTGTTTTGCTGGTTCTGGGATAAATAATGCCAACGTCAATAATCTGGTGTCTGCTACCATCACAAGGTCAGTGGATGCAAAGGGGAGCTCAAACATGAAGCTGTGATGTAACAAACCTAAATGATGGTTTCATTCTCACAGTCTGCTTGTAATAAATGTGTAACAAATTCAGCTGCTAAAATGTACATGAAAGACCTCTAAATCTGTGCGCAGTCCAAATAACAAACAAGCCAGGCAGTTTCTCCTCCTTCCCTGTGTGCACCTTTCAAACTCCTCAGCGAGCTCTGTTACACTGTTTTGGCAGGAACTCTTTCTCTCTATGCCTGGATTTTTATTTTTTTGTTCTTAGTTAACATCTTGAGAGGCATTTAGTTCTGATGAGGTGGAATATTTTCTTTCTGCCTTAAATGAAAGCAGTGTTAGCCAAGGTCAGCTCTTCACGATGAGAAACCTGAGCTTCTCTTCTTTTCCTTGTGAGCCGAGCCTCTATGTTTGTCTGGACTAACAATGACGCTCTGTAGTTTCCTTGTGTAGCTGCTGCACTTTACAAACACATTCTGCACACAGGGGGAGCATTTATAGTACAATGTGTCTTAGCTCTGCTTTCAGCTGTGCAGTTACCTTGAACTGCGGAGATGTCAAGGGATTCAGTCTTAGAACAGCACGTTCCAAACAAGTTCCAATAAGGTGCAAGTTTCTTTCTTTCTTTCTTTTTAATCTATGAGAAGACAGACAAGGCTATTTGAGTCATATATAAACCTGAGGCATAACAATATTCCTCTCAGTGGCTTCAGCTGCTGTGTCCACATAATAAAGTTTGTTTTTGTGTTGGTACAGTGTGTCTTCCTTATAGCTCTCTGGACTAATATGCTGTGCTGTTTTGGGGTGGGTTTCCTGTTAGAGCACCGTATAGTTAGAGTTCGAAAAGTGCTTTGTTAGGGTTAGGCTAAGTTTCTTTGAATGTGAGGTTAGTTATTTCTGCCTCCAGAGTATATCTCAGCTGGTGTATCTATGTGTTGTAAAATGCTATAATGCTGTTAAAACACGCCAAACAACATCCTAGCAATACAGCATACTGTCTTCTGAATCATTATCGTAAAATGCATGAGGTTTTGTACCTTAATCTCCGACAACCTGTTTTATAATTTAAGTTATATATATATTGTGTTGGACCGTAACCCCAATGCATATTAATCCTCTTTAGTTTATATTTTAGCATTTACGTTTCACGTTGCATTTACATATTTGCCCAAACAATTAGTCAGATTGCACAGATGCAATCACAAGTAACCTTCGTATGCACCTCCAGTTCTGTTCGAGTGCAAAGAGGCGCTGACAGCTGAAGAAAGGCCTTGATCATTGTAGCATTCCCCAGACAGTCAGACCTTCAGTCAGTCAGTCAGTCAGCTCGCTAGCTAACCCTCACTCAGCATTCATTATTAATCACAGAATTACACTGGGGCGCTCTGTGGATTGAAGGGGGACAAGTCGTGATAGAATATGCAATTGTCTGCATAATACACAGCAGGCGAGGTATCAGGCGCTGATATGAAGCACGAATATTGCATGAGATTTCTGCACTTATTACTGTCAAATGATGGTGGCGGCGTCAGGGGCAACGGCGAACACTGTGAGCGCAATTCACAGAACCAAGAGCAGTGTAAATAAAATCTGATTGGCTGGGGATATTGTGTGTATAAAAATCAGCTTGAGGCATGCAGTGATTTGCCCACGCAGAAAACTTTGTTGAACCTACTAGCTTACAAAAATGTGTTCTTGTCCACTCGTATTCCTCCGTGCTGCCCAGTGATGGACGTTGAAGCATTATGACCTCCGAAGCTTGAGCAATATGTTAGAATTGGCAATTTACCAACACCTCTTTAGCTACAGGAAGCTTTGACTGCCAAGTAAATAGTCACAGTCTCCCACTGATAACCTGTGGTCAGCTCCACAGAATTGTGTGGGAGGTAAGCACCATTAGCTAGGATGAGACAGGAGTGTCATTCATTCATTCATCACAAATGACTGTTGATCTTTTCATTCCCAAACCGGCTTGTTGTTCCGCTGGCCTGCCACTTACAAGAGCATTGCATCATTTTAAATAGAATCAAATGCGTATGAATCAAAAGGAAACTCTGAGCCGTGACTGTGTGTTGACATAATCTCGATTCAAGAGCGATGTAAGGCCTCCTCTAGAATCCGACGAGACACAGAAAGAGAGAGAGAGCAACAAGGTGAGAACTAATGCAGCCGGGTTTAGCTTCGCCTTTGATGTTTGTACCAGCAATCCAAGGTGCTCAGAGCCTATCTGTCCTTGAAGTGAACACACCCAGGAATCCCTGGAGAGGAGGAAGATATTCTAATCATTGAAAAAACTAAAACGTAGGGAGGAAAGTTTACTCCCCCCCCCCCCCCCCCCCCATCATAGTTAATGAAACATTGCGTGCCATCACTACTCACGATGCATATTTGGCCTGGAGTTAGAGCGGCATCTGGAAATACTTAACATGGCGAGCGCGGTAGTTTATGTAGCAGATGACCATGAGTTCATGCAGACTTTAGGTGGTTATATTTGCTAAATTGTCCAAAAAAGTCTTTAAAATTCAGGTGATGTGGGACAATTTCTTTCTTCTCTCACGCTTCATCTACTTCACAGACAAGTAACTCTTTTGAAATCTGTTTTTTTTTTTTTTAAATCAAAAATCTGTCAGAATCCCAGTTGTATCTGTGCCGAGCTACTATTTAATATTTTAGGTGAACTACTGATGAACTCAATTTAGGAACTGTGTTTATTGAGTGCAGTGTTTCTTGATATGAGGCAATTTTTAAGGAACCGTTACATCCTACTAAAACCATAGCTCTGAAATGAAAGTTGGCCTGCAAGGAAGTGTTTATACGCTTGTGTTTGATTTCATCATCAGTGACATCTTCAAGAGTCTAGTCAATCAAGCGGTTTTGCTGCCAGGCTTTTGTTTTCTCGGCCATCAAAGGAAGAAGAGCCTCTGGACAGGTTTACGTGAATGGCAGAATGATTCATCCCATGGTATGAAGCATCAAAACCAATTTGCACTGCAGTATTGGACACTGGCCTTTTTTCTTTCTTTCTGTCTGTGATGTCTATATTTCGGAGGCGTTACAGTGTGAATATTAAGGTCAGCTTGACATATTGGTTGGTTGAAAGTAGAGAGTGTGTTCCCTAATTATTAAGAATAACATATTCGTCAGAGTTCTGTCAGTCTCCTGTATTTATTTAGGAATAAATCAGCAGGCACAGTTTTTTTTTCTAGGGGTCTTTCTGGGAGAATATTAGTGTCTGGAAAAATATCAGCATGTTTTCTACCTACTGATATGAACAGAAAAAGAAAATAGAGCACAAGTTCCTCAAAAAACCAATTATGAACTTTAAAAAATGAAAGTTATATTTGTCCATATTCGATGGAAACGCACAGAAAGGTCTAGTGGATCTAAAATTTAACCTTGTGGTACAGTACAAGTTAAAAGTGAGTTTAACTTGAAAGAAGCATGACAGCATCTCCAAGGATTGTGCTTTATATGTCTTTGAAATAACAGCTCTATGACAGATTTAAGTAGCCAGGTTTCCTTGTCATTTTTTAAAGGGTCTAGAGCAGAAGTTCTTCAGGCTTTCTGAAGATTCTCAGAAGGTTTTTTGAGGGGGACACTGGCATTGGGGACCATTTTTAGGGGAATGTTTTTTCACCAACAAAGTGATTAGCCAAAAACGTGAAAACTATTAGTTAAAATGTGGCTTATTTTGGCATCATGGGCAGTATGTCCTTAAATTTGTGGAAACTGGATAACAACATGCATCTTTAGCTGATCCATCTACTGTTTGCTGAAGCCTCGATCAGAAATGGTCTCAGTGGAAAGGTGGCTGTCATGAATCTGATCTGGACTGATCAACAGGTCTAATGGATTGATTCCAAATTGGTTACGAATAACTGTCAGTACATATGGAGCATGTGAGGAGAGAGGTGAGTGTCTACAGCCATCTCTGAACCACGGTTGAGGCCCTGTCATGGTTTGGGGCTTTATTTCAGTCAGTGTCGTTGGGGATCTTATTAAAATTGATGTAATTATGAACGCAGAAAAGTACGGTCGGATTTTGATCCACCAGCATGGCAATGATTTCAAACACATAGTCACTGCAGTAAAAGCCTACATAGATAGAAAAACACAGAGTGGAGCACAGTCAGTCGTGGACTGGCCTCCCCAGAGTCCGGACCTCAATGTTACTAAAGCAGTGTAGGGTCATCTTGACAGAGAACACAACAAAATAAAGTCAGTGTCCATAGAAGAGCTTTGAATGTCCTTCACAAGCGCTGGAGAACTATGAAGGGCTCTTAAAAGGAGTTTAAGAGTGACTTCCCATTTATGTATGCACATGTTTCAATAACTCATTGCACTAACTTCCCATTTACCTAGAAAAAAATGTGGTTGTGCAGGAATTTGCATACTAATACATATCGACTATGCAGTGTCAGCATCTTTTTTATTTGTATTGATTTTTCTCAACATTTTGTGATCTGTTACTCAAATTTTTTTGGTTCATGGTTGTGTCAAAATAGATAGCAGCTGTTGGCCCACAGTACATTTTAAAGACATGATTTGGATAATTTAGTAAGCGTGTGCATCATTCCAAAACTTACAAAACATCCATCTTGGATTGCCTTAGTCCCCACAACAACGCAGCACATTTTTAAAAATTAATTTAAACAGTTTGATGACTAAAATCCCACGCTGCTCCAACAAATAACAAACGTAACCTTATGTGGTGTTCTCATGTCCCTTTAGTTTACAGAGCAATTGAAACTCCTTTATGCAACATCCCCTGACATCTACATGTCACAATAAAGCTTCTCGACTGCGGCTAGCCCCGGCATGTAGTGCAAGGGCCCAATTAGTCCTACTTGCAGCTTTAATTTTTCATGTTGTGTTTAATCCACAGATCTTCCCTGGCAGACTGAACAAACGAGTTGACTCCAACAGAGCTACGCCTCTCTTCAGTCTACTTGTGGTCTGACGGCACTCACCAACATCAAAGGTAAGCCCCCCTTTCTCTCTACACCTCCTGCTTCCTTTAATCACTTTGTTCAGTTCATCATTGCTGTAATTGCATTTCCTGATTTTTTTCCCCTTGTCTTGCAAATCCGAGACTTTGCTTTCTCTGTTATCGCGCCTCGAAGGAGCTTCCTTTCAATTGGCTTTGTCGCTCAGGTGCCTTATGTGCTTTTTATGTCAATACATTGAGAGGCGTTTTCTCTCTAGTAACTGTGCTCTTATTTCAGCGATCCACACAGTTAAATCACTGGTGGTAAATGTCAGTAGAAAAGCAATGTTAGCTCTCTGCACAGACTGTAGTGTGTTTTAGAGGTGAACGGGAGATGACGTCGTTCTGGTCCAGTTTCTAAAAACAAACTGTGTAATTGAGTATTTGAGGTGTGAGTCAGTCATATATACAGTGGGGCAAAAAAGTATTTAGTCAGCCACCGATTGTGCAAGTTCCCCCACTTAAAATGATGACAGAGGTCAGTAATTTGCACCAGAGGTACACTTCAACTGTGAGAGACAGAATGTGAAAAAAAAATCCATGAATTCACATGGTAGGATTTGTAAAGAATTTATTCGTAAATTAGGGTGGAAAATAAGTATTTGGTCACCTCAAACAAGGAAAATCTCTGGCTCTCACAGACCTGTAACGTCTTCTGTAAGAAGCTTTTCTGTCCCCCACTCGTTACCTGTATGAATGGCACCTGTTTGAACTCATCATCTGTATAAAAGACACCTGTCCACAGCCTCAAACAGTCAGACTCCAAACTCCGCCATGGCCAAGACCAAAGAGCTTTCGAAGGACACCAGGAAAAGTATTGTAGACCTGCACCAGACTGGGAAGAGTGAATCTACAATAGGCAAGCAGCTTGGTGTGAAAAAATCAACTGTGGGAGCAATCATCAGAAAATGGAAGACATACAAGACCACTGATAATCTCCCTCGATCTGGGGCTCCACGCAAGATCTCATCCCGTGGGGTCAAAATGATCATGAGAACGGTGAGCAAAGATCCCAGAACCACACGGGGGGACCTGGTGAATGACCTGCAGAGAGCTGGGACCAAAGTAACAAAGGTCACCATCAGTAACACACTACAACGGCAGGGAATCAAATCCCGCAGTGCCAGACGTGTTCCGCTGCTGAAGCCAGTGCATGTCCAGGCCCGTCTGAAGTTTGCCAGAGAGCACATGGATGATACAGCAGAGGATTGGGAGAATGTCATGTGGTCAGATGAAACCAAAGTAGAACTTTTTGGTATAAACTCAACTCGTCGTGTTTGGAGGAAGAAGAATACTGAGTTGCATCCCAAGAACACCATACCTACTGTGAAGCATGGGGGTGGAAACATCATGCTATGGGGCTGTTTTTCTGCCAAGGGGACAGGACGACTGATCCGTGTTAAGGACAGAATGAATGGGGCCATGTATCGTGAGATTTTGAGCCAAAACCTCCTTCCATCAGTGAGAACTTTGAAGATGAAACGAGGCTGGGTCTTCCAACATGACAATGATCCAAAACACACCGCCCGGGCAACAAAGGAGTGGCTCCGTAAGAAGCATTTGAAAGTCCTGGAGTGGCCTAGCCAGTCTCCAGACCTCAACCCCATAGAAAATCTGTGGCGGGAGTTGAAAGTCCGTGTTGCTCGGCGACAGCCCCAAAACATCACTGCTCTCGAGAAGATCTGCATGGAGGAATGGGCCAAAATACCAGCTACTGTGTGTGCAAACCTGGTAAAGACCTATAGTAAACGTTTGACCTCTGTTATTGCCAACAAAGGTTATGTTACAAAGTATTGAGTTGTATTTTTGTTATTGACCAAATACTTATTTTCCACCCTGATTTACGAATAAACTCTTTACAAATCCTACCATGTGGAATCATGGATTTTTTTTTCACATTCTGTCTCTCACAGTTGAAGTGTACCTCTGGTGCAAATTACTGACCTCTGTCATCATTTTAGGTGGGGGAACTTGCACAATCGGTGGCTGACTAAATACTTTTTTGCCCCACTGTATGTGCAAGACAAAAGCAATTCTCAAGTCTCAGTTAAGTTCCACATTGATGTGGTGGAAATAATTAAGTTCATTGCTTCTTCCGAAGCTTTTAAAAGAGCAAATATCAAATATCTTGATCATCAGAAAAGAATGCATTGTAATTATGAATGAATCAGTGCCTGCTGTGATTAAATTAAGACCTGGGCTTTAATCCAGTTTCTCTGATGCCTTGCTGTGGCTTATCTACCATATCAAAACCTGTAGACTATGTTACACAATCTTATTCAACAGACTCCCAGTTAATTTAGTTAGGGTGTTATCAGAGTCTAGCTGACTTACTAATGCCAGTATCTTGCTAACCACAAACACATAATGTTTAAGAGGATCTAGTCCCTCTGGATCAATCATAACATAAAATCTACTTGCATCACAGTGGCTGTGCTTAATAAACATTCATGAGGTCTTTGAGTGCACTGGCATTTTTATATAGCTTTATAACAACACAGCAAACAAAGTAATGGCAGCCTACTGGGCTTACAGTTCAAATGAATGTGGCATTTAAGTTATATTGCATATTGTATCTACATCATGGTAAAAAGAAAAGTACACCCTCTGTCAATTCCAAAGTTTTATATATCAGGGAATAATAAAAGATTCTCTAGAATTTACCAGGTCTTAAAATGATGTAACAACTTGAGGTGACATTGTTTATTTTATTATTTATTAAGTCTTGTGTATTTATTTAACAATAATGCAGAAGCAGTGTTTGGAAAGCTGACTCTACAATACTTTGGGATAAAGAGGAGTTCATGGTAGACTGCAAAACAAGCCCAAATAGAGAATAGAATAGAATAATCCTTTAATTGTCCCACAAGGGGAAATTTGGTTGTAACAGCAGCCAAAAAGACACATATACAAACAAACAGTAGACAGGACACAGAACAGAAACATACACAATTTTTCTTACATATTTACATTAAGGACAATGGTTACCATATACAGAGAGTACTGTACAGTTATTAAATTAAATAAAAATAACTACAGATAAGAGGCAAACCAGGTTGTAGTGCGAATCGGTTAATTAACTTATTGCAGTTGCAGCGCAGATGTAAACATCTGTTTGTTGGGAGCAGTTCTGATTGTACAGTCTGACAGCTGCAGGGGGGAAGGACCTGCGGAAACGCTCCTTCATGCATCTAGGATGCAGCAAATCATTACTCTACCACTACCATGCTTGACAGGTGATATGAGGGGTTTTTGCAGTGTTTTACCAAATGTAGCACTTTTTTTTTTTTTTTTTTTTATCAGAAAGACAAGACTTTCTCCTAAAAACTCTTACAAACAAGCCACATTTATTCAGTCTCGTTCCAATTGTAATATTATGAACTTTAACATTTAACTGAAGCTAACTGTTAACTGTGAGGTATAGCTCTTAGATTTTTTTTAAGTATTGCATGCGCTGACCTTTGGATGAATTTGCTTGGACATCTACTCCTAGGAAGATATGTAGCTGTTTTGAATGTTTTTCACATGTGAATAATTTTTCTCACTGTACAGCCTTCTATTTCTTTTGGCTGCTCACTTTTGGACACCACAGCGGCTCATCTGCCTCACTTTGATCCTGTCTCTAGCATCCTCCTCTGTCATAGAAAGTGTCACGAGCTGAAAGCAGGGACTCAAGCGCAGAGCAGGTTGATGTCTCAGAACACGATTTATTTACACACCCGTGCAATAATATATACAGTGACGGGAAATTCAGGGTTCCAGGGGATTAGGGGAAGGCTCTCTCTCTCTCACGCTCGCTCACGTCCTCACACACGTTCGTACCGCGGGGAGGTCACAGGTCCGGGAAGATAAGCTGGAACAGGGAAAGGGAGACATCAATCACAAATCACGAAGGCATAAAGGTGTAAGACCACGGGAGCTGGAAAGGTAGACTAACGTCAGTAGCGCAATCATCCCGCGATGAGAGGATCTGTGACCCAGCCTCAAGTAGAAGACGGATAATCAGCTGATCGCCAACAGCTGTGAGAGCCAAGGGCGGGAGCCAGCTGTGAGCTCCGCCCAGGCAGAGAGATAGGGGGAGAAAGAGAGAAAAAACACAAGTGTAGCCTTGTGAGGCCGGCTGGGCAGGCACGGGGACCATGACAGAAAGCCTCTGCTCGCCCTCCTGCCATATATTCATGACTCTTTTCTTTCTCACTGTAGAATCGTGGAATCTTTTGGAAACAGCCTTATAACCTTTCCCTGTCAGCAGCAAACTCTAAGATCATTGCTGATGTCTTTCCTGCTTGGCATTGTGTTAACACACACCTGAATGCCCAAACCAGCAAACTGGTAAAACCTCTGCTTTTTCTGAGGCGCTCACACTTGCTACTTACTCTCTTAAATCCTATATAAGCAGTAATCGTCTGCTTAGTTTCTTAAGACTGCTTCTGCATTTTAGTATATGTCATGTTTTGTAGCTTGTCTCAGGTTTTATTTGCCATATTTTGTAAAGGGGTGTACTTTCTCTTCACCATGAGGTTACTTTGTATGTAATATGAAGTACTTGCATAAGATTTTCCACATTATACAGGACAGGTAAACACCAACTGAATTTCTTTTCTTCTAGCTGTGAAAATGTTTAGTTATGGAGCCCACACCTCGCTAAGCTTTGCTTATCCTGGTGTCACTCAACAATGCTCCTGTGGGCATTAGCACTCACTTTAATGTTCCTCAAAGAAATGCAACAGGAATACTAAATCAGAGGGAGGATCAGTCCCGGTGACCGTGCATTTCTTTCTTTTATTTCCTGTTGCATCTCTGTTGGAAGTGTTCAGAGCATCTTTGCATATCGGATATGTACTGGAAATGGCAGTCATCTTTCAGTAACATGTATTAAATAGCAATTCACTTAAAAAAAATGCTTTTTTTTACAAGTGTTTGATGAATCCTGTGTCATTTTTTCAAAGACAAAAAGAAACTATAAACTATCACTTCATCACTATAGTATCTGCAACGGCCTGCAAGTCCCACTTCAAGCTGACTTTCATGTTCTTGAGTAGCTCTTGAGCAGCTTATAAAGGTTTCCTGTGGCTGAGCAAAAATATCCAACACAGCAGCTAAGTGTCTGTCATTATAATGAATCACTTAGCTGTCAGTCACACTCCATGAGAGCTTTGACGTATTGGACTTCTTAGCAAAGGGTAAAAAAATCTCTTAAATGGCTGAAATTACTGGCTCTGCGATGACACTTTAAGGTGGAGCAATACTACTAATATTTCCAATTTGTCTTCTGACTATATGAAACGTCAACAGCGGAAAGAGATTAAAGACTGCACACACACACACACACACACACTCTAGGAGGAGCAGGTGCTTTTAAGTACCCAATTGTGCCGCTGTGAGCTGCATCCTCAGATGTGCATCAGATGGGTTTAGGCAAAGAATTAATTTGAGCTGCCTCTAGAAGGGGTAAATTGGCAGTAAGGGGTGGGGTGGACTGGGGGAACAGCACCACCCACCTAGTCCCTAATCAGGTGAATGTTCCTAACTCAATATCGGGCACCAATGGTCACACTCAATTATCCTCATCCTCTACCTCCCAATCTGTTCCCCCAATTCCCTAATAACCCCCTAGCCAACTCCCTCAAGATATGAGGCTTCTGCTCTTGTTGGCCTCCTCAGGAGCAACACATCCAGTCAGTCTTTGGTCTCTGATTCTTAAAATTTACCAAAGTCAAAATGAAAACAGTGGATATTTGGGGAATATGTAAAAAGTTTAAAGATTCACACTTAGCATGAATACTGGGAAAAGGCAATAATAGCTCTGTTGTAAACTAACCTGATGTGAACCTGAATCTCACAAATTAGCATGCCATATTTTATGTTTTATCTTGATTGAAAATTAGATCATGATAAATCAAACACTGGAAAAAATCCTAAAAACTAATATCGCATCATTTGACTCGCCTTAAACTTCCAAAATACCTCCCGGCTGCAAAGCATTAAGGGTTTAACACCCAGTCCTCAGTGGAATAACGGGTTATTTTTACAGATGCACTTGGCAAGTTTCCACATTGGCTGTTTCAGATGGTGATACGAGGTAAACTGCTGGTGTGTGTCTGTACACAGCACTGCTTTACACCAGAGGAGGAAAAGAAAGGACAGAGCTCAAATCTTTGCCGTTCCACCTTTCCACTGGTCAGAGCCTTTGTGTAATTTAGGCAGATAACCAGACCGCTGGCGCCTCACTCCTTTCAAGCTGTTCTTGAGAATAACATCAGTTCAAATGTCTGCCAGTTTACTACAGAGAGGGGTTTGATGGCAGAGGGTCTTGTCATTGGAAGATTTGTTTTAGGGGAGTCCAACAGACCTGATGAATAAAGTGCCAGGGATTTATTACAGGATTTTCCAGCAGGCCTTTGAAGTGAGCGACTGCTGCCTCTCATCTACCAATCCACACTCAAAAATGTGGCCGTGTGGATATATTTATTACCGGGCTATTTTTAGAGCGGTGAGTTTTTGCTAAAGCGAGTTCACTGCTGAGGAAAAGCCTTGCAACAGCGCAAGTGAAGCGTCAGCTCTGCACATGGAATATGAGCTTGTTTTCCTTTTAATTAAAGATGTTTACGCCTTAAGAGTAGTGAGATGTAACCCACTTCTCTTTGTGGAATTAATTAAACAGTTTTCTTTTTTTTCTTTCCTTTTTTAAATATCATCTCTTTGATTAGTTTTCATTCCTTCCACACATAAACTTCATGTAGTGGCACACACAAGTGACACTCCACACCCCTGGAGTTGTATTTTGATATGTTTCCACCACATAAAGTTTGGGAGTAATTAGGGTGTATCTAAGAACATGGCTATGTTTTCATCCCCTCTGACCCAGGCCGTTATCAAACATCTGCTGAACCAAAGCCAAAAATAAAAAACGAGGGCTGTCATGGTGGAAGAGGGGAATTCTTCAGATGCCCCCTCCCTGACCATTCTGGGCTATTTTAAGTATGGCCAGAAGTTGGTGTGTAATGATAAGCTGTGGGGCGTAGCTGACATGCCTGCCATATAATTCCCTTTATGACTCAGGAAGCAATGGTTACATTGCCCCCCTAACCCTCCAGGGGTGTGAATCATTAGAGTCTGTCCGCAAATATGCCCAATCAACATGGCCTATGGGACTCTATTTCTGTCACTTATCTCAAGTAGTGGATAACTTTGAAAACAGACAAGGATGCTATTTTTGAGCGCAGTTTTCCATTTCCCAGCCCTGTTTCCATTTTGAAACCTGACCGGCTGATTACCGTAAACTCAAACCAGACATAAATGTTTTAGGAAGAACAATTCATTTAAAAATACTCGATTCTCGAGAGTTATAATGAGAGATTTTGTTCCTGTAAACAGAAAATGAAACATTTTCTTTTGTTCAGATGGTTGTGGAGTTTAACTTTGGAAGCACATTCTCCTTGGTAGTATTGCAAGAAAGAGCCAGACTCCACTCCAAATAAATAAATGATCAGCATGTAGGAAACTTCAAAGAGGGATTGTGTGCTTCAAAGGCCCTTATTGGTGCTCACCGGATCCTATTGTAAAAGAAGGCTCTTTTTATGCACACATGTACACACCCTTTGAAAGCCATACATTCTGTTTTGGTATCCAAAGCTGTTTAAGATTCAAATGCTTGCATCTGCATTGGTGAACCCCTGCTGAGCTAGACCGCCTCCTCGAGACAAGATCAGCTAGAAAATATCCAGAATGCTTTGATATAATGCAACTGCTGACTGAGTGTCAGCTCTTGATTTTTGTAGAGAACCTTCTTGTTTAACCTTCTAGTGTCTGCCACGTCAACCAATATGCAGTATACAGCATATCATGACTTTTAAATGAATGCAAATGTCTTTACTGATGCACACGGGAAAAAATGACAGTTTCTTAACATGTCAGGTCGTTAAAAACGTGACAGTTTGTTGGAAAAATATCTATATTTTTGTTTATTGGGCAATCCACTCTGGCAAAATTGGAATGTTTTAAATATTTTTTCTTCTTTTAACTGTGTTTTTCTCCCACCACAGACTTTCTCTATCAGTTGCTATTGCACGCTAACAATACATTTTCAATTAATCACATTATCACCCTTCACCAGTGAACAGGGGAATCTGGAGGCCCTGGGATAGCTGCCAACTTTGCATGATTAATGTTCTAGCTGTAAAAAATGGAGCTACACTTTGAGTAATGAAGCTTTTTTTTTAAAATATAAAAAGCATTTTTTTATTTTTTAATAAAATGTGGACAAACTTTAATAATGTGATGATGCTCCAATACTTGTTTCTTTACCTTTGAGTTTACTACAAAGTCAGGTAGTTAAAAGAGCCGTTTGGTGTTTTCTATGTTTCACTTCTGTTTTAATCTCTTCCATTTTCTCTTTTGTCTTCCCTTCATTTCTCTTCCCCTCTCCCAGCTCTCTGTTCCTTTTGCCGTTTCATCCCTCTGCTTCTGTTTTGAGAGAGGGATGTCTCTTTTCTAACAGCTCTCAGCCTGCTTATCTACTAGGTCTGTATTACTGTGGGTTTTGTATGTCCAACCACCCATTTGTTATTGTGCTGTCAGCCCCCTCGATATCACACCACCATCAGTTATGAATATCGGGCTGTGTGTGTGTGTGTGTGTGCCATTGATGTGCTCTGTAGCCTGCTAATGTTATTTGGAAATCCTGATTGTTTATGATAGATGGCGTGTGCGTGTGTGCCTGATACCAGGCCTGGGTGTCCGTTTGGGTGGCTGTGGGAATCTTGCATGTGTTGGATTTGTGCCTGTAACAGCGCCTGTGTGTCAAAATGCATTATGGCTCTCTGCATGACTATATCCAATGACAGCGCCGTTCCTCCACGCTTATGCCTATGACTGTTCATTTGTAGGGCTGAGATCGTATCCAGAAAGAAAACAAAACAAACAAACACAAAAAAAATCTTTGCTTTTGTGAGTCTCCACTGTGCTGTTGCATCCCCTTTGTTGTTTTTAGAACTGGTGGATTAGGTATTTATTTTTCATCCCTGATATTCTTGCAGATCTGCAGTGAATGCTATCTTCGGTGCCAGGATTGTCTTAATTATAAGAAAGGCTCAAACTTCTGAAAGCAAACACATAATTGGCACCCTGCAGTGCATCCTCATTAATGTGTTTGCTGTGCTGGCCTGCAGTATCAGAGACTTTGTAGTCACCCTTTATGAGGAGAATCTGAGCATGTCCCTTCAGGGTGTTGGCTGGAGAACGCACGGTCAGAGTGACAAAGATTTGTCTGTAACAGATACACTCTTTGTGTTATAACCCTGTTTCCCTTATCCAGTCACCCACCCTAATTGTTCTATTTTCATCTGTCACGGTGGTGTTTGTTAAAGCTTGTGTATCCTGTCTTGGCCAGCAAACAAGCCGTTTGTTTTGACTTTGATCTGGAGGCATGCGTCAGCCATTTGATGTCACTCATCCAGCCTTTTTTGGGTCTGGGTGTGTTAAATGACCTGGTGCCCCCTCTTCCTCCCCCTTTTCTTCCCTTGGAAGATCTGTAAAACCGCGACCGACACTGAACATGGAGGATTATGATGTTCGCTCAGCCGCCAGCATCCTGGCCTCAGTGAAAGAGCAGGAGGCACGTTTCGAGCAGCTGACCCGCGCCCTTGAGGAGGAGCGTCGCAACGTCAACCTACAGCTAGAGCGTGCCAATCTGCCTCCCAACCCCCCCACCAGCCAACCACTACCATGGCAGCAAGTGGTGATGCAGGTAAACGATGCCAGCACACTGGCCGACCACCCCCCTCCACTCCTTGTCCTTTTCAACCACCAACCTGCGCTATCATGTATCTCCCTCCATGCATCTCTCTCAAAAGTGACACCTCTTCTGCTCTCGCCTTCCATCTGAGCCGGCTCATCCCATCACCATGTTTGCTCGTGGTCATTGCTTTTCATCATTCGTGGGACCCCCCGCAATCTCTCTGTTCAATTTCCCTGTAATTTTGATACTTGTACCCATTGTATGACTCCAATGTCCTGGATGGTGTTCAGTAATCTGCTGTGCGGTGACTCATCTTTAAAAGCGAGCTAATGAGATTCAACCTCTCATTCTGTCTTCTTTCGCCCCCTCCTTCTATGCCACTGCCATCCAATCCCATCTCCTTTCGCCCACTGGTCTTTGATATTGTCTGGTGGTGGTGCTGATTGGATGTGGCCTTTTGCCCAGCCCTGGCCAGCGTCTGGGGGACATTAGATTCCTGGCGAGGGTTTCTGTCAATACTGGCTGACTCTGCAAGAGCAGGAAATGCAAGATGTAGAAATAAGACAGCTGCAGTCTCCTTAAAAATGACAGCAGTCACAACATGCACATTCATTGCATGCTACAAACTGATGGAAAATGTTGCAATTAGAGCTTTTTTTGTTAAGAACGCCCTGGTCAGGTGACATGAAGTCTTATTTTTCTGCTTATTTTCAGTCTTTGAAGATCTGACTAACCTACACATTTCAATTTTGCTGACTTTCCCAGGCATAATCACTTCTTTGAAGAAACCCTTTCAGACTGTACACATGTTTTACTAACTAGAATTTGAAAGCACAGTTTGGTGATGCCGCACCTGTGGTGCTTGGATACATCACCTTTAATCACAGAGAAGGAGGCGGTCTCATGTATTATTGATATAGCAAGACGTGCAGAGAGAGAAATGCTTTGTCTACATTTGCCTGTGCTTGTATTTGCCCATAGTTACAATTTGTTAACAGTCCGTGCTAGTGTTCGTTTTTTTAAAGGGCTTGCTGCAAATTTGGTCTCACGAAGGGTTAATGAAGAGAATGTGGGAAAAGTGTAAAAAGGGTAAAATAAACTTGTCAGTCACTCACACCAAAAAGGTAATATATTGCTCTGTGTGTAAGAGAGAAGGAGGGAGAGCGAGACCCTCCCCTCCCCAGAGGTTAGCCTAATTTGGAGAACAGCGAATTGGCTCTCACTCTCAGACATCCCCCTACCCTAACTGTTTGTGAACCAAGGGGTTAATTTGGCACAACTGAATACTGCTGTTTACCTGTTTACATCACTTTGAAATGTCATTTTGCCACCAGGAATTTTCCTGCTGGCGTTATCGTAAATGCTTAAATGCCAGAACAATTTCTATGCAGGCATTTGAGGATGGAAGGGGACGTTGATCAGTGCCTGCTCAGCACCTAAGTCCTTGGCAACTGCCTTTGCCCAGCCTTTCTGTGCCAGGTGTTACCGTGTCTGTGTCGTGAGATGCTCTCCATTCAAATAACGATGTGGCACGAAGGATGAGGAATTATTATTTCTTTATCTCTGCTTCCTCCTTGTTCAGCTCCCGAACACACACACACACATACTCGCATGCAGTCCAAAAGCTGTATGATGGATTACGATGGCGCATGGATCATTGACTCAAGGTTCAGATTCACAACCCCGGGGCCAGACACAATGCATAATTATTTCAAGTTGATGTCAGGAAAGAAAAAAGTGGACCTGCTCTGATGAATGAAATCACATGCAAGTAGACACCTAATGAGCGCAGTAAGCCACTGATCTTGATAGCACCCCACCACAGGGCGCTCACCTCGGCACAGACTGGGTCTCAGCATCAGTGGGCAGTGCGCGCTCGTTTATGCCTTTATCACTGTTGTCAGCTTTTTAACACAGGCTGCTCAGTGGGCAGCAAATAAACATATCCTCACAGCACTTCATGACCTGTTACAAATGAAACACTCTGATGCTCAGTGCTCTCAAGTTTCTTTTATGTTGCCCTGAACACAAACTAATTGACTCAAATGCATCATACAATCATTTGGAAATATAGCACGTTTTCCACAATAAATTTGAAGCCAAGGCTCGTCCGTATAGTATGTATGTTGTTTGCCTTTTCACATGTTAAACTGAAATCCCAGTGACTGTTTGGAATTTGTGGAACTTAGTCCATGTGTTCATGGTCCGCAGAACATCATTTATTTATTTATTTGTGAAGACCTTTCATCTCACGCAACATGAGATCGACTTTTTGTTATTTGCAAAATGACTCAAGAACTATTAGATGAATTGCCATGATGTTAACAACAAACATTTGTGATGCCCACAGAAAAAATCTTTGGAAATTTGCAGTAGGTTGTCATTATGTTATTGTTTTATTACCATCACAGTGTATTGAATATATGAACGCTAACCGTAAACCCAGAACCAGCTATCCGCTCTTATTGAACAAGAAATTTGTGAAAAATGTTGAAATGACTTCATAAATATCCCCAATTTGAGATGGTACTTTTTGAGATAAACATAAGCGGGATTGAAGGATTTCCCTATATGGAAAATTTCATCTCATTGTTGATCCAGGTTCCAGTTGACTCCCAACTCTCTCTCAACTAGCTTCTTCTGTGCTAAAGCCGTTTCTCCTGTCTTGTCTAGTTTCTTGTCATGCTCATCTAGAACTTTCTGAAGCACTTGTTCAATATTTCTGGAGTCTGGAGTTGAGCTGTCAGAATGGTTGATGTCCAGGTTTTCCTGGTCTTGATTTACCTTTGCTGCTCTAGCATTTGTTTACAGTAGCAACTTTCCGTTCGATCCCCATGTACTGCTGCCTCCACGTATGCTTTCGCAAGTCCACTTAAACTTTTTGAGAATTCCAGCAGCAAAGAGTGGTGTGCCTCCTAAAGTGCCCCCAAAAATCCTATAACCACACCTTCTCAGGTTTGGACAAAGACTCTTGCATTGCCAATCCAAGACGACTAGGTCCTTCAGACCTATTCTATGAAGCTCTCAGTGCACAGTATTTTTGCTGAAGTTACTAATCTATAATAATAAATTACAATACACTTATGGCTCATTGTGGAATAAGGACATTTCGCAAATTGACTTGTTGCAACAGTGACATCCTATTACAGTACCATGTTCAGATTAATTTAGCTCTTTTCTCACTCTTCTTGCAGTTGGGACCCTGGCTTTAGTAAAACCATGGTCAAATTTGAGCTATGGTGTGGGCTATTGAATTGCAGTAGCCCAGAGGAGAATGAACATCCCAAACTTTATGCTACCATTTTTCAGGCTGTGAACTTTTTTATTTATTGCCATATTCACAACATACTTCATACCGTGTACATTATAACATACCGTAATAGACCCATTTCTGTAATATACTCACATATCTATATTATTGCTAATATATATTGTAATATATCTATATCACTAAAGCACTTCTGGATGGATGCAAACTGCATTTCGTTGCCCTGTACCTGTGCATGTGCAATGACAATAAAGTTGAATTCTATTCTAATTCTATTCTATTCTACAGGTCAAACATTGTTCAATACTCACTTTTTGAGCACATCGATGCAAAGTGATTGTATTCATTATCAGCTTTCAGATTCAGTTTAGTGCTAATTAGCAAAGATGCTTACATGTTAAACTAAAATGGGAAAATTGCTAAATGTTACCTTCTAAAAGTAGGATGATTCCTCCAATGTTAGTAGTACCCTCATACATCATTGAGTATGGCGACAGACTCGTGGTGTGTTTAAACAAAAAAGTTATTCAGGCTAAAGCTGAAATTTTGTTTTCTTGGACAAAAGATGTTCTATGATATTCTTTCTGCCAGAGCTTGGAGGCAAAAGAAAAGCTTGAACAATCAACAAATCAACAAACCACCCACTGTCATTTAAGTCTCCCCATGTAGTTGTCATGCACACATCTGAAGAGGATTAAGAAATATTCAAGATTAAGATGTTTCAAATATTTCTTTATTTTGTTTTGGACCTGCATGAAATTAACACAAGTTACAAAAAGGCAGATCACAACAATATGTTTTAATCTCTCTATTACAAAAGGTTGTTGTAAACACCACTGCCCTACTTTCTAATTGAATTCTAATCCTCATTCACTTCAGGATAACTGTTTATGAATTGCTGCCAAGGAAGAGAATTAGAGTGTTTATGCTACACTGTCCTGTGAGGAAAATCAAAACGAGGCTGTCGGACTCTCCATTAGCTTGTCTGATGAAATTATCAGCAGAAATTCAGTGACACGGACCAGGGAGCCTTAGAATCTGTATCCATCAATAGGATCATGCTAGGATCACACGCTTCCTTTATTTGCTATCATGTTAGCCTCCCATAATTGATTTTGGCCTGAAGGAGTGTTATCACCAAAGCTCTAAAAGGTCAAGTAGTGCATGGTGACAAACCTATCTGTCGAGAAAGGCAGACAGCACTCAGACAGCCATGTCTGTCTGGAGTTGAGGGAGAAGGTGACCTCATTTTATATACACCAGACAGCTAATCTACCCACGGCACTGCACAGGACATGCATAGAGCCCATTGAAAGGTGCATATAGCAAAGCTACAGTTTTGCAAAGCAACTTCAGTGAAAAGGAAACTTGGGATAATTTTTGCACTGTGGATGCTATAAAGTGTTGGTGTTTGGTTTTCTGACACTATAGTCAGTGGTCTTCTAGCATAGCAGAGGCATATCATCCCTTTGTGCAAATGATGTGGGAAGTTTTCAAAGGCTTGTGTGATTTAGAGAGAGGGAACAGTGCTGCCTTTGATCTGTGCTGCTGTCTGTGTTGAAGATGTACAGGCCCCGGCCCTGCAATGGCACCACAGCGCTCAACCAACAATCGCCCCAACCTCCCTCCACCCACTTTCATCCCCAGAACACACAGCCCCCCAGCCCTGGCTAAGCACAATGGATACAAAGGGCCGAGGGTGCTATAGCGACAGAAGCTCTATCCCTCCACTGGCAGGGCCCGGGAGCCCCTGTACCCTCGTAAATCACCTGCCTAACAATGAGCCTTAGTTTACCCCCCTCCCCTCCTCTGTCTTCCTCTGTCTTCTTCCCTTGCTGTGGCATCAAGAACCTTCTTGCCTCCTATAAACACTCTAATTACCTTGGTGTGAAAGTACCTCCTTGGTTTATTTTTGTGTGTGCCACACTGTTCCTGTAACCCTCCTACAACACTTTTGTCTCATTACAGAGCAGCCTGCAGAAAAGTCACATTAAAATTTTAATAATGTTGCTGCTTGTTTTCCATGGCTCTATATGGAACACCTAATTATGCCTCAACCTCAGTTTAAAGGGTCCTTTGTCTGCTGGATGTGACAGTCACAAAAGTTTCTGTTCATATTTTCAAACAATCTTTGGAAAGAGGCGCACATGAGGCAAATTGAAAGGCACTACTGTTGTTCAGGTGGAAGGCTGGATTGTCAGTAATCTTAGTGTTGATGGTACAGTTTTTCTTTACAGCTTGTTAACATCTAAAGCAGTGTTTCTCAAAGGTTCTTGTTTCAAGATTTGTTCATTTCCATAGGTCTTATCCATAATGGCAGCATGGCTCTGGGGATGACAGTGTAAGCTCTTCTGTTAGTTGCAGAGGGGCTTTGGTACTGAAATGACATCTGTTAGATGGATTGCCATGAAAGTTTAGTCACTGCAACTGGTGTCACTTAAAGTTTGCACACTACTGTTGACTATATAGGCAGTGCATTCTTTCTATGAACTACTATCTGCAGAGAATGTGTGTGTGTTGTTTTATTTTCTTGACAACTGCTTATCCACTCAACTTCACTTTTGTGAGGTGTATTGCTGAGCACCTAAAGACCCAATAGCTGTTGTCATTGATACCCTTTTCTACCTTAGTAGGAGAAGACTGAGTAGGCTGCTGTCTGCATATGTTATGTAGATATCTAGAAGCAATGTTAAGAAACATATATCAACTCTTCTGTGTTTTTATAAAATAGCAAATGTAGCTTGGTAACAGGCTTTATTGCTTTCAGAGTCTACATTTTAACCGTGATCTTTCCCTAACCCTAAGCACATTTGGTTCCTACATCTTAACAAAAGTCCATCTTCTGTTTATCCAGTTCAGGGTTTCATTGAGACTTGAGCCTCTCTCAGCTGTCATAGGTCAAACGGTTGGGTACGTCTTGAACAGGTCAAACAACTCACTCTAAAAATATGGGTAATTTAGAATCACCAATTAACCTAACATGTATGTCTTTGGACTGCGGGGAGGCAGCCGGAGTACCTTTAGAGAACTCATACAGGCAGATTATTCGAGCTCCACACAGAAGGGCCCCAGACACCCGATGGATTCATATCCAGGGGGCAACGGTGCTAACCACCACCCCACATTCATGTCCTCTTACCAAAGAGGACGTCAACGAAATAAATTAGAAGTTAAGTTATGAAGACAAGTATGTTCAGTGGGCTGCAGGCTTAGCCTGTCTTTTATGTGTGTGTGTGTGTGTTCACAGCTTGTTGATGACTGCAGCGTTTTGTAAACTCAAATGGTTACCACTCGCAGCTCATAGTTACTGAAACAACTGACGAGTGATTGTCATTTTTTTGGTCATGACTAGCTCATTTAGTCTCATGTTGGATCTTTAAGGTCCATGTAATTATTCTGCTTCCTGTGCTTCTTCTTTAGCCACTTCTTTGTTGCGTTGGCGGTATGTTTTGTGTCATTGTCATACTGAAAGACTGATCCACGACACACTTTTAGTGTTCTGGCTGAGGGAAGGAGGTTCGCATCCAAGATTTTATAGTACATGGCATGATTTGCAAAGACCTTTTGGGCAAACATCCTCAAAGCATAATGTTTCCACCTCCGTGTTTAACTGTGGGGATGGTGTTCTTTGAGTCATACTCAGCCTTTCTATTCTTCCAACCACGGCAAGTCGAGTTGATGCCAAAGCTTGATTTTGATTTCATCTGACCACAACACTTTCTCCCAAGCCTTCTCTGAGTCATTTAGACGTTCACCGGCAAACTTAAGAGGGGCCTGGACATGTGCTTTCTTGAGTTGGCGGATTTGCAAACTTGGAAAATCAGCAGGAGATCAAAGAATTATTTTCCCCCACTGTATCATGTAAAACTGGATAATGTCTGGACTGCAGTTTGAGAGCAATACTGTTGAATCATTGCAGCTAAATGCTGGCAACCTGAATCAGCTGTGTTGTTTGCAGGCACGCCCCATTCCTTCTCAAACAAATAGCTGCAATCAGTCACTCCCACTGAGAGCCTCAATCAGCTCATTCTGCACATCTCACTCTGATCATACACTGCACTAGTCAGGTTACAAATCTAATGAATGTATTATACACTTAGGTAGGAGAGACTTCTACCTACTACACTGCTCAACCTAAAAGTAAAATGCAGAAGGCATGTGCCATTATTATATGTTTTATTCAACTTGCTTCAACATTAAGAGTCAAGTTCGTGGCAGTGGCCCATGAATCAAAGTGGGAACTGCTCGGAAGGGAAGGGTAAGTCGTTTTTGTGTCTCATCTTGGTCCGGAGCTAACGTGGAAGGACAGAAAATTTTAATTCAAGGATTATGCAGATTCTTCTTGTTCAGGTGAACAGGAAGAGAGAGAGGTTTGAAGGGATGGGCTGTGGGCTATTTATATTCCTCTGGGCCAGCTCAAATCTTCATCCTTCAGATCAGCTCCAATGTTGGTGGACTTAATGCCTGTCCTGCTGCACCTCCCTCCCATTTGATCACAATCCATTAAACCATTACCCTCACTAAAAGCACTAAGAGGTGCATCTGAAATCTGCTTCCATTTCCTTTACCATGCATGACATAGGTGAACAGACAGGCTAAATATCTCTGAAGGGCACTACCTCGCCTCGGTGGGAACATTCTGCGTAACATGAAAGTCTACTTATACTCTTGAAGACGGGCACGATACTCTCCCATCTAACTGACTGTTCGGCTTGGTTGTTAAATCCAAAGACTGAACCGTGTGTTTAAAATAGAGCTCTTCTTTTGCACGAGACCCCCAGCGCCACCTGAGGAATGTGACCTAACCTTTACAAGCGTCCAGCAAGATAACTAAACAAGGCTAAATGGAAAACAGTCTTCGAACTTTATAGTATAGCTGGAGGTGTTCAAAGTCTTGATTTAATTATCCCCATGAGTTTAACATACCGCTGTGACATTTTTACTATGTGACTTACAAGCATGTAAACGGTGATCGAATGAGAAACAGAAGCAGCACAGAGCCTTATTTTTTTGGGAGGATTTGCCAGAACAAAGATAACTGTTTTTTTTAATAGATAAGATTTGGAATTAAACCTTTCTTTTCTGTTTTACTTGAGTGTTCTTTAATAAACGCTGATGCAGTGTGAATATTTAGGTACATTGCCAGATTAGGGAGCGAGTTTCATCCAGGCCAATAATTTAAAAAAATGTTTGATTGGCAGAGTTGTTTTCCAAGTTCTTAGGAAATATCTGCAAGCCTGCATTTAGGAACACATTAAAGGCGGACAAATCCACTAATGAAAAAAAAAAACTCAGTAGAATCTACTCAGTAGGGGAAGCCTTGAATCTCAGCAGGTTACTTTACCTGGAATTAGTGTAAATTCTCAGCTCTTTTGATGGAAACAGAATCAAACCTCTTGGTGTTTGCTGCTTCCTGCAGAGCACCACTTTTGCACCTGTGTGCAATGCAGCCATTGTGAGCATTCAGACTCTTTGTGCCTGTCCCATCGTATAGCACCACAGATTCACTAATACTTGTTGACTCTTCAATGTGCCCGACGGACTTTTAATGCAACCTGGCATCGCCTCGGGCTGAGGCACCCTACACATCTGAACAGACTGGGAAAAGACTTGACATTATTTAGTCTGAAATTTGCGATGCTTTGCCATTGTTTTTTGTTTGGTTTTTTTTGTTTTTTCCCACTGGGTTGCACACGCACACACTTGAAAAGATGGCACAGTTTGTCTTAAACTGGAGCAGGGATGTAGAGTCCTTGTAATTGCTGGGATATTTGAAAGGAAAGGGGCACTAGTCTCTGAATTGCTTCACAGTGTCTAACAGTGATTGTTGAATGTAGAGAGTGATGACAATGGCACAGGAATGTGTAAAAATATCAGCGCTCTTTACACTCCTCCTTCTCCAGGGACTTTACTGATCATTCCAGGCCGAGATAAACACAGTCATCCATTTACTTTCATTACTTTTATCTATTCATTTCCAACAGAATTCCCAAGAATCTCACTGTTGTAAACAGCGGCAGCCAATTCTCTCCAACAATTGTGGAATTTAAGCTGATGTGTAAAAAAAAAAAAATTCTGATGTTAATTAATTGTTTGATTTTAACTCCAGAAAGTAAGCTGCTCAACAGGGCCTCCAAAGTGTAGCGCTTTACAAATTTGCCTAACAAGCAGAAGGTCTCCAGTTCAACTCCAGGATCGCACGCAGAGCCCTTTAAAGTTGTGTTACGAAGTAAAAGAAATAAAATCAAACATGTGGAGCTGCCTGCTGTGTTTGCCCCCTGTAAATAAAGGAGAGGCTGAAAGTAAGTTTTTCTGCAAATGTAAGCTGCTCATCTGTCTCAAGATAGGTTTCTCAGGGTTTTTGGCTAAAAGATGGAGGCCTTAGGCATTAGTGCAACTGAAGAACTCAAATAATAACCATATATAACAATAGACATCCTCTTTGGACGACTCCATTACAGATGCAAAAGACATGCTCAGCTGAAATGAAGGCGACAGAAAGCATATTTTAGGCCGTAAAAGTTAATGATTTGCTGCATGTCATCGTCAGACGGGTTCAGATTCTGCTGTTTGCACCTCTTTCAGTGTCCCAATTATGCATGACGAGATGGAAAACAAGGAAAAGCTTAATCCGGTTATACTTGTTTTTATAAATCTCGCTGTGCAATTACGGCAGTGCAACATAAAAACAGAAAATAGAACCTTTTGATCTGAAGTGATGCCATTTAAAAGAGCTTTATTTCCCCAAATGAAGGGAAAATTGCCTTTTTGCACAACAAAAGCCCCCAGTAGATTGGACTCTAATCCTCTGCATCGCTGACTAGTCATTTTTCGAGGGGAAAATAAAACATGATAGTATTAGATAAGGGCTTTTTTGCAAGCTGTGCCATTGTTAGGATAAACAGCAGTCAGCCTACAGCAGAGCACATCATCTTGCCCTCAGACATACATATTGTTTGCCATCCGGCCCCTGCGCTGTGCAGTGATGGTCTTAAAACAACGCAGGGCAGCAAAGTCAGATTTATCTTTGAAATGACTTTTTATGCATTTTTTTAAAATCCTGTTTTGTGTATAGTGGCATAGTTGGGCCAAACCTACTCACCCCTTTATTAAAGCTTTATGACAAAGTGCTGTTTCCTGAGAAATGTGTTCTGGGCTCATTGTGAAAGGAATTCAGAATTAAATGTCATTAATCCCTCTTTTGAAATTGAATATTCTACAAACGTTTTTTTACGTAATGAAGCGCCACATATATTTTCAAACTGCTGTAATGGCTCCTCACTTGTGGACCACCTTTTGTTACTCCTCAGTTTTTCTTCTCTGTATTTTCCTGCCACCGTGAAAAGGTGGAAAAGCATGATTTTAACAGATGTAGCTTCATCCGAGTTGTCTGGCTGTCAAAGCGTGCATTGTTGCCAAACATTAACCTTTCTACCATCTGTTTCACACCATACACCCTGACAGGCTAAAGCCGACTTCTGGACCTTTGATTACAACTCCTGGATTATTCATACACCTTGTACATGTTTTCTACAAGGCCTAGGTGTGGGGTTAACTAGACTCAAGGGGATACAGCATTTGTCTGACAGCAGTCTTCTATGCTGAACACATTTTAGGCCTTATTTTAATATGAAATCTTGATTGTAATGTACTGTCAGGGTTTTTAGTGTGCTGAAGCCTGTCTTCTCTGCTCTTCCACTGTTGCTCATTGCTGGAAGGGAATGCCTTATTATAGGTGCCCGAGGTAGAGATGAAAAGATCTGTTTGTCAATGAAATGATGAAGACTCGCACGCCTCAGTCACCGTGTGTGACTGTGAGATTTTGCAGAGATGCTGATGAACCCATAAAGTATGACTCACTCCACGATTGTGGTGATCCCTTGAGTTTCACCCAGAGCCAGACGGTTATCACTATGTGATGTGTACACGCTTCCCCTCCGGATGGGGAATCCTTCTGACTTATACTCTTACTTTTCCCTCAGGGGAGATTTTTGTGAAACATCTCAGTCACTGAAATGGACTGCAGTGCAAGCTGATATAAACATTCATGCTCCCCTTTAGGAATCATTATAACTGCCTTGGTGTTCCTCTGTGTTTTCCTATAATGCTATTATGAAATAAAAATTTCAATTTGCAACCAACCCATTTTAATGAATCACATTCCCATCAGCCTCACCTGCACTGTGCTTAGTTCCAATAACCAAATGTTAACACGCAAAATGAAGATGGTGAACAGATGGCAAGCTGATGTTAGCACAGCTCTGCCCAGGCTCTTAGAGAGCCACTGGGGTAGTTACAGATATATAATCTTGATTAAACTGCATGGAAATCTGGCAAACGATAAACACAGCATTAAAAACAATAAATTGAGCAAATGCAGAGCACGATTTATAGCTAAAGTAAAGAGCATTGTTTCTTTTCTCATCTGCTCCCTTGAGCATTCCAAAGCACTTAATAGATTTTTAAAAGGGTTATGAAACTCACTTAGTGTTTAAATGGCTTAAATGGAATATGATATCGCATATGAGAGAGAAATGCACTTCAACTTTTTTTTTTCTTAAGGTAATGTTGCTTGGCAGAATTCTAAATAGTATTGTTGAAAGTAAATAGATCTAAACGCAGTGGTGCATGCTGGGCCAGGTCTTTCATTAAGAACAAATGGAGCAGTAAGATTCGAGGACATGAACTGCCAAGCTGGTGGAATGCAAAACCTCAGCCATTTCCCCTCCGTTTGGGATTTCTCCTTTCTCCGTTTGAGTCTTTTAGTGCAGTCATCCTTTCTCTCTCTCTCTCTGCTGTCTTTTCGGACCTCTCTCAAAGTTGTCCTTAGCTAAGCTTCCATCTGGGTTATTAGATTAACATTCCTACTCGCTCTTGGTCACAGTCACAGATATTTGAATGCGAATTCTTTCACGTACGTCCCTCCCCTCCCTTATATCAAGTGCAGCGAGAGGAACGCCACAAAGAGCTGGAGCAAAGGAGCTGTGTGTGCTTGTATGTGTGCAGGGTGTAAAAATTTGCAGAGTATGGGGTGCCTCCGCTTCAATAGGGGCAACTTTTGTTTTGTGTGTGAGCCACTGGCCCCCCTACACCTCCCTCCTCTCTATCGCTCTCCGTCTATGCCAACAAGGGGGAGGGGTCGACAGGCTGACAGACAGACGCAGCTGGAGTGCATAGAGGGAGCTGGTCCCACCCCGCTAAGATGCCAGAGATAGACCCAATGAGAGAAAGAGAGGGAGGAAAGAGAGTGCTGCTACATTTCCAGCTCTCGCTGCCTGTCTGTGAACCCTCCTTTTTATTAACGCACCCAATTTTCTCAGCCCTGGAGGTTTTTATTCTCTGGCTGCCTAACTTTCTTTTTGTTGAGTGAGTATAGTGTGTGTATGTGCGTGAGCATAGGGTTCAGCTTGCCTCTGGTCCTTTTTTTTAGGCTCCTGCTTTTGCTACTGAGGGAAGATTCTGCCTTAGTCCTCTACCTCACCAGTCCATAAACAGCCCAAATACAACATCTCTCCAAAGGAGAAAGTAGGGGTCCTCTTTCATCTGTGAGAAACCAGCCTATTTACAAAATTACAGTGGATGTGAGAGGATTTGACTTTCAAAGTAAAAGTATTTTGGTTTTCCACAAGAAATGCCTGTTGCAAAGCACTGCTCAGTCTTCCTGCTGCCATATAAATGAGCAGATCAGCGATGTGGTCTGTTAGGTCATGGAATTCAACAGTCTTATGACATTCTGATGGAAGTGATACAAGTGTCAGTGTTATTTTTGGCAGCAAAAAGATATCTATTGCAAAAATTGAAACTACTAGAAAAAAACTATCTACACACTACTGCAGCATTATAGACATAAATTTAGAAAAAAAAGAAGATGCATTATGCAGATATTCTGGAGTTAGGTGTAGGATTATTGCATTGGTATAAAGTTATTAATTCTTTTGGTTTTGTTTGATAATTCTCACTGTAAACTCTCCTACATGTCTCTTAAGGTCCACACAGTTTACACCATTACTGTGATTATTAACCACATACATGACATTTTGAAGTCAAACTTTACTTGAGCAACTCAAAGCACTTTTGTCTCATTCACCCATTCACACACAAACATATTCTCACAAGCACTTTTTCTATACATCTTAGTGCCTATTGTAAAAGCGCTATACAAATACAGGCCATTTACCATATTGTCTTAACATTCACTCTCCAGTGAATGCAAGAGGAGCAACTCAGGGATTGCCCAAGGATACTTTGGGATGCAGACTGGAACAACCAGGGAATCGAACCACCAACTAACCTTCTCATTAGATGTTTTGCTCCACCTTATGAGTAGGGATGGGTATCGTTTAGGTTTTATCCAATACCAGTACCAAACCGGTACTTTTGAAACGGTGCTCGAACCGGTGCTTAAAGAATGGAGAACACACACTTTGTCCAAAAACCTCTTATGTTTAGCTGTTTTTTTGTAAAAAGATAACAACGTTAGCCTTTTCTGCAGCTTTAGGGCATATATGATATGGTATCTATCTATCTATCTATCTATCTATCTATCTATCTATCTATCTATCTATCTATCTATCTATCTATCGTTTATGAGCGTCCGTAATCATTTTATTTTGAAAGGCACAGCGCCACACTTCCGGTGTTTCCCTCGCTAACTCCGTGTGGCTGGACGTAGCCGAGTAGAGGATGGCTGCCTGCATCTGAGCCGCTGCCTCTGCGCTTACAGAGGGAAAACCCAACGTAAATAAACCGGGAAAGCGTGAGGAGACGAGAGGAGGAGAGGAGGGAAAGAAGAACTTTTTCCGACAGGAGGAAGTATCTATCACACGTTTCCCCGGGAGCTTTTTCTTTTTTCCTTCTTTCTTTTTTTCTTTTTTTAAATTTTGCTGGAACCAAACGGGATTTTGGACCATGCCTGCTGAAGTGAAACAGGTAGTGGTGCCGTGCCCGCCGGTCTGTTTTCTGCCCCTCTTACCGTATCTCCAGCCTCTCGCACTCTTCTGCTGTCTCCCGTGCTCCCAGTTAATTGTTTGGCTTCTGTTGCGTTAGCGCTCATTTTCATCTGGTAGCGTCACTCTTTATGGCTTTCATGTGTTTTTTTTTCTTTCGCTCACTTGTATATATAAGAGCAGTGATTGTCAGATTTATCGATGTCCTTCAGGAGGAAAACGCGTGCGTGCGACTGGTTAGCACATACACTACATGGACACATGTGCAGTCCGTGTGCATGTGATGTGTCTGTGTGATATTTACATGTGCAGACTGCTGCAGGACATCAGATATAAGAGTATTTACTTAGACCACTTAGTGACCATTTGACTCTGAAAACACGGCCATGAGATATGTTTAGTGGTGTCTCTGTGCGCGCACATATGCGTGTGCTGGTGTGATTGGCTTGCATCAAAGCAGCAAAGTGACTTACGACTTCTCTGACACATTCATGGGCTCTGATGTGTCAGTACCACCTATAGAATGACTGCTTACCCAGAGACGAGCAGTGAAGTATTGAAAGTTTGTCCCTGATCATCGCCTGCAAGGCTCTGAAAGCGCCCAGGCCAAGATTTATAGCTCACAGGGCTGTATTACCAGGAGTGTGAGAGACATGGCATTAAAACCCTTTTGTCTTTCACTTGCACAGATACCGCAGGAATGTGCTTTTGTTAGGTCTTGCCAGTGTGTTACTGTGTCTGTGTGGGTGTGTGCGTACCAGGGCATGATGTGCATACATTATTGGAAGTGTTCCCTGTGTTTGAAGCGCATCCACACAGGCAGCCTACACCATCACAACACTCCTTCCCCAGCCAAGCTTGGCAGCGCTGAGATGCTCAGAAAAAAAAAGAAGGAAGACGACATCCAAAAACAGAGATAGTGGACGAAAAAAAAATGACTGAAGGAGGACAGTCTATCATCCGCACTTGTTTCCTCAAGAAGGGTGGAGTTACTGAACCTCTGTCTGGCAGACTTAGAAATATTCTGTCAGCTTTCCATACGGCTCTGATGATAATATGCTAACAGTTGCCCTGTGGATGAGTGCCACCTAATAACCGGAGGAGCTTTTGCCAAAAATAGGATCAGATTTTTGGGCATCTGGGCAAAAAGTTGCCTTTGACTTCGATTATATGATTAAGATGAAATGCATGCTAACAACTTGAGAGCATTTCCTCTCCAAAAACATCTTGAAATGGGTCAGAGAGGTGCCCCTTAGAGTCCATGACCCTCGTAAGGTCAAGATGTTTCACATACTTTATGCTCTGCCGGCATCGTGGTGTGACCTTTTAAACTCAGATGGACATTCCTCAGATGGGGGAGCACCTGCTTTTGACAACGCAGTAGTTGAGGTGTGTTCAAGTCACCCCTGTGCCATAAATGGATTCATATCACGGACAGTGTTGGGTTTTTTTACTGGTCTTTTTATTGGGTTTTTAAGGACAGTATGGAACAGGAGGTGAGTTCAGTGCAGTCAGCTTAGATGGGATTTTACTGAACTCTGTGTGTCCCTCAAGACGTCTAGTGGCTTTAAATCTCTTGTTATGCTCGGACAATATACTCGGGGAAATGATGATGTCTTGACCTCATCTTAATACTGCTGCAGGGCTTATGGCAAATGAGTTTTTGCCCACTCAAGATTACTGCACAATCCACAATTGGTGGTGGTGGTGGTGGTGGTGGTGGTGGTGGTGGTGGGGCCTGCACCAGACCACATCTGAGTTAAATATAACCTGACCCTTATTTTAGAACTACACCAGCTGGGTAGTGCTCAAATCCTCCGAATTTATTCACAGAGGCCATAGCATCGTCTGCTCGTGAAAAATAGAGTAGATCTGGAGAAAAGGAAAGCAACCCAGGAGTCATCAACTTGCCAAGGTCTATGAAACCCAGCTTTGCTTTTTCTCGGCAAACTAGAAAGACCTGTCTGAGTAAGAAAGTAATTAATCAGTTATGCAGCCAAAGACTAAAAGAGGTCTCATCTTCAGGCTGTGAGTTACTGCCAGATTCCTGACAGTGGGGTTTTCAGCAGCTGAGACTTCTCTCCCTTATTTGATGCTCTTTTATTTCTTACAGAAATTAAAAAGCTGTCAAATTTCTTTCTTGTGGGCTTTTTTTTTTTTTTTTTTTTTTTTTAATGGCAGCTCAGTCCTTATGTGTATTTTTTCATTCCTTTCTTCATGCTCTCCCTTTACTCCTGCCGAAGGGGTTGGGAAGATCAATATTTGAAGACATGTAGAGCATGCAAAATGCCATTGTTTCGGCAAGAGGATGTCATACAAATAAAAAAATAATGCCAATGACCGGAAACATATAAGCGTTCAATAGCTGCTGCGAGTCCATCAATGCAAGGGGCTGGGTGTAGGATGAGGGATGAGGAGGTGTGATCATATGGCGCTGCGCGGCTGGTGATACCAGATGGCCTTCCCATCACACAACCTGTCCATACTGGCCATACTCTGTATGTTTCCCATACCGTTCCCATGGCTGCTCTTATTGCATGACCTATGACAGAACATGGTTTGACATGTCACAGTATCCGCACGCCAATCACACCACCGCCTCCTGCGGCTCTGTTTTTGGTTTTAAGCAATCTGAACTTAATTTACAAGGGGAAAGCCGACACCGTATCTGTGCCGCTTCATGATAACTACCCGCTGTGATCATGTGACCTGTGCCGCTTCCCCCGTCAGCACATGTAGCTTCTCAGTAATGTAGGTTGCAGTCACTTTGTCTTTTTAAAATTTTTTATAAGCTTTAAATATTAAAAAAGACATGTTTTGGTCAAATGCTTTATTCATCCAGTCTTTTTCAATACAAACTGTTTTTCTGCCTCAGATGCTTTGTCATGACTACATGCCAGTGTCCCTAGTGTAAATGCTACGCCGCTGATACCAGACATCAGCCCAATACTGATTCAAGGATCTGTGACAACTATAATTAGGGCTGTTCGATATAACGATATATATCGGACGACGATATAAAAACGTCTATCGTTTCACTTTACGCTATCGTTTGTTTCGTGGTGTTGCAAAATAAACTGTTTGCGGCAATATTTTTTCATTGTTTTGATGGTCACTGTAGTGGCTATATTAATTTCTTAAAGTTCTCTCTTTCTCTTATATTTTATATAACTGCACTATGGATGGACAAGCGCCTGTTTTTATGCGTTGTCGTTAGCAACAATGACGGTAACACCATCAAGTGTCCGCTTGTTTATGTTCCACATAAACCTTTCACAATAAAGCTCAAGATCCTGTTGAGACTTTTCAAAATAAACTGAATCACGTGAAAGAGCAGATTATTTACGGATGAGAAGTAAAAAAGAGCCGCCAGGTGCTAAAAAATAAACCTTAGACTCAAACGTTAGAACAGGTTTTTACCCGCAGCACGCCGTGTAATAAATACTCACAAAGAAAACGGCGGCTGTTACAACTTATGTCTAAAAATGTATCGTTTCATGCATCTGTTAAAACACTCCAGCTACATGACGCGCAGCTGGAAACACTTCACGCAAGACGAGCTGCCCGAGATTCACAGAATTTACAGAAAATGTTACATTTTTGTGATTTATATCGTTATCGGGACGATAGAATTCTTATATCGGGATATGAGATTTTGGACATATCGCACAGCCCTATCTGGCAGTGTTGAGACACATATGCACATATGAAATACACTGAAGCACAGAATAGTGCAGAGGAGGCACAAAAGCACTGCTGTAGATAACAGCTAAGCACTGAGCTCAAATCAGTGCACATAACTTTGGAAAATTAGATGAAGAATGTACTTGTGAGTCAGTATTTAATTTTTAATTTTCTCTGGTTTCTTGGGGTGAGCAGTAGGAGGTGGTGCTAGTATTAAAGTATTGATTTAATTCTTAGATAACAACAGATTTGAGTATTTGCATCCAGTCTAAATCTGTGGCTCATTCTTTGAGGTTTCCTTTTACCAGAAATGTGGTCCACCAAGTGTGTTAAAACTATAAAAGCTATTTGACCCCAGCAAGTGTTGCACTCCACTATACATTGTAAAGTTGTTGTTCTGTATTAAATGGACATGTTTATGGTGTTTGCATTGTGTGGCTGTGTTCTGTGGAGGACTAGGGGTCAACCCTTGGCACATCAGAGACCCCTCCACCCCCTTCACCTCTGCTTCCCCCTATATCTGTCGTAAGTGATTTGGCAGGCTGACAGTGTGACTGATGCAGAGCCTGCGCTCGCTCACTCACTGTCTGACCACTGGCGAGAACCATAATGCTCTCTCAGCTTTCATCATCACGCTGATGGAATTAAAAACAGGTGAGTGGCAGTAAATTGGAAGGCTGGAGATGGATGCCTTCATACGGCAGCCTTTGGAAACAGCAATGGGGAGGAGAAACATTAATTAGATGGCAGCTTATTATCTTGTAAGAGGAATTTTTTTTGTTCCTTTCCAAATATGGTAAGTCTTCTGAAGGCGAAGTGTAGACACGCTATCAGCCTACTCTCCCTTCAACACACAAATATGCACACACACACACACACACACACAGGAACAGGAACAGCAATTGGATCCTCAGCTTATTTACCCTGTTTGCCTGGAGGCTACGTCCAGGGCAGGTCTGTTTAGAAGGAAGTGTGCTGCATGGCTTCCCTGACTGAGTCCAATAAACACCTTCCTATCTGTGGCGCTGGAAGCCAACAAGCAACGAGCTGTGTTTTCGATCGGGTAGATAAGAAAGCCACTTACCCTGGAGAGAGCAAAAGAGGCTCTGTCACATTGTGATAGAGGCTGACCAGAAAGCCTGAGAAAAAGAACTCGTGGAACTTAAATAAAAGTTGTCCTGGAATCTACGTCGAGGCTGCAGTTGCTGTTGTGACAATATTTACATGATCGTTTCATGTCCTTGAGCTGGTGCGATTATATGATACTAACAGTGTGCTCGTTACACAACCTGATGGCCCGTTGTAAAACATTTGAGCGGCACTTTCCTGTTTGAGTTTTTACAGTAACAGACTGATAGTCATTTAAGAAAAAAATGAAAAAGGGACTCTTCTCCTTAATGAGGCGATCTGTGGAAATTATCTGGTGTGTGTATGTGTGTTGTGTCGCCACTGTTGGCTTTCCAGTAGGGACTGTGGTTTAAGTTGCAGATGTGACAGGTCTTTGGGCGGCAGCACGGGCAACTAAAGAGCCCGTTGATTGATGGCACCATAGCTGCAAACACCCGTTTCTCAGCACCTCCGTACTGTAGAAAAGAAAACTGGCAGATTTTGGCCCTAACTGACAAAAAGAGTGTACCGTAACTCTTTCACTATAACAATGACTGATTTCCTGCTAGGCAATGAAAGCTATATTTCAGTCTAGTTTTAAGACTCACCATAAGTGGTTTTACTGGTATTGTGTGTTCTATTTGTCAGAATAGAAGAAGAGTACACAAAGAGCTCAGTGGGGCTTCCTCGTTCCCTTTTCCCACTCTTCCGTTACTCCATGCTGGGAACACTGCTGTCTGAACCTTTAATCGGAGAAGGGTCTGGTTCTGTGGCTACGGCTTCTTTGACAGTTATCTATAGTTCATATATGGTTCCCCTCCTTCATCCTGCAGCTGGGGACCTCTTAGAGAGGCCCTAAAGAGGGGGGTCAATTCTTCATAAAGCTTCTCTCAACTAGAAACACAGGAACAAATGTCTGCCTACTTCTGCATCGCTCCTCTTTAACTCCCTCCAGTACTATTCACGTGGAATGGGCAGTACATGCAGCACAGCCACAGGGTCTGAAGGAGCAGGAGGGCGGCTCACGCTCATCTTGCATGTTTTGTCTGGACTTTCTTTTGAGGGATTAGCCCATTTCCTCCCTCTGGGCAGGCCACTGGAAGCAGTCAGGATGGTGGGGAAAGCATTGATCCGCCATCATCGTACCATCTGTCTCATGCTGCCTTCTGGGATTAATGATTCCCTCTGACAGCCCTTTAGTAGAGCTCCATCACTGCTGTCTGACCATTCAGATTGCACTGTCATGTGGTAGTGTGAGGAACGTGCACGCTGGGTCTTTTGGTTTATGGTGAAACATTAGACTCTGTGGGGGGGGGGGTTTCAAGGCAGCTGATTCTTTCAGTGAAGCTACAGCAACATAAATGTACAATAACAAAGACACGCATAGCATACCTGAATGATTGTTGCCAGATTTGCTGAAGCAGACTGACTAGCTTAGTGAGGCAAACAGCTGCAGTCAGTAATATGCTTGTTCGTATAGTATGTGGCATATGTGGAGTATATATTTACACCAACTGTTAAATTCTGAGCCGATACAAAAGGTTAAAATAATTTTCAGCTTTAGTACAAGTCAGTCATTTAACTATTCATCACTTTGAACAGTTTCCCTGCACAAAATTAATTTCACACAACATTAAAATAATGACCACTAACACTTACCAGTTTAAACAGTGTCTGATATCAGTAACTGGCTAATGTCATCCTGTTTGCAAGTATCAGTTTTCAAAGAGAATATTAGCCATAATCATTTTTTTGCTATCTATTGGTGCATCCCTAGTATATATGGATTTGAGCTCGACTGATATTGGACTTTGGGGACTGGAGGTGTTGTGATATAAACTTTGCATAGTGTTAGTGTAATGTGTAAGGGAAATAAGGGAGTTGGTGTTCTGTGTAGTCTGCAAACCGGTGAGCCGTCTACTGTTAACGTCGGGTCAGCAGCGATGCATACTCTGCTACATGGGCTCCAGAGCGTGCTCAGTGTTGTAAACACTGATATACTGATTTATTTAACAGTGTCTCAGACTGAAAAACATTATTGTCATATTTGAAGTCTGTGTACATCCACCTTACTCAAAGTTTTTGTTTGTGTCAAGAGCACGGGCTGTTTCTGGACTCATAACTGTAGAAAAGAAATGCAAACTGATACTAAACCTTTGTGGATAATCCCAGCATTTAAAGTCGTGACTCTGTTAATATGTGATTATTTTAGCTGTGGGGGATTCAATCGGAAAAAGAAAAAAATCCAACAAAAAACAGTTCTTATCTAACAGTAGTAGATCCATGTCTTACTGAGAGCTCAGTCACAAAGCCTGTTGGGTATTTGAAGTGCGAGCTAGCCGTTGCTGACCCGCTGGCAGTTGAAGTGCGCTGATGAGGTCCGCCACTTCATTGGAATGCTGCTCTGAACCCCACAACACACAATAGTTGTTGTAACTGCTTGTGGCTTCTGTCCAGGTTGAAAAATAAAATAGAATAACTGAAGAGGAGAGAGGGAAAGTCCAAACCACTGTAAGCTGACCGGCCTTGGGGGCTGCACCGGGCCTCAGCGCTGCCTCAGCACTGCCGCAGAGAAACGTTATGCTAACCAGTTGCAAAAGTTCAGCCAAACCAGGAACCTCCTAAAATGGGAAAGATAAACTAGTTCTGGGCTTTTTGAGAGTTGCGGATTCTGAGTGCAGACAGTGGCTTGTACAGAGTTCACCTCCCTCGACAGTAAGAGGCCTCCACACGCTGAGCTGCCTGTCGTATGATGGCACAGCATTGTTCCACATCTCCTCATCAACTCTTGATATATGCTCGGCCCCTTTCCCAGAGGAGCAGCTACTGAACAATGGAGCGATGCGCCTCCTCGCACATTCCACGAGGCTCGACTGAGCTGTCTAATGAACCTCTATTGCATGCGTGGACTCCCCTGACTGCTGGGGCTTCACCAAAAAAAAGAAATACCATCTTGCCCCATCACACACCCTCCCTCCCACTCATATTTAATTTGTTTGGTATGTGTAATAGGCTGTGAAGTGGAGTATGGCGCAGTGTTGATCTGTGCCAACCGGGTCTGCAGATACAGAGGGACAGGTGCCAGCCATCCACGCAAGGTGCCGTACTTAACACTCTGCACTGGGTTGGAGAGAGTACAATCCTGGCCCTGTGGAGCGGGCTTTTAGAGTTGCCAGTATCCTGTTGCTCCAGCCAAGCAAGCTTTTAGTTTAGTAATAGGACATCATGTCTGCATGTTCTTTTTTGAAGAGGGGGCAGCTGAAAGTTGCAGAGAAAGGGTTGTCAGCTGCAGGCTGGTAGAGCCACAGTAGACATGAAATAAAGTGCATTGACTTTCTTTCTGCACACCCAGGGAATTTCAACGTGAACACAGAGAAAGCTAAGAAAGATAAACCACTTTTCTCAGTAGCGGTTCATTTGTTTACAGCCAGCATGACTCGGCTATCACAGTTCATTATGTAATGAAACACTGATGTGGTGTTTTACATGTAGCAGCTTAAATTGCATTTTTGCTGTATTGGGAGAGTGTCAGTGTCTGACAGAGTGGGCAGTCATGGTCTGATGGCCTGGGTGCATTAATTACTGAGCCATTAAAGCACCTTTTTCCATCAGCGTTTGTGCTTTTCACATCTCAATAAACACCCCCACCCAAAAAACAAAACAAAACAAAACAAAAAACCCCAAAAAACAGTGGCAATAATAGCTCTAACCTCTGGGCGAATGCAGCTGTTGTTTTTATCTGTGCTTGCAGACTTTCTAGAACAGAACTAGTACAGCTGTGGAGACTGAAACTGCAAGTACATCTAAACTCCGGTGTTTTTAGAGCAGTTTCCCAAAATGGACCTTTGGCTGCTATCACCATCACACTCACATGGGTATTTATTTCCCTGTGGCTTTTTCTTGGTTTCCCAGCTACCTTTCTGGATCCTTGGAGATTTAAAGAGAATTTCAATTTAACATCCTGGTTTGTCAGCAGCTGTATTTAGGCCCTTTTTCTTTTCTTTTTTTACCTCTTAGGATTTAGGATGTGTCAGAAAGAGTGCGCTAAACCCTGCAAGGATCTCGAAGTTAAGCAAACAGCGCCTGTTGACACAGACCTCCTCGAGTTCCCGAATTCTTTCCGTCATATTCAAGTACAGTTAAGAAGGGCTTAATCCAATAAAACCCGCTTTTCGTCTGCTTTCTGGTGCTCAGTCCCTCCTAAATCTGACTGTGTGTCTGCAGTGTGAGGGGTGGACTCTGTTGTTTGAGCCACTAGGGACACACAGGGAGTATTTTCAGTGTCAAGGAGCAGCTACATTCCAGACTTGAATTCTCATTGGGGAGCAAGCACTCATTCCTCAGTCTGCTTCAAGCCATAGCCAACCTCCCCCTGTTTTCAATGTGACACTTGTCCTCGGCCCTTCAAGTATAATGTCCCTGAAACACTGGTGCTAATTAAGGCTGCCGGTGTCTGTAACTGGCCCGCAGAACACGAATCAGTGCCCTGCTCGGCATTCGCATATTCGTCACTTACCAGCGAGAAAAAAGTCACAGGAGACCAGACTAAGTGCGCCCTTTCCTCAATCCTTCATGTTCTCACGCCACTCATGTTGTGACTTTAACACAGCGCTGTTAAAATCTTGGACTGCTAATGGTGATGAAAGCAAAGGGTGCTGAGTGCTTTACTACCTTCTATAATTACCTGCAGAAATGATCTCAGATCCTCAAATCTTTTATAGAATGGAAACATTTTTAAGTTGAATTGAAACTGTACTCTAGTTCTGTGGTCTTCAATCATGGGACTACAAACATTAAGATCCTCCTTGTATCACTATATGATTTGACAGTGGAAATTCCATACTGGCAGAAGCAGCTGTGGTATGTTAGTGGGAACGTGCCAATCTGGCACAGCAGCTGTAATAAAACTGTTGGCTTTCTGGAGTGCTGACGCATGTAGGTACGGGCAGATAGGACACCAGTATACTGTGACGCATGTTGTGTGCACTGGAGAAGTTGCACAAAGAAAGTAATCAAATGGGAAAATCAATTACATTTTAAATCTGCCAAAGAAGTGTACGGCATGATGCTATTTTAAAGTCCTGTGAGATTATTTTTGACCAGCTCGGTGATTGCAGACAGAAAAAAAAAAACAAGTCCCTATCTGATAGTGTTCACACATCACAACACATTGTGCTTCCACTATAAATGCAGTGTTATTTCCGTTCTATTTGCCGTGCTTTTAACATACAATTTGGCCAAAATGAGATGTTTCTTTGGTCCGTTTCTTTCTTTTTGTTATTTTTTTTCCTTCCTGTTTTGTTATTTAACCCTAGCTGTAAAAAAAACTAAACACCCACCCCCCCTCCTCAAAAAAAAAAACAACCAACAAACCCACTCTGTATATCAGCTCTAATTCATTAGTACTTTATTTTTTGGAGTGCTGCAGTTTTCTCAATGATGAATATGCAAATATGTTCATGTTCCGCTATATTAGCAATGACAAATTGCCTCAGCTCTTCAAATAGTCCTGAATTATTCCAACAGATCTCTCTGAAATATGGTCATCGCAGCAGTTGGATACTTAATCTGAGGGACTGTCTTCAAAGAGAAGTCTCCTGTAACCTCTGCCACGTCGCTGTGTGGAAAACACAGCGGGCACGTGCACAGAGACCGATTTCAGAATTGCAGGCTTCCGTCCACGCTCTGCAATCTGAAGCTTGCAGGCAGCAAGACTGGCATGATGTCTCCAGTGCTCCAGCCCCGGAGCCCAGATGCCACGAGCTGCCGCGCTGCACTCTGGGCTCGCAGCTTTTCTCTCCAACTTAGCTAATTAACGTTCGCCTTCGGCCAAATGCTTCTGCCTCTCTCCTGCCATGGCTGTTCATTTTGAGACGTCCTCAGTGCTTTGAGTAATCTCTCTTCCTGAGAGTTTGAAATCCCAAACCTTGGCTGTTTGGTGCCAGTTTGCAGCACCTGATCTCCCAGAGGTTTGCTTAAAGTCAGACTTCAGCACATTATGCTGATATGCCCTGTTTTGTTTTTGGGGGGCGGGGGTGGGGTTGCAGAAATGTGCAGAGTTTACAGCAGGTGCTATACAGAAAGACTTTCTTCTCCATTTCATTGCAGATAACCTCTCAGGGGACAAGCTGACATGTAAAAGAGTTTAAAACGAGGTTTCTTCGGTATGTTAACGATGCAGAGGCGCCACGTTGCTGTTTGTGCAATTTGAGTATGCTGAGCTAATGTTACTGGAGCTGCTCTGTATGAATTCCCGGGTATTGTGTATATTTGGCAGAGTTGCCAACTTTGCGAGCAGCACTGCAGTATTGTGCAACGAGGTTGTGAAGTGGGTCACCCTCTCCACAGTGCTGAAGATCCTGTTTCCTCTCAGAGGAGTATGCATGAAACTTGTATCCAAGAGAAATCTACCACAGGCAGACTTAATCGTCATTGTGAGCTGACACAGTTCTGTCCCACATGGACACAGAGAAGGTAAAAAATGATATAAACTGCCTGAAATACGGCATTAATCGTCCCTTGGCTAATTACTCAAGAACTTATCTGTCTTTGCCACATCTGTTAAAACTTGGAAGTGCGTAAATTGATGATTTGCACATGGTTGAATTTCTTCAAGTTCATCTTTCTTTTTTCTTTTCTTTTTTTTTAACTTAAAATGCCGTTTTGGGTCATTCATGTTTCACAATGAAGGCATTGTATTCATGCTGCAGATTTACTGTAGTCAATATTATCATTATTATTTTTACAGAGTTGTTTTTCCTTCTAGAAGTTACTTCTTTTGGCTTGGAATTCCAGCTTGGCTTCTTTGAACGATGAGCCTTTGGCTGCTTGTGGATCTCTCAGTCATCCCTGGCAGGCAGAGCAGCCTTAATTGTTGCCTGCCTCTGGAACGTGCCTCATTAATGGGGATGTTGGAGTTTCAATCAGTCAGCACTGTGTTGTTTGTCTCTAATATCAGCTTTCTCCACCCAGGCAGCCGTGATGATGCAACAGGCTGCTATGATGTTGGTGACACCACTCAGAAGGCTGTGGCCTGAAAGAATGAATCTCTTTCATGCCTCTTTCAGTCTGTTTGATGCCAAGCTGGCATCCAGCAGAGATGACGGTTAATGTCGATATCTGCTGTTTAGTTTTTTGGATGTCACTTAAATAACGTGTGTGATGAAATATAATAGCCACAAACTGAATCTGTTTAGCTGTTACTCCAGCAAAGCCTCCATGGAGCATGGGAGGAGTGGGAGACGTTGTGGATGCAGATTACAGATGCTTCTGTGCTCCAGGAAACTGGCTCAGTGAGCACTCCATCCTAGCTGCTAATCCTCTTCGACGTCGCTAAACACTCGCACAGGTAAAAGGTCCTACAGATTGGAGTCATGGTGGGGCTTTTCCTGTAAAACTCCAGAGATTTGCATAATAGGAGCTTATTGCTCATTCTCCTGGACTTATTGCGGATTGCAACAGGAATGCCACCATCTTTTCATTGAAGGTGACTCATTGTGTGCTGTCCCACAAATTTAAAGAGGTGATTTGGGAAACTGGGAACAGCAGTGGTCTAATACCACAAATGAGTCATGATCCATGTGAACAGTCCCTCCCTCTTTGCCTCTCCTTGCCACATTATCCACTTCAGTGTCCTGGCCTGAGTCTCAGAGCAGGCCATGAGGGGTTGTTTAACAATTCAGATCAAGTATTACTTTTGCTCCATGCTGCTGGCCTTCTCTTTGCACCTCTCTGTTGCCTAATCTTTTATTTTGGCTCTGGATCAATTTCTGAAACTCCTGGCAAGGCAAGCAAACCTCTAATAGAGGGGAGATGTGAGGACCTTGTCACCATATGGGGTCTGGAATTCCACCGAATACCTCTCTAATCTCCACAACATGTTAGGAATCCAGAGCCCTTGTTTTTCAAGACAAAATAGCAGTGGGCTCAGCACGTGGTGGGCAGCATAAAAAGCTGCATTTGTAGCGCCTCGCAGCACTTTGACTTTTGAGAAACACGCACAGGAAATTTACTGTTGTCAGCAACAGGGCTGTGCAAACTACTAAGTGCTCTTTCACCTACTAAATGTACGCAGATTTGTAGCCATCATTCTGCTGTGCAAGCTCGTCATCAAGCCGGAGCAGATGGAGAGTGAGGTAGTGTTGGTAGGATTGGTGGCCTCAGCTGATAAGGTGTCTCCTTTGCTGAACTAAAGTACTTAGGTGTCAGATATGATTGTCCTGTTCCTGTGGTGCGATGTACTGAAGGGCAGCGAAGCAGCTGAGCAGCATTGCTGTTGCTCAGGGAGGTACTTCGCTGACTTGCTAAATGGCCACTGGTGATTCAAGGCTGTCTGCTTTCCAGACTAACTGAAGGCCTCATCTTTTATTTTGCTTTTCCTTCCCCAGGTGTTGACACGTGACTTTACATGGAACCTCATATGCTTTTCCTTATTTTTTTCTCATATATGTATATAAACTGTTGCAAAGGCGGATGCTCATGTTAAACACATATAAATGTCCACGTTCCTGCTGAGGCATAAAGGAAGAGGACAATGCTATAAAACAAAGTTTAAACAAGGCCACCCTGGATCTGACCCTTCTACTACTGAGACCTTTTTGTTTATACAAGGGGACACAATCAGAAGAAAGTTTGCTCAAATGAAGGTTGATCAGCCCTGCTACTCTTGAACAGAAAAATAGAATAGAAAATAAATAAATAAAATAGAAAAATAGAAGAGGAGTTTAGTTTTGATTTGTTTAAAACAGATTCTCCTTCAGCAACAAACATTGACACATAAGAACCGGTCCATTACACATCGGTGAAAAACATTATAATATACCATTCCCAACGAAAACAGACAGATATGGCTCCAGTTAGTGGTGCACGGTTACAGTAAACGTTTCTGTGACAGCGGGTCAGTCTTACCGTGAGAGCTTGTTTTTGGTGTGGGCATCAAATGTGGAAGAATTTGTCGGGGTTGTGTTTTTGAGGCTTTTGGGGTGGCGGTCTGTTTTGGCGACACGGTAAGTGGTGCATAAACAAAACGAGTCTTTCTTGCTTTCCCAGTGTGTGCCAAATCATATGTGGTTAAGTTGCATGCAGTTTGTCTTCGCATCCCTTGGTGATAATCTGAAACAGGCCGTTTCCTTCTTTGAAGCATTCTAAAGCTTTCACTGAGGTCTTCAGATATCATCCGTCTTTACCCTTTGTGCACTGCATCACTGGACATAAAAAGTTGTTTTCATCATTCTGAGATGTTGCCTAGTTTCTTCCCTAGGCCGGTGGACTAATGGGCTTTGGTCTGTGGAATCTGCTTTAGTGTTTTCTCCCTCATTGGGCCATTTGCTGAGGCCCCAGTGGGGCAGACAACAATAGGCTTCATGTGAAAAATTCACCATGACGGGGGCATTCCAGCAAGCAGTTGATACGTTTGCAGCAGTTTAGTGGTTAGATAAAAATCTGCTACGACTGAAAAAGAAAAACACAACCCCAATGCTTCCAGGGACAGAAAATAAGATGGAGGATTCATTTTGTTATTGGATGGTGCCTGCCTGCTATCTATCTAACTGCTCTGGCACGCAGTACTCATGGCCTTGTCCTGTTCCTCTTTGTCTCAGTCAGAATTTCATTCTAATGAAATGAGGGTGCAGCTGCAGTCCGAATTAGAAGTGAAACAATTCTTACGTATCTTATTTATTTGCTGAAAGTCCCATGGCAGAGGGACTGGGCTCACTGCGATGCTCCGCAGCGCTCAGGTTGCTGCAGCCCGCGATATGCGCAGATGCTCGGAGTAATTGCAGTGAAGTCTGGGGATCTCTCACTCTCAGAGATGGTGTGAGTCCCTTTTGAAGTCAGGATGGGTTTTCTCTCCATGCTCCGAACCAGCTCTCGAACGTTAATTTATTTTCATTAAACTACCTGCATGGCTGAAGCGAGCAACAGAGAATTCGGGTGTTGAGCAAATGCTCATTAATGCTGAACAACGTTCTTCTGTGGCTGTAAGCTATTTAGAAAGTTGCTTGATATCTCATAAATTGAGCAAACTAATAAGGTGAGGGGCAGAAAATATTTAGTATCCCGGGAAAATTACTTTCCTGTTGCTCAGAAAAAGCACAATTTTCATTTCCATCTTCTTTGTTCGTCTGCCATTGGAGTCTTTAGCAGCCTGTAGAAGTGCGCCGTAAAAGGTTGGCACACTGATTTTGGAAGGACGCTTTGTTATTTTAACAAGCAGTCATGTGCATTTTATGCATTTAGCGTTTTCAACCTTCAAAAGCTGTCATGTTGATTTTTTTTGAATTCCAAAGTGTTTGTCTGTCACAGACAATCAAAGCCAGCGACAAAAGCCGTCAGGCAGAAGAAGAGGTCTTCAGTGCTTTGATCGATCAAACCCAAACTCGGTCAGTGAACTCATTTTAAGGAAGCGTGCAAAGAATTTTCAGTAGAAGAAGTTTCCAAGGGCCTTGAAATGTTCAACAATTCTCTTTGCTTAGTAACAGTGAAGATGTTGTGCTGTAGACAGTTATTTTTTGTTTTTTCGGTAATGTCTTGTTATGTTGTCCCTTTGTGTAAATGATGTTATAACCGAATTAAATTTTTCCCAGTGTTCTGACAAAAGCCATTAGACCACTGGGTTCCATTACATCCAATCAAAATCAAGACCAAACGATAGAGATTGGTGTGAACGGGAGTTTGAACGTTTGTCTGTTTCTCTGTGTTGGGACTGCAACAGGCTGGCGACCTGACCAGGGTGTGCCCCGCCTCTCACCCTGGTGGCATCGGCTTCAGCCCCTCCCCACTTGTATTGACTGTAAATGCACGCACAGTTTCTTCGTGCACAGTTTGTATTCACGCATTCCTGTCGCTTCAATATGTTTCCTTAACAGTTTGCAGTTTGCCACAGACCTTCTTTGTGTATAAATGCTCACATTCCTGCTGAGGCATGAAGGAAGAGGACAATGCTATAGGGCACAAAAGCACAGGATGTTAGCATGTATTGTGGTTAATGCTGTTGGTGTCGGTCCAACCCTCCAAGTCAGTTCCTACGCAGTGCTTTTGTAACCTCTGCAATCCTGTGTGAAAAGCTGACTAGGACCTTTTGAGAAAACTTGCATATCTGCGTCTTTTCTGGCAGTGTAAAGCTGACAAAAAAGCCCCGTGGTTATATTGCATTTTCCCAGAGAAAGATTTGCTTTCGATTGTGTGCCTGCTTTTTCTTACAGCTCTTTCTCATGGAGGATTATTGGAAAAGGCTGTCACTGTCCAGTAAATTCTTTTTTTCTTTTTTTTTCTTTTTTAAAATGCTCAAATAAAAGTACCATGGCAGTGGTGTGTGTGTGTGTTTGTGTTGTGCTTGTGTGCACAGCTGTGTGTGTTTGAGAGGAGACAAGATTGCCTTACTGTTTGGCCACTGCTGACAGAAATATCCAGTGTTAGACAAGATCAGCATGTTAGCCGATACAACGAGACTTTCATTAAACATGAGATATTGGCCAGTCAGTCTTCCTCTGTGACCACAGCTAGAGAGTTTTATGATTATTATAATAATCATAAAAATGATCTCTTACTCGGCAAATGATTCCTCTGTGGCCTGATTTTACTCAGCAGCTTGAGGAGTCTCGGTCTCTAAAAATATGCTGTCAAAGCTGGCTCACCCTGATATAAAGAGCTGCTAGCACACTCTAAAGGTAACTTATAATGTTCATTCCCAGCTCCACATTTTAATTCTTGGACATTTTAGGAGAATAGCTTTGATTAAAATAATCTCTTTTCTTCTTATAATTCATCCTCTGTTAGTAATAAACTGTTTAAAAATCCACTGTCACGCCCTTCTTCTGATTGGCTGCCCTCTATAAACAGAAACCCTGGTCAGTAGTTGGGTGGGGTTTCTGTGATCCTGAGATGACCATATTAAGATTGTCCTCTCTCTTTGACATCACACAGAGCTGAGAGTTTAAAAACCTGTCAGAAACCAAGCATTTATAATAAAAAGCTCAGGCTTTAGCCTTACCGTGAGGCTTACATGAACATCCACCATTGCAACAGTGTATATCTGACAGACACAAAGGAAAACCATAATAGGTCCAGCTTAAGTAAAATCAACAAATGTCTGTCTTCATTCGGCGAGTCAAGCATTTTAAATTTGTAAATTCCGTCTGGGAACAATTTCCAGCCTGTCTCTCCGTAGCTATAAAGGACTTGCACGCCTGAGTCTGTGCAGTACATGGTTCTGGATCTGGATCCAACACTGTAGTGAGTTATTTTTGGGTTCACACGCTGTAGAACTCAATGCACAGCAGTGAGAGCTGTTGAATGCCGCACCCCCTCCCACTCCCATTCCTGACAAAAGGCTCTCCACACTGTTGGTCTGGCTGCAGTCATCTCACACCCTCTTCTCTATTTTAAGCCTTCAGACAGAGGCCCACTCCCCTTGAGTGGACTCTGCTCTCACTGTGTGGGCTAGAGAAAAGGGGCCTCGTCTCACCCAAGGCATTTGCACCCACGCACACACATAACGCAGGTCCTGCCAGCTGGTGCAAAGGTAACAGTAGAGGTAACTTCCCAGATGGAGCGGCCTCAGTAAACCTCTGCCCCAGCTGCAATGAAAGTCTGGGGAGGATGCTCATTAAAGTTGGCTTTCTTACAGGGGAGCTGACATGGTTGTCAGGGATATCCCTGTGGATCAGCGCACACATGCACACACTGAACTCTCCTTACTCATCCTATGACCTGAACGAGTCTAAATCCAGACCCAATTATTATGAATATTTTTATTTGTTTGAACACTAACATTTGGTGTTTGGCTTTGATGAACAGTGGCTTTTTTAGTTTAGATGGAGTCATCAGAGTGAGTAACAACTGTATCCTGTATCCTGACCAGAAAAGTACCAATATTTTGGGCAATTATGAGAGGGTGATTAGGATAAACTGATTTGGAATAGTGGCACGGCATGAGAATTGTGTTAATCAGATGGCTGGCGTGCACCGGACATCCTCTGTCTGACAAACACACAAATCTCTCAGTGTTCCTGATAATCAGAGTGGTAGACAGGAAGGCACAGGGGATCTAAGCTTGTTGTTGCAGTCTCTTCTTCAGGTCACGGACTAGCCTGAAGCACCATTCACTGAAGTGTCCGACGATGGCTGTTGTTCTTATGGCTGCGTAATTGCTTTTAGATTACCTACGTTCCCCTGGGTTAATATAGCTGTGGTGTAGATCTGAAGAAAAGTGAAACCTGGACATCCCCAGGGGGGTTTTGAGGAGGTTCCTGGGGGTTCCCAGGGATATGATTAAATGAGTACCCACTCAAAATCAGCCACAAAGGAGTTTGTGTAAGTGTGAGTTATAATCGTGTGTTTCTCTTATTATAGTGGTCATGACACTTCTGTAGGTTGGCCAGAACAGAAAATCTTGAATGATTGCAACACAAAAACTCCTCATTTGTATCAGTGAGCTCTAACACAGGTTCCTACTTCTATTAAGCTGTATGTCAGTTAAACGTGTTTGCTTAAGTGGTAATTCCAGGTGCAGGTAATTTCTTAATTTTCTTTCATAGCCAACCCCCAAAATAAAGTAATAAAAATGACTTGAGAGTTCAAGTCCTCTCTGAATGTTTTTAACAAATGAATGCTGAGGAGGTCAGTAAGCGAAACATTGAAGTAAATATGATTTCTTTGACTTCTCACAGTCAAGTCCCATCTCATTAAGTGCAATCAACCAAACCCCAGCTCCTCTTCACCTCTTACAATGATGGAATAAATAGATTTAAAAAAAAAAAACAGCTTTCTTGACTAGGTAATGGTACTTTTGTTCATCAAACAGTCTGGAAAACAAAAAAAAATAGATTAAGGGAAGTGCCTCAAGCAGCAGTTCTAGTGGCCAAGAGTGACCCATAGACTGCCATGTTAAGATTCCCAACTTCATGGTGACAGTTTGGTCTCTAGATGTGATTTCATCCATTTGGATGATATGAAGACTCACAATGAGAAAAGTCACCACTGGTCCAGATATGGTTACTTATAGTTCCAAAAAATATGTGTGACAGGGCCAACACAATAAAAGGTCGAATTGCGAAGCCCAAGTATCCAATGGGTGACAGCACAGTTATAGTCTATGGGTTATGCAGACTTATTGTCTTATTAACAATAATTATTAAATCTTATTAACCTGTCGGCCATCAAACTGTGGTATTCTCCTGAAAGAACAAAAACATGTTTTGTCATTCTCACCATATACAGCGGCTACGTGAGTGTCTCTGTATAGTTGTGTGGTTCAGGATTATGCGCAGCTCAGCCTGATGCCTCCGAGGAGTTTGAAGTGTTGGGCTGAAACTTCCTTCCTTTAGGGAGTCGTGTCTTCAGCAGGGTTTTGATGATATCTGTCATGCAAACTGCCCTGACCTTCCGTGTCACAGCATGTGCAGCCTGTAGGCTGTCATCACTCCTCTTCTAGCTACCAGCTATTTTAGGTCAAGATCCTGTTTACTGGATACCTAAATCTTCAGAAGTCAGCATTTCCTTTTCACAGAAAGCGCCAAACAGCAGCCAATACAGAGAAGAGGGGGGCGTTTCATCACGGGTGGGAGATGGATAGAGACGTTTGTGTGACTTTTCGGTTGATTAAAGGCAAGCGGGGGGTTAGTAGCCAGATGCTAGACCTGCAGCTGGCTGGCTGAGTGGGAGGGGAGCTACATTGAAAAAGCTGTGGTGCCAGCAGAGTGGGGCTTAGCTAGACACTGAGAGGAGATAATCCATATTTCATCTGCATCCTCCTCTTCCTCCCTGCCACCTGCAGAGCAAGACAACACAGCATGAATAGTACATGATACAGAAATAAAATTGGAGGAGTGCTAACACTTCAGCGGAAGGAAGATATGCCCTAGTGTGGGTTTGTTTGAATGAAGTCGCGGGGGGGACGTTAACGTAAAAGTGACCTGTGTCTGAACGCAAGCAGCTACATATGCAGCCTCTGAAGAGGGACCACACCCGTTAAATTAAAGAGAAACCGCCCCCCCTCTTAAAAAAACAAAACAAAACTTCAGCTCTGCCCACTCCCTGCTTCCTTCGCAGCAGTGCATCAAACACCTCTCCCATTCAGATCCAGCCAAGAGGCTTTAATCTGCATTCATAATATATACATTCTCCAGGGCGCTTTCCTTGCCACTGAAAACGCAAGTTTTCCCCAAATTTTGAATTCATCCAACAAATGTTTGCGATAAAAACCACACTTCTTAGTGAATAGCCACATCTTCAAAGACACTATTTATATTTGTACCGTGGCCTCTTGTTGAAAATTTACTCTCTGCTAATTTAGCATGCAAAAAAAAGGCTCGCTACCAAAACTGTATTTCAGATATCCTCTCTGCTCTCATTTTAAATATTCATGATCTGCTCGCAGCTTTGAAAGTGAGCTTAAAAGAGTCTTTTACTCTCTCAGCCTCACACACACACACACACACACACACACGTTCACGTATATACTCACATGCTCACAAAGCAGACGCCTGCTCTGTTTTCTCTCTGCATTTTTCACCCATAGTCAATAGTCTCAGGAAATCAGGTAGTCTTGTATCCACTCGCTTGTAAATGAGCTATTGCTCTTTTATTGCCATTAATTTCTGATTCAACACCCTAACGGCAACACGCTGTCATCAATAGCAAACCAATACAGATTCTGTTCCCCCTCCCCCGTTTGTCTCACTTGTGTTTACCGCTGTTATCACCCTTGTCATGAAAAATGCTCTTCGCGTAAACTCCAACTCAGAGTTTTTCCACATCCCACACTGTGGGATGAGAGGAAGCTCTGTCTTTGCTTTGGAGTGATAGGGAGGGCATCTTGTCTGTGTACTCTGGTTGACCCGCACATTTCTGATGTGGGCTTGTGTTTAACCGTGAGCTCTGGCTCTCAAACCTCTTCTGACTCCGAGGTGACTCTGTTTGTGTGGACCCAACGTTCGGCTCTCCATCTTTATTTTGCCAGAGGGAAGTTCTTCCCGCTAACATTAACATTATAATAATGGCTGTTAGCTTGATGTAGACTGACACTTGAATTAAGTCATCAAAAGCAAAAAAATGTTCCCACATTTACTGCGGGTTTAAAAAACCCCAAAAAAACAACAACAGTAAATTGGTAAGTTTTATGTGCCTTTAAAATCATACAAATGTTATATCTTTTTATCTGCTGTGTGCACGTGTGCGCCAGAAAGAGGAGAGGCTTCAGCTCAGCCAAAAATGACTCTAAAATGCAGTTGCAAGCATTCAGAATAGGTTATTACAACCAGGTCACACACAATAAACATCAGATGCCAGATCATCCAGCCCTTATGCACACATGTGTGACTACAATAGACAACACAACACACAGTATTTGTGTTGACTGTGAGAAAAAATAGTAAAGTTACTAGATTAGCTCAAGTCTCCTGACAGATTTATCCAGCAGCACAATGGCTCCTTTGTAACAAACACATACATTTTGCTTCACCTTATCACTTGACCCGTTGAAGGTTAGCAGTAAATTGGCGGGGATTTCTCCATCAGCCTGTTCTTGCGGCTTGTCCTCTAGCTCTCTGACGCCGTTGCCCACAAAATAAGCCCAATTCTTTTTACCCGTAGGTTGGCGCAAGGCCATAAAAACATCCCCAGAGGGGACTTAATCACATTTGACCGAGTGCATATTTGAAAAGCAGTCGCAGTTATTGTGATAGACTGTGTTAGCTCCGCGAGGTGTTATCTATGCGTACGACAAAGGCTTTTTCGGAGAGAGGTTCCAGTGAGAGGTGCCTTTGGGGTACGGGGCTCCTTCAGAAAGTGATGGGGTTTTCCTGCCAAGATGAGGAGTAGTTTCATTTGCTTCAAAGTGCCACAACTAGAGAAGGCATAGGAGTGAGAGCAGAAGAGTTTAAATCTTGTGTTACTTCTCTAGGGCCAGTGCAGATATTTATACAGTTTGAAGATGAAGCACAAGTTTGCCAAACAGGTTTGAAGGGTCTATTTTCTAATCCACTTTCCACACCCCACAACTAAAGTCCCACCAGACACTGAGTATTTTTCCTAAAACAGTTAGAGAATCCTGCTAAGCCTGTAGTCTTCCATTGCAACAGCCCTGGGCAGAGTTGTTTCTGCACAAGAGAAACCAAGAGAAAGTCAGCGATGGAGGAAAAAAGGGGGGCATGGGGAGGGGGATTTGTGTTGGTTTGGAAAACCTGCGGTTGCACATGAAGACAGTTTTTAGAGAAAAGTTGTCCGGGGGCGGGGGGTTGTTAGTACGCTTTGCACTGGTAGCCTGACCGGATGTGGAGCATATGTCCCCTGTCCAGCTCCCTAAATCTCCAGTAGACCTCACATGAACTGAGCTTCTGGCAGCGCTCGTCTCGGAGCCTCCGCCGCGCACTGCATCACCCCCCCATTCTAGTCGCCAGCCCTCTGTGACAGACTCATGCTGACAGTGATCCAGAGGCTGAGGGGAGGGGCGCTGCAAACAAGCCCCCCTCTGGGATTCCAGAGTTACACCATCACAGCAAACCCACCCCTGCCCCACCACCCGCCGAATGCGGCAGACTACCTCTAATCTGCTTCTGCAGCGCTCGGTTCCTCCTCTCTGCCCCGTCTCTCATGGTCACACCCGCTGTCCAAATAATCAAACCACAGCTATGATTGCCGAACCCTCTCCGAAGCTCATCGTTTTGGTTTGTCCTATAGGCTCCAAGTGGTTTCTCCTCCTTTTCCTTTTTGTTTATTATCCTCCTTCCCCTTGTCTCCTTGGCTACTGACCTAAAATCTGCACAATTTATTTATTTTCGATTTGCTGAGGCCTGCCATGAATTCCATGTTGAGATTGACTTTCTGGATGTTGGATTCCTAATCTGACTCCAGGCTATGAATGACGAGGAAAACACATGTGGTATGTGATTCCGTGTGTGCGCAAGTGTGTTTGTGTGTTACGGCATGTAATTGATGGCATATGTAAGAAATTATCCGAGTTTTCCAAACATCTCCTGGCCAATTTGGATGGGAATATCTGCCTTTCCAGAGATTAAGCTGGTGTCAAATGTTGCCAGGGGTTGAACTGGGGTTTCCATCTGTCACTTAATATCCAGTGGGAAAATATGGTCGCGATGCCCTGTCGGGAAGCAATCGAGCCTCGAGTCTGTCAAGCGGCTTGGATAAGGTTTGTCCCGTTTCTAGGCGCTGGTACGAAGGAACAAAAGGGCACATCGGCGGAGGGTGGTGCAGGAGGGGGAAGTGGGGGGGGGGGGACTTCTGGGAAGAGGGAGAAAAGCAGGTCTGGGGTGGGAAATAATGGAAGCGTCTGAAACCAGGAGACCAAGCGTGAAAGAGATGAGAGAGGAAGAGAAGCCCAGATTTGGCTCAGGATCAGTCACCAGAGGAGGAGAGATTAAGGGCCCATCATTCCCAGCTGCATCATTAGGAGTTTGATGCTCTCTCTTTAGTTAGTCACCTTGCGGCGCCAAGGTTTTGAATCCACACAGGCTATTTGCGTAATTCCGGTAGATCCGCGGTGGAGGAAGGTTTGATTCTGGGAGTACAGAGGAAGGGAGGGGGGATAAAATGAGACGCTTGCCATTGAAGTTGACAAAATAAAATAAAAAAAGGAAACAAAATACAAATCTGGGGGTCAGTTCCTGAATGCCTACTACAGCATGATCATGATAACCGCAACTGGCCGATATCACGATAGGTATGGTGATATGTAATCATATTGTGATGTAACTTTAGGTATAAATGTTATGCCACAAACACCATGAGTGCTAGTTTGCTAGTAGCTGCATTTTGGCATTTTCTTTGTGCTAAGGTGCTTTTAAAACCATCATAACCATAAAGTGTTTTGAATTTGGAGCACTTCATGTAACAGCTGTTTTAGACATTCAGCTGAAATAGACCTGTGATATATTTCATTTTGTCACTTGGGATGGAAGCAAACACATAAGCTAAACTGAAATTGCCTTGTTAGTGTTTTTTTCCCTTCTCATCTTAGAGGTTGTGAAATCACTTCATAAACATGATATCTAAGCTCTTTCTTTTAAGGGACAAAACAGCAAGGGACCCCCAAGCTTACATCTTTGCCACATTTTAGACCACTGATGAATTTGCTGCCATCAAAGCAGTTTTACATCTTTCACAAATGCACACACGGATCCTTGCAGCGCCAGGTCAGATAGACTTCTCAGTTATTCCAGAGAGCTTGGACCTGTGCCCTGGCTGTAACTGAGATGAGGCTTGGCTGAGCCGTCCTTGGATGTGACTGAATGCCCCTTTTATTCTGTTGTTGTTTTGGGTTTTTTTTTTTTACACTTTTTATCATGCTGTTTTGGGCCTTTACCACACATTGTCAGCTTGTCCAGTTCCCCTTCCTTTACTTGACTTCCCTTCTGCCTCCGCTTCATCCCACAAACAAGCCTTCTTTTGGTTGGATGTTTGGATCACACAACCACATTTGCTTTTTCACCCCAGTGCACTCGCGTCTCTCATGCTCCTTCTTCCTCCCTCCCTCTCGTTTGAACTTTTACCATTTGAGTGTTTTGACTTGAAGAACTGCAGTGAGGGCAGGTGGTGGAAACAGAAGGGGTTGATGGGAAATTGGCAGACCCAAGGTTAAACAGGCGATCTTTGGTAAAGGATTAATTGTGTAAGAGCCATGTAATGATTGCTGGCGTGTCTCTGGAATGAAATCCTGTTAGTCACTCTGCAGGGGTCAGGCTAAAACTGTGCATGTCTTGCACTTGTGTGTGTGTGTGTGTGTTTGTGCATCAGGAAGGTGACTCTGATCACACCCGCATGCATGGCCAGGTGGCGACCTGACAGGTTTTGTTGTCTTAGAGGGAAAGATCCACAGCCTCCCTCCCACAGTGTTTAGATTAAGACATGCACATCTAATTTCTGCTTTAGTGGGGGAGTGAGTGGGAAGTGTGTATACCTCATATATACCTTGCAGTAATTGTCTCTTTTGACATTAGATTCATTTTACAAGCTAATTATATTTAACTGGTAACACTTAAATATATTTAACACTTGAAATCTGATGTTTGCAATCCAGATAGCAACCCTGATCACTACAGTATTTTTGTTTTTTTACCGGTGTATTTCAAACCAGCAGAATTGAAGCAAATTGCAGACACTTCTGTAGATCTGTAATCATTCTTTGATCAAATAGTTCCCGATGTAAATAGTTAAGTTGCAGCTTTGGACTCTTTCATGTAAGATGAATATGTTAATATGAACTGTGTTGATTTGCAACGTCAAGGTTCAGACCTCTGCAGTTCTCACAAGAAAGCACCAAGCTCAACTCAAAGCAAAGTTTGGGAAATTGGAGATAAGGAGGGCAGATCAAGGGAAGCTTAGATCTACAAGTGTATGATGGGGTGGAGGTGGAGCTCGTGGCGGGGCTGGGAAGTGCTGGGAGTGTACAGCAGAGGTGGCAGCAGCAGCAGGAATCTCATCAGCTCTCAGGCATCACAGACTAGAGCTAGCATTGTGCTGGATTATGCTTGCTTTAGGATGCACATGCTGGCAGCTGTGTACACAAAGGACGAGTACTTGTTCTTGTAGTGTTTCCTAGTCTGTTTGGAGGACACGCGTAGTTGCTGTCCTTGCAGCGTGGTCAAAGGGGGGGAAACAGTGTGTGAAGTAAAGTGATGGCTGAGTATCATCAATATGACATCAATAAACTGAATGCACAACTTTCACTGCACACCTTGAGCAACGTCTTCAGAAAAGACTAAATCCAGGTGAAGTTTCCTTGTTGTGATTCTGTCCTGATTGAAGGAGAGCCTCTTATCTTGGTTCACTCCCTCATTTTACTCTATCTCTCCGTCCTTAGACAGCACTGAGCAGCTTATTGAACACAGATGATGAATGGGTGCGGATTGATGGCAGATAGCAGGCTGCTGCTAATTGACACCGTTGTATCGCTTAATCTCCCGCCTTAGCATTCCTACTTCTCCTTTTCTTTCCTTTTTTAGCACAGCAATCCATTATGGTTTAGATTAGTTGCTTTTTAGGTGTTGTGTGTCCCTGTGTAATCTATTGTAAAGAAATATTCTTCAGAGGCTGCTCAAGGGCTCTTGGTTATTTTATTTTACTTTTTTGGAGCATTGATTTTTTTGTGGACATTGTCGAGATATGGAGACCTTAAGGTTTGTTCTCTGCCCGATCTACATAAAGGTTTAATGTGTAAAAAATGTCAAACATTTTTATTTAGCTAAAGATAATCTAAAATGTACATTACAGTAGAAGCACACTCTAAGCACTTCTGATGGAGTTAGCCGGTGTTATAGTCTTTTTGGTCTCTGTACTGCTTGGAAAGATGAGGTTTCATTATTCACCAAGTCCTCAGCCACGCTGGACTGAGTAAAGTGCAGGTTGTACAAATCCTTGGGCCCTCTTGTGCGCCGAATCCCTGTCCGTTTGATGCTTCAGCTTCTCTGCTACCATCGGCTGAACAGAAGTGACTTAACTAGCAAATCTCTTGCAAGCTCTTTTCTCCTCATCAGAGGAGGTTCGAGCTTTTGGCAAGGCTATATTTTAGGCAAGAAGACAAAACACCTTTATTTTTTTGCCTTCTTTTCTTGGGCACAGGAACTCCAGGGCGTGCTGTACTTCTCTGGCTAAATCCAGTCCTTAACAGACAGGCTTTGCTGGGTTTATGAAAGGGTGTGTTTTGTTTTCTCTATGAGGCACTCTTAATTTCTTTATCTTTATTTTTCAGGTTTGACTCTTGCTGAGACACACACATACACACCAGCGTAGTTGTACTAGTGGGAACGTTTTCATAATGATACCCTGCTCCAGGGACTTTTATTGAAGCTTAAAGTGTCGTCTTCCTTTGTTACTTCTCATGCTGCATTTTGGGATCATTCGATTTAGTAGCTCTCCTGTTTAACGTCGGACGTTCTACTCACCCAGTACACAACCTCAAACGTCTTCCTCCTTCCTTATCACGTTTTTCCTCATAACCCTCTGACACTTTATCATTCCCCTCTCGCCAGTCAACCATTAGCTTAACTGTGCTCTACTTCACCCTTCCTTGGCTGAAGGGTAGGGCTGGGCGATATGGCCTGAAATCCATATCGCGATATAATTTGAAACATGTGCGTTAACGATATATATCGCGATATATTCTTTTCTTCTGTATAACGTATTTTCCACACTATAAGGCGCACTTAAAATCCTTTAATTTTCTCAAAAATCTAGAGTGTGCCTTATGTATGAATTCTGGTCCCAGGTCCCAAAGTCAAACGAACACTAAGATTTAAAAACGGTCTAAATTCTTTCATCTTTAATAAAATCATCAGCGTTGCTGCTTTACCAGGTGTAACAATTAAGTTTAACATCCATGCATCCATGAAAACAGAAGGTTTTTTTGGGGTTTTTTTTGGTTTTGTTTCTTGCCTGTCCCGTTTGGCTCTTTTGCCATCAGAATTGTTGTCTAAAGGCAAAGAAAGATGCCCAACGGATTTACTTTACCAAATTGACCATCCCAGCCTTGCCGTAATGGTCCATTTGATTCACCTTTTATTGTTTATTTTATTTTCACTTACTGAATACGGGACAGACTTGACTGGGGGAAAGAAGGGGAGAAAGAAAGAGGGAAAGAGAAACAGCTGAGAAGAGGGACGGGGGAGAAGGGCAAAAAACAAAAACCAACAGAATGAGCAGAAAAAAAAAGAAAAAGAAATAAAAAAAATGCATATATCAATCACCTGGATCACCTGCTGAGAAAGAAAAAAGAAAACAAGCAGAAGAGAACAAGAGTAATAGAATAAACAACATCACAATGATATATGGGAATATGACAGTAAATACTAAATATTAAACATTATTGTGCAGCACATAAGATCAACAGAACACAGTGTGCTTTGAGGTAGGAGCCAAAAAGGGTGTAGTTTGTGGGTGTGATCACCCATGTGTACACCTGTGAGCATGGGCGCGCTTGTTTTTTTTTTTTTTTAAAAAGGTTCCTTCATGTAATGATCTGCTAGAGGGTGTGGGGGGGGCCACAGCCCCGTCCTCCAGGGCATGAAGCAGGTATGGAGGAGATCAAAACTCCAGACATCCAGAGGCCCCCAGAACACAAGAGACCAAGGAAGACCAACAGAGGGGCAGCTGCGCCACTGTCCCAGAAAGAGCTGAGGAGAGTCCCAGATGAGGGCTCACTCAGCAGCCGCGGAGCAGAAGCCAGGGGGAGTTGCAGTGACGCGCCCGTGGGCTCCGCCGGCAGCCAGCTGTGCCTGAGTGACCGAGCCCCAGGCCGAGAGGCCGGGGGCACCCCACCTCCGGAGTGGCCCGAGCGAGCCCCAGGCTCCAGGCCTAGAGTGTGCCTTATGTATGAATTCTGGTCCCAGGTCCCAAAGTCAAACGAACACTAAGATTTAAAAACGGTCTAAATTCTTTCATCTTTAATAAAATCATCAGCGTTGCTGCTTTATCAGGTGTAACAATTAAGTTTAACATCCATGCATCCATGAAAACAGAAGTTATTACATTTAACTGAGTTAGAAGTTAACAGGAAGTTAGCTCGCTAGTTTACACCTAAACATGACATACCATGTTCTGACTGAGAGATTTTTGTAACTAATTCAAACGTACAGCTCTGCTACCACTTCCAACATAATGAAGACTAAACAGCAGTGACGTTTGCAGGGTTACTGAAGTTGGACTACCTGGTATATAATGTTGTGCTACATGAATGCTAGCGACACAGCTATGTTAGCATAACATTAGCACAGTGAAGCTGGAGGATGAACGCCAACTTTTTTTCCACTCGATAAAAGTTAACGTGAGTGATTCTGGTGGTCAGGGACAAATGCAGTCGCATAGCAGGATACACGGGGCAAACTTCAGTCAGGAGAACAACTGAGATTATTCATCCACAATACGAGGTTAGTTATTAATATACTGCAACAACATGGGACTGGAACAGCTGCGAGAGAATTCAACATTAATGAATCAATGTTACGGAAGTGGAGGAAGCGCAGTTTTTGGCTTTCCCCATATTTCAAAACTGCTTCATCTCTTTGCTATGACTGTCGCCCGGCATAATTTGCAGATGATAATGGTTGTAGCCGCTGCGATGCTTTCGACCAAAACAGGTGCAGCTTGATGACATCATCAACATGCGCTATCGCGATAGAGCGGTATAGTCAAAATCTCTATCGTTGGCCGAATTTATATCGTTTCTATCGTATATCGTTTCTATCGCCCACCCCTACTGAAGGGTATGCTTTCCTGAGGCTCCTTGACTTGGAATCAGCCTCACCTTTCCCCGGGGCCCTCAGAAAGCCTGACTGTGGCCAGACAGCTTTTAATAATTTATTTAGGGGCAGTAATGTCGAGTTCGACGCCACGTTTTAATTTATTGCATGCTGAGTGCGGGAGAAGTGAGCGAGCAACCTTGCATTAAGCTTGGATCAAGAAGCCAGTTTGTCAGCAAGCCCCTAAGGATCCCTAAGGACAGATATCTTTTATCAGAAGTGGAAGCCAGTGACTGGCACAGGATCCACAAAAGGCTGTGCACGTTCCACTGGACCTTGAATCTTCAGCAAATGATGCAGTTCTGCAAACAAAGCTTTATTTTATTACTACTGGAAGACATTGCATATTTTAAATGAGTTGTGTACACACTTGGAGAGTCTTCAAATAACTTATTTTCCATTCTGTTTTTAGCGCTGGGCACTGAGTCAGGAGGGTAATTTGCATATATAATTAAACAGAACAAGGATGCAACTAATCAGTACTGACCTTTTTCAGAATGCCATTAGAACACTGTTCCCAGCAAAGCTGAACTTTATAGCCTGAGGTCAGTTGTTTAAAAAAATGTCTTTTCTTCAGCTCACAATGATTTTGTGTAAATAAATGTGTCTCTTTCTATGCAGCTGATAGCCTTCCCAGTCATTAACCCCAATAATGGGGCTTGGGAACCATTTTCCAAGTGTAATGATCTAACTCTGCTCAGTTCAGAGTGCTAATTGACTCTAAGTTACTGAATAGAGTGGGGCAGGTAAATGAAGGAAGCAGTTTTTATTTTTAGTGAGCTGCTGAAGGAGGTGATGCGTACCGAGACTGAGAGCCCAGGTCTTTTTTCCCATCAGGGACCTGGAGGCTGGAGGGTTGCAGAATTAGGGGAGAGGATCCTAGACGTAAAAAGTGCAAACTTTTTGACTGATCAGCAAGAGGGAGGAGCAGATCGATGAAGGGCGTGTGGGGCTTTGAAGCCTGAGAGAACTTGTCCAATCAATGGAGTGTTTGCTTATTAGTGTCTTCAAAGATGTGAAGAAAACAAGCTGTATTCCTCCACAAAGTGTCACTTAGTCTTTCAACAAAAGACAACAGGGAATAACACAAAAACTTTTCCTCTTGCTCGCCTGTTGGCCTTCGCTTCATTACTCCTGTGAGCTTTGTGTAATTGGGCAGACAGAAATAGTCATCATTACAGCATGTGAATGAATTTGCAAATAGATTACAAGAACTTGGAAGGATGTCACTGTTGGAGATTATTTAAATTTGTCTTTAAGAGAAAGACTGAGGGGTTCAAAAAAAGTAAGAAATATTTTCTGAATGGAAATATTTGCATTTTTTTTAATGTATTTATTTATTTATTTTTTACAGAATTTGTAAATACATTTCATCAGGGTCAAAGAGAACAGGAAGTGCACACATTATTGTGGCATTTCTAACACCCTGAACAAAGTCCTTATGACCAGTACAAGCAGACTTCCTTTTTCCTCCGACATAAGAAACACTCTTTCTCCCACTACACCGTCCAACTGCAAGCCTTTCCCTCTCCGCCCTCTCTATTACTTTCGATTTCCTCTCCCTCTCTTGGCTCCGTGCTGTTTTGGTTATCAGTGATTGCTTCAAATGCCTCCCTTTCCCTCTCCACCCTGAGAGCTGTAATTTTGTCACACTCCAGCGCAGCAGCGGGCCATGACAGGGCGTTGCACCTCCGACCGTTGACTTTGTATCATTTTCCATCAGCAGGAAATGCAGCACCTGACCTTGTTTCTTTGAACAAGGTCAGGTGGGTTATGCGGAACCCCATATTCACTGTCACCTGTAGCCTATAGACATGTTTTTTTTTCTTTTTGAAATCCACGGCCTTTCAATGAAATATGAATAAAAATGGTCCTTCTGATTTTTCTTGCCTTGAAAGAAGCTTTAACTTTAAGTATCAAGAGGTGAGGAGCTTGTTGCCTATCCTGCATTGCAGTGTTGTTATCCTAATATCAATGCTAAGTTATTAAACCTCCACGCTTTGTTAACTCTTGTTCTTACAACCAGTGCACTATAGCTGGTGCATGGTATCATAAGCATATGGTTTTTGAGCTGCCTGTCTTTTTTTATATTCTGCTCCATGGAGCCAGACTTTTATTAAAGTTTTCAGAGTGGTCTTGACCAATATTTCCTCAGGCTTTCTGAAGGTTTTTAACGTTTTCCTTTGGCTGCTTTTTTCACTAATTTTCAGTCTTGTTCTTGTTCTTGTACCTGACCGTTTTCAGAGGATTTGTTTTGTTTGTCAAGCCAATTAACACTGATCAGTGAATCATTCAAGCATCATCATTCTGCCTAACTCAAGCGATGACTCAGTATTGTGTCTACGCATAACAGACAACTTGGCAAAGAACACCAAATTGTGTCTTTAGGCACTTTGTTACTAGCAGCCTGTTGCAAAAACAGATCATTTGATCATAGTTGAATCTACGAAAATGCCAAAGATAACACAGTTAGACAGGAATAAAATTATATTTTTGTACCAACAAGGTGATTCCCAAAGAGCTGTTATTTCTCAGCATGGTGTACAGGACTAAAGGGGAAGTGGCAGCAAAATGAACAGCAGCATATTATGTGAACTCTCAGCAAAGGTCTATCGTTTCCCCTTTTTTCCTGTCTAGAACATCACGTTTATTTAAAGACCTATGGGAAAATAAAGAGCAAAGATAGTAAAGACCACAGAAAAGGAAAGAAATGGAGAAAGAAGTAAAGATAACGCACATGCCACAATGGTGTTCGCTGTTAACTGACTTTGGGACGCAGTCCTGAAGAAACAACTTATGTTAGGACAATAACGTGGAAACCCAACTGAGTCCTTGAAGAACTTTATTAAGACCAAACTTTTGCTCTCAGACATCGACCTGGGGATACAAGACTGCTGCAAGATTTTTCTTTTGACCATGGCTACCCAAAGTTATCCAAAAAAGAAGGGAATATGCTCCACTGCGTAAACTGTGCAAGACACGAGCCCCAGCAAGGTTTCGGGTCTATGTTGACAGCCCCATTACATATAACAGAGGAACAACAAAGGAGGATTAAAGGCCAAAAATTAAGGGCCATTCGTGAGTAAACAACTTATGGAAAAGTTACGGAGTAGAGACACAAGTAACTGTTTATCAGGACAATTTAGAATCAGAAATGCCGCTCTCCAAATCACTAGGTCACACTTGGGAAGACATTTTGATAATAAATGTGGTTTAATCTAAGTATAATATGGCGCAACTTGAGAGTAGGGAAGCACACACGCAGAACCAGAGAGGATCTCTGTGCTCCCAGGAGGGGCCCTTCATTTGGAGGATTCCCTTCCCTGTTCAGAACTTCACTTTTGGAGTTTATACTATACATGTTTGCTTAGGGGAATATGACATAATTCCAGGAATATAATATAGTAAAATTAAATGTTAAAGCCCTGCAAAGCCCAATCAAAAGGAAAAGAATTGCAACCAAGATGAAAATGGAAAATGAAGTCATAATATTCTGGTAAGGGATGCGTATAAATAATATGGAACATTAAACAGTTAAACAACTGGTTTTTAGACATACATATTACTCATCATACAAACCAGGACATGCAAGAGGTGTCGCAATATTAATCTCTAATAAAAAAAACCTTTCAACTAATTAGACAAAGAGGGGCTTATATATCCTAGTAACTGGACTCATTGACCATAAGCCATGTTTACAGACCACTAGGTAATGGTAAATGGCCTGTATTTATATAGCGCTTTACTAGTCCCTAAGGACCCCAAAGCGCTTTACATATCCAGTCATCCACCCATTCACACACACATTCACACACTGGTGATGGCAAGCTACATTGTAGCCACAGCCACCCTGGGGCGCACTGACAGAGGCGAGGCTGCCGGACACTGGCGCCACCGGGCCCTCTGACCACCACCAGTAGGCAACGGGTGAAGTGTCTTGCCCAAGGACACAACGACCGAGACTGTCCAAGCCGGGGCTCGAACCGGAAACCTTCCGATTACAAGGCGAACGCCCAACTCTTGAGCCAAGATCGCCCGTAAAGACCAAATGCTAATTAAGAAAATATTTAACATGATTACTGAAGAGACCAGAGGTACCCTTATGTATGGCAGAGACTGCTGCAGCCCTCTCTTGACTCTACTAATACAACTAAAAGAATGAATCTGAAGACATGTACAGTGAAGAAGGGTTATAAGGTTCCCAAAACATTATCTGAGATCTATGATATAAATGATTTACTGATTATAAGGAAGGTATACATAGATGGAATTTGTTATGCAAGTCAAGTGGTAGTAGAGTTGACATAAACAACTCGGTCAGTCCTGGTTGAAACACCAATGAAACTATTTAATATGTGGAGCAGAATGCTCTCAGGATTCATATGGAAGCCCAGAGTGAGATGCACAACACTACAGCTTCCTGCAAAGTCATTTTAAAGCTGCAGAATTGAGATATTTAATCTACTGGTGCAACCCTTCCTACAAAGCAAAATAGTAAGGTGGACATGACTCAAATAGATTTACCATTTCAAACAATAATCGGAGACAGAAAATCACATTTAGAACTGAAAGAAAACTGTGGGACAAGAACACCCCTAAATATCTGGTTTGGTTATATGAATAACTAAAATTAGGAAATCCGATGAAACAGCTACGGTGGGTAGCATATGATAAAGAATTTGCTCCAGCCCAGCAAGATAATCGCTTTAAACGATGGTCAGCCAGAGGTGTTTGGACATCAGATGCAGGGGAAATGCACAGTTTTGAAAGACTTAAGGGCAAACATGATTGGAAAGGCAAGACTACTTCCGATATTGGGGGTTAGATCCTATTTTAACAGTAACATGGAACCTAGGGATGAAAGTAATACTGGCCTAATCATCCTAATAACTGATACGTACAAATCTAAGATTACACAACTGAATAGATCTAGTTCAGGTCACGGGAGGGAATTTGCATTGGAAAAATATGATTCGATTTTTCTTACTACTCAGAAACTAAAATGAAAGCAGAAGGTCCAATGTAAACATGGACGTTGTTGGAGACAGTGTGGAGAACTGGTAGCTGATCACTTTCACATCTTCTGGGGTTGCCCAGCTATTCAACCATATTGGAGTGAAATTGTAGAAGTAATTACCCAGGGAGCTGGTAAGAAAGCAGTTACCAGGAAATGGCTAATGAAAGAACTCCCAGTAAAGACAGAATGGAAAGAAAAAGTACAGGAAATATATAAAATGGAGAATTCACTTTTTCTGAGTGTAGAATGGATCAGTTCAGTAAATACAGGAGGTAATGGGAAAGCTATATTGTAGTTAATATGTGGAATAAGGTATTTTGACAGAAAACCTGAAGTAGATATGTATTTGCTTGTTGTTAAACCCTTTTATTGTCAATGAATGATGTAATGATGCCTTGCAAAGCTCCTTTTCATCTGATCCATCTACTGTTCACTGAAGCCTCATCTGAAACTCAGTTAAAGGGAAACAGGAAGTAAAGACCGAGGTACATCAAATTATATAATAACTAGACTGAAAATTAGTGGCATCAGGTATTTTGTAGTGTTAAATCCAAATTTGAAATTTCTGATTCAAATCAATGTCACTATGAATTGGGGAGATCAGGAGAGAGGTTTAACAGTGGTGTCTTTAGCCATTAATAAAACATGGTAGAGGCTCTGTCGTGGTTTCATGCTGTAGTTCTGTGAGTGGCTGTGGGGATCCTGTCAGAAGTGATGGAAATATGAATGTAGAAAAGTACCATCAGATTTTAAATCGTCATTGGCCTCCTCAGAGCCCAGACCTCAGCATTGATGAAGCAGTGTGAGATTATCTTGACCGGGATCAGAGCTCAAGGTAGAAACAAGAAGCCTAGAGAAATATTCCTGAAGACTACTTAAAGAAATGATAAGAAAGCATGTCTAAAAGAGTTCAATCTGTGTTGAAGAGCAAAGCTGGTCACTCCAAATATTGATTTTAAACCTGTTAGAACTGTATTAACTCTGCTTTTTCTTTTTCTTTTTTACTGTATTTCAATTTAAGTTTTCCACATTTGAAGAAATTGTTTCATCCATTTTCCTAGCAAAATATAAAGAACCAAGGAATGGCTCAAGGCTTTTGCAGAGCACTGTGACAGAGAGAGTTGGGAGAGAGGGAAAGAGTTGTCAACAGTTTTTCAGTCAAATGAAGACACCTGGCCACAGTTTAAGTCACAAACTTACCTGCCACAAGCAAGACGTGTGGAATACCTCCAATCTGCTGACAAGTTGTTGTTATCTTCCTCCGTGCTATGTTAGGTTTTGTTCTAACAATCACTGCGCTGCTGCTGACACGTGGTATAGTAAACACAGAGCAAGACCGAATCCAATCGATTGGCCTATTGTCATCGATGTCCAGTCTAGCTTTCTGAGTCACTGTCCAACCACTATCCAATTCAATTACTGAATCAGTGCATGTCTGATGTTCCCTATCCTAAATCTGCTGCTGTTACAGTGACAATAACGTGAACATTTCAAATTCAGCTACGTCCTTTTTTGAGTGAACCAGTTGTGCATTTGTGTTTTTAAACTGCTTTTTTAAATCTTTGACAGTGTATGTACATTTCCATGACCTATACACAAGCAGGGACAGACTGAATACGTTTGACACACTGAGTCACTGTCGTTGTGAAAACGGCAGTATGTTATTTTTAATTATATCCATACAATACAGTTACATTTTCATATTTCAGTTATTTTCATGAATATTTTCTGCAGCCCTTTTTTTTCATACCGCATCGTGTTTGGAAATCGTAAACACTTATTATTCATATCCGTGTATTTTAAAGCGGTTATTTTCTACACATTATTATTCACGCCATGCGCTTCACACTTTCCATCTACTTGATGTTCGAGTGTTGCATTGCAAATTGCAGGTGGCATTATATTTAATACACTTCATTTGCAATGTTCTTATTTATGCTCTGCTTCTCTCTGCTGGATTCTAATGTCATTTGTTGCTGCTGTGGCCCAATTAAAGTTTCATCTTGTCGTATGTCTAATGGATGATTACCTGGATGCTGTTCTGTTTTTCTCCACTCTATCTTAACAGCTTTTTTTATTTAATTTTTTTTTAAATCTGTCGGTTATTTCAGTTCAGTTTTTCTCAGATTCTCTTTTTTACTTCTCTCTGCACAGGAGCAGAGCCCCAGTAACGCCACATCCCTGGCCATGATGCAAGAGCCGCAGGAGGTGGTGGAGGAGACGGTCACCATTGAAGAAGACCCCGGCACCCCCACCTCCCACGTCTCAGTGGTCACCTCTGATGATGGAACCACACGGCGCACAGAAACCAAGGTAAGACGCAAAGCTGCACACACAGCATGGTCACAGTGCATAGGCAGTGGCTGATGCTGATCCTAAAAAAAAAAAAAAAAACTAGTGACGACATGATTAAATAGAAAGGTCAGTTATACAGGGGGGCAAATTATTTGATACGCTGTTGAACTGGTGCATTTCTAGCATTTAAATGGAGCAAATTTCTGTTCATTTCTTTGCAAGTGACCAAACTTATAAATTCAGCAGGGGATCAAATCATTTTTGTCCCCCACAGATATATTAAATTAAAGGAGTGATCCAGTTAAAATTTGAAACTTTAAAATGTTTTTTAAAATAAAGCTATGACCTGTGCATAACACTGGTAAGCCATACTTTTTCTGCGTACTATCACACGAGTAGGACTCTTCAAAGCAGCGGCATTGTTTTGGCACATTGATCCCAATAACCTCATAGTAGCAAAACTCCCCAAAGTCCCTTTGATCCATTTCAGTATTGCTCAAATTATGCTTATGGATTACTGCTTGGTACCGTATCTCCACTCCCAGACTTCCATTCTTAAGAACTATAAATCCCATAATCCTACAGCCCAAAGTGGTTTCATCTCCTTCTCATGGCTTTATTTTCTTCATTTTCTTTCTTTTATTTGTTATTGTTATTATTATTATTATGAGCAAATTCCCCTGATGTTCTATCAGTTTTGTGCTCCTCAAAAGCTCCTTTGTTGATTCGTCCTTTACTGTGTTCTTTTGTTTTTCTGTAAGGGTATATCAGCTAACGTGAAGGTGAGTTGACTTTTGTACCAGTATAGCTTTTCCCATCACGCCACCATTATTTGTGTGCCCATACAGGCTATAGCAGCAGCGTGCAACACAACTCTGCATCATCACAAGCTAAAAGCAACCTCTCACTTAAGCCACTGCTTGCTGCTTCCACCTCGGTTGATCTGTCCCTAGCAATACTCTCTTTTGCATAGTTTTTCTCTGTCTTTGTTTTATGTAGTGTCTCAGTATTCCTTGGTGGAATCATAAATTATAAGAAAGTCTATAATTTATAACTTTGATATACAGCTGCAAGCAAAAGCTTGACAGTCTGTGGCCTTAGCAGTAAATATGGAGGCGACATTAGAATCAGACTCTTTGAATCAGTGAGTTTGGAAAAAGGATCAATCAAAGTCGGACCTTCACAATAACGTCTGAGAAAGCAAATAATGGCACAAACACATCAGATTTGTGGGTCCTGCACAAAAACAGCAACTCATTATGCGTTCTCTCTAAAGAGTTTTGACTAATGCAGTCCATTTTCCTTAATAAATAAATGTCCAAGTCTAGTTTTTATCTATATCTAATTTTAGGACTTTTGTGAAAATCTAATGACGTTTTAGGTGATATTTATAAAGAAACACAGTGAAGTGTTCACAAACATTTTCCTGAAACTGTACGCTTTAAATTATAAGGTTGGGGAATTTTAATATCAGTGAAATTGTTTTAGGTTTCTTGAAATCAAAGTAAATTTGGTGTTTGTTTAACATGTAAACCAGGACAAAATCATTTGCTACCTTGCTGAAGATCTCAGAGCTGTGAAACCTTTTCAGGCGGTATCGTTATTCTGCTAAAGCCTGAATTCATTGTTGTATTGGATTTGACCAAACAGCATCATCAGAATAATGCTGGGATTGAAAATTCAGTTTTTGCTTCTACATTTTAAGGCGTTCAGAGATAGGGTTGTATTGCAAGATCTTTGCGGGGGGATTCAGATATACGCCTTTGTGGCTACAGTCAGCTGCTGTAGCTGGAGGCTTCCAGAGCAGTGGTGAGGAGCTGTGTGGAGCTCTTACTCCTGTGACTGTGAAACTGTAATTAAAAAGCCTGGTCTAATCCCTCATCAGGGAGGACCCGTTGCCCTCCAGCCTGTTTACTGCTAGGGAATTGGCCACACAAACTCTCTCGCACGCTTTTATGCATTACAGCGCAAGACTTGTTAGGAGTAACACACACAAAACGCACGCAGTAAAACATCACACTAATCAAGGGCTTTGCTGCCGAGGACGGGGAAAGAACGAGGCTAGTTTTAAGGGCCTGCCACCCTGCTGAGAGGTGGGGTTGCCTGTTTTCTGGAAGTCACTTTGAAGGGGAATGTAGATTAAGCAGATTGCTCAGGGTGAACTTGTGGAAGGTTGTAGGTCTGTGGTGGTAAACAGATCCAGACCCAGTTGAGAATTTACAAAGAGAATTTTGTCCTGCTCGCTTTCCTTGTCTGTCTTTTTCCTCAACTCCTCTCCTGTCTTTGACTCCCTTTTCTGAAGTGTTCCTTTACCCTATCCCTCTTTCCATTTCTCCCAGCAAGTCAGTTGTATTTATGTGCATACGTGCTCTTTTAACCCAAAGGTTTGCCATGCTTTCTAATGCTAACACACTCCTTTCCCTTTATGGTTATCCCCCACCTGACTGTTTGAAGTTGAAGCACTGGAGCTTCTCCTACATTGCTGATTTGCAGGCAAAAAAGGAAAAAAGTTTGTTCAGTTGTAAATATTTTTCTTTTAATTCAGTATTCGGGAAAATTACTTGGTTGAATAATGGGAAAGGAAGAGAAAAGTGGGGGTTTTTCCCCCCTGATTGTCCGTTGGGAAAAAATAAAAACAGATGGGACTTGTGTTGTAGAACTGTGTGGTTGTGCAAAGAGACCGGTAAATCTCAGGTGACAAATGGAGTTAATCTTGGAAATTTCTCATTTAAGGCTGCAAAACAGCACTGAATAACCTTTCATTGGCAGATTAACTGCTGGTTCTGTTTATGCGCTCAATCAGGTCAATTCAAAAGTGAACTGGCCCGGACCCTGAACGTGCGTATGAGTTAGAACACATATACATGCTCAATTAGATCCACATTCTACCTCCTGCCCTACAATGCCATGCTTTTTTTTTTTTCTTTTTTCTTGGCTGCCTCCCAGCCCTCTTTTCCTGCTGGCAGACACTCTGAATAAAACACCGGTCATTTCAGTGCTAAAGTACAGTTGGACCAATAAAAGCAGCCTTCTTTCTCATTGGTCTGGATGTGAGCTAGTGTGTGTGTGTGGATGCAGACCACCAAACCAATAGCATTTTCATCGCCCATCATGCACTGGCAAGTCAAACTGAAGCAGCAACTGGTTATTATCTTCCAGAGGGGAAAAAAAGGCCTAATGGTGATTTATTCATGTCTGGCTGTTATTAAAAAAAGAAATTGTCTTTGATGAAGATAGACTGCACACTCATCAAGCTAGGCAGTTACTAGAGCAGAGTAAGAACGCTTTTCTCTCAAGATGCAGACAACTGCTGTAGCCATGTGACATGGTTTATAAGTATGGCCGAGCCCGGCACATAATTAGCTTTGAAATCTGACAAGAGTCTTAATTTTCTTTATCCTCCTAAAAGTTGATGATACACTGCAACAGTGGTGTCAGATATATTGTGAACCCCTTTTTAAAACTGGCTTCAGTGGAATGATTGCTAACGAAGCAGCTAATCAAAGGAAAATTGCCACCTTGGGACGTTCTTGAAATCGACACAGTTGTCAATAGCTCCGTGTCTGACACCCACAGGAAAAATGATTTGACTGGTGCTTCGGATACAATGTATTCAAAATTGCTGAATGGGTTTCTCAAGTCTTTGTCTATTCTCACTGCAGGAGGCTAATGAGAGATAGCAGGCTAACTCTGCGTGGGGCTACAGAAGTTGAAGCTTCCTGACAAATGCTGGATTCAGAGGAATAATTAACAATCGAGACAAAACTGAATAATAACGTCTGAGTCACGATTTCAACAGGCCTAGTGTTAAAGCCCACTTTCCCCCAAACATTTTATGCGACCATAAAATGCATGGAAAAGCAGCATGTAGCCACTGTGATGTCATCAATCGTTTAGGGAAGTTCCCTGGTGCTGAGCCATTTAACGATTGCCACCTCGGTATTTTGAAACTAGAGACAACAAGCGAGAAACTGATCTGGCTGAGAAACTGAGGGACACCACACGCTCGTATGCTCTAAAAGCCTGTTTTATCCTCCTCCTTGGCTCTAACTGGAACCATAGCTTACAGAATGAACATGATGTTGCGTTTATGAAGACTTGAAACTAGCCATTAAGACCATAACCTCAAATAAATCAAGTGAGAGGTTTCCCCCCCATAGGCTTCTACATCTGGACTTCTTTTTTAAAAACTGCTTTTAATAAGTTAGAGAGGTACGTTTAACCTGAAGTTTCAGTGTCACGAAAAGGTAACCTATGCTTAACACATTATGTTTGAATTCTGCTATAAGTGCCATACAGTGGGGCAAAAAAGTATTTAGTCAGCCACCGATTGTGCAAGTTCCCCCACCTAAAATGATGACAGAGGTCAGTAATTTGCACCAGAGGTACACTTCAACTGTGAGAGACAGAATGTGAAAAAAAAAATCCATGAATCCACATGGTAGGATTTGTAAAGAGTTTATTCGTAAATCAGGGTGGAAAATAAGTATTTGGTCAATAACAAAAATACAACTCAATACTTTGTAACATAACCTTTGTTGGCAATAACAGAGGTCAAACGTTTACTATAGGTCTTTACCAGGTTTGCACACACAGTAGCTGGTATTTTGGCCCATTCCTCCATGCAGATCTTCTCGAGAGCAGTGATGTTTTGGGGCTGTCGCCGAGCAACACGGACTTTCAACTCCCGCCACAGATTTTCTATGGGGTTGAGGTCTGGAGACTGGCTAGGCCACTCCAGGACTTTCAAATGCTTCTTACGGAGCCACTCCTTTGTTGCCCGGGCGGTGTGTTTTGGATCATTGTCATGTTGGAAGACCCAGCCTCGTTTCATCTTCAAAGTTCTCACTGATGGAAGGAGGTTTTGGCTCAAAATCTCACGATACATGGCCCCATTCATTCTGTCCTTAACACGGATCAGTCGTCCTGTCCCCTTGGCAGAAAAACAGCCCCATAGCATGATGTTTCCACCCCCATGCTTCACAGTAGGTATGGTGTTCTTGGGATGCAACTCAGTATTCTTCGTCCTCCAAACACGACGAGTTGAGTTTATACCAAAAAGTTCTACTTTGGTTTCATCTGACCACATGACATTCTCCCAATCCTCTGCTGTATCATCCATGTGCTCTCTGGCAAACTTCAGACGGGCCTGGACATGCACTGGCTTCAGCAGCGGAACACGTCTGGCACTGCGGGATTTGATTCCCTGCCGTTGTAGTGTGTTACTGATGGTGACCTTTGTTACTTTGGTCCCAGCTCTCTGCAGGTCATTCACCAGGTCCCCCCGTGTGGTTCTGGGATCTTTGCTCACCGTTCTCATGATCATTTTGACCCCACGGGATGAGATCTTGCGTGGAGCCCCAGATCGAGGGAGATTATCAGTGGTCTTGTATGTCTTCCATTTTCTGATGATTGCTCCCACAGTTGATTTTTTCACACCAAGCTGCTTGCCTATTGTAGATTCACTCTTCCCAGTCTGGTGCAGGTCTACAATACTTTTCCTGGTGTCCTTCGAAAGCTCTTTGGTCTTGGCCATGGCGGAGTTTGGAGTCTGACTGTTTGAGGCTGTGGACAGGTGTCTTTTATACAGATGATGAGTTCAAACAGGTGCCATTCATACAGGTAACGAGTGGGGGACAGAAAAGCTTCTTACAGAAGACGTTACAGGTCTGTGAGAGCCAGAGATTTTCCTTGTTTGAGGTGACCAAATACTTATTTTCCACCCTAATTTACGAATAAATTCTTTACAAATCCTACCATGTGAATTCATGGATTTTTTTTTTCACATTCTGTCTCTCACAGTTGAAGTGTACCTCTGGTGCAAATTACTGACCTCTGTCATCATTTTAAGTGGGGGAACTTGCACAATCGGTGGCTGACTAAATACTTTTTTGCCCCACTGTATATGGAACCATGACGCACTTAAGATGAGGTTTTTTTTATATATATATACATATATCTGTTTTCTGTGTATTATTGTAGGGTCTTTACCTATATAGTATCCTATTAGAATCTTCCAGATTCCTGATCTGATTCCTGATCTGGCACCTCCACCACTCCTTTCCCCTTCCACATTTCTACCTCGTCCTTTTCCAGCTCATCTCAAGCCTCATGCACTAAACTGAAATCAGAGCTCTAACACACTAAAATAGGCATAAACACGCCTTTTCATTCTCAATTTTGTCCCAGTTACTGTCAGCAGATCAGAATTGCTACCCTCCCATCTTCGACAGTTACCAAGAGCCAGCTAAACAACAACAAGAACAGCTGGTTATAAGCTAACATTATGCTAATGTTTGACTCCAGCAATGATAGCTCCACCTCAAAGAAAGCTTCAGTCACTCAGGCCAACAGAAAAGTTGAAATCCTTAAAAATGTTGGTGTCGCTGTCATCCATCAGAAGTGAGCTTCATTGGCTCATCGACCTGTTTCAGCCTCCTTTCACAAAGCTTTACAGCCTCCTCCAGACTGAATAGCTGTGGATGCTCCACACCCGACATTATAACATGAACAGTCATCTGACGGATTTATTGCTAGGTGTTGATGTTATTAACATATAGTGTGTACAAAAAAATTTTTGATCCAAAAAATAGAAACACTCTGACCGGCCAGCTGTGGCCATTTTGGGTTTCAAACAGTTAAAAGAAAGAATATCACAGTCTCATGACGGAAAACACATAGTAGCTAAATATCTGAATTATGGGAAGAGCTTTACTCCTTCACAAATATTTGACCCCTCCTCTAAGGTCCCACTGGCACTGGAGGAGACTTCTCTTACACATCTGTGGTTTAGTGGTGATTCCAGCTCATTAAAATAGCAGTGTATCTGTTTATTAGATCATTTTGTTATTCCTAAGCTGTTTCTCTTTTGCACACCGTTGCTTGTTACACTCAGACTATGTGAATCAGAACTGTATGGATCAGTGTGTAATGAAACAAATTTTCCCACGAATCCCTTCAACTTCAGGTCACCAAAGTGGTGAAAACCATCACCCGTCGCACCTACCATCCATTGTTGGTATCTGACAACTTGTTAGTGGAGTCCAGGCCTGCCACACGCACCCCCACCCCGGTCACCAACTCGACCCCCACCCTATCTGAGACAGACCCAGTAAAGGACGCCGAGCCTGTGTGATTTGTGTTGTTTCTTGCCTCCCCCCGCCTGCCTGAATTTTCCCAAGATATAATAACAGTTTTAATTTTCCTCATTCTCTTTAAGAGAAGATGAAAACTAATCGAAGGTTTTGCAATCACAAGCTGCTCAAAAATCTGATCACTCCCTCAGTTTTGCCTCACTAGCCCATGGCCACCTTGTCAATTTAAGTGCCCGATAAAGTGAATGCCACAGAGGTTGTGAAATGTCTTGCAGTGCTGTAAAGTGGACAGTTTGCCGCCTGCTACTTTCCCCTCTGTTTTAACAGTTTGATAAACCGTCTAGGACTGTGTCTTAACTGCCTGTGGGTTTTTTTGTTTGCTTTGTTTTTTTGTTAAACATTTTTCAGTACTGCTGTCACTTTCCAAGCATGTACAAACACAGAAATCTTGAGTATTGCTACATATTCATATATATTTGCAACCAATTTAGCAATTCTCTTTTGAGCCTGTTTACACCACTTGAGCATATTTCAGAGGCTCTTCTGAAACCCTGGTCCCTCGTCTACCCGTGCGTGACGGTTTAACGCCTTGTGAACTTGAGCGCACATCAAAGAGCGTTTGAAACCTATCCGATAGCTCCCTTTGCAGCCCTTGCAAATCGCCCAAAAAGCTGTGTTAGTACAAGGCAGCCGGGCGTGTCGAGGCTGGGAAGCTGTAGCATTCAACGTACCCTCGTCTCAGTTTCTGTCAGAATAAAATAGCACCAAATATTAGCCAAATGTGATTAAAAAATACTAGAAATGTTTATTTATTTATTGTGCACATGTAGCCACCTCATGCACGGTATGACATTCAGCCTCTAGCTCTTGTTGGGTCACCGAAGCCCAGCAAGTAGCACCAGAGCAGTCTAGACTTGAGGTCCTGCTATGACCTGCCACAGTGAACAAGATGAAAGCAAGCTCATTATTGTGATTCTAAGGTCATGCACATCCTTTAGCTGATGTAACTCAAGCAAATGAGCTCTTTGGGTTTTTTTTTTTAACTATGCCACTCCACCTCAGCTTTGTGCAGTTAGAAACAAATGCAAACTATTCAGTAATTACTGTGCTTAAAACATGGAAATGAACCTTGACGTTCCTGAAATAGGCTGTCTTATGTAGCTCACAGTGAGAGTGTAACCAAGAAACAAGGCCAGTGAAAATTTCTATTTGTTTCAAGCAAGTTAATGAGGATGCCGTGTTTAACAACTGATATGTGGTTTATGCGTTTGCTCCTGGCGCCGTCCTTTGTGGTGCGGTTTAATGCTTCATTGTGGTTCCATGATATTATTACGTGCCTCTGCTCCTGATTAAAATCAGAATCATGGCATTGATGGGAAAATAAAGACGGCGTTTTCAGATTAACAGGGCCGGTACTGAAAATGAAGCCCATCGGAATCAGGAATGAGCAGGGTCTTTTTTTGTCTTTTTCCTTAGATTTTAAGTTTTTAAGGGAACAAAACTCTCTGCAACACCTTGTCAGGCACGACGTGAACTACATCAGACCTGCGCCCCTTGCAGATGACGGTTAATTTTCATCAGCTTCATTAATTTTAAAGATGAATTTATAGCCACGGACAAAATAGCCAATTATCAGCCACAGCAGAATTCAGTGGGCAGCAAATTGCTTTCTATATGGGCAGAGAGCCCAAGGAGGGAGTCGCTGTCTGTCATTCTCCAGCCAGAAAACCACAGAGACAGCAGAGGAAGCAGAGTTATTTAGCTCAAGGATGATGCGAATTTGAGAAATGCGTGCACGCAGGTCTGGCTTTAACAGTCCCTCAGCTATGGACTGTGATGCTACATTGCTCATCTGGAGCCATTCGGGACTCAAGGTCCAGTGGAGCTATACAACTTCCATCAGGCTCAGTTGCAGCACTATTCAGCCTGAATTTGCACTTCCTGTGTACACACAGCATCTGGGGTTTAAATTTGGAGCGTTTGTCTTAAAGCAGATCGGATGTACTGCCTGCTTTTTTTTCTAACAACCAACGTGTTACACAGGCTGAAAATTGAATATTGGTCAGTTAGTACTATGCCTCGTTGGCATAAGGGTTTAAAGATTGAGTTAAACCTTAACATTTCCAAGTGCTCACATTTATTATGTGTGTTGTCAGCTTAAAGCTGACCACTGTAGCATAGGTTTGGTGTAACATTGTTCTACGCTGTCTGACAGTGTGTATCTGTTTCCCCATGCAGGTGACTAAGATGGTGAAGACGGTGACCACTCGGACAGTGCGTCAGGTGCCCCTCGGCCCCGATGGCTTGCCGCTGCCTGAAGGCACGTCCCCGCTGGGCAGCTACACCGATTCCATTGACCGGCGATACCTGAAGAATGGAAGTGACCGCTTCATAACGCCTCAAGCAACCTCAACCCTGACGCGCTCCTACAACAACTCCTACAACGATTCATATGGAGAGACACCGGAGAGCCAGTACATTCGCCATTATGGTCTTCACGATGGCTACACCGATTTGACGGATAACTACGGCAGTCTTTCTCGTGGTGTCAACTACCGGCCGCCGCGGTACCCATACATGCCTAATAGCTACCGGCCGGAGAATAGCTACACCCTGCCTATCAGAAAGGATGATTATGGCCATGTGGCGCAGCCCCAGGTGCCTATGGGCAGCAGCACTGTGGATCTGAACCGCTCACAACCAGAACGCTTCCAGCCTGAGCCGTATGGTCTGGAGGATGATCGCCGCAGCTTGGGCCCCGAAGAAGAAGAGCCATATGAGCTGGAGCCTGATTACTCCACTGCCAACCGACGCACCCTGCCAGGGGCCAACCGTGGGCGCACCCACCGGGAACCGCTGCGTGATGGCCCCCGAGTCAGGTGAGGGTTGCTTTTACAAAGGAGTCCTTGGCTAATATTTGACATAGTGAGATTGTAATATACAGCCATTTATACTGCTACTACTGCTTATGGGGAATAATTTGGTAAAGGTGTGCAAGTTCATACAGTGTATATATTTTACTTTTTTGCACTAGAATTCTGTTTTGGAGTATTTTATGCTTAAGATACTTTGTGTTAACACAAGTGAACTCTGCAATGAGAGAGAAGAGTATTTGTCTCATTTACACCATAAAAAAAGACTACATCATAGTAAACAGATGTCTCTTGTCTGTGAGCACCTTGTTTGAGAAAGGAAGCAAAGAATAAGTTGGTTTTGATTGCTGTTTTCCTCCAAGTAGATAGTGAACATGTTTTTATGTCAGGGGTAAAGAGGTGGGAATGAGAGACATGATGAGGGAGAGTCGGAGAGGACAGCGGGCTTTTGTCAGCTATCTTTCAAAGCCTTTCCTTTTTTTCAGGATCCTTTGTAGAGAGAGGCATAAAACTTGGCTCCGCTGGGCAGAAAAAAGCTTGTCAGCCTCTAACAATAAGATCCCAAAATGGACCCTTGTCTCCTAATAGTTTCCAATCAGTTTGTTGCCGCCCAAAGGAGAACCTGAGAAAAATGTCCACTCTCAAGTAAATCGAAGAGAGGGTTTGAAGTCGACTTGGTGTGTCTTAAAGACTTCTTTTCAATCAGCGATCTGTAGCAGATGGATATTTTCAAGTTCCTACACCTTTCCTCCACCAATCTAAGGGCTAAAATGTTTGGGCCTGAAGCCAAGTCTAAAGACAGGCTGTGGAGGTTTAAGTGCAGCAAAGAGCAAGAGAGGAAAGAGTCTGGATGTGTTTGGTTTTAGTTGTATTTAAAGAGGCTCTCCATAACTTCCAGGACATCATTGTTATTAATGACATCCACGTCCAGAAGGTTAGCCGAAGTTGAGAATTTGAAAGATAACATATTAAATTATTGGCACCATTAGAAATGCAATAGGAAGGTGTAACTCAGAATAAAGACGGAGTGGCAACGGCCCCATGCGGCTCATGTCATCGTCAACTCTACACGGATGGTGACAAATATATTTTCTTTTATTGAAAGGTGTTGATCTAAATATAAATCATAAACCTAAATAGCTTAATTACTGCTACATATGATTGTGAGCAGTGTTTAAAACGACACAAAAAGAAGAAAGAGAACAGTTTTGAACATTTTGTTACAGGTCAGGCACGTTAACCCTTACATTAATATCAACAATAGGGGTTTTTAAGTGGAAATATAGGAATTTCCTCTTTCTGGCATTTGTTATGACCATCTTTGACCCTCAGTTAATGGTGTAGAATGATAAAGGTGCACGAGATAGGAAATAATGTCAATTCTTAAAATGTAACCCCTCTGGTGACCGTTAAATTGTAAGTGTAATAAGCATAACAATGTGCAAATGTTACATTTGAGTTACCTGTGTAAATTTAGCTAATACACGGAAAAATAAATGTTACTTTGTATTTGAAGTAAACATCTGTATGTCAGTTGCCATAGAGACATTATGAATCTTGTACACTAGCTGAAAGATCAGTGTTTCTGCCTCAATATCAGCATGTTGAAACTAAAGTTGACCAATGATACATGCTGCATAACAAAGGTATGGCTACCGGAAAATTAGTCTGTTTCAGTACAAAGCAACAGTTACTTATTATTGGCCAAAATCAGTATCACTTGTCACTCTACACATATCATTTAATAAGCAATGAGATTAGCAAGCAGGATAAAGTTAGCCATATAGTGGTAACTGAGCTACTCTATTATTAATAGACTAATCTGAAAATTGCCAGACCAGGCCCAGGAGTTCGGAGGAATTAGCAGAGCTGAAGCAGAAAGTTTCTCCTTCTTATTCTCTATGTGAAGTTCTTGGGAGCCAGTCATTCGTTGAACAGTTTGTTAACTTGAATTTTCTAGCTAGTGTTACTCACTGAGAAAGGCACTTGTTCATAGAGTTCAGGACATGACATAGAAATCCTCATTTACATAGAAATCCTCCATAGGCTGCTGAAGGAAACCAAAAGGGTCGTGGAAGGTCTCATTTCTCAGTAGCAATCCGTCATCCAAAGGCATGAAAAAAGCAGGATAGCACATGTTTTACAGTGATGCAGAAGTCTGCTTTCATCCAGCATCTTAATTAAACTTATGTACAGACCCACTTGTGCATTTCAGAGTACACTGATGCGGATGAGGCTCCGAAGAACAGATGGCTAATCAGAATATCTGTCTTTACACACTTTTGACTTAGCTCTGAGTCTGACAATTACACACATAGTACCTGTCTGTGTCTCACTCATGCACGCACACACACACACACACACACACACACACACACACACACTTAATAATAATCCACATCTTCACAAAATGAGTCACTCCCCCATCCGCTTTGTGAGAGGCGCTTTCTTTGACAGGCAATTTGTAGCCTGCCTTACATGTGTCACAACACAGCCCTAACAGCCACATACACCCCTCAGACATGCACACTGACAGCTGCTCATGTGATTGCCCACACAAACTTGCGCACACACACACAAACACAGATTTGTAGCAGCTCTTGGATGACTGCTGTCCAAAGAAAGACGATCTTTCTTTCTTCTTTGCTTAGTTTTTCCTGCACTCGTGTCAAAACAACAGCATCCAAACAGCCTTTTCCCTTCCAGTAACAGTAACAGTGACAGTGAGCTCACTCCCGAGTGCCCAGTCTCTCCTGAGCACTCGAAGCACAATTAATATTCTTCCAAGAAAGCACTGGCTAACCCAGCGTGCTGTAATAAATCTGGGAATTTAAGGACTTTAATAACAGCTTATCATTACGTTGCAAGCCCTCAATTATGCTCAGAAATGAAGATGTTTTGTAATAAAACCTCTTTATGCATTGGAGTCAAGCACTCATTTTGTCACCTCCGTGGATGAGTGTTTGCTCATGGACAGAAATGATGATGTCTTTTTGGGCTTCTCTGGATGTGCCTCATTTGAAAGTCTTGTATTACCATAGCTATCAAGTACACATACATACAAAAATGCAGAGACTTGCATACGGTCATTGAGCCAGAAAGGTGAACCATAACATGACAGGATGTTAACAGATGGATCACATCGCGAATTTCTTTACATGGCAACATCTGCATTTGCTGTTTCTCTTCTTCAACCTTCAGCTTCTCCCTTTGTCATCTGTTAACACAGTCAAACATTTTTTCAGTAATCTTAGTGAACATCAGACATGAGATACCTTATGTCCTGTAAAAGAACTTAACTTTGAATCTCTGCTTTGTATCTGTGAGCCAACCATTGAAAGGAGGGATCATTTTTTTACGGTTTATGTTCATGAAAGAAAACTCCAAGCAGCAGGTACTAATTGTAGCTTCCGTATAGTGTGTGATGTGTAGAATTAGACAAGCCTGATGGAGCTTTATCTGATATTTTGTTGGTGCATCTAATTGTCTGGGCACTTTATACTTTGCCATATCTTTCTGCATCTTTCTGCATCTCTCTCTCTCTCTCTCTATCTATCTATCTATCTATCTATCTATCTATCTATCTATCTATCTATCTATCTATCTATCTATCTATCTATCTATCTATCTATCTATCTATCTATCTATCTATCTATCTATCTATCTATCTATCTATCTATAGATATCTAGATATAGATATCTAGATATAAAAACACCCAGCACGCCCCTGCGGGCGGTTTATCCTTCAAGCTCGGGTCCTCTACCAGAGGCCTGGGAGCTTGAGGGTCCTGCAGTATCTTAGCTGTTCCCAGGACTGCGCTCTTCTGGACAGAGATCTCCGATGTTATTCCCGGGATCTGCTGGAGCCACTCGCCTAGCTTGGGAGTCACCGCACCTAGTGCTCCGATTACCACGGGGACCACCATTACCTTCACCCTCCACATCCTCTCGAGCTCTTCTCTGAGCCCTTGGTATTTCTCCAGCTTCTCGTGTTCCTTCTTCCTGATATTGCTGTCATTCGGAACCGCTACATCGATCACTACGGCCGTCTTCTTCTGTTTGTCTACCACCACTATGTCCGGTTGGTTAGCCACCACCATTTTGTCCGTCTGTATCTGGAAGTCCCACAGGATCTTAGCTCGGTCATTCTCCACCACCCTTGGGGGCATCTCCCATTTTGACCTCGGGACTTCCAGGTTATACTCGGCACAGATGTTCCTGTACACTATGCCGGCCACTTGGTTATGGCGTTCCATGTATGCCTTGCCTGCTAGCATCTTGCACCCTGCTGTTATGTGCTGGATTGTCTCTGGGGCATCTTTACACAGCCTGCACCTGGGGTCTTGCCTGGTGTGATAGACCCCAGCCTCTATGGATCTTGTGCTCAGAGCTTGTTCTTGTGCTGCCATGATTAGTGCCTCTGTGCTGTCTTTCAGTCCAGCTTTGTCCAGCCACTGGTAGGATTTCTGGATATCAGCCACCTCCTCTATCTGCCGGTGGTACATACCGTGCAGGGGCCTGTCCTTCCATGATGGTTCCTCGTCTCCCTCCTCTTTCTTGGGTTTCTGCTGCCTGAGGTATTCACTGAGCACTCGGTCAGTTGGGCCCATCTTCCTAATGTATTCTTGGATGTTCGTTGTCTCATCCTGGACTGTGGTGCTGACACTCACCAGTCCCCGGCCCCCTTCCTTCCGCTTAGCGTACAGCCTCAGGGTGCTGGATTTGGGGTGAAACCCTCCATGCATGGTAAGGAGCTTTCTTGTCTTTATGTCAGTGGCTTCTATCTCCTCCTTTGGCCAGCCTATTACCCCAGCAGGGTACCTGATCACGGGCAGGGCGTACGTGTTGATGGCCCGGATCTTGTTCTTACCATTCAGCTGACTCCTCAGGACTTGCCTGACCCTCTGCAGGTACTTGGTGGTTGCAGCTTTTCTAGCGGCCTCTTCATGGTTCCCATTCGCCTGTGGGATCCCCAAGTACTTGTAACTGTCCTCTATGTCTGCAATGTTGCCTTCTGGTAGTTCAATCCCCTCAGTTCTGACTACCTTCCCTCTCTTTGTTACCATCCGACTACACTTCTCCAGTCCGAACGACATTCCAATGTCATTGCTGTATAGCCTGGTAGTGTGGATCAGTGAATCGATGTCTCGTTCACTCTTGGCATACAGCTTGATGTCATCCATGTACAGGAGGTGGCTGACAACTGCTCCGTTCTGTAGTCGGTATCCGTAGCCAGTCTTGTTAATGATCTCACTGAGGGGGTTCAGGCCTATGCAGAACAGCAGTGGGGACAGAGCATCTCCTTGGTAGATCCCGCACTTGATGGTGACTTGTGCTATGGGCTTGGAGTTGGCCTCTAGTGTTGTACGCCACATCCCCATTGAGTTCCTGATGAAGGCTCTTAGGGTCCCATTGATCTTGTACAATTCTAGGGATTCCAGTATCCAGCTGTGGGGCATTGAGTCATAGGCCTTCTTGTAATCAATATATATATATATATATATATATATATATATATATATAGCATCTCTTTCTTACTCCTGCTCAGGCTTTGCAGATACATGTTGCTCTTCCTTCCTCTCCCCATCCCCCACACTGTCTGAATGTGAATGCCTAGCACATCCTTAATGTGTGTGTGACACACTGCGTGTGTCCACGAGCACCTTTCAGGTGTGGGTGTCCTCAGGGCCAGGTTGATTAATAGCTGCTCTTGAACCCTGCCAGACTACTGAAGCTTTTTTAAACCAGTCTTTAATGGCTCATCTCTCCTTGGACAGTCAGCGTTGGGGGTCACTCCCCCCACACAGACATGTAAATACATGCAGACACATTTAGTGACCGCTTAATTGCATAGTGTGGGGTGGGACGGTGGATGGAGGGGGTCATTTCTATCCTCTTTTGTCTGTAGTGACACTAGCCAACTCAGGCATTTTCTCCCTTGTCCCATCTTGTCAAGAGGCATTCAAATCCAATCAGAGCAAGAGTAGTTTTTCAGTTTTTCTGTGCTCCTTTTGAAAAAGTTACAGCTGTGTTGCATCACCTCAATAACACTTAAAATAAGGAGAACAGTTGTTGCAGTTTTGAAAGCAAATTGTTTCTTATTCTTGCCTGATGCAGGATTTCACCTGCTCATCAGCGTCTCTAGTGTTTTTACAGGGTGACAGGTTTGGACTGCAGGATGCTATTTTAGCATCCAGAGTGCTAAAACAAGCCAGACCTGCCATGAAATCGGTTCATATTGTTAAGTGCATGAGTGCATTTGTACAGGACACTCGTGCACTGCTGCTCCATGCAAAAGATCTTTGGCCCATAGCAGATGGTGATGCTTCTGGATTTTGTATTTGTGAGGTTGCCCTGGACTATCTTTGCTGATCATTGTTTTCCTGAGCACAAGAAGTGATATCTGCTCCTGCTTTGTAATTGCTGTTTGTATAGCAAATCATTCTGATGACCTGTTGCTAAACAACTAGTTACAAGATATCTGAGATTCCTGTTTAGCATTACTTACTTTATCTTGTTCCAGTGTCTTTGACGTGTGTTGCTGGCCTCAAATTCAAAATGAGCATTTTTTTTTTTTTTAATACAGTTGGTCAGTTTCCAGTTTTGATTTGTTTTTGTCCACTTTTTTACTACTTTTTTGAAGTTGCTGCATTCTGTATTATTCCCATCTGTGGAAGCAGGGTAGTTATACTTCCACTCTGTCAATGAAACAATGTCACTTTATTAAAAAAAAAATAAACAACTCAAGTAGTTATGTAAAAGAAAATGCTATCAGAAAACCAGAGTAATTAAAAAGTGACTGGATGGAAAGACTCCGGCTCTGTTCCTTTCACTTCCCATTTCCACAATGACTTCTATGCACGATAAAACAATATTAATTCAAAATGAGCAAATTGTCAACAGGGACAGTCACTGAAAACCTCATAAATGCCAGGATGGTATTTGTACATATGAAATCCAAACATCTTCTAAGCCTGTAATCCTTCATAGTCGCCTCTTTTTATGGGCCTGCAGAAGACGAGGCTCATGCATGGCCGTGACTGAAATGTGATGCAAGTAATTGACAAACGATGAAGCAATGGGAGCATAGTGAGGATGTGACAGAGTTCAAACAAATCGATGAATACCAAACTCTGCAGCCACACACACATCTCATATCTACTGTATCTGCTTATCTTTTCTTCTTTGTTCTTTGTGTCATAAAACAAAACAAGCGCACCCGCGCAGTCGCACACGACACAAATAGGCTGGACATTTACCAGCTCCATTAACATGAGGAGAGTGATCTTCTGTAATCATGCTCAGAGCATCATCATATCTGGCTGCAAAGAACCCTTTCACATCCTATGAATACACCCTACCCTGCACGCACAATGGCGCCAATTTAAATGCAAATCCTGACATTCCCATCACTCAGCCTCAAGATGTCTGCTTCACCACCAGCCCTGCCACGTTGGCCCAGATCTAAATGAGGCACGATCTGCACAACTGTACATCTTATCTGTGTATTGAAGTGCACGTTAAAGAAAGTGCATGAGAAACACGGCACGGCAGATAATGTGTCTGCGTGTGTGTGTGTGTGTGTGGCGGGTATGTGCAGTGTTGTTGATGCTGAGATTGTGAACTTCCCTTCTTTTAGAGCGGGGTAATTTCTGCCTTTCTTTGCCTTGTCAAGTCAAATACTCTATAGCGAAAGAGATCTCTGAATGTTGTTGTATGTGTTTGGATCGTGGCGTACACATGGAAGCAATTAGTAAACCAGCAGCACGTGCACATGCGCTTAAAACTTCCCTCCTTTTCCTTGTAGTGTGTCAAGAAGCTCAGTGTTTTTTTGCCAAACCTCAGAGCAGCAGTTGTTGTCCAAATGATGTGCTGTAATCAGGCTTCTGCGCTCGTGATTGGCCCCTCCTTCCATACTGTGGTTACAGGCTGCTATTGAGATTTGTGGCTCCCCAAAATGTTCCATAAAGATTAGAGAGGAAAAATAAACTTTTAAAAGAATCGTAAACACGGAGAATACACCAAATGCCCTTTGCAGTTCAGGTTTGTTGTGACTTGACATATCCCTTCAAGCTACAGCCGTTCAGCACCACAGCTCTTTCAATTTAGTTAACTTGCAGCATTTAGCCGCAGGGCTGTTCTTGACAGCCTTGTTGTCTTACTCCATCTCTATTAATCCTCCTTCCATCCACCTGAATAGGAGATTTAGAATCTTTTTACAATAGTTAAGCAGGAGTTTTTCTTTTAGTACATCTCGTATCGATTTTTCTGGCAGTAAGACGCACCAAGTTGTACCATAAAAGCCAAAATGTCAGTTATGGGAAAAACAACGCAACAAATGAGGGAGGGCACGTGTCCTGCAGCCAACTTTTAACCAGCTTCTATCGATTATACAACGGCCCCTAAGCATCCAAGTCTCTTATCTGGCAAAGAACGGAAAAAACATTGAGATAAACTGAGTGCTCAAAGTTTAGCACAAATTAACAAAATATATTTTATGTGATGACTTTAAAAGCAGTAATAACAAAATGTCCTTTTTGTTCCACCGTGCTGAACTTAGAAACAGAGAGATGACTGATTTAGGTGTGCAAGCACTTAACGTTGTGCTATTTGCCCTCCAGCTCTCGTTATTTTGTGGAGGGCTTTTGATAGCACACAGATATGGAAAATTGTCTGCTGCTGTAAAGAGTATGCAGGACCATATCAACTTGTCGGCCTTAATATGCTTTAAACACCCTGTTCTATACATATTTTGCCCTAGGAAGGTCTCCAGTACCTTTGCACACTTCATGCACTTGAGATCTGTGAAAACCTGATTAAATTTGTTGCACTCCACAGCTATCATTACAAAAGGTGCTTGTTTCAAACAACCCACACTATGCAAACCATCCAAAATCTGGTTGTAACATAGAGTGGAAATGAAACAAAAAAACTGACGTACACCTTCACAGCTTTCGTCTTAATAAGAGGAGACGTGAACGGGAAAGATGCTTGTGGGGAACTTCCAAAAGACCCGCAGCTTTGTGTTGTCACTTTTCTCCTGTTGCATCCGATACATTTAGTCAGCTCATTATAAGCAATGACTAAGAGCAAATGTCATGTCTGTATTTTTCTTTCACAAGCGATCTCAGATAGCAATTGAAAATCGCTTTTTGAAATGTCAGAGATTTCTCCTGCCAGGTAGTAAACTACTCACTACGGCGGCTGATTCTTTGGAAAACGGCTTGGGCTTAAATTTCAAGGGGAACAGAAAATGTGTTCAAACCGGGGCCAACATCACTACAACCATTTGACATTACTACCTAGACTGCATCGCAACATAGAGAAGGTGAAGAAGTAGAGGATTTTCATTTGAAGTAAGCACTAAACATTCATCAAATTTGTTCATAAAAACAAGAAAGTGACGATGCGTGGGAAGCATAATTAATAAAAAACACATTACAACTAGAGCTCAGTCAGCTTACCACTGACCACCATTTTGTCACACCACTAACCACCATATATCAAGTACCACAAGCGGAGAGCAGCTGTATTATGTAATGAGGGTACGCAGTCTCAAGCTGTGGAGTAGGCGAGGTATGATAATGGCTGTGCGTAAGTGCACTCATGTAATGATATTCCTCTTCCCATATTAAGATTTTTACCTACTAAACATTCTCCTTATAGACAAAGGAGACATGTCAGTGAAACAAGCTTCAAAAATGTTCCTTTGAACTTTTCTGCCAGTGTTAAATTTGGCTTACCTGAGCTGCTGCAGTTGAGCCCAACAAAAAAAGAAAACCTTTCCTATGATTAAAGAAAAACAATAAGTCACCTGAACTCTAGCAACGATGATCTGTCACTGGAATTGAGCGCCTATTTTTTCATCCATGTTCCAGCAGGAATTTGATGAGACTGTCTATGGAGTAAAGAGTTGTAAAGAGCAGGCTCTGAGAGGCTTTGGAAATAGGGGATCATTAAAGGAACCTCCCCCCTCAGCGGACCCCATGAGCTCCCTTCTTTCTCTGCCACTCAGTTCCATTGCAGAAAAATTAGCAAAGCTGAAGACCGTTTAGGTCCTTAGCTGTAATGTCAGTAGCGCTAATAAGGGTAATGCTGGTAGAAGCGTCCCAGAGTGATGGTCATTAACATTTCAGCAACTGTATGCTAGAGTTGGCACTGTGAGCAAAGGGAGCCCTGGAGGTATCATAGGAGCTCATAGTCCTCCCTGAGGGGACAGCCGAGCTCTCGCTGTTCCCTGGGGGAAAAGACATCAAATCCTTTCTCTGCCGTATGTGGTGGCTTCTAGAAAAAAAAAGAAAAGGAAAAACTTCACAAGGCTATCCTTCAAAGGATTTTCTTTGGTATTGCCTTGTCTCTGTTTCTTTGTGAAGTGCCCGTCTTTTCTTTCACCAGTCTTTTCCTGTCTCTCAGTCACTCCTTCTAAGACTTTATGTTTCTTGAAGTCTGACTTTTTTGTTGCTGCCACCTGGCAGGGAGGAATAATAAGAATGCTGCATACTATATGTATTTTATTGCAAAGAACTACCATCACAGTGCTTCTGGCAAATCTGGTAAAATCTGATCTGAACCACAGATCCTTCTCTTTCTGTCCAGTACCGTGTCCTTGTCCTGCTCTGTCTCTCACTTCTTTTCACCTCTTACTTGCCTTGTCCTTTGCTTTCTCTTTTCCCCTCATTAGTCAGCAGCTTTCACCTCAGTTAGCTTCTCTCAGAGTGTTTCCCCCCGGCTGCCTAATTCTTCTCTTGGACAAATCTGTCTGAGTCACCCCCCATTTACCTCGTCCATCTTCCTCGTCCTAACTGTCCTCTCTTCTCTCCTCATCCAGAGGGTACCCAGATGACCCCATTGAGGCTGAGCTGATCGATGAGCGCCACCCTTACATCCATGGGATGTATTCAGCACCACTGGCTCAGCCAGAGAGGGGTAGCATGGCCAGTCTGGACCGCATGGGTGGTCGTCGCTCACCTTCCATCGACAGCATCCGCAAGGACCCACGCTGGCGGGACCCAGATCTCCCTGAGGTCATTGCCATGCTAGGCCACCCGATCGACCCAGTCAAGTCCAACGCCGCTGCCTACCTGCAGCACTTGTGCTACGAAAATGACAAGATTAAGAAAGATGTGCGTCAGCTGAAGGGAATTCCAGTTCTGGTGGGTCTTCTGGATCACCCCAAGTCTGAAGTCCATCGTAAGGCTTGTGGTGCCCTGCGCAACATCTCCTATGGCAAGGACAATGACAACAAGGTGGCCATCAAGAACTGTGATGGCATCCCGGCCCTTATCCGCCTTCTGAGGAAGACCAACGACATGGAAGTACGAGAACTCATCACAGGTAAGATACGTATTTCCAACTTAAATTAATAATTTGTAATTTTAGGATTGCACTCATTTCCTGTTGTGGTTGAAGTTAGAGGAGATTGATACTATTCAAGTCTCTTGTGATGGATACGATGACACATCAGGCAGGTGTTTCTCTTGGCTTTAAGAAAGCAGGTATGAAACAGTTAACCTAGCTTTGTAGACAACCAATAATCCTCTAATCTTATTTAGTATTTCATCCAATTTTTTGTATTAAAAGGTCAATTTGAATTTTTTATTTGTTTGATTTATATGAACTATTTCTCCACAGTCAGTGTATTACCTATAATACATCTTGTCAGCATGCCCCAGTATGGAGGAGCAGTAGGAGTACTGGGAGAGATGCTAAGCATTTTAGCCACCTAATGATATGTATTTTTGTAGTTTGCTACATTTAACATTTTTCTGTGTAAAGCTACCAGATTTCTGTGAACAACAACAGTAATTTTGCATTAATGGACAAAGGAGTTACTGGCTTATCACTGCCAGTGGTTAGTTTATTTAGTATTATTGTGTGAGTTGGGTACGGTGGCCCTGAGAGGTCAAACGCAGACAAAACATTACAGAAGTTGAATACAACATGACAGAAAAACGAAAAACCCACAAAAAACAAAAGATGTTTGCTTTTCTTTTTTTGACTTCTTCCGTTGTCTTTTATCCAACTTCTGTTGCGTTTTGTGTACTTTTGGATTTTTCTGCATTTTTCTATTTCCTGGTGTTTCCTTAAGTTGCAATGTGTTTGGTGTTTCAGCATAACTTGGATCCAAACTAACTGTAGACTCACACAGTAAAACAAACTAACAGGTCAAAGCGCACAGTGGCTCTGTGGTTAAAATCGTTCCACAGCAACAGCCCGATTGGTTTGGCCCTGTTTGAAGTTTGCATGTTCTCTATGTGCTTGCGTGGGTTTTCTTTGGGACCTCCAATTTTCCAGACTCCAGACTTCACTTCCTGATTAAAAAAAACGAATTTAAAAAGACGTGGTAGAGCAGCAACCTCTTTGTTAAAGTAAAATAACTGTTTTGTTCTTGGAATCTGCCATAATCCCTTTGTCTCTCTCTGCATGGTACTGCAGGGCTGTGAGTCATGCTTTATTAAGAAGCAGATCTTTAACTGCTGACACACGTTACTATTTAGCATTATTCATATCTATAAATCATCTCAACATTTGCAATAAGTTTGTTTCTAACATACTTGCCTAATTAGCACTGAATTGCATAAGTCCCTGTATGGCAGTGAAGATCTAGACAAGGCGTTTAAAGCTGTAATTAGTCCTAGTTAGATCCCAAGAAGACGTGTTTTGAGTGCACTGATAGGTGTGGGGGTTTTCTCACCACTTATTAAACGTAACATATGTTAATGAGTAAAGGATCACCAATGGTCACGGATATCAAATTTCAGATTTGATTACTTTAACCTCACAACGTAGTACTGCGGAGACAGATGGAAAGTGGAGGGATGATCTATAGGACAGCAAAAAGCATATAAACATCGATTTCAGAAAACGCTATTAGATGCATCGGGTAATGAAATACTGTATGTTTTTAATTCCTTTAAGAGGAGCTATTGATTCAGATGCTAGGATAGGATTTCTTCTCCTTGACCCGGTAAATGTCATTGATGTGGGGAAAACACTCTGTGTATGTGCGTTCAGCTAATCCCTAACACAATTGGCTTGACCTGACACACTTTCGGCTGGTATTGACACGTTTGGCATCTGAGAGTGGGCTTTTGTTTTCGGTGTGAAAAATGAGAAGCACTTTCAAGTGAGAAACTTGACCTTTGCGAAATGCAGTATACACGTTAGCCCAAAACAATTAAAGGAGTTGCTATTTAGGTGGCAAATTAAGGGAGGAAAATTGCTGACAAATCTGATTTGGGCAGATGTAGATAGTTAGCTAGGTGTTGTGTTGTCGATATGTTTGAGACTGTGGCCCTTTAAGGGGGAATGTTGGCTATATTTTGGCTATTGACAGCTTTAGTCTGGCCTTTAAAAACCACACACATGCATTTGTGTGTGTGTGTGTGTTGTCTGCCGTGACAGAGATGTTGCAGTGAGCGATGGCTGTGCTGCAGCAGAAATGATTGCCTTTACAGTACCTTGTTGCTCTCCTTCGTAGCTAAAAATAACCCTGCACCACAAGACAAGGAGGGCAGTACGGAGGAAGTTATTCCCCTCCCTCCTAGCCGTAATTATCCAACCCTCCCTCCCTCACTCGATCTAATTTTTTTCTCTCTTTCATTCATTATCTATACTCTCATTCATTTTCCCTCTGTCACGGTTTCCTCCCTATCCCTGCCTCAGTCTCCAGCTTTACGTTTCCATTGCCACTGCTCCGTCCCCAGTGAAAACGGGCCCGTCACAATGCAAGCTCAGCTCACAGGCTCAGCTCACAGGCTCAGCCGGTGCGGCTGGAATTGGCTGTGTTTTTCCTCAATTAAATATAATTGGGGGGATTTAAATACAGGCCCTTTTCTTAGTCCATGTGTTTAAGAGTTTGCTGTTGGAGTTTATGCCGTCCCTCAGAAACCACAGTGAGCTCTGTTTTCTACAGGGGAAATGGGTGACGTGGAAAGAACCGAGCAGTTTCTTTTTCCAACACACAAGTTGGGCAGACAGTGGAGTCGTTCATATTTTTGGAGCTTTGTATCGTTCAGAGTAATTCTATTTTCCCTCCTGGTAGGCTCAAGGCTGTTTGTGCCCTCCAGCAATTCCCACTCTGGAAATGTAGATTATTAAGCGGATTTCTCTCCTGTTTTCCCTGCAGGAGACGTCTGGTTTTTGTGGGCTGACATTCAAGCAGGTGCCTGCTGCAGACCTTTTGTTGTTTGAATGAAAGATGCATATGGTTGGCAGGGATTTAAGCTAGAGGAGAGATAATGTCTAGACACACGTGTTTGTCTCTGCCCGGCTTTTGTGCTCTTGTCAGTAAAATTACAGTGTTGTCTGACAAGAGTTCGAAGCATGGGAAACATTTCTAAAACTGTAACTGTAACTTCAGCTTACACAGAACGCCTTGATCAGTTTGCTTTGACCAACCAGCAGCCAGTTTAACCAGATTCAATTAAAATGATCTTCATTGTCCAGACTCCTCCTGGTTATGTTTTGTTTTTTTAAATCCTTCTTGTGGTCGTCACTTACTGTAGTTGCCTTGCCTGCTGTTGATTGCTGAACAGATTGATAGAATGATTTTGTCTCAGACTCTCTTTTCGCTGAAAACAGCCACCTTCCTCCTGCTACTGCTAACAGGGAGTGATCCAAAACAGTGAGCTGAAAGACATCAAAATGCACTGGGAGAGTCATCTGGGCTTTTCTGCCTACTAGCTACTTCTTTCACATTGCTCACAGATTTTATCGGTTGTTTTTAGCAAACCCAAAGCACAAGATGAAGCCAGTGAGGAAGCAGTGTAGTAGCGACTTTGTAGTGATTAATGCCATCTGACTTTATCCAACACCCCCAACTTTCAAACGGTAAACCATTTTTTTTTAGACTTTATTTATCCCCAAGGGGCAATTAACATACAACAGAGCAGCATAACGTTGAAGATAAGGACAGTAAGAACAGGCAATAAGAGTGAGATAATAAATGCACAGAATATACAGTATATACAGTTTTAAACTTAAAGTGACTGAAAGGTGAATAAATAACTGTGAGTGACTAAAAGTGAATAAAGTGTCGGTAGTATAAAAAGAGTGTAGTTTATGTTTCTGGTGTGGGAAATGGTGTTATCGGCTGGTGTTAAAAAGCAGAGTGGCTTTGGGGACAAAGGTGGCGCTCCTCCTCTCAGTCCTGCAGGAAATGCAGCGGAGGCATCGCCCAGAGGGGAGGCATTGAAATGCGGGGTGAAGAATGTGAGAGGGGTCGTTGATGATTTTAGCTGCCTCTCTAAGGGCCTGTTGGCTGAAAACCTGTGCCAGAGTTCTGACAGCCAGCCCAATGATTTTAGAGCACACTGATGCAGTGTGCTGCAGTCTGTTCTTGTTCTGAAGGCTGAGGGAGTGGAACCAGCAGGTGATGGAGAAGGTCATGATGCTTTCTAGGAAGGCATAGTAAAAAGTCATCATGATGGGTGTGCTGACTCCAAAGGAGTTGAGTTTCCTAAGGAGGTGTAGCCATTGGTGGCACCTCCTTAGTAATTGCTGCGTCCCATTTAAGTGCCCCACTTCTAAGGCTTTGATATTTTCCATGCAGACTTGCTTGAGCGGCTCACTGATGCACTTGATACGACTCTGTTGGCGTTATTAATTACTAGAGATGGCACGATACCACTTTTTTATGTCCGATACCGATATCATAAATTTGGATATCGGCCGATACCGATATAAATCCGATATAGTGTTTTTTAATCAATAAACTGTTTTTTTTAATATCTTGCTGCATTTTTTATAAGTTCATACTCAAGTTCAAGCAAAAAACAAACAAACACTAAAGCTATTCTGTTATACCTGTATGCAAAAAATACACTGCACCCAAAATATTTCATAGTTCAGCAAAACTGATCAATCTAATAAACTTAAACCTACTCAATCCTCCATATTCTGGTATTTTAAAGAGTACTTAGCAGAAATATTAAGCAACCTAACTAATAGGGTTGCAAACTCCCAGCAAAAAAAAAAAATAGGGAAGCAATAAGTTTTCATTAAGTTTGGGATCAGACAGCATTGTTTCAGCTCATACAGATGCCAGCCGATGGTCAACTAGAAAGTCCCGTACCTGGTGTCCGCAGGTGCCGTCACATATGCAAACCGCTTTGCAACCCAGCTATACGCCAGCTTCTCCTTTTTATGCTGCAATTTGTTACTGGAGCTGTTTTGTTGTGGGATCTTGCTGCTGTAAATCACTGCAGACATTGTGTGTGTCTGTGCGAGCGTACTGTAGCAGAGATTTTTCTTATTCTGTGGACATTCACAGAAGAACGAGTCCACTTTTTGAGGTCTCCCTCTTCTCTTTCTCTTCTCCTGCCTCTAGCACGCCCAATCTCTTTCTCCCTTCTTCTGAACCGTGCCTCCGTCCCTCTTTACCTCTCAGAGTGTGATGGATGGCATGAGAGGTGAGGAGGAGAAGTAGAGGAGGAGAACGGTAATGGGCAGAACTAAGTTAATAGCTGTGCTTGAAGAGCAACATGCCTGCCAGTGGTGCCTGGAAAATTTAATTAGCCCAGCCACAGCTCCAGTCCCTTACCCGGTCCTACTCTTAGTTCCTCCAGCCGTCATATCCAGGTATCACAGAGAGATGCAAAAAAAGGGAGTATAAGAGCCGGCAGTTGGTTAATATGTAGTTCAGTCTGTTGGTTATATCAGGAAAAAACGATGAATCCAAACTGCCTGTTAGCAACAGTATATGATGGAAGAGGCAGGTTATAATGTGCATGTTAAGCTTTCCTTTTGGCTAGATTGCATTTAAAACAAAGTCATCAGAGGCTTATGAGAAAACTCAATCACAGTAAAAGATTGTTGCTGCATATATATATATCAGATAACAAGGTTTTTCTGTCTTATGCCATTTCCTGTTTATGCAAACTGAAGCACAGTTGCCTTTGGAGGGTTTTTTAATAGCTGAATAAGTTCTGTTTACAGGAATATATTCCAGTAGGTTTTACAGGTTATTTAGCATATTCATTTTATTACACGCAATGTTTTAGAAACTTATTTTCTGGACCAACTCAACTAGACTGCTCCAGAACTATTTCTCGGCAGATAAACAACATTAATAATAAACCAGAAAGAAAAGTTAAGGCCTGATCATCAAAGTGATGGATTTCTTTGCATTTTTAAAAAGCACACACGCACCAATAAATCACAACACTGATTTTCTTAAGGCGCTTTGTTAATGTGAGGAATAAGACACTACAAGATTAAAAAACAAACAGAACAGGCAACTAACCCTGGTCATAGGAGGTGTGTATTAAATCTAATGTGATCTGTCGTGTCAGTAAAGCTTGCAGTGTTCTCATATTTTTATTACTGAGCTTTATTCAGAGTATTAATTAAAGTAGGTACTTGCATTCATTCAACTCTGTTTGTTTTCAGTTATGTTGCAGCCTAGATTTGCTCTTCTCACTTTTTTAAAATTTCCTTTGGAAATTTTTTGTGTTTTTATTACTTTAATATGATAATTTATTGATCAGGGAATGGTGCAGCGGATTGGCTGATTAGATATTTGTGTTAACGAGCAGCTGACCATTTATACCCAATGAAGTGGATGGTGGATTGGTAAATATCACCCTATTAATAAGCATACATACTTTCACATGTGAGAGATGGAAAATTTGATCAAATTAACAACAACTGCAACATTTGCTTTGATTATTGTTTATTTTTTTTAACCCATATTTTACTTTTTAGATTTGTTTATATAAACTGTAGTGACCTCAATGCCTCATACTTTTCTTTGTTTGTGTCCTATTATAAGACTTTTATAAGAGTTTGCTTAACCTCCAGAGACAGATGAAAATCAGTTTATATTTGTGTTCGTGGAAAGTTCAGGCAGAAGTTAGACAAAAAAACTCAAACTTGTGCACTTTTCGGGGTTTGGATCACCTGGACAGTTTGGCTTAGATCAATGCAAATTGACTGCAGCTCTAAAGTGGCTCCGTATCGTGCGCCAATACAATAATTAACCGAAACTCTTAGCTCAGCAGTGCATTTTTGACAGCTGACGTTTCTATCCAAACTAAGTGCAGCGTTCTTCATTTCTAGCTGTGAAGAGAAGTCTGGTTACAGCGTATATTGTTCATGTTGCCTGTTAAATTTAGGTGTGAATGGCATCAAATAACCAGCACACACACATGAGTGTTTATGAGGGAACCCGATCTTTTTGGCATGACAATTGCATGGTGTCTGCCTCCGGCTTGCAAGACAGCGGTACATCCCTAACATGCCCACCTCTGACAAGCTGACATAGGACAGCAAATGGACTAAAGCTGATACAGTTGTTGGCCTGAAACACTGGCGGGATGCTGGATGGAGACGGTCGCTTCCACATCACTCTGTCATCTTAAATAACATTCTGTCAGTGGGCTGTATGCCTGTCGTACTTGATGGATCACAGCCACGGCAAAGACATGCCTTTTCCCTCCCCTCTGGCATATGTGATCTGTGCAGAGCTGACTGATTCCACCGGCCTGAGCAGTGTTTCAGTTGGAGCACTGAAGGTGACGGTGAACTACCAAAGGAGCGAAAGAAAGTTTGTATGGTGAACAAGAATCTGGTAACTTTAAAGCACAGAGCAGTCTTTCAACATCCTGGGTACGACAGATCAGGGATGCATGTATGCCATATGCACTTCCAGCCAAGTTGAAAAATGGACTGCAATCTAGAAACAAGTATGCACCATTGAAATAAGGGGCATTATGCACCATTTATCTTATAGCAGGGAATACACATCGGGCTTGGATGCTGGAATCATAGAAATGAATGAACAAGACTTTGTCTGAATATTATTAAAGTGCCGTCTGTTTCTTCCTCCTCTGTGGCACGTTGCAAAAGTCATAAATTAGCACCACTTATTTCTGTTAGGACACCGACAGCACAGTGAGAAGTTTTCTTTGCCTTTCTTAAGATCCCATCACTCATTGTGAGTTGATTGCATGTTGCATTTTGCTTGTCACGAGTAAAGCTGATGCTAATGACACAACAGTGGCAGTAATCAAGCTGTCAGGCTGGCAGGCATGAATGTTAGCTAGCTGTCATCATACTAAAGTACAGACACCACAAGTGCACGTTTGTCTTTTAATTGGATTCATGCCTGGATGCGGAGATTTCCTCTCAGATGCTCGAATGTGTTTGTTTGGGAAAAGTGACACAATTGACCCTGTGGGGAAAAATAAAAAGCAGATGAGATGGAAATGCTACCCTGTTGGGTAGTGCTAAATTCTGTGAGCGTCGTCTGCGCCAGTATCTGTTTCACACTCACATAGTGCCACGGGATACTGTGACTTCATAACGAGGCCAAAATTCAGATAAAATGATAAATGATTTTCCACCGACTGTGACATCTGTCTCTGCTGATGCTAACACACCTGCGGCTGCGAGCACTGCACTATTTACTTATTTTCTTCCGATCACAGCTTCAGTTTTGCTGATGGAAGAACATCCATATGCTAAAATAAAATCTCAGCTTGTTTTGCACCAAGTTAAACGTACCATGAAAGTGCCTGTCTAAAAAAAAAAAAAAAAAAAATCAATATTGAATTTGTAGAGGTATGAAATTTACAGTAAACACCTGAAGCTCAAAATTAAACATGCTTTTCTTTCTACAATGTAATTACCTGAGCGTTGGTGATTTAATGCTCAACGGGATATTTTTCCCTGAATTTAGCCTGTAAGGTTGTGTTTACTCTCAGGACGTGACCTGCTCCCAACAAGCTGTGAGTCAGGTGGAGTGTTTTAGGTAGAGTCACGGCTGATCGTACGACACGCACCCTCCCTCCCAGGAAAGAAATAATCACAATATCCCTTGTGTGGAGCCACACCCCAGCTTCCACATCTAATAGCATCCCACCCTGGTGGTCTCTGACGCACAGGAAGTCTAGTCTAGTCACCAACTGAAAAAACAGCGAGTGGAGCTCCGGTGTTTCCACTTCAGTGGCCGATGTCACAGACATGTTAGCATCAGCAAAAATGTATGCTACATTCAGTGGAGGTTTATTTAGAAACTGCGAGACGCCAAAAATTCAACTGACTTTAAACTCGACACCGCGCTTCCTCACCAGCAATCCAGCTGCAGACACACCCGCGCACACGCACAGGGATTCCTTAACTTGGTAGTGCGTGATGGCAAAGCAGAGCGGAAGAAGGTCATGAACTAAATTAAGATTTACTGTTTTGTAAGAGCGCCGCTTAAGTGTTTTAGTTACATTATGTTTTTTTTAACATTTCAAAGGAAACGGTCAAACAAGGCAGAACCACATCAGAGGGACTGGAAGTATTTTTAGCTCAGATCTGTCCGCTGAGACAGAGTGGAGAGCATGATTTAACAGGGGAAATATTGACCGTCTGGAAAATGTACAGAAACCATTTTAAATAAGTGTGCCAGGAAGTATGACTGCTTCACTGCTCTGCTAATGGCCTGTTTATGGGACGAGAGCGAGTCACACGCTCTGGGCGCATGTGAATACAGAACTATATGAATGCGTTTATATGTGCAAAAGCTGCGAGTCTCTGAGCACTTTGGCATGTGCGAGTGTGTAAATATTTGCTTAATCTTAATCTTAGCCCCCAGCTGTTAGTCCTGTGGACCAGATTGGAGTGAGAGGGTGGGGTGGGGACGCTCGCAAGGAAGCCGGTGATATTGTATGAAATAAAAAAGGACAGGTGTCTGCTACGTTTTTTTTCTCGAGAAAAAAAAGAACGTTTCTTTCTGTGGTTCAGCTGGCAAATTTGGCTCATCCGTCAACACAGTCGGCACTTATCCGGCTGCAGTTTCTGCATTCATGGAGGCATGCTAGATGCTCTGGATGTCACTTGGCTTTAAAAACAAAATGCCAAACTAAGGTGGGACTTAGACACCGTAAACAGCGTTGTTACCTATAGCTGTGAAGCTACAGCTGATGATGATGATAAACCTCCATACATTCCTTTAGAAAACATACTAAAAAGGCTCATATAGATTTTTGCTGATGCCTCCCTTCCACCGTAACCCAGAAGTGAATAAGCATTGTACTTGCACGTTCACAAGTACAATGCAAATGCAAGTTGCTAAGAGCTTTTCCAGCATGCATGGATTAAGTTGCTGCTGCATAGGCACAGGGTTTTAGGACCAAATTGTGAAAGAGGAAAATAAAGGGTGTGATAAATGATGAGAAGCAGAAACAGAGACCTGAGGGCTGGATTGATGAAAACAACAACTCAGGAACGTGTCCAACATGGGCTTGAGCGAGGTTTTGGGGGGGTTTTGTTTTGTTTTTTTGCTTTTAAAGTGTTTTCCTCTCCTCAAACTGGCTGCCTCGCTTCACAGCTTCCATGTGTCTGAGTGAAAAACCCATCTGATGCTTGATGCTTTAACACGGCATTTTATTTTTCTGTGGGTTTGGCTGTCTGGCTGTGCTCCCAAAAATTCCCCTCCTCTTTTCTTTGTGTGCCTGCCTCTGTTTTGTGAAGCCCTGGGATGCACATACCCAGCTCAATTTAGTTTACTTTTTTTTTCTTTTGCTGAAGTATAAAATTGGCTGGCTGTTAGTGAGATTTGCAGCCACCTAGAAAATGCTCTTTCTCCTGCTTGGATTTCTTGGGAAAGATAATGGAGGACAGGGATGATTGAAACGGGGTGTGCATGTGTGTGCTGTTGGATAGAAAAGCCGAAGCAGATCATTTATCCTGATCCAATACACACACAATATCTGCAGGACATGAGATCCGAGCGGCACATTACGTGCAACAGCTGAGAAATAACATGATGTACTGTAAGAACGCTGTGAACCTAATATTGCTGTTGACATATGAGGATATTATAGAAATATCACAGCGATACGGCTGCTGTAAACTTTGTATTTATTACAGCAAAGTAGCAGTCAGCTATGTTCTCATGGAAGAATAATAAAAGTATTACAGTGGGGGGGTTTATACAGTGCAATATGGTCCGTTGGTATCATGCCTGGATAATGAACACCCAGTCTTCTATTATTTTTCTAAAACATATTTTTTGCCAAACTAAATGTGTTTCTGATTGCAGTCTTAAAGCCTGGACAGTAGGCTCCTTTGTTTTTCTGTTATACGGCTGTTATTAAATCGCATCACTTTCAGTTTGTGTGCACAGTTTCTCTGTTCTGTTCTTTTTTTTTTGTGCCTGTTTTGCTACATCATTCCTGTCAAGCTTCACCTTCTTTCATTCTCTTGTGTTTAAATTGTCAGCTACACCACCCTCACACCATCTCTTTTTAAAATGTTCTCTCTCTTTGCAGATATATGTGCATGTATATACGCCTCCTTCGTATATCCTCTCTTTCTCCTCTCATAATCCTCTTTTTTAACCAACTTATTGCTATCCTCTTAATTCGTCTCTGCATTTTCCTCCCATCTGTGCTCCCCTGCAGGAACCTTGTGGAATCTGTCATCCTATGAACCCCTGAAGATGGTGATCATCAACCACGGCCTGCAAACCCTGACCAACGAGGTGATAATCCCCCACTCGGGTTGGGAGCATGAGCCCAATGAGGACTCAAAGCCGCGTGATGCAGAGTGGACCACCGTGTTCAAGAACACCTCCGGCTGTCTCAGGTAGGATCCGCCCTGGACTGGATTACTGGCTCCAACTAAATTATGAAGATAGTTCAATAACAGTTTCATCCACCTGTTAAACATAGCTTCTGTGGTGACTAATAGATTTCGGAGAGGAAAAGTTCAGAAATCGGATTAATCAAACGACTGCATTTCCATCAAAATAAATGTTATTAGTCATTTGACTCAAGCGTTAATATTTATAAATGTCTCAACATTCAACAAGAAGCAAATGGAGGCTAAATGTGTGCACAGGATAAAAAAATGATCCAAAATTGTTCCAAACATATCAGAAGTGTCTCTTTCACTGTTTCTGACCTGGAACAATGTGTCAGTTCAATCCTTTGGTTTTTCAGCTGAAAAATAATTGACAAATATTTTTGATAAACTGTGAGTCACCAGCTATTTGCCATGTAGGACCTGCCATATCTGCTTTTTGAAGTTTTCCAAATACATGGACGCGATGCCTTCTTTCGCCACATGTGGAAGTAATCTGTATTGGCTGTAAGACTCATGATTGGACAGGACAAGCAATGTGAAGATTTTACTGTGGGGCTTAGGGAAAGTGAAATCACTTGATGATATTTTACAGTCGTATTGATTACCTGTAGAAGTAATTAGCCAATCCTTTACTTTGACTGCTCACCTAGTTTGTAAGGGAAAAAAACAAATCTGCAAACAAAGAAAAAGTGCAGCTTATACTCCCAGAGTGTCTTGAAAGACAAGATACCAGTCTGCAAGGATACCAGTTTGCAAAGATACCAGTTGGAGAGGTGGACAGGTGTGATGCATATAAAACTGCTTGATGACCTGTGACGGGGTCACATAACCTCCTAGAAGAATTTACGATAGAGCAGTTGCTGTGGCTCCTGTGCATGCCTGCCTGTGTCTTATACATGGAAAGTGTGTTGGTGTCTGCAGTAGAGCTGCTTGGTGACTTTGGTCTGTGGCTTTAGGAAAACATTAGGCTATTTTTGACACAGTGCAAACTTCTAACGTTACATTTGTTCACACAGTGCGTTCACACTTCTTGTATTTTGGGAAATAGTGCTCTGTTGTCCTCGTTTTCTCTGCTTGTCCCTTATTATTTTAATATTAGCCAGGTGACTGACCACCCCAGCTAATGAGTTTGAAGCTAAGACTAAACTTAACAGGTTACGTTTAAATAATCAAACAAATGAAGTTAATCTTAAAGTGATGAAGGCTGAGTAAAGGTAAATTTAGCCCACAGTGCAAAGTGTTGCTGCTGACAGTTGAATGTTTCTTGTGGAGTGCTCCTTTATAATGGTTGGAAAAATACACCATTCAGAAGTTAGCATTAAGTTACAATAAAAATATTACTTCTGAATGAATGTTAAGCTTTTATCCATAACCTGGAGTTATTGCCGTCTCTGGAAACAGTTCTTAGATCAAGTATTTTGTTTCACGCAGCTTTCTTCATACCTCTTTATGTGCCCATTCGTTTATAAAGTTAAGTTTCAGTTCTGAACTTCCCACATGCAGATGGTCTTCGTTGCAAAAGTTGCAAGCTCACTGGATGCCTTAAAACAATGGGTCACTTCATTTTGACCTAACAGAGTTGACAAATGGCAAATTCGAGGGGCTTTGAATAACAGGCTCATACAGCTCTGTTATTGTTAGCAGCGAAGTAATTTTGCAGTGGCCTTGGTTAACTACAATATATCACTTTACGATACTGAGGTACATACAAGTACTGAGGTAGAGGTCAATTAGTAAAAAACAACAAAACAAAGTAACAATACCAAGTACTGCAGTTAAGGATTCTTGAATTTTAATTGACCACATTACTGTTCTTCCTCTTTCCCTCGCAGTATCTCTGTGGGTGCTGCTGACTCCTGAGCGCCCACAGAAGCATTGTCACTTATTTCAAAATAGCTAAAAAACACAGGTTTCTCTCACTGACATATATTTCTGCTGATTTTGTTACATGATGGCACAAAGGTAGAGCGGTAATTTTCCCAGTACTGCTCTATGAGATAAATGCTAAATAATTAAATAGTTGTGTATGTTGTGTGCCTTAGTGGTAATTATTAGTGCTGATTAGATACGTTTTATTGATGAAATCATTCATGAATTAATCCCAGAGAATAAAAAAGAAACATTTGCTATTCTACGTCAAATATAAGGACAAAACTAGCCTAGGGAGTGTTTTCCCTGGAAACGTTAAGTAAAAGTATAACAGAACCGCTAAACACTTTAGTTAACCTTGTAACTCTTAATGTACAGTAATGATACAGAATAAAGCTGAAAAATATCTTCTAATCTCTTTCTATCAGGCTTCAAGCTTTTAACCACTTGCTTAAAACCTTTTCCGCCACAATAATTATCTCCATCTACTCTTCTAGTGCTTTTGTAGTGGCTCCCCCTGTAGTTACTAAATTGTCATTGGAGGCTGACATGGTGCTCTCACTATCAGACATGCTTGGCCTGCTGTCATTGCTGTGCTGTGCTTCTTCTACCACTCCTACCAATGCAGTAGCAGTTAGTGCAATCTTTCAGTCTACTGTAGTTTATCGTTTACCAGGCCTGCTGCGCTAATCATGCTGAAGGTTATGAAAACTTAAAGTTGAATGTATATTTTACCCTTCACACTATGTCATAAAGCAAGGCAACTCAAAATAGATTCTTTTACAATTTAATTTATCTCCACATGAGCTTTAAAGGTGTTGGCTCGTGGTTTTATACAGTGAGTGCTAATTTCTTGTTGTTAATCACTTGCAGGTGTATCCTTAGACTGCTAAGAAGCTTCGGCTTGATGTGTCATTTCAAACTTATTGCTGGTGTGATTTTTTTTTTTCTTGCCTTTTCAGGCCCAACAGGCATAATTTGAAAAAAAAATCTGGATCTGTATTGATTTGTTAGCCTGACATTTGTGCAGTTTACCACATGCAACAAATAGGCAAAGTACCTAATGTGCCGCTCTGTCTCTAACAGGTAAATTAAAGGTATTTTGAGCATCAGGGAAAAAAAGAATCCTTCAAAACTTCTCTTCATCTTTCTTAAATCCTGTCGTCAGCTGAGGAGGACGGCATGAGTGCAGCATTGTGTTCCTGTTATTAACTTCCAAGTAGTTTCCCCTCTCTTTTTTTCTCCTCTTTTACCTTGGCCACTCATTTTGGCTTCGGCTCAGAGTGACAGACTGTAGTAAAGTGTGAAAAACAGTGAATGTGTGTGTGGGTAATCGCGCCTCGTGCCTGGCTGTGCCGTTTCTTCCTGGGCCAGCCAAGCCTGTCTAGACTGTAGTCCAGAATTCCTCCCGCAGTAGATGCTGCGGCTTGCTGGTCGACATCCAGAACGATATAACATCCAAGTCCAGCGCAGACCCAAAACACCAGAATGTATTTCACATGTTAGTTGGCTTCCTTCTAGTTTTCCCAGACAGAAAGTGTTGAAACTTGCTTGTAATTTTAGAACATTTTCTGCTGAGTTGAAGAACAGCATTAATGAACCTGGAGGGAATAAATGAAAGCTCTGATGAAGTTGAGGAAAGTCAAAGACAAGTCATAGAATATTTCATGGAGGCCACAGTGGACCTACTGCTCTTCTTTCATTATCTCTGATATTCCCTCTTTGTGTTGTTTCTATCTAATGTTTATTACACAGCACTGTATCAACCTTGATATCATCATTTCTGTCACATATCACAATATCTCGCCGCCGCTCTCGCTCCTTTGACCCTCGATGCAGGCCAAGCTGACAAGAATGTGTCTCCATGGCAACTGTTACTAAGCCCACAGTTGCTTAGACGCAGGGTTTGTGCACCGGGGAGAAGTGCTGATGCCAGGGAGAATCTGTTTACTCACGCCAACAGAGCTTACACCTCAATAAAAACTGGAATAGTTTTATTATAGCAGCCTGCCTCCGGTGTCGATAGGAGCCTGCTTATTTACAGCGTTTACGCTGTGGGCTTGGTGAAAAGGAAACAGAGGCTGTGTGTATGTGTGTGTTGTTGTAAGTGGTGTTGAGAGTGGAGGGGGTTACACAATAAGACTAAGGCTGGAAAACAAGACCTAGTTTTGAATTGGAAATATTTCCAGTAAAAGAACGGGAATGCAAGTGTTTTGTGATTCTAGCTTTTAATTAATGCAATTTTGAGCCAGTACTGGACCCCCCAGTATGCTTGCATGCATGCTGTTTATAAATGGCTGCTTGTTCAAAACAGACAAATGATTGAGTATATACAACGAATGATTGTTATCTGAATCCTGGCGAGCGTGGCTGCATTGTGGAATTGCAGGTTGGAAGAGTCTCCTGGAGCTGATGGTGGATGCTTGAGATTCCACTTCAGCGTGTTTCAGAAGCTTTCCAGAAGTGGCTCTCCACTAGGTTTGGCTAAAATAACACACCGACAGAAGTGAAGGCAAGCTGCAGAGGGTTAATGAGGAATTCAGAGATAGGCAGGGTATGGCCTATCCACTCAGGTTTAATACTAAAATGAAATTATTTCACACCAGGAATAATCGATTAGAGGTTTAAATAGTAGAAATGGTACAACTTCCTACGGTTCAGTCTCATCACGTGGATTATTACATAGCTTACCGAAAATCTAGGAAACCTATAGATGGGATAATATTCACACTTCCACATTAACATTTCCTCTAATGACAAGATAAAATTCAGAAATACAAAGGACGCCAATTTAATAATTTATTAACAAAAATAAGAGACTTGTTTCAAGATTATATTCAAATATCAAGTCAGTGGAAAAAACATGCAAGTAATAAATCGAAATGCAAGTATGAGAAAGAGTCTGAGTTTTCCATTTCAGAGGATGATTGGCAGACTGTGTCTGATGCTGTTGACCTCCACCAGCTCAGGTGCTTGGAGAGGATTCTGCTGGCAGAACCTATAAAGATATTTTATAACCCCCATGTTAAAGTATGCACACACAGGTGAAACGACTGGTTTGTGTTGGCAGAAGCGTGGAGAACAGCTGGCAGACCACTATCATATATTTTGGAGTTGCACAGTCATCTTGCCCAGCTGGTGGGAGAAAATAAGGGCACTACCGACTATATTGGGAAGAGAGGTGGACTTTTTGGTTCAACTGTGTAACACTGTGAGCAATCTACTTATACATGTATATTCTACTTAAATACTTCTACATGTAAATGTTTGAAAAGTGAATGCCCAACTAAGAATAACTTGGTTACAATAGTGAGTAACTTCCAAGACATGGAGGGAATTGCTTCTTTATGGACTGATCCATTCTAAAAATTTGGAAGAAAATTTATGCATTATGACGTTCTACATTTGAAATGCTCTGGTACAACACCACGTTTACACAAGGTTATACAATATTCACCAACTATAAGAAATAAAAGCCTTTGATCCGCTTATCTGAACTTAGTGATCACCTTGATCCTGTGATAAAACATTTCTACCCACAGCTGCTTTTTGAATGATATGAATCAAAAGCATTGGCCTTTGCAGGATTCTTAACCCAACACAATAGATTTTGGAACTGCAAGTTAGATAGCACTCTAAATCGCTGTCACCAAGACAAAAATGGAGGAAATATATCTGATCTTCCAGTCAATCAATGCAAAAGCGTATCGCAGCTTTTCTGGCAGCATGTGGTGACTGCCTCAAAGGGTCTGATTTTGTTACTTAAGAACATTTTATTGTTGCTGATACATGAATGTTGTTTTTAAAAGCAAAAGCAAAAGTAGCCATATTTTTCTGCAACTTGGACTCTGCTCATGTGATTTTTCTATGGCAACAGAAAAGAAATCAGCATTCTGGAAAGTCCTGCTTTGCTGAATGTCAGCTGAAGCAGTGCGACAAATAAGCCAGTCACTGCATTACAGTCAACCCTCCCATCCTAAATAATTTAGAAAAAATGACGAGATTGATTGATGGGGTGTGTTTTTTGGCACCTTAAATCTTGCTACACATTTTGCTTACAGGCTCAGGCATTACGAAAAGAATCTCAACAAGGATTAGATACGAAGCTCAATCCATACACTGAATCAGAAATACGATCAGCACTGATAAACCTGACAGATACCAGAGCTGAGGATACACATATGGTCCCAAATGCTTCTGCTGACCTTGCAGGGCGATAGCAAAGGTCAGCCAAGTCTTCATCCATCTCCATCAGTGCTGCTCCACTCTTTTCCTGCTCTATTGTCCTCCGATGACCACATGACTCTTAAGCGACCTTCACACCCACAATTCATCTGATAAAGCAGACACACAATATACACACTGACGAGCTGATGGGGTCTGTGCAGACTGAAAGACAGACAGACCTCTGAAAGCACACCCGCTCGTTCTCTCAGTTTCTAACGGTAAAATATGACACGCCGAGGTCCAGAAAAAAATACATTTTCGGAATTCTGAAATTGTCAGATAATTGGAGTACGCAAGGCCGTACGATGAGCTAAAAACTTTTAAGAATGAAGCGTTCTCATAAGGGCACTGACCCATTGTGGTGTCCTTTTTATTTTTGCAGAACCACTGCACGCTCAGAAGCAACAGTGTCCTAAAAACATGTCTTTCTGCTTAATAATAGAAGACCTTGTGTTTTTGAAGAACTACATGTTTTCAGTTACTGCACTTGATCATCAAAAAGAAAAGAAAATGGTCTTGTTTTTCCAAATTATATAATGTTATTCCATTGTTGTATTATTTTACTCTGGTATTTTTTACTGCGTTCTACAGTATCACCGTCCAAACACGACAATCAACTCAGATTTGGCATAGTGAGTGCCTATAATTGTGAGCGTGTTGACATTTAAATACACTGCTCAAAAAAATAAAGCAACACTTTTTAATCAGAGTACAGCATCAAGTCAGTGAAACCTGTGGGATATTGATGTGGTCGGTTAAATAGCAGAGGGGGGCTGTTAATCACTTTCAGCTGCTTTGGTGTTAATGAAATTAACAACAGGTCCGCTAGACAGGCAACAATGAAACAACCCCCAAAACAGGAATGGTTTTACAGGTGGAGTTCACTGATATTTTCCACTCTTCATCTGTCCTGACTGTTTGTTCTCTAGTTTTGAAGTGGCTAGTGTCAGTGTCACTACTGGCAACATGAGGTGATACCTGGACCATGCAGAGGTTGCACAGGTAGTCCAACTTCCGCAGGATGGCGCAACAATGCATGCCATTGCCAGAAGGTTTGTTGTGTCTTCTGGCACTTTTTCAGGACCATCGAGTGTATGCCAGGAGACAGGCAGCAGAGCTGGACAGGGCCGTAGAAGGTCCTCAACCCATCAGCAGGACAGGGATCTGCTCCTTTGTGCGAGGAGGAACAGGATGAGCACTACCAGAACTACAAAACAACCTGACTAGATGATATGACTAGGAACATGTCTGACATAGTCAGGACATAGAAACTACTGAGACCATTTTGAGTTGCTGCGATGAAATTTCAACAAAATAGATTGGTCTGCCACATAATTAAAAAAAAGGTGTCTTTGAATTCAGCCCTCTGTAGGTTGGTAATTTTCATTTCCATCAAACAGGGGTTTTTGTTCCTAACACATGACCCAGTCTAGATATTTTCGGCATGATCTTTTTCCATAGAGATCTCATGTGTTTTTAAAGTGTTGCTTGAATTTATTTGAGCTGTGTATACAAGTAACGGTTATATTACACTGGATAGAAATCATTTAGATTCTTAGGAGGTTCTCACCACTGCTGGTGTCCTGTCCATTCCAGGACTGCAACATTCCAAGAGAATGTTGTAACATGCTGGGGTTTCTTTGGAAGTGGGTTCAGTTTTCTCTAACAGTAACAAAAACACCCACGATGTGACAGCTGTTCCCTCTAGTTCCTCTATTACAGAACAAAGGTACAAAAGGATTGAGAATGGGAACGGATGAGGGAGGTAACGTTAGAAGAAGGGATTAGTGGCAGACAAACAAAGCCTGGTTTACTAGATCTCAAGTCATGCATTTGAATTCATCCAGTAGTTGCAGACCATCAGTCTGCACTCAGGTCATAAAATGACCAACTAACCAGCTGTTGGCTTGGGTAAAAACCCAATAAAATTATATGTTTGCTGCCACATTGCTATTAGGATTGGTAGAATGATGTCTGTTGCCTGAATTTTACTGCAGCTGCATTATCTTCCGACTCCATCTGATGCTGTTGTACATACAGTGGGGCAAAAAAGTATTTAGTCAGCCACCGATTGTGCAAGTTCCCCCACCTAAAATGATGACAGAGGTCAGTAATTTGCACCAGAGGTACACTTCAACTGTGAGAGACAGAATGTGAAAGAAAAATCCATGAATCCACATGGTAGGATTTGTAAAGAATTTATTCGTAAATCAGGGTGGAAAATAAGTATTTGGTCAATAACAAAAATACAACTCAATACTTTGTAACATAACCTTTGTTGGCAATAACAGAGGTCAAACGTTTACTATAGGTCTTTACCAGGTTTGCACACACACAGTAGCTGGTATTTTGGCCCATTCCTCCATGCAGATCTTCTCGAGAGCAGTGATGTTTTGGGGCTGTCGCCGAGCAACACGGACTTTCAACTCCCGCCACAGATTTTCTATGGGGTTGAGGTCTGGAGACTGGCTAGGCCACTCCAGGACTTTCAAATGCTTCTTACGGAGCCACTCCTTTGTTGCCCGGGCGGTGTGTTTTGGATCATTGTCATGTTGGAAGACCCAGCCTCGTTTCATCTTCAAAGTTCTCACTGATGGAAGGAGGTTTTGGCTCAAGATCTCATGATACATGGCCCCATTCATTCTGTCCTTAACACGGATCAGTCGTCCTGTCCCCTTGGCAGAAAAACAGCCCCATAGCATGATGTTTCCACCCCCATGCTTCACAGTAGGTATGGTGTTCTTGGGATGCAACTCAGTATTCTTCTTCCTCCAAACACGACGAGTTGAGTTTATACCAAAAAGTTCTACTTTGGTTTCATCTGACCACATGACATTCTCCCAATCCTCTGCTGTATCATCCATGTGCTCTCTGGCAAACTTCAGACGGGCCTGGACATGCACTGGCTTCAGCAGCGGAACACGTCTGGCACTGCGGGATTTGATTCCCTGCCGTTGTAGTGTGTTACTGATGGTGACCTTTGTTACTTTGGTCCCAGCTCTCTGCAGGTCATTCACCAGGTCCCCCCGTGTGGTTCTGGGATCTTTGCTCACCGTTCTCATCATCATTTTGACCCCACGGGATGAGATCTTGCGTGGAGCCCCAGATCGAGGGAGATTATCAGTGGTCTTGTATGTCTTCCATTTTCTGATGATTGCTCCCACAGTTGATTTTTTCACACCAAGCTGCTTGCCTATTGTAGATTCACTCTTCCCAGTCTGGTGCAGGTCTACAATACTTTTCCTGGTGTCCTTCGAAAGCTCTTTGGTCTTGGCCATGGCGGAGTTTGGAGTCTGACTGTTTGAGGCTGTGGACAGGTGTCTTTTATACAGATGATGAATTCAAACAGGTGCCATTCATACAGGTAACGAGTGGGGGACAGAAAAGCTTCTTACACAAGACGTTACAGGTCTGTGAGATCCAGAGATTTTCCTTGTTTGAGGTGACCAAATACTTATTTTCCACCCTGATTTACGAATAAATTCTTTACAAATCCTACCATGTGAATTCATGGATTTTTTTCACACATTCTGTCTCTCACAGTTGAAGTGTACCTCTGGTGCAAATTACTGACCTCTGTCATCATTTTAAGTGGGGGAACTTGCACAATCGGTGGCTGACTAAATACTTTTTTGCCCCACTGTATCCAAAGCATCCTCATGCGTCAAGCATCTATGATGCTGAAGGTCAATTTTTCACAGAAGCCACATCAAATAGAATAAAACGAATAAGAAGGACAGGAAGTTGGAGGAAATAATCAATAACAGACCAGGCTAAATCCGGGTGTGATGTGACCGTGCCGGATGGAGAGGCAGCGTCACAGATCCACACCGGGCGTATTCATGGATACAGGTGCTAGTTGTTAAAGCAATGCATGTCAGTTTTCCAGATATACAGATATGAGTGAGTAAATGTCACAGCAAGCAAAGTTATGAGTAATGCCAACGGCAGGCAGTCAAACCTGGCCTAACATATTTCTGTGGTTCCCACATAAAAAGAAAGTTTTTGTAAAGCAGTAACAGTTTGTAAAAGGCAGGACAGCTCGATAATCACTAGTACATATAGACCATAAATAGCACAGCGCCACATGACCTGTCCATAAAGAGACAACAGCAGCTTTCTTCACTGTCTCTACTGACAGATGTACCATCTATATACCTCCAACAGGACAACTGTTCCCTCAAAGACTGCTGGAAATGAAACAGCTGACAATAAATCCTCGTGTCTGTCTGCCCCCAAATTCACTTCTGTCAAATAAATCCAAGGTGAGCGCGCCACTAGATTTGTGTACAGGGGAAATGACACCTCTTTTTTTTTTAATACCTGGAGACGAATGGGGTTAAGTAGAGATTGTCGATCCTTTCTGCACTGTCTCCAACCAGGGATTAGTTAACGGTTTGTACACTGCAGGGTGATTCAGTAGACAAATGGTAGCTTTACCTAAATACACACATCAAAAACATGCCTGGGATTAAAGTGCATGGGTGTTTTCACTTGTAAATTAATCATTTTTGAGCAGAGAAGCATCTCCTGATGCAGTTTTTTTTATGCTCAGTTCAAAGAAAGACCCAAACGCAGGACACCTGCAAACTAAAGCCAATCTTTATTTAAAATGTGCTTGTTGCAGCACATTGCAGAGACTGATGGAAGAAACAAATAAAACAAGACAAACAAGACAAGAAGGAGTCTGGTAGACAGACAAAGACCATAACTGCCAGCTAAGGGGAGCACTAGACTACACGGAGACCTGAGTTCACTAAATTCGTTGAACGCAGGTAAATGATTAACAAAATACAAGAGAGAAAAAAGCAGAAACCCCAAATGGCTCCACAGTGTTTGCAGTCTAAAATGAACCGTTCAGCACTGTAGCAGCGGTAGACCTCATACATGTTTCAGTCCCCACGGCACAAAAAAGAGGCGCAGTTCTGCTTACCTCGGCAATGCTGCCACTCTTCCAAAGGCCTAACTGGGGGTCAGCTAATGGGATTATGTGAGTTGGAAGCCCTCATAAATGAAGTCCCCGGTGAGGAGCGGGGAGTCCCTGCTATCCCTTAACCCTCTTTAAATCCTTTCCCTTTCACAGTCAGACAGGCACACGAAGACTGCACCAGCTCTGCTGCCGTGCTTGTAGGAGCTGTGCTCAAGGCGCTGGGTGACGCCCGCCCCCCTCCTCCCCCCCGTACCAAAAAAAAGAAATTTATGTTAATAATTTTTTTAAAAGATTATTCCTAAAGCTGTCTAGCTTTATTGCATTGTACATCTGAGGCAGACAGAGGATGGAGGCCGTGGGTCACATGGAAACTCTAAAAATCACACGGCTGGGGAAGACTGATATGGGTTTACATGGCACTTTTATTGAACAGTGAGACATCTGGCTGTAATTGTCATCCTCTCTGTATGCTTGTTATATTCACTTCTTTAGGACTATTAAAAACACTTTCACTGCCTTCGGTGCTTTCCCTCTTCCCTTTCCTAATTTTTGTGAAGGTATAAATAGTAGTTATAGGAGTACTGTTTATAATTAGAGCAGGCTCTCAGTGGATAGTTGTACTGTGATTTAGTATCCTTACTGCTTTATTGGTATTTCACACTGGATGCCAGCCAGAGTCAATGAGATGGGATTCTGGAGACTGTAGTGTCATATTTTGAAATGGATAATTTTATAATTATTTTTAGCACAAACTATTGACTTGTGATTATTCCAATTTTAAAAAAAAAACCCTATTGGTCAAATTTTCATTCGCTTCCTCAGACAAATCTTCATCTATGCACGCCTCCTAAGCTTGATGTGTGTTACTTTGTTTCTGTAGAAATGTGAGCTCAGACGGGGCAGAGGCTCGGCGCAGACTGAGGGAATGTGAGGGATTGGTGGACGCTTTGCTGCACGCTCTTCAGTCAGCTGTAGGGAAGAAGGACATGGACAACAAGGTGAGACAACATCCGGGTCATCCACTATCATGGATTCAGAATGAGCTCATTCTAATAGCAGCTTGTTGCTGTAGTGTTCTTATGAATTTATGCTGTTCAGTATTCCTGTGATGAATGTAGCTGGTAATTTTCCCGTCTTTGTTTCACAGTCTGTGGAGAATTGTGTTTGTATTATGAGGAATCTGTCCTATCACGTACACAAAGAGGTGCCGGGGGCCGAAAAGTACCAGGACCCGTCGGCGCTACAAGCCCCAGGTTCAGCGGGACCACAAAGGAAGAAGAAAGACGATGCTGGTTGCTTCGGAGGCAAGAAGGCCAAAGGTGAGAGGGAGGATGAACAGAGGAGATGAAAACACTGTAACCAAACAATCACAGCTATCCAGTTCGTAGAAGATACAGATGCATGGATGATCTAACTCTCAATACAATAATAATGTGTTACTCACAGCAACACAACAGCTCTTAATGCATGTGTTGCTTCAGAGGTCTTAATCAGTGTTCTCCTGTGACTGTTATCTAAATGATGCCGTTATCGCCCAGCTGTACAACAGTAATGGCCGCCATTAATCAGTCAGCCAATGAGATGTGACTACCAGCCAGTGACCCCTGACTTCTAATGGCTCTTTGGAGAACCACATTAGTTTAGGGTTCAGGACAACACAATGCTTAACGTGTACAGAGATTAATAAAGAAGCCAGTTAACCGCTCGGATGCTTTCCGACGTGTAAACACACGTGCAAAGTGAATGATTACAGCCTTCAGACTGTACAGCAGTAGGCTAAGTTTGGCCTCTTCTTCCGTTTAGTGTTGCATTTGTTTTAAAATATGACATGATAATCAGCACGCACTCGTGCTTTGTTTTGGCTAATAGACAGCCTGATTGTTGGCTCTTACTTCAATCTCTTTGAGTACTTTTCTCCCCCTCCCACGCAGTGATTTTAATTTAGCACCGCAAATGCTGCTGCAGTCTCTGCTGTTTTATGTGTATTTCACCTGCCCTCTTAAAGCTGATACTTAATGTTTTTTAAAATCTTTCCCTTTTCCTTTTTTTTTAATTCTTTTCTCTCTTTCTTGCTTGCTAACCTATCTAAAAACCCCTTTCTCATTTTTCTTTATATCTGACACTTTTCTCTGTCTTTTACTGCCCTCCACACACCTTAAAATCTATCCCCATGGGTCCCAGAGACCATCTATGAACTGCTAATGGCTTGCTATCTATACAAAGCACCGTTTCCTTTCTTTAGTCTTTCTCTCTTTATTTAGCTTATTTGTCAGTTTTCTTTTCTCTTTCACCTTTCCTATTCAGTAACAGATGACTCCTTTTTCTGATAAAAACTGTTCTCATGTATTACACAGCCTCGTGACACAGACACACACACACACAGCACACTCCTATTTCACCATGGCTCTTCTCTCTTCTCCCTGCTTTGTTTTTTGGCATTGCTGCTGCTTCCTTGGCTAACTATAGAGGAATGGTTTAATCAAGGTGAGTGCCCCCCTCTTCAACCTTTCTCATTTTAGCTCTCTCCTCGTCTCCATCCTCTCCCTGTCTTCCCCCACCTCTTCCTCCTCCTCCTCCACCTCCTCGTTCTTTCCCCCTGGCTGTAGAATATAGTTAGAAGTAGTTTTGGGTGTCCTCCAGAAACCTGAGAAAGTTCCAAGGACTTAAGAAAATCGGGGGTTTCATTCATTCCACACACATTCCCTTACCATACCTACCGACCGTAGCTCTGAGCATTATAGACTTCCACCTGTCCCAAACTCCTCAGTTTGTTAGAATTAGTTGGTTGGATTTTTTTGTCAGTCCTCTAAGAAAGGTGAAAGGTAAAACGAGTGCTAAAACCGGTAAGTCAACAACAAATCTGTCTTTGTAGTGTTCTTAATTGGAGCTTGACTAATCCAGCGAACCAGAGATGCTGAAATGGAAATTTGCACATCTATCCCCAAATTGAACTTTGGTGTGAATTCTTTTAGACTCCAGATAAAATGAATCCTGACAGCTTTGAAGAACACCGCTAACGGTATCCAACTGGAGCTCTTCACCCCTTTCTAGTACACTTAAGCATAAATGTCAAGCTCTGCTGCACACTCAGTTTTTTTATGCATTTGTTTGATCGTTTGTGATTTGAAACTTCTGAGGATGTCAATAATTAAAGCTAAAAAATACTTTATTAAAGCTGCCTGGATCGTGCGCTACAGTTTTCTATTATCTGGAACATTTAAGTGTGCAAAAAATATAGAGGTAAATGATTCTTTACGGATTTGAATGTTTGGGCTTTTTGGGTCTTGCAGACTTTTTTTTTTTGATGCTTTCAGACAGCAGTGCTGGTTCTTTGTTTGCTGTGGTGGCAGCGAGGGAAAATTCTGACACCATGGCTACTAGCTTCCCATCTTACCAGCATCTTGTTTTGCAACACTAAAGCCTCATTCAGACATGGATTTCTGTGAATCTGACGCCTGGCTTCATGTCGTTTTTTCATACAAATCGAGCATTTTCACTGTTTACAATCCTGCAGACATCTCTCTCTTAGCCTGTGTGCAAGGAGCATGCGAAGCCACACACAGACCCCGTGACAACTGCATTTACATTTCACTGGAGTCAAAGCTGGCCAAGCTTTTTCCATGTGTAGTAAAAGTCATGTGACCTTTCACGCTTGGATGAAGCCATGATGTCACTCTTTCTTGTTTAGCCAATGAAATAAAAACCATCTTTACCTGAACAACAGCATAAAGTCACTTTAACAGAATGATGACTTGACTTGAAATGTGAAACACTTTATAAAAGGCCAAGCTTGAAATATAGAAATAAAATTTTCCATTGACTTACATTTAAAATATTTTTTATAAACTTTTCTTTAAATAAATCATATATAACTATTTGGAGGAGACAACTAACACTAACTTTATTTGTTCAAAAAAAAATCCTCTATCCTTGAACCTGGATTTAGACAACTGATGTAAATTATTTCCTGAAGGGAAGCAGTTTAGTGTTTGTACATATCATGTTGCTACATCTCTGTACTGTGTGTACATTTAAACACTTGTACGTTATTTGTTGTTTGAGATGCATTTTCTGCCCCTACGGTCCAAAGATTTTGACATCATCCTCAGCATAACCCTGGGGTCTCTTTTCAATATCCAGTTGTCTGACACTGACGTCCTCGTTTCCTTCCTCTCCTCCAGGCAGAAAAAACGGTGAGAATGACAAAAGCTACGACACATTGGATCTGCCTAAGCGCACAGAGCCATCAAAAGGTAGGCCTTTGTGAGCAAAACATTTTAACGCTAAATCTATACAGAACATCTCATCTAGTGAGTGAGTGGTTGGGTTGGGTGGGGTGGGGGCAAGTCGTTTCTGTGGTGGTCAACAAGAGTGTGGGAGGCCTTTGAGTGAGAAAGAGGCTCTCGGCTAGCTGGCTGTTGAGCTAGCTTTGTTTGATGGTTTTGTGCCTCCAGTGGGACGGTTGATTGTTTGCAGCTTGTGAGAGCATCAATTCTGTAAGCCCTTCTTTTTGTTAAATGCTGTGACAATGCACTGAGGCACAACAGGCAATAAACAGCCTCTGACTGTATACGGAGGCTGAAAATCATCTTTTGTTAAATATGTTGAATTGCTCTGTGCTCAAAGTTGTTTCTGACAGTGCACCTTAGGAGTGGATGGACAGCATCTTCTTTTACATCATGTATGTTCAGTATGGGTGCTGTTGTTATAGCAACGTGGCTCAAGTCTCACGATGTCATTTGTGTGTGACACAGCATGAGGTGATGGTAAGCCGATGGATGCACCTTGTTGTTGGACCACGGTGCAGGTTTGTGTCTAACCATTTCATTTGTTGCCGGGTTGCAAAAATGGTGGGTTTGATTCTTGTGAAGGTGTCGCTCATGACTCATCCAGTGGCATCATACCTTGGTCAATCAGTGGAATACAGTCTGACGTCATATTTTCAGCTCAACTGAGCAAACGTAGGATGCTAAAAAAGTACCTGGTACCAGGTACTTCCACCTAGGAACCAATGTTGATGAGTACCTCATAGAAATGGCGCTTTACTGATCATCTGGCAACCACAGGTCATGAAGGAAACATGTGTATTCCCTATCCAGTTGTAGGTGGTGGCAGTTGCTCTGAAACTGATTGCTAAAGCATCAGCCTACAGACCACACTGTGATCCCCTGGCAACTGCTGGTTGCAGTCCAGGACTGGTTTGGCAAGTGGTTTCTGAAGGTTGCTGTCAGTCTCTTGTGTGAAACTGGGGTTCAGGAAGTCACCAACCAGTGTCAAGTCTTGTGTGAGTGAAGTCTAAAGCTCACAAATTTAAACAGTAAACACAGGTGTAGCAGCTCTGCCAGGTAATTTGATTTAAAAAAAAATCTTGGCTCTGACCAGTAACTTCCCAGAGTTTTTTCTGGTTCTGGTTTTAAAAAAACAAAAACACTTAGGTCCTCTTGAACGTTTCAGTTTTCAAGTTTTTTTTAAAAGCTTTTATTGTTTGTGCCATCACGATATAATGACTTAATTAGCAACTGCTGAGGTGCTGACCATCTCCCTGCAACGTTAATCATGTTAATCATTCATGATAAGCCACATTGTTTACAGAAAACCTTCTGCTAATACAGTTGCCAAGTATTTACACAGTGGAAAAGTAACAAGCTGGCATGTCATAACTTCCTGATTTAGGTTGACTACGTTCAAAAGATTAGGAAAGTCGACCTTACCCTTACCCAAAGGATTTATTATCATATAATAACTAGAAGCCACATTGCTTCCACCCTGGAGTATTGTAGAAAATGTTTGTCAGCAACACACAAAGCTTGAGTATGAGATGTCTTTAGCTGTTGCTTGAGAACTTGAGTCAGTGTGGTTACTGGGAAAACATGGTTGTTTGAGGCCTTAATTTCAGTCTGTGAATCCACAAACTGATTATTATTTATTGATCATAGTCAAATATTAAAAGACTCTTATTCTCTCTTCTCTGTTGTCTAATGCATTGTACAAACAGACATGATGTTAGGTAACATTGCAGGGGGCATCTTTCCCAGATTTGACATGTGGTTCATGCAGTAGAGTGTGTGTGTGTGTGTGTGTGTGTGTGTGTGTGTGTGTGTGTGTGTGTGTGTGTGTGTGTGCGTGCGTGCGTGCGTGCGTGCAGGCATAGCCTCTCTGCTGTTGGTATTTGGCAGTAACAGGCAGTTGACTGTCATAAAAGCAAATTAGCCTGCAGTACAAACCTCATCGAGTTAGGAGAGAGATGTATATTTGCTCATGTGTATGTCAGTACAGTGCATTACTCTGCAGTAAAGTGTCCGTGGTGTCTGTGGAATTCGCATGCCCTTGTTAAACACCCCTGTGTGGTATTAACACATCAGCACCTTCATTACCAACCACTTAACTTACTGCAGGAACCTTTGGAGGGACCAGCATCTAAGTTTGTGGAAATTGATTTATTCCCTTGAAAGTCACCGCTCCGCAGCTGTACTTTCTCAGAGTTCAGCAACTTTGGGTGTGGGGCTTGCTGTGCTGGCTGACATTTCACCCTGTCTATCTCTGCAAACTCACAGACAATTCTGGTAAAAAGCTTGCAAAAATTCACCACAGTTGTGTGTATCTTTGGCAAGTTTCCTCTGCCAAAGTGGTTGTATCCTCCAGAGTGCCGTCTCGCTGCTCAGATTTACCTGTCACAACATCGGCAGATTACTTTATCTAATGTACTCCGATGCTTGAACAGTGAAAATGCAGACAACCATTGTTCTCAAAGCACCTTTTAGTTACATTAAAAAGTTTTTGTAAGTAGAAGCTTTGGGTACTTTGGATAGAAATGTGGCTAATGTCTAGTGGCAGGCACTCAAAGTCCATATCACTTCCTGATTGACTGTTAATTAGCCACATTAACACGTCAAAGTGGGCCCTCGTTAAACTAGATCACAATTAATTGCTGTGCTTTTCCAAGTTAAGCAGATTTTGCCTTTTTTTAAATTGCCCCTAAAGTAAAGGAAAGTAGATGAGCTACAAGGATAATAATTAATATTTTCCACTGGCTGGGTTTTCATGGGTAAAAGCCAAGCTGCCACACTGCAGCTGAGGATCTATAGCAGCTAGGCTGGTGCTGCGATTGCATTACACAGTGTGGAAACAACTCCCGTCAGAGTTTAGACTCCAGAGAAAGCAATTATCGTTATAGGCCTAAATGTCATGCACAGCTGAGATGAGTGTATGGGTTCGTGTTGTAGAGAGCGGCCCCGGCATTTTCTTGCTCGCAGACAGACAAATCATATTTGACATTTATTAGCTCAACACACAGCAGAATAACAACAGTGAGATGCATGGATAATAAGCTTAATCACCAGAGCAAAACCCACAATGTCTTTTAAAGCACATTTATCACTTTTTCTTCACTGGGAAACATCAGGGATGGACGCGCTTGCTACTGAAAGACTGTAAAAGTCCTCTGGGTGCCTTGTTTGTTTTTTCTGTGAAAATGTGTATTTGTGTGATTGGGGCACATACTCCACTACCCACCTCCTCCACCACCATCACCATCACATCCGCTGGTCACCTGGGGGGCGTTTGCAATGAGGGAGCGAGAGCAGCTCCCAAGGCTGAGGGAGATATGGGAGATTACATGTGTATCCCAGTCCTGATCTGATGTCAGGCAGGGAGAGGTCAATGCAGGGAGCATGCTGGACCTGGCAGTGGGCAATGATTAATCTTGTTTATGTGTGCGTGTGTGTGTGTATGCTGGAAAAAGAAGAAAAGAGGAGACAAGAGAGCAAGGGCTCTGTGGGCATTTTATTTTGACAGCGGTTGTGATTAGAGGGCTGTCTGATGCATGTTTTGAGACAACTTTTTAAAGATACTAAAAGCTTCAGATGTGAATAAGTAACACAACATGCCCGACACTGACTAATAGCAGTTAAATGCTGTACTTTGTGTGTCTGCTAAGTTGTTGCTGGGCAGTCAGAGTACATCAGGTTTTTCCAAAATTGTTCTGTGAAAGCAGATGGCCGATATAACAGAGACCTGAGCTACGAAGCAGGATTTGAGCTTAACTATGTAACTTTAGGATTATTATGAAGACGGTTCACTTCTTACCAGGGTATATTACCATGATAACGTACGGTGTAGACCTAGCCTGTGTGGGAACAGGTTATTTTTCAGATTATGGATCAATAAGCCGATATCACAGTCCAATGATAATTTGAATCTCTGAAAAATAGCCCTCTGATCTGTGTGCACAGATACTATAAGGGCCTGTAGTTTTTCAGTAGCATCTAAAGGCTGTTAAACACCACCAGGGCTGAAAGGATAAAAACTATAACTGTCTGACATTAAAACAATAATTTAACAAAAAATCGTTTGTGAACTTTTATAAGATTGAATGATTTAGTTTCTTGAAAACAAAAGTGAAAAGTTGTGTAATACCTGTAGGAAGTTTGCCCACTGCAAAAGTCCAAGGCTGTAGTTCCAGCATTGGTGTCATTTGACTACAACTTTATGTACTGTGAGCACTGGAAGAGAAATAATGTAGTTCAGGGATTAGAAATAGCTGCTGTGTAAAGTATGGCTTATAAAATAATGTTATATAAATGTCAGCATGACTGAAGGTCGGAGTTATTTATCCCGTCATTAGAGAAGTCCAAAGTTACTGGGGAGGGGAGCTGTAACAAAAGTGATTAAGAATTGTGAAAAGACCCTTTCCATTAAAGAGCCTGTGAGTGTGGCAGCCCCTGAGATGTTGAAACATTTTCCCAGCAGTTAATTGAAACCACAGCTTTTACCCTTAGATTGGAAAAAGGTCAGGAGAGGAGAAGGAGGTGGGAGAACGGAAAAGATGTGAAAGGGTTTATGCAGTTAACTTATAGATCATACTTAATCAATTCTAAAGCATTAAAAGGTTTATGATCAGCCGACTCCTTAGCACCAAGTCCGTGTGATGTCCTGTTGTGCCGATTTGCAGCTGTGTGAGAATAGCACATGTGTGCTGCATACGAGCAAGGACGACTGTTCCAATAATAATGTTCCAATTTGGTTTTTCCAACATATGTGAAAGTGGCTTAAGAGTGGTGAGGGGGGGAAACCTGAATGGAATCTTGGTTCTTCCTGGTTTCTTCCAGCCTGAATAAAATATTGAAAGGACAGAGAAACAGTTGTTAGCTTTCCTTTGAGGAAACACTGTATCTAATTAATTAGACCTTACATTTACAGTCTTCCTATGTTTCCCTTTATCTGTGCTCTTATGCTTTACTGTCAGAGTACTCTCATGATGCAGGAGGGTGGAAAGCACCTCACACAGCTGAGGATGTATTTGTGTTTTCAGTGAGCCAGAGCATCCAAAGTGTGCGAGTACAAGAGTTCAGATCATAGCCAAACCAGGACTAAGAGCGTTTTACCTTGAGACATAAAAAAACAAGCTTCAGCCTTTAAAAATCGACCAACTGCTTGCTCAGCTAATAAAAGATTTTTTTCCCCCAAGTGAATTAAGATAACTTTATTTGTGGCCTGCAGTAAAATCATTCTTACACATGCCTCCGACCACAAATGCATATATTATCAGTGGGATCAGATTCCAGAATGGAAAAGCTTTAAACTCAGTGTCATTATGGGCACTTTAAGATGAAGACTGTGTACTTACAGCAGTCATGGGGGGAGTCCCAAAGATCCCATACTTGCCAGTGCATGTCAGAGAACAAACCAAACCTTAGTCCTGGCACTAATACGCCCAGAGGGTCAATCAGCCCCTCAGAGAAACTCAGGCGAGTCTTCTCCAATCACGACATCCCAGTGTTTTTGAGACCCAGCCAAGACTCGGCTGTACATCTGCATCTAAAGGTCAAAGGTCACTCTTTCAAGGATGCCAATATTCACATTTTGGACAGAGAAGACAGATGGTTTGAAAGAGGAGTGAAAGAAGCCATCTATGGCCACTGTGAATGACCATATTTGAACAGAGGGCGGGGCTTACGACACCAACCGTCTGCCATCTATAATCCAGATTCGAGATCCCTTCCCAGACGCCTTAACGCCCACTCACATCTTGGGTCATTTGTTCTCAATAAGTCACATGATAGAGTGTGGAAAGGTGTCAAACCTTGGCTGACTATGACCCACACCAGTTTTCACACCTTGGCTCGTGTGATCAGGGAGAGGAACAAAAGGGGGTCCATGACCCTCTTTGGCTACGTCCACACGAATGTGTTTTCATTTGAAAACGCATCGTTTTCTCTCCGTTTTGGCTTCCCATCCACACTGATACGGTGTTTTACCTGAAGGAAAACGCAGCGTTTTGAAAACGCTCTCGAAAACGAATACGTTTGAAGATGGTGCTTTTGCGTCGCAGTGTGGACAGCGAAAACGGAGACTTTTGAAAACGATGACACATTTTAGTCATGTGATGCAGTCATGTGACCAATTAAACAAAGATAGCAGAGGGCATTATACAGCAGTTGTTTTGTTTGCTTTGACAGCCCTATTAAAGATTAATCAGTCTGTACATGCTTCACGTAGCTTTTCTTCAAATTCTTTAACTCTCACTCACTTTTTGCACATTGTACTTTTGTGTTACTCGCAGCAACAACTCCACCTCATTGTCAGTCCATTTAAAAAACTCGGTGCTTTTCCTCGACATTTTGCCGCGACGTTTCAAAGAGCCGGAAAGTAAATAAACAGCAGACAGAAATGAGGCAGGCTGAATCTTCTTGCGTTTCACGCATGCGCAGTACTGGAACGTAAGCGTTTTCGGCCATTTCATTGTGGACGCACAACTCTGTGAAAACGACCGAAAATGCTAGTGTGGACACGGAGTGTTTTCAAACGAAAACGCAGTTTTCAAACCTATCCGGGCTAGTGTGGACGTAGCCTTTGAGTCCAATAGGACTCTCCGCCAATTGCTCTTAGACCTGAAGAAGCTTGTTGGATGAGAGGTGAAACGTCTTCCAGAAACTTAAAGAAGTCCACACGTCTTTCTTTCCAAGCTCCTTAGACCAGCGTTTTTTATTGAAGCGACGATTCCCATGAATAATATAGAGACTTCCATCTAGCCAGATCGTCTTCCATTTTCTTTAAAAGTGCAATGTAGTTTAGTTTATTTAATTATGCAACCCTAGGAGAAACATTAATACCTAAATATTAATATTGCATGTTCTCCCCGTGTTTGTGTGGGTTCTCTCCGGGTACTCCGGCTTCCTCCCACTGTCCAAAGACATGCACTTAATGGGGATAGGTTAATTGGTTAATCCAAATTGCCCATAGGTGTGAATGTGCGAGTGAATGTGAGTGCGAATGGTTGTCTGTCTCTGTGTGTTAGCCCTGCGACAGACTGGCGACCTGTCCAGGGTGTACCCTGCCTCTCGCCCTATGACAGCTGGGATAGGCTCCAGCGCCCCCCGCGACCCTGAAAAGGATAAGCGGACGCGAATGGATGGATGGATATTTAATATTTCCAGATTGCAATAGGGTAGAAGAAGAATTATGGAAGGAGCAATTAATCAGAAGAGCTGCAGATTTTAACCAGTTCATCAAATAATCTTAAACTCTTAAGAAAGAGTTTATTAGTGTAATTACCTCAGAGGGAGTGTTTTGTGTATGCTAGAGAAAGCCTCTTAATTATTCTTTCTTTTTACCATCCCTGTTTTTATAGTGCAGACAGAGTTGTAAAATGTGGGCACTCTGCTAATGATTAAATATTAATTAGATTAAACTGATATACTGAAGTGAGTGAAAATATCATTACTTTTGTATGCACTTGGCCATATACTACTAAATTTAAAAAAAAAATGACCCGAGCAGGGTCTCCACCAGCAGTTTGACTGGCAGCGGGGCATTTTAACATTGCCCTCAATTAATTTGGCACCAGTACCCTTCTGTAATGCTAATTGTGAGCCACACATGGAACAACAGAGCTTTGGTTTAGGTGCATCTCTGCACTCACCATGGGTGACAAGTGAGACAGAAAAAGATGTCAAGGTGTTTATATATAAGAGCGAGAGAGCAATGAGAAGCAGTTAACGCTGTTCCCAAAAACCTTCTAGCCTGTTATAGTCACTAATTAGTAGAGATAAGTGGACAGATATCAGCTCTCTAACATTTGCTTTGTTGTTTTGTCCTTTTTAAAGTGTCTTTGTGGGTTTTTCAAGCTGTTTTAGCCCAAGCGGACCTTGGCTAATAACACCAGGGCAGAAACTCTGCAATCATTGCGACTTATGAAAAGACTGAGATCATTCTTTCTGCAGAAAAATGATCAATAGTTAAAACCCTAATACCCTTTTACTGCTACACTACTTGTATGTTTTCATATGAGGAAATGGTTGGAAACTTGGTGGATGTGTTTGATGTGTCAGTGCTTATTCCCACCATGATGAATCTTTTTGGTAATCTGTGTCTAATTTCAAGTGAAGCTTTTTGATCCAAACTGCTTTAAGTATAGCTAATTAGTCATATCTTGACAATAAGGGCAATGTGACGGAGCAATAAAGACATTGGGTTTGAAAAGCTTCAGCGCTTTCCATTTCTCTTTCCACCTCCAGTACTAATTCTCATTTGTCTTGCTCTCTGCCACTTTGGTGCTCTCTCCATCCATGAGAGATTTATTGCACTCCTCTCGTCGCGCAAACCCACAACCCTCGTCTCTCAACCAGCAGTTGAGAAAACACCCGCGTTTACAAAGATGACAACTGTGTAACATGCATCACTGTTTTTTTGTTGTTGTTTTTTTGTTTTTCTAGCAAGCCAAGCATTTAATTTGCGGAGAAGTCTTAGCATTGACAAACAACACTAGTGTGAGCTGTTATTTATTGTATTCTGTAACCCACTTTGATATCAACCCACTGGGGATCTCGATGTGTAGTGTAATGAACACTGACTGTTTTGCTGTCGGAGTCATCTCTGTCTCTGATGCGTCTTAGCTCTTGATGTCGGAAAAGTCAGGGGCTCAATTGAGTTAGAGAAAATAGAGCTCCACTTTGATTGTTTGTCTCTGGTGTTGTCACCTCACATGGAGGAGAAATACTTCACTTAATGGCTCTGTGGCAAGAATCTGATTCTTTTAATCCTCCCTGCTATATCTCTCTTTATGGCTTCAAGTGGTGGAGGAAAAGGATAAAAACAGCCACTTGCCCAAAGGCTTGATGAACATCCTGCCTCAGCAGGGAAATGTGATAAAGCAGATCCATTTTTCAAAATAAGGAATCTTTGCGTCATTACCCTGCTGGCAAGTCTACTTCAGATAAACACAATTCTAGTCAGGAGGAAAAGTTTAGCCTACAATAAACACCTCACCATCTCCCAAATTCCAAGCAGTGGTACCAAGTAGAAGCTCTCTATTTTCATGCCTTTGGAATTTAACACCTCCATAACGAATGCTGACTCCTGGCCTCGCTGTCTTCATGCTAGTCCGCAACCAGCTGACTGCAGTGACTCACTTGCCCCTTTGTTAACCACAAAAACGCACCACTTGCTTGTTCCAATTGCCACCCTGCTCCATCTCCTCTCCTGGCGCTACATTTTGCTGCCAGGTGAGACCTCTAATAGTGATGGCTACGTCACGACCATCTAATCCAGACATGCAGATGGCAAACAAAGCGTGTATATAAGCATATAATGCTTGCACAGACACATGGCCGATGCACATTCACACATACTTTCTCACCCTCAGCTTCTTGGCTGTCTTGACGCATAGCATCCACTCCGCACAGTATTGGTTCCAGACTGTCTGGCACCTTGTATCACTCTCTGTCTTTCTGTAGCTGCTGTCGTTGCATTTCTCTTGGCATTACACCTTCCTTGTGCCAAATTCACAATGTGTTGTGTGTCCTTATTATAGTGGATGCAGCCATGTCCAGAGGAAGGTCTACCCTGCTCTAAGAAAAGGACGATTGACTCGGATCGGTTTTATATTTCTGTTCCCTTGCTGTCACAACAGTCAGATGAGACAAAACTAAATTGGATGCAAACAAACAAAACCCCAAAACAGATATTATAACACAGGAGACTTTATATTTACATGGAGTATAACTAAACAAACGAATCCTGGAACCAAACTTAGTCATAATCATGCTCTTCAAGCATTTTCTTTTAAACTGTGTCTATCACTAACAAAAAATTGTGGCAACAAGAGATAAGTGATGCCTTTACATAAAGACACAGATCGTACTACCCATTTACACTTTGTATGTCTATGGGTGATTAAATAGCTGTAAGAGCAAAAAGACAGGCAAGAAGCATTTGAGACAGAAATCAGACACATTGTATCCTAATGTTAAAAGGTGTGAAACTTTCCCCCGTTCCTGGTTTGATAAGTAATATCTGTTGGTAAGAGCCCTGTGAAAGTATATGCTGGGAAGTATTTCCCTATGGCACATTACAGTGACATGATTCTCCCCGTGAGGTTATGGAGTTCTGTATTGTGTTATGTGATCCTTGCAACCACTAAATTAGATGACACCAATGCCAACTTTGGGCTTTTGTTACATTGTAACCTTCCCACGTGCTTTTGTTAACAGTGTAATTGCCGGTAAGTTAGCTGAACTATATTTTAGACAATAACAAACAGCTTCATATATCACAATCATTAGACCCTGCCATGATGTCCATTGAGTGAGAAAAAGCAGTGTGCAACACCCAGTGAGGGTTCTCTCTTTGAGGTTCTGGCATAGGTAATAGTGAGTAGTTAATGTTTGTTTTTGTTTAATGGAACTTTCTGTGTATTTAGATGCCAACAGATTTGTGATTTTCACCAATTTGTTGCAGTTAATTGTTGTATTCTCACAAACAGATTGCATGTAATTGGCAATTTCATCCCATTAAGCCAAACTGACAGCAGACTGATACCAGACAGACTCCATCTTATTGGCTTTTTATTATCACCCTGACAATGGAAACAGCAGTTTCATTTATAAGGCACGTGCATAAAGTCACTTAAACTTAAAGTCAACAAGCTTAACGCAGAAGATAAATACAAAAGAACTGTGGAGGTGCAGAATGTCTTAAGACTATGAAAACCTGTATCCTCAGAACCTGTTAGAGGTGCCAGACCTTAACTGATGAATAACCTCTTCTACACTGAAATTTTTTGGGAGATTGAGGATTGGCTAATTTTAATGACACACCAAAGTCACTTTCCAATTCAATTTTATTTCAGTTCAATATAATTTTATTTATATAGCAACAAATCACAGCAACAGTGAGCTCAAGGCACTTTATATTGTAAGGTAGACCCTAAAATAATGCATACAGAGAAAAACCCAACAATCATATGACCCCCTATGAGCAAGCTCTTTGGCAACAGTGGGAAGGAAAAACTCCCTTTTAACAGGAAGAAACCTCCAGCAGAACCAGGCTCTGAGACTGTGAGAATGGCAACTGATTGCAAGTAGTTGGCCTCTGTGTTCAGAGTAGCCATTTCAAACCATGCTTGCAATAATTCTGGTTGTGCCACGAGTATTTTCCCGAGTGTGACTGTAGCAGAACTAGTCTAATATAACATTTAAATGTAATTGATTTAGAATGGAGAAATCCCTTCCCATCCTTCTTCCACTGATTCTTGCTCGAAGAAGTCAGTCCACAATACTTCCAGGCAGGGGCAGATGTATTCCTTCTTATTTAGAAGTTGCTTTTGTTCCTTTGTTTTGTCACCATCTTTCACAGCTCACTGAGCTCAGCTGCTTTTTCCACCAGTAGAGACTGCCCTCTACTGGTGTGAGCTATGCTATAATACATTGCCTAAATACAATATTTATGAGTACTATATCAGTTAGAGCTGGGCGATATATCGAGTTTTTAAAAAATATCGATATATTTTTATACGAGATATAAGATCTGACAATATCCTTTATATCGATATAGTCTATGTTACATTATAATTATACTTGTGGAGCCGCAAGTTTGCCTCTCTTTTGTCCACTTTCGTCTTTACGCTACTCGGCCTCGCCTCTCCTTCACTGAACACAACTCCCCCTCCTCCCCCATCGCTTCACCTGCAGGAAGCAACAAGATGGACACGGCAAATCTCCTTTAACGAGTTACTGCGCATCGCCCCGTGCATGGGGCTGGACGGCGTCAATGTGTTAGCTAGCTAACCACGCTAACGAGCTAACCACGCTAATGAATCCTTTCATTTTCTCAAAAGTTGACAGCGCGCCTTATGTATGAATTCTGGTTGTGCTTGATGGCCGCGAACCGATTTTATGTGGTACACAGCACTCAGCAATCTGTCAAAAAATGTTTTAGTACGACTTTGGTAAGCTACGGAGCTGCACCGCTTGATGGATTGTCGGAGCATTACGGCTGAGCCTCGCGGAGTGATACGTACTGTGCTTCAACGTAATATTACCCTACTGTGTATAAGGACCATAAATGGCACCTGTTAAGAGACGTGGTTGCGAAGTGGATTTCAAACTCCAGGCTGTCAGTCACGCAGTACAAGTTGGGAACAGAGCAGCTGTGAAATCTGTCTTTGTTATTGTGCTCAGCGTCTTTTAGTTTACATTTTGACTGCACAATTGTGAGCTTTTTGTTATGCACAAAAACAACATTGTTTTCTTTTATTTATGGAGCATTATTATTTAATAAATGCTCATAATTTATTTTTGAGTAAATTTTATGTACATCTGCTCTATGTTAATAAAAGTGCCTGTGTGACATCTGGGACACAGCTTTGACTAAGAACTCTCTTTTTGTTCTTACTTTATGGCTTTAAAAAAAATATATCGAGATATATATCTTATATCGCCATCCGGCTAAAAAATATCGAGATATGAATTTTGGGTCATATTGCCCAGCCCTAATATCAGTTAATGAGAAAGCATTTAATACCATTGAAAACTACTGTCTGGATCTGTAAATGACCTGGTATATTGTAATGCCATGATGGGTGATGGTGGAGGAGCATATCAGCCAAAGGTTTGTGGTGTTTGAGAGTTAAATTTATAGTGAAATTACCATTGTAGTACCATAATTTGCTTGTATACCAACATATTAAAAAAGAAATATTATAAAAGCTTACCCAGATGCTAATGTTTTTTCCACACGCCCACTTCCCACCTTGCTGAGATTAAATCTGATTCCCTATCTGCCACACCAGCTGTTTGGAGTGTCATCCGCTGAGCACACTCAGCCACCTACAGCTAACTTGACACTCCCTGTCTTCCAGTTTTGCCTTTGTTGCTGCTAATAAAACACACAGGAAAAAGGACTAATTATAAGAATAGCCAGCGGCTCCGAGCTGACATTTTGGCTACTGCGACTCCCGCTTCAACTACTCAGTGATGAAAAGGACTGATAATAAGGCACGGAGTGAAAAACAAATGAGGGGAGCAAGAGGTTTATGTAAGTGGGACCACCGTGTGTTTTGTTGGAAATACAAAGAGGTTTGCATAATAATGCTTTTCCTAGGAGAGCTCATAGAGAGTGACTGTGCTACACATCATTAGTGGAGTGAAGTCCTTGAAGATTATTATGTGTTTGTGTGTGTTCATGCATGGCAGCATTTATCCACCTGCGTTTGGCAGAGGACAGTGGGGCATCTCTAATTCCCAGCACTTCTCCACTAGCAGTGCATTAACATAACAGCTCTAACTTTGTTTCCTATTCAAAAACCCTCAGTGCCCTCTGTCTCCTCCTACTGTGCTCTGTGAAACTCCAAAAAAGTGCCAGGAATTCACAGTAGCCGGCAACATCAGGCTCTTCAGATGATTAACCATGTCATTCTCCTCCCACATCTCCCCAAACCTGAGCAGTTGGAGTAAAGTGATAATTATGAGACAAGAATGGTTCCAGGAAAGTAGGAGGAAGCACTGTGAGATTTAGTTGCCAATTGGAGCCTTTGTTTGGCCCTGTTCGAGACACAAGAGTGCTGCTTCCTGTTTCTGTGAGAGACGCTTTAATCTAATTAAAAGCAGATTAATGGCGTACTGACTGGCTTCGCTGGAGCTACAACAGAGGCTTAGCGAAGAGAAAAAAGCGCCTCCCTTCAGAATTTGCCACTGTCCTGTTACCTGTTAAATATCGGCCGTAAACAATCCAGACTGTTGTAAACAGGAGCGCCTAAATGCACCCTAAGGACTGCTGTCTTCGTGTACAATTGAATGAGAGGGTCATGGGCACTGGCAGGCGTCCAATCAAACTGTCCCTCCAATGAGGTTTTACTTGCAGTCTGGCTTATGCCGTGCGTCAGGACGGCTCTATGTCTCAGATTACATTGTGGCATTTAAATGACGCTTTCATCAAACACGGCATAAAGATTTGTATTCTCCTTTCGAACAAGTAAACAGAAGAATAGAACGGGTCAAGGTCTCAGAGCTTTAACAATGTTCCTGGGCCTACATAACAGCCGTAAAAGAGAAGAGAAGAAGAAAGGGTAGTATAAGGGAAAGGTTTCTGTATAAAGCGAGAAGACTGAGCGCGTAGAGGGCAACTTGAAAATCTTTTTGGTTTCTTAGCATTCATAATCAGTGTGTTTGACTGGTCTATAATCAGGAGCATTTTGGATTTTAATGCGCGTGTGATTTGGTGATGGGCTCGTTTAAGCCGACGAGAGTAAATCATCTCATCCTCAGTGCCTTTCATTTGACTCTTATAAGCACACGCAAATCCTAATTCATACAGCTGTCCAAAAAGGGGAGAAAAAACAGCAGCACTGCTTATTGACACACACAAATATACTGTCAAACTCTCCCTCCATCTTTCTCTGATTCTCACACACACACACACGAAGATACGCATGCACTTGCAAAGGACAATGCACCTCACACTTGAGCATAAGGTGATGTTAACTAATAAAGGTGGTGTTATCAGGGTGTTTCGGGAGAGAATATATTAGCTAAGAAAATTGACCACAGCATCATCTGTGCTTGGGTGAAGCTGAAAGGAGCGCTAAATGAGAGATGACTGCTGACACTAACCTATAGTGGAAATCCCTCCACCACCAAACACCATCGCAGCCATCATCATGCATTACAAACTCTGCTCTATTGTAAAGCGATTCCTCTACAATGAAGCAGTTTTTCTACTCTTGGCTCTGCGTGATGCCATTGAGAATAGATATGCTTTACATGGTCATCTCAGGCACATGGCCCTGGTCGTGAGGAAAGCAGCTCCATCAGTCTTTTGTTTTTAAGAAGCAGCCAATCAGAGGGAAGTTAGAAAGCAATGTTAGCTAAAAATGAGTATCAGCCAATATTAGCCAGAGACAATGACAGTGAAACATGATTATTTTTAAAAAGTGTTGTCATGCTATAACTACACATAACAAATATTTATGTTTCATGTTCTCATTAAATTTATTTCATTAAATCACCAGAGCTGAGGGTTTTGCACAAATGAGTCTTTTTGAACTGTGAATCATGCAGTTCTGCTCCATTGTCCAAGAATAAAAACATAGAGCTGGAAGAGGCACCAAATGTTTGTAAGTTGAATGAAAATGATCCGCATGCTCTATGTATTGGCATCAAATATTAACCGCTGTTATCGGCAGCTTTCAAGTAACAAAGATAGCCGCACCTCTAGTGTGTGTGTGTGTGTGTGTGTGTGTGTTTAAGCCTTATTACTTTCCTTCATCTGGACTGCGGGCTCAGGCCCTCACAGCCCACACACACACACACACACACACACACACACACACACACACACACACACACACACACACCCACCCCCCCTTAGTCCATCTTCTTTAGTTCTCGGCCTCTATCTTCAGTCCTCGTTCCAGTCACTGCCATATCTCTATTAACCCCCCCACACTCTTCTCAAACACACACACACACACACACACACACACACACACACACACACACACACACACCAGCAGTCGACAGGATTATCTAGGCTTATTCCCGAAGGCTGGACACCCAAACTCCAAACCCCCACCCCAAACTGCAGAGCACATCATTTAGCTATTGCTGCAGTGCATCAGTTTTTCTTATTGTAGATTGTAAATGCCCCCCCCCCCCCCCCCCCCCCCCCCTTCTCATCTTGATGCCCTGAAACGATCCATGCATCTCTGTGGACTATTTTCCAGACAGCTGTCCCATTCACCATGCAACATTCATAGCTCAGCTCCACTCAGTCACGATTTTTTGCTTGATCCAACCTTCTCCTCTTTGCTCCTTATACGTTTGTCCTTTCCTCTACCTCACCCACTATATTACTCCTTCCCTCCTCAGTCCCTGTTCACCTGCTTTGTTGTGCCTTTTTCCCCATTCCTCTCCCTTCTCCAAGCATCTGTTTTCTTTCCTCCTTGCTCCCTTTCCTACCCGCCCAATCCCCACTTAGTCTCTCTTCTGCACATTCCCACTGTTCTCCCCTTCTTCCCCTTTCTTCCTTCTCTCCTCGCTTCTCCTGAGCTTCTGTTGCTACGCAATTTCCTTGTGAAATATCTGTCAGATGTAGAGTGGTGTAGTGCGTCGGGAATTGACTGTAAGGTGGAATTTGCGGTGAAAGCACGACATCGCCCTGACAACTTAAGCTTATATTTCAGACTTTCAGGCGCAGGTGAGCAACTTAAACTGCCAAATAAGAAATGGGAAATGTTGCCGTTCGCACGCAAACACATACACACACGTTTTCTCTGTGGGACCTGGACTCCTCGCTCTCTTTACCTTTATTTCTTCCTCTCTTCACCAATTTCTTTCCCTCCATCTCTTCCTCTCTGGCAGCCTCTTGCTTGAGTTTTTGGTTTCGTTTGTGTCTGGGTGAGGACGTGACTTGACTGTGTAAAGAAAGCAGGCACTTAAGGTGATGCTGATACGCACTCCAATCTCAGAAATACACGCGCACACACACACACGCCCCTCCACTCTGAAACACTTGATCATCTGACGCTATTTTTGCAAAACATAAACTTACACGAGGCGCGTGCAGGGCTTAGCCACTAATTACATTTTTTTTGCATTTTTAGCCAGTGGCTGTGGAATTAGAATAGAATAGAATAGAATTCAACTTTATTGTCATTGCACATGCACAGGTACAGGGCAACGAAATGCAGTTTGCATCCATCCAGAAGTGCTTTAGTGATATAGATATATTACAATATATATTAGCAATAATATAGATATGTGAGTATATTACAGAAATGGGTCTATTATGGTATGTTATAATGTACACGGTATGAAGTATGTTGTGAATATTCTATAACTATAAGTATGTACAGGCTGTAGTGAGTACAAGCTATGTACAGGATATGAACAGGATATAAATATGAAAAACTATACAGAATATGAAATAAATAACTTTACAGAATCTGGGATATACAGCTATACAGAAATGGGAACTATGCAAGTTATAAACAGTTGTAGGATTAAAGATTATCGAATGTACAGAATGATTATTTACACAGAGCTATACAGTAGAATTATGGGAATTAGGTAAGTATGAGAAGGATCCCGATTTACAAACTACTCCAAGCTATGGTGTCCAGTTTGGCTTTCTAATTCCTGCCTTGAGCACATTACCTCAGAATATTATGCATCGCCTAAATGCTGCGTTATGCTCCATGCGCACTGAAATGCAGCATGTTCATTTTTGTTTTGCCGTTTCTGGCCCAACTGTCTCCAGTGAACCTTGAATGAGCCGATTTGTTAGTGGCGATGGAGAGGTGGTTTCCATGGCAACTTTCGTACCATCTTCGTGTACTTTTTCATTTCTACATATTGTCTGCATCAGTAGCTTAAAGCAGTTTTGGCTCGTGTGCTACGTTTTGTGTCTGTGGCGCAGATTTGACAGGTGGTGAGAGGAGACTGAAAGAGGGTGGAAGAAAGCAAGCAGAGAAACAGGAAGGAGACGCAGGGATAGAAAACAAACGTGCTCAACAGCACACTTCTCTGTATCAATTTTTTCCCCATTTGTAGCCAATGTAATGGCACAGTCAACACATGCATCTGCGGGATGCAGCTGGTGGCTTGTCATACTCCACAGCAGATCTTTATGGGCGACGGAGCTGACCGGCACGACAGGCACCAAAAATGTGTTAACATTAGCTGGGAATTGAAAGCAGCAGTGACAAACTCTGACATGTTTCAAGGGAACCCATTCTGCTTTTTCATTATTTTCTGTCTTGTATATACTGTACAGTTACAGTACAATAGTCAGTTCTCATATTTATTTACATGAGAAAACCTTGAAAGAAATGTAACTGCTCTGAATTGTCAGTTTCTGTCATATGATTCTGCATCCAACCCTAGGTATTACTGTACGTCTCTATTAAATATCCCTGCAGTCTTACTGTTCTCTAATTTAAACCCAAAACATAAAAAGCAGTGCCAAACTAACAAATTACCTGCTCTCAAAACGCAATCAATTTTTTTCTAAAAACAAGGCTAATTTAAGAACTTAATTGAAACATCAGTCATCTAAATAAAACTTGTATGGCTTCTGTGCAAGACTACCACATTAATTAACCCTATTTAAGATATTAAGAATGGAGTTTGACATGAGCTATATGTGTCTGCAGCGCGGTCATTGTTGTAGTTTCTAACATTAATGTGAACATGACACAATGATTCAATGTTTAAGCAGTAATGTGGCACTAATTACAGAAAAGTTCTAATATAGACCCCAATTCTTTTGATATTACTATTAGAGCCTACATTCAATTCTGGACTTTGAAATGGTTTGTTACAGCCATGTATTCACATTTGTCATAATTAATAGAAAATGTAATGTAGCCCATTGTGTTATTATTTCCAAATAAAAGCACCTAGGTACATAACTTTAAACTTTTACAAGGCGTCAAGTATCCAAACCTAGTTGTATCTCTAACTACCTCATGTTTCTGTGTAGTCTCTGACAACTGTGTCTAAACATTGTTCGATACTAATTTTGAAAGCCATTTGTTCAACAGGAACTTGTTATGAAAGACTGATTCATACTCTGCGCAACTTGGAAAGTGACAAGTTTCACCAATATGTTTTTCATCTAAAGGGAAATAACATCTCCAACCGACAGAAACTCTAATATAAACTAACACCTCCACCTGAGGGCTTAAAACACTATTGCATTAGCAGGAGGGACATTGGAAACAAACAGCCATTGCATTACCGCTGTCGATCCACTGAGAGGCCAGATAGCTGCGAGGCACATTCTTGAGTAAGCCATAGAAAACCTAATACAACTGTGGCTCAGTAGTGAGAAGTCTATCGGCTTTGTGTCTGTGTCCAAAGTTCAGTGGCTGAAACCAGAGATATGGAGCGTTTCTGCTGGCCTTCGTTAAAAGAGTACTTGGACATTCTGGACAGTTGGTGTCAGTTCATCTGCAGGTTTTCGGTACCGGTGATGATGTGTCCTCTTTGGACAAAAAGCCCGCAGCAGGACTCTGCTGGCCTGTCAGCACCAGGAAGACCGGATACTCTTGTCACTGCAGAAACAGCTTGCTGCAAAGAGTGCTTTTGTGCTAAATGGTAGGAAACAAGCTTTCATGGACCCAACTCTTGGTCTTGGTGGAACAGAACCCCCTGCAGTGAAATGGCACACTGCAGCCAGAGGAAGGGAGTGACAAAGAGGTCTACACATTTGCCTTGTGCCTTTAGCTATATGTTTTCTCCTGTGGTCCACTCTTTCACCAGCTCCCCCTCCCCTTCTCTTTATCCACATCATCATGCCAGTATATCTTTTTGCTCCAAAACTGATGGGTAGCTGTCTAAAAGATGGGCCAGTTGCCACCTTCTGCTTTCTTTGTCATCATCCAACAAACTAAGGCCAACCACCATGTGGGTATGCTAATGTGTGCTGCCCTGGGGCTGCCCGCAGAGATGCCAATCTGCAGCGGGAGCCAACTGGCTATGAGAGGAGAAAATGATGCTTTGACTCCTGGACCCTGTCAGTCTGAAGGGGTGACTGGAGGGTGAACTGCCGTGGCAGACCATCAGCGTGCTCTGTTTTGGCCCCTCTCTGCTTCAGGTCTGCTGGGAGGGAATGTGATCCTACATCACATGTTTTCCCTCTGGCATAGGATGAGTACACTAGTGTATTTTGAACCAGCTGAACCAGACATGGGTCAAATTGATTTTGCAAAAGAGTGTTTGTTTTCAGTGTGACCTACGTGGAGGAGCTGATTTTCACTGTGGTTTGCCACAACAGTCGATTGCATGTACTTTTGTGCGATTTATACGCTGCATTTACATGCATCTCATATTGGTGCCTAATTACATTCACACCTGACATTAAGATGCATCTTGAGCATACAAATGGGATTTCCACTTCTCTAACATTCACTACATGTCCATGTAATATTTCACCTTCACTGGAAAGGAAGCATCTACTGTATTAGTCCCCACAGATACTGCCATCCATTCCTACCAAGTAGTAATTATTTCTAGTTTGTAGGACATCGCAGTTGAGCCCAGCAATTTAAGACACCTTAATTGTTGCTCCTCCTACTTTGGACTGGATAGATGTCAGCATGGTTACTTTGCTACCTTGTGCAGCATCAAGCAACACCTCTCTATCAAAGGTCTGATCTTAGTCGAGCAGATCTCCTGCAGTAATATGATGAAGATTGGGGAAGGAGGTGACGACCATCAAATTTTTGCTACAGCAGCTTCTCTGTGTGATCAGAAACATGGGCCCACTGACCACCTTTAACCTCCTAAGAACTCTTCCACGCCATGCATTTTTAATTTCTCTTTGATATTTGGGCTGATTGGGACCCGATGAATGTAAAAACAAAGAATAACCAGATTTTTTTTTTTTTTACCTTATTTCTGTTTCTAAGAAAAATGAGAGCCACATATGAGGATATTCATTTAAAATTTAAATAGAACAGTAGCAGTATAATGTCCTCGTAAAAGGATATCAGGCCCTTATAGAGCAAAATTGAGTATTTTGGTCTAAATAACCCAAAATGTGATGTCCACATATGTGGACACCAGGTCCTAGGAGGTTAAAGCAGGCCTCCTCTAATTGACGGCCGGTCTAATTCTTACTATCAATCATGTTTTGAAAAACTGACACAGTGTGTAAACTCCATCCATCTGGTGCTCCTCCAAGCAACAACAATAACAACAAAGCGAAATTTTCAAACGCTGTACGACTGGAATTGCCTCTGCATAGCCTGCCAATTTCCTTGTTTTGTTTACACGGCTCCACCGTTTACCTTTTAGTTTTTAATGAACTCGAGAGAGTCGTGACCATTATTATGTTGGTGGCGTACCACTTTTAATGATGTGCTGTTTTAGCTGTCGCCGTGCTATGGCTCTGCCCTGCGGAAGTCTTCATTAGCACTGTAGCACTCTCCCATGTGCCTGCTTGTACTTATATAAGGAGGTATAAATATAAAGAGGACTGGCAGGGTTAAAGAGTGTAAGAGTGGAGACTCGACGACTTGAGGCTTCCCACTGCGGTGGTCTGATTTATGTATCCGGGAAGAGAAGGTCATCCTGTGGTCAGTCTAGCATTATGAGCTATTTCTCCGGACTTTTTTACTTTGTCTTCCACGTCCTCATGTTTCTCTGATGCTCAATCGGAGCTGTTTTACAATGAGAGTAACAGGAAAAAGCTGTTATGTGAAAATTACTTCAGTATGTTATAAGAGATGCTTTCTTTTTTCTTGCTGTTTTCTATTTTTCTGCCTGCCACTCTCTTTATCCCCCTCTGACTCTCTCCTATGAGTTGTAAAAAGTGATGGGGCATCATGTCCTTCCTGTTCAGATGGAAGTGTTGCGTGCTCCTAGTGTATTGGAAATGGAGCAGTGAATAAATGGAGTGCTTACAGGATGCAGAAGGAGACCGTGTTCTTGATCTAGTCGGGGTTGGTCGATGAACATCGCTTTCATCACAAGGGCTTGATGTGTTTGTGTGCGTGTATGGAGCTGTTTGAAGAGGTATGTATCGAGTTCTGCCTGAATGCAGCAAACTGTCTGAGAGCAAGGCAAATTGCTCTGGAGAACCGAGTCGATGAGTGTGTGAATCGGAGAGAAGCGCCTTCATTATGCTCACATACATGTGCTGCGTGTGGATTCGTGTGTGCGTTGCTACCTTGCTCATCAGTTAATCCATTATCATTTACCGGCCTGTCACAGCCTGCGAAGGTAATAGTGTGAGCACTTGAACTGAATTAATGCTATAGCTCTGCACCGAGCGTCACTCAATCACTTCAACTTAACTTCATTTCTAACCCAGTTTTCATGCACCGCGGCCCCACAGAGCCCCCTCTCTCCACTGATAATTGAGCTCCACCTCGATTGGAGGAGTTGTCGCCATTGTCATCTACTTGGAAAAGTAACTCGCCTCTCCTCCCCTCTCACCTCATTTAGGGACGAGCTTGTTACTGACTGTGCCGTTCTGTGTTTGTGTGTGACAGTGTTTGTGTGTTTGCACGCACTGACTTCAGAGCAGAGCTCAGCGGGAGTCTTTTGTGTGGTGTAAAGCAGGGAAGTCAAACTCATTTTATCTTAAGTGGGCTGGACCAGTGAAACTCTCTTTTCTGTCAGTGAAAAGAAGTTTAACTACACATTTAATCCCTGAGATATATTTATGTAGCAACAACATATTGTAATTTCAACAATATGTATCAGTTTTGTATCAGTTTAGTCTTTACTGGGCTGATTCAGGCCCCTGGGTCTTATGTTTGATACCCCTGGTATAACAGATAAAATTACGACTAGTAAGATGTCAAATGTTAGTCCAAATGTTGACCTACATTCACTTCCATCCCTGTGCAAAGTAAATATTTTCTTTCACCCTCTGGTCTCATCATTGACTTGAAAGCTGCACCTCACACCTTGCGCTATTTGTCAGATACTCCAGAAGGCAACAATATCATGCAGGGTGCTAAGAGGTCCAGTTAAGGAACTAATTAGTGAGGCCTGGTAGATGCTGCTAAGTTTAGTTACATTTGTTATGAAGGGGTAAAATGGCTATGGCTACCAAAAGCATTGTTGGTACTAGGCTGTAAGCACACTGAAGTGAGGTATATTAACAGGGCAGTCTACGGGGATCTACTCGCTGCAGCCTGCTACAAACAGACGTGTGCTACTATTGGAAACCGCACCGATGAGTGTTGTGAAATTGCAGTAAAATTGTAGGCTGTAAAAACAACAATAAAGAAAAACAAACAGAAAGAAGCAAAAACTAAAATTACAGCTTAGAGGAACTTTTTCGTTCCATTATCAGTTTGCCAAAAAAGATCAACACACACATTTTTGGAGATTATTGCAGATTAAAGTACATTGTGCTAGCATATGGTTAACATTTAAATACCGGACTTTGGCTTGTATTTACATGATCTTGTATTTAATCTGCTTTGCTAAAAGGTTTTGATACTTCTCTGTACTAGCAAGAGAAGTATAAAGTACTAGTGCTTAACTTTAGTTAGCTATATAGTTGAAAAATGGGGAAACTCAGAAGTCGATTTGCATGCTCTCCATGCTACACCTCAGGATTGAATCCATCATATTCAAGTAATCTCACCGTGTTTGCAGTCTATCACAGACTATAGGGCTGTGGGTTGCCCTGAGCCAAGGTCACGTCACACTGACAGCTCATCTCCGTGTCCAAACTGTAATTCTGCCTAACAAACTGACAACAGCGGGCCAAAAGGCAAGCAGGAGATGACTGACGACAACAACACTTCAGTGTACAGTTGCCAACAGAACTTGACCTGGCTTGCACTAATTAGTAAAGACCTCGGGGACTTGGTGCTGACATTAAGCCCTATCTAAAAACTGCTGAGTAAAAGGGCCTGGCAGAGATACTTAACATCTCAACAGTGAGAAAATTCCACTAAGGCTAAAGGATTTAGTTTAAACGCTTAGTGAATTTCTCCCTCCATTTTCATCTCCTTTGTTGAACTGTGCACGTCTTTCATTTGTAAAACTCCAATTTCATAAGTCTCTTCGCTTGGGTGCCAGACCAAAACCCCAAGAATTTCAAGATGGAGGGAGTGTGGATTTGCAGATTATGTTACAGGAAAAGAAAGAGCCATAGTATGCACAGTTTTGGAGTGCAGAAAAAGCTTCCAAAGGTTTAACGTGGCTGACATTTTGTGTAAAGAGAATCTGCTTTGGAGATGAAATGTCTGTCAACAAGACTGCCTGCTTCATAGGTTCCAGTTTGCTGAGTGTGCACCCAGTAGGCCCAGAAATATGAGGCGCGTGAAGAATGTTGCTGAGTGTCTGGTTTGTAATCCCCACCCACCCCCTTTCTTGCGTAGCCCCTGAGAAAAAACAGTGATTCATGTTTTAGCGCGTGATTACAACTCGGGGGGTAGTCTGCTCCTCACTCTGCTTCATTTTTGAAAGTAACTTCTGGAGCAGCACCTCCAGTAGCGATCTCCCAGTCTGGCAGTTCCTCCCACACGCCCTCTGGTCGAGTGATCTCACGGGGAAGCGTCTCGGGGAAGAAAACCCCGCTTTTTGAGTGTTAACTACTATGTTGCTGTGTTTGAAATCTGGCAGTCAGAGCACTCTGGCTTCCGCTCTCTGCAAATTATGAGTGTGAGATGTGGATTTAGAAGCACAAATGTCAGTTTATGTGTTTATCTTGTACTTCTTGAGCACAAAAATGATACTCTCCTCTATTTTTAGTCTCCTACTAAAAAAGTGAGTCAATAAAAAGAGGGTACATTACCGTAAGATGCCTTTTTATGGGTTTTGACTGCTGATTTTATATGTGGGCCCAAGTCACATTAGAAAAGGAAAGAAATCTTTTTCTACATTTCAAGAATGTACCAAGAGCCTCGTGAACCTGCGCGCATTAATCAAACGGGGTTACTGTGCATCCCAGCTCCTATAATACGGAGCTTTTCAGATCGAACCTTGGAATTACTGGCCTCAGAGCACATGGGAAGAAGCAGCGGGTTATATATCCTTTCATTTGGACCTGAGGGATAGAAGAAGGATTTAAAATTGTATGTGCACTCCTGTTGAGGATAGGAAGGAAGCTGTGTTTCTGTAAAAGCTGATTTTAAAGCTTCAGTTAGCTTGTGATCTGGGCTGCAGAAGTCTGTTAAAGCCTGCGTGGGTAAAAGCTGTTTGCGCCCCCTGTATTGAAACACTGTCGCATTAGTTCTAGCTTTGTTTAGATTAGATGAGGTGGAGTGCTTCCTTTGCAGAATATAGCTGGTTCTTCAAAACTGGAAAGAAGTGTTTCGGTCAAGTCATCAAAATCTGTTGGGTGTGTTCCCTCTCTATGTGACCTGCCCCCTCCAGTAAGATGAGCAGATCAGTGTGTCTATTCACCCGCTGAATCAGAAAAGTGTCATTTTGGTCCCCTGTAAGTCATTTGTTAGTGCGAAATAAGAAAAACCTTGGATGAATACATTTGATTTGATGCGATCCGACACCTCGGCCTCTCCCTGTGCCTGCTCTGTCTAATAGCTGATAATATAATTACATTTCCATCAGAGGGAGGCCTAATGATCGACTGTGCTGGAATGTCTTATGTGCTAGCGAGATAAACCTCCCTCTCAAATACCCTGGGTTTGGTGAGGGCTGTCGGATCAATAACCTCTCCTTCTTCTGTTCTCCTCATTTATAATTCTGAAGTGTTTTCAATGGTAATGCTTTAGTATTGCTAAGTGGAAATTTACTAGGCACTGCTCCAGCTTTTCTTCATAAAGGAGTTGTAGGCTGTTTAAAACCACATAGACACAGTGGGTTTCAGCTCCTAACACGGTTTTGCATAGTTTTGTCCTCAGGAACATTTTCGAAAGTTTGCAGAAAGAACTGCGGTCCAAATTTTGTGTCATTTTGTGTCAAGGTTGTGTGCTCTCACCAGAGGTGTTGTGCATTATGGCAAACCCAAGCGTCTTTTCCTGTTTTGCTGCGCCAAAGTACATTTCTTACGGACAGAGTTAGACCTCAGCACCTTCACACAGCCTAACTAGCCTATCTTTCTGGCTACCGATTCTAACCAGTGTGTTTGTTTCTCTGTATTTCCCTGCAGGCTTTGAGCTGCTGTATCAGCCAGAGGTGGTGAGGCTCTACCTCTCTCTGCTGACGGAGAGCCAGAACTATAACACCCTAGAGGCAGCTGCTGGGGCTCTGCAAAACCTCAGCGCTGGACAGTGGACTGTGAGTACTGGGTTGGGGTGTTACCGTATCCCGTTGGCTTTTTTTCTTCCTCATTTATATTTTTACTGCTTCTGTCCTCATCTTTAACCTTGTACATGTCCTGCAATGGTAGCAAAAAGACCAAGTCTGCTCTCCCTCCCTGGGAGACAAACACTGTTCTTTTGTTGATGCTGGTGGTGTATAACGGCTGTGCCATGGCTGCAGGTTTCTTGTAATAATAAGATGGATCTGTTACTCCCCACTTGTCATACACAATGTCAGGCTATGACTGCTGACAGTTGAAGTGAAGAACACTGATTAACTCTTCATCATGGCGCCTGTTAGTAGGTGGGATATATCAGGGGGAAAGTGAACATTTTATCCAGTTTTGTTTTATAAAGTTTGACAAGGGTTAAATTATGATGGCTAGACGACTCGATCAGAGCATCTCCATAACTGCAGCACTTGTCGGGTGTTCAAGGAAGGAACAGTGGGGAACCAGCAACAGGGTCACGGGCAGCCATGGGAGCCTCCACCTCACAGCTTACAGGACTTCAATGATCTGTTGCTAACATCTTGGTGCCGGACACTCTCCAAGAGTTTAGTTGAGTCCATATCTCGATGGGTCACGGCTGTTTTGGCAGCAAAAGGAGAACCAACAGGATATTAGTCATACTGTTATGCCTGAATGGTGTGTATGGATTCTTGTGAAGTCCTTGGTGTCACGTTTAAATACACAGAGTGCCATTTTTCAACAGAGGGCAACTTTGAACCCTAACCACAACACAAGCAAAGTAGTTGACACGCTGGGATGAGAATGTGTTGACTGCCTTCTGAGGGCCAAAGTATGTGTGTGGAAACTAAAGCTCGCTCTAGGTAGCTCATGCACAATGTGTTGCTGGCTGGTTGCACTTGGATCAAGAAAGGTGAAAACAGCAATGTTAATGCTAATGCTATAAATAGTGTTGTTAGTATATGGCTGTTTCTGTGATGGAGATTGAAGCTAAATTAAGTGTAGATACATTTAGAATGGGAGCCAACAATTTAAGTAGCTCTAAATCAACATGACAGCAGCACAAGACAGGGTGGGTAATGATAACCATCAAGGTGGAATAATATTAGATAAGTGTTGTATCTGTTATCCAGCACTCTCATCTCTCGTAGGTTTTTGCTTCTGATGATGGATTAGATGAGAAGCTGTGCAGTCAGGTCTACACATTTATTCCAGTTAGAGCATCTGTGGAGCTGCTGTCTGGCTTGCAGGCAAGTAGTGAATTATCAACAGGGATGGCTGGTAGTCAGCTGCCAGTTTACGCGCAGCACCTCGGGCAAGAGCGGTCACTTATGTTTTCCAGCAGATGGGCTGTATTCAGCCCACGGCAGCATTATCGCAAAAGCTCTTCTCTTAACACCCAAGTGTCAGACTGTAGATACATCTTTCAGTCCTCAGATTTCATCAGCAGCAAAAAGCCCTCAGAGACGTGAGGAAAATCACCTGAAATCTTGATTGATCCTTTTTTTCCTCGTTTCGTTAGATCAGATTCAGCTCTGAGTTTCTCATTGAATGTTTTTAATAATTCAGATGTAGTGTTTTTTAGCTAAGGTGAGTATTTGGAGGTGGAAAAACTCTTTCCTGTTAGATGTTTTCCCTAGTAAGCATGATCAGAACGCCTGAGCAGGCTAACAGTAACCTGTGGAGCTGCTAACACACCAGACTGTCACATCTGGGAGCTGGACAAAGAGTGTCCTGCTCTCTGAGGATATCAGAGCTTCTGCTTGAAATCCTCCTCATTCTTTGCTTCTGCTTAGTACCACAGGGGAGATTTCCATTATTTCCAAGGCTTACTACTGCCACCTGGTGGCTCAGCTTTGACTGTCCTCTGCTTAATTACATCTCTTGGGTTATCAGCACTCCGAAGAAGAAACCCTTTTATGTCAAGCTTAGTGTTTCATGTTACAAAAAAATGAGAAGTAAAATCTACTGATGTTTAAATTAAGACAAATTATATCACATGTCCATTCAGAGCCCCACTGTGTGATGTTGTGAATTACTTATGCCTAAGGAGCAGTGATGAGCTGCCTTGTAGTTACAGAACGACTTTCTGAGTGTGCATGGCCATGCACGGGTGGAGAATATTGCAGAAGTGTCTTCGCCCTCTGTGCTGGTGTCACAGAGATCCACTAGGCTCCTCAGTGGGACTTACCTCGGGGCCTCAAATGAAAGGATGTGCACTGATATTAGGGCTGATTCAAGTACTTATATAAAATTCTAAAGAATATAAAAAGCACTCACAGCATGCCCTTCTTTTGCCCTTCAGTGGTCCAGCTACATCCGAGCCACAGTGCGGAAGGAGAAAGGTCTTCCCATCCTGGTGGAGCTGCTGCGCTCTGACTCTGACAAGGTGGTCCGAGCTGTGGCCATCGCTCTGCGCAACCTGTCCATTGACCGCCGCAACAAGGATCTAATCGGTACAAACAATTAGCAAAGCCACACAGTTGTTGTTGTTGATGTTATTTTGGATGGCTACTGCAGTAATACCAATGAAGGTTTGCTATTATTCTGTGAACGATTTGAACCACATTGTTTAAAAGGCTAACAAGTCTTTTCATAAAATAATTCTAACATGCATGTTCTGACCACTAGTTGGTGGGAATGCAGTTATGATTCTATACCTCCAATTTTTCCCTTTGTTGATATAGTTTCCTTATGATAAGCCTTCAAAGTCCATCCATTGCATCTCATCGTATACGCCGTTCATCTCGCTACTTTAAGTTGATGGGAAAGCATTTTTACATGAAAGGATTGTAGACTTTGTTTCATAAGTCTGGAATCACATTAGAAAGGGTGTCACTTTATTTACGGGCACATAGAAAATGTGAAGCTGCTGCGCTTGAGAGTTTGTGTATTTTCATTACTCAGATTCCTACATGTCAGTGTTACAAGTGGACAGTAGAGTGTAGGGATGGGTATCGTTTAGGTTTTATCCGATACCGGTGCCAAATCGGTACTTTTGAAACGGTGCCGGTGCTCAAACCGGTGCTTAAAGACTGGAGAACACAAAATTGGTCCAAAAACCTCTCATGTTCAGCTGGTTTTTTGTAAAAAGATAACAATGTTAGCCTTTTCTGCAGCTATGGGGCATATATGGTATCACTCTTGGCTGGAAGCAGTGCTTAAACAATGGGAAAAAACACAAACTTTGTCCAAAACCTCTCATGTTTAGCTGTTTCCCACTTTTTCTTTGGTCATTTTAGCCTTTTTGGCCAGGGTGAAGGGAGTATCTGCCATCAAACAAGAAGACAGCCGCATGTAGCTATGATGGTGTTTGCTAGTTCACCTTACATGCATTAATGTAATCACGTGGTTAGCCTACTCAACGTAAATTACACGCGAACAATATTAAGCTACTCACGCAGAGAAGAACGGCTGCTGCTGCATCATCATCCTCATCATTTCTGCTACACTGGCAGGGCTAGGGGCCAGGACTCTACTCTTCGGGTTTTTGGGGGATGTTGCTAACTCCGGGTCTGATAACAGGCAACCCACGCACAGTAGATGTGCTCGGTGTGAGGTCTCGCAGCAAGCTATCATACGGCGCATTTCTGGGCTTTAAAAAAAAAAACGCTATGCGTCGCCAGGTGTTTCATCGGATTTGAGGTGTTACCTCCTTTGACAGTATCACAGTATCAGCTTAAAGCAATTGTTGTTGCTGAGTTTGCATATTTTGCTGTGAAGTACAGCCAGACTTTTGACTGCTTCGCCTTGGGCATTTTTAATCTGTAGCTCTGCTCTAAAAGAACGCACGTACCTGGACCCGCCTACTATCCTCGGAAACGTAAAATTATTGGCTAGAAGTGTATCACAACTCAGGAAAAAAAAGCACCGAAATAAAGCACCGAAATGTGCGCTGCTTTTCGGTCTGGTTACTACCGTTTATGTCAGAACCGGTGCCATCATGGCACCGGACACCGGTACCCATCCCTACTGGAGTGTCATTAAAGAAGAACTGACATTTTAAAAAAAATGTTAAAAACGAATAACACAAATGTTATTAAATGCAAGCTTTTGGACAAACTGTTCTATTCATGCAATTTTACGAGGCTCACAAGACTCAGTAGTACCTGACTTGCTAAGATGTAACATAATTTATTACTCATTTTGAAGATGTTAATTACCTCAGCCAAGGAGGTTGTGTTTTTGCATGCGTGTCATCCATCTGACTATAAGCAGCTCACAAACTTTTTTTAATGAATTCTGATAAAACTTTGTAACACTGTAGAGTGGGGTCATATTAATCCATTAAAATTAGCTTTACATCCACCAAAGTCTCCGAGGTCAGCTTAATGATTTATTTTGGGAAATTTGACACAAAGCCTTAAAATTTAGAAACTTCCTAAAAAGGAAATACTGCCCAGGAAGGGAGCTGCTGGAGGTTTGTGCTCTCAGAGTGCTTTGTGTTTGACTCTTATTCTCCCTGTCACTGTCACATGGTTAACCTTAAACACTAATTCACCATATAGGAAGTTATGCCATGCGGGACTTGGTGAGCAACCTGCCCAGCGGTCAGCAGCGACCAGCCAAGAACCTGGAGGAGGACACTGTGGTGGCCATCCTCAATACCATTCACGAGATCGTCACCGACAGCTCTGAAAACGCACGCTCCCTCATCCAGGCCCAGGCCATCGAGAAATTGGTCGCCATCAATAGGACCAGGTAAGATTTTTTAAGTACAGTCGGACAAATATTGCATTGACGTTGCTCTATGACTGCGTTCCCCTTTTCTTCACTGAGTCAAACTGAAGCAGCATGCTGTTATCCATATAAGCTCTGCACGAGGTGTGGCCTTACTACTGAGACATAATTATAGTATGACCTTGTATGCAATTTCATCATGAGCCTTCATATTAGTATTCATGGAGGATGAATAATGTAACGCGTCTTGTGACGGCGCGAGCCACTGCCCACCTCACATTAATAAACAGGCTTTCAGAAGTTGAGGCCGTTCTTACAGTGGGTGTCTCAGTTGTACTCAGCAACTAGTAGCGAAAATTAAGATATTCAGGCTAATATTTTCAAGAGGTGTCTTATATAACCACATTGTTACTCACTGCAAATAAAGGCGTGTTAGAGCCGCACCACATTTTAAATGCAGTTTTCAAAGGCCCGTCCTTGTGCGGTGATGTATTGATCATCCAGAGTCACTTTAACAAGCATGAATATACATAGTTTATTCACAAACCAAATAGCTAGTGTTTCCTCTCAGCCTCATGAGATTAGCTTTCTTTGAAGTGAGCCCCCTCCCTCGCACCCACATATAATTAATACTGGTGGCTCAGAGGTAGCTAATGAAAGGCAATGTGTATTCATCTGGCTGTGAATTAAAAACTAGACCCTGAAACTGCCCGGAGAACTCAAAAGTCTTTGAATGAAGAGATTGATTGCAGCGGTGCCTCGCCAGCATGCCCAGCTGTTACAGTTTTGTGATTACGTGAGGTTACTGACGTTAATTGATCTAGTTACTTCTTCTACTAATTTCCTCCTTTTTGGATTGGGGGGGCCTCTTCAGCCAATCAGCACGTGAAACGAAGGCAGCGTCCCATGTGCTGCAGACAGTGTGGAGTTATAAGGAGCTGAGGAACGCGTTGGCCAAGGACGGGTGGAACAAAAGCCACTTCCAGGTATGGAACCAAAGTCGTCCTTTACAAATAATGTCAATCCAGAGTGTTGTTATTGTTCGCTCAGAAGGTTGAAAGAATGTTTTGTAAGCAGCTTCATTCAAATAGTTTTGAGAGTGGCTCGGTTTTCTGTTCCTGACATTGTAAAATAATTTCCAATAAATCTCCACCGACTAAAATTTGAATCAAGCTGTTACCAATATCATGTTTACATCATCGAGACAACATAATTAATTTCTGATACTTATCTCGTAAAATGTTATGAATTGTTATGCGTTCAGTTCGTACCCCACATTAGGTGAGAAAGTTCAATCTTTCCATACTGGGAACTGTTTGATCTGTATTATGACGTTACGATGTGCTTCCTGCTCCCTCTCCTCTCTCAGCTCACTGTGACGGCCACTCCTAAAGCAACCAAGAACGGCAAGCCGGGCTACGATGACACCACTCTGCCGCTGATGGAGAAGAACCAAGGTCAGTCAGCACGTGTGTGGTAGAGTGTATGCTGCTGTTTGTGTCTGTTTCGAGGACTAAAGGGGGTAGGACGAGGTCGGGGGAAAATGAAGACCACTTCAGTGACATTGTTGTGTAGCTCATTAGAAAGTAGTCCACCTATTCACCTCATGAAGAACGAGATGAATAATGTTAGGTCTCTTGTCACATGTGTAATCCTCAAAAATCTAAGATCAAAATAAAGACAGTAGCTACATCCTTTTTTAGTGCTTCATGTGTGCAGTAACTACTCCATATGACCTCCATATGTTTTGTTTTTTTAATTTAAGGTCCTCGCACCCTTTTGTCAAGTTGCTGATTTTCTTTTCACTGTTCTGTCAACCTCGAGGAGCGAATGATAAATCTCTGTCTCTTCAAGTTGTCAAGTTATGTTTTATACCCATCCAATGGGAACAGTCTCATTAGCTGCAGATGTTTTAATTTGCTCCCCATTATATGGGATGAATTACCCGTCCAGTGGGAACAAGCCATCAGACTGATGATAAAAGGTGCCCCCCCCCCTCCCCCATTTTCAAGAACTCCAAAACTGAAAGTGAGCTCACTGTCATGCTGACCATGAATTTACTCTCAGTTAGTAGTCGTGGCAGATTAGCAGATAGAAGTCCCAGACCTTAACCTTCTAAGACCCGAACTCTGTCACGGCATGCTTTTTTAATTTCTCTTTGCTATTTGGGCTGATTGGGACCTGAGCCATGTAAAAACAAAGAGTTATGTGAATTTTTTTTTTACCTGATTTTTGTTCCTGAGAAAAATAAGATCCACATATGAGGACATTCGCTTTAAATTTCGATAGAACAGTGGCAGTATGATGTCCTCATAAGTGGATATCCGGCCCTTGCAGAGCAAAATTAAGGATTTTGGTCTAGACAACCCAAAATGGGATGTTCACATATGTGGACGCCAGGTCCTAGGAGGTTAACAGCTAACGGCTTCGTTGATACCAATAATAGGTAGTACTAATTAGGATGCTTTGACATGGTTATATTTAGTGCAAATCTCCAGGCCGCTTTGCAACCCATCTCCTTTTTAAAAAATGTGCATATTCACACTAAGCTGTTTCATGCGAAGACCTTAATATTTTAAAATACACTAAGGTTGATCAGTTCAATTTAAAAACAAAAAAAGAAGAAGAAAAAAAAGCAATAAGTACAAACATCAGCTGGATAGTGTAGATTCTGTCCTTTGTTATACAAAATGAGCTACTGGACTATTTTTTGCCATGGATGAATACACACGTGCTGTCATTTTTGGTAGCAGGAGTCCCATGTTTACTACACTGAAGGAAAATATTATCCAGGTAACTTCTTAATAACATGGTTTAGTTTTGTTTTAGTTTTTTTTTTTTTGGGGGGGGGGGTCACTGGATTTTTATAACATTGTCACTATTTAAGTCTGCATACCCAAATTACAGCACAGCATTAGCACAACATGTTTATTGGTGGACATTTACATAGAGTAACCCTACCGCTGGAGTCCTCAAAGCAGGTTCAAACCAAGTGCTAATGATTACTGGAGCAAGCATCTGACTCAGTGTGTGTTACTTGTTGGGGACATGTATGCTTTTCCCCCGCCTCATGGCTATATTGAAGCGCAGTGTTTGCACATTGCTACTACTTTCATCCTGCTCATGGTGACGCTTTGATGTGAAATGTCGCAGTAATGCTTTTGTCCATAGCGGTTAAAAAATAAAGCACATAAAATGGTAACTACAACTTCAGAAAGCATACTGCTGCTGTTAACAAAAACCTTGGTCCAAAAAAACATTAATAAAGAATTTTAAAAAGTTAAGAGCTGGATTTATAGAGACTGAGTTTTTGACTGGCGTAATGGTGTCAGGGATAAAGAAAATGTCCTCAACTTTAAGCCAGCGTGTATGGCTGCATCTGCAAGGTGCTGCGATAGAGGTTTTCTGTAACAGCAGTGTATATAAGGGGGTGGGAAGGGGACTTGTGAAGTATGTTGGCCCAACAACAAACATCTCATTGACAGAGGAGTCAGCAGCATAGCAGCAGTTTTTTTCTTTATTTTTGCATCCATACATTCATATGAATCGCGGCACTCATGTCTGCCCACTCTCAGTTTGCATTATTCAATCACTGGCCGAGAACCATCGCCCTGAAAAGCAGCATCAGCATTGGCTCAGTGACTCAGTTTGTGTGTGTGCTGCTTTTGTACAAATGGCCTATGAATGCTTTTCAGGCACCAGGAAATGTGGCAGTGGTGATATGATACCTATGGATGAGCTGGGCCCAGGTAAGAGCCAGACTGCATGATAGTCCTTAGCCAAGGAAGAGCTAGTTCTCCTGTGATCTCACTCCAGAGTCCAATCCTCTGATTTGACGTCAAAGATATTTTTTTAATCTGAAAATTCGCCCACTAAATCCTCTCAACTTTGTATGATTGCTTTGGACCGAGCTTCAGACATGATGCTTTTTGATGCTGTATGCACGACCCCTCTCTTGACAAGATGTTTGTACAAAGCTGGGCCTGTATCACAAGCTCAACACCAAAGGATTTGGGTTGTTCTCTTACTACTTAATGAATATACTTTTAGAATATCACAGGATAGATTCTCCACCGTGCTTCCTTTAAAGAGCAGATTTTAAAGATGTAATTTGCAACTTTGACTATTTTGTAGCTCTCTCCTGTATTCATTTGTGATCGCTGATGGTCAGAGAATAAGATTATTTTTTACAAATAGGAGGGTTGCATCAGGACGGGCATCCGGCATAAAATCTGTGCCATATCAAATATGCTCATCTTTCCACTGTGGGGGACCCCTTGGGAAATAAGAGAGCAACAGAAAGTGCCTTTGAGTCCGTGTTATTGAATGCTGGTGTTCCTTATAAGGCAACTCACAAACCGACAGAGGAGTTGTGCAGATATTTAAATCAGGACTACATATTCTCTTACCTCAAAGCAGAATTTGAGACTTATTTATGATGGTTTCTGTGCTGACTTTTAATCAGGAGGAGTGCTTCTCCTGATTGAAGAAGGTAGAACTCAGAACCCTCGGCACATCAGGGTGACACCCCCCGAAAAATCTAAATAAATTACACAAAACATTTTTAAGCAATAAATAAAAAAATAAAAAAATGATGGTATTTAAAACTCAAATGCACATTTTTACCTCATCACAAGCATTTACTGAACTTAGTTAGATGGTTTAAGCGAAATGCTTGACACTTTAAAAACAGCATTACCCCTAGAAGTGACATCCTCTACTCTGAGACTTGATAAATAAAATGCCCCAGGCTACAGAATGCATAAAACACATTTAAAGGCCTGTTCTAAGGACACGCTTAATATCTCACTTGCTTGATGTGTTTTGTTTGAGACGCACTGAGGGTAAGTAACACGAGTACTGGCAGGTTTATAGGAGCAGAAACTGCTTTCACACGTGCACTGCAGCTCTGACCTTTTCTAGGACTTTCCCAGCAGAGGTGCACGTGAGAATGCAAATGTCTGACAGAGTCACATCAGGCATTAGCTAGCTCCCTAGCACTAGTCTGTGTGATGTCGGGTTGCAGTCGTGTGCACATCGTGCTGTTAATATTCCAGTGCATTCACCTCCAGCAGGTGGGCGTCATGTGTCCTGTCTTCTACACGTTGCTCCAGCACCTCCCTCACCTAAATCACATGGAGTGCTTTCTTTTAAGCGTGTCTTACACGTGAGAAAGGACTACTGTAGAATTTAAATTATCTAAAGTTCATGTGTGAAAGAGGCTTGAGAATTTGGAGGCACGTGTAGTCTCCTCTTCTTTCCTGGCACTCAGAAAAGCTGCCTCTTCACACAGTTTAAAATACATTTCTAAACTATTTGTCTCAGTTCAATGATAATCAGGGAAACAGAGGAATTATCTGACAATTGTTCTCTGACCTCATTAGATGGTTACTCTACCATTGACCAGAGGGACAAAGACTGCAAATACAAGACCGGCGACGGTTCGGTGGACCTGACAGAACGGGAACCATTAAAGGTATGGACAGAGCTCTTCTGATCTCCTGGGGGAACAGGGAATAGACAACGAGATAATGATGCCTCATTGAAATATCATCACGTCCTCTTCGTCTCTCTCTCTCTTTTTGTTTTCAATGGTGGTCCTCATTAGAGGCTGTTAATCCTATCGATTCTTTAAAGAGGCTGGAAGTTGTCGTTCTCTGCTAATAGTGCCACCGCAGCTGAGCGCTGTGGACAGCCTCAGATCTGTGAGCTAGCAGTTAATTGAGTGTAAGCATTTGGAGTCTGTAAAGTAATTAATCTGAGACTGATTAAAAGAACTGCCAACAAGTGCTCCTTGTGGAGACAACCCTTGCCTTGGCGATGAACAGACCGCCGTGTTATCGAATGGTCGTCTGCTGATTATACACACACATCACACAACAGCGTGTTAAGCTGATCGGCAATCCAGCCTCAAAGCAGAGTCACGGGCTAGTGGCCTCAGAGGATGATTTTCAAGTACTTTACGCTGTTTATTTTTCATCTTCGTTAACACAATATGGACGGGATTAGCCCTCGAGGCTCAAAAATGAATGATTCAGCTTAGATGTTTGATGTATTTTCACATATTTGTTTCTCCAAAAGTAGCACGTGATTATATTTTGGTGTTAAAGTGATTTAAATTTACCTTTCAGATTAAAATATGTAGTTTTGTTGTTTTTATCTAAAGTCCAACTAGAATATTAGCTTGATATTTGCGTGAAGTGGGTAACAGTATCATAGTTTAAGGTGCATAAAATTACAATGTAGCTACTTTTCTTCATGTGTACTTAGCTGCTCCTCATTTTCTCTTTGCTGTTTAAAATTGTAGATGTTCACATTCAGCATAGCCAGACATTCAGATAATGAGCGCAGTGTACGTGTAAGTAATCCCCGTGAGCCAAAGTTTCTGGCTTCATTTCAGACAGCTTCTTCTACTCTTTGCTCTCTATAATGTCACAGAGAGATGATGTCCTTCTGACGGTCATCTCAACACATCGCTCAGGATGTGAGCACAGAAGCAACGCCGCCTACAGTTTGTTTGCAACAGGCTGCTAATAAAAAAAGAGGTTAAAGGGCACCTAGGTCCATTGTGAGATCATAAACTATATTTTTACAGTACTGGTATTTTAAGCAGTACTACAAACATGGCCTCAGACTTGGTGACCTGCCTGTTATGCCAGTACCAAACACCCGCCTGTTAGCATTAGCTATCATAAACTACCTGTAAGCTATTGTAAGGCAAATTTGTTGGATTGAGCATGGGCGCATGTTCTTTCTTACAGAGTAAACTTTATTTTTTTTATTATTATTCTTTTCTTTGTTATTTATTTGTTATATAGGTTTAAAGTTGGGCCTTGCATTCTGTGTTATCTTATCTGAGGACTAAAATGTTTCTTAAAATGTATGTTCATATTCAGGACGTCACTGTAATGGGGAAAAGCAATGTTTCTCTGCTCTCTGTGGCTGAAGTTTTCAAATGATCCCACCTCCTATTCTCGGATGTGTTCAGTGTAGCACGTATAATCACACACGTATAATCACTATGTCAAGTTGTCTGAAAGTTTCCTGTCAGTTTTAAGTTATTTTGTGGGCTCTTAGATCGATATTTGGTCACTTAATATATTGGCCAATATTTACAGACACACAAAATGTAAACAAATTTCTCTAACATTTATTAAATGTAGTTGTTTTGGAGTTCTTAAGAGAATGACAATCTAGTGTAAAAATAATCTTGTTTTGGGCGTTCCAGCAGGAAAGTTGTGCTGGACTCCAGGCTCTACCATCACCTCTGATTTAAACAGATTTTTCCCTACACTGACATTATTTAAATGAGTTAAAACCAAAGTTTTAAGAATATAGGTGTCAAGTCCTGACTAACGACACCATTATTGCTAGTAGTGGTGGACATACCGTGGGCAAATAATAGGACCGATCACAGTTTGGGTTTCAGGCTTTTCAGCTGAGTGAACAAAGTAAAGCCAAACTTCTCATTCATTCAGAAGGCAGAATAACAACAATAAGTGTAGCAGCTTCTGAAGTATATTTCAGTGACAACTATATTTAGGCTAACTAGAGCTAAAGATATAGTGTCACATCTTAAAAGCACAAACACTTTATTCAGCTCAGAAGGCAGCGGTAATCACAGCAAACAGTTGTTTGTCTTCAGAGTGTACAGGCCTGCTAGCATCGCTCCAAAGCTGTCTTTTAAGTCTGCTGCCTGTACTTCCCAGAGGTGTTCAGCCCGCTTTGAATGCAACTTGGCTACCAAAACGCGCTCTCTTCCCTCTTTCTTTTGCATGTTCTGGTTCGCTGTTTTGTAATCAACCCGAGTTCTTTCCAAGCTTTCCTTAAGGCAGGGAACTAACACCGGCTTCTCTGATCTTGGATGCATGTGTATTTAAGCAGGAGTGTACATGTGAAATGTATTGACCTCTTTTTATGTTTGACTGTGTTTTGTTTTTTAACCCGTGCTCCTTTGGCTACAGAATGACACAAATAGGAAACACTATATCAGGAGTAACAGGCCTGCAGTCAGTCTGGTGGACGCTTGTGATGTTAAGCCCCAGCCTGTTGACTCCTGGGTCTAAATGCATGCATGGTAGGTCTGAAAAATTGAAATCGCAAACAGGAGAAACTCCTCGCACCTTTCATGTTGCATCCTTTTCATCCTCCGCCTGCTCCTCATTTCTGCCTGTTTTCCTCTCACCCTCACACTTTGTCATGTAGACTTGCTGTCACCCTGCACCCAGATCAGTCAGGTGGGGAAATCACCTCTTTCTTTGCATAGAAATTACATTGTAAACAACTTTTGAGGATTTGTTTTGCGTAGAATTTGAAAGTGCAAGAAAACAAATGGTTAATATTTAAACCTCCCCCAAAAAACTTCTACTCTCTGTATCACATAAAAAGAAGGGTGGTGCTGGTCCTCTGTTCACAATTCAGCACCACCCGTCTCATTCAAATGTAGACCTATCCTCACTCATTGCTTCCCCCTGACAGTCTTTGCTGAAATTGGCAGCAAATGATGAAGGGGAATCATTCTTCTGCACTCTTGAGAGATCCTCCAGGGACTCTGTTTTGCCTTAATGAAAAGCAGCACGGAAAAAGAAAAAGATACACACACACACACACACACACATACTATGTCTGCAGTTGTCGTACACGACATATCTCGGGTCAAAGCGAGACGATTTCAGATAAAGAACTCATGCAAGTTGATAAGCTGATGGCAGAAATCAGTGTGTATAATATGCAGGAACCCACACAAGTTTGCACTCCCATATATTGTGTTTGGAGAGGAGACACGATTCCGAGTGCATATATTTTAAGATCTGAAGTAGATGATTTGAAAGTTTTGTGTTTAAATTTCTGGTATGAGTGATTTCAAATAGGCTTATGTAACTTAGATTATCATATTGTGTGTAAGTTACAGAAAGAAACTTTTCTGTGGTTGAGAGAGAATCAAACACATCTCTACTACTGTTTGTTTAAATGCTGTTTTTCACCATTAGAGATAAACGTTTATTAGAAGCCTCTCTAAACAGTCATGTACCGTACATTAGTAGCATCCTTAAACATGGATGCTTGGTTAGGACCTGTAGGTGTCACACTGTAACACAACCGATACCCAGTTTTTGTTTTGTTTGTTTTTTTGTCAGTGTGCTGCCAAAAGTGCTCTGCTGGTGTCGTCACCGTGACAGAACGCAAAACTGAAATCCAACAACCGGAAAGGCTCAGACAAAATAACACTTTTACAAAAAACTGTCCCAGACACCACTTAAAGTCTTCTGCTTAGAGTTTGTGTGATCGTACCAGCTGCCACCCAGCCTGTCTCCTAAAGCAGATGTTACTTGGTTGTTTGTTTTCCTTGTAAAGCAAAATAGAGGACACAAATGTCAGGAAATGACACTCTAGGCATACCCAGTTCATTAAATGTGCTGGGTAGAAGAAGCAGTTCCTCATCCAAGAAATCGTATGAAACAACTTGGGTGTGTTTTGTGTGCATTTACTAGTTACAGTACATTAGCAACAGTTTTCTTTAGAGTGTGATTGACCATTTAAGCTGATCTGGGTGAGCTTCAGTAACTGCCTCACTGCTGTCGTCCTGTCCTCTGCCAGAATCCTCATGTCAGACCTCACTGCCTTTTTCGTTGACAGCATTTTATCTCAGTCATGTTCATCACTGGCCATTCAGTTCTTTCATCTCCATCCAACGTACTGTCGTAGGAAATACTTCAAAGGCTAGATCTTAGATAGAATGGTATGGTTTTTGGTATTTGTTGTAATTTCCAGCTACAGGTAATGATAAGGATGAATCATCAGGTGAGTCGTCTTCACTTCATTTAGCGCACGCAGGATTTCACACAGCACATTAAGCATCTGTTTTGCTGTCTCTCGCCTCCATTCTCCATCTGGATTGACATGATTGACGCTTTAAGAGTGACACAATTTTTCAAGTGCTGTGATAATGCCATATGATTGCTGACAAGAAAGAGATTCAAATTGGCATTCACAACTTTTAATAGTAACATGCTGTTTCAACGCTGAGAAAATCTGTTTTGGTGTGATATTTTTAAGGAAATGGCTGGTGATATTTTTTTGTCTTGTTGTCCCACTGATGTCCCTGCACAGTACACTAGCAGCTGAGATAGATGCATGCACACATTTGCTATTTACTGCTATGTGTTATATAAGACACATCCATCCAGGGACAGTGACAGAAGACAATGTCATGTCCTCTAAATACTTAAATACTAAATACTAGGATATAAAAGTATGCCACAGGATTAAGGATGCACCTGGTGAGTAATTTCTTAGTAGACTAACCTTAGAAAATTAGACAGCCCAACTAGTCTAAAACTAAGAAACACTCAAATATTAACTTAAATTTGAGAAACGTTTAATGGAAAATGTCAAAAACTAATAACAAAGCCATTTTACAATAATGAATCATGCTGCTTAACTGTGTAGCACCTTGCATCCTGCATTATCAATATTACACGTTATTCTCTAGACAGACAGTGAAGAAGAAAAAAACACTTAAACCGATGTTAAATATGGTGTGAAAGGAGTAGCAACTCTACTCTAAGGGAGAGCCCATCCATCTTTTGGAGAAAGCGATCAGTAGTGTTAACAAAGAGATGAGGCCTGGATTAACAGATTTATCGTGTTTCTCTACAGCATTGTGCCATCTGCTGGCAGATGGCTGCTTAACATTTGGTACACAATAATTTATGGCATTGGCCTCAATTAAAATTTTTAACAATTACATTAAATTACTAGTAAGTCTGGTACAGACTAGTGACAACAGCGACAATTCACGAACTCGCACAAAATCTGTCTAGCAGCTGGATTGTGCCTGGAGCATATGGAGTTCAGTAGCTTCCACTTATGAGTGGAAACTATTTTGTAAGAGCAGAAATACTAAACCAAAAAATTGAGCAGGGAATTATTTTAAATGAAAAAAAGACAACATTTTAGTTTTTGTCTTTTGATGGGCTCTACAGACAAGAGTGCGAATATGAAATGTTTCCAGCCATGTCCTTTAAATAATTTAAAATTGAAGTATTCAGATTTTTATCACTGATAATGTTTTTTTTGGAGGGGGGGGGGGCATTTTGTACTGAAGCTCATCATTTACTGTTGCTTTAAACTGATTGTCTCTCTTGTCCATGTGCTTCAGGCTTAAAATAGCAACTCTGTGACGCTAGAAGAGGATCTCCCATATCACCACTGCCATTTCACATGGAACTCATCTTTGGAGTTGGACTTTGTACAGAAAAAGGGGATTTCACAAAAAAATAACGATCACAACGGCAACTACCCAGCAGCAGCCAGCATTCAGTCATGCTTTTCAGAGAAAATTTAAAAAAGAAAAAGAGACTACTCCTACTACTTTGTCATATCAACATTCCCACTGGACATCATGTGAGTTTTACAGTTCTGACTCTTGTTGAGCACAACCAGTGACAAAAAACAGACCGAGACCAATGCCGGCGGAACGATGGATATGTGATGGGGAAAGTGAAGTAAGCAAAGAAAGGAGAAATGGGATGTGTGTTGGAGAGAAACCTGATGGAGGAATAAAATGTTCTTTTATTTTAGCCTGCATCAAATTTTGTAGGTTGTGGAGAGTATCAGAGTCTGGTATTTTGATGTGATGGGTTGGAACAGATGTGTTTGAAGGTCACCGAATGTTCGTTTGATGGGATGGAAAAGGAAAGAAAGCGAGCCTAAGAAGAACTGTAGCATAGTGGCAAAACGTGTACTCCCAGCAGGACCCACCATGAACTTAAAATCCATTTGGGTTCACTGTGTTTTTTGAAGAAAAAAAAAGTTATATAAAGTTATTTCAAAGCCTTGCTTTGATATCAAATGTGTCAAACTGGTGATTGATGTCCATTTTTATAAAGTCTGAGGAGTCTGCAAGTTCTAGTCTGGAGTAAGGCAAGTGACATAGTGAGTACACGGGATGATGTTTCTGTTTGCACTGCATCACAAAAGTAAGAGAAAATGGAAACAAAAGCAACAAAGACTTCCTGTTTAACTGTGGTCGACACAAATGAGCCAGGCGGCGTGTCGACTTTTCTTCACAGAGCCGTGATTACGTGTGTAACCACCAGGTTTGCGTAGTGATGCAGTTTCATGGTTTCCCAGCTGGTTGCTGTATGTCAATGATGTGTATTAAAGAGGATATAAGAGTTTTTGTTTATAAATGATTTGTGCTTTTGAAAAGACAGGCATAAGTTCTTTTTTGTTGGAAAGATGGATCCAAAAAGGATTTGCTTTTGTTTTTTTTGTTGTTGTTGGGTTTTATATAAATGTATATTAGGCTCAAAAGGAACAAAAGAAAAGAAAAGAAAAAGAAAAATGAAGGAGAAAATGACATTTACTGACTTCTTAGTTGTATATTAATATCACATTGTTTGGAAAGCACATCTCATTTGATAGAAGTTCATCATGTTTGTAAGCAAGAAATAACCACGTAACTTAAATGTGTGTCAGTTATCGTTACACAGCCGATCACCTATTTATATTTTGTGTTTAAAAAAAAATGTTACAGGAAAAACAAAATTTATCTGCAGTTTTCTTTATGAAGGCGATGCATCTGTGTTTGACTTCATCTCTCTGGAGGGGTCAGAGGTCACACAGCTTGATAAGAGGTGGCAGTGTTAATCAAAGTCGCGTTTCTTTCCCCAAGCAAGTACCATCGACTCTCCGACACCAGTACATCTTAAAGAGAAATATTCAGTCGTGAGCATGAAGAAAAATCTGTACAGATGTTTATATTCTATTCTTTCCAAGTGCCAGGTTTTGTTTTTTTAATTTTGTCGTCTTTTTATTTGTGTGTGACGTCATTCGGATATTAACTAAGTCCTTCGTGTGCAGGAAGAGTGTGCAGGTGGATGATTAGGTGTGGTTAGAGGCAAAACAACAACAAAAGAAGGTTGCATCCCTCTGTACAAATTCAAACATCAAGTTTGACCATATAGTATATATTTTTACAGCGTTACAGGGTGGGCAGCTGAGATGCAAGAAAAGGGCCGTGGAAGAGAATCCAATCTGAGGTTGTTTCACTCGTGCGTCATCAAGGCGAATGGCATGTGCCTGCGTTCAAGTATGACTTTTCTTTGTGACGTATGTGACTCTATGAAGCTTGCATATTTTACACAGTGTTTATAAAGATGTACGTTGTGGTAAAAATCAATGAACTACAAAACAAACAACTTATTGTATAAATTTTATTTTCACAAGTTAAAAAAGAAAACACGATAATACCCAGCATCCCTTTCGTGTGTGTGTGTCCTCAGACGTGTGTGCTGTCATTAGACCCACATGACTGTCTGTTCCTAACTGCACTACGCAGTGCCACAACCAAAGGATCTGGAGTTGTATTTACACACATTTAAAAAAAAACAAAAAAACAGGGGGTTTAGGTTTTGTGGATGTGCTGCCCTTATGTACATTTACAAAATAAACATGGACACACACACACACTAAATCAAACAGGCCTACCTGTGTAGATATATCTGAATCAAGACCGTCAAAATAAAGTAACTGTACTACTCAGTAGCAGATGTGTTTGTACCTATCATGTGCCTTAACCTTTTCCATGGTAGATAAAGATAAGTGTTTTATATAAACTCTATTCCTCCCCTTCAGCTGTCATCTCTCCATTCCCTATGTTCACCTTCTCCTCCCCCCCTGTCAGCCCCTCTTCTCATTTTTCCCTCGACTCCGCCCATCACTTCATGGATCCTGCATCATCACCACCACCACACCCAGCCCGACCCTCACCCACTCCCAGCCCCTGAGTAGTTTAGACTGTTGGTGGCTTTCTGCCCTCTATTACATTGTATTATAAACTTTTAAAAAGATAGACTTGTTGGAAGAATTGGTTTGATTTCCTAGAGGAGTACAGTTGTTAATGCTTTCGTAGCGAGCAGAGGCGATGCCACAGTGACAGAATGTATGTTAATTTTACTAATACCCAGAGGCAATTATTACGCTTGTTAAACATAACGGAAAAATACTGGTTTGTAGAATATAAATTTGGTGTGTTTTCAATAAATCATGCCTGGAAAGAACTCTTTGCTCTGCTCCGAGTCTTGTTTTATATCATGTGTGATGAATCCACCCAGGTTATTCACTCACATCGGAGTTTCATTTAATTCTCACAGGGAAAATTTTACTGTGGAACTACCTTTCAACCAAAGAAATATTTTCAATGAAAATTACTGAGTGGATTATTGATACCAAGTGGGATAGCAAAATTCCGAAATGTATTTCATCATGGTATTGAAATCACCTTCCTGATAAAATGCTTTCTGTTACACCAGGAATGTTCACATTAACTTAAAATTTACTTCAACACAATAATAATTTAAAACATGGGGAGAGTCCGGTGAGTGCACATGAGGAACGTGCTCAGAAATCAGGACTCATCTGACCAACTGTCCAATTCTGATGAACCTGTGTGAACTGTAGCCTCAGTTTCCTGTTCTTAGCTGACTGATGTCTTCTGATTCAAGGTTCTGCACGTCATGGTGTAGAGGTGCTCTTCTGCACACATTGGTTGTAACAGAGTTGCTGTTGCTTTCCTGTCAGCTTAAAGCAGTCAGACTACTCTCCTCTGACCTTTATGACTTCTGTCATCAACGATGCATTTTCACCCAGAGAACTGCCGCTCACTGGACATTTTCTGTAAGCTCTATAAGGCCAATCATCTAAAATGCATTTAGCCCAGCCATGTGGAGGCTCAGAAGCAGGGCCATATCCAGAGGTTTTGAAATGGGGTGGACAGACCCGTGGGAAATAAATTAATATCAAAAATAAGAACCAAACAAAAGCAGTTGAACATTGAGTTATAAAGTTATTAATGTGCACAGACTTCCAGCCTCCAGCGGCCCTTTAACAGTATGGGGCCCCAGTGAAGCACAAGTCAGATAATGGCGCTGTAATAAGACATAGTCTGGTTACAATGGTAAACATATTTACCTGTACGAAGTAGGAAAATAGTGTCTCACACATTGTTCATCCTTTAGGGAATTGTAGGCAGTGGAACAAACCACTGTGAGGTACATGAGGGGGGAGTCCCTCTTTTAAACCTTACAAAATTAATGTTTTCCATTTGTAACTGAACCAAGAGCTTAAACTGTTCAAGAGACAAAGATGCTGGTATCTCCCGGGGTTAGTGTTTTAAATCTGTACCCAAAGAAAACAGCAATCTAAGCAAGAGGGTCTTTATTCTGAATGAAATCCAGCTTTCAAGTCAAAGGAGGCTCCATCTCTTTTAAGATATTGTGTGAATTCAGAACAAGAAGGCCATTTTTAAAAATTACGATCTCACTATTTTACTAATGCAGAAAAACAGGACTTTTTTTGGTCAAGTACACATACACATGTTAACCTTTGGCAAAGGAATTTGTGCATATACACCCTTCACACAGGATGTTTTGCAGCTCACTGGGCACACGTGGAACAAATAACATTAACTCATTCAGTCCTCTCAATAAGCTGTGTCACTACATAGGATGCACCACAACCAGGATCCTAGATCTCATAGCCATCATTAGTGTCATTAACTATGCATATGCTTTAATGTGGTGTTAAGACACGCTTATACTGTGAACAGTAATTCACATGACAAGTTACAACAATTGGTAATGGTTTATAAATTAGTGCTCAGAAAAATTATTATCTGAACACTGTACTTTTGTTTTTAGAGCATGATGTAGCACCTTCACTGCAGCATGTAAGACAGAAAATTACAAAATCTGTTCTCTAGACTAACAGGAGTGTTGCATTGTTCACACGGTGGACTCTAATATTTTTTTTACAGAGGGCTAAGAGTCATTGATTTTTACATGAAAAAATGTAACTAGCTTCACAGTTTTCTGGTGGAACTCATGCAATAGTCGCTGACGTCGTTCAGTCTGGTTTATCACAAACAGCGTTCCACGGGGGTCAGTACAAAGCCCCATCCTGTTCACTTTGTAAATAAAAGGTGTAGATAACTGGGGCAGTATTATCATAAACCCTGAACTGATAATTAGTCAGTTAATTCAGATACAAATAACTGCATGTTCTTCTCCAGATCACACATGAAAAATCTAATAAGTGTGATGTATGTAATATTAATATTATTTATGTGACCAGAGCCAGCCCAAAGTTTTATGAGTAGAATTTCATTTAAGGCCCCCATCCCTAGCCAAACCCATCAGAAAGTGCGTACCCCAGCATCACCAATATTAACATTTCGTGCATACGTGATAATTTGTGCATTATGCATTTAATACAACCATTATTTAGTGGTTTGTGGATTAGTAGTGTTCTGGAAAGAAATAACCCATCAGACAATGAATTTTTAAAACCAGTTGACTGTTTTAATTGTTTTTTAAGTGTACAAATGAACAAAACAGAAGCAAAGAATTGAAAAAAGGCCTGAATATTATTTTTTGCATCACAAAGAAAATGTTTTTTAATAGACGATATTAAATAAATGAAACAGTCTGACTAAGGAACTGACAGGAGAGTAACAACAATAATACCTGTGGTTTTTAAACATTACCTAAGCTCACCACACAGTGACTGAACTGAAGGTTTGTTTGACACTTCTGGTTAACTAATGCTATTAATGATAAACGTTAATGATGAATAAATAGTATTTAATTCCTGAGAGGGACAAATCTTTTCAGTTAATATTGCAGCCCACCAATTTTTTTTAATTAATTTATTTTTTTGATTGTGCATAAACGTGAGCCCAGCTCGGACAGTGACAATCGTGAAAATCATCAAATTAGTCTCATTAAGTTGTCTGTTAACATATTTATCGAAAATATTGTGCTTTCTCCGGTATGATTACCTTTTACAAGAACCCACTAAAATATGGCATGTCATGTGGTCTTGGGGGCCCCCTGCTGGCGTAGTGTGGCCAAACCTAATTATGTCAGTAATTGAGATAATTAACTGAGTAATAATAGAGACATTAAACTGCTAATGCACTGATTGTGAAGTGAATTAAGGCACAAATTAAAAATGTTAAACATTTTTATTTATACTGTACGATGCAGATTTGATAAAGAAGATGAAAGTTAGTTTTATTTTATTTGAACCAAACAGTGCATCTCTTTCAGTTAAATATTGTTCAGGTTACCAGTCATTTTGACGAAATACTAAATAATCCTAACGCAGACAGTCTGTATGTTCAAAGAAATTTCCTCCGTATTTTGACTTATACGGATGAAATGTAAATTAATAGCCATTTTCGTGTATGAACATTTATTCATTAGACATAAATTAATAGTTTATATTATTAAGATTATTTCAAAATTACACCATTAAATTCATTAATATTTATTACGTTACTCGTAAAAAATTAAATGAAACGCAGTTGTAATAATGATGCAGTATTTCTTTGCAGGCATGTCTCTAGCCACCATCGTCCCGTTCTGGGTCCTTTCATATAGTGATGGGATTTCCGGCTCTTTTGAGAGTTCCGGCTCTTTCGGTTCGGCTCACTAAAAAGAGTCGGCTCTTTCGGCTCCGAACCGGCTCTTCAGGTTGTTTTGTTGCTTTAATTAATTTATTATTAACAATATTATAAAATTATGCACAAAAGGAATTACTAACGTAAAAAAACGTGGTTTTATATATAAATATATGCGGTGGTCCCTAGAGACAAAACACGTACAAACTCCAAGACACATTTCTAGCATGAACTGAACTTCCAAAGCAGAGCTACTAGATCACTTAAATTACACAATTGAAAGCATATGTGTATTCTTTGTGTATTTATACACAGGCACTCATATATATTCAAATAATTTAAAAAAAATGTTCATTTACCGGTTATTACCACACACCAGATCCGGTCGTTGGTACTTGCTGGCTTGTGTAGCCACTCGGTAACAAAAGCTCAACACTGCGCCCAGCATCCTGGAGCACTTCTGTTGTCTTTTGTACGTGTTTTGAGTTTTTATGTGCTTCTGAGTTTTTACGTGTTTTGGAGTTTGTACGTCTTTTTACGTGTTTTGGAGTTTGTACATGCTTCAGAGTTCGTACGTGATTTGAAGTTTGTATGTGCTTTGTCTCTAGGGGCCACTGTAAATATACTTTTATTTATTCACTCCATATAAAATATAATAAATAAATCATATAATACAAAAATCAACTATTCACATTTCAACTTTTAACTATTTAAATTTTCAGCTTTTTCCTTTTACAAATTTAAAGTGAAACAACACAAAACACTGCAAACCACAACACAATTAAATATAAATTAAAATATGAAAACAAAAAGAAACATGCACATTATCTGTCATATGGGCCTGCATGAATAAACTTAATGAATCCTTTATCATCTGCAACCGAAAATAGTTGTGGATGATTACTGTACCTTTCTAATGTGACGTTGTTGTCCCTGGCTCTCTTTCTCTCTCTCCCCCTCTGGCTCTGTTCCTGTGTTACTGAGTGTAATTACTGCCCCTCCCCCCTCTGCCCAGCGTAAAGCACAAGGCTCGCTTGCTGAGTGAAGCAGAAAAAAAGTGCGAGAGAGAGGCTGAGAGAAAGAAAAAGAAAAAAAAAACCCTCGCGATAAGGAGCCGGCTCGCGTCGTTCACGTCAAAGACCCGGCTCTAAGAGCCATTTCGTTCGCGAACGACCCATCACTACTTTCATAATAACAACATGGCCGCGTTGTACAGAGGCAGACACCGGTGGAAAAGGATTAATTGTTTGCACATATTTTCAAGAAAACTGACAGGTGAGGTAAAATTATTATGTTGGGACTACATGAACAGGTATTTAAATTTGATGGTATCAACAACTGAAAGCGTTTTCCTGTCAACAGACGGAACGGAAAATGTCGCCAGCAACACTGGAAGTCCTGTTATTTAATGTTATCGGGGTCATTTCTGTAGCTTCTTTAACTCATGGTCACTTTATGCCAGTTTTAGTTTCTGTAACACTGGAAAACGCTCTTTTTCATGGTAGATACTGCGCTGATGAGTAACTGGCTAATTCCTGAGAACTCGTTGAATTTTATATTACCAAACAGGAGCTTCATCACCTAGTTGTTCAAACAATCGTTAGTTAACAGTTAGTGTCTCAATACATGATAGCACTGTCAATATAGATGCCGTAAAACGCTCTAACTACACCCTCATATGTGTTTTGGGGGAATATTTATATAACGACAGCATGTTTACTTTAAGATTAAATTCAGACACGACGTTTCAGCATAATGATAATTAATATTAATAGTTAAAGTTGTCTTGTAAAATAATTCAAGTGGAAAGGAAGGTAGACTGCTGTACCTCCCGTGGACGCTGTTTAGTCTAACACGTGACGGAAATCTTTCAACTGAGGTCAACTGAGGAATGTTTTCAAATCCAGTGTCACGGTGTACAGAAGTTCAACTTAAAAGTGTTACTGTCAATACAACAGTAACAGATCCACAACCCTACTGATAACATAATTCTTAGAAGAATCACCAGACGCCCCACAAAACGCTGCACAATCACAATACTTCACTCACTTAAAATGTGTTTGGCAAACAGCAACACGGATACTAAAACCTGCCATAAATGTTGCAATAAGTCAGTCTGCAGTCTGCGACTGAATGGCGTCAAGTTTCCATACAGCCATCTTCTGTGATAAATCATCGAAAATCACATTTCTGTTGCTGTTTGCACAGACAGAAATTCACACGTACTCAGTCTTCCTTTTCTATGGAAACATGACCAGCTGGCAGCCAGGGTTGAGTCAAGACCCCTCAAGTTGAGCTTCTGTCTGCATTTATAAATTAGACGGCAATTATTTGCAAACCTTGACACTCGCTCTGCGAGTCAGTCCAAGTCAGACTGCAGCTGTTTGCAGAAAGGTTGACTCCTATCAGGGGACCTGTGCAATCACCTTGGAATCACAAATGGTCTTGAGCATGCAACACCCTCAAGCTGTGGCCAACAATTCACCTCAAGTTCCAGTCACTGAAAATATATGAAAAAAGTCAATACAATCAAGAGTCAGCCACCATTTTTATGAATTATTATTATTTTTGTAGATGCAAGCAAGTTGCTGTCCTTTTTGCACTTATGTGACTGAGTCATTAGCTCGTTTAGATGTTTTTTATTCAAGCCGATTGAATGTAAGTTTGCTCGGCTATTATTATCTCAGGATGGCAATGTGGGAGATGAGCCCTCTAATTTGCAGTATTTCAGTTTATTTCTTAAAATATCAATATTTGTTGTTACTATATCCCCATGTAAAATATCACAATAATATGCTGTATCAATCCCCCCAACTATCCCACCCTTCATAATTATACTGTGTCTACTATTGATTTTATATTCTCATGCAGGGAAGAACGACTATGACCTGTTGGTTATTGGTGGGGGCTCTGGAGGTCTTGCCTGTTCCAAAGAAGGTGAGGTGTTATCCTTGTTATTCTTTAATTTTTCCAGAGGCATTTTTGAGGAACCCGCTAACAATATGATAACATTTTGCAGCGGCACAACTGGGACAGAAAGTGGCTGTGTTAGATTATGTGGAACCATCTGCCAAAGGTGAAGTACATTTTGCAGAGCATAGTTTTTCAGTTATTTCTACTAACTGAAACACTGAGATTTACAGATGAGACTGAGTGTATTTCACTTTGTCTAACAGGTACCAAGTGGGGTCTTGGTGGTACGTGCGTTAATGTGGGATGCATTCCTAAGAAGCTCATGCATCAGGCTGCTTTACTTGGGACTGCAGTCAAAGATGCTAAGAAGTATGGCTGGCAGATCCCAGACACAGTCTCCCACGACTGGTAGGTCTCACCCAAGCTTAGTTGCTCTTATGTCTCACCTGGAGATAGCACAGAATGAATAGCTCAGTGGCACCATCTAGTGATGTAAGTACAGTAAGACAGGTTTAGGTGTGTCCTCTTTTCCTCTGCAGGTTCGTACTCATTTTTAATCAATAAATTCAAACTTCCTTAAAAAAAAAGACAAAATTAAGAAATTAAAAAAATGCATTAAAACTTTAGTTGGTCTGTCTTTAAAAATAATTTCTAAAGTGTTTAAAATCCCAGCAGTCTGGTCTTTCTTTTCCCTCTTTGCATTGTTTCTTGCTGCAGTGCTGTGGTTGGTTTATAGCATTACCCCTGGTGTGTTTTCCAGGCCCACCATGGCTGAGGCTGTTCACAACCACGTCAAGTCGCTAAATTGGGGCCACAGAGTTCAGCTGCAGGACAAGTGAGTGACAGCAGATCAGCTGTTATCATTATTTAACTTACTGGTTTCAGTGATGTTTCAGTTAGTTAACTCTTTTAATAAAGGGCATAGTGAGTCACTCCTCAGTCTATTTGCTTTTTTGCAGCAATAAATGTTAATATTTGAAATAATCGTGGAACTCTTAATAAAATTGCATATGTTTCATATTGTCTACAACAATTAGTGCGTAAAATAGATATGAAATGTTTTTCACGTGACACTCTTTATCCCTCCCTGTTAATTTTCCATTCTATACTTCCCATAAGATACTTATAAATATTTACACACCAGCCTAGTTCCATTTTTTCTTCTTCTTCTTCATGGCGTCATATTGCTGAAGGCTGTACATTTCTGCTACACACACCACACAGCTGAAGGATTGATCGTCAGTGACCACATGTTGATAGAGTGACTGGCTGTAGGGCAAACAGGTGTTAACCTGTGTGAATGTGCCCAAGCTTCAACCACAAAGCTTTCAATCCAGTGAGATCATTTGTTTGGACTCGAGTGTTAATGTTACTTATAGGAATTCTTTTTTTTTTTAAAATAACAATTAGCCAAAAGGGGATGTTTTTTAACTACAGGCAAAGCAGATACAACATGCAAGTGTTTGAACAGGTTCACTTATGCTGCTTCGTGTTCTCTTCAATAAACATCATTTAATACTACGTAAAATATATATATACTGTTTACTGTTTTGCAGGAAGGTGAAATATATGAACCTTAAAGGAAGTCTGGTGGATGAGCACACAGTCAGAGGACTGAGTAAAGCAGGGAAGGAGGTGGGCTGCAATATTAACTGAAACTGGCTGTTGGTTACTGAGAATATAACGTGTGGCGTATATCCCATTTTAACAGGTTAATGTCAACAGTATTTCTTTAAGTCGTTTAATTTTCGCTGGTATATTATGAAATGTACATTTAAGTAAAAGAATGTTAGTTTCGATGTCTCGTTAAAGAGGATCTGTTATGATAATTTCCACATAAGCCTTGTTTAGGTTATACTAAACTTTGGTGCTGTACATCATCAATGGTCTAAAACAACCCTTTGTAGTGCCCTGCTTTCCTTTAATCCAGCTTTCTTCTACTTGGAAACAAAAGAGTTTACAAGCGTCTGTCCTCCCATTTAGAGCTTTAAGCCTGACTTGATCATATTAAGGAGATGCTCTATCTTTAACATCATACGCAGTCAAGAACAGAGAAAATATGTCAGAAATGAAGTGTGTACAGTGGTCTGAATTTTAGTCGTGTTTCAAATGAGCATCTAATGGTATGTATATATCCATCAGTCCATCCGTTCTCTATTGCTTATCCAATTCAGGGTCCTCGGGGGGGTGGGAGCCTATCCCAGCTACTATAAGGCGAGAGGTGGGGTGCACTCTGTATATATGATGGAAAATATGGAAGACTCACAAAGAGCGCCGCTTCCATCAACACCATAATGCTGAATACTGCAGGGACCACTTGCTTTCATTTGACATTTCCTCATGTTTTGAAGGAAATGAACAAAAGCTGTTATTTATCACTTCCCTCTCCTCTTCTATAGACCATCCTGACTGCCAAGAACATTGTGATCGCCACAGGTGGACGGCCCAAATACCCCACTAATGTAAATATGCCATAGACCTAATATGCCACACTCAAGGGAACTGTTCCCCCTTTGTTGTGTTTAACATTATCTGCAGACCTGTTGACTGATAGATTGATATTTTTGTTCATCGCTTTAACTGTTGTTGCAGATTCCTGGAGCAGCGGAGCATGGCATCACCAGTGACGACATATTCTGGTTGAAGAAGTCTCCTGGAAAAACGTGAGTGCACACGAACACACATCTCATATGTGGCCTCCATGTTGCTGCTGCTTCCAAATAACTACAGGATTGTCGTCATCGTTCTCTATACATTACGCTACAGTGAAAATAGAATCGCCAACCTTTGCAGCTCTCTCGCCGCTCTACCCACCGAGCTACCTCGCTCGCTGACATGGCACATCTCGCCTGTCACGCACTGTAATCATTCATCAGGGACATGCAGTTTGTTTTTCTCCCTTCCTGTCAGCCTGTCCTCGCCTCATGATTCAGATTAGCAGTGTGCATCCTGACCTTTAGAGAACAAGCCCTTTAATCCAGCCATTTAGTGCCTGTCACCACCTGGTTAATTGGTCTTTCCCTGACGTTTCCTCTTGGCACATCGCGCAGATGGTGACTAGTGGTTGTGGTGTACCTGGCTGCGGAGGTTGTTTGCTTTGTGATGATAGATAAGCAGAAATAATTATTCCGATAATAAAGCTCCACATAAACATAAGCATGTAGTTATTAACTGTTCATATTTACAAATGTTTTTCTTTTTAATGTCGATTTTATTGGTTTGGTTTTGTGACTGTAGCAACCTGTTGCATTGTCTTGTTAAACACCATCAAATATTTGTGTGTGAAACTGAATTATCCACTCAGGAAGACCACTTGAGCTCAGGAAGTCCTTTGATGTAAGCGAGCGTTGGTTAGTGGAGTCGTCCGACTTCTCCGCAGGCACAGTTGTGCATTAGCATTAGCCTCCTCGCAACAGGAACTTAATCACACACTGTAGCGTGAGCTGTAGGTGTTGTCTTGTTGAGGCATCAGCTGTGTAGGTGAGGTCCGGGAGGTTGTTGCTGGAGGCAGAGCTCGTGTAGAAGGGGGTTACAAAGCGAGTGATGGGTGTCTAATGGACCTTGAAGCAAACACACACACAAATGACAGATCTGGCTTCGGGGCCAGAGTCCAGCCCTACCTGGCAGCCATCAGCATGCTATCAGAGGAAAACAGTGAGCATGTGCCAACAGGACATTGATACTGGTGTGGCACAGTATTTGGGTTTTTGTAGTGGCTCTAACCTTGTTCTGTGTTGTGGACCACATGTAGCATGAAGAGGTCTTCCGTGTCTTTTTAGAGAAATGACGCAGTTGCAGAGCACAACATGTCAGAATGAAACATGAACATAGTCATGGATAGACCCACATACGATACCTGCTTCTGTACAGAGACAAAACTGTCACTTGATCATTTACGTTAGCGGTTCTCAAACTGAGAGCAAGTCTGTGGTAAAAAGCAAATTTTTCTTGAGATAGAAACCCCACCGTTTTGGTTTTAGAGAATTTTCAAATCCCCACTCTATACCTCATCACTTGTATAAGTCAAGGTCAATGGTCCTCTTTTGGGCCAGCTTATTGTCAACAGTGTAACCCTGTACTGTAACCTAAATACCAGCCCGGCCTCGCATAGCTCTGCAATAAAGTGCAATAATTGGGCCCAAAGAATGTATCTTAACATCACTTTGCAAAAGTCAAAGGCCAAAAATGTGTATAAAAACACATTTCTTTTTCACAATTCTTAATGTAAACTGTCAATTAATATTATCTACATCAGCAGTCTCCAACCTTTTTTGCGCCACGGACCGGTTTATGCCCGACAATATTTTCACGGACCGGCCTTTAAGGTGTCGCGGATAAATACAACAAAATAAAACTAGTACCGGTACCGAAGAAAAGAAGATTTATTCGTAACACACGTGAAAAGACCCAGGAAAACTGAGTAAACGATAAAAACGATAACAAAATAACGCTGAAAACTGATAAAAACCCTGAAAACCACACATTTCACACCTGAGCCTCAACTCTCGCGGCCCGGTACCAAACGACTCACGGACCGGTACCGGTCCGAGGCCCAGGGGTTGGGGACCGCTGGTCTACATCCATTCATAGTTAGAATGATAACTTCCTTTATAACTTCCCCACATGGATGCATAGCTTTAGTGCTTTTGCTGTTGTACAAACACACAGTTTTATGAAACTGGCCCAAAAGTGTTAACTTGCACCCACAGTAAATACACAGTACTACATCAGCATTATTCTCATAAATACCTTTTATTTTAAATGACTTCTAATTCTGATAAAAAGTAGGAATTGCAGAAAAAACAGTTGAAGCTAAAATGCAGTGTCATTCAGTTTTTTTTCCTCAGTTTTTCAAAGTAAATGCATCAGTTGTTATGTTGAGGACTTTAATACTGAAATGCTAGTTAAAGGCAGTCATACTGTTACATTATAATCCAGCTGTAACCTTTGTCAGACTCACTAACAGCAGTAATCTAACATGAGAGAGGAGATGACATTGTGGCCAACCTGAAATACTTTCAGGACAAGTAAGCAGCTTGTAATGAAAAATATCAAACTCCTACTGTCCTTTGTAGCAATATCTGCCGACATACTCAACAAGGACACAGAAATATCCAAATGTGTATCTTATTCCTGACTTTTGAAGAGCTGCCCAAGGTTAACTGGCAGCCACCGACCGCTGAAAGCACAGCTACTTCCTCAGGAAAAAGGCCTTGGTTAGAGTCCCCATCAACGCGCTACCACTGCGATCAGGAGCCAAGCCTCAAGCAATGTACATGTTTCCTGGGTGGCTCCCTGTCCAACTTGTCACTTTAAATAAGATTAAATGATTTGAATTTTTCCTTTTATTACTGGATTTTTTTGTTTCTTGTTTTTAATCATGGTGATACTCTGGCCTGTGAACCTAATGCATGTTTACTAAGCTGATGTGAATTTTACAACCTCTGGTTTCCCTCAAACGTTGCCATTATTGAAGAGGGTCAGTAGGGTTGTAAAGGTTCAAATCATCATCATCCTTTTAAAGAATGTTTTGTATTTTTAAAAGAATGTGTTGCAGCTGCACAGACCAGTCAAACGTACTGTCAAACACAATGGAGCAGAAGAAGAGTTGTGATGGGGGGTTGGGGGCTGGAACCAGGTTCTCAGTGATGAAAGTGTGGAATCAAGCTAAACCTCTTTGCCTAATCTTCTTTAAGCTACTACACAATACATGTTAAGTGCAGGTGTGCATTGCGTAGACGTGGGGAACATGGGCACTGATGCTTTCAGTGGTTAGTGATAGCACGGACAGGGGTAGGATGTGCCGCAGGCAACCAGAGCTGTCATGTGGAGCAGACGTAAGGGAGGAAGGTCTGTTTTGTGATGCTAAAAGGGGCCTCATCCATGAGGGTGATAGCCTTCACTCAGCAGGAAGATGGGTGGACTTGAGCCCTGAACATGGCACACCCCATCTGCGGGGATTAGCCTAAACGCCGGCAATTAGATCTCCTCAACGCTACAGATCTCAGCGTGATTACAAGCGTGATTCATCTGGACCACACGCGAGCACAGAGCACACATAGTTTTTACTGTCGCTGTTTTCTGCATTTTCTTCACACGTCCTCACTCGCGAGGTTATGAAGTTTTAAAATTCCCCACCTGTCTAATTCGAGGATTTAAAGTAAAAACATTTTGAGCTTTTAGCTTTGGATTGGTTTTGTTTTATTTGGCCAAAGTGAGCGGCGCAAATGATGAAATGTATCTTTATTGCATTGTTAGTTTTGCTAAGAGCTTCTCTGTATTTGTGTTTTGCAGACTTGTGGTCGGAGCCAGCTGTATCCTTTTGTCTGCCACAGAGCTGGTAAATGAAGCCATTGTGTAAGGTGTGCTGATCATCAGCTGACAAATGGTGAAGTTGTTGCCTTTCGGCATCTAATAAAATAAAACAGCTCTAGTCCTCAACCTGATGTTGCTCAGATGTAGCTCTGGAGTGTGCAGGCTTTCTCAAAGGCATCGGCTTGGACACCACAGTGATGGTTCGCAGCATTGCTCTCCGGGGTTTCGATCAGGTACTGCTCTCTGAACCAGGTTCTCTGTATTCTGGGCATTGTGATAGAAAACTTTTCCATGTTTGAATTTGGATGTTCTCTTTTGGTTCGTACAGCAAATGGCAGGTCTAGTGACAGACTACATGGAAGCCCATGGGACCAGATTCGCATGGAAATCTGTCCCAAACAGAGTAGACAAACTTTCCTCAGGAGCCCTGCAGGTCACCTGGACTGACACCCAGACAGGGAGCGAGCACAAGGACACATTTGACTCCGTGTTATGGGCAGTTGGTGAGTTTGTGTGTGTTAGAGGGACATCTTGAAGATCAATTGGAGATCTGGAGAGTTAGAAACTCATTATGTGCTTACTGACTTGACTTGATTCTGACACAAGTTAGATAAAGATTCTAGACTTGACCTCTACCTGACTGTTGTGAGCCTTGAGTTCCTTGAAAACATATTGGCCTTGATTCTGATATAGGCCTTCTTGTCCAATATCAGTGTCTGACCTCACAAATGTGCATCTGGAAGAACAGTCACAAATTCCCATATACACGCTTCTAAACCTTTTGGAAAGCCTTCCCAGAAGAAGTGGCATCATATTAAACCCCATCTATTAAAAATGGGATGTCAATCAGGTTCATATGCATGTGACCGCAGACGAGTGAATATGCTCGGCAATATAGTGTAACTCCTTATTCTCTATTTTGTAGAGCTTTTACTGAGACCACATTTAATAGTCTCTCAGTGTAACCACGTATCCCTGTAATGAAACTCTGGTGTTACTGTTTTCTCACTGCCACCGGTTTCTCTGTCATCTAAAATAGAGTGCAGTGTCAGCAGATAGCACATGAATCAAGGCTGAAAACAAAGTAATAAAGACTGAGTGATGGGAATGGCCAGGGGAAGTGTTAATCACCCACTCTTGGCTCTCTGGTTGGAGGAGGGCAGGATGCACCCAGGCACAGGGTCACTACGTTCCCCTCTTTGTTCTCTATCTCTGCTCCTTCCTGCCTGTGCCAACCTTGCGGAAACCAACCTTGCATCTGTCACTGCCATCCCTACTCATAACCCTCCGCCTGCCATTACCAGCAGTCCTCCTCCTCTTCCTCCTCCTCATCTATTCATGCTGTATTCTATCGTTTCACTTCTGTTATACCAGCAGCATGAGAAACAATGGAAGGAATAACCGTCCATCAGGGCCACAATTGTGGGTTTGTTTGTGTTGCATGCTTTCAAAAGCAACACTCTGCTTCCAAAAAACTGACCAGAAAAGTTTTGAGTGTTTGCGTGAGAGAGAAGGGGGATCCCTCGGCTCAGTGCGTGTGACAGCAACGAGGATGTGCGTGACCCTGCAGCTGAGATGACGTTCTTTCTTCCCTCCCGCGACTGAATTCCCACGTCGTCCTCTCAGCGTTAGACTTATGGTGTGAATGTTTCCACTGAGCGCGCGTATCAGCAGACACTTGTGAACATGTGTGAGACATTGCTTAGCTCATGTTTCCTTCTTTGTTTAGAGCGAGAGTTCAAAGCCTTTACATTTTAGAACTCAACAAAGTGTAAAAATTAATTTACTCCCAATTCCCCGTACACAAAACATCTCCGTATTTTCGGCTTGTTTTTATCGTCTTCACATTTTTCACTATTTGCAGCAACACTGTAGTTTTAACGGGTTTCCAGAAATTGTCAAAGTTTCCTCTCTTTTGGTGCCGCTAGCTGAAACCCCTCTGAGGCCTGTATCTATATCAATGACAGCTTTTGTTCCCATACAGTAAAGTGAGAACCAGTAACAATGTAGCTTCTGCTCTTTGAAGTGTGGATGCAGGAGTTATGAGTACAAGGCCACTTCCCTTTACTGCTGCCTTACACTAGAGGCCAGGCAGAGTCCCAGGCCTCTGTGGAGTTATTAAAGGCCAGAGGGGACCAGGGGACCGTATCACCACAGTCTACCACATCCTTCTCTATGTCCATGCCTCCCTCCACCTTTCCCCCGCTCCTTCCTGACCTCATGGCCGCCGCTCCTCTGTCCAGGTGTGCCCACAGAAACACACCAGGAAACATAACATTTGCACATTTCCTGTCATGCATACAGACAGTGGGCACATTAGTCTTCTTCCTCACTGTCCTCTGCACTGCTCCAGGATGTCATTGGAAAACATTTCCTTTTTTTTTTCTTTTCTGTTTTATGAGATTTTGTTTCAGTTCAGTTTCTTTGTAAGTCTTCAGTTTAACACTGCTGACCTGCTCCACTTGTATGAGTGTAATTTGATCCGATTTGACTGAAAGTGCTGGCAACACAGTCAGCTAAGCCCACAGTTGTCATCGCATTTCAATTAAAATGTTGCTGAAGTGTGATTGTTGCCAAAAGCTACATGTGCTCACATTTGACCAGCAGCTCTCGGCCCTCTGACCGTGTTCTGAGGTTGGCAGAAAACATTTTGTTCTTACAGGAATCTGTCACGCAAATTAAAATACTCAGTGAGAAAATTGGTCATTATTAGAAAGATGTTCAGTATGGTGTTAGAGCAGAAGCTATACATACAGTATGGGCGGTCACATTATAGTGTTAGGTTTGAGTTTTACACAAATAATTTCTTTCTTGTTTATAGAATAAATACATTGAGGTGCTCTGTTTTTTTTTTTTCTAGTTACTCTGTATAACCTGATGCCTCAAGAAAAATTCATCTATTTCATCTTTGTTTATATGGTTTATGTTTTTGATCAGGAAAGCATCCAATCTTATTTTAACTTGTGCAGTTACACACATAAAGACCAGATATATAAAAAGAGTCTGTACTTACTGCTCAGAGTTTATTGATAATTGTTTTTATAGGCTAATTTGGACAATTTTTCATTTTAGATTAATTGAGAAGTGCTTTTATTTGTCGGTTGCAGTTTCCCACAACTGAGATGACAGACCTTGCCGACCGTACATACAATACACAAACATCACACACAGATATTATGACACCATAACACAATGAAAAGCACAGACAAGCAACATGGGAAAATATTCCAGTGTGAAAATATTTTATAATCTAAAGTATACAGTAACTCAGTGACAGACATGTATTTATGTCGGAGAGATGAATCTTTTGAAACAGGATCTAGATCATTATCAGAAGTCTCCTTGTAAGCAGAACTATACTAAACAAGTGAGAAACAGTAAAATTTAACCTTCCTAAATATTGTCTGACACTCCACAGTATATACTGTTTTATTACCATATTTACAGGCTGGTGTAAACTACTTGTTAAACCTAACTGGTTAAGTTTTACCTGTTGACTTCTGAAGATTCTCGAGAGCTCTAATCTTCCAGCTGTGTCAGCCATATCTCGTCATGGCCTTCAGCTACAGATTTGTTAGAAAGTCTTTATAAGTTTTTATAAATCGATTCATTCCTAAATGCAAATATGAAATAGAGTTGCTATAGTAAATGCAGTTAAATTACTCATGTCACATGTGATGACACTTTTGAAATTACACATTAATAAATTAAGTCGTTAATAAAATACATTTGTATATTACAACTAGTTTGTAGTGTTTTACTTTATACTTGTAAATACTAATTGGGACCTGATGTATTCCTAATTTTAAATTAATAATACAGAAATTAAAAATTGAATTGAAAAAACCTCATTTAAACAGGAAAAAGATACAATGTCTAAGTTTTGCTACAAATCACTACAAAATATTCCAACTCAAGAATGACAAGTATTGCAGTGTTTGGGTCTCACAGGACAGGAAAATATTTAGAATTCAGTCTCTCGGGACTAAGTAATGACTGGCTAACTTCCTTGACTCCTCCTTCTCTGTGCTCTCAATCCCATTAAGCCACACATGCTGTAGAGCCCTAGACAGGTCCCTATAGCCCCCCCACCCCCCCAGTCTGAGAGGAAGGGGAAGGACGTTGTTCTTCGGCTCCAGCCAGGAAAAAGAGTCTCAGGCGTTTGTTGTTTTTGCTGTCCGATAGCATCTACATGGGCACCTCAGGACTGGGTGTTTATTATTGCTACCCATGCAGGTTGCAAAAAGCTATGCTGAGAATGGGGGAGCATGTGGTCCATGCTCCATCACCATGGAGACTTGGTGTTGACAGCATCAGTCAGCCATCCCCCAGGAAGTGTCAGAAATTGCACCTTGGGATGTCCCAAGGGATCAGGGGGATGCCCATGCACAGCTGCTCATCAGCTGACCAGACTTCGAGTTTTTGCCTTATAATCACTGGTAATGGTACTGTTTAAAGATGAGATTTATCCAATAAAAGGCAATCTTAAACCTAGAGATATTAAATATACAGTGATGTAAAATGGAAAAAATATCCTATTTGAGATGCTAATACAATTATTTAATGAGTTTCTCCTAAATTTTATTAAAGATGTTCAAGGTCCTTAAAAATGTCAGTGTTTTTTGGTGTTCTCCTGCTTCTGTGCTGCCAAACTTAACTATTAAGCAAGCACATAGATTATTAGTATCTAGACTTCTCACAGAGGTCCAGTGTAACGGCTGAAATTTTGGGTATAAAAATGTAACTCAAGTTACAGGTTTTTTATATATACATATGCAGTAGTAATTTAATAATGCCCCTCTGTTGTTGTTGTTGTTTTGCTAATATTTCTTAATAACTTCAGGTAGAGCTCCTGAAACCAAAGCCCTGGGCCTAGACAAGCTTGGTGTTCAGCTCAACAAAGAGACGGGGAAAATAGTCGTAGGTCCTGATGAGTCAACCTCGGTGCCAAACATCTACGCTTTCGGTGACATCGGTGAGGTAAGCTTTGTCAACAGCAGACACTGCTTTGTTTAAAAGTGGAGAAACAGCACTATGCTACAGTGGCTGAAAGTCCACACCAATCCCAATAGACTGTATAATACTTTGCATAGTTTAAACATTTGGCCCAGAGATGCCTCAGTTCTGTGATGTTCACAAAATATTAACATGAAGTTAATGTAATTCTGTGGTGATCACATCATTGTATGTCAGCAAAGTACGAGCTGGTTGTTGTGATTGAAACGGTACAGCTATTATTTCTTATACTGGTGTTTACTGGAGAGAAGACGAGCTAAAGTTGGAACTGTCTAAGTGGATGGTCAAGAGCTTCTCTGAACTTGCAGCATTTCAAGCAAAATCTTTTCTCACAGTACAGAGAAGGTCCAGGTTTAGAACATTTAAGAATGACACCAAGTGGACTTAATAAGGGACTTACTTTTCTCTTGGTAGGTTATTACTTTTAAAACACACTTCAAACCAAAAGCACTATTAAATGCATAAGACTATATTTAAGTAATATATAAATAAAAATAAATTAGGCAACTTAATATAGAAAATAAATAGTTTCTAGTTTCTTCAAAATTACAATTTGACTATAGAAACGTTTGTGTTTTTGTATTTTATATATATCCTGAGTCAGAAATGAAATTGAACATGTACTAACTTCCAAATAATGCATTTTTTTTAAAACCGCTGCAGCTAAACAATCTTTTTTTTTTTTTTTTTTTTTTTTTTTGCCTGTCCCGTTTGGCTCTTTTGCCATCAGAATTATTGTCTAAAGGCAAAGAAAGATGCCCAACGGATTTACTTTACCAAATTGACCATCCCAGCCTTGCCGTAATGGTCCATTTGATTCACCTTTTATTGTTTATTTTATTTTCACTTGCTGAATACGGGACAGACTTGACTGGGGGAAAGAAGGGGAGAAAGAAAGAGGGAAAGAGAAACAGCTGAGAAGAGGGACGGGGGAGAAGGGCAAAAAACAAAAACAAAACTTCCAATTAATGCTAATATAAAAATAAAGATTTAATGTAAAAATGTTTTACAGTCATTCTCTTTTTATAAATACTTTGTAAATTTGTCCAGACTGTACACTGTGGATGTTAAAATTTTCTAGAATGGTGGATGTTTAGTAGGTAAACACTTGATTGATACTGACACAGAAAGTATGAATGCTGAAAACAAAATATTTGAACCTGCCGAGATTAAAGGAAGTAACTGCAAAAAGGCCATTTTTTTGAAATAAACCTAAAAGCCACATCACACAAGATCAGATTAGTAAAACTTTAAGAACAGCAAGAAGTCTTTTTTTGTATGACTTCAACAAGCCAGCTTATATTTAAAAGCTCTGAAATGTAAGTCTCCACTAACAGCAAGACTACAGCATTTTTTCATTTTGCTAAAAAAAAAAAAAAAAAAAAATATATATATATATATATATATATATATATATATATATATATATTTTTTTTTTTTTTTTTTAAATTTATTTATTTATTTTAGTACTACTTGAGCATAACGAATAAAATAAAATTATTAACTTGAATCCCTTTGATGTTTTTTGCCCTTCTCTACTGCATGATCACTGCAGACAACATCATCGCAGAATGCATCTCTTTGCACCAAATAGCAATATTTTCTATGCGAAGTATAGTTTGAAAACCCTTTCTGCCATTTATTGTTTTCGTGTGGACAAAGTGGATCTCTGTGCATTACGTACGTGCCAAATATGGAACTGCAGGACCAGAGTAACCTCCAGGAAAAGAAAGCTTTTCTCACATTGTACTATAACACAAACAGTTTAATGAATTTTCTTTTACAAACTGCATATGTTTTCTATCTTGAAAGTCATAAAAAAAGACAAATAATTTGCATGATTAAAATTTTGACAACTTTCATTTCATTTTTCTATATTACAGTATTGCATCTTTATTCATTCAGTTTGACCTACAAAACTGAGCTGAACTCTGATTAAGTGAAGGTGTGCAGCAAGCTGGGCTTTAACAAAACCAGCACTGGGTGTTCCAAACTGAACCAACCGTGTTAAGACTAGTTAAACCTGCAGCATCTAATGTGTTGGTTTCCCCCACCCCCCCAACCAGCTGTACTTCCTTCCTGCCTCCAAGCCTTGTTGCGCACACCGGCAGAGCTTCTTTTTGATTGACAGCTGGCTGTGATCAGTTGTGCTGCACCCTAAACTGACAGTCAGCTTTACACAGCATTTGAAAAGCTCAAGGATTGATATCCCTCCCAATTAGTCCAGCACTTTGATTTTTTTTCCTTTCCCCCTTCCATCTGAGTGCCAAGAAATGCATTATAATGACGCATGCCGTCTGGTGTTTAAACACTTACTGGAATACCAGAGAGCACGGCTGCATACATTGTAGGAGATGCTTTTGGACAACAGGATGTGTGGTGGTAATTTAACAGGTTGAAGTCATGCCTTTAGAATTGCCCTGCAGCCCTGCTGTTTCCTGCTCACTCCAGTTCTACGTCTGTCTGTGTATGTATCCGGAGCCATGCGCTTGTCTCTTTTGGCATCCTTTCAAAACAATAAATGCAAAAACACAAAAGCAGAGATTGTTTTTGTAAGTGAGTGAGACAGTGTAAAGGTGTAGCACTTGTTACTTGTGTCACTCCCTGACTCAGGATTTTTCCTCTGTGGATTTGTGCTAATGTATTAATGTTACTGGTGCAAACAGGAGATCTCTAAGATGACTTAAATTTCCAAGACACACTGCTGAAAATAACAGCTGAGACTGACCACCTGTAAACCAATAAAGACAAGAATAAAAGTCTGAGCACAGAATGTGAGGAGGACATGTAGACGAGCCCTTGAATCTGTGCTGCATTATTAACTGAATACAGAAAAATCATTGGTGTATGCATTATAAAGTTTGCATGTGAAGTTCTGCATGTCTGGCTTATAGAGTCAAGAGCCTGAAGTGGAATTGTCTGAACTCGCATGTCACTGGTATGCTGCTGTACGATGGACAAGAAAACAGCACCTCAGTAGCTGAGTGTAGATTTGCCTGTAATTATGACCGTTTCTGCTCAGTCTAAGAAATGACAGTCTGAGCAAGACTGTCAGGGTGGAGCAGAAATCTTGTTTTAGAGCTGCAGGAACTGGAGTCGTATACTGGACATCGCAAGTGTCAAATTTTGCTTGTGGGCCTTTAAAGATTTATGTCATTTTACTTTCTCAGATTGCGAGCTGGCCTGTTTAATTTGCCTGGTGTGTGTGTGTGTGTGTGCGTGTGTGTGTGTGTGTGTGTGTGTGTGTGTGTGTGTGTGTGTGTGTGAGAGAGAGAGTGTGTGTCTGTGAGTGAGTGTGTGTGAGAGAGAGGGGGGAGATTCATTAAGTTCAAATTTTCTTCTGCTTTAGGGGCGTCCTGAGTTGACCCCGACAGCCATTAAAGCTGGAAAGCTTCTGGCTCGCAGACTGGCCGGTCAAAGCACTGAACTCATGAACTACGACAACGTAAGACGCACAGAAATGCAAAAAAATACATACAAACGCACACACACACACACACACACAGAGAGCACCTTTCTTGCTTGTTGGGCCTTTTGCATCTATACATTACGCTTCTTTTGTGTGTAATTATGATCATTTCTGCTGTTTCCGTGGTTGGAGTCTCTTATGTACTCCCCCATCCACCCCCATATGATTCATAACATAATGTGTCAGCATTTTCCAAAACATCATCATTCTTCTTCCTATGTATACTCTATCATCCATCAACAAGTCTTAATGAAGGCTTTATTATGATTGTTTGGGTTCGCATCCTACAAGAGACTAACACAAGACCAAGACTAATAAGCTGCCGTCTATTTGATGCAATGTTCACACCATATTAATCTGTTTGAAATGTGTCACTATTTGTATAATGTCGCATTCTTAGCCTTTTTTGGGGGGGGAAGATTTGACATAAAAAGCAGAGTATTGAGATTATCCGACCCAAACGATGTCCACGATAGAACGGACATTTTGATTCTTGGACTTTTTAAATTCTATGTGTTCTTATTTTGTGTGACAGGTGCCCACCACAGTGTTCACCCCTCTCGAGTACAGCTGTGTAGGTTTGTCTGAGGAAGAGGCTGAGAAAAGGCATGGAAAAGATGGAATAGAGGTAAGACTATATGCTATAAGCAGCTCATGGCAGCTGATTGGTAAAATATTTTCTGAATGGATTTGGAGTATTTTCATATATCCACATTTAATTTTTTTTTTCATAGGTGAATAAATATCTGCAGGACTAAGCATATCTACAGTCCCTTGCTGGATGCTTATAGCTAAAACACACTAAGCACTAAGATTAAAGACATTAAATAGATTAGAGCTGGACATTCTTCTAAAACCTCACTCAGGGTGTGACTGAAGTGTGTTAACCGATAGATTACTTAAGATGTCACTGATGGTACTAAAACAACTTAAACCTTGACATAAAAGGTCATTTAATATAAGTTTCATCTGTTTAATTTAAGTGGTCTGTGAGGTGGTCTCCCCACACCATTTGTTAATGTAACAACTGCTGTGGCAACAAACTGCATCTGTGTCTATACCTTCGCTCCATTGTTGTCTTATTTTCTGGGACAATACTCGATGAATAGCTGCGTCTCACACACGCTCAAACAGAATGACACCGGCAGAGCCCAGCGGCTTGTTACTGTCAACATTCTGCATTATAAAAAAGCACAATGGCCTCTAACACCTAAGCAAACAGTGGCACACACGGGTACACAAAGCCGTATTTTATCTGTTTGTGTACGTGCAGCGTGTGCCAGATGATGGGCAAAAAGCCGCACAAGATCATTGATAAACGGTTTAGCCGCCGAGCTGGGTGCTGCTGGAGGTGAGTGACAGGTGAGCAGGAGGCCTGATTGAGGTGTGTATGGGGTGATGACAGGCAGGCTGAGATCTGAGGAGAAACTGCAGCACCGGGCCCCGACAGCTGCACGGTCCTCACGACTTGTGTCGGCACGTTCGACGGTAGAATGAAACGCGCTGATGCACATGTCTGTGAGGACTTTGAAATCCAATCAGCATCTTAAAGCAGCACTGAGAGTGCTTTTCTTTTAGGCAGACTTTAATTGTAAAACAAAGTACAGTAGAGGCTACAGACCTATGACCTGATATATTTTTTGTTCTCAATTTAAAAAAACAACAAAGTCTGTATCTAATTCTGATTAGCGTTCAGGTATTTGTTGCATTGCTGGAATTGAAAGTTTAAAGTATTTTTACCTTTTCAAAAGAAGAGATCATCATGACTCTTGCCTTTTAGACTGATTTCAAATAATTCTATATTTCTATTTCTCCTTTTTCTACGATATGTATAGATCCACCATGCTTTCTACAAGCCCCTAGAATTCACTGTTGCAGAGCGTGATGCCAGCCAGTGTTACATAAAGGTAAGGCTCGGCTGCAGACTTTTCTGTTGGTACTTTAAACCCCATATAGCAGCTGAATAACTAAAGGCTTCTTGGCTTCAGGTGGTATGTGAGCAGGGTGGCACTGGGAAGATCCTGGGTCTGCACTTCACTGGTCCAAACGCTGGAGAAGTCGCACAGGGCTTTGCTGTGGGCTTCCAGTAAGTTAATACGTCCTCAATCCTCTGATCACTCTCAGGAGCCTTTTCAACCTACAAACACTGTTTTTATCTTCCTGTGGTCCTCAGTTGATTTAACTGTTGATTTGAAAGTCTTTTTTTTAATGAGACAAAATATGAGGATACGGTGATTCCATGCCGAATGTCAGTAAAAGCAACTTGAAGGGACTACTTGTTTTTGTGTTTTAGGTGTGGGGCGACATATTCTCACCTGATACAGACAGTTGGAATCCACCCCACCTGTGCAGAGGAGGTGGTCAAGGTCCACATCACTAAGCGCTCTGGCTTGGATGCCACAGTAACTGGCTGCTGAGGTTAAGCACCTCGGTCTCTGAACACACAGTGAGCACGCAGGCTCCTCGGGGTGAAAGCAGAAAGTTAGTTAGCCTAGGTTTATCCTCCTCGTTCTCCTCCTAGCTCTCCATTTCTAGAGGGCCCGATGTTTACGCGGCTGGAACCTGTGAATCAATGTCTCTTCACAGGCTGGTGATGCAGGTTATCTTCACTGACACAGCAAGTGATAACCGCAACTGTTATCATACAATCTACACAAACGTTGTGTACATGCTCTAAAATCACCCAGCTATAGATGTGAGGTTCATGAGAGGCCCGCTACAGAGTGAGCGTCTTTTAAATAAACAGGCTCATCAATCAGGATTACGGCCCGCGGTGAGAATTTTGTTGAAACCGCACGAGAAATGTAGACTGGGTCCGAGCGTTCTTCTGAATATATATATTCTGCAAATATTGTTGTTTCTCTGGCTGTACTTCCTGTCCATTAGTCTTGTAGGTGACACATACCATACACCCCACCCGCCCCCACCGTGACACTGATGGATGGCTCCAGGGCCTTCGCCACAGCGACACCGTTCCATTTCCCATGGACACACACAAATAGTCGACGGGGCGCCTGTCAGTCAGCCAGCAACCTCCTGGGCCGGGGCACCCTTGCTTGTTTAGGGCCCAGCAGAGCCCTTTCGTTTTCCCTTCTGTGCGCTCCACCATCTACATGCATGGAAGCAGTGCAGTGGAACTACCAGTGCGTACTGTCAAAAGCTGTATGGATGCCACATCCCAGGCACGGAGAGCTCTATCTATTAATTAGAGTGCTGTGAGTGAGAGCTTTATTACAGCTGCAATACTCAGCCTCACCCAGAGGCGGCACTGTTGCACTCCAATTCTCCCCCCTTTTCTTTTTCTTTTTTTGAGAGGAGCCAAGAATGAAAGACAGGATAGTCAGTGGATAAAACATAAACCTGAATACATTCAGGCTGCACATTTAATCCCTTTAATCCCTATAAAAGATATGTGCTTTTGAATGAAGCTGGAAGGCAGACTGGCTTTATTGGAGCCAAGCTGATAAGGGTTATCTGTTGTGTATTTACATGGATGGCAGGTTAGTTCTCAAGAGTCATCACCTTTGAAGATAAGGTGAGTTGTTTATATCAATAAAGCAGTAATGGACCCCCACAGTTTGCCAAAGTGTTCAAGTTTTCAACCTGCTGCCTGCCGTAGACATCTTGGATTTATTAAGTAGATGAGGAGGGAGGAGGCCTGTCAATAAGGAGGCTTTGCTACAGAAATGGAGGTGCCTAAGAGGAGGGTGCTCAGGGTAGTTTATTTTTATTTGAAGTCTAATCTGCCCAGTCTGATTAATGATTCCGATGAGGGGAGTGACAGCGTGCCAGGAGATGGAGAGATGAAAAAGAGAGAAGGAGACAGAGCTTCCAGGTTTATTTGGACCCGGGCTGGAGGAGAGAGAGAGAGCTTCTGCCCTGGTTAGGGAGGGATGAGGTGGGTGGTGGTGGGGATTCCTGTGTGCTCTGTTCAGGGCTGAGGTGCTGACTGAAGGACCCTGACCTCCGCTCAGCAGGAACAGCTTGACTCTATCACTTCGAGCACAGAGGGCTCATATGCTGCGGCACTGCATGGCAGGGGCCTTTGGAAAGGGAAGGGGGGGGGAGACAGAACCGTCCAAGCAGCCAACCAACACAACGCAACACCGAGCGGTGCCCGGGGTAATTGAGTCCATGTTCCTGTGCTTAACGAGCCACTTCAGAGACCCCAAGGGTGGGCCCAAGGCAGCGTGAGGGAAGTCGTTGAGGCCATCAGTGTAACTGTAATGTCTGTTTGCTTTTTACCCTCCACTTCCCTTCTGCTTTGTCTCATTTGCTCTGTTATTTTACACACAGTACGGCTGTTCACACGCACAAAAATGAAATGGTCAGTATTTTCTTTTACTAAAACTTTCTGTCCAACTTAAATCATTTCTTTTCGTTGCTGATCAGTCACTCAGGGCCAAAGTTTTGACCAGTTAGCCTCAGCTGTGCTCTGCAGGGGGTCAGGGTTCAACTTTCAGGTCAGCCAGCTAATGATGACCCGCACTAAAAGCCAAAACTGGAGAGTGCAGGTCTGATGTCACCTGGCTGCAAACGTTAGTAGCTGTAAATAGAGAAGTGTCATTTTCTGTTAAAGCTTTGTGATACATAATTTATGTGTAAAGTAATAACACATTTGGTTGCACTGTCCCTAATAAAATAATGATGCCCACTGATTTACTGCTATGTGCCTTAAATAAATGACTCATTGGTCACTGAAAGGGGGAAAGATCCACCTGAAAGCATTTTTAAAAGGATATTGGAGAATTTTGGTGAATGTTTAAGCTTAAAGAAGTCAACATTAGTGACGGTATAAATCTCAATTTCTGTGGGTCTATCTGAAAATAACCTACGTGGCTCAGTGTTAATATCAAGCAGTGTCACGAGGGACGGTTCCACTTTGACCCTGAGTTGTCTCTGCTGACAGGCACCTCTGCTATACAGCCCTGTCACTCAACCCGCTGCACCAACAATGGCAGAAATTCCACTGTGTTTGTTTGGTTAAGGACCGAGCTCTCCGAAAACCCCTGAACCTCCCCAGGATCCACAGCAGCCTCATTCACCCTAGGAATGAAGTCGGTGTCAGTCCTAACCCAGACAGTGGGAGTAAAGTTCACCCGCCGTCTCAAGAATAGTCAGCCCCATTTAACAATTGTCTCTCTTCTGCCGTGCCACAATAGAGCAAACAGGATAAATCCACCTTGAAATGCACTTAGTAGAACATGTCAACATGCCAGGGTGCGCTCAGTCCTACGCTCCGTCTTAATCCAGCCCATTGAGCACTGACAGTTCTCTGTGAGTCAGACATTCACATTTCTTTGTCACTTCAGGTCTTGAGCTCTACCATCCAAAGCTGCTGGGAGAGCAGAACCCCTCGTACGCATGTTAAAACACACTTGCTGGGTATGTGGCCTCACAACAAGAGCAAACTCCTTGGGAGGAGGGGAATTGGATACATACCTTGTGTAAACATGAACAAAAAAAATGACGCTTGGAACAGAAAACGGCTCAAAACCTAAGCGAGGATTATCTTGAAGAAATGAATAGGGGCCAAGTATGACTGCCTCTTGTACTGCCTGTATCTGGCTCAAGAGCTGTCAGCCTTAGTTGTTGCCTGCAGGGCCCGGATGGAGTGCAAGGAGTACGATGAGGGCGGGGGGGCCTCCAAGCTCACCAAACTGGTCTCTTAGACTTTCTCCCTCTTCTGGCGTCCCAGGTTTGAGACAGTTGCTCATTGAAGTCAAGTATGAAATCTGGTGGTTGACCCGTGAAGAATGTTTAGATGAGGCTTCACTGACTTTACACAACTCCACAAAGTCATTGTCACCAGAGCAAAGACATTTAGACGTACAAGCTTGCAGTCTGACTGCTCTCCGTCAGGAATTTCAAGGTTGTCTAGTTTGCTTCGCAGATTCCACGTCTGGTTTTGTTACAAATGTTGCTTCTGAAAAAGACTTTCCTCCCTTCGTGACTACTTATTCAGCTGCACTCAGAAGAAGTAATGGGAGTCTTGTTGGTAGCCCAGCAGAGGTGAGGGCCTGTGAAATGAGCTTATCTGACCCCTGATAAGAACAGGATACCCTGAGGAATGGTCTAAATTCAATACACATGACTCTGTCTTTATCTGAGAGGATGTGGGTGTTTGAAAAGTGGCTACATGTAGCACCGCGGTTAGGTTTGGCCTATCTACACCAGTCCAATAGATGACAATTGGGCATTGGGCGACCAGCAAGGGTATGCTACAGTGTCATAATTTGTGGTTCTGAATCTCCAATGTCATTAAAAGAGTAATTACATACCACAACCTCAGCCCCTAAATCATCTGGACAGGTCTTGCCACAGGGGAAGCCATCTTATTATTTCTGGAAGCGGCACAAAGGTTTATTGAGCTCATGTTTGGTGACGGCGTACAACAAAGAGAGAGTTTGTGTGTATTCGTGCCAGACTATGGCAGTTTGGATCGTAACAGTCTGCATGCAAAAACAATCCAACACATACTCATAATGTTTGGATCTAAACAAGACGTGTCTGGTGTTTTGCATTTGGACCTGCACGAATTAGGATTCTGTTGTTGCACCTTTTCACAACCCCTTAATCATCGTCTGTTTGATCAACTGTGTCCCCCACCCCCACCCATTAAAGCACTCGACATTTAGATTAATTGCTCGAGTAATTTCATTATTGTGGAGTTACAGCACACCTTTGCAGCCGCCATTGGTGCTGGAATGAAATGGGATTACAGCAGCGCTTAATGCGGAAAGCCTTGCTTTATCAAGCTGAAAAAGTGAACCAGCCTTAAGCTGCTTCAGAAAGGGAAATCAAAGCTAGCGTGATCAGAAGGATTCACTCATTGAGCTTCAGATAGGAGAACATTTCCAGCAATGGAATGACACGGCTCAGGGAGATATCACCGTTTCATTCAGTCACAGCCCACAAATGCTGTCGTTTTCAGACTCCTCGATCTTCTTATCGTCTACAAACATGGCTGTCGAGTCACTTGGCTGGTCGCACCAACAGTTGTCCACCACTGTAGTCCAGAGTAAAATATCTCAATGACCATGTGTTTCATTTTCTTTTATTATTGTTATTGTTATTATTATCATCAGACTTATTATTATTCCAATGGATGAATCCTACTAACTTTACGTTTAACCTTTGTGGTTTTTGATGAAACGCTTTCACATCTTTGTTAGATTACCATTTTCATTGTACTCCTGTTCACATCATGTTCACAGCTCAGAATGATTATAATTATAATTTTTAATGGTTGTTATATTTGTGTGATAAACCTCACTAGATCCAAAATAGAAATGTCTGTGTTAGAACATTCATAGTTATAGTAAATGAACTGCTTCTTATACAATGCTTTTCTACTCTATCTGAGCACCTAATGCGCTTTTATACTTGTCTCATTCACACAAGCACTTTTTTTCTATGATATTTCTACGTAAGTGCTTTTCTATCTAACATTTATATACATTGGAGCAACTTGGAGTTAATATCTGCTCAGTTAACAGGTTAACATTGCTCAGTCTGCATGTAGTCTAATTGTAATGTTGAACCATCAACATTACAATTAGTAGATGACCTGCTCTACAGCTACCCCACCAAATCAGGAACTGTCTGTGGAGACACTGAACTTTGATGGTTAACATTGCAAGCTAGCATCAGCCTATCTACATTTCTGTTCTGTGTTCACACTCTGTAAATGTGTTAGCATGCTGACATTAGCATTTGCCAGGCTATTGTCCTACTTTATATGGCTATGATCCATCGACTGTATATGAAAGGATTTATTCACCTTTCTGTCACACATTGCTTTGGACTGCATTTTGAAGCCCCAGTGTGTTTTTGCTCCAGCTAAGATGACTTTCTGGAGCTATAAGTCACCATATATAGGCATGGAGTCCCAAGTCATTCAGCTAATGCTAGCACACTTGGTTAGCTTGCCACTGGTGCAGCTCTAACTTTATACCTTAACACAAAACTTCAAAAAACCTCTGGCTTATAGAAAGATAATTAATAACTATAATAAAACTATACACAGAGACCAAGACCGTTTTTGGTATCAGTCTGCAAACGTGTTTTGTTTTGGGTTTTATTCTGATAATTTTTATCATAGGCGCGTTCACATACTGACTTGCTTTTAGAGCCAGCCTGAAGTGGCCGGACCAGGAACTGCAGTTTTTTGGTACTTCAGGTTTTCAACAATGGCATTTGCCAAGTAGTAAAAGTAGAGAGCTGTTCGGCCGTATCACCTTTGGACATGTTCTTTTAAATATGTTTTGTGTGTGTGTGTTAAACTATTTTCTAGTGCATTTAAAGTCAGAATTAATTGATCAATTTGAGCTAGTGTGCAAACACTGAACTAATAAAAGTTTTGTTGAATGTTATAGGCTGGAAATAGTTGCAATAGTTTGGGAGGAAAAAAAAACCCCTAATCAAAACAAACGCAAAAGAAGAGCCACGAATAGTTTCAGTTTCAGTCTGGTTAAACCTCTCTTAAGACTAAATCTGACACACAAACATCCAGTCACTTCTGGCAGGGATACACTTACACACTGTTTTACACTGTCTTTATTGGGAGGAATTCTCAGCCAGCTTCTACTTAACAAACAGCTTCATTTCTTGCAAACAGTAGCAGGGCAAAGAAATCATAGTAACACCAAGCTGACAGTTTCCTCCTGAATGCTGCTCTGGGGCTCTGGTGTTATCAGCTTAAGTCACATCACATAAATCAAAGCACCTTCTAGTGGCACAGACGATTCCTGCTCTGCAGCCAGCACATCTGACTCGTAAGCCTGGGCCCGACTTGGGCATCACTGGTGCAGATTGCAGCTGTTGCTGATGGTCCTGAGTGTAAACATGCATATAGTAAGAATACACACAGACAGTCTGAGCTGCAGAGACGGTTGTTTTTGGGATACACACTGAGCTCACCCTCTGGCTGCTGTCGATGCCTGTGTGATTGATTGTCTTTCCTGTTTAGCTGTGTGTCGTAAGAGCAGCAGTTTGTGAATGAATCACACACGCTCACGCTTCACATTTGCCATGCTGTATGTATGGGTGATGTTTAAACTCACAATTATGCCTGACTGTGTTTATTTTTTGCCAAACTTGTGAAACAGCAGTATATTTTATATACTGTGCAGGCTGGCGGGAAGCATGTGGATGCATGGCACAAGCTCTGTCGTTTGCAGTCTGTGTTTTGTGGGTCACACACACACTTACTACGTCTTGTACAGCTTCTTTCGGTAAACACTAACTTCCCTTAAAAATAAGGTTGCGTGTTTTACAAAACACACAGACCGTTCAAGAGCAGGAGTGTTACTGTCACAGGCAAACTTTGGTACGCCCACGCTCGCAGAGGCCAGTGCGCATTTAACGCTCGATAATTATCATTCACGCTGTAACCTTTGGCCTCAATGTCATCCCGAATGACAAATGAAGAAGGAACATAGACGAGAAGTGCTCATTACTGTACGTCTGGGCTTACTCATCTGGGTTACGTCCACCCAAAGGTGCTTCAGACTGTCTGTGTTTTTATGCTTTTTGCTTGCAGTGGAAACAGAGATGGCCTGAGTATTTAGATTACAATAACAAAGCAAAAGTATGACGTAAGGTCTGTTACCAACAGGTTTTTTTTTTTTCCTTTTTAATAAAATAAGTCAAATTAATTGTCAGGACATATACTGTACTTAACACACAAATAGTCACACAATTTTTCTTACATATTACTACTTTTAAAGACTATGTACAGAAAGCCAGTTGTTACCCAGTGATGTTAACCCAAGTTGAGTCACTGCTCAATCCCACAACATTTCAGTAGGATTCAAATGTGGCTTTGATCAGGCTGCCTCAGAATTACTTGTTTGCTGTTAGCTGTTGTGCTTTGGGTCGTTACACTCTTGTAAGGTGTGGTTTTACACGAATGGGCTTAAATTATCTTGAAGAACTCCTTGATATGTCAGCTTCTAACGTTTTCACCGACAAAACCCGGGTTATTCTTCTGTGCCGACCATGTCTACTGTTACTGCCGCCATACAACTCGACCCGTGATTCCAAATAAAAGCATTGTCTTTGCCTGTTGTAACTGTGAATCTATTTGTCTTTGTTTCCCGTTTAAACTTTCACCTGTAATTCCTTTAATGTACACTCAACAAAAATATAAACGCAACACCTTTGTTACTGCTCCCATTCCCCATGGGATGGACGTAGAGACCTAAAATTCATTCCAGATACACAATATAACCATCCCTCCCAAACAGTGGTCACAAATCAGTCCAAATGTGTGGTAGTGGGCACATCTGCTATATTGAGATAATCCATCCCACCTCACAGGTGTGCCACATCAGGATGCTGATCTGACATCATGAGTAGTGCACAGGTGTACCTCAGACTGCCCACAACAAAAGGCCACCCTGGAATGTGCAGTTTTGTCTCACAGCAAAATGCCACAGATGCCACAAGCAATGAGGGAGCGTGCAATTGGCATGCTGACAGCAGGAATGTCAACCAGATCTGTCGCCCGTGCATTGAATGTTCATTTCTCAACCATAAGCCGTCTCCACAGGCGTTTCAGAGAATATGGCAGCACATCCAACCGGCCTCACAACCGCAGACCTCGTGTAACCACACCAGCCCAGGACCTCCACATCCAGCAGGTTCACCTCCAAGATCGTCTGAGACCAGCCACCCAGACAGCTGCTGGAACAATTGGTTTGCACAACCAAACAATTTCTGCACAAACTGTCAGAAACCGTCTCAGGGATGCTCAACTGCATGCCCGTCGTCCTCATCGGGGTCTTGACCTGACTCCAGCTCGTCGCCGTAACAGACTTGTGTGGGCAAATGCTCACATTCGATGGCGTCTGGCACGTTGGAGAGGTGTGCGCTTCACGGATGAATCATGGTTCACATTGTTCAGGGCAGATGGCAGCTGAGAATGTCCCAGTTCTTGCATGGCCAGCATACTCACCGGACGTGTCACCCATTGAGCATGTTCGGGATGTGCTTGACCGGCGTATACGACAGCGTGTACCAGTTCCCACGAATATCCAACAACCTCGCACAGCCATTGAAGTGGAGTGGACCAACATTCCACAGGCCACAATTGACAATCTGATAGACTCCATGCAACGATGTGTTGCACTGCATGAGGCAAATGGTGGTCACACCAGATACTGACCGGTTCTGGGTCCCCAGACCCCCAATAGCGCAAAAAACTGCACATTCCAGGGTGGCCTTTTGTTGTGGGCAGTCTGAGGCACACCTGTGCACTACTCATGATGTCAGATCAGCATCCTGATGTGGCACACCTGTGAGGTGGGATGGATTATCTCAATATAGCAGATGTGCCCACTACCACACATTTGGACTGATTTGTGACCACTGTTTGGGAGGGATGGTTATATTGTGTATCTGGAATGAATTTTAGGTCTCTACGTCCATCCCATGGGGAATGGGAGCAGTAACAAAGGTGTTGCGTTTATATTTTTGTTGAGTGTAGATCAGATTTTCACTCTTTCTTATGAAGATTTAAGGATTTTGACACCAACAGCTACAGGTGTTACCTTCAATTGTGGCATCTTTGCACATTTCCTTTGCATCAAACTATCTACTGAACAAAATGGACATAATTTCAAGTCAACTCAGGGTTTATTTAACATAATCTGGAGATACTGAAAGTACCTTTCGTCTGCAGGTTTGGGATCTTGGTCACAACACACACTTCATTAGCAGAACGAAAAGGGCAGCTTCCGTCTGTCTGGAATTTCAAGGATATTAATGTTTTGGTTTCGTTTCGACTGAGCTGCTCTGTAAGACAATAAAGTGTCAGTGTGTCCTAAAGTGTCAATGTGTCCTTATCTTGAATATGTCACCTTTATTATTAATTCTGTTTTAAAGAGAATCAACTGCTTGTCTGCTCAAATGTTGGAGTTTCCATGAGATGTAGGGGTCAGAGATAATCATTTTTCTTTCCTGATGCTCCTATTGGAGATGACCATGAAAAATGGCTTCATCATTAAAGGGGAGTTTAAAAAATAAGTGATAAGAATATTAACTTTAGACACTGATTGCCTCCCCTTCTTCACTGTTGCAAGGGAGGTTGGTTTAGCAGTGCTGATATGGCATTAGAGTTGCATTTAGGTCTAATCCTCAAAGTGACAGGCAAGGCAGTCACTCCTCGCCCTCTCTGAGATCTCTCCACTCACACCTGCAAAGATGCCCGAGAAAAAACAAAACGCACACACACACAAGCCGGGGAAGCTTGGCCTCAGCATCGAGTTTTATGATACACTTGCATTGAGCACGTACTCCCATTCACCGTATCTTCTGTTCTGATAACTCCATGCATGCTTGTCCACCAACACTGCTCTCATTTCAGCGTGAGAGTGGGAGAAAAACTGCTCTGTCAAAATGTTCTCGGTGTAACTCTTTAGAAGATACTTTTAACTCCTTGCTTTTTGCTATCAGTCCACAAGAATGGCACATGCCAAAGTTTCAGCAACTTTCAGAGAAACAGGGACATTAGAAAAGAGAGAGAGACTGGGAGAATAATCCGACGGCAAAGATGGTGGTAACAACAGCGTTTTAATACCAAAATCCTACTGGCTATTTTTAGCACACATAAAAAACGTTAAAGTTTACCTTCATTTTTCCAGTTCGCTTTTGCTGTTGTAATTAAAGGCAGCCTACAGATGCTGCTGATGGAGGCTTTCATTGGTGCCCACATTTATGAGGCAAATCATTAGATAGACCGTGTCTTGAAATAGATGTTTGGCATTTTGGGAAAAGTGATTATTCATGTTCTTGCCCAGTTTTTTAGAATATCAATACGACTCTTGATTCAGAGCTGGAGCAATAACGTTTGTTTTAGCACTGGAGGAAAAAGCTGTCCTGCTTCCACCCAGAGATAAAATCTGCCTTTCCTCACTTCCCAGTCTCAGGGATTAAATGGGAGTTATCATGCTCACTTCTAACTCAATATACAGTGCTCAGCATAAATGAGTACACCCCTCTACATTTGTCAGAAAACCTTTAGTTTCCTTTCAGAATCAACATTTTCTATGAGATACTATAATACAAAATAGTCCCACAAATTGATTGCAAACAAAATTAATTTGCACACACAAAAAATGATTTTCCCAACAAACTCATTCAAGCCCATGTTGCAAAAATGAGTGCACCCCAATTATAGTTTTAGGAGAAAAGCCACACTTAACACTGCAAAATTCAAATTAACAGGCATTCAACCACAGGTGAGTCTAATGATTCATTTAAGAGGTGTCCAGCAGACGGGATGATAAAAGGGTATTACTTAACAAAGAAAAGCCCTTCCCATTTCATGCTGCCAGCAATGGATCCACATGGAAGAGAAATGTCACAAAATATGAGAAAGGAAATCATTTCTTTACACAAAAAGGTGAGGGCTACAAGAAGATCAAAGCTTTACATATCAGTCAAAATACTGTAGCAAAAGTGATCCAAAAATTTAAGAAAGATGGAAGTGCAACCATCTCACAGAGACGTCCAGGCTGTCCACGGAAGTTAACATCTCAACAGGAGCATCTCCTGATGAGAAGGGTTAAGGAAAATCACCATGGAAGTTCACTGCAGTTAGCTAAAGCAGTAGAAAGCCAAACTGGAGTAACCGTTTCCCGTGACACCATCCGGCGCACACTGCAGAGGAATGGCATGCATGGGTATCGTCCATGAAGGAAGCCTCTCCTAAAGCCCTTGCACAAAAAAGCACGCCTAGAATTTGCTAGGGCCCATGCTGAAAAAGATGAAGACTACTGGGACTCTATGCTCTGGAGTGATGAGACAAAGATCACTGTTTTTTGAACTAAAGGTTTCAAAACTGTATGGCGTCATAAAGGTGAGGATTTCAAGGGGAAATGCATGGTGCCTACAGTGAAACATGGTGGTGGTAGTGTCCTTATGTGGGGCTGCATGAGTGCTGCTGGTGTTGGGGAGCTGCATTTCATTGATGGTATCATGAACTCAACAATATACTGCTCTGTTCTGAAGAAGAAGATGATGATGACATCACTTCGTGCACTTGGTCGTCGTGCACTTTTCCAACAAGAAAATGATCCAAAACACACATCTAAAGCTACTGTTGCATTTCTGAGGAAGAACAGGGTGAAGGTGATTGAATGGCCAGGTATGTCTCCTGATCTGAACCCAATCGAACACCTGTGGGAAATTCTCCATCCAGCATCCAGGCTCTAAAAGAGGTTATTCTTGAAGAATGGAAAAAGATGTTGCAATATGTCGCAACTTGTTCATTCCATGCCTAGAAGACTTGGTGCTGTCCTTCAAAATCACGGTGGCCATACAAAATACTAGATGTAGTAGTTTTGTTGTGGGGTGTATTCATTTTTGCTTCCACCAATTTTAGTAAAACTGAAGATTTAGTCAAGATTAAGATTAAGTTATATTATTAAGCTTAATTTCATGTTATGGAGATGAACAAGTGTTCAGTAAAACTCAGCCTTGTGAAAATTTGGAAAATTGTTATTTTGTTCATTGAGCTACTTAATAAATTTGTACTTTTTGAAGGGGGTGTACTCATTTATGCTGAGCACTGTATTTATTCTTGGGCTCCACTAGAGGAACTCAACATGCTTGACAGTTCAAAATAGTCCATATTTACCTTATACTGGGCCTTGTCGCAGCTCCTCAGTTCATCCACCTGTCAAACTATTTTATGTCACTTTTCGTTCCCTTTAAGACTGTGTTTTTCTGATTGGATGCCCCTCACAAACATAAGGTTTATATAATGAGACAGACTAAGAAAAATGCTACATCTCCTTCGATACATTATAACTTTAAAAAAAGACTTTACATCAATGTAACAAGCTATAACAATATATCGAGTCCTTTCATTTTTCCCAGCTAAACTGACCTAACAGAGTGCACTACATTCAGTAAACACAATCAGGTTTCTCCTCTGACTGCCTGCACAAACTGAATCAAACACAGTTCCTTAAGAGCTGAACTATTTTTAAGCAGATTTTTATTTTTTGCACGCTTTTTGCTTTCTATCAAGTATGTAACAGTTTCACATTAATTATCACCCACTGGAAAAATACTGTGTAGTGTGAGGTAATGTGTCTTGGGATGAGTTGTCTTTGTTTTCTCTCCTCAGGCTCATCACTCTCCTTATGGAGTCCATCGCCGCACCTAAACCATGTAACCATTACTTTATGGTCTCAGGGTACAGACAGAATCATAGTACTCCCATCTATTTCAGTCTGTCTGTGGTCTGCCTGCTGCCCAGCCTTTCTAATTTGGTGATGAGCTGTAAAGTGACCTGCTGCCCCAGCTGGAACAGGAGTGGGATTCCAGGGATTTCCTTACTGGGCCTCTTGGTTTGGACGGATGACACTGCACACCCTATCACCCTCTCCATGTGGACTCCAGGCCACTTGCTGCAGAGGGCACCCTGGCATTGACCCCCTGCACCCACCCGGCTCATGGGTAAGATGAGATGCCAGGAATAATTGATGATAATGTGGGCCATGATATCTGTCCAGGCAGGGCAGGGGACACCTCTTGCTCCCACCTCCTGCTGAGGGGTTACTGCCACCTCCATTTGCACTAATTGGTGCAAACATTCACTGCTTCACAACTGACATACACTCTCTTCATGTATGCCATGAAGTGCCTGTGTAAATGACCCTTTGCATTAGTTAATTAGGTGCACTGGCACTCCTAAGTAATTATAACGATGTTACACGTTTTTACTCGATCAAACACTAGTCTGTCTGCAAATAAATTCTAGTGTATAGAGATATTTTCTCCCCCTTTCCCTCCGGTTTTCAAGTTAAATGAATGTTGTTCTCTCTCTTCTCTTTCTTAGACTATGCACTCTCTTCCACTGAGCCACCTGTACTCTGTATTGTTTCATTTTTGGAGTGTAGGGGGATTGACTGTCCCTAATCCATGGCCACAGAAGAGGTTTAAAACACTCCTGTTTCATCTAATCTTCCAGCTTAGACCTAGCCAACCTTGAAACCCCGCTTTCTCCGTGATAGGAATGGACAAATAAAGGTCTCTCCCAGCACTCCCATGAAAGGGCTCTGTGTGCTCTGTGGATTTAGGGCCCTGTGTTTTCTGTCTCTCTTTCTCAATTAGACTGAAAAAGGGTGAAAAAAAAAATATAAAGACTCCCTTGTTCATGTAGTATTGCAAGGCTGTAAAAGTTCCATATTTCGCTTTTTTAGATAGGGAATGTTTAGTGGCTCTAAAAAACTAAGTAATCTTTTTACATAAAGAAACATTAACGTCTTAATGTACAGAGATTTGTTGAGAACGGCATGTTCAGTATGAAATAGACCTATTAAGGGTCGTACATAGGTACAGGGTGCCACATTAATAAGCACTCTTCTGATTTAATTTTCAAAAGCAAAGTGGAAGCGAGAGAGCGAAAATATGAATGACTGTTCTGTTCAGGCACTTTCACGGACAGCTCATATTCTGTAAATAGAGGTCCTTCAGATGCGGCGCATGCTTTGTATCGCCTCTCCCACAGCTGCAGTGAAAACACCGGTGTCTCGCTCAAATGGTATTTTAACAATATTCATTAAAGCGTCTACTTCTTTTCATAAACTGTGTACTCACTATACCCAGCAATAACTCCTGACATCTAAAAATGTTTATTAGGGCTATTTTCGAGCCACGTTGCTAACGTTAGCCTGTTTCTTACTAATATCGCGCGAGAGAAACCAAAGCACCTCCAAACATTTTTTTAAAGTCAGTATTTTAGATTTTAACAAAGGCTTGTGTAACATATCTCCTTCAGTAGATAACGAATAACGGAAATCCCGGATGTGAAGTCCAGCATCTGCGTGGAGGGCAGCTTCTTATCTGCCCTCTGAGCTGTATTAACATGAGAGCTATATTTCTGTTGTGGATCCACTCTTGTGGATAAAATACACGGTGTACCATTCCTGTAGGTCAGAAGGGTACTTAAAAGTACTATTTTTTTGAGCGAAGTTTGTAGTGATAGCTACAGCTTATGTTCCTCGTGACATGTGTTGGAATTAGTTGTGAGGGAGGTTTATATAAATATTTATACATTTTTTTTATTTATTGAAGAATGGAGTGTGAGAAATAAGTCAAGGAGAAATTACATTTTTAAAATCAATTCTTTTTAATGAGCATATGTGTCTATTACATATCATCTATGAAATTCTTTTTTGGTATTTACAGGTTATAAAGTTAGTTATTGTATTAGAAAAGCAATGAATATGGAGCCTATACAGCCTTTGAGGAATGCACAGGTGCTGGACAGGTGTTGTAAATGGTGTTTTGTTACTCGGTCACATTTAAGAGTCCGTTCTGGTTGAACTCCAGGAGCCGTTCACCACCTACAACTAGTTATCCCGTTGTCAAGCTTTTCACCATTGATTTGTGCATTCAGTCACTCATCGCTGCCCCTGAAGTTGACTGACAGCTGAAGGAGTGGGGGATGTGCAGTCTGACAAAGTGTAACAACTTGCTGTTTCCTGTGTTCCCCAACCCTCAATGCATGATGTCTTTTTTGAATTAGAGCACAATAAGAATGCACTTGTTTTCCTATATTTGCTGCGTTGACAGCATAATCCCCATATATCCGAAGGTGATCACACTCAAAATGTGCGTTGATGTATGATGACCCTCGAGCTGTCGACCCTCTTGTGTGCCTTTTTCCTCTAGTGCCCAGGCAAATGACCTGATGGAGGAAATGGGTGATAATGCAAACAGATAAGGCTCTTGGTACCTGTTGACCACAGTCAGAACCTCCTAAATCAGGACCCTCTGACATGGTGCTCCATCAGTGCCTGCATCAGTGACTCCCACAAGGCATTGAGCCCTTATCTGCAGTGGCCCCTGCTTAGCATTCACGCCATTCACGCGAACAATGCTGCCTCTTCCCGCTCATTGGATCTGTGACTGACAGTGGGTGTTGGTGCACTTGTGTCTGACTTCAGCCACTATCTGACGCTGGGCTGTTTATCCAGTCCAGATTACCCCCACCAAGACACAATAAAGGGTGTGTGTCTTCCTTGCCACTTCCCATTCTGTTTTTCTAGCTGCATGTTTATAATGGAGCTCGCTCTCTATTTGGCACATTGGTTTCCTCCTCAGGAGGACCTGTATTAGTTGGAAAGGGGGAGGGCTGAGGCAAGAAGGGCTGACTAATGGTTGTAGAATCAGCTCACCACCCACTGATCAACAAGCGAGGTGGAAATGCCATCATGACCAGAAAAAGCAGGGAAGCAGCAGATAAGAGCATTGCCTTTGATAAACAGCTAATAGTGAAGTATGACTAATAGCTGAGGTATGATGTAGTGGCCTTAGAAGAATCTGGAAGCTTTTTCTTGACCTTTGTTGGCTAAGAAAAGGAATATTACTGGTTTGATAGGTCATAAAGTAGGTTTTTCATTGAGGGCACATCTAGACTGGAGCTTTTGAGCTATGTGTAATCTGCTTTGGGTTTTCATCATGCAGCTCAGATCTCATATTTGATGAGGCTCATATCACAGAACGGGATCTTGGGATTCCATGGCTCCATAATGGCTCTTGTGAAGCTGGGGCATTATAAAAGGTCCCATCATCAACCCCTGTGATCAGTATATCCTTCCCTGCCTGCTCTTTATATTTATGAATGGCACAATCCCATAAGTTCAGGAGCTCGGGAGGGTAGCGTCCGATCACGTGATACAGCACCAAGCGAGGAATGTGCAGGACTCTCCCCTCCAACTCTGCTGGAAAAACAAAAAATAGAAAAACTTTGATGCCCCATATCATAACGACTGTCCTGTGTGTCCCCTCCCTCTTCGTATGTGCAGTGATGCTGAGGAGGGTAACGGGCGGTGGCGCAGTCAAAGGGGGGCACAGATAGTCGCTGTGTTTGATCTGAAGGTCGCCAGCCCCTTGCTGGTGTTGAGAGATTCTTGGCGGACGAGGCTGGCTCTCATTTAATAACATGAAGGGGAAGCGGACCTTTCTCTCATAATTAGGCCTAATTACCCTGTAGGTGTGGACAGACGGCCCAAGAAGAGACAAACTGCCTTTATCCGTGGACTTTGAGTCAGATTACCCAGAGCTGTCTTATCTGTTACAGGGCCAGCAGGAGCCTCAGTCCTCTCTTGCCTCTTCCCGCTGGCTCCTAAAACCAGCTCAGGCGTATTAATCAGTCTCCCTGATTTAGTATTCTTGTGCACGATACACAGGTTTAATTAGGTGTAGCTATTCTTTTTTTCATTGTGAACATGCTTAATAAAACAATGGCCACACAGAGAGTCTTCCTGTCTTTTATAGTTCACCTTATGAAGGTTTCTTATGTTTATTAAAAAAAGCAACCCAGTAAATTTTGAGTTCTTTGACCTGCGTCTGCATTTCTTTGACCTGATCCTGCTGCCAGCTTTACTGCAGCTCGACCACTACAGCGGATGTGCATTCACAAGTGAAAATTACTGGCTTGAAAAATGCCAGGGCAGATCCCCCCCTTTGCTTTGCTTCCTTCTTGAAAATACATTTTGGTGACTTCGAGTCACCATGTTGTTTGTTTACAGTGTCTTTCTCTCCCTTCCTGAGCTGCCTGCATGTTTGTGTTTGGGTTTGTAGCTGACTCGCTTGCAGCCACAACAGCAGGCCCATTGTTGGGCCAGTTCAGCGACTGGAAATGCTGACGCCTGGAAAACCTCACTGAGGAAGTAGTGGCTGGGGGAAAATGGCCATTATACTCATCCTTTGGATGTGCGTTTATTTTTGCAGTTCTCGAGCCCCTGCAAAGCGCGTGTCCGCCGCGGACTCCGGCTGTTGTCTTTTAGGTGACGGCGAGCTGCAGCTGCCAGTGGAAAGTTCTGCGAGTCGAAACAGCAAGCCAATGAAAACAGCCAGTTTCAGGTCTCAGTGTGACTCGCAGCTCAACACTGGAAGAGGACAATAAGGGAGGCATAACCCACCTGTTACCAGGGTTAGCCCCCCCCCCTGTCACACACTCACACAGGCCCAGGACTAAGGAATGTAGTCTCACCCACCCATTCACAGGAGGAGCAGCTTCACTGATAGACCCATAAAAATACTGCTGCCATCTTCTTCATACCATACAAAACAAGTTTGTACAGTTGTTGCTTTAAGGCGTTTCTGTTGGTTCAGTTCCGAGAAAAGTGTGACATTAATGGTCAGTATCTTAAACATTTCCAAATTTCAGTCTCAATCTTGTCGTTGGAGATTCCACAAATGTCTTGCACTTATTGGTTGCTGTGCTTTCAGTTCTGTACAGCTCCAGATCCAGCTGAGTTTCAGTCTGGATACTGTGCCAGTCCGCCAGGCTTTGAGACCTCTCCTGTTCTTTTCTCAAGGCCTTTGTGTGATGTTGTAGCATGACCAAGCAGTCTGTCGGCCTTTGTTAGGTACCTTTCAGGCAGTTGAGTTTTGTCATAATAATGCATCAGTAACATTTGTTCCACACTGCTGTCAGACACACAGAGGGTTTGCAAGTTATTGTGAAAAGTTAGGACACCTGCAGGAATTATGCTCAGAAAGTTTTGAGCACTTAATTCACATAAAGTTCTTTTTAATGAATGAAAATTTCCTACTTTTTCTGAAATGTATTAATTTATTAGACCAACTTAATTACAGGGTAAAAAAGCTGATGCTTTTTTTTTTTCAATTTCTGCTTTATATATTAATCAATAGTACAGCTGGTGAAATAACCGTCATTGTTAGAACATGGGACTACACTGTTATGTGCTTAATTAGGGAGGTTGATCGGGGGTCTCTGTCGCTCCGCTTCACAGATTCACATGGACAATTTAACCACTAACCTCCTGAAATGAGCTGCTCCTGAATGCCTCGGGCTCCAGTTTCAGTGTCTGCTGATTGCAGAGAGCAAGGGTTATGATAAGTAAAAGTAGGGGAGGGGAGTGAGTCGGGGCAGGAGAATAAGGCTTCCAGTTTTAGGTACCTGTGGGGATGCTTTGGAAAACAATGCCATTAATCAGTTGGTGTAGCAGCCAAGCATTATAGAGAACTTATGTTACTTTTTTGTAGATTTTGGTAGACTCCATTCTTTCATTGTGTATCCTCAGATTTACTCTATGAAACTGAAATCAGGGCTCTGTCAGGGCCTGTGACTCTTACTATTATATATCTTGGTTCATATTTGGAGTAAATGTGTTCTTGCAGAACATTGTGTTCTTCCCTATACTAACTGCTATCAATATACTTGGACACAAGTGGGACATATCAGCTGATAGGTGGATAGATAATGTCAGTGGCTGATTTTTACCTGTTATGTCATATCGCTTTTACACTGGCTGAAAAAGGTAATTCTGTGTCACCTCATCCAAAGCTTCTCATTTGATCATCTCAGATTTGCCAAGGGGAAAGATACACTTCTCTGAACCCAGTTCAAAGGTGATGATGAAAAGCAGTTAATTTGTTAATGATGATCTTTTTGTTTTACTTAAAAAATGGAGGAACGAATCACAACAAATACTGAATAAATTAAGGCAGAGAAATGTGGGAATAGCTAAGCAAGTTTGGGCCTGGTTAGTACTTGGATGGGAATGCCTGTAAGCTTACAGGGGTGGCTGTAGTGCTGATTGCTCTCCGATGCATCCATTGGAGATAGAAAGCACTTAGGTAGAAAAAGCATAGAAAAAAGCGCTTATATGAATGTGTGTGAATCGGTAGAAAAAGCACTTTTATAAGAACTACCAATTACCATTTACATATACGTGGGCCACATGCCTGTGCAAAACATAAATACTAATAATAGCCCAGTTGGTGCATCCGTATGTTTTGTGTTGGCAAGTGTCTTTTCATGTAGTTTGACACCATGATTTTAAACATAGATAGCATTTTATTAGCTGTGATATCAGCCATTCACATGTGATTGTTCAGTGTTGAAGCATCATTTCCTTGCAGCATGCCCGTGGTCAGGTTGGTTTCCTCAGCTACCCAGCCTACAAACAACTTAAAAGCCCGAGCTGTTACCTCTGCCTCTGGGACAACGGCTGTAGATCAAGAGGAATGAGAAGCTCAGCTCTCTGTGTTTACAGTAATTCAGCTGTCAGAAGTGGTGATATATGACATATTGAGTAAGAGAGGTGTTTTCACGCAGACTAGAAGGAGGAAGACCGAAAGAGAGCCACAGGGTCTGTAGCTACTAACAATGGAGAAAATACAGACAGTGTATAAAACATCTGTCTGCTGTGTGGAAGAGAAAGGGTGAAGCACCTCAAGGAGGCCCGTGCTCAGTGTTTGTGCATAAAAGGTTTTTGCTTATTTGACATATTAGGTGTGCACTTCATTTCTATTTTGTTCATCTAAAATGTGTCCAATTATCCTGTTTTGCATAAAATACGTTTATCAGACGTTGTGCAGTCTCTGAGAGGTATTTGTGGAGCAATCCAGTGTGGACTGTAAGCATTTTATTGCCATCAGCCTCAGAATACACTACTGTCACGTGTTACATTCAGATTTCATGTTCATGTTTTTCTTTTACAGTGACCGCAGCGGCGCTAGTTTGCAGCCTTCTTTCTGCCACGTTTTGATTGCTTGACCAAAGGATGTCTCGTCCTTCTCCATCCCCCATTTACACCCTGAGGGGGGCGGGCGGACCCCTTAACACACTTCACTTTAGCTGCCAAGGAGAGGGCACTCCCCTCCTGTTCTCTGGGTGAGCCACGATTTGCTCCTTCATATTTTTGAATGTTAGTTTCTTTGAACAAGAGTAAATCTTACCATTTTTGTAGCTACTGTAAAGCAGAACCAGTTTAGTGTAAGGTTCTATGTACGTGATGATCATTAAAGATCCTTTACAAAGCAGCATCCTTGTTTTTGCAGGTCAGGAAAGGGTGCCATACATATCTGGAACCTGAACAGCAGGAGGGCAGAGAAGATCATAGAAGCTCACTCTGGTAACTCTGTCATCTGGGTCAGCACACTGCAGTCAGCAGATGCACTCATCAGGTAAACCTCTCTCAGCTGTCTGGTTCTTACCTTTATTTTCTTAGCAAGGATTTGTGAATAAGAAATGTTGTTAGTATGTCAGTTGTGGTTTAATTCTATGCAAACTGTTTGATTTTAAAAAGTATATAATAGTGAATAACTGCAGATTTTCAGCTCTGGTTTCGCTCTTCCTGTTGGTGGCGCAGTCAGGGCCGGGACATGCAGGTCTGCTGGTGGGACGTGAGTGAAGGTCGCAGTGAGCTGGTGGAGTCTGTGCGGACTGGCAGTGTTGGATACTGTCAGTGCTCCCTTGTAGAGATGAGCCCTGCAAATTACCTTCTGGCCTACGCTGGGGAGCAGACGGAGGAGGTTAGACATCAGCAGTGTCAACATTCAATTGTCTTTACAATCCATGTTCATCCCCCGCCTCTTTATCAGCACATGCTGGCATATGCTAAATCTCTGAACCTAAAGGGAATCTGTTTCCAGTTCAATATTTTTATTCCTGGTCTCCACAAGAGTTACTTTTCATGATCCATAGATCCAGATGATACTTGTCCTATACTAAGCCTTGGAATTCCTTCAGTCCATTCTTAGTCTAAAATGAGACATTTTAGCTCCTTTGCTTCTTTTTACTTCTTACTGTCCGAGCCTTGTGAATAAAAAGTTTGAACAACAGGTGTGAACTTGAGAGAACTATATTAAGAACATCCGCTTTCACTGATGTCTTACCATATAATATGATACAGAACCAAGAGTAGACAAAACTGTCTGAAGCCTGAGCTGTTGGCTCACAGGGATTAGCTGTACTTATGCTGAACTCATTATTTGAAACTTCAGCTATGTTTAATATGAGCATCTGCTATTGTAACTGTATAGACATGAGGGAAAACAAGGGAAAGCTTAAAGGTTCCTATTATAGATATAATGTAATTAAGTTAAAAATGTTTTTCTTGAGGTAGAGGAGTTTCTATTAGTGAGTGTGACAACTTTTTATTATAATATCTAGAAATGTTTGCCACACATTTTCACAGGAATGCAAGTCTGATTACACTACATTGAGTGTTATATAAGTATTATACTAACTATTACTTGTTACTTTTCTTAAAAGTAATGGAGTATGTTGATTAATTACTTGCCAGAGAAAGTAATGCATTAAATTATTCGTTGCATTATTTTCTTGTTACTCCGTAAAATGACCTGAAGTGCACCATCACATAATGGCCAGTCCCGCACAATAACACAACTCCCTGTCCTAACAAGGAAACACATTCAGTCTTTCTTTTAGTTTTTATGTATGAACACAAAGCAAAGATGAAAGCCAGCCCAAAGAGACCTCAAAGCGATCACAACAGTGATTCTACTTCAGAAACATGAACAGGTAGATCACCTGCTGAAGTTCAGGCTCTGGCTGCCAGGCTGGGGTCAGCAAATGCTCAGCTTTAATTTGTGGCTCTTTCTGCCTTTGACTCAATTTGCAGACAAACACAAGTCAGCTGATTGTGGCACAAGTGCTCAGGAAGAAAGAAGCATGTTTGGTTGTTACATAGAACTGAAGACCGATTGCAATGAAAATAACAACATAATTGTATCTGTAATGTAATTACTGAAGTCAGTTGTTTAATGCTTACTGAAAAATGCAAAGTGTTACTTCTGACACTGCAGATTCGACTGCATCCGTCCGCATTCAATTAAATTCCCATTTGATGAGTAACTTGATGCTCCGTTTCATTTTCAACTGACATGGAAGGATTTCGTTAGCATATAAATAGCTCGGCTTTTTGTGTGTGCAGCTTAATTGGTTTAAACCGTCTGAGTTGAGTGTAAAAACACATCCTGTATAAACCTGACCAGACTTGCTGTTGCTGTTTAACTCAATGGAATTCACACATATTTGTGGGTTTTGATACCGTAAGTGTGCTCTCGGAAAATTGTGTTCCTCAAAGTTGTTTTTGTTGCAAGTTCTGTCATCTTTCCACCGATGTTTTGCATTTGATGTGATCCATAAGCGTATTGAATCCATTCAGGTAGTGTCAACATGACACATGAGCATGCCCTCTGCAGCCAGAAACTGTCAAACTGTGATCTGAATGGCATCATTAGCAAACCTTGATTTTATGCATCAGTGTGCACTTTTGAAGGTCAGGATCTTAGTACTGACCACCAGCTAAATGTTGGTTAATTGTGGTTGTGGTTAGTAACATTCTTTTACCTGAATGCTTTTGTCTAAAACACATGGCTTTGAGAATTCCTAAGAAAGCAAAGCGCAGTTTTAACTGTGCTTTACAGTAAGTAATGAGCATGTTCCTGCTTAAAAGTCAAAGTAGCTGTTTACATTTTTGTCTTTGAATGGTGGCTTAAAGAGAAAAGAATCCCAGCCCAGTCCTGATGGTGGAATGAAATCACAGTTTTGTCTGTCTTGAGGTTAATTTTCTACACCCACACGCCTGTTTGGTTTTGTGTGGAGCCAGTGTCTGAGTGGTGAGGCAGGATGGGGCAGCCAGCTATTCAGCCATCTTTTATTGCCTCCAGATTCATGTTACGTGCTCTTCTGTGGCAGAGCTACACTTGAAAGGGAAGGAGCGGTCACCTGATCCAGTCAAACGTGCCTCTGCTAACCTCGGTCCAGTGGGCCAGGCATCAGGGCGCCTGTGACTCCCAGCACCTCAATAATGCCATTGTCCCAACAGACACAGACAGAGACACACCTACAGACCCCTAAACGGCAGACCAAAACAGGCCACACTCCATTTTGGGCTCTCCACCCCATTCCACAGACATAACTGACCAAGTCAGATCCCTATCATGCATCTGCAAGTAAAAACACACCCATTAATGAATTACCTTAAGGAACAATACTGAGGCACTTGCCACAGAGCATTCACAGTGGCATGATTCAGCGCCTCGGGCAAAATACGGGGCGATATTTAGATATGTAACCGAGACAGGCAGCAGTTTCCATCTGAAGCTATTTCACGTGGTTTTATTGTTTACTGCTCACAGTGAGATTCCTGCCAGCAGCTTTGCTGCCACGGGAGAAACATTAATTAATAGCGTGGGTGTTTTATTTATGGGCAGTGTGATGCCACACAAGAACAGTGATCACCTGAGGCACAGAGAAGTCCTTAAAGGCCCTCTTTGTCAGGCACGCAGAGGTAAACATGCAGGACAGATGTGGCTTAGCGCTAAAATACAGATCGCTTCCTTTAAGGGCTGTTTAATCTGAGGCCTAATGAGAATGAATATGAGCAGTGTATATCATCCGCGTGGAGAAAGTCGAAGGAATGAGCTTTGGTCAGGATGTGTGGGTACACACACTCGCACGTGCACGCACACACATCATCATTAGTCTGTGTATTTTTTATCAGAATCAGTGCCAATGTGTGCAGGAAAACACCACTCAGGTCGCAGGGTGAGCCTTTAGCAGGATTTATTATAGACAGTGAGGCGGCTGCTCTGCGCTGATGGATGACACTGTACTGCTGGTTGGAGGGACTTGGATCCGTGGAGGTCCTGAAAAAGCAAGTATGGATTTGGGTTGCAGGTTTGTTACTTGAATGCAGAAGACAGACAAATTCCAACTTGGCAATTAGAACTTGTGTGTATATATAATTTTGTGCCAGTAATGAAAACAGATTAATGAAAACACATACGCTGCCATTTTTCGCTTTTGGGGTGAGAGATAGCAGTCCTGTTTGGCAGGAACACGACCTTGATTGGGATGAAAGCATTTTTACGCTGATAGATTGCCATGAAATTTTGTACAGAAATCCATTGTTCTCTTGGGATGTGTGCTACTGATTCTGGTGACCCCCGGCCTTTTTATCTTGACCCCCTTAAATATCTCAATAGCTGCAAGATGGCGAGACACCACATTTTGTGCAGGAAAAAAAATCCATCATTATCCTTTTCTTTGCAATGTAATGGTACCCTTTCAGTTTTAACCTGTAATTGTCACGTGTTCTCCACAGATCAAGATTATCGAGCTGCCCAGTAAGACTGCAGTCTGCACCCTTGTGCCAGAAGAAAAGCTGGGGATGGTCATGTGTCTACAACTGTGGCAGGTAAGCATCAGTTTAAAGTGTTTTCTTCAAAGATATTGTTGAGTTGTTTTAATTAATGTTTTAATTAATTGTCTGTTACTCTATTTTTCTGCATCATTACCAGCACACACTGAGAAATGCACAGATACACTCAGAAAGGGCCCTATGCCGCTCATTTACAGCCCCCCATCTTTTTTGACATTTGTGTGAGTCATAGGTCAAAATTATTCTGATTTATCTTTGGAGCTATTTTATTTCTATTTCCTCTCTTCAGGACAACTTTCTTCTGATTGGTTGCCCCTCATATAAATATATACATTTCAACTAAAATATGGTGGAGCTTCTGTGCTCACATGCAGAGATGTGTTTCTTAGATATCGTCTAGTACAAAACTGTCTAAAATGTCTTTTAGAACATTTTGCACAGGTCTAATTAGGAGCCACCAGTGAAACATAACAGAAAATAAGGAAATTCACAATATGATCAGTCACACTATCCAAAAAAAGAAAATCACACTGACAGCCAGAGAACGATGTACCTTTTGTTTCATGACTGTTAATAAAAGCTCACACATCCGTACATACCTGCTTCATTCTGATTGGACAGCGGCCCACGACAAGTCGCTAAAGTAAACAAAAAACACACACGTGAGATGCGGCTCGTGATTTACAGCTCGACAACTCGTCCTGCATCATTTTTTCCAAGCGTTTCTTCTCAGCTGGCAGCGAGTCCCAACACTGTAATTAGAGTGTTTGGAAAGGCCGGGGGTTCACAGCCATATATCAGCCTGCAGCTGTACATCCAATCTGATCTGGGCAAAAGAAGTTACAGCTTTCTGTTTTGTGATTGCCGTTGAAAGTTTTATTTTCCAGCCATTAACGCAACCCTGTAATTATTTTTATGGTTAATTATTAACTCTCCGGGTTTTGGGGCTGCAGGGAGGGACTGAATGGGGGGTTTTGATGCAAGGCTGTGGATGGTTTGCATAAATTTAATGAGCTGTGCAGTTTACAGGCAACAGAAATCAAAACGCAGCTTATCATCTTGAACCCCAGAGTGAGGCAAGCTGCTGGCCTGTGCACACTTAGCCCAGCATCCCTGTAATACTAATTAGAGTTAATAAGTCAAAAGCAAAGCCTATAAAAGTGACATTGTTTGTGATGTTGTAGAGAAAAGAGTCTCGGTGCCTGCTGACACCATGTTTGTGTTTTTTCTTGTTTGCCTTTGATTTCACTGTTGCATCCACCTTTCATCATCTGATTTATGAACCAAAGCTGGCTGAGCGTTGAGTGCCAGAAAACATAATGATCAATTATATCATTATAAATTATATAATATCTTTGTAATACAGCACAGGCAGCTGTCTGACTTCAAAGCCGAAGGGCCCAGGTGATTGTAAATCATTTCAGGCCGATTCCTTTCAAAGCATGTTCATCTGTTACACTGACTGAGTGACTCAAGAGTTTCCGAGCGCAAGAAAAGACTGAAAACCCGGCCCTGTCTGTGTGCATCTGTGAATGCATACAACCCCTTCTTTCACTCACTATCAAACACACAGCAGGTCTTTCCTCAGTCACGAGAAGAAAAAAATACAAACGTTATCTTGCCTTTCGCATTAAATGCTCAAATGCTGCCTACTGCCTCCTTAACCTGACACAGCAGGAAGCAACGGCTGAAACAGCTACAGTTAGGTCCTTATATATTTGGACGCTGACAGTTTTTTTTTTTTTTTTACCTGTTTACTGAGGGTACCCACGTTCAAATTGGGTGAAGGGTTTAGGAGTTTCAGCTCCTTAATATCTGCCATCTTCTTTTAAAGGGACCAAAAGTAATTGGACAGACATTGTCTCAAAGGCTATTTCACAGGCAGGTGTGGGTAATTCCTTCCTTATATCATTATCAATTAAGCAGATAAAAGGTCTGGAGTTGATTTGAGGTATGGTGCTTGCATTTGGAAGACTTTGCTGTGAACAGACAACATGCGGTCAAAGGAGCTCTCTATGCAAATAAAACAAGCCAACCTTAAGCTGCGAAAACAGAAAAAAAAAACATCTGAGAAATTGCTACAATATTAGGAGCGGGAAAATCTACAATTTGGTACAGAAAGAAAGAAAGCACTGGTGAACTCAGCAGCACAAAACGACCTGGACGTCCATGGAAGACATGCGTGGTGGATGATCGCAGAATAAATTCCATGGTGATGAGAGATCCCTTCACAACAGCCAAACAAGTGAACAAGACTCCCCAGGAAGCAAGTCACTCATAAGCCTCAAGAGTAGAAAGGCTAGATTGGAACAAAAAAGCCAGCAGAGTTCTGGAAAAATCTTCTCTGGACAGATGAAACCAAGATTATCCTCTACCAGAGTGATGGCAAGACAAAAGTATGGAGAAGGTGTGGAACAGCTCATGATCCAAAGTGTACCACATCAACTGTAAAACACGGCGGAGGCAGCGTGATGGCTTGGACACTAATGTTTGTTGATGATGTGACACAGGACAGAAGCAGCCGAATGAATTCTGAGGCGTTTAGAGACATACTGTCTGCTCAGATCCAGCTACATGCAGTCAAATTGATTGTCAGTGTTTCATAATACAGATGGAAAATGACCCAAAACATACAACCAAAGCAACCCAGGAGTTTATTGAAGCAAAGTAGTGGAATATTCTTGAATTTTCTTTAGTTTTGTTGAAGACCCAGCATCTGGTGATGTGGATGGGTTCAAGACTTCAGGCTGTCATTGCCATCCAAGCTTTTTCAACCAAGTATTAGAAATAAGATTTTTATTGTCAGTTATTGAATTTGTCCAATTACTTCTGATCCTCTGAAAATAAGGGCTCGTGTTTAAAAAAAAAATCTGTTAGTTCCTCACATTTTTATGCAAACTTTATATTTAACCCGCTGAATTAAAGCTGAACTTTAACTGCATTTGAGTTGTTTAATTTAATATTCATTGTGGTAACATACAGAACCAAACAAGTAAAGAAAAAGTCATCTCTGTCCAAATATATATGGACCCAACTGTATCCCCATCTCTCCACCCTGCCTCTCCCTATCACACACACTCCAGGAAGAAGCCACTGCCAATTATCTCTTCTCTCTGTCTTCGCACTCGCCACCCCTCCCTCTTTTCTTCCCACTGCTGAGACGAGAAGCGATTATCCTCCTATATTTTTAAGGCAGACTCACCAACAGATTTATTGTCAGCCTTTAAGACCTCTCTGCAGGAGTTTATGGAAACGATTAAGTCTTAAGCAGCGCTTTCTTCCAAATTTAGCCACAATTCACTCCATTAAAATCCCACCTAGCCCTTAGTGGGCTATGACATAAAGGTGACAGAGCTTATTATCAGGGTTTTCTGCATCTGATCGGCTAGGAAGCCATGAACGATGGCGAGTGGAGGAGGAGGAAAGCGCCTCCACATGTGGGTTTGACTTGTGTGCCGATGTCAGGCTTGGCCAGGGGGACAGTAGTGATATATGATGTGCAAGGCTTTTAATGTGAACAGAGGCTGGCGGGGGGAAAGGAAATGTTCCTATACAGATATCCATCACTCTCAGCTCATCACCTTGCAGCCTCGTGGCCATGACATCATGGTGAGACCGGGACGAAAAGCGAAGGAGGCGATTGGTTCCTTATGTTGAAGCAGTGTCTGCCCGAGGCCTGTGGTGGCCACATCAGCAAACAAACTGGTCTGAGGGTTGTTCGTGATTTAGGCCGGAATCACAACACAAGGAAACGACACCGAAAATTTATTAGCTTCATGATGCCATTTTTCTCCAGTTATCTTGTTATGTTTTTACTTTGTGAAAGCAACAGTGCACAGCTGAATAGAGAGTAGATTGTTAGTGTAAATGACTCCTTTACATTGTCCTTGGCAAAAAATACAGAAAAACCTATACGCCTATAAAACTATATAATATAGGTTAATATAAAAATTCTCATGTATGATGGCTGTGGTCCTGGGATCATAGCGGATTCTCCAGTCTGCACCCCAAATTGTTCGTGATGCATCGTTGGTGGGTGAGTGTGTGGGTAGAAAATGTTTAAGACATGGGTGAAAGTGGCCTGTAGTGTAAATAGCACTTTGAGTGATCGGTAAGAGTTGAAAGGTGCTATCCAAGTACCACTGACCATTTACATACCTTATAATAAACAAGGACAAACAGTACAGAACATCACCAATAAATGGCACATATTAGTTGCTGTCAGTAAAGTCTGTGATGTTTATGGCCCTGCTTTGTGACAATCTGCCCCTGTAGATTACCACTATTTACTTTAACTTTTCTGAAAAAATGAACATGACTAATTTTAATATTGAACACAAAAGCTAAATGGCAGTTACAGTGGAAGTTGCATTCTTCTGTTTGTCTTAACCAGTTGTATCAAATTTAAGGCCCGGGGTTAGCACCGGGCCAGCAAAGACCCGAACCCGGCCCACTGGAGATGTTTAGAAAATACGACGGAGGGCATAAAGGTTTCAACTTTTTTACTGTATATTCATAAATTTGACAGCTATTCCTGTTGATAAGGATTCCCCACACAGCCATTTATATTACAACAAAGTAGTTAGGTAAACAATTTAATGACAGTTTTTCACCATGTACAATAGAAATTTTGTTTAAAAATTTTTTTTCATCAAAAACTTTGTTTTATAAATATGAGACAGTCTGGGCAGTGACCTGAGATGTCCTGATAAAGTTGCACTTCTTTATCTTATATTAAAATATATCAGGGATTAAATGTGCAGTTAAATGTTTTTACACTGAAAGTGAGTTTCACTCATCTCGCCCACATCAAAGTGAGCTGCACATGCTTTATGTTTCTAAAAGTAGTTTGACATCCCTGGTGTAAACTGAGGCATTGCACAAAAATAATAAGTACAAATGTTTTTTTTGATTTTATGATGTGCAAATCATCAAAAAAAAATATTTGTGACCAGAAATCGAACTGAAGTGCTTCAGGGCTGCAACTGCACTTTTTTCCTGAGAAAGAGGAACTTTCTCAGAACTGTGATTTAATCTGCTCACATTTGTGAATAAAGCTCTTAGTTAGAAAATGTAATGACCTCTATAACAGTCGTTAAACTTTTCTGTAAAGATGTCTGGATATGTATTCTGGAGGAAAATAGAAAAAACTTAAAAAGAGGAAAAGAGGGTTATAGGAGAATTTTCACTCTGTTTGACATGGTAAAATTGAGAAGCGGAAACATTCTGTCTGATTGTGAAATTTAAGGTTTTGCAGCTTTCTTTAAAAACAATCATTTCAAAATTGATGGTTACCTAAAGCAAGCAATTTGGTGATGAGTTTTAGAAAACTGTGTAAATATTTTTATTGCCTTACATAATATGTTATATGTATAACATAAGTATTATGTATGTTGATTATGTTGACCAATATCATGTACCTGTGCACGTCATATTTGTAGTTTCTGATGCTTCAGCGGCAGGTGGATTTTAAACATTAAACACTGTTTCAGCAGACAAGAGAAGGAAGGAAACGAATAAATGAATATTAATAAAATATAATATACTTAATATATTCAGTACAAAAGCGCTCAGAGTGTTAATTGTCAAACAGGACACAGCTGGGTCATTCTTACTATTCGGTGCCATTTGAGTCCTAATGACATAATATGGTATATTTAGTGTAAAACTTGTCTAATGCTTATTTCTAAACCATTTTCTTGTATGTTTAACCCCCCTCTACCATAGAACACATTGATATATACACAGGATAAATACATTAAAAGTAAATTACTTTTATTTTAGCACAAGTCACTAAAGTACTATGTCCCCAGTCATGCTTGCTCGACTTCAGTTACAAATATAACTTAAAAAAAAAAAAAAAATCTAGATTTTTCATCATTTCTGGATTGGCTTATTTCTAATGTTCCTCATCAAATGTTCTTTTTTATTATTAATGCATGTTTAATACTTAAAATCTTTAAAAAATGTTGTGTCCCTGAATCAACTGTCACCCCTGTTACTCTGATAAGAATTCCATAGAACACATCACCTGATTATTCTTTTAGTCACATGACACTCCCGGATGTAACATATTTTGGAGGGAAAACTTTCAAGAAGAAGACGAGTAAGTACCACTCTTTAATCAACCCTTTTTTCTATGTTTTAGCAAGATTTTGTAATGTGGCAAAGCATAACACGTCCAACCTGTTACGCTTATAATAGTGGAAACAATTTTTTTTTTGTAATTTTTATAATATGGCTAATAAACATGTTAAAATGGTTCTTAGTGGTCACCATGTACTAGCTTGTTGTTCATCATACTAGTAGTAATGGCTAAGTTTAGCATAAAATCTCCCCCCTGTTACCGTCACCCCTGTTATTGCTATGCACTGTAACATGAAATTTCCTTGCAGATTTTAAAAAGGGACATTGTAGCTTTTAGAAAATGTAAATATTACTATAACTGTGTATTCAAAACAGTTATTAATAGAAAATTGAATGTCCTGTAACAGGGTGGACATTTGGCACGTCATGGGTAAAGACTTTGATTTTAAAAAATATTATAATATAATATCCTTAGCTGGACCAATACATTTTTCTTATAGGTTGAAAATCCCTCTTTTAGATGAAATGTTAAAATAATTCAAAATTTTGTATTTTTTGATGAAGAGTGATCACACTGAAATGGCACCGAATAGTAGGAATGACTCAGCTACACCACCTTACAGCATGTATATCTCACTAGAAGTCTTAATACAACTCCAAGACTAAAACAGTTGGGATGCAACTGGTTTTGCAAATCTCATAAACCAATATTTTATTCACAATAGAATCAATATGTAAAAAAACTGCATTAACAAATTGTGGAACAATTTTGGAACGGTGTTCATCAAAGAATTTGAATACCTGAATGCAAAGTCTTTACCAGTGCATAATATCATTCAAAGGACCAAGATGAAAATATGTACTAGATTCCAGCGGGTCCTTGGGCTGCGCTGCATTGCAAGCAGGCACATTCTGTCATAGGAGTCACTGCATGAGCTCATAAACACCGTTTGCTGTTCCGTCTACACATGCAGGATAACACCCTATCATGCACATCATGAACATGATCCAGAAATTGGTCCAAAGCCCTTTTAAAATGGACTGAGGGAAAGTGGAACCGAATGAAAATTTGCAAATTCTCTTTTGGAAAACATGGAGGCCGTGTCCTTTGGACTAAGGAAAGGAGAGACCATCTGACTAGTTATCAGTGCTCAGTTCAAAAGCCTGCATCTGGAAAGGCACCATCAAAGCTAGATGGATGACCTTTTCAAAGAGGGCCTTGAAGGAGGAGCAAGACAGCCTTAAACTGTCTATGCTTCTGCTTTTTAAAGATGTGTTGCTGCCATCAAATGAGTCAGTATTTTTATTAAGATGGAATTTTTTCTTGGTTTAAACGTTTGGTATTTCTGCTCTGTCCTTTTGTGAATAACATATGAGAAAATGAGATTTGCAAATCATGACATTCTCCTTTATTTACATTTTACACAGCATTGGGGTTGTGATATGTTTACAGTAGAAATGGCACAATGATGTCTTGGCATATTTGCCAAAAGAATGAAAATCGGCCTATAGGGCACCTCTATAGCTCACCTCTATAGCTCACCTGGTAGAGTAGGTAATCTGTATGCTGAAAGGGTGCAGAGGCCATGGTCTAATTCTGCCCAGATCATTTTCTGTGTCCCATTCCTACTTGCTCTTTCTACTCAGCGAGTGTCCTGTGCACTAAAACAAACGGAAAAAAAATAAAATAAATCAGTCTCTAATTACGTGCTAATACGCTACATAAATACAGCTATGAAAACATGGCTGAAAGTCACATGACATTGCCATCCTGGAGACGACACAGAGAAGTCTCCTCCGTTGGTCCTGCATCTCCAGCCAGCTTCCATCCATCTTTCCAGCTGCTCTTTGGTGATGAATCTTCTCCCTGAGCCCCAGCCCCACTCCAGCAGAGAGCCCTCTTGTAGAAAGGCCTGTGGAGGATATAATGAATTACATGTCTACCCAGGGTTCCCCGACCTCTGACCCATGACATCATCAATCAGCAAAGTCCTACACTTAAGTGAAACGGTGGGCCCCTAGCCTGGAACGCTTAGCCCGGTCCCTGCCGGCAAGCAGGGGCCACTGATTTTCACGTGTTTTTATTTGTTTTCATAATCCCTTAGTGTTCGTCCTCGCTGATGTGTTTGGAAGGAATACACGACTCTGTCTATAATTTGTTTAAAGCTGCAAGAAGAGAAATATAGGGCGTTAAGTGAGAAGAGGACTTGGACATGAGTAGGGAAAAAATGGCAGACACGGCCTCCTTGCACATATGGAAAAAATTTCTTACCCTCCTACCTTCCGCATGGCACTGTGCTATTTCTGGAGGCCTGGCGGTATTTTAAAGTAAAGGCATGAGTTAGGATATACGTACATATCTGTTTCTTCAGGCCACATTAGGGCGTTTTAAGGAACGTATTTACGGTAGAACGGACTACAGTGTTTTGTATTTTTATGGAAAAAATTTGATTTTCAGGAAGCGGGATGATGGGAAAATCTCACCAGGTGTCCCTCCCTCGTCCTTCACATCTCGCCTCCAGCAGTGCCTATATAAGGCAGCTACTTTTCACCAGCCCACCTTTATGTGCTTGTCCACAGACATAATTTACAAGCTCAGCTACACCTCCACACAGCCTCTGAGCCGGCTTGATTATACTGCTGTAGAGGAAGCGAGCACTCAGAGGTTATCTGTGGACTCACAACAGTGGGAAGGCACAGCTTTATTATTCTTTTCAAATGTTACACTGCTGACTTTGCCCCATTAATATGCATGCAACTCTATTTTATGGTCACCATAGATTGCTCTATATATTTAACAGAAGATTCTTTTTTATTTTGTCTGATGCCTGTTTGCACACTTGGTTTCATTTCATTTCATGTGATTTGAAAGATTTACTCTGATGGATTCGCCAGTTGTAAACATTCAAGCTGGATCTGGAACGTCCGGAAATGAAATGGATGTGAAGCCAGATTATATGTGTCGGGTTTGTACAAAAGTTCGATTTATTTATTCTTTTTAGATCGCGAGTATGCAGTTTGAGAGTATTTTTTGCAGAGGAGTTATATTGGTAGCAAAAATGATCAAAATAGAATAAAATAATAAAACATGAACACATTAAAGTGGAGAAAAACCAGAACATTGCATAATGAGGAGATAGTCAGGAAGACATGAACACAAAATCTCAGCTACATGTCGAGAAAAGCAGCATTTTTTCAGCGTTTTGCTTTATTTCACTACCTTATGTAGTATTCTATCTGTGCATGCTTGATGTCTGTGGCTTAGTAATATAGATGAGGAGCAAAGTGAGGAGTGGTGTAATGGAGTGCTGGAAAGAGAGAGCAGCAAGCTGACGAATGGAGCGTTTCTCTGAGTGTCAGCGGGAGCTTCCAGGATGATAACCTCTGCTCCTCTCAGTTTCCAGCATTGCGCAGTGGTTTCCATGTTTTTTTTTTTTTTTTACGACACAGCTCTCATCTAACATCTTAACTCATGCTTCACTTTCTGTCCCCTCTTCTCCATCTTGCTGTCCCTTCTCCTTCCTCTCTTCAGCCAGACTCGGGCTCTGGGCCTCTCCTGTTAGCTGGATACGAGAATGGCTCTCTGTTGCTGTGGGACGTAACCCAGAGGTCCAAGTTGAGCCAAGTCAAAGCCCACCCTGAGCCTGTCATGTGCCTGACCTTTGACACCACAAGTCTGAGGGGCGTATCGGGCTCCTCTGAGAAGACGCTCTCCTCCTGGAGGCTGGATGGACAGAGCAACCTGCAGGTCAGTAGAGGACAGAGCGTTTGATCTGACTGGTCAGTCACTCTCAAACTGTGAAAATGTGAATTTGTTTGTTGTGATACACCTGCAGTAACCTCTAATCCGCAGTGATAACTTAGAAAAACATAGCTTTAATCATTGCTTTTAGCTAGCTGTATTAAGTATTTGTGACTTAAATTGATTTGTGCTTGATTTTAGCTGTTTTTTTCTGTTCGGATGTTTCAGTTGGGTCACTATGTACTTTTCTTTATATCAAATAATACTAACAATTCTGCCAAATTAGGGTTAAGTACTGAAGGTATTTTAGACATGATGCCAGGTGTCTCTTGAAGTTGAGATTTTTAATCTCAATGAGATTTTTTACCTGGATAAATAAAGGACTAATAATAAATAGAAGTATTCCAAAGGATACAACTACCTTGGTTGAGCTAGTCATGCTAATTCATATTGGTTACTGAAGCGTCCCTAGCTAAGACCCCAAATAAGCTGACCTGCTAACTAATTGTTGAACAAGAGAGTCCCTAGAAATAGTATAAAAAGGAACTGGCAGCAGCAGAGGAGTGTTACCTTTCTCTGGGCTTGCTTGGAAAACATCAGGGGCCAAAGAGGAAGAGGCTCAGCAGGGCTCCAGGGGCCATAAATCAGCTGCTGGTTACACAGCATTGGCAGAGCTGGGGGCCAAGGGCCAAGCTGGGGCTGTCACTCCAGAGTCTTACCACCCACATGAACATTGATACACAATCGCATACTAGACCTCGATATGCTCACGTCACCGTTGATTACAGCTGGGAAGAAAAATGTGTGTCATTTTCTGGTTTTAAAAAGAGGAAAATCAAGGCATACTTAATTCATTTAGCATACAACATTCCTCTTACCATAATTCTGTTAAAACACACAGACTCTCAAACATATGTCCTGTCTATACAATAAATTCCATGCCAGTGCATCTGCACTAACACCAAAAGAGATCATATCAGCTTGTACCATAATTCATTTTACATAACAGCCAACGCCTCCGAGACTTAACGCCTCATTTGAAGCTGTATTTTCTCTTGATTTCATGAGCAAAAGGGAATGCTCCTATTTTTCAGCCAACCCCCGTGAATCCGAGCCAAGGGGAACCTGAGGCTGATATAGTACACTCCTGCACAGTGAAAGCGGTATTATTCTTTCCGAGGCTTTTTACAAATGAATGCTTGAATTAGAAATATTTGCGAAGCTCCATTTTTTTTCACCCCTAAATATGTGTCTAGGAAAACACCGCGAAGGATTTGATTCAATCGAAAGGAGGAGGAGAGGGGTTTATTTGCTTTATTTTGCTCGAGCAACAAAATATTGATTCAGCGTGTAATCCAGGATGAGTATGACAGGCAGAAAGCACAAGGAGAGGGAAAGGATCCAACGGGGGCTTTTAAATTATTCTGAAGTGCAGCTCAGTGTGACGTCCAGACAGCTATCCTCAGTTCTTCCCACAAAAGTATTTTTGTGTGGCCATAGCAGGCAGGCAGGGGGGACCTGCCGGTTGGTGGACCCTGGCCCGGGGTCCTGACTGATGACCCTTGAGAGGTAATAAAAATATCAAAACCTGAGAGGCCCCTTAACCAAACAAAAAACACATCTGCAGTAAAGGGAACAGTAGTTCACAGTGGGAGGCTGCAATAAAGGCTGAGGAGGCTGTAAGTGCCACAGCATCCCACTTCCCACAAATTACCCCTGCGATACAGTCCAGTGCAGCAGAGCTGGCTGGATGCTTTTTTTTCTCCTTTTTTTTGGTGAAACGGTGGGGAAACTGAATGTGACACAATGCAGCGCAGTTATGATTTAGCGAGGCTGAAAGGCTGTGAAGTGAGCTTATCAAGGCCAGATAAAGACAGATAGCCTCAGGAATGGAGGTTAATGTATTTCACATGGCTTCCAGAGGCCTTTATCTTCTGCTTGACCTGGAAAGCCTGATATCATTTCATAGCATTTTTCCCCCTCTGCTCTGGTGCAGTGTGCATTTTTGAGAATTTGTCAGGGTCGAGACTATGTTGTATAAAGACGTGAGACTTACAAGCTGTTAAACCAGATGGACGCTCATTTAGGTGGATGCTCACCTGCATTGGCACGTGCAGTGACGGGTTTCTCCTGGAGAGGGAAAAAGACAGCAGTCGCAGTCTGGAGAAGGGAAAACGGGGTATAGACAGGGGAAGATTAGCAATGTAAATCAAGCGTGTCTGACAGTGAGCTGTTGCTGGAGCTGATGACAGTTCTCTACAGGTGGACATCCTGCTCCTCACATACACAGCAATATAAAAATATCCCCTGTTGTCACCTGCACGATTTCTTTGGGAAACCACAATTCCTGCAACTGCTAGTGTCGAGTCCTGGCTTTTGGATCCGATCAAATCAAGCCCAACTTCAGCTGTGCTGCAATATAAAAAATCTTCACTCTTTTTATGGGGCATCACCCTTCCTCCTCCTCCTCCTATCTTTTCTGAATGGGATTGCTCACCTGACACATCCATCTCCTGTCAGCCAGAGCCGAGCTCTAACAGACAAGGTGACAAAAGGCTGTAATCTCCCCACTGCCAAGTGTGATTCAGGGACAGGGTGTGTCAGATATACCTGTGAAAACCCTTCCAGCCGCTAGACTCGAGTGAGTGAGCGATGATGGGACATTTCAGTAGATCAGTGTGAACACCAAGATTGGTGCCAAGACCAAGGTTAAAGACAGGAGGGAAGAAGAAGGGGGAAAAAGTGAAGCAAAGCACGAGTGAAACCTGCCAAGTGGACACTCCCTTTGAACGTCAGCTCGCTCTGGTGAGATGCTACGAAATAGGATCCTGAAGTGTGAGTTTGTGTTGGATCTGTCATAGGCCCAGCTGCTGAGCAGAGCTGGTAGCCTCCTGACAGCTGAGAAATCTGGCGTTTAGACAGCAAACCCCGTTGTGTGTGTTTATCTGCATGCTGTAACACAGCCCAGGAAGGAGTGTTTCCAAAAAGGGAAGAAAAAAAAACAAGAAAAAAGAATGATGAAGACCAAAGATGGATTCTGTCTGTGATGAGATAGCAAGGAAGCAATCTGAGGAAAAATGGGGTGGAAATAATGCAAGCCAAGACTCCCCGGTTAGAGCTAATGGGTTTCATTAGAGACTGAGGACTGGTTAATGGCAGCACTTGAAGTCAGCTGCATTTTCAGTTAGATGTGGTGTGGCCTGACAGCAAAAGCAACAATGCTGCTGCCGGAGAACATCGAGTTAGAAAAGACAATAGTCTTATGTTCCAAGAGCAAAGAGTTTTTCTGACATTTAGAAATAATATATTCAAGGGCTGCAACTATTTTTTAGGTTTTTTTAATTCAAATTAATCTGCAGCCTCAGAGCCAGTTGAAGCACAGCTTTATTTATTTGGCCCACTTTTATGGACCAAATAAATAGGTCATATTTTTAAAAAGCCAAATCCAATCAATTAACTGTTTGTAGAAGACAGTTTAAAAAAGTCTCATTTGAGCAGCAGGATTTTTGATCCTTTTTTTTTTTTTGACATTTAGGAGATTGTTGTCTTTTCGAAAAAGCAGCTGCTTAGCTTAGTGTCTGGAATCAAAGTCTGGAATCAGGGTACATGGCTTTGTTCTAAATACCGAAGTCAAAATGTTTCTCAAAATGTTTTAATCATCCTGTTGTTTTTTCAATCATTATCGAAAACAACAACAACAACGGTCTCCAAAGTGTCCTAAGTGTAAGCAGATCATCTATATGATCAAAATTAATATGACTTTTAGGCTGCAACTCCCATTTCCTGTCAGGAAGATGTGATTTGCTGATAAATTAGCAGGTAAAGTGCAATTAAAAGTTAACCCCAAAGTGAGGCCAGCACAAAATTAATTGCAATAAAATAAAACCGGCCTGGATTTTTCTTTAAGTTTAGAATTGATAAATTGGCAGCTAATTGAATCTCACAGTTTTATTTCTCTTTTACTTCTCAGTCAGTCAGCTGATTGTTTCAGTCCAAGCTCCAGCACCTCGCGACTCGACACTGATGGCCGGCAGCTCAGGAACCGGCAGAGCTTCACATGAGCATCACTCATTCTAAATTATAGCACAAGGCAGCCATTTTTTTCTTTTTACTACTTTTTCCTCTCCACTTTCTCAGACAGAAAGTAAAAACAATTAACCAAGCAGCCTTGCTGAATGACCATCACTACTTCATTAGCCATTTACTGCCTGCAATTGACCCCTTAATGAAACAAATGCCTTTTCCTGACACAAACTATGGGAAGCAAAACAAACAAAAACAGACACTTAAACCCATCATTATCAGGACTCTAATGCAAACCAGATGGCCAGAGGTAGGGGCATACCAAATACCTGAGGTAATAACAAAGCTCAGAACAATCTTTCACCCCTTAGTTTGCTTTGTATTTGTGGATTTGGCTCTGTTGGGCGAAGTGGGCACACGGTTTCATCCTCGCGATGATGGTTTGACTAACAAAAGAAAAAAAGTGAAATGGTATCACTGTCTCTTCTAAACTTGGCTTTTCTTGCTGTTATGATCAATGACATTCCTCCCTGCTCCTTCTCTCCCTTGCATTCCACTTTATCCACTTGGGCTATGAGTACCTGGCTTATGTCTTCCACATGCAGCTTGCGGATGGTTCCTGCCCAGAACAGGAGCAGGATAAATTCTCCCAACATCTCCTCCCCATCCAAACCATTAGTCTCCCTAGACACAACTTATGAAGTCAATTTTACGCTGTCCAGTTTGATTTCAGCTCCCACAGCCAGATGTTTAGGTCCCGTATAGCGATCCGGTGGAGATCTCTACCCTTCAGGAAAAGCACGTTCGCTTCTCCAGGAATGCCCACAACACCGGGGCCCTTCAGAGCACCATCTTAGCCACCATTCATTTTCATTTGTCAGAATGTTGCGCATTTAGAGAGATGGATACAGTCTGTGGGACGCTGTTGATCACAGGGAGAGGGGGCTGTGGCTAATCTTTAGCAGGCAGATGTTACAGCAGTGTATTTATCAGGTCTCTCTCCGCTGATCAGACCTTTCAGTGTGAATGTAATTCATCAGAGGTGCTTAAAGCAACACGGTCTCTGCAAACAAGCATTTCAGCGAGATGGTCTCTCGCTTTCTTCCAAACGGCGACACAGGTAACACGCTTACAGAATACGCCTCCCTAACTCCAAAACAAATAATGGGTCGCCGAGAGATTTACTCGCAGCCCTCGTGCCCTAATGTTTTATGGATGATGATTGAGTCCCAGGAGTATGCAGCCAGGTTCAACAGACCTCCAGCCTCACACTTGGACCTCAGTCATCAGATCAGCTGATAGCCCCCTCATTGTCGGTGTTTGCCTTGGCCACATTTTCCCAGACGGTAGTGATTAATTGACTTACTGATCTATTAAGTATGTCTGTTTTTTTTCTTGCCTCTATTTGCATGAAAAATGGGTTATTTGGTGTTACATTTACAGTTAGGAAAAAATGCTACATCCCATCCTTAAACAAGCACGAGGCTTGGAATACATACGAGAATGCCTTTGTAGTTGTGTTTTAGTAGCACACAGTCACCTGTTCAGATATTTTTCCTCTTTCTTTCTTACAGCTGCAGGACTGCGTGACGCTGGTCAACCCCGGGGTTTCCCAGCTGTGTATCCGCATGGATCGTAAACTTCTGGCTTCAGCAGGTTGGGACCACCGGATAAGAGTATTTGGCTGGAAGAAGCTCCGGCCGCTGGCGGTACTACAGTACCACACAGACATGGTGCTCAGTGTAGCTTTCTCTGACCACCGGGACCCCAGACAAAGAGTCCTGGCTGCCGGATCAAAGGACCAGCGAATCAGCCTCTGGTCAGTTTACAACGAGGGAACGGACACAGGCTGAGTCACTGAGCTCTGAGAAGATTTACAGATTTATGATCAATACTACATTCATACATTACAATCATGTGTGCTGATACAATATGGAAATAGATTGTGCTTCTCATGTACTGACATTACAGTTGAGCTATGAACAGCTACCTACTGACAACCACGTGAAACTCAGGAGTCCGTGTTTCACTCCTTAGCGCTGTACAGCTGCAGAATTAAAGCACTTCAATTCTTTTTGATACAGATTAAATAAAGGATCGTCTTCATGGTCGGAAGATGCCGGTGAATACATGATCACAACTGATTTCCATGTTCAGTCTTTACAAGTTAGACCAACTGCAGCATCTTATCAAAGTTGTGTTGGTATGTTCTGATGTATATATACTGATTATGTTTTTATTTATCTCTGAGAATAGCGAGGAAGGGGTCAATGTGAAAATACAAAGAAAGTATATTGGTCTCCAAAATAAAATAAAATCTTTATTTTCACTCATTATATTTTAGTGTGCTTTTTAAAAATTTTTTTTAAATATATCATGTCAAAGCTGAACCACCATTATTTCCATTTCTATTAAGCTGACTGGAATTCCTGATGACTTTTAACTGCTCCATGCAGCTATGTGATTGTGTTGACCTATCTGAAAGGAGATTTGCTTCAGTGGACTTGAATTTAAGGTATACGCCGCACCTGAGCAGCTACGTAATCTCATGTTGTTATTCTAGCAGGCTTTAGTTTAGCACACAGGCCTTGCAGTCTGACCTGAGCTGTGTTTGTCAAACAAAAGTAAATCACAGCGTGGCGGGGGGGGGGGCAGAACAGAAGGATAGTGGTTTGGTGTTGCTTTCCCTGATCTGCGTAATCAGTTTATGAGCTCATTTTATAAGAAGTATACCTGCTTTGAGATAAACTATTAAATGTGAACTCCTTTAGCGCTCGTGTCGAAACTTGTCAAGTTGAAAATTAAGCAAAGGTTCTGTTTAATTTGCCGTGTGACAGTTGTTAGCATTTAGATTTGTAATGCCGAATGCAGACGTCCTTTAAAGAAGATGACATTTGTCAAGAAGGTTAAGGGTCTTAAAGGAAAATCAAGATGTTTTGTTTTTCATTTCATTCTTTTGCAATATATCTGAGAGTCGACGAGCATCATGGGAGCTCATATGTTACTACATCGTGCCGAGAGGTCGGAAGGGGGGGGGAGGCAGAGCTTCAAACACCAGACGTTCTGCTTCGTAACGACTTTGGCTTCGGGGATGATCCCAAGTTGAGAAGCTCGTCATGGTGTACAGGACAGGCCTGAGAAATCAAAGAGCCAGAGCAGCACAATGGCCTTGAATCATTAGCCAGCATAGAAAAGACAAGGTCATTATTGAGACAAGCTGCTTTTCTGTGAAGCTGCTGCCAAAATTGTACCTGAACTTTAAATTCGTTGAAAGCTTTTATTTCACTTAAAAGTCCATGTATAAACCGTCTATCACTTTTTTTTTTTTGTATTTTTTAGTATCCCCCGCAGAGTATACGTTTTGTCCCTACACTTCCTGTGACACCTTGCATTCATAATGTCTTCCTAACTCCTTTGTTGGCTTTGAACAAACACTGGAGGTGATGTAGGCAAGCTTCCGTCCATTCTCTGATAAATCAAATGCTTGGTCCTATTGGTGTAGATGTCTGCTGAACGGAGCAGACAACAACCCAGTAGCTTCACAAGTGTCCGGCTGTATGGCGGTAAACCTCGTAAATCACTCCATAATGGATCATTTAGGAAGTCAATAAACGGGGAAGAGAGACTGTCTGCACAATAGGCCTTGTGCTTCACTTATCACCTAACATGTGTCTTCCTTGGCCCTTAAGGTCAGAGGTCAGCCTGGTTTAGGGATGGGACATAATCCGTTAGGGTGCACGTGTGTGTGCGCAGTCAATGCAGTCTCTCCCTAAGCCTTCATGGATTATATTACTAGCTCAGATGTCACACTGAGACTGATTATTTAGACATTGTGAAAAAGAGCGTCCAAAAGAAAATAACCCGTTGCCCACAAGCCAAGATCAATGTTTTACCTCACGGCTAAGTTGGTTTTATTTGTTTTTTCATATGTGAATTAATACAAATGTATCTAGGCTCTCGCTGTGTGGTGGGGATTTGTTTTGATGTTCCACGTAAAATGTCCGTCAGCAATATCACACATAGGATAAATCGTAGCAGGTCTCGCGCTGTTTGAGAGGCCGTCGTAGGGACAAATATGCAAAGCATGTGTTCTGTTGTTTAGGTGGCGGACTGCAGCTAGTTTACCTGGATCGCTTTCAATAAGTGTCCCCATGCCGCAGGAGGGTTCCGCACGCCGAGGTGAAGCGAACGCCGCCCCGACGGGCCCGTCACAGCAGATGTTCCAGATGCAGCTGAGTGTCAAATGATGTTTCGGGTGGCGGCATCGTCCATCTTAGCTCTTTTAATGTGGGAGCTCCTCTGCATCCTGTCCCTGCTGGCATGACGAATCGAGGCACATCGACGGTTACACACTTTAAGTAGATTTGTGCAAATGACACTGAAATATTGACTTTTAAAATGGCCCAGACCTTTTGAAAGCGTGGCAGTACCATTTCATGTGCATGAGTGGAAATGTAACACACAATATGTATGTGAATACATCTTTGAATGCTGCGACCATACTGATTATGTTTAGTTCATACTGATGTGTAATTCATCACAGTTTCTCCAGTAGGCGCAATTTCCCCAATTTTCCAGAGCCTGAGGCTTTCAAAGTCACGTCTAGACTGATGCATATATTATACCAGGGACACCCATTCACTAAGGACTGTGTCTGAGCGCGCAGCATATAAAGAATCTTTTCATTGTTGTGCACAGTTTGGTATAAATTAAACAGCTACAAATAGGGAAGGCCTGAAGAAAATAGCAGTATTGTGACTGAAATGTTGACATTTTATTACTTTAGCATTTCATCTTACATTACACTCTGTTGCACTTCATAAATAAATACTGACCTGAACTCTGCTACATTTATTTTACAACTTTATTTATGTAGTTGGGTTTTCTGATTCATTTTCATAGATTAAACTAGCCAAAAGCAGACAAAGTAGCAGTATCTTAACATGCTTATTCAGAACTTCATAGGCCTTTATAATAGAACAAAAAGGAGTCAGCTGCATGCAGACTGTATAAAAGACTAATATGTATAAAGCCTGTGTATACTGTCAGTCGTTAGTGTTTAGATAGTTTAAATACTTTTTGCTGACTTTAAGTGGTTTTCTTAGAAGTCGGTTTGAAAGTTTTTATGTACTATTTTTATTAGTACCATATCTGCAGAAATGGAAATATAAAACACTTTTGTGGTATTTTTATTTTATTTTTTAAGTTCTTTATTACCTCTTTATTCTGAATTAACTGAAAACTCTTTTACAGTGTATTTTAAGATGTGTTTGAAAATGTAAAGACATTGTTAAAACTCAGTTAAAAAAAATTGGATGCATAAATAAATTAGATGCAGTTGAAATCTTTATGGACATCACATTTCTATTGATATTATTTATGAGGATAAATTTAATAAATGTCTTGTGACTGTCAAAGTTTTTTTTTGTGTGTGGTCACTGACCTTGGGGGTCAGAGTTACTTAAACTAGTTTCACCGCACTACCACGTCTATTAGCACAGTCACTGATGTGCCTTCTGTGCTGTGAAACCTATAATTAGTCCCAATATACCCTTTTGACCCTTTCTAACCGACTAGTTACCCTCGCCTAACCTTATCACGTGTCCCGGGGGTACATATGCAGTCTAAGGAATAAACTCCTACTACCTGGCTGGTCTTCAACAACCGCCGGCCGGATTCAGCTCACACGGAATGGCTTTACGCCTCCAGACCGCTGCTTATCCCTACTGGACACGCATGAAAGAAAATAAAATAAATAATAATAATTAAAAGATTTTGTGAATTATTTTTTGATGCGGGTAACATATTTGCTTTGCTTTTCGTAAATTTTTTTTTTTAATCGTTTTTAGTGATGCATTGTGACTCCATGTGGAAGAAATTTAACAGTTAAACCGTTAGGTGGGTAATGCAACACCACACACACACACGCGCGCGCGCGAAAAAGGCCTCTACCGTTTCTAAAATTAAAACTATACCTTGTGAATGTAAATAATACACATACATAGGTAGAGTAGCATGCTGAGTGAATGTGTATTTTTGTTTGTTAAAGAAACAAATCAGCTTTTCTTTTGCTAGTGTTGGGCAGCTATTACACATCCGGGTCCTAATTAGGTTTCTAACGAAACCTTGCTGGCGCGGCCTGTGTATAAACCTTTGTTGCAAACGCAATAACTTTAAACTTTAGTCCCCACCCAAACAAGCGAAAACAATTATACATCTAATTAGCGTTTAAATGAGTGGAAACATTATTTAACCTCTGTCACCTTTACAAGCCATTAAACAGTCAGGCCAGGCGCCCTCGGGCATCCCCCTCTGCTAAATGACGGCCGGCTTCGAGAGAGAGAAAAAAATACATTATTGAAATGAATCATTAGTTTACGTTTCCTTTTGTATCGTGACAGGCACAAATCCCAAAGCAGAATTTCCCCCATTTCAGACAGATTAACCTTGACAACAAAGCATTCCTCAGAGGGCTTCAAATAGGAGATGGAAATGACCGCACAGATAAGAGGAGGGTCACATTCTCAAAATATCGCCCCACTGTCCTATTATATATGAGCAATGATATCCTTTTGACGGGAAAACGACAAATGTGGGGGTTTTGTTTTTTGTTTTGGCCTGTTTGCGCCCCATACAATTTATTTTCTATGTTTTGATAAGTAAGTGCCTGAAAACATGAAAATTACTTCATAAGTATAGTAATAGCATGACATTCAAAATTCATTGTCTATGAGTCATACATATGCAATTTGTATCTTGTTGTATCAATAGTACCAAAAGGTTTTAATTTTAAAGACTTTTACTGCCGCCTTGCAATAAATTTAATGCATTAAACTACTAAACTGCAGTAATGTGAACAGAGCCGATTTACTCTACTTGAGGATATAAGATGTGTGGTTGATGAATGCATTTGTGTATGAGTGTGTGTTTTTATGAATCCAGGTGCAGATTTTAACATTTTGAACTATAAAGGGCTCTTATGTTTACACAGCTTCCAAGTCATGCCTGCCAGTGACTGAAACAGCAGCAGGGGACACCGCGGCCTATTTCAACAGGGCAAATCCGGTTGGAGAAACTTGAACAATGCTGATAGAGAGGAAACCCTCTTCAGCATGTGAGTGGAAGACTGGCACAAATACCTCTGTTTTTATGAATTACAAGAATTTAATGTTTATTTTATAGATACAGAACAGTCATTCTGCTTCATTTATTTACTTTGAATTGCTGCAAGTCAGTGCCATGGTACAAGCTTCTCAGAGCGGCTCAAGAGTGTTTCAAAAATCAAATCTTGACGTTTTTTTCTTGTTTTTTTTTTCCTCAAACAAAAACATTTCAATGTGTTTCGGCACACCCTCTCTCTCTGATGACATGCAAACGTCTCGTCTACCTAGAAAGGCTGATGGACTATATAACATATGGCTTTTTTGAAAGCAATAAAAACAAGGCAAATCAAAAAGTGCATCCAACACACAAAAAAAAAAAATCAATTCCAGTCTGTGATGAAAGTCTGTGTTAAGTTGAGGTCTCTCCTCTGTCCTCACTTTGCTGGCTCAATGTCTGCACTGCTCAGGTAGGAGGTGGCCTGATGTAGACCTATTGCCATTTTCAGTTCAAAGGTCAAAGCAGACCTCTTCAGGGGCCTAGAACAGATGCCCATTGTTGACGCAAAGATGCATTTCCTTTAAATAAATACAGCAGGGTTTATCCAGCAGAAAGGAGTTTCAGCCCGTGATTGCACCCTGCAGGTTGCTTAAGCCATCGACAGGCAGGATTGTGTTTCCTGTCTGTTTCCATTCCCACAGTGCTGCTTGCTGTTAGCCCTGGTGGACAGCAGTCATTATCTGGGCCCATAGTCATAGTTAGAGGGGCCGCTGGTGGCTGAATACATGTTAGTTGTGGCAGGGTTCATGTGGTGATGGTATGTGTGTCCTCTGATACTAGGTAAAGGGTAGGGTGACGGCCTGGTCTTGGCTCCCAGGTAGTGTTCATAGGTGGTGGGGTACTTGTAGGGGTGGTGGTGCAGGGTGTCCGGGGGTAGAGGGTGGGGATCTGGCCGAAGGTCGTGGGGAGGGCTGGGCCGGCCGCTTGTGATCGGGACGGCGTGCAGGCCTCCTGGGACGGGCAGGGCGGGGCTGAGGACCCGGGACATCAGCTGGTGAGCTGGGTCTGCGTGTATAGGCGTGCCGCTGGGGTCTCGCTCATATTCCCGCCTACTGTCTTCTGTGAAGGTAAGGAGACAAGAACAGTCAGCCAACATGCAAATACCCACCACTAACAATATTTTCATAGTTTCTGCACTGAAAAGCACAATAAATTACTGCAGGTACAAGTTTTTGAATACTCAGTGTTTTTGACTTGTAGGTGTTAAGAGATTGCATATAATGCTTAATAAATAAGTGCATTTTTTACAAGTGTAAGCAATGTTTAGGTAACTATGAAGTGTACACAGAAGTCTGTCACATTATTGTTTAAATAAAAAATTCTGCATTTCAGTCGAAATGTTGCAGAATAAATTCCAGACAGCAGCTTCCCAGCTTATATTTCTCTCAGATGAAATGTACCATTTAAAGCTAATAGGAAGCTCCCACTTTTATAAACATTTAATTGATTTAATTCTTATTATAGAACTAATAGATACGTCAGTCATCGTCATGTCAAAGAAATCTAATTTCCATTGCCTGCTTTACTGCGGTATGACGCTGCGGTCTGTTATAAAACCACATAAGAACCCCTATTATGTTTGCAGTGGATGACATTGACTGGCTGATATTTGATGTTTAATTAAAAGCCATCACTGGCCTGATGCTGCAAATGCATCACTGGGCTTCTGTTAAGGATAAGGTGGGGAAAGAAAAAAAAAGAAAATGAAAGAAGAAGTGAAGTATACTGACAGCTGAAATAAAAGATGTTATTTAGAAATGCTGAATGAATTTTCAGGACTATATTTCATGTTTGATAGCAGGCGTGAGTTTTGAAATGAAACAAAGAGCGAGCTGCAGACCTTTCTCTGTGCCGTTCTGCTGAGGGGGAGATGACATTGGGTTTCTTGTTCTGGCAAAGGCACTCATTATTGGCAGAGAGCCTGGTCTGTGATTCCTGGGCCTGGAGCAGGGAGAGTGGATTCAGTTACTCATTTAATGAATGTCAAAGGCACAGTTTCTTTATTATGTATTAAAATGATCCACATTTTAATCTCGTGGATGAAATGTACACAGAATACAAATGTGGAACAGCCGTACATTACTCAGATTATGTTTTAGTTAAATAATAAAAACAATCCTCTATAGTTCTGTGCAATTTCTCATTGCTGGTTTTAAAAAATGAAGTGATCTGAGTCATTTCCAGACATGGAAGCAGTATTTCCATTTGTTGAAGTTGTCTGAGTAAAGTATTTGGGTGGAGTTTTGCTACCTTGTCTCTAATGCCAGTGTCTGATGATCTGTTAGTGACAGAAAATCACACTTGGCTGAGCTTCAAACAATATCCAGTAATTTCTGAAATTTACATCACCTTGTGTTCTTTCCTGTGGCAAGTTCCACCCCATCTGCCCCATGTGAGACATTAAACAAGCAACTAAACTATTTTGCAAAAGCTTTCTGGCCCTGGCCTGCTCTGCAGTGCAATTTTTTTTACAATCATGTGGAAACATGCCAATAAAATGGTGGCCTAATATATTTCATTGGAAAGCTCACCAGTCCTCTGGGTCACAGTCCCTGAAGCCCTTTGCAAAGGGGTTACTGGCTATCTTCAGCTGTGTGATCTGAAAGTAAAGGGCAGCATAAAATCAGTCATAACGCTAAACACAACGCCTTTCCCGCTTACATCACAGCATTTACTTATTAGAAAGGATAGCAGCGAAAGTCAGGTGTAATACACAGAACACTCTGTCATAATAACACACACAGCTGTCTTAAATGCAGGTTTGATGGCTACAGTATCATGTATATTTCATTTATTATTATCATTACTTTTATTATTATTATTGTTGTATGTAATTGTGCTCTTCTATAGCATTTACACCCATATAATGTCATATACAGACAGGTTTGTATGTGGGGTAAGAAAAGAGTCAGTTATTATTTTTAATATCACTTTAATAGCTTTCTTATCATAATGATCATCATCATATAATTTTATTATATTTCATGTTAAATGTATGTGCATTTTTTTTTATTTTAGCTCAATTTACATTTTATATGGAAGTAAGAATCCTTACGAAAAGACGCAGAGCGCCTTCGTGCGTAAAAGTAATTTATTTACCATTTGCCATAAACATTCAGCATCAAAACAGAAGCGGCTTGTTTTTAGTCCGTGTCCTATCTCCGTGAGCTAACGGGTCTATTAATCACCGTCACGCAGCGGCTCCCACACACTTGGATTCAGTGTAAATAGCTGAAAGGAAAACTGAAGCCAGGTTCCTTCTATCGTCGTTATGAGTCGCTCCAAATAAGCGATGAGCGCACTGATGTTTGAATCTAAACAGACACGGGGACTGATGGAAAACAGAGTAGGGAGCACGCGGGGATGGGGTGCAAGCTGAGCTCACAGAGCAGAGGCAACATTTGGGCGAAAAAAGCGGAATTATTTTTTATTTTTTTACGCAAACGCATAAGACAGCCTCGATTAAACAGTAGTTAAAAACACACATTTTAAAGTCTTTAGTTACTGAATTCGGTTTAACGTAACACGCTTACATTACCTCTCTGTGCTGATACGTTATTCATGCCATAACTGCACTGCGCGCATCATGTTTGAACAACACACGGTTTCTGTGTGCGTTTAGTTGCTGGCTTCTCTTGCACGACAGACCGTATTTGAATTTAGATGGAGGGTCATAAAAGTCGCTTACCCTGTGGTTCTGGTACGCTGTGACCGCTGTGAAGCGGGTTTCCTCAAAAACAAAGGTTTTGTAATTCTCCTCTGCGTATTTCTCGCTGTCCTTCCGGGGATCCACATAAACCACATGAAACCTGGGCTGGTAGCGGTGCATGGAGTTCAGAATGATCTGTAAAAAAAAGCAAAGCAAGCCTGCTCAAGGACCGTCGACTTAAAGTGTACAAAAAGATCATCTTTGATCGCATGCTTCAGAAAAAACCCAAAACAAAACATGCGATTGAAAATGATCACTGACGAGAGATTTAATGAATAATTAAATAAATAATCGACAATGTTAATTTAAATTGCACTGGAATAAGGTAAAACGTGGTCAAGACCAAATGAGACCCGGGTTCGATCTATGAAACGTTTTTACCGCGTCGGCCATCTCCACGATTGTATGAGCAAATTTGGTAATCTAAATAACACAATACCCCGAGGGAGCCTGGGTCTCCCCTTAAAATCCGTTGGCATGCAGATACAGTTCTAGCTAAACAGTAATATTGTAAATATTTAAGGGCCGACTGAGAATATATCATGTGGATGACTCTCATTTAAACACCGATTAGGCAATAACAGAAGAAAACTAACTTTCTGGTGAATCCTCGGGACACTCGATCTGTTACAGATCATTGTTTTTCAGTATTTGCTTAAGTCCCCCAAACTCTCCTGATTTTACATCTAATGCAAAGACAAGGAAGGGTGGTGGAAGGGTTTGAAATGATTTCCAGTGGTGAAATACTCAACTTCCTTTCAGGGATTTTTGGAGGAAAGCCTCGTGTGCGGTGCCGTGTTTGAGGACAGAAAATAAGCGTTTGGCAAAATCAAAGTTTTAGAGAAAATATCGTTTTTTTAACTACTACAAAATAACTTATATCGATCAGTTTTAGGGGAAGAAAATGTATCTCTCTGTATTATTATTATTATTATTATTATTATTATTATTATTATTATTATTATTATTATTATTATTACCGGGATTTAAAATAAATACATAAATACAACAATTCTTTTGATTTTTTTGTATTTTGACCGCTTAATGTGGAAATGTGATTTTATGTTAAATTATGCTCTCTAATTAATCAAACAGGCCATCATCTATACTATCACTGTAATCAAATAAATGGTTTTATATTTTTCTTAAATGATTTTCTTAGGGGGAAGAACACTTTATCATTTAACGAGAACTCATGAGGACAAAGTACCCGCTCGCTGTGTGATTTTTCTGGCCAAGCTTGGGCCTCTTGAGCACTCATTTAATTCCAGTTTTGTACTCACATGTCCGTTGTCATCCAGAAGGTTGTTAGTTAACTTTAGTTTATCAAATGAGACGATCTGCTTCATCCACTGTGCGCCTTTGGCCGGAGAGTCTGGGTGGTAATGGACCCTGCCCGGTGTGGCGGGATCAGCTTTGCCTGCCACCAGCCACGACGAGCTGTGGAAAGCATACCTATGAGGGCCATAAAAGGAAATTAAGACCCAAGGTTAGAAGTTGCTCGCTTAGGCATGCAAAGTGTCTATGCATGTGTTGGCGTGTATGAAGAGTAACGACGCTACATAACGCTACCAAACGCTTTAAGATAAAGGGAAAAATAAGACACTTAATTGATCGTTAATGTCAGTATTTAGTCACCAACATGTTTGCAGTATAACGTGGATAATTGTTGAAAAGGATGTGTCTCATTGTTAAGTTCTTAAGTTGTGTTTTCCAAGTTTTTATGTTCATTTTGCTCGGTACCCCAGGGTGGGTCTTAAAAAACCAAGACAAGCACAATGTTTTCCTGTCCCGCCCTGACTGAAAGCGGTGTTTTACTTGTCTGAAGACACATGAAAAGTTACCTGTAACGTTTGTCATCTACAGGCAGGAAGTCCATCAGGAGCATGTAGTCTGCCATGGGATCCATCCCAAATATTTTCACTTGGAAAGTTGGAAACATTCTCCTGACAGAGGAAGAAAAACACGGGGCGACTGTTAAAAAGCAGCAGCTTTAAAGCGGCTTTTAATGCTTTACGCGCTATTTTTCTAAAACCAATCATCAATGTGTGTGTGTGTGGACGGTGAGTTAGTGTAAGAAAACAAATGATTATGAACAAGTGTGTGTGTGTGTTTTTTTTTTAAAGTGTGCAGTTTGCAGAAAGAAATGTTGCTCGAGCTTATTTTTGCCCGAGCTCGAGGCTACAACAAGGTTTTTAAGCTCTTGGAAATGACGTGATTTAGCCCGTGCGTAACCGGATAAAAAGTCTCCCTCATCTCAACGGAACTTTGCGTTTGTTGCCATTTAGCTGCGCTGTTGTAACTTCTGGCTGTAACTTCTCTCCTGGTTTTTTGATGAATTCCAGAAACATGAAGATCTAATCACATGTGAATACACACGTGCTCATAAGCGTCACGTGCTTTTTACAGAGTACGGTTTAGAGTTTTTGAACTTTCCATCATCTTGACTATAGGAAAAATAAATAAATAAATAAATATATGTATATATAAATTGAATCTGCAAGCAACAACAAGAACACTCCTGCATACTGATCCACTGATTATGTTATTTTCTTAACAATCATTTTCTCAGTTGACAGCAGAAAATAGGCCGAATCCCTTTTGTGTGTTTTGCTCTGCGTTTTAGTCTACGCTCTGCCCCCTGCACTGTGGCGCTTGTTTTCTCCCCATGCACTACACGGGTTACTATGTAAGAGAGATCCATATCCTCCAAGAACATGAGCCGAAAGTTGAGTAATCCGCCGAGACAGTGAAAGGGATCCTAAAATCAACGCTCAATTAACGTCAGTGTTGTGGCTAGGTGAGGCTGAAGGAGCTTTTAAAGTGCTGTGCTGCAGATCTCCTTTCTCCTGTCACGCAGTGCACGGCGTGGAAACTCAACCCACACTTTTAGGATTTGAGCAATTATGTCATGCCACTTTACATAGATGTGTTTTTTAAAATAAAATAGGAAGCATGGTTAGCACGATGAATGTTAATGTGGAACACTATCGGCTCTTCCTAGGGGTCAGAGGTCAGGAGAAATGTGTTTTGCCTAAAGAGACAAGAAGAATGACGTGTTTTTTCAGCACATTTCAATAAATGATCATATTGTGTTTTATTAATAACCAAATCCAATAGATTTTAGTCCATTAAATGCAACCAAAACTGAGCGCGTGGAGCGGCGCTTCCATAATTTTGAAATCGAAGAAAAAAAGAGAAGAAAAGAAAAGAAACCACTGTAATCGGCTTGTAGGATCTGATCCTACATGTAAAGACTCATAAATTTTACGACCACAATGTTTTTTTTTTATAACAGCAGTGCGTAAAATTGGGGCAGGATGAGGGCGAAGAAGCCCAGGAGAGTCACACTTATCCTTATTAGATCTATAAAACGCAACTGGATGATGGTGTTTACAGCCGGCACACACACACACACACACACACACACAAATACAAGCCTCCTTGTATTTGACCTTGTTTTTGAAACATCTCCAGAAGCTTAAAACGTGTTGTTTGTTTTAAAAAACCGAAGCGAGAAAAAAAATACATTTTCTAAAGCAGTATGATTTGATGGACAGAGACGTGTGAAAAGTCCGCTGAATATTATTTAAAAAACATCACAGGCCTTCATGTGCATGGCACAAAGTGATGTTTTGCGTCAGCTGCCTGAGCCCATGACGTTATTTAAAGTAGGAAATTATATATATATGACTAAATAGCAAGAGTGAAAAAATATGGAGTATTTTCTTAATGAAATTGTTTTTATTACATTATATAACTTTATTTTCTAGTCTATACTTACAGTTGCTAATCTGCACAGACATTCGCAGAAAAAATAGTTGCTTATCCTTTCCCGGTTTGGTTCTTTGCTCAGATGTTTCAGTATATATTAAAGTATTCTGTCCTATATTATTTTTCGAGTCTGCATGAGGAGAAAAATAACTCCAGCGCCTCTGGCCTGTGTGTAATGGGTACTCACCTGCCGGCCTTGGTGACGATCATCTCCGTGCCTAGCTGGTTAAATTCATCCCATAAAGCTTTCATCTCCAACTGAACGTTAATGTTGGCAACTTTCGGGTTCTTCTTCACTATAGTTTTGCTGTTCGGCGTAGAGTTTGAGGACGATGAGGAGCAATTGGCGGTCCCGTTGTCGTTCGACGGGGCCTGGCCCTGGTTGGATCCCGGATAGTTGTAGTTGTGTTGGGCGGCCGGGCAGGGCTCGAAATGGGACTCATGCTGACTGTAGGGGTCCCCGGGGGAGGGAGAGAGGTGGTAGCCCCCCGGCGTGTTGAGGCTGCTCAGGCTGCTCGTCGTGAAGGCTGCAACATCGCAAAAATGGGACAGCTGCGTCAGCCACGGACTGGATATGGCTGAAATCATCCCAGAAAACTAGATTTTACTAAATATGCCTTTCACTTCAAGTCGATTATAACACAGAGTGAAAAACAGAAGCAGGATTCAGCGATCCCCAGAGGAAAGCGTCAAGCACGAACGCACTCGTTTCGGTTTAAAAAGTTTCCGTCTCGGCTGTTCGGCAGTCCCTGAGGTTTCATCCACTGCCAGCATACTACGGGCTGCCTGATCTAAAATAGGAGACCTCCGAAAAGCAAAGAAAAGAAAAGTTTTCCCCAAAAAGCGGTGCGGGTCCCGTAGAATCTCCGAACTATTCGAGGAAACTAACTCGGAGTGCGCATGAATTGGTTTTCGCTCGTGATCGATCGCGCTGTGAGCGGCCTCTGTTGTGCGCTGCTGCAGTGTGTTAACACTGCACACCAGTCTCCTCTCTTATCTGACGCAGAGGGCCTCCCCTTTGCGATAAAACCGGTTCTTATTTCTATTTAGATAAGGAACTGCAGGTAATGTGCCTTTTCTTCGCCTTGCAACCAGACTGATTGACAGAGAAGTGCGCCCCTTTTTAATGGCTTTTCCGGCACCCATTTAACTTTTGGATAAGGATATCGCCCACATCACCCCCGTTAACAAACAATGGAGGATGTGCCAGGCAGAGGGGAGTGCAAACGCTCTACAAGGTAAACACACATTGATTTGCATGAACAAACAAACAGGCAGCAGGTGACTGCAGCCCTCTCCTGATGGACAAATAGACGCATGGGATGGATATACAGCCCCCCACCCCCCTCCAAGCTGGGTATGATTATTATAGTCTGTTTTTACCATTACGCACGGGGCGCCCGTGTAAACCCTCCTCCTCTTGGCTTCATGCTGAATGTATGTGATTCTGTCCACGAATTAAAGTTGTTTCTTGGTACACCACTTTGGGATTTTGGCACGTTTGAACCCCCCCCCCCCCCCCCCCCCCACGCTACCCACATTCTGACTGTTTTGTTTCCAGACTTCTCCTCAGTGATGGTGAACACGGCGATTAAAATCTGCAGAATTTTTTTTTCACAGTGGCTCAACTCTGTGACACTTAAAAAAGAAAACAAACTGTAATTTCCTTCCATACTTTCCAAAACAACGCACTCATGCGCGGTTTTGCGCATTTCAAAAACGTCGGAGAATCAGGCAAACCCAAAGTTGCTAGGGGGAGAATTTCGGGTGAGACGTACACATGCTACATCAGCAAACACAATTACCTTCCATTTCCCGGGTGACAGTGCTGTAGTGCATTTTAAAGGAACTGTGGTTATGCAGGTCTGGCTTGTCGAGGCCGGTGCCGTGTTTTTCAAACGCTGCGTTTCCTGTTTGCTCTGCAGCCGAAATCAGAGAGGCAATACTGAAAGCATTTGCCTTTGGAGAGAGGGGACCGCCGTCGTCCATAGGCAAGAGATCGAGTCGTTAAAAGCCGTCCCTCCTCCTCCTTTTCCCCCGCTTTCCAACCGCGCAGAAAGCAGGAGAAGGCTGTGCACAACGGAGAGGAACATGCGCTAAAATTTGGGGGTGGTTTCTCACATTCCGCCACTGGCTCTCCGTGGGTTCTTATGAAGGTTTTCCCACGATTACAGTGAAGACGCCAAAAAGCCTGGCGATGCTCCGATTTGCGTGACGAACCCCTAAACGCGTCCTGGTGTCAAAGCATAGTTCATCCGCTTAGAAGCGAGAGAGCGGAGTTTCTCCTCCGATCGCTGGCGGGGTGGTGTCATCTGAGTCCTGCCTTGAGGAGAAGCTACTACTGCTGCGAGAATGTCAAAAGTGAGCGAGATCCACGCCTCCCCTGCATCACTGTAGGAAAAAAAAGTGTGCGCGCTCTACACTCGATGTTTTATTTCAATAAGACCTTGTCAGTCATTTGGATTCGACTCCAACGTCACCGCAGTGTCCCGTCTTTAAAGAGCGCCACTTTTCCAGTAAATTACGCGTATGTGCCGGCGTGCGCATACTTAGATTTCTCGAGAGTTTGCGTGGAGCACGAGGAGCAATAACAGCTCCAAATCTGATGAGTGCTTTGTGCGAGGGTTCAGATCCAAAATGCAGTTTTCTTTAAAAAAAGAAATATGGAGACAAAAATAAATATCAAGTAACCCACACATCTGACTTCTTTCTCAGATGCTTTGAACGTTTAGTGAGTCAAAAAAAAAAAAAAAAAAAAAAGAAAAGAAAAGAAAAGAAAAGAAAGAAAGAAGAAAAAAGCAGAATATAACGAGAATATGTTTTAATCCAAGCAATTATTTATCTGAGAGGCGCAGAGATGGAAACCAGTCAGAATGCAGATGCACTTTTGACTTTTGAGGAGTGTCCAGCCCCTGTGTGCACACATTTTTCCCCAAAAGCCATCACATTCAATTAGTTTCGTGTCAGACACACCTGGATATACACGACACAGACTCGCAGAAACAGCACCCTTGCAGTCAGTAAAAATGAGAAGCATACACACGTGGCATTTCAGGCTGGAGTTGGACTTGACCTCTCCACCTCCCGCCTTCAGTCTCGCTTTGTTGGTTCTCAGCTTATCGAGGTTCAACTTTAATGTGCAGCGACTCAAGATGTGTTTTGCTGGAAGCTGGTGCGATAGCGACCGGATAGAGTTTAATTTACACTGGAGTCAGTGAATTAAGCGCGAAAGCAGCAGCGGGGTTCTAATGGGATAAAGCAGTTAGAGGATTAGGCCTATTTGTTTTGGATGTTTCTCCATGGGAGGCAGGGAGCATAAATAAACCCCTCCTAGATAGATAGATAGATAGATAGATAGATAGATAGATAGATAGATAGATAGATAGATAGATAGATAGATAGATAGATAGATAGATAGATAGAAATCGAATTGGTTGATTTATTTTGCATTGATCGCTGTCAAAATATTGTAAACCATCACCCACATGATGTATTCCTCCCGGCAGTTTTTTGTTTTTAAAATCTGATATGATGCCATCGATACCGGCTCACTTCATCATTGCCAAGTCGGAAGCCTCCTTTGTAAATAGTTAGGTGATAACAGACAAAATACAGGAGCTCAGCGAAATGGGAAGAGACTGTGTCGGAATTCGCTCAGCCGAGGCACAGTGGACTCAGTAAAATGTGAGCCTGAAGATAATAATAATAATAATAATAATAATAATAATAATAATAATAATAATAATAATAATAATAATAATAATAATAATAATAATAATAATAATAATAATTAATTCGCCCAATACGGGAATATTCAGACCAGCAACCCAAAATAAAGGCATAGCAAACTCTTGCTTGAGTGAATAAAATGCTGAATTTGAAGCTTCAGGGCGACGGAAATTGGGATTTTTATTTTGCCTGTGAGAAAGAGATAAACTCATTTTTGCATCGTGGAAAAAAATAAAAATACCTGCAAACTTTATGTTAACAACAACAAAACAAGATTTTAACGCTGATGATCATAAAAAGGCAGCCAGGCTGACCAGAGTTTAATAGTTTTCCCTTTGTTTTGTGTTGATTTTAAGCGGCTTTACGCGTTTTTATTGAGTTAAACGGAGCTTTGTGTTTGGACTCTTTGGGCCTTTTTACTCTGTACTCTCTGATAGAGTCTGCAGACTCTGTCACGAAGAGTTTAGCTCATATGGTGCAAAGCTGACATCTAGACAAAGTGAGCAAAGTATGTAAACAGCTCCGGCAAACAGCTCTCACTGATTAGAGGATGCAGGCCCGAACAGCATTTCTCGGCCCACTGGCTGATGGATGCAGAACAGGAATATGTGACATCAGGTAAGGTGCTGTTGATCTCTGAGGATAAAATCACTTTTACTCAACCCGGAGTCATTTTTTACTGAAAAGTCCATGAAGGAAACGATATTTTCTACCGAGGCCAAATTAGGGACTAAGTGCTGTAACAAAGCATCTGAATGAATTTATAATTGTAGGCTCGTTGTGGAAATTAAAGGCCATTCTTGGATTTGGTGATTTGAAAGTTCCTGAAAAGACATTCAAACATTTTACTTTGGTGTTTGACTTGAAAGTACTCTTGATACAAATAAAAACACGTGAATTTAATATTTTTTTCTGTAAGAAAGAGCTAAGTGAACTTTGAATTTTAATTACGCATGATGGCTCTGCTGACACGGAGTAATTCGACATTTTCACCTGGAACTCTTTATTTTAAAATTTTATTGTGGTTAATTAATGCACCGCAAAACGCATTCATGCTTTAGACTGCGCTCCAGTTTTTCCTCTCATTAATACAGGATATGCTTACTTCAAAGTAAGCACAAGTAAGCATACCCTGCATAAAGGTGTAAAGCTATTCTTATTTCTGTTAATGAAGAGACAATAATGATTTGGGGTATCAAAACCACTCTGGTGATGAGTGCCACTTTAAATTCAAATCATAGTTTTTTTTTTTTTAATAATTTAAAAATATGTTTGCACTTGCTTCGGTCCTATTATTTACCTGATCTGCCGTTGTTAACCTCCAAAGGTGACAGAAGCCAACAGAAGGTAAACCTAGAGAGACTTTGAGCCAGTTGCCGTGCGTCTTGACGCACAAGAATATTCGCGCAAAAGTTTTCCGATAACAATTTTCCAGGATGGTGTGATTGTACTTCTGTCTCAGCGACAGTGCTTCTACACGTTTGGGCAATCAGTCACTCACACACCGCACATATTTATGTTGTCGGTGGTCTTCCTGATGGTCTCCTACAAGAGAACCGCTGGCTTCTGTTCCTCCAGTAGGAGAGGCCTGTGTGGTCCTGTATGTCCTGTTTGTGGTAACATGACAAATCACCAAACCACAACCTCTTGCCCGTGCCTCATTAAATTGCACAGATCCATCGTGAAGGCATCGATGGTTGCTATTTTCGTGTTATTAGTAAACAGAGATGTGATTGGGTCGTCGGGATATCTGCATGGACATGTGGGCGCGCGCTGTCTCCTCTGCGTCTTTCTGCTCGATCCCTCTGCTTCTCCCAGACACTCAAACTAAAAGAGCTTATCATCTCCTCTGATGTTTGTACCTGTGTGTCGTGGAGATGTTTAATTAGGCTGTCTGTGCCGCAGTCAGCCTGATAAGATTATTATTTACGCGCTCATATTATTTGACAGACAATAAATCATAGCATCTTCCGCTGGTTATAAAAACAAACAAACAAACAAACAAACAAACAAAAACACAACAAACAAACAAAACAATGATTTGCACATTCTACCCGAAGCTATTGAGACCTGTGGAGACTCCACGTATAAAACTCCGTGCTATCTAAATAATGGTCAAAATCTCAGCATATAGAGAACTGAGTGAGAGGAAATACGCCGCTGACCGCTAACAGCAGAAGGCCCGGGGTGTCCACGCTCAGGGAACGCACAGAGGCGCACTTTACGCAGGAGGGAAGACTAAAACATGCCTCATATACAATCATGACAAGGAAAACTCATGCAAATAAAGTTCTAAACATAAATAAAATGAACTTAATTTAACTGAAATAGAATATATTTATTTTCAACTCCCGTAAAATAAATATAAGCAAGCGAGCCGTTGATTAAACTTATTCTAGAAAAACGCTCTAATTTATGATTTTTGTGTTAGTTAATATGAAATACATGTATTTATCAATAAAAACAGTGCAAGTAAATGTTATAATTTGCTACCGGAAACTCTGATGGTTATTAATAGGGCTAATAATAATAATCCCCCCCCCCCCCCCCCCCAAAAAAAAAAAAAAAAAACCCAACAAAAAAACTAAACTAAACTAAAAACACACATTTCTTTTGCTATAATATAACCCAAGCTTTGTAGGAATAACTCATCATAATGCGATCTTTTTTCGGTTAAGTAATCAGATAGAAATTTATTATTATTATTATTAAAGTCTCTCATGTAAAACATTAAAAAGGGACATGTTGTTTGTCTTTTCAGTCGATGGAAACGTTCTAGTTTCTTACAGCGCTATGGTCTAATTTTGTAGGCTGCTTCAGTTTGTGAATGCCTCCATTTACTTGTACGGTTAACAAAAATGTTCCCCCTTTTCCCCTAAATGAGCTGGCATTTTGAGTTTTTTTCACTGCAAAAAAAAGTCCAAACATTTGACCACAGCGATGAATATTTCTCTTATGTCCATCATAATTTTGTTTTTCATTGGGCTATTTGTAAGTCCGTTTCTAGGATCTGTCACTGAGTGGTTAGTTGGATATTTTGAAGCCTTTCCCCCGTGGAGTCGTTCTGTTGGCATTAAGAATAAATGAGAAAAATCGTTGATATAAACTCGTTATTATGTGCACGCAAATTTAAAATCGTATTGTTACGATTTTAACAATGGCGCAATGTGGCGCTTAAATACCGACGGAATTTTGCGCTCATGCGGTGTTCCAGATGTTAGCAGAGCTACCGCATCCTCCAATAGCCTTTCAGCCATGCGTAAAGGCGCACAGTAATGGAAATATGCCACCAAAGCAGTATTGCATAAAATGTAATCTAATAACATGCAAAGTATAATAAGACGTGTTCCTTCCGTATCTTATGTGAATTAATTTATTGTGAATGTTTTATAATTGGTAGAAAATCTATTTGTCTTTTTGGGGGGGCTCTTTCTTTTCTTTTCTTTTTCTTGGAACATTACACTGAATGCTTTAGTTTTAAAAAAAGAAGGAAAAAAAATGAGCACATTTCCGTGCTGACATATTAATGTGCTTTTCCTGTCCAGCCCTGTTCTTCTTTGTATTTGGGGTCATCATAAAAGCGTAAAAACACAATGGAAACGAACTCAATGGCCGACCAAAGGTGAAAATCATGATTCCTTCAGTCCCAGGCAAATTCCAGAATATATTCCCACACTTTGGAAAAACAGACTATAGACTTTATTGTTAATATTCATGGCAAATAAGAGGATGCAGGTAATTGGTTTTTGGAACAGCTTAACTTAACAGGTGTTTAAAAAAAAATCTTCCTACAGAATACATGCATTGCTTAATAGATTCTGACGTTTGACATCCTCATTTCCCGTTCTGTTTGTCCAAGCTGCCAAGCATGCAAAATTAAATAGAAACAAAGGAAAAAAAAGCACAGTTTTGACTTTCTCCCTCCCCCCTTTGCAGTTGTCTGGGGAAATGTGTGCCAGTGCTATTTATTTATTTTGGGAAGGAAGATCCTATCTCCACATGTCTTCTCAGAGTTAAAGAAGACAGGCCTGACAGCTGCCAACTGTGCCCTTCAGCAGGATCTCTGCAGCCTGGTCAGTATGTGCTAGCTTTGAATCTCTGCGGCCCGACTACACCTCAAGCAACAGTGAGCAGGAGAAAGGGGGGAGCAGGCAGTTATGATTCAGCTGCTATTACATTCCTATTAAATACAGTTTATTGTGAGGACCTGCAGAGAACATGTACAAGAGTGATTCTATAGATAATTAAGGCATTAGTTAGTCGTGGTTCTCGTGCATTTTTATCCTGAGTTTGCTTTCTGGAGTTGTTATCGACTGAAATTCTCATAGAGAGAATGAGAAAGCAAAAAAATAAGTTTGGAATGTGAGTGTAGGACATAGGAAGGGTGGAGTGGGGGGGGGTGGAGGCCGCTCAGAGTCAGATCCCTTTTCAAAATCACTTCTTCTCTTTTCCCTCCCGTCTTTGTTTTAAAACTGGGAAGCTTTTAGCTTTTGAAAAGTATCCTTTTCCTATCTGTTACACGGCGGCCCCAGTCGTCATCACCTTGCCTCTCCTCGCAGCCCTATTGGAGCTCCGGTAAATAGCTGGCATTCCTGCCACAAAGAGCCGATGATGTGGGCCCGGAGCCCTCCGTGATCTCCCCAAATTAATTAAGGTCTTTCTTCTCTCTGAGCGGGATCTGCGGCCTTTGTCTCTCTAATACGTCTTAAGCCTAGTATTAAATGGAAGGGCAGAGTCTACGCTCATTATAAATCTGTCACTGCCTGCTTTGCTCCTCCTGGCCCGGCCCGTGATCCTAAATAGGCTTCAGTGTAGCTGAGCAGCCATCCTCCAGTCTGGCTCTTGCCCCCTTGCCTCCTCCTTATCTGACGCCCCTCCTTGCGCCCCACTGGCTTGGTATTTATTTGAATATGAGAAGCCCTGCTTGTTGTTCCTGGCAGGGGGGGACTCGAGTCTGAGACCCCCACCTCCTCACCACCAAAACACCACCTCATGCCCCTCGCTTCTTCCATCTCTCTATACCCCCAGAATGGAATCTGTCCTCCCTCAGCCACCTCGGTTTGTTCACTCTTCGCTGGCCTCTGCTGATTTTGTGAACTTGAATCCCGACCCTCTATTCAGACCCCATCGCAGGCAGGTTCACTGTGCATATGCGTTTATCGTCAACTGTGTTCCCTTGCTAGCAGAAATTAATATGTGTGTTAGCGTATTTAAGGTCCTGTGCCAACAGGGTGGCCAGACTCTGCTTCTTTTCTTTCAAAAACTCATCTGAGAGGATATTTAATAAGTCTCCGTGGCCACAAAACCCACCTTTCGGGGACCAATCCCTTTCCTCACCTCCCTTCCTCCCTCTCACTTGGCTCGTGTGGAGAACGGGTCCAGCCTCAGGGGTTGGTAAGATGATGAGTCCTTCGTATGTCTCGGATGTAAAACAGTTAAGGTGTTTAGTGGGTTTGGCAATTAATTCTGTGACTTCAGGTTCAAGATCATCTTTTTGCCAGCAGCAGAAAATGGATAACATGCCCATGAGAGCGACCCCCACACCTGCCAACCCCTGACAGTGAAATTAAGAGGAGCAGAGTCATGCAGAGATTTGACCTTGAGGAATGCCAACGCCACACCCTCAACTGGAAATGCAGAACAGAGGAAACTGGAAAAAAATATGCTACAATGCTGCTTTTTGTTTGGGCGTACAGGAGATTTGGGTTGATGGGGGAATATCAGGCTTTCCTGTGCTCCTCTTCCAAGATGAAGCAGGAAGTCACAGAGGAGGTAAACAATGTGCAGAAATTTAGCCAGGCCCAAGCGGAGTGGAATTTAGGGCACCATCATCCCTGTTGGCATTGCTCTGCTCCAGTTAATAATGGACATTGTACCCACCCACCCATCCCCACCCCCGCTTCCATGCAGCAAATATTTCCCCATCTTAGAAAATGTTTACATTCAGCTTAGCTCAGTGTAAAATGACCTGCAGAGACTCGGCTCAGTGGTGGTTTCCCTTGCATCAACCACATCTCAGGCCTTAAGGTCACAGATCTTGCTCTGTTGCGTCTTGTCCCCCCCAGTCACTCGCAGAATCTGTCAAGAGCAAGCCTCCACCAATCAGAGCTGGCGCTGGGCAGTTTGATGCTAATTACAGTGATTCATCTTGTCAGGCACTTCCTGCCACCACATGTTGGTTTTGATCTCTTCCTCCACAGCACGGTGACAGTGAACGATGAGGGACCATGTGGCCCGGCACTGTGCCATGGAAACCGGCACCAGAGTCTCCACGCTGGCCGCAGCACCAGCACGGAACTGCATGTCAGGGTTTGGAAAGAGCAAGTCCAGTAGGGAGTGGGGGAGATTTCGCCGGCTGGCTAATTGCAGACCCAAAAGTGTAACTTTAGGTGATAGGGGGATTAAGGCATGTTGACTTGTGTTCACTGGGGGGCTAAACTGACACTCAGTTCCCCCCAGAGCGGACAGTTCCTGAAGCCCCCTGGAGTTGGCTGGGCGGTCTGGGTCACATTAAGGGGGTACTGTGTGGCCTGTTAGGGCAGACCACATGACCAGCTCCTCTAAAACAAGCACTGCTGTGTCCATAATGTCAAACACTTCCTCCATCTGCATCCATTAGCCAGCTCTGGTGGTGGTGAGGAACATTTGAGAACCCAAGGAAAACAAAAGGTCCAGAGATTATGCTGCACAGCTATAATGAAAAAGTTCCCCCTCTTATTTTACTGAGCAAGGAGGAAAAATGTACTTTGTTTCATAGCTTGAAATTAAAATAATATTTGATTATGTTGTTTTTAGTATCATTTATATACAATGGTCAGTGTTTATTGTAATCACACAGGCTGTTTCGAACATTTGTGGCCGTGTTTGTATTTACGCACTGTTTACAGCCCTGTGTGGGAGTTCTAGAAAATGTTTACTCACACGGATTCACAAAAAAAGTATTAGATAAAAGTCATATTTTATTTATTTTACGGTCCAGCACACCAGGCTTCAAAAAATATTAGTAAATGTCATCTGTTTTTCCTTTTTGTTCCTTTTTTTTGCATCAAGGTTATCAAAATATATAATATTTATCACACATTCTTATTAAAATACGCATAAAATAGGCGACACGATTAAACAAATGCTATACGCTAACATTTAAACTATCATTCATAAGAAAACTGAATAATCACACATCACCCAGAATGTTTATTAATCATTTGTTTTATTCATCGAAGCATTAAGAACTCGCAAAACAGTAGCACTAGTATTCTTCATTATACACTGTAAATGAAATATGCAGGAGACGTTCTAAAGTCATGTAACTAAACAAATTAATATACATTTTAAAATATTCGAGAATTTAATATTTATTTATGTATTTATATCTAATTTTACATTATAAAACAAAACTTGGGTTGTTATATTTTGTATTTATTTTTTAATTAGATTATTTATGTTTGAAAATAAAAAAGGCCTCCAAACCATGCAAAGTAGTATATAATAAAACCAAACTAAAACAAAAATCAGTCAAATCAAATCTAAATTTCCTCAATCAGAAATGATTCAAAATGTAACCTTTTTTCAATGAAATGTTTCTGATTTTACAATAAAGCTCAATAAATAAAGCAGCATTAGAGTTCTGTTTAACAAGTATGGCTGCCACAGTTCAAAGACCACTGATATCAGTTTACCCCACCCTTACTTCCACGAGCACTTATTGTTCTCTTCTGCTTTGTACAACATGGATGGAGTTTCTGACAGTCGAGCCAGGCGAGAACAAATCTTTCTCATCATACGTGCTCCATGTGGCTCTCAGTGAGAGGCCCTAAACACCGGAGTGAGCTGGATGTGGGGAAAGAGAGAAAAAAAAAGCGCCCTGTTGTTTGGGTCTGATTTCTTAGCTCATTAATCTTCACTGCAGTCATACAGTTTGTCTCACAGACTGGCATATTTTCAGCCAGTTTGAATGTAATGATATTTATGAGAACATGTCCTCACTTGCTGTATGTGTCTTACAGTATCTGACATCATTGTCCTAGATACCGAGTTGTGTTTACATATGACTAAGAGGAAGAAGGCTGGACATTAATATTCTTCACTTTGTGTTTTTTTTTAAATTTCCCCTCTCAGTAAATTTGTAAACTAAAACCATTTTTTTGCCGGCCCGCAACATCCTTCCACAGTTGTTTTAATTACTGAGGTACATAGAAATCATGTAACTAATAAAATAAGCTTTGATGTTGAAAATTAATCAAACTATTTTTTTATTATGTTAAAATCTGTCCTTTGGAGCGACGTGGTATTTAAAAAAACAAACAAACTTAAAAAAAAAGAAAAAGAAAAAATAAAATATGAAAAAGGCTCAATATGTAAAAAAACCCCAACACATAAGATTAGTTGATAAAATGCAGCAAATATCAGATTCTTTTCTTTTTTTTAATTTCATATATTAACCCAATTTTTACACACACAAATCTTAATTTTACATCCAAAACTTTGTTCAATAACACGAGTAATGAAATAATTATTTCACAGAAACATGCATTTTTGATTAATTGCTGTTTTGACAGCTGTAATTTATTCTGGCTCAACTGAACCTTCATTAAATTCAGTGTAAACAGATGTAATGTTGCATACTTTATAAAACATTATTCATCTGCTGGCTGCAAAAATAAATCACTGCTCCACTGCCGGTCCGGCTTGCAGCAGGTTGGACAATGTGAGCGACTGTGATCTGTGCATGTGTGTGTCTGTGCGTGTGTCTTTAACTTGGAAAAAGCAGTAGCTCCCCTGTGTGGTTTGCTTGTGTAAGAGCACCTGTCACAGGGGGAGAGGTGGGCATTTGGGCATCAGGGTTGAAACCTTGCGGCACAGCGAGAAGTAGGGCTTGCTTGATGAGGTGCTGACATTAATAAAGGCAATCACTCTGTCACTCAGTGAGCCTAATGTACCTGGATTAAAGCAGCCGCTTAACTGGAAGTGAAACGTTACCTGGAAGCTTTGAAATCATGCTGCAATGAGGCTGCTGTGCGATGGGCATATAAATATTACACGCATGTGCTCTTCTAGTCGAAAAGAAACCCAGGAAAAAAAAACAAACAAGCTCTGTCATCACACACGCATTTACACCTTCACAAGACCTACTAGACCTGAAAACAATCACTCACATTTTTGTTGTTGATTTAGCAGAAAAACTGTCATTCAAGTTTCTGTGATACTTAGCTTAAAAGTATTTCTCCTCTACCTGATTTCTTAGTTCTTTGCATATTTGTAACACTTAAATGTTTCAGATTAACAAACAGTTTTTAATATTACACAAAGATAACCCAAGTAAATACAAAATTGAGTTTTTAAATGATGACTTTATTTATGAAATCATGTGATTTCATTAAAAAAATGTGATTAAGCACAATTTATTTGGTTTGATTTCACTGGCCACAGCCTGATTAGGCCTGATTACTGCCAGACCTGTTGACAGATGTGACAGAGTAGCCTAAAAGATCTCAGAAATCATCTCTGTGTCTTCTGTGGACTGACAAGAAAGAAGTTGAACTTTTTGGGAAGGTTTAAATCCATCCATCTGCTTATCCATTTTCAGGGTTGCGGGGTGGGTGGGGGTGTCTGTTGCTGGTCTAACATGTGGAGTGGACAGAGACAACCATTTCCACTCACATTCACTCCCGCATTCACACCTATGGGCAATTTAGAGTTACCACTTAACTGGTTTCAATCCCATCTGCCATAAAACTAACACAGCATTTTATAAAGAGCATCATACCAAAAGTCAAACATGGTGGTGGTAGTGTTATGGTCTGGGGCTGTTTTCGTGCTTCAGGACCTGTACGACTTTTTGCAATTGATGGAATCACAACTTCTGTTTTCCACCAGAAAATCCTGAGGGAGAATGTCCAGCCATCAGTTCATGCCCAGTTCTTGGGTTACACAGAAGGACGATGATCCGAAACAGGGCAGCAAATCTGCCTCTGAATGACTCAAAGTGGTTGGAATGGTTTGGAGATGTTTGGCATAACCTCGACAAACCTACAATGTGCCTGAATTAAAAAAAAAAATCTACAAACAAGAGCGGGCCAAAATTCCTCCAGAGTGATGTGGAAGTCTTATTGCCAGTTAACACAAACACTTGACTGGATTTCTTGCTGCCAAGAGAGGCGCAAAAAGAGATCAGATTTAGGGGGAAATTACTTTTTCAAAATCATCATTTAAAAACTGCATTTTGTGCTTATTGCGGCCGTCTTTGTCTAATATTAAAATTTGTTTAATGATCTGAACCATTTAAGTTTGACAGATATACAAAAAACTAAGAAATCAAGATGGAGGCAAACATTATTTTTCCACAGCACTGTATGGACACAGTTATTTGGCCAGAGGCCCTCTGGTTCAAGTGTATGTTTGGGGTGTGGAGTGATGTTGCTCAGCCTCGAAGGCAGGATCAGGTGTCTCTGTCCAGCGAGGAGTGGAGGAATATTTTCTCATAGCTTGTGCCCTCTCTGGACACTGGACCCTTCACTACCCCCTCCCACCATCCAAATATTTACCTGACATGTCTCTGTGGGTGGTGGCCCATCTACAGAAACATGTATACACACATTTACAATGATGGATGATTTAACATACAGATGTACTCATTTGGTTTTTTTACTGATTTATGTTTTGAAATGCAAGATTGATGTCAGTGGACAGACAATTTGAAGTATTTTTACTTGACCATTTTCATGCTAAAATGTATACAAAGCCTGCGCATATTAAAATAAAATACTGCATGGTCTGAAATGTATTCCTGTGGATTGGAAGAAAAATTCCAAGCATAGGTAGGTGAATGCAGACACACCGACACACACACCTGCACACATGCTTAAACAGAAGTCCATTCCCCTGTCAGGCCTCATTGGTGTCAACACTTTGAAGTTGTTGGCTGCTTGTTTACTGATACAAATTAGCAGGTAAGGCCGGCTTCAGAAGAGCAGAGAGCGTGGCAGGCTTTGTGGGTGGTGGGTCCTGCTTCTAACAATGCAGTCCAACTCATTTTCTTCTACATATCCACTTTTACAGCCTCTCATAGTGAAGGAATGCTTTCAGCCGGGTTCAACACGCTTAAAGGCCCGAGTCAGGACACTAGAAGCTGGGACGATTTCAGGGCTCGGGGCTCAATCAATACTGCCTGGCATAAAGCAACATGGCCTCCTGGTGTTTAGATTCATCTCTTTTCATAGATATGTTTTAGCTATATATACTTCGTGTCCTGTGCTGTACAGGAGTCTGGTCAAACAAGTAAATCAGTAAATAAGATTAACATAAATTTGATCTTTTTTCCTGAGCTACACAATAGTAAAGTGAAGATTTAGCAGAAAAACTTATTATATTAAAAAATATAAATTATACCTCAGATTTAGAGTCATAATGGAAAACTTTTAACTCAGCAAGCTGTTGATTCAGTTAATATCAGTTAATGTCAGACAGAGCATTATAATTTATTTGGCATGCTGATGAGGAAGTCACTTCAGAACACACGTATTATCCTTACAGGTATTTTTTTCAAAATCATTACATTTATTACATTTTCAGTCACTAAATTGCAGAAAGATTAATGGAAGAAAATCATTTGTGAATCCCCGCCCCTCTAACCTGTGAGTAATGACACTCATCATTCTGTCTCTTGATCTTTCAGTTTACTTTTAAACATATATCGCAGCACCCCCTTAAGGTCATTTGGGGTAATACTTATTCTTTGGATCCCCTCAATTTTATTAAAGTAGTTTCAGCAGTAAGTGAGGTACTGTGGTCTTCTAGTTTCAAACTGATGAACCAAGACTTATAAGGAGGATTTGTGTGTTTGGGACTAAGGCTGAGGTTTCTACATGTGTGTATGCGAAATCTTGCTAACAGACAATACAATACAATTTTATTTATAGAGCACAACAGACATACAAACTATTAGCACACGCAAAAAACAAACGCACAAAAAAAAAAGCTGCTACAATGATATAAAAATAACGAGAATACACAAGTGTGGAGTGAGGGTGAAAGATGGGATTCGGTGTGGTTTTAGATAAAGTCTCATGTTTCCAAATGTGATGGATGATTAAAGTGCATATCAAAGATGTTGGAAGCCTCACACGGTTTCACCAGTCAAGTTTCATCACATGCCAACATGTGATCTGAGCCCTTCACTGCACTTAAAAATGAACATGATCTGATGCTACCAAGTAATCTACTCCCGTCACCCATGTGATATTTTTCCAGATTTAAAATGGAATGAATAATATGATAAAGCCTCAAGGGGTAACCCGAGTGTTGTTTACTCAGGCCACCCTAATGCAAACAACCCTACACACACACACACACACACACACACACACACACACACACACACACACACACCACGGGACTTACACTTACAGTTGTCACACCACACACCACTGGGGGAGAGTGGAGGGGTAAAGCAGTAGGTGAACGGGGTAGTAATGACCTGCCTTCAAAACCAAAACACACAAAATGATATAATACAGGTTTTCTTCAAACAATGTAAGTGGATAACTCTAATAATACACTGTGAGACAGGGCATTGGTCTGTGTACCCTTGGTAGCACCTTTTACTGTACTTGCTCCTCTGTTTGGACCAACTTTCTTCTGTTTGGCTCCCTCTCCTCAAAAAGGTGTGAACAGCTAGTGGTTGGAGTTTCTGTGCTTGAAGGAAGAGCTTTGTACCTGAAACGGTGATATTACAGATTCTTGCTCTTAATGACATCACAAAGAGCTGAGTGTAGGAAAAAAATGAATAGAATAGATTTTGTGCATGGAGTGCAGTTTTAAGACTGGGTCTCGGGTGGTGAATAAATCCTGGAAGGCTACAGTGACTCTTCCAATCCTGTTTTACAAGAGAGAGAGAGATCTGTTACAGCTGCTGTATTGGATCAGAGATTACTAAAAGCTATCCAGTCTTTAAGTCTGACGTCATTAGCCATGCCTGGGCCCAAACTCTGCTGCAGGTCCCTGAGTCACACGATCACTGCAGCATCACTGAGAGTTAAAAACTGTCTAAATCCTTTCATCTGTAATAAACCTCTACCAGGTGTAACAATTAAGTTTAACATCCAGGCATCCATGACAACTGAATTTATTAAAGTTAACGGAGTTAGAAGTTAGCAGGAAGTTAGCTCACTAGTTTCCATCTAAATATACCATGTTCAGGCTGAGGGTTTTCCAAAACAAATTAAGACGTACAACTCTACTATCACTTCCAACGTAAATGAAGACAGAGAACTAAACAGCAGTGACATTTGTAGGGTTAATGAAGTTTGGCTAACATAGCTGTGATCGCTAACCTTTTTCCACTCAATAAAAGTTAACGTGAGAGTTCCCGAAGGTTTGGGACAATTGCAATCGCATGGCAGGATGCTGTAAACGGACTGAACTAAATTTGGGAGAACAACAGATATAATCCATCCACAATACGAGGTTAGTTATTAATATACTGCTGCATGGGCTGGGCTGTAGTTACATTATAAGGTTTTAAAAACTGAGCTTTAAAATGATTAGCGGTAATAAAACCCGAGAGAGGCCGACAGTGATCACTGACTGGTTTTAGGAGCTTGTTGAGATTAAACAAAACAAGATACAAAGCATTAAACACAAAAGCCTTATTAAACGCAGAGTAGTTTGGGCCCGGAGCAGGATTCATCACGTCATCACTTAAAGACCGGATTTTACAAGTTTTAAAAAAAAAACTGACTACAGTGTGAGTCATCATTGCTCTCCACTTTTTAAAATTCCTGTTAAAACTAGGTGGTCACTCACATTTTAGCCAACATCAGTGCCATATCTGGAAAAGTTAATTGTGCTCTGAGTGTTGCTTTAACTGAAAAACGTTTAAGTTTCACAAAATTCGGCTTGACAGTTTTTTGCATAATTTTGCAAATCATGCACTTTTCCTATCGCTCTTACTTTTGCAGAGAAGAACAGAATATATGAGAACTGATAAAGTTGTTACATTGTGCAGGGTATCTATGTGATATCACACACCATGCATGTGTTTTTGGTTGAATGCAAAGCAGATTTAAGTTTTCTCCACTTCACCTTTCATGCAGTCTTTGTTTCTCGTGCACTTGCTTCTGTGTAGAGCTACTACTGATAATCTCATCTTCATCTTTCCCTCCCTGTATCCTGGGCTTTTCCTCTCACTTTTCCTCTAGTTCCCTGGCTCCCTATCCATCTCCCACCTTCCTACCCTCCACCTCTCTTCCCCCCATTCACTTGATTTATCCCCTGCTCTTTTTTCCCTGGACCACATGGCCCGGCAGTTTGCCCTAAACCCACTCATCCAGAACCGATGTCATTCAGATCCAGTTAAATAAATAGCCCTATAAATTTTCTCCAATAATAAGCCTGGATGCTGCTGGAATGTGTGGCGGCGCGTTGGGGACGAGCGCAGAGTGCAAAATTCACTCAACCCAGAGCCCCAGACAGCTTGTACAGTGTGAGAAAGCATGGGCGCTGTGTGGCTGAAGAGGAATATGAGTTGCATGAGTGTGTGTGTGCTGGTGTGAAGGGAGTAGAGGTGGGGTTTGCACTCCGAGAGTCACAGTAGGAGCGGGTGAGTGGGAAACGGGGGAAATACATGGGAGAACCCAGACCCCCGTCTGTCTCCCTACCTGGAACGAGACCTCGGGGACAGTTTAAGTCGGCCCACCCAGAGACAGAGACACCAATCAGGCCTCTGTCAGTGGAGTCAGCTTGTGTGTGTGTGTGTTGCTTGTGCAGCTGTGCATGTGCGTTTATCTGCACATATGTTCCTAAAATGTATTTCAGTGGGAGTGAGAGCAGTACAGCTAACTTGTTTGCATTTACAATATAATCACACCCCTTCAGCCATTGTTCAGAATCTAGATCTGAATCCACGCAAGCACGTCCGCACCATTAAACTGCAAATATGTTCCCTCGTTAGAGAAAAATGTGTCAAGCCATTTATAGTGTCAGCTTTAAACATTTATTTCTAAAAAGCTAGAAATAACAAAAGCCTCAAAGAAAACAGTTGTCTTTTGTTAGTCACAAAGAAAAAAACAACAGTGCTATGAATGACAGAGCTTTGGTTGTACACACAACCTCAAAATAACTCGAGCAGCATAAGAAAAGTTATGTCAAAAGAGCTTTAATTTACTCTAAATCCCGACATTGAACAGTTAAGCTGATAAAATTAAGCAGTTTTTAATAGTGTGAATAAAGAGGGAGTGCAAAACACTTGATCATGTCACTTTAGAAGACTCTAATTCTCACTTTCAAAAAAGCTCACCCCCCTTTTAACAGGCTGATATTGACGGGGGGAAGTTTTCATCAGGAAAACAGTGGATACATATTTATTTCTTTTATCATTGTTACTTTCATGACAAAAAAACCACCAATCAAGTATAAAAGTGCTCTGATGTACATAAAAACAAGAAGCCTAACTGTAGTAGCTGGCTGGCAGCATGTGACCTCCTGCACCTTCCTGCTGCTACAAGTTTCTGTGGGAAACACAGAAACTCAATATTATTTCTCCCACCAACAGAGGGATGTGCTTCACACGAGGAGGTGGGATGGTTGCTGGTGGGCTGTCAGACAGTGTTCCCTTCACATTATGGCTCAGTAGCAGCAACAAGTGAGTGAAAAAGAGAGAGATATGGGACATGAAAGTATCAGAGAGATACACCTCCTCCACACGGCCTGCTCCTCTATGAAGATATTACTGGGTACTATAAAACAAACAAACCCAGCCTGGTGTCAATTGAAGGGAACTCTGTTTTATAGAGGAGTGAGCTACCGTTTCCACCCACCTGGAGGTTGTAGAGGTGCATTGTGGATAGGTGAAAGAGCACCCAGCACCTCCCCACACCATCCACAGTGCCTGACTCCATCCCATTCCCTCTACCATGTCCAGTTATGGAGCTGAGTGACTGGTCCACTGTGTGATACCAGTGACCCGAAACCCATTTACTGCCTTAAATCGCTGCCCCTGTCCACCACCCCTACCTCCACCTCTCTCTCTGTTGCCACACCGCCAAACTCCTGTCTGTCTCCTCCCGAGGATGACAAATGACCTTCCCCACCATAAATGGGGCTCAGGCCCCACGTGGCTCCCGGTTCCCTCCTTGCAGCCTGCCCTGTCCGCTTATAGAACGGATTCCTCATCCTGAAATGAAACAGTGGAGCTGCCCTCCCCTCCACCCATTCCACCCACAAGAGCTCCAGCTTATATCTATGTGTTTATCAAATCTACATGGAGAAAATAAACACCGTTTGAGCGTGATGCTGACAGATTAGCTGGAAATATGAACGCCAGCCATAATGGAAAGAAGTGGGCATTTATCACCAGGAGAATGGATACTGTTTCACGTGTGCGTGTACCTGTGTGTGTGCTCGATCTCTGCTGAATGAAATGATCCGTCTGAGTGTTTGCATATCTGTTTTTTTTATAGCTTGTGTTTGCATACCTGTTGCATGAATTGGTCTGTGTGCGTGTGTGTGTACTTACTACATAACCGTCTGGCTCCCATGTGAGGGAGTAAATCTATCATTCCCGCTGCATTTACCTACCACTTCACAGAGCCGTATGTCCAGTGTAAACAACGTTTATCACTGCATGCAAATGAACCCGTAAGCTGCAGCCTCCACAAAGACCCCATTCACCCGCGGCATGGCGTTTAACCGGCAACGTGAATCTGATACCTCAGATTACAGGCTTATTCTCGGGCATTGTGCACGGATTCACTGTCAGTCACATTCTACTGTGCCTTCCGTTCAGACAAACCTTTACAGACTGCGTGCTGTGGAGCCATTATTGCACTCGCAGTACCAGTACCAGTCCACATAAATGTCCACTTGACAAATCCTCTGTGAACATAAGAGACAAGATTTATCTCCTCTCCACCCTCTCCTCCTCCCTTTTTCTGCCTCTGTTTCCTCTTCTTGTATCTCTCGTCCATCCTTCCTTTTATAACTTCCCTCCCTTGTATCCTCTGAAGGAGGCATTGGTATGCGTTAATTGCAGTAATTTTGCCTTTGCAGTACACTGAGCACACTGACTACATGTTATATGTGAAATCAAATGTTTTTATTATTATTAAATCACCTGCCTGGTTAATGTTAATGTGATTGACCTTGATGTGATGAAAGGATGATCGGTGATTGGATTTTACATCCCGGTTTCTCAGCATCCCTGTGGTGGTTCTTCTTTGTCCATCAAAATCAATCATCTTTTAGACACTGACACTGACTGGCGGCTGAACAACATGCGGCACATGTTTCTGTGAATTACAACTTAGGGCCCCACTGGGAGGTAGAAGAGATTTATAGGACGCTAATAAGCACTATCGCCTCAGCAGCTCAAACTACAAGACGCTGTGAGTGAGAGTAAGAAAGGGAAAAGAAGAAGGGAACAAAGATGAATGGAAGTATACACCTGCAGATGAAAGATGGTGGACTGTCAGGAAATTTTAACGGCATACAAGGGTAAAATCTGACAGTCGCAATTTTATGAAGACAGCAGCGACAGAGGCTGTGGCAGAGAAAGAAAAACAGTAAATAATTTCTCTCTATTTAATGTGTATATGTTTAATATTTATGATAAATATATGCACACAGTCTCACTGATTACAGATACAGGAGAGTATCTCTTGTAATCTGTTTTTCTTTGGGAGTCATTGTATTGTGCACAGAGCTCTTTGGAATATGTACTGTTTACTGTCTGGCTGGTATCCATGTATAGGTAATATTAAAATTTTCAGCTCAGGTGTGTTTTAATATGGGCTTTATAAAAAGGTATTAGACAGAATAAAGAATTGTACTCGAGTGCATCCCCAGGAGGTTTAAAAGAAAAACGGATCCAGCTTCTCAATCACGACAATTGTTTCCTCAGAGGAACAGGCCTGAAAATGAATTTCTTTCTTATTCATCTCAGCTCTATGTGTGCCTATATGTGCAAGCAGTGTGTAAGTTAAGACATGTTCCCTGTCAGTGCTGCTCTTGTTTTGAAATGACTGCCTCCCTGTAAGATCTGCTTTTGACAGAACAACAATGGCATCAAATCTCCCTGAAGAAACTTACATAAAAAGAGAGAACGAGAGCTTATATACCGGCGTTGTGTGTGTCCTCATGTGCAAAGACATGCATAACCACCTATTTGTCCTTATTTGTTGTGAGTGTGTGTGTGTCTGTGTGTGTGTTTCCCTGTCTATCTCTGTGTGTGTTCACCTGTGACAGCAGCCATTCGTTATACAGAGATGAGCTCATGAGGGTGGGTCTGACTGAGGGACCAGTGAGTGTATGGGCTTGTGGCCCATTTCAAATCCACTGTTAATCCTGGCCTTTCACCCTGGAGAGTTTAGTTAACAGAAAGTGTGGTGGGTGGGTGGGTGGGTAAGGAATGTAGAAATTTAAAATGCATTGGGTATAAAACATGGACTGTTTGCTTATCACTTACTTATCAGAGTGCTTTACACCAGCACATACTGATATATTTTAAAGGTCACTAATATGCGTATAAAATGGGAAATAAAACCTTTCACAAAGCTAAAGCAAACTTACAATTGAGAAAATAAAAATCCATCCATCCATCTGACAAATTGACCAGTTGGACATGGCCGAAACACCTCTGGGAGGCATTTAGGACAGCGGTCCCCAACCTTTTTTGCGCCACGGACCGGTTTATGCCCGACAATATTTTCACGGACCGGCCTTTAAATTGTCGCGGATAAATACAACAAAATAAAACTAGTACCAGTACCGAAAAAAAGAAGATTTATTCATAACACACGTGAAAAGACCCAGGAAAACTGAGTTAACGATAAAAACGATAACAAAATAACGCTGAAAACCGATAAAAACCCTGAAAACCATACATTTCACACCTGAGCCTCAACTCTCGCGGCCTGGTACCAAACAACTCACGGACCGGTACCGGTCCGAGGCCCGGGGGTTGGGGACCGCTGATTTAGGAAGCATTAGTAATCAGATGTCTGGACCACCTCAGCTGGTTCCTTTCAATATGGAGAAGTCTGGACTTGTCGCCTGATGATTTGCCAGAACAGCCTCAAGGCCGAATGAACGCCTGGTTCCGAATTTTTTTGCAAAGCCACTTCTGGTTTGGCTGAACAAGTCCCACAAGCCTACCAAGCTTGAAAAGACTCTTTCTTCAGCTGCTGCCATGACATGTATTAACTACTTTATGGCTTCTCCACCTGATCCAACCTGATCAGCTGACAGATCAGCACTCGTTTTCACCTTTCTGTTTGAACACACTGTTCTTTATGTGCAATCTGTAATCAGAATAGCAGGTTCCTGCTTGCTCTCAAGCCACACACTAGTTGTTGTGGGGACAGCGGTTTCATTATATATTCTGGGGAAAAGCTATGAAAGGCTTATGAAAGGTATCCTATTTTATATATTTTTTATTTTTATCATGATTTATCATTATTAAAGAAAAAGCAACTGTTCGACTGAGTGAAAAAAGTGTGAATGATAATTTGGGTCAAACTCAGTGTTGAGTATATTCTCACAAACTTTGTCAGATTGTGTAAACAGGAAGGGACAATCTTGTTTAAAAAAGTGAGATTAATGTTGATTAGCACACCCAAGTTCCAGACATTTAATGATAAATAATAAAGGAAAAAGACAGGACTAGTGATACATGTCTGAGTTTAATATTCAAAAATGTGCTGATCGACATATTTAATATTAGAAATGACAGGTAGAACATGATCCGCTTTCTTTTTTTAAGCTTCTTGTTAACTTTTCCATCTGCAGTTTAATGCTGAGTAGGTTTCATACAGTCGAAAATATCAAAGCTCAGCTGAAAAGTGGAAATTAGGTACCACCGGAGCTTCCCAGCTTCCAGCCAGACAGCTCACGCACACATCATGCTACCATCACTGAACCTCAAGCAGCCCTTTGTACAGAGGTGTTAGCAGTGTGCGTGTGTGTGTGTGTGTGTGTGTGTGTGTGTGTGTGTGTATATGCTCTCCTGCTGGCACAGCTAACACGGTATACATGAGCAGCATACAGCCACTGGCATGTAGTCTGCAGGGGATGTGGGAAGTCGAGAAAACCCAAGGGGGTTTCATCTTGGTTTCCCCACACGCACACTTTTTACAGTGGGTGTCACCCCCCTTAGTGTTCTCGGGCACACAGCCACACTTTGACACTAAAAAAGGTGAAAATCTTTTGCAAATAATGAAACTTCATCCTTTAAGATTTACTTTTCTGCTTCCCGAGCTCTCCCTTTCTCTCTTTTAGCCTGATTGATTGTTTCGCCCTGTTTTCGTCAACAGAGAATTTCACAGGAAACGATGGTAATTAAGAAATATTGATGCTGGATACATCTATTTGCTTTTCCAAAATGATCATTAGTAAAATTCGGCTGCAGTCGTTCATCACTGTGCAGAGGCTCTTGGCATCGGACACACATGGTCGCTGTGGGCCTATCCCAGCATTTCTCTTGGCTATGACTTCATTAGAGCTTGATTTGCTGTCCTCCAAACATGTGTCTCTCTGGGAGATATGATATAATGAGTGGACTAACTGCTAATCTGTCTTCCATACGCACTGTAAAACATGACATACCTAAGCAATACAACGAGGTGGACAAAATACCGGAATCACCATGACAGGAGTGTTCATTTGGATTGTTGATAAGCTTGTGTTAGAATTGCCTTGATGATATGTTTTAAGAGAAACATAAGGCAATTAGTGAGGTTCCTAAGAGGCCCAACATTCAGCAGAATATCCATCACACAGTCTGAAAGATTGCGAAATCATTATAACACACCGTATAACTACGGAAGGATACAATAGTTAGGTTTCCGTTCAAGAAACATAAAGTTCCTCCTTGAGAACGGCTAAAGAGCACGTACTGAATTTAGACTCTTCCTCTGGTCTGTAATGCTGGTCTGTAATTCCCTTTACATATGAAGATTGTGAGGATCACAATCATACTTGCAGCAACACAACTAAAAAATTGAACAAAATCAAAGCATTTCTTGTCTATCTGCATGGTTAACTGTTCAATTAATTTATCTTACGTTAAGTTGTTTTATGTTTCAGTGGTGCTGTCCACACTTACGCTAAAGTAATCTGACCAGAAGAGGATGGGAGCCACGTTATATATCAGAGTAGGGGCTGAGATAAAGGACATTTTCTTTTTTGTTAGGCCTGTTTGAGTTTTGTTTGAGTTGTTGCTTTGTTAAAATACTTTGTTACTATAGTTTTAGTTTTAGATTTAGTTTTGTTCTTTTAAAGGGAACCAGTTTTTGTTGAACCAAATTTATGTTCTGAGTTATAATAGTAGAATCTGGTAACTCCAGTATTTTGTTCTAATTGGATTAGAATACTTTTTTCATTGTGTTCGTTAAAACTTGTAATATTTATTCTATCCAACATAAAAGCTGATTGACATTTTCTTCATTTTTGTGACTAAGAATTTTACATACTTTATTTGACATTATTCTGTAATTCAAGTTCAGTAATAGTCAGTGGGTGTTTTTGGCAATTTGACATTTTTTATTAGAGTGTGCTCAAATATGGGATATTGCAGGATTGCTGGATTTCTTTTTCACATTTTAACTAGCCAATACTTTGACATTTTTTGATACATTTATCCCAAATTATACATTTTGGTTCATTTTGATGGTAAGAAAAACAATAGAAAATTATTTTTCTTTAATAGTTTTTGAGATACTGATGTTTCAACATTGCCTCAGCTTTCAATCTTGAAACCTATTTGGTATATTAATGATCAAACTTTGCAACCATTTGCCAACCAATCAGGAATAGCCACTTTCCCCTAGTGGCTGAAGGCTGCCAGGGAGTCACTGACCAATCTCTAGGCCTGCATGATTGGGCCTTAGCAATCAATTTCACAGCGACTACCAGCAACCTCTAGCAACTAATTGCAACTGATTGGGGGATATTTATTTCTCTCTAGCAGCTGTTGGTTGCCAGGTGAGCACTCACTGGTTTCTAGACCTGTCTTAGTAAGGCCTAAGTAGTATTAAGAATCACAGACGCAGTTTATGAGTTGTCATCTCTCACTGCTGTCTATTCAAGTGCATCCATGATTGGTGCACACAAGAAAACTAAATAGTTGGGCGGAGTACAAACCATGCAGTTCTGGAAAGTATAAAATGAGGTCTGATGTGTCTTTTACCTTTTGCCTGCATGCAGAGGTTTATTTTTACAAGAAACAAACAAAACGGAATGATAGCTCTGCAGGAATGAAAAGTCATGTGCCACAGAGAGTTGGCTGCCTGCACGGTTTCATTCTAGCCAAACACTGCAGCAGGTGATTTCGCTCTCAAAGTTTCGCCAGTTATTGAAATCACATGACCAAAACCTAGAATGGGGATAAAAAATAAAAAAGAAGTGCATGAGACTTTGATCGGTTTTGAGCTGCTGCATGCTAGCTTAAATCCTCATGTTGTAATGCTCAGAGGTGTTGGCATTCAAAAGCTGCTTTAATCCATTTGTACAAGATATTTTGAGGCTGCACAGAGTATTGACTTACTGTCTGCTGGGATGGCGTTTGAAGATGGAGGGAACTGACTCCAATAGCCCGACTAGTGAAGGTCACACTTTATGTGTGCTGAGAGTGCAGCAAATCTCTCTGCAAATCTCTGTCATAAACACACACAATCTGCTGCTGTACAGCTCTGAACCCTGACCTGACAGCAGAGCAAAAACCAATTACTGCTCATTTGGACTGAGCCTGTCTTGTAAGTGTGTGTGTGTGTGTGTCTGCGGAGTTTCAGCAAAACTCTGTGAGCACAAAAAGTAACAAAAGAATGATTTATGATGGTCTGTAGGATAAGTTAAGTGTTAAAAGACATAGTTTGCTATTAGTCAGTAAATCCTCAAGATACCTTTACAGTCAAAGCTGGACTCGTAAATCAAGTTCAGGGATGTCAAGTATTATCGAGACAAGTTTAGTGGAAACTGAGTTGTAGAAGACTCAAAAAAGGTGAAAAAGATAGAAAGAGTGAATCATTACTGATCCAGGTGGGCTGTTACATGCACTGCAAACTTGAACTGTGAGAAAGCAAAATTTCTGTGCAGGCACTTTGGACATAAACTGATCTTTAACCTTCACAGTTTTGTACTGTTGTGAGAGTAGCTGCAGGTAACAGTGTTAATTCATAGCTAGCAACTAGACATCCCATGTTCTGTGTCCTTCAAGTTTGAGACAACCTACTTACCTGTAATATTTCCTGCAGTGTGGCTGCATCAGAACTGGACTATTCCCTGTTGTGTCCCACATGTGAGAAATGACAGCTATGAAAATAATCCTGGCCTTAAGCTCACAAATCTGTCTGAAGTTCACAGTGGTCCTCCAAGTTATTCATATGTCTTAGTAAGCTGCTACTGCAATAATTTCCAATATTCTACTTTTACAGTGTCATATTTTTAATATTTAACTCCACATAAATGAGCCTGGACATGCACCAAACTCAACACACACAGTATACAGACAAAATTATTGGGTCACTTACATATTAAACCTACTGGAGCTCATCCATAGAAACCATACCACAAAGCTCCTGGAGCACAGTTGTTGTGCTGATGTTAATACATTAGTTACATTTATGCACTACACGCCTGAGTACTCATGGCATCGCTCTGTAACTTAACATGGTGTGCCACGTCTTGGCTGAGTTGCTGTGGTTTCTAAATGTGTCCAGTTTGCAGTAATACCAGTTATAGTTCATTGTGGAGTATCTAAGAGGGAAGATGTTTCACACCCTAACTTGCTGCAATAGTGGCATCCTATCGCAGTGCCATGCTGGAATTCACTGAGCTCCTCCGAGCGACCCATTCTTTCACAAATGTTTGTAAAGGCAGACTGCGTGACTAGGTGCTTGAATTTGTACACCTGTGGCAATGGGGCTGAAAACACCTGAATTCAAATTGTGCGTGGCACTTTGGTACTTGATCAGAAGCATTGGCCTTGAGGCGACTTTTGTTGTGATTTGGCGCTATATAAATAAAATTGAATTGAATTGAATTGGCACCACATTTCAAATCAAATCAAATCACTTTTATTGTCACATCACATGTGCAGGTACATTGGTACAGCACATGTGAGTGAAATTCTTGTGTGCGAACTTCACAAGCAACAGAGTTGTGCAAAATACAATAATGTAAACAAGCAAAATACAAGAATGGCTACATCTGAAACTAATAAATATATGTACAATATATAATAGTATATGCATTTCTGGATGTGTATACTAAATATTTTTCTATGTGTGTGTGTGTGTGTGTACACATATTTTACAAATTAAATAGAGTAAACAATAAATAAAATATATAAAAATATACAGAGTTGAGACATGTGCAAAACAGTGGCATTACTGTACAGTATGGAGTGCATAATGTTAAAGTTCCAGTAGTGAAGCTGAGGTGTCTATGACGTGTTCAGCAGTCTGATGGCCTGGTGGAAAAAGCTGTCTCTCAGTCTGCTGGTACGGGACCGGATGCTGCAGAACCTCCTTCCTGATGGAAGCAGTCTGAACAGTTTATGGCTGGGGTGACTGGAGTCCTTGATGATCCTCCCCGCTTTCCTCAGGCACCGCTTCCTGTAGATGTCTTGGAGGGAGGGAAGCTCACCTCCAATTATCCGTTCAGAGCACCGCACCACATTTGCACTGGTTACACTTATACATCATATTCCGTAAGCTCTATTTGTCAACACAGTATCAGTGTGTAAACAAACATAATTTAAATCTATAATTATAAGCTATTATGTATTCCAAATCCTTTTTTTTTTGCCTAAAGTGAACAAAAAAGTGGCAAACAAGATAAACTAAGCAACATGACAGTAAAACAAAGACAAACTACAAAATATACAGCTCCCAAAGAAGGCTTCGTGTGACCCCAGACACCAGTGGCTTTGACAAAAAGTCAGTATGTGACACCATGGAGAATAAAACTATGTCAGCATTAAGGCAGGCAACTCTGTGAAGCTTGGAAAAAAGTGCTCCATCATTTTGATTCTTTTCCTGCTATGGCTAATATTTTGAAATTGAGGAATGCCTACATTCATGAGTGATGAGGTCTTGAACGCCTACTTTGATCAGCCCTAAATTTGCAGTGAATGTCAGTGTGAAAGCGTTCAGAGCTCAACGCATAAATCAGCCAACCAATTTGAATTCACAGTGAGAGTAGTGTGATAAAATAACGAACATATAATATATGGTTGCACGAGTAGAGAACTGTCGTAATGTGAACAGACTCACTCAGGAATGTATTGGTTGGCCAATCCTATCTGAGGTTTGCTGACATTAGCATGATAAATGCACGAAACCTCAGTGTCAGCACTGAACAGAGAGGTAGCTGCTGTTTCATCTTTAAAGCACTGAATTTTGGATTAATATCAACATTATGATAACAACATTTTTAACTAAAGTATAACATAATGCTTTTCATAGTCACTTGATTAATAATAATACAACAGACAGCTATCAACAGATGGAAAAATATCTCTGAATGATCTGTGTTGTTTAGTGGCCACAGATGTGTTTCCTTTTTTACAGCATGTTCTCACGGTGTTACAGAATCACCTCGCCATTAAGCAATAGGGAAAAAGAGGACAAAACATAAAGAGCGCTGCGCTGTCACTTGTTGTGGCTTGCAGGACCCAATAAAAGTGAAGACACACTTACAAAACTCCTTTTCTGCAGAAAACCCACAAATAGTATGTGGGGACTTTCCATGGCTGCATCAACAAGCACAATACTTCAATACAATCACATCCACCTATTCATTTTCTTCCACGTATGCTATTCAGGGTCACAGGGAGGTGGAGCCTATCCCAGTTGGTATAGTGCGAAAGGCACTGCACAACCTGGATGGGTCGCTAGTCCATTGCAGCGCCAGCGCAGAAAGACAGACAACCATTCACACCTATGGCCAGTTTAAAATTAATATATCCCATGTCTGAGGCAGGAAGCCAGAGTACCTGGAGAGAACCAATGGAGACTAATTCCACACAGAAAGGCGTGGATTCGAACCCAGAACCTTCTTGCTGTGAGAAAACAATCTGCTGCCCCCAGCATAATTACAAGTTCCAAGTTCCTCTTTTAAGCAAGTATGCATCATTTGAGGATCTACATTTGAGAGTCGCTGGTCCATGAGGTCTCATCTAAGTTTCCAGAGGTTAACCCAATGTCCCGTGTGACCCAAAGGATTCAGTGGAAGACTGTCGTTCCTCTTTGTGTGTTTTGGACCCCACTTCCTCCTCCGGCATCTCAGGAGGTCCAGCCAGGCCTGGCAGCCCCTCAAAGACGGCCTTCTTTTGCCCCTTGCCCCTGGGGAGTGCAGCCTCCGACATTTATGCAAAGTCAACAAGCCCTAATTGTGGGGTCAGCTTACAAGCTAAATTCCTCTTGAGCCCATTAACAACTGCAGTTAATTATAAGACAGGCAGAGGGTGTTTGAGCGTGAGTGACAGTTAGAAGAGGCGAAAAAAAGAAGCTCTGAAACATGTTTTGTTCATCACAAACTCAAGACAACAGACACAGCCACACTCGTCTTTTCTAGATGGACCTCCCAGACTACAGTAAATCTCTTTTTCATTGGTCTTTGTGGTTGGGATTTGCTCTAATGAAGGAAAAGATCAGAACAGTGACTCAGCCACAATCAGACCAATTTTCCTACATCTTCGATGTGGCAGCTTGACAGTGGGCTCTATCTGCCCTCTAATTAGACTCTTGGAAATCTACGGGCACATTAATCTAAATAATCAGACAGTGATATAAGCAAGGGAACTGGAACAGTGTGGCAAGTACAGGTTATATGACAGAATGACACAAACTACGCACAGCAAAGCATGCACTATTTACAGCACATGCTGTATATACGGATACGGAGAATGATGTTGGAAACATTTCAACATCATCTGTTCCTAGAAATCCACATTTTATAAATCAACATTGACAAAAAAAATTACATATAATTTGATGGTTTTAGGTGTGTGATTGCTTTGCTTTTTATGTCATTATCTTCAAACCATGCACTACTGACAGACTGTGATTATATCATGTACAACAACACCGGTTGCTTGCCAAACTATGTACAGCTTTTTCCAGTACTTAAAAAGTCCCAGTATGGATGGTGTATGCACTCTATGTCATAAACCCACTGTTTCTGTTGTTATCCAACTGTCACATATCACCAACTTACAATAAATGGACTTCCTCAATTCTACAAAAGATTTGATTCAAAATTCATTTCACTATTTCTTATAAGGAGTGAAGGAGGGAAAAAAAAGGAGTGATTGTGGGGCCAGCAGAGGCACCATCAGGCCTCGTGGCTGTAAGCCTGTTTTATTGAATTTTCTGTTGTCTTTATAAAGGCAGGCTAAGACGGGACCAACAGGTGCTAGTCTCAAGTGGGACAAGCATTAGGATGTTCCCTTTGACCCCAGAGGGAGACTGGACAGCTGCAGTGTCTGGGTTAGGGTACTGGTGGGCAGTGAACGAATGAGTTGACTGACAGAGCTCCCCAGTTTCCAGATACTGTTTCCAGGTCGAGGCCAAAGAAAAGCTGAACATAGCATAATCACATAATCGCAGTAGTTAGATAGATACATTTTATCAGCGTGCATACACTGGACTATGCTTTTGTGCTATCTGATCAAGTCTGGATTCAAAAGTGTTTATGGATGTTCAAAGCAATCATAATTGAAATAGATGGTGGTAAAGAGATCCATGAAAGGCAATTCAATAATATTAACATCGCTGCAGTCGTTTGATTCCTGTTTCTTTTCTCAGTGGAATTATGTTCAACTGTAATGTTACCCTATTAATACATATACTATATGTTTTATTTTGTCCTCTTTGTTGCAGGTTGCCAACCCCTGGTCTGGGATCCTGGGGGCATGTTTAGCTAATTCATTCATGACCTAATTCATAAGCCTTTATCTTATATATACTATGCCCTTTTTTTGCACAGCCAATAGGAATCCACATATTTAAACTCAAATGGTGCCAGCCAGGTAAAGACCGGGAGGAGGTGGCTGCATGGCTTACAACTTGCTACATATAGACAAATGCAAACAGATTACAAAAAAACCAAAACAAACACAAAAAAAAAATCCCAACTAGGACTCTTGAGATGTGAAATCTCTTTTGCAAGAGTGGCTTGGCAGAAATAAAAAGCAGGGCAGTTCTAAATGATTACGCAAGAATACACATGCAATATACACCCCAGCAGAATCTTTATTTGTTTTGGCTCTGCAGTGACTGAAACTTTACTGGCTCTAAAAACAAACAATGAGCTAGCAAAGGTAAATACACAGAATGATAGGAACTGACGTGCAAATCAAGTAAAATCAAGTGTTTCTTAAGAGTTTCAAACAATTATGTGTATAAGCTGTTCATGTCAGCTGGTTCTTTCCAGAGCATTTGACTCAGATGTTCTCAGAAATATGAGTAAGCTGCAAAGTAGAACTTGAAATGGTGCTATAATAGAGTTTTGTTGTCTTCAACTCCCCCTGTGCGCCTTGCGTTGGCCATCCTGGGAAGAGGTGGAAGGAGAGCGGTGCACAGACCAAGTTTATGGATGTGTTTATTAAGGCTCCTAAAACAACAGCAGAGCGAATTGCTGGCACAGCGCTTGGTCCATTTCTCCCTTCTCTTTTACTTGTGTTCCCCCCTCTCTGTCTCTCACTTCTTCAGTTATCCTACTACATTCTCCTCCTTTCTGTCCAGCTGCAGAAGAGGAAAACCCCTAACCAGTTGGCCAGGGAGTTTGTCAGCCAGTCAGCTGGCCAGAGGGCCCTGCCAATCATCATCTTCTTCCTCTCATGCAGTCTTTCCATTGCACAAGTGCCACAATGTACCTGCAAACCAATAGACATGTTTAGAGACCTGCACTGGCTTCAACAGTTGTTAGTTTAAATGACTGACTGTGTTGTACAAAATTAAAGGTAACTTTACTAACATAATTTGATTGATATATATTAAAGTGAGTATTGCACAATTTCAAAAGTGTCCATCAGCTGCATGACTACTAAATATGCAGTGGGTACAGTGTACTTATGTTTTTGCCAAGAGCTGCTTGCAGAAAAATAGAATCAGCTTGCACCAGTTATGAGTTTGCACCTGGGTACACATCTACAGCACATCTGTGTACTTATGTGTTGTCTGTCTTCTTCAGTGGGACGTTTGCTAAGTATACATGTCTCTATTTGACAAAGCCCTCTTTTATAATCTTAAAAATACTCAGTAGCACATAATAGCGACTACTGTAAGAGAGAGAAGATTCCCCACCTGGCTTTTTCTGGATTTTTACTATTGAACACATTCGTTTCTGTGCTAATATGACAGTATGTAAGAACATATTGATTTTGAGTTCTTCATTTTAGTACGGAGAAATTTAACACGTTTTTTTTTTTTTTTTTTTTTTTAACAAGATAGCCAAAGATTTAATTGGGACTATGTTGAAAAAAAAAATGAGTAAAGGCTTTTAAAGCACTAACACCAACCAATTAATAACTGCTAACCCATACATACAGAAGCTAGCATGTATGTGCAGTATTCAAAGCTCATTCATGATTCAGCGCTAGTAAATATTTTAAATATATATTGGGAGATTCAAAAACTCAACAGTGAATTATATTTTTTGTGAAAAATGCATCCTTAAAAAATGCACTGTGAAGAAAAGTCTCCATCAAGCAATAGCTGGTCCTGATGTTTCTAAACAAGAAAATGAAGAAATCCGATTCTCACGAGAAGGCGGCAGCAGGCAGAATTTATTGGTTTGATCCAGGAGTTGAGTCTTTCATCACTTTCATACATATTTCAGGATGTTGGTGGGGCAGTTTGAGCTCTTGTTGGTGGAATTGCGACCACATCTGAGGAGGCAGAGAAATAATTTCAGAGCGGTTTGACCCAGAGAGGTGCTAGCTATGTGTCTAAGGAAAACTAGTATAAATTTACTATTTCCGTATCATTCTATATTCAGTGGTAGTTTTGAACTACAAGTGTGTTTGTTTGCAAATGCAGTGGTCTGACCGGTCAGATCTGCAGGCAAAGAAATCTGAAAAATCAAGCTTGATCCGAAATTATGTGGTTGGTGTGAATGGCTGCATTAAGAACAGGTGAGTCTGAAATGATGTTTTCAACACATGAAATATTTGCATGAATCTTACACGGCTGGTGTTTAGAGGAGGGTGTAAAAAAAAGTATTCAAGATTAGCAATGCTAGCTTGCTAATCTTGGCACCAATAGTTTTTCCTAACAAAACTGCATAATTACTTATTGCGAGGTTAACCATTTTCAGATTTGCTTTCCCCAGTTTTCTGTTTGAATGTTTACTTCCCTGCCAATGTTTAGTTAGCTCAGCTAAACTATACAACCCATCTCTTTCAAAAAAGGAAGATAGGGATGCTTAAGCACACTGGGGCGTGAGCTCAGACCTGTTGGACAACGGTGGTTGTAAAACTGCCTATGGTGGTGAAAGCCTTGAGTACACAGGTAGAACAGTTAGTGTCTTGTCATCATAACCTATTTCTACTTTGAATATATTTGCACTCTGTGGGTCCCTGTGTATGTTTTGGTGTGAATAAGGAGTACGACATATTTATTTGCCTAGTCTTAAAAGGCTATTCCCTATAGTTGCACAGTATACATGACTGTTCAAACTGAGAAGAATAATGCAGATTTGTTAAGCAGACAAATTGTGAATATAAACCAGATATGTAGTTTTGCAAATACTATTTGTAGTTTCAACAAAATACAGCAGAAGAAAGGATTTACATTTATATAAAGAATACATAAAGAAACACACATTACAGATATAGCGATGCAGTAAGCCACGGCACGTTTTACAAACGAATACAGAACAATCTGCTGTGTTCAGTATGCTCGTATGTAAGACATTTGAAAACACAAGTAAATTAGTTTAAAAAACACGAGAGCTGATATGAATAAGATGCCCTGAGGGATGGGACCTGTTGATGGAGGCATGTCGCATATATTTTAACACTACTGAATAGTCGCATTGTTAGATGCTCATCTACAACAATTAAGATAGCGCTTAGAGAGATGAATGACAATTCGCATAACCTTCCTTAAAGTGAAAGAATGGTAACTGATCTGCTGTGCAAAACAATAAGCTCTAATTGGAAGTCAAAGACAACAGAAGGTAAAGAGATGTCTGCTTATTAATACAGATTTGGACAAAATTTAACCAGAGGCACTAGTGTCCTTTCTAGACAAATCATCACCACTGTTACACCACTGTGCAGATCGACTGGTACGTTTTTTTGTTTTCACCTTGCCGATCTCTGTGTTATGGTGCAGTATATTCCAGCAGGTGATTATGCATCCGTCTGGCTTGGGCAGATTTTGTAAAGTGCACTAGAATCACAATGATGTGCAGCTGAGATCAAAATGAAGGTTGACTTTTTACATAGGCATGGTGCGATCCAGACTAAATATTGAGTAAGGTTTATAACAAGCTATTTTGACGCATCATTAATAGAGGTGCAACAATACTCGTATCAATATTGAACCGTTCGATACTGTGCTTTCGGTTCGGTACGCATATGTATCGAACGATACAAAATTTTTCATTTATTTTATCAACTTTTCTTCTGACGATGCTGTCTGTGTTGAGCGCTCAGTGGATCTGCGTTCGACTACTGCGCCTATGCTGCACTGTCGAGTGCAGATCCACTGAGCGCAGCGCAAGCTAGCAAGACAGAAGCTAAGCTCGTTGCAGCATAGCAACTGCCTCAACGCTACCCGAAATTGAACCTCCCCCACCCTCATTCAGATCTGGCGTTTGGAACTATTTTGGTCTTCATGTGAAGTATGACCCTGAAGGTAAGCGTGTCATGGACAAAAGTAAAACAGTATGTCGGATGTGCCGCGCAATGCTCAATTGGTGGGAACTAGCGCGTTAGAACAGTTAGCTTGTTAACGCGTTGACGCCGTTCAGCCCCACGCACGGTAACTCGTTAACGGAGATTTGCCGCGTTATGGCGTTAATGCCATTTTAGAGATTAACGCTGACAGCACTAGTGGGAACACAACGAATATGACTGCACATTTACGCCAACATCATCCTATTGCAAAGACAAGTGGAAGCAGACAAAAACAACAAGCACGCATGCTATAAACTTTACCCGAGTCATTTAGACAGCTGTTAGCACATGATTCTCCTTATGGGGACCTGATATGTTTAATATGCTGCTGAGAATATAGCCCAGAAGAAGCGTATAGTATAGCTTTTATTTTGGAAAGAGACATTTCTCTGTAATAAACTCTCTTTTCCAAAGATGAGTGATTTCTCGATCAGATAGATTTTTTTATTATTATTTTGTTGTTTCAGCAATATTAAACTTAAAAACTGTACTTTTGAGTTAAAATATATATTTATAATTTTAATAAATGACAAATTAAAAAGACATGAACATTTTATTGTATCGAAAAACCGAACCGTGAATTTTGTGTATCGTTGCACCCCTAATCATTAACCATATGATGTGTAATATAACTACAGAGATGGCTGGGATTTGATAATTCTCCATAATTTATATATTTTATTACAATGCTAATGTTAGTTCCTGTGCATACTGACTGCCACTGTGTGCCAGAGTCATGACACTACATCGCTGATCAGCCTGTGAATACGACACTTTGCTGCCGTTTGTTTTAGAGTAGGGATATTCCTGACAAGTAATTTACAAGTCAGTTAAACAGGTAAAAAAAAGTCTTACTGAACATACTGAAAGGTAAAAAAAAACCCTCTTAGAAACAAAAAAAAAAAGAAAAAAAATTGAGAGGAAGCTAGTGGATGAGGGTGCATGACGGTATTTTGTGTATTTATTTAAGAAACACCTAAATGTTGCTTTCTTGTTCTTGTTGTTCATCCTTGGTCAACATCCATGTGCATGTGCAGAATGTGCAGCTTTGAGTTCTTGTGTGAAGAAAACAAAGGTAAAGGTGCTAAAGGAGAGTAACGTTAACCATGCTGTGGTTTCACAGGACATGAATAAAAGTAGCCTACAGCTACCTCCTTCCATTAAATATATTAGCATTAGCTACAATCTAAACCTAAAAAATGTGAAGATTTGATATATCTTTTTAAAACTATCAATAAAAGATAATCTAGGTCAACATGTGAACATAATGAATTCGGAAGAAATAAATTATAGAAAACTATTTAAGTTGGTACAAGAAGTCAGATAATGTCTCCACAGTCACAACTGACAAAAAGATTAACATCCGTAAATGCAACAGAGTTAAATTTTAATATCTTAATTCATTCGTCAGTCTTTCCATGAGTCTGTCTCCTAAGCCTGAGGTGTGCTGTGGCATGCATGGTGTGAGAAATCAGCTCCTGGCAATCTGCCAAGCCTGTCGTCAAACAAAGAATTGATGCTCTGCCCTGTGGGCTTTTCCTGCCTGTCTTTACACCGACTAGTACAAAAGCTTCGCAGCCAGGAAAGATTACATGTCTTCTTTAGAACCTTCCTCCGTCTCTGCCAACTACCAAAGGCTTGGATGAACCGGGGAAGGAGGGCTCTTCTCGATAATAGAATGTTCCGTAAGGAGCAGTGATTCCGAGTTAAGCGTCGTTCCCTGTAGGAACACAAACTCCTCTGCCTCAAAATGGCAATTTAAATGGAGAATGTTATTTTATAGGGGTGACAAATTGTAGGTATCTCTCGTGGCTTTGAGTGAGCGTTTCAGGGCGGCTTGCCAACTTGCCGAGTGGGAGCCAGAGTTTTGACAGACTGCTGCACCTGACCGTGCACAATCTCCAAGATCAGTTGCCGTCACCCGGCAGCAGCAACTGTCAACCAATAAAGAGAAGTGCACACTCAGGATATCCCACCCACTTGGCAATCTCATCCAATGATGACTGCAGAAAGTATATCCAACCATCCATTTTCTCTTATACTCTTATAAGCCTCTTTAATGAGATGATGAATGACGTGGTATCTCCCAGCAGGATGGCCACACACACAAAGCTACTGCATGCGGTTCATACATTCACTTAATCTACACTACTGGCACAAGTGCAGATCATCTTTCTCTGATATTTTACTGCATCTATGTACAATTTAGCTTTCTGTCTCCATCTGTCTACGTCTCAAGTAACGTTTAATACAGCGCTGTCTTGGAGGATTATATTTGTTTTAGCTGAAACGTAGAGACTGCAGCTGGTAACACTTGAGTTAGATCACTGAAACAAATTTCATTCATATGGTAAAAAATACATATCTTACTCTCTTTCACTTCTGCACATAAAATACAAAAAGAAAATACAGACAGGGATCAGGGTTGGATCAGATATCTATAATCGAGGCAGTCTGGATATAACAATTGTTCTCCTGCTAGTGGTGTAGTTATTTGTTATTTGTAGATGCAGTTTTAGTTGTGGACCATTCAGATTGATGACACAGGTCTTACAGTGAGTCCTTGTCCAAAACTATACAAAAGGTATTACATTTCTGTTAAGGAAATGCTTCACCCATGAGGTTTACTCAAAAGACTAACACATTTTGATAAAAAAAACTGAACTGACTGACAGGTAAACTGACTGACAGAAGCTGCACCCACAATGATAGAGGATGAGACAATGAACAGAGAGATGCATGACAATGACAGTGAAAACTATGCCAATCTGATTGTCACACTGGATGTGGGCTTCCAAGATGTCCAATACAATTCAATGCATGCTGCATCGGCTTGTTCCAATATTCAACTTATAATGAAACTTGAACAAGCATGACCCAGCTCAAAAACAGAGACTATTGACTTCAATGTAAAGATACTGTATAAGAAAATATAAACATATAAAAGAAGAAATAAGAAACACATTTGCACATATTGCTGTGTGTGTGTGTAAGCCCAACAAGCAGGTGACCACCAATGAGTAAGCACTTGGCAACGGTGGGAAGGAAGATCTCCCTTTTAAAAGGAAGAAAAGTCAGGCTCAGGGAGGGGAAGTCATCTGCTATGTCTGGTTAGAGGTGAGGCGAGGGAGACGAGGATGGAACCACCAATCTTCCAATTAGTAGTTGATCTGCGCTACCTCCCGAGCTACAGCTACAGCTTTTTGTTTACATGAACAGATTGGAGTCTATTAGATAGATATGATTCTAACTAGTGCAAAAATAATTACATTAGAATGACTGCATGATGGCAGATACTAGTTTAGGACATATGATGTTATGAATCATATCTAGTGATGCTAGCTGTCATGCCTTACCTTCACTGCATTTTTTGGGCTTTTTGATGAAATAGTTTTCAAACACTGTCTTTATATTAGTTTGATGTTCAGCTGAATGAATTGTTGAATAACTGATCTGCCTTATTGCCCTGTTTTTGGCTCAGGTGGTACAGCGGGTCGTGTATCCATCAGAAGGTTGTTCTATCAATCCCCTGCTCCTAAAGTCAAAACGTGTCAAAGCATCCTTAGGAGAAAACTGAACTGCAAGTTTCCCCAGATATACCCAAGTACCCAAGTATAACATCCCACAGCCAGTCCCCTAGATCAAAGTGGTGGTGACAGAGCTGTATCTCAAAAGCCTCAATGTAGCAAGTCCATGCCTATAGCTGTTTTATTGTATTGCTTCACTTTATGGAAGTGCACTTTGAAATTTTGTTCTTGCTTAAATGTGAAACTGAATGAATCCCCCCCCCCCCCCCCCCCAAAAAAGGGTTAAAAATGTAAATTTGCAGACCGTTGTGCATGATGTGCATCCTGACCTTTCTTCCTATAAGTTTTTATTCGTTTATTGCATCGGTATTCATTAGTCGTGGGTTGGGTTATATGTTCAAACTGAGCTTTCTTTGTTACAATAAAACAATAAATAAATACTACAGTACTACAATTTTGTTTTTTTTTTAAGTCTGTTCCTTAGACGTCAATGTACAGTATGAGAGGTGCCAATGTGATTGGGTGGTACATAAAGGAAACAGTGACAAATGAGTTCCTGTGGGCAATAGTAATGTCTACCTGTGTGTACCTGTGTCTTCGATCCGGGGCCAACCCACAGAGCTCTGCTGGTTGCGACTCGCCGGTGTAAACAGTGTGATTTATGTTCACCACCCCGCTTACTCCCTTACACTTCGTGAACACACGCTCAGTAGTATCTTGTACTTGAGTGATGCCTTGAGCCCAGCTGTGTGTAATGAATAAACCAGAGATGTTCACTCTGGCTTGCATGCTAATTACCTGTGGGACTCTTCTCCATGTTACACTCTTGACTACCAGACCACCCATGGTGAGGAAAGGGTGCATTCGTCTCCATTCCAATAAAGTGTGTCATTATCTCCTCGCCTGTGATGTGCCACTACACCAGTAAAAGATAAATGCTGTAATAACATGTAAGACATCTCTAAGGAAACGTGATTGATGTTGCAAACTTGTTAGAATCACACTCTAGTGTTTTGAGAATGTTGCATTGGTGAGTTGCACTTCTTTGGTTCTCTGTGTCAACTTTAGGATATATTTAGAGCAGACCTCTTCACTGCTAGGTCTGGTCCAGCCGGTTTTGCAGGGACAGGGAGGATTTGGGGTAACGCATGATTGGAAGTAGGTGGTGCTTGATGCTGGAAAAGCTGCTGCTGAGTGTGAGCAGACTTCCCTTCTCCTGACCAAATCCTCTTTGGCCGTGGACTCTCCCGTGTGCCAAGACATGCTGACAAGGGCCTGAGCTAAACCAACAACTGGGCTGCTTGATGAAAGGGATGAGCAGCAGGGGGGCACGCCATGAACTCCACGGTTAGCCTACAGTCTTGATGACTCTATCCCCAGTTCCCCTTTCACTGGCACACAGTATGCTCCACCACAGCATAAACTACATCGCAGGGTGCTTATGTTCTTTTAACATCAGTGAGCTAAAGTGAGCAGAAAAACCGTGACCTGAGCTCTGCTGTGTACTGGCTATAGACATATAGACTGTCACAAAGAGGGGGTGTGCACATGTGTAGCTGGCTTAATATTGATGGAAAAGAATAACACAAAATATGTGCTGATGTGAACTGTGGAAAATACAGCAAATTAAATATTAAAAAATTCCTTTTCGTGTGTGTCTGTGCACGTGTAATCCAACAAACCCAGAGCTGTTTCAAAAGCTGAAAATGAACCCTACAGCTCTTTACAGCAAATTCTCGTTTGTCTCGTTTTTCATTAATGACGTGTGTCACAAGGCAGCGCGGAAGTCATTTCCCACCATTGACCCGTAACTTGACTGTCAACTGTGTAGATCTTCCTGGGGTTGGGCAATAGGAGACTTTTTGTCTTATAGATACAGTATGACACGAATGTGTCTTTCCTCCATGCAGACGGTTAACGTACGCAAGTGTGGGGAATGGGGGTGTTCTTAGTTAGGACAAAGAGAGACACAGCAGAGACTGTCAGACTGATGTTAAAATAACCACAGCTCAGCGTCCTGGAGATACAATGTTTTAAACAGTGGGAGTGGAATGAAGGCATAAGGAAATGTAAAGTGACCACCCAAGGTTGAGAATATAGCCGCAGGGAACAACACAGATTGTGAACAAGAGAGATCTTGGCTTCTGACATGTCCCTGCAGCAGGCTGGAAGACTTCCTGAAGATAACACAAAGTATTCCTACAAACCACCATAGAAGAAATAAATCATCTAACATTTTTTAGCTGCACGTTCATTTCAAAGCTCACATTTGCTCATGTGATTCTAATGAAAGCAGCAGAAACAAACACAGCCCTGTAGCAGAACATGCTATTTGTTTTCCTTTATGCACACCACAGTTTGCTCTGCTCCATGTGATGTCAGGCATGACAGAATATACATGTGATTTTATTTCTCTGATCACAAGCTCTTTTTTCTTTTGGCATATGGAGCTCATCAAAGATGACCGACTTGTTAATGCTGGGACTGCTCAGCTGGAAAGTTGTTTTTGAGTGCTAGGCCATTGAAGAAACAGTGAAATAAAATACCAGCCAGAGCCACTTCTTTGAGCTTCAGAGCTTTCCCCATTTCACAAAGGAGTCAATCCTTAAAAAGCTTTTGCTTGTGGAGCGGAGCACAATAAAGCTTCTAAGAGCGGGTCTGCATCCCTGTTGCTCAGATAAGGATCAGGAGGTGTGATTGTACTTTGGGCTTTTCGGCGTTAGCGTGTAGGCGACCCGCTGGCCCTTAAGTCAACCTGAGCACGTAGATTGAAGTGTCTCAGTTTGCTCCTAGACATATTTTAACACTGGAAACTCTCTGGGGCTGCAGCATGGTGGTCTTCATTTAGCCTCTGGAGGCCATTGTGATTATGTGCAAAGGCCAACGGAGACACATTATCCTTGGACAAAAGCGTTCATGTCCCATTTCCCCTCAGCAGCTGACTCATTGAAACTGTTCTGGTAGATCTGCAAGCCATGAAACATTTGGCAAGCATTTGGCATGCAAATATGGTTAATGAACTGGTGTTTTGGAACATGTATTGGAGAGTCAAACACTACGCACGTGCACAGTTGCACAAGCCACCGCTGAACTGTTTGTGCATTTCAGTGGAGGTTCTAGTTTGGGTAGCTCTGGACGTTGCCGCTAAGTGACAAGGGGATTATTGTGAGCATAACCTGCTCTAAAAACAGAAGTCACAGCCCCATAGACTCTGCACACTACATGCAAAGTATATTACGACACACACACACACACACGTACACACAGGGACATGCACACACTAAAAGGGTGTAATTACCCTTGTGTATAATGGGACAGATAACCTGAGGATTCACACAGAGCTCTTCGGCATAAGTGTTGAGCAGCTGAGTTACTGATTTACTGATCAAGTTACATGTTGCAGTCAGTTGTCAGACAGAGACACAGTGGGAGCTCGGACTCGCATTGCAGCAGACAGACATTTTCCTGGTTCAGCTATCTCTTCTGTTCAGGGTAATAATGGGCAATAAGATACATAGTAATATTTTGATCTTGTCCCAAAATATATTTTTTAAGAATTTAAGACCTTTATGATGACGAGCAAGTCCACAATTTCTCTCCTTCTGTACCATAAAAACATCCCCAAGAAGGTAAAATTTATGAAACATTTGATTTTTGTAAAACAATTGGGATAGTAGCCCAAATCTACTGATTGGAAGATTTGTAGATGACCTGCTCTTCCTCAAATCTTGGTTGTTTGAGTCCTTCAGTTTTTGGCATGCAAAAGTATCCTTGGGCAAGATGCTGAGCCCAGAGTTGCTCCTGGTGAGTTAATCGGAGGGTGAATGTCAGATAGAAAGCACTTAGACACAGAAAAAAAGTGCTTGTATAAATGTGTGTGTGAACGTGTGAGTGAAACATGTATAAAGCGCTTTGAGTGTTCAGGTAGAGTAGACAAGAGGCATATAAGAATCTGTCTATTTACCTTTAGCTAAAGCTGAGAAAGTCTTTCTTTTTTACTGAATGATGGCTGAGGATTATGTCGTCCATAACACTATAAAACTACTAGAAGAAGAAATGAGCTGCTCATCAAGTCTGACATATCAGCAATTTTTGGATTTAAAAGCTTCCCAAAAGCAGACAAACACAGAGATAGACTGAGGCTTAAAAGTGGTCTAAACTCTTGCATCTCCACACAGAATCAGTGTAATGGTTTAAAGGTATAAAACTCAAGTATAGCATCCATCGATCCACGGTTAAGATAGGGGTTAGTAGCAAGGTGGCCAGCTGCCCCTGAAATACATTTCACTTTCTACCTCATATATTTATAAAAAGGACGACATGGCATACATAAGAACATAAGACGTGCAGCATGATTGTCTTAAGCTCTTGAGCTGAAGGCAGCTGGACCTCTTTTTTAAAGATCTTGGAAGGTGAATCTCCACATGCACATATATATGCACATCAAAAAACAGACACACATACCCAGAGGTAAAATGGAGGCCACTATAAACACATGAATATAGGAAATGTACATATTTAAGTTGTGGGTTACAGTCACTGTGACAAGACAAGAGCATGTCTGAGGTGCTGCTGTGTGGTTTGAACTGATACTTGCAGAGCAAGGTTTTGCATTTCAATGTGAGCTCAAAATTGTCAAATATAAAAGTGTTTACAAGAGGCCTGAATTCCTGTGTTGCAGACTCACACTGCTGCACAGCCAAGTACAAGCTGTGAATGGCTACAAGCACACTCAAGTACTTACACCCACGCGCGCACATTGACACACGCAAAGGAAATGTATCGATACAAAGACTAACATCCATACTGTGTGCACATTCACACTGATGAACACTGTATAGGTTCTGCAGTTCTACAGCTTTATCTGCCAGACAGAGAATAGATGCCTTTGCTAAAGGGAGCCTGAGAGCAGAAGTTCGCAGCGTGCAGAAGAATGTTTAGTTTATCAGCTTTTTCTAAATGTTTCTCAAGGAAACTCGGTTTTGCCAGTTTAAACACATTAACGTTAGTCTGCTACAATGTGGAGCTCCCTTGAGGTCCCCATGCAGGTTTATTCAAATCTATTATGTGTACAGAAAGACACTGACATCATTATGATACAATCTCTCTCAGGGCAAATTGCATTCACTCGTCACTCTAATGCAGCAGCTCTGATCCTCTGACACTGGTAGCACTTCTTCTGCTTTCCTGGACAGTGAAGGCTGCATAGTTTAGCCTTAGGCAGCCAAATGGTTTCTCTTTCTCTCTCTCCCTTCCCCAACACACACAACACATACAACACACACAACACTGACTGACTCATTCATGCTCATTCACAACATCTTGATAGTGTGTATATCTCACCTGTTTGGATGATTGACAGCTCTGAGCAGCAAGGGTATAATTAATCAGATCATAGCCGTGCAATGCCTCTGACAGCTTTGATAGATTGGGGAAGTTGCTCAAGCTGGCTGGGTTTGTCAGGGCAAAGTTATGACTGTCATTTGGAATGGATGAAAAGAGCAAGTGACAGTGCACTGTACCAGTGTGATTGATAACATGGCTGCCTATTTGTCCTCAGATCTGGAATGTGCCGGCCTGAAGCACAATGGTTATTTACACGCCGTATTTGTCTTGTCTCGAAACTTTCCGAGGAAAATGATTGGCCCGTTCATTTCCCTGTCACTGCAGTGCTTCTCTTTGCTTTTCCATTATGTGGCTATTAATGAATCTCAGTGGCGAAAGTTATGCAATCACACAGCAAGCCTGGCAGTGCGCACCAGACTCATTTGTCAAAATACCTTTGATTGTACAGAGATTATATTACAACGTACAAGAATAACAAATTAAGACATCAACACCCAAGTCATGTTCGCTTGATAAGAAAAATCATCTTCCCTTCCTGTGATCTCTTTCTTCCCCACGTCATTGCTCCTTTTACAGAGCCCAAAAATAACTTTTTGTCTCACACTGTTTCACACATTTTGTTTCCGGTTAAACTTTATTTATGCTCCATTTGATTTACGACAGGTTTTTATGATATACTCTTGAGGGGATTGTGTTCAGAGAAGGGATGTGAAGGGATGGGCGGAATGGGTTCCAGTAAGACGCTCTGTGGTTCCTGCCAAAGTTAACAAAGAAGAGCTCTATCACACCATCTGTTGTCTGTGATCTGTGACTCATGGCATTTGGACAGCAGCCAGGAGCTTACCTACTAACTTGTTTGCATGCTTGACTGATAGTGGTCAAGTTCTCAAGAATTTGTCCTGTCGCTTTAGTAAATAAAAAGATTGTGCATGCACAAGAAGTTTTTTAGCAGTCTTTCTACTGATGCACTGTAACCGTAACTGCTGATACTTTGTTGCCTTGTCATATTTTTATCATATTGTGTAACTATTGAAAATGAAAATACCTTCTGCAGAGTGATATTTGCTTTGGTTGGCGTTTATTATTATCGTGCTTTGGCACTGATTCATAATGTTAAGTTCTGCCAGTGAAAACTTTGAGTTGGCACTTTTATTGTATTAGAAAGACAAGTATTAAAGGGAATTAATTTTGTAGTTGCATACAATTTTGGATGCCTGTTTTTTTATGACGTTGAGTGATGTCACTCTCAAGAGATGCAAGAGAAACACTCTGTCCTTAGATTCTCACTGTTATGTCCTGAATACAGTAAATACAGTGGGTGGAATGGACATCACTGTTCTGTTTAATTGCATTTTAAATACATAGCAGATCACAGATGGAGGAAAACAGAACTCATAGGCATTTATGTGCCATGGAGTCAAATTTTAATTTGTGTCTGCACCTTCATACTCAAGATATGTAGGATCATACGTGTTTTATCACCTGAGAAGCACTGCGCTTCACCAAAGCTTCACCATCATTCGCACAAATATGCTTATTTATTCAAAATATTGTCGCAATTATTTATTCTCAGCAGATTAGACATTCAGCCCTCCCGTCTCTCTACAGGTATAACCTAACATGCCAGTTAATGCAAGGTTCAAGTGTCTTAAAAGTCACACCTTCCCTGTGATAAACAGTTTGATTATATTCTCACTTCCCTAAATGACCAAGTACAACAACATTAGATCCACTTCAGAGACAGTTTTGCTAACCCTGACAAACAGCAGCTAACTGATGCTAATAGCAGCTAACACAGGAAAAAAACAGCAGTCTTACTGTAAGAAAAGTTCATGATATGCTTAAGAACCCACCTCAGGAACGCTGTTGTCGACATGAGTGAACTGTAGTTACTCACTGACTCATGTCGAACTCCTTTCACAAAGTTTTATAGTATCCTCCAGGGTAAAAAGACATGGAAACATAATGACTGCTCATGTAAATAACAAGCTGACAGCGTACACTCACTACAGATGAGTTTCGACCAGCATTGTTTGTACTACAGCAGATAATGTGGTTGATTGGGAGTAAAGTTTGGGTAAGAAAACAGAAATTGTTTGACTGCAATCTGCAATCTAACGACATCTAGTGCTAAGAGTATATACACTATAACTTTAACTTTAGGTTGTCTGCTAGCTAGCATAAAGCTGTGGTATAGTAGCGATTTCCTGGTGCAGTTATCAAAAAATTAAGAGTTTAAACTTTTAATATCATATTGCTTCTCTTTTTATATCTAAAGGTCATTAACAGCAACTACTGGATATTCAGAAGGTGTCTCCAAATAGTAATGATTGTTAACAAAATAAATTGTGTTTAGCCTTAGGGATGTGACACACTCTGCATGAGTGTGAACACTGACTGTGGCAAAAATAATTTTCTTGTAAATAAGCTGAGCATGCCTTTGCAAAACAATGCAACATTATCCAGCTATGCAATGCCTTGGGACACATTGCAGTGGTGCACATTCTTGGCACCGAACCAAATAATTTGAATGCATTTTTTCTATTTTACCATTGTTGTGAAGAAGCTGACGAACAGAGATTCAAACAATAGTACTACACCTGTAGAAAGAAACCGAAATCACCCATCAAACCTTTCTGTACCTGTAAATTTGTCGGTAATCAGATGGTTTGGTGCTCTAGAAAGAGACTGAAGGCCAATGTTAAAGCCAGTGTACGGATGACAGCACATATGCTTCTGCCATGTCTACTTTGTTCTGCTCTCTCTACCTCCAATCCTTCACACCATTGGCTGTCAAGGGCTGGGTCAGTGGATGACCTCACTCTTAAGCTACAAGCTTTATAAATGGACACGCTATTTGGAGAGACTCAGCCAGGCTGGAAATGCACGCTTTGGAGATAAACTCAGCTGAAATTCAGAGGATGATCAAGGGTGGCGGTGTAGATAATTAATGATTTCGCTTTTTCCCTGCTGGAAAAGAGCCCCTGCCCCCTGTCGCTACAGCTGACCAACATTAGTAATAAATTCCTCATGGTTTGACAACATGTGGGGTGGACTTTCTGGCCCGTCTAAGGCTCAGCAATGTATAGCCTCTCATTGTCCCATAGGTTTTATATTACTGCTGGGATTGAGTAAGTCCCCGAGAGATCAGGATCCCACGTTAACTCTCTTTCTCTCTTTTTTTCTCCCACTCTCTCTCTAGCTCACACGAATACACACACACGTTTTTTTCTCCTCCTTTTTTTTGGATTTGCCATCACACACTGCCGTAGCATAGAAGAACTGATCTACAAATCCAGCCTGTTAAGAAAAGAAATACAAGCTGATACTGAATTAGCACTGCATTTATATTTGTATCACAATGACACGTCCCCACATGTTAAAGTGTTGGCTTCAGTACACCTCAGCTGCCAAGTAGCAGAGCATGGATCTAAAAATATGTGTGTGGAGAAGGATGCTACAAAATGTGTTTTATTTGAAGGTGGTGTTGTTGTCATAAGGAAGAATGCTGACAGTTGGCCTTATTTACAGTGTTGCTACTTCTTTTGTACATGTTTTTCTTTTCAAGAGTTTGTCAGTTGGAGGTACGACTCCTTATGTTTGCAATGCCGGATTGTAAGAAAATTATTATTCCAGTGTTTTTTTTATAATGGTGCACCATCTTACATATAAAAGGTAACTGTTAAACTTTCCTGTAAAACTTTTTTTTAAACTGTAGACTAATTGCCCACTACATGTTAAACATTTTCATCTAGTCAGTTGACCGTAGTGGAGCATGTGAGCATATTGCCTTTAAGACTTAATAGAGACCAAAAGCAGAGATAAAGCAAAGTTTGGACAGACATTAGACTTACAGGGTGGGCCATTTATATGGATACACCGTAATAACATGGGAATGGTTGGTGATATTAAAGTCCTGTTTGCGGCACATTAGTATATGTGAGGGGGCAAACTCCTCCAGATGGGAGGTGACCATGGTGGCCATTTAGAAGTCGGCCATCTTGGGTACAACTTTTGTTTTTCCAATAGGAAGAGGGCCATGTGACACATCAAACTTATTGGTAATGTCACAAGAAAAACAACGGTGTGCTTGGTTTCAACGTAACTTCAGTTGTTTAAAGGTGTTATTGCCTAAATAAAAATAAATAAATAAATAAAGTTGATATGATAGTCAACACAAAGAGGTTCAGACATTATTCATATATATGATTTAGGATTTTTTTTATATTTATTTTTATTTTTTCATATCCAAATAATAATAATAATAATAATAATAATAATAATAATAATAATAATAATAATAATAATAATAATAATAAAAGTTTAATAATAATGTAACACAATTCAGTGGGCTACATACTGAACTTAGAGGACAGAAACAGAGACTCCTGAACTCTGCCTCCTGACATCTGACCCACGTTAAAATAATGGACTGAACATACACACACCCACAACCACTAGCACTTTATATAGCCTCTGTAGAAAGTAGCCACATATTTCACTTATCTTTACTGCACTATTGTATAATTCTGTATAAACAATCATTCTGTACAATACGATAATTACAATTCTACAACTGTTTATAACTTGCATATTTCTGTATAGTTTCATATTTATATCCTGTTCATAGCCTGTACATAGCTTGTATACCCACTACAGCCTGTACATACTTATAGTTATTGCATATTCATAACATACCTTCATACCGTGTACATTGTAACATACCTATAATAGACCCATTTTTGTAACGGGTGGATGTTACCACAGGACATTAGCTGTCTGCCAGGTGTCGCCTCAGCTAATCTAAACCACTGAACTGGACCACTTGTCCATTTTTCAGTTAGTGCCTTTTTGAAACATTCTTAATAAATCTTCTACGTCCAAAATATAAGATGGTGGCAGCCAAAATGGCAAACAAGGCTTCAAAACTGTAGTCCATAACCAAATCACAGTGGCTTGGTCCACCTTTTTTTCATCCATCCTTTTTCTTCCAGTTCTTCAATACAGGACTCCATGTGGTTGGAACCTATCATTCCGTGGGACAAGAGACAGTGTATACCTTGGATATTTCGGCAGTTTGTCAGGACCAGCAGAGAGACAGTCTCAATTTTCTCTCACATTAAGATGTAAAGTCAATTTAAAATCACCAGTTAACCTAATTGGATGTCTTTAGAGTGTGGGAGGAAGTCGGAGTTACTTAGCAAACTCCACACGTGTTCTCCTCGGTTAACACGTGACAAAAGTGACAACAGTACAACCCAGGTACAACTTAGAGTCGGATTTTGAAATAAAGCTTGTTTTACGATCACTTTATGGAACAGTGAATACAGGCAAGCCAAACTGAGCTTTCCAGGTCCTTGTCATAAGCTGAGACAAGCTGAAAAGTACGTTTACACCTAGTCAATCTCTCAGCGCTTGCTAAGGGAGGGGCAGGATACTGAGCATCCTGTACAGTATGTTTCACGTTGTCTGTCCTTGGCTTTGTGCCATACCATACTAACACAGTTTTCATGCAGTGACACTACAGTATGTCACACTTTTAGGTAACAAAAACAACACTATAACTGACTCTGCAGGCTACCTTAGAGAATGAGTTTTACCTCCTGTAAAAGCTGGCTGATTCTGTTTTTCTATTTCAGTTTGCAAACTTTGCATCGATTTTTTCTTTGTCATTTGCAATTTATCATTAGTTATTATTAAACACTGGTTCCAGTTCTGCTGGAGAGTTTTTAAATGGGAGTTTAACAGGAAAGTTTAACAGTCCTCACTCATTGGGGGTCGTCTGATTGTTGGGGTTTTCTCTCTACTATTGGAGGTTCTTTACCTTACAATATAAAGTGCCATGAGGTGTCTGGTGTTATATAAATAAAATTGAATTGAATTTCTAAATGGATGCCTATATCATCTCAGGAATTCATATTTACATGTGTCCCCGAATCCTACTATATGAACTTATATACTGTAATAATTGACAACTGTAGTGCTGATGATGAGATTTTTTTTGCCATACAAGGTACCACAGATGATGCAATTGTACTACATTCAGTTTTGCTGTATATTTACATCTCTGAATCCTTTCTGAAGAGTTATGTCCCTTAGATTCGCACTAAGAGTCAGAATGTAGACACTTTGTGGCACTCATAGTACCATATGCCTGACTCACTCATTCAGTCAACAGCAATGGCCTCAGTAGTAGAGATGCAGTACAAAGTCATGGCTAAGGTTCAAACTGCCAACTCTGTGATTGATTGCGACTGGGAGTTTCTTAACCACCCAAGCCATGCCAACCCAGTAAGATAATGAAAACTTTGCAACATTCAGTTGTAGAAAGAAGTTTTCTCCCCACACAGAGTGTACAGCGGACGCTAATGTTTTTGTCACTTTTTACGAACTTAAAGTAATGTAAGTACATCCTTAAACGCTGCTTAGTCGTACTCTCTCCCGCGCTCCATATGATCCATTGTTGAGCAACACACGTCTGTTGCTGCCACGCACGTCGCATGCTCGTTCGTCGCATGCTCGTATGTCATTGTCATGAGACTCTCACAAACAAAATCACGACAGTTTGGTAACGCAGTAACGCAGTGTGCCTACGGGAAAGTAACAGTAATCTAATTACCTTTTTTTGCAAAAGTAATCCCTTACGTTACTCATTACTTGAAAAAAGTAATCAGATTACAGTAATGTTACTGCCCATCCAGGTGATCGATATATGCATTTTTTTTCCTCTGCCCATTCTGTTGGTTTTTGTCTTTTGCCCTTCTCCCCCGTCCCTCTTCTCAGCTGTTTCTCTTTCCCTCTTTCTTTCTCCCCTTCTTTCTCCCAGTCAAGTCTGTCCCGTATTCAGTAAGTGAAAATAAAATAAACTATAAAAGGTGAATCAAATGGACCATTATGGCAAGGCTGGGATGGTCAATTTGGTAAAGTAAATCCGTTGGGCATCTTTCTTTGCCTTTAGACAATAATTCTGATGGCAAAAGAGCCAAACGGGACACGCAAAAAAAAAAAAAAAAAAAAAAGAGAAAAAAAAATGTTACTGCCCATCTCTGCTTCCGAGTTAAAATCAGCCTTTTAGCTTTATGCAGCATTTGGCCGTCAGCACTACTGTACAGAGCCACAGCAAAAATATAAGAAAAGCAAGAAAAGAAAAGAAAAAGAAAAGCAGCCGGTTGCACCTTGTTCCAGAAGGAAGTGTAGGCTGTCTTTAAGGTGGCTGAAGTGGTATATTTATAGGTATGCCTTCATACCTTTGCGATGCACGCCAGGTTAGAAAAATAACTGCTTTCAGTTGGATTTGATTGATTGCCAAGAAGAGCTTCTGGTGTTTCAGTCCAAAAAGCCCTAAATCACACTTGTCACAAAATTTTTAATTTAACTAGGTATCTTATACTGACGGCCCAAAAAAATGTATTATGAGCAACCTCTGCTGAGGGTTATATTTCCATTGTCACACAATAATATAAGAAAAACTGTGTGACGCTTGTATTTTTAATGAAATTTACCAGCTGCTCACTAATTAAAATATTAATGTTGTAACAAAGTATTTTGAAAAGCAGAGATTTTAAATGTTAATGGCTACATCTTGTTAGAAAGTCAGTCGGGTGTGAGGTGGAAATGAATGGTTAGAAATGACCAATGTTACTCCTGTCACAGGTTCACACGGGTCAAGTTGGGGGTCCTCTCGTGGATTTAGAAACCAGCTGGAGATTTTAGTTCAACTCTGTTGAAGACATCAATTCCCCACCGATGTTTTCACTACTAATAGTCTTAAACATGTACAACACCTCATAAGTTTGAATTATTACGTAGTGGCTGAGAAATGTATTTTAACTTACCTTCCTTTTTTACTTTACCCAGTGAAAAACATTTAAATGTTGAAACAGCAACAAAAATTTATTTCTGTCACACTGGAAGTGAAACAACATTTTCTGAGAAATGCTGGACTGACTGGTTTCCTGGTGCAACTGTAAAGCATATTATGCTATACACTTTCTTTTAAGTAACAATTGAAATGCTTTTGTTTTTATGAGTGCAGATAAATCTGTGCTTAAGTGTAAGCTTGTTTGATGTTATCCCTTCGAAAAAGAACCTCAAAATACTCAAATACTTACTAAAATACTGTTTTCATGTCCGAAAATTCAAACTGTCTACTATTAATTCTGTAGTGCACAATAATCATGTTTCAAATCATACTTTAAATTCTAATCAGTATTTCAAAGTTTCATGAAAATAAACTTAAAGTGTCAGGTTGGAGGTTTTGAGACTATATGCATAAAATGATACACAATACATTAAAAATGCTGATACGTATTTAATGTATTTAACAGTGGTCTACATTATATTGTTACATGGTCAAGGGGTGGCCAGGTCTCTATGACAAAGCCAGTCTAACAACTCAGAAGATGGAAGTGCCCACAGAATATTACATTCACTGTTATGTATGTAACAGTATGTAATGTTTGTATTTGAACATCATATTCTTCTACTTAGACAGTGGGTGTCATAAACCATTTGAATTATCAAATGGTTTATATGAAAACTGCATTGAAGAAATATAGTTCACTTCATGCTAGCAACACCTTGGAGAAAACTAATGATAGAGATTAGATTCACTTATGAACGTGTTGTGGTTCGGAGCAGCACATCTGAAGCTGCCACCTGGAGCCCATCATGGCTGCCACTGCAGACCTGGCAGCTGAACCACTGCACTCTGGGATACCGGACACCCCGAGATGATGACTCTGATGAATCTGTCTGCTCCTTGCCCTGTGGCCCCTATCAGATCCATCCTACTGGGAAACAAGTGTGTCTGACTGACCCAGACCAAACACACTCCCCACTCACACACAAACACGCACACACATTCAAACACACACTTCCCGAGGCCTCCACTGTGTGCCACACCATTAATACCAATTGGCCTTTCTTTATGGTTACAAATATTTTTCACATGTTCCGAGATTATGTTGAAACTGCGTGGCCACAACAAAAGCGCGCAGCTCCTTGTAGTTGGGAGCGAAAAGCCGCAGACTGCTCAGGCCAGGATATTTATTAACATGATTTGTGAAACTTTTCAGACCACAGAGAAGAGCTGCGCTGCGTGTGGGTGGAGAAGAAATCACATCCCCCTTTGCTGTGTTTGAAGCTTCCTTTATTGTGTCTACAACGCAGACAGCAGGGGAGTCTGTTTAAATGCCAGTCAGTGCGCACACATGCACGCGGGCTCGTTGTCAGAGTGGCGAGGTGTTTGGAAGCAGAGCTGAGAGGATGGCATGAACACAGAACTCCATCCATAGGCATAGAGAGCCAGGTAAAGAACTTGTGTAAATGAAAAAAAAAAAGACACGTCTAAACCTCATCATTCATTCATCGTCATCTTAGCTTTTGTGTTCAGTGTTTGTGGTGCAGAAGGTAGAAGGCATCACCCATGAATCAGGTCTTTGGTGCAGTCTCCAGCTCCTCCAGTCTGCATCAGTGAGCAAAATACTACGCTCTGCAACCTCAAAATAAACCACCCCCTATTATATCATTGCCAAACATAATAGTTTCAGAGCCATAGCAGTGGAAGTACTCTTGGCATGTGCGTGCAAACGGCTTGTGAATGTAAAGTGCTTGGTTGATAAGAAAAGGGACACGCTAACATGAGTTACACAATGTTTTATATCACTTGTTCCCAACTTAAAGAAAAAAAGATACTTTTGCTAAACAAATTATTCGTAAATGTTCACTGTTGAACATGGAAATAACAACTGCAGGCTTTAATGTTGGCTTCTGCAAACAGCATGGCCACCCTGTTTCTATTATGTTATCTGTGTACACGTGACATCTGTTGTATGTCTGTCCTCTGTGGAAGACGGATCCCATTTCTGTGACTGACAAGTTCGCTCATTGAGATTTCTTCCCTTTTCCCATCTTTAAAGCTTTTTCTTGCTTATCTGCAGAGATAATCTAAGGACAGACTGTGTCCACCCTGTTCTGATTCCTTGCCTTTAAAGACACTGTCACGTCTTAGTTTTGCACAAGACATCCTTTGGCAACGATGTGTGACAGAACAGGTTATGGTATTAATAAGAAAGCGCTGTCACTCCTAACTGTACCTCTTTCAACCCCAAAGGTTATGGGTGTGAAAGGTCTTATTTGAACCCAAACCTTGCTTTTTATCTTCCTCAGCAAAGCGGTTTTTAGAGACTAAGCTAAAGTAAGTGACTAAAAGTTGAAAAAGTAGAATCAATCAAGGGTAAGAAGATCGGAAGGAAACTCGATGCAGCCTGCGGTCTCCTGGCTCACAAACCTGTTACACATAACACCACCAACCCCCAACTCACTTTTTGTAGACCTCCCCTCCAAAATTGGGACACAGCCAAATATGCAAAATACAATGCAAGAGTGAGATCTGACAAAACCACATTATGTTGTGAAGCCCTGGAATGAGAGCAGCTGTTGTGTCACATGCTCTACACACTGTAAAATCATTTGAAGCCTCATAAAATTCACTTGCTTTGCCACGCAATCCGTGGCAAAGCTTTGCAACGAGGCACTGTTTCATCAGCGCAGGTTCCCATTCCTGCTCTCATTACTCAATACATTACTATTAGATCGTGTCTGTGGATTTGCTATTTATGTAGTTAATAATGTGGATCCAGATTAGGAGAAGAACAACTGTCACCAGCAGCCATTCCTGCTGTAAATCACTGTTGCCTTACCCCTGCTATAATTGCTGGTGACAGAACAACAACAGAGCAATTATATCTAGTTGACTCTTGTTCCTGTTTAAGTGTGTGTGTGACATTATTCGTGTGTGTTTTACAGCCAACCAACCTCACCCTCCAGGAGCCCCACCCCAGGCTCCTGGAAGCCTTCTCGCCCCGTCTTGTTTTGAGTCAGTAAGCGGGAAGCCCTGATGCCGCAGTGCTGTTTACTTTTCACTCAGCATATTAGATATGGCTTCACTCTGCCCTGATGCTGGTATCAGTGGGGTGTGAACGTGCATGGGTTTTTTTTTTTGCTCGTTCGTGCCTTTGTGTTATGAGTGTGTGTGTGTGTGTGTGTTTTTATGCCATTCGAGCTCCTCGCAGCAAAGGCATGGCACTTTGATGAGTTTATCAGACAAAAAATTTCATGCCAATCTCCTGAGTCCTCACTTCTTCCCAGTTAACTTCCTCCTTTGCTCCCTCTGCACATCACGTCCATATTTACATTGGCGTCTGGTGCAGATACAGATCCTAGACTGCCGCACTTAAGAGGGGAAGACAGCGATCAGCAGACTTGTGCAGTATGTGAAGAAGACATTGTGTGTAAACAAGAAGCGTTTCAGTGCAATGATCTCATCCAGATCGACAATAAAACCTCAGGACCTAGACTTGAGGGCTGAACTGGTCAAGATCAAAGATCTCAGGTGCAGTTCACGTCTTTAATAACAGGAGATGCAGGTTAATGCTATAGCTAGGAGACTGAAAATAAAGACAGGCTAAGAGGTTAAGTCCAGATCAAAGTTTGCAGCAAGGGCCATGATTGGTGAGATGTGGTCAGGGTATGAGACAGGTCGAGGGGCAAACAGAGGGTGCTCTGGAAGCTTTTTTTTTTATAATAATGACAGGGTGCTGGGCAGCTGGATCCTGTTTTCCACTGCGATCTGGGAGCGTAGCAGGGCATGGACTGCTCAGTCTGTGGGCCCTGTGTTCATTAGTGGACCAGCACTGCAGCACTAGGGGTGATTCACAAGCATATCAAGTTTAAAAGAAATGCCTGGCCACAGAGGGATTTTCCTCCTGGGCCAGAATATGTGTGTGTGTGTGTGTGTGTGTGCGTGGAAGGGTGGTGGTGGTAGTGGAGGAGCAGAGTGGGATCAAGAGGATGGATTAGTAGACTTCAATTGGAAAATTTCCCCTGCATCCGAGGAGACGGTTAAAAGTCATCCTTGATCAAACTTTGACAAAAAAAAAAAAAAAAAATCCACTTTCCTACTTCCTTGTGCCCGTTTCATAAAACGTGCTCAGACAAATTTGGGTTTTACTCTAAATTGTTATATCTGGGCTGCTCATCTAATGATGATTTTAAGTCGTTTGTCCCGTCCTCGTGTGTTTATCAGTGTTTTCCCCCTGAATTCTCACTGTGCCGCCACCGGTTCAGGCATGGTGTCATCTGATCGGGTTTCACCCTACTTGTGTTTGCTTCTCTGACTGGCTTGGCAGAAACCAATAAACACCACACTCCCACCCCTTTACCTCTTTCTTCATCTCACACTCCAAAAAGAAAGAAAAAAAGATTCTTACTCTGCCAAAGCACACAAGGCAGTATGGCTTGGTTTGACTTTTTTTTGTGCCTCCAGTCCTATTTTCCTCTTTTGTTTAAATTCCTTGCATACTTAAAAGCCGGGCCTAAGACATTAACAGTTCAAGTTTAAACTCTGGAGTTAATTTCCTAGCATAAGCCTGAGCTGCTCCGCATACATTTCGCCGTGACTGGATCTACTTTTCTGAGATGCCACCGAACCACAGCTTGGGTGGGACCACAGGGTGACTTTGGGGTGGTCGTTTGGTGTTTAAGCGCAGGCCACCTTTCGCTGTATGTTTCACTCTGGACATATCCAGCTTGAACCGGTGCCCTGCTCCCGCTTCTCACCCCTGCCTCTTTGTGTTTCATGTGGTTTTGTAACTGCAGCATGGCACATATGGTTCATATTTTTCTGCTCACTGGCTGACCCCCAACATTTTATCAGAATAATGACTGCTTTAATCTTAAATACAATAAAAGTTTGAGAACATTAATGATAACAAGCTCAAAGCTGTGTTCACGCAGGGACCCATTTGGTCATTGCTAGTAATCTTGAAGCTGATGGTTGGTGGACGTTCTAGGCTTGGCTTGGATTGGACTCATTGGTATCCTTCACTCTCAATGGTAGCTGCTGCTTTACCAGGTGTAACAATTAAGTTTAACATCCAGGCATCCATGAAAACCGAATTTATTAAATTTAATGGAGTTAGAAGTAAGCAGGAAGTTAGCTCGCTAGTTTCCAGCTAAACATGATATAGCATGTTCAGAGATTTCTGAAAAAATTAAAACATACAACTCTGCTATCACTTCCAACATAAATGTAGACAGGAAAGTAAACAGCAGTGACTTTTGTAGGGTTACTGAAGTTTTGCTAGCTGGTCTATAATGATGTGCTACATGAATGCTAGCGACACAGCTATGTTAGCATAACATAAACAGTGAAGCTGGAGGATGAACGCTAACCTTTTTCTACTAGACGAAAGCTAATGTGAGGGTTCCCGATGGTTAGGGACAAATGCAAAAGCATGGCACAATGCTGTAAACGGACCAAACTTCAGTTAGGAGAACAACTGAAATAATCCATCCACGATACGAGGTTAGTCATTAACATACTGCAACAACATGGGAATAGAGCAGCTGCGACAGTGTTGCCAACTCCTCAGTAAGGAAAATCGCTATTGGTTGTCCTAAAAGTCGCTAGAAGTCGCTAAATGACGTCATCGCCTAATTTGCACAATTGGTCATGCTAATCTAATTGTAACCTATGTTGTTGGAGAGAGAAATAACATCGTGGAAGAGACATAAAGTGAGTAAAAAACATCCTAAATGCATTTAGAGTTTATTTAGAACTACAAATTAAATTTCTTTTAGCAATTATTGTTTTTTTTAATGTCACAATTCCAACCCTGCTCCTTTACCCGGGCTTGGACCGGCAAAAGTGACCCGAAATAGGCGCTCTGGTGGAGTTACTTTGTGTGTGTGTTTATAAGTAGTTTTAAACCTTGTGATCCACAAAACAGCATAAGAGTAAAAGAACTGACTGCGTTACAGCACCCGCTGCTTGTTGAGAGTAAAAGCGATACACGCTTTCACGTCTTTTTTTAGCGACTTTTTTTTTTAGAAAAAAAGTCGCTAAGGGGTCTGAAAACTCGCTAAATATAGTGACAAAGTCGCTAAGTTGGCAACACTGAGCTGCGAGAGAATTCAACATTAATGAATCAATGGTACGGAAGTGGAGGAAGCAAGAAGAATGAGTTGACTAAAGTTTGACTTATCTGACTGTTTTGTTTCGCTTAATGCGCCTTGTGGTGCCTTATGGTCCGAAAAATATGGTACTGCTTCCTCTTTATGGTGTTATTGTTCCAGTCTCACTTTTTGTTGTTTGTCTGTTTTCATCACAGTTAATATAACAGGGAATAACACCATGATTACATTGTGTTATAGCTTCCTAACACTAGATGTAGCTATCCAAATATGGCCACATCAATCTGCCAAAATCAAAGCTTCAAAGATTTAGCCTGGCTATTTCAGTCCCAGCAGCGTGAGCGATGCTCAGACATGTTAAGTGTTACATAGGGGCAGATTGCTGATGATTTTGCTCTGTTTAGTAGGTTTGTTGGAAAAAAGAAGCAAACACACCCATAGGCTAAACAAGGCAGCATCCTGATCGTGTTGTTAAGTGCAGTATTGAAGTACATCAGCTAAAATGAAGCATGCATGATTCTGAAAAGACCACTGAGTGAGAACTGCATATTTTTGAATTGTCACTTCTATGTGAGTGAAATTAACTTTTTGAATATGACATTTTCTATTACAAAGGAGTATTTCAATACTGTGTCTTTATTACAAGCAAAAGATCTAAGTATGCTTCCCCTGCTGCTACAGTTTGCACAAAGAATTCAAACTGCAGTCCAATTTTAAGTATGCGAGAGACATAGATGTCAAGTTTTGGTTTATCTTTCTGAAAACCCCCCCACTGAAAACACACCAAAATAGGTTTTCAATGTACGGGTCATTAATTATCACCCGCTCGCTATTGTATGTGTGTTTTTTCTATCATATCAAAATGCTCAGGCCCGAATTTGTCACTGGACATCCGCCATGAAAGGCTGCATGCTCTTGCTTTTGTTAAACTATGGAGTGGAGTAATTTTTCTTTCTGTGTGTGCAAGAGGTTTTTATCTCGCTCTTCATCTCCAGCTAACAGTACACCACCATGCCTCCATCACAGCACTATTGCCAAAGAAGTCAGTGTTTTGAGAATACGCAGCTACAGAGCTGTGAAGCAACCTCGGCTCGCCATGTGCTGTACGTGCAAGGATACAAAGTCACTGCACACATCCAGATACACAAAAGTAGACCAAATAAAATGGAACCCTACCAGTCTGACTAGTTGTTCTCCATGAAGTGCTGCACAAAGAGCCTGTCATACTGTATGAAGACAGCATAGAGGAATCTCTCAAGGTCTGGTACGGTTCCTTTATTTGACAACATGCAAACTATGTTTATCTTAGTGCCACGCAGTTATGTCTGGAATCCACAGAAGCATTATGTCGGGGTTTCACATCCGACAAACCCTGATGTAAAAAGAAAAAAAGAAAACTTTATTGTGTAGGGTAATTTAATAATGGCTCTTTGATGTGATTATACACCATAATGGATATGAAATGCTGTAAGTTCTCCCAGCTTTATTCTTAGATAAATAACCCTCATTAATGAGTTTTCTGTTGATTTAATGGCCACGGTAGCTTGACCTCCTCTTCAGCGCCTCTCTGAAAGTCATTTACGCCATATCACCGTTCCCTCTTTTCCCCAAAACGCCTCATAAATCACTTTCCTGTAAACAGTAGTGACACGCAGCCTGATGTGTACTTCGATATATATTTAGGAAACCACAAGGCCTGAAATCTGAGCCTCCTTGTGTTTAGGAGACAAACTGTAGGGAGACTGTGTGCACATGTGTGTTTTGGGTGCAGGCATGTTTTACTCATGTGTGCCCGCTTTGTGTTGCAGAGTTATAAGTGCATTCTGTATGCAGACAGCATCGGGCTAATTTGTTCTTATTGTTACAAATTAAGTTGCAGCGCTTAAGCGCGGTAATGCTACCAGTAACAATAACATAGATCCAGACTGGGGCACGACTGGACCGGCTGCGTGACACCACTGCTGGCCTGCCTGGCCTAAAAGAGTTAGTCAGCGGCAATGGTTGGTGTAAACACACTCTTGGCAGGGCGTATGGTGTGGTACTGCTGACAAAACCTACTCGAATCCCTCATAGCACAAATAACTTTGAGTTATTATATACTTTACAATAAACATATACATCACAGAAATGTGATTTTCACATGTAGGATATCTTTTTATCTGGCAGTATTACACTGCCAGCAAGTGCTGCCTCACAAACAATGATTTTGATAAACATTTCAGTAAAGTCCTAGCAGTGGAGCAAACACTAGGTCAGATCTGTTATTATCTTCATAACACTTCCAACGTGTCCTAAGAGCTGACTGAGGTTGTAGGATTAGAAAATGTTGTCACTTTAGCTTTAGATCTTTTAAATTAAACTATAACAAAACAGTAGTTAAGAGAAATGTAATCTCATAGCATCCACCTTGTCACCTGTGATATATCTGCGTTCAGAAACTAGAAGTTGTTAGCTTTCAAATAAAGTTTCATATACTCTTTTCTGTATCACTGATTTTCTGTAAAAGGTTTTGCACTTTCTGTTTTCAAACAGAAAAAAACCTCAATAAAAAAGGTGCTGGATATTATTATAACCCAAACCCTAAACCTAACCCTGGATGAAGGCTATGCTGCTGATGAGAATTTTCTTCGGCCGACATCCGACCCTCCCAGAGACTGTTTTTTCTGAAGATTTCTTCCTGTTAAAAGGGAGTTTTTCTTTTCTGTTTACTGTCACTAAGTATTTGCTTGTAGAGGATTGTCTGGTTGTTGGGGTTTTCTCTTTATTATTGTAGGGTCTAGGATTAACTGAGGGGCTTCATCAACACCCAATGAGAAATGCAAATTTGGAGCTGAAAACAAATCATATCACGTTTGAGTACTTTAATAATACACATTTATGCATATGTACAGAATGTCTGATCAAATAAAAATGTCACATTTGTGGTTACAAAGTCAGAAATATAACCTGTTCCATGAACTGAAAACAGCTCATGTAGTGAACCATGTCTGTGCGTGTCTGAGATAAACACCAAAAAGAAGCTTTTCATCAGGTGCTAGCTGGGCCTGGGCCTGTGTCGCCCTCTCAACACCGGATGACAACTGGGAACAGGGATCCTGAAACCCAGGACAAGCGGTGAAAAATGCTTCTGATTACAACCCATTATTAATTGTAAGAGCAACAAGCAAACACCAGAGAGATCATTTTTCTTTTTTTCTTCTTTTTGCCAACTTTAGCTCTCTGTTATCCCCTTAATCCTATCTTATCCCTTTCCTGTGCGCATTGGCTCAGTATTGTGGCGCTGAGCTTGACCCAAAACGCCAGAAAGGCTAAAATAAGAGAGGAAGGAGGGATAAGTGGGGAGTGAATAAGGGGCTGGGGACAGATTTAGGAGCCTGACTGGCGGTGGCCATGAGGGGTTTCCCCATGGATCAGTCTCAGGTCCAGGTGCAGGGTTTTAATGAAGACTGTGGAGTTAGTGAGATGGGGATGCACTTTGAATACCCCATCCCCATGTGAAGTCTCACTCAACACAGTGGCCCTGTTTGACCTTGGATTAGTTTCCTTTTCCAGGTTTAGAAGCAGGATGCTGACCTCCAACATCCCCCTCCCCCCCTCTGCTACCTGAACATCAAGAGATAGGGCTGTTTCCCTGGAGACAGATATTGCAACTGCGCCTGTTGTTTGGACTGAAGCCAGCTTTAGCTTCTCACAACAGCAAAGGCACCCATCTGGTGTGGTGGGCAGGAAAGTTTTTTTCCTCTGTCCTGACCCTTTTTTTCCTGCCCTCAGTAATACAGTTTGTTCTTCATGGTAGGTTGCATGTCTTTCATGTTTTGCATGCCATGTTCTATAGTAACATGCTTTGTTTTTTTTAAACCAAAAACCCTGCATCACCTCCATCACAGATGTTTTGTTTCTTTCATTACACAGTAATATTTTCTTCATGACTGAGTGAAATTCATCCTTTTTCCAAAAGCACAATCTAAAACAGAGCAGCTCAGTGCGGCTGTTTAAAATTTAATAAAGTCAGACACAATGAGTGGCTTCTGTTTTGCACATGCTGCACTCACTTTGCATGCGCATCTGTCTATTGTAAGTTAGTAATTGCACCTTTGCAGAGTTATTCTAGTGCTAGCTATTATATTCTTGTTTGTTTTGAAACCAAACATGTTTTTATTGAGATTGGGCAATGGCCGGTTGCACGACATCTGCTAATTACACCTAAAGTTGGCAATGCCCGGTCCCACAGATGATTCAAAGGAGATAAGTGGCACGGGGGGTTGGGTGGAGAAACGCATCGGAGGTGAGTGTGGAAGTGGTGAAAGGGTGTTTGCAGGCTGAGAATGCGGCTGCGGTTGCTCACACACCTTGTCTGCGATCTCTCTTCCTGGGTCGTTTGTGCCGCTCTGCCTGTGTTATCTATCCTCATATCTTCAGTGGCTTCCTAACACCTGTTGATAAAAGACATCCTCTCCTGTCAGCAGCAGCCACCCAGCCACTCATGGATGTGATCCTTAGAAGAGCCAAAAACACTCTTTGAACGCGCTTCCTCCTCTCTTTGTCGTCATGACACCTTTTCGATTTACATAATATCTTCACTCTCATTATTATTCAGTGATCCATGTGACAATGCAAGTCTTTAAAATGAAGAACATAATAAAATAATATCAATATGTGTTTGAGAAGGTTTTACCCAACCGGTTGCTTCATAAAGTGTCTCATGACATGATGATGTCACACAAACTTTGTCTTCTTATCCCCACACCATTGTCGTCTCATTTGTGCACTTTTTTTCTAAACTTTTTTTTATTCTTATTTTTTTTAAACTGTGACTTATTTTGATAACTTGATCAATAGTCTGAACTGGGAAGATTAAAATTTGCTCTGACCAATAAACTAATTGTGTATATCATATAAATGTTGGCACTCACAATGCCCTACGCAGTTTCCTCAGGTTGGTCCATTTGTCTAGGAGGAGATGGGGACCATACCAACATACATAGATATATACAAAAGCTATGATAATTATAGTTTAGCTAGTTTCATTAAAAAACTACTTAAGAATGTGGTTCTCTCATGTTTGACTAGCAATTTTTCACACACACACACACACACACACACACACACACACACACACACACACACACACATACATATATATATATATATATATATATATATATATATATATATATATATATATAAGGGCTGAGCAGAGCACTTAAAGTAAGATCCTGCTTGACTTCATGTTTGTAATGCAGAAGGAGGAAAGCTGCTTTGTTTTTAATGGCTGGTTTTTGTTGACTGACAGTAAGATCACTTCATTTGTGACACTGACAGTAGTCACAGAACATTACATGCCTCTGTTCCCTTTCACTGGAAGCTGAGCAGATCAAACCACATATTGTATGTGATTCATGCATCACACCTAACACATTCAATCTTGAGATCATCCACGCTACCCAGCCTGTTGGTATAGTGCCACCGAAGGGAACTACTAGTGTTTTACTGATAGTTATTATTAAATGTACAAAACCTGTTCTTATTCTTAAGGCATCAAATGCTACAGATCAATGTGAACACTTGCAGGATTCCTTGGAATCAATTTTAAATTGACCTGGTTAGCTGTTCATGTTTCAGCCCAAACCATGATCTTCACAACAACAGATGCTTCAAGGTGCTTTCTATTGTAAAACAAAGATCCTACAATAATACAGAGAAACCCCAACAATCAGGCGATCCCCTATGAGCAAGTACTTGATGACAGAAGGAAGGAAATACCCCTTAATAGTAAGAAACCTCTGTTACAACCAGGATCAGGGAGGGGAAGTGATCTCCTAAACCACCTTCTAAAAATGTCAAAGTAGTTGTTGGTGCCCAAACCCTAGGGAATACATTTGGAGCCTAAACTTACATCAGCAGTGAATGAAAGCAAATGCAGAACTCAAGGCCTCCAACAAACAGGACATAAACCTGTTTGCCTGAGTAACCTGTGACAACACCAACTACGACTTCAGCCTACTCCTTTTCAAACAAATAATGGAATGATATTTTGTAATGATTGTGAAGGCACATGTTTGAAATGTTTGAAATAAAAATGAACTGAACTGAACTGAACTGAACTGAACAACCACCTAATAAATCTTTTACTTTTTATTAAGGGATCAAGCAAAGAGTGCATCAAGGCACCAAAGTCAAAGGACACAATGCCAGATGTCTTTATCACTTTAAGAATAGTAAGCTTGGTTTCAAACCTCTGAATGAATGCACACTTTTGAACATGTGCCTATATATTGATGATAATGAGCACAGACACGCCAGTTTTGTTTCCCTTGCTCTCTCTGTCAGACCCAAGATTGCCTTTTGTTAAGCAGTTTGCTGCCTGAGTTCTATGTGGCTGCATAATTGTGTTTGTGTGTATTTGTGCATGCGTGTGTGTGAGTGTGTGTTTTAGACAGACGACAGCGTGTCATGTGCGTCACTGAGGTGAATAGAGGTGGCAGTGTGCTGACAGCTGGAGACAGGTTCCAAGGCAGTGAGGTTACAATTGGTGTTAATAGATGCCTTCCTAAAGAGCAGCTCTCAGTACACATTAAAACACACCCTGCACCCCACCTCACACTCATTCAGCTTTTTCTGGGCTCGTCTTCGGCTGTGTTTAGTGTATGTTTATGTGTCAACCGCAAACTGATTGAACTGTGCTTGCCAGCATTGGTTGTGGCTGCATAACAACAGGCAGTTATTTGCAGTATGCTGCAGAATGTGCAGCATATGTGTTTAGTTCCAAAAGCTGAGATAATCGGAGAAGACAGTGGTGTGGTTTTTTTTTCTCTTTTTGAAAGGAAACCAGAGTAAGGTTTTGAGGCGACGTCGACTATGAGCTGGTTAAAATGATAATTTTGAAATGCTGCTTCCCATATGCACCCATACCAGCACGTTTCTCCAAATACTTCTGTCTTCATTAAAATGGGAATGGGACCATGGGGAAGACTGTCCGTTTCCAAAAAAACCACTGGAGTAAAAAAAAGGGACAAAGGCAAAAGTTGTCAGAGATAAGACTTCACTCCTGAACAACCAGAAGCCAAGCTTCTTTCAACAGCTTCTTACCAGTGTAAAGTCAGCAAAATGTTGTCTTTATTGCGTAGTTCCCTCATCTTTTTTTGTCATCCTGATTTACTTTGAGAAGATGATGAAATGCCTTTTGTGCTGCCACCATGTTGTTTGTATTTTCAGATTTACACACTTGTGGAAAAGATCAGTTTCAAGGGAATGTTGCTGTTTTCTTTTGCATGCAGGTTGACATCACAGACAAAATTATGCATTTACCCATTACCAGCTTAATGTGGGAATTGGAAACACTGGAAGGAGGAACAAATTTCATTTTGTTCCTTTGCCTTAGTTGCTTTTATAATACCATCATTTGTAAGCCTGTCTTTCTCTACTTTATTTTAAGTCTTCAATTTACAGCTGTGGAAGTAGCAACACACTTTGATTCAGACCGAAATATCTGTTTATTGGACTTTCATAAAAACATTTCTATACCTATATTCCTCTCCAAAAACATTAAAACACTGATTATCCCCTGACATGTTTTACTTTTAACTCAAGTTTGTGTTCAGTTTTCATGGTTTATGGCCCAGTAGCCTTTATCCAAAGCTATTGATAGTCTCTTCAGCCACAGCTGTGAATTGTATTCAGTTCAATAAGGAGTGATCATTACAACGAATTGAATGTGATTAACTGATGTACAAAATTCAATTAAGCTATTTGGTAATTGGACTCCAATGGCCCATCACAGCACAATGGAATCACAGCAGTGATAAGAATTATGACAAGACCCCCTGGAGTCTAGACACTGGATGGAGTTTGAGTAACATGGGAGAGGTGGTAATGGGGAGGAGGTGGGTTGCATGAAGGTGTCTTCAGGGGAGAATGACAGATGAGCAGTGAGATTTAAAGTACATGGAGTGGAGGCTGATTGGCCTGAAAAGTGGTCAGAAAGACTATTGGACTAGACAAGTGATGTCACGGCAATTAGCTTGCTGGTGTGGGAAAGTGGAAGAGATGCAAAGCATAGATTAGCCACTAAACACTCAGGAAGCAGACAGTTGTGTGACTACAGATCTTCCTTATTGAATGTATGCATGAACTTCATTACTAATTGACAAGTCGTTGAATAAGATGTTGACTAAACGGGACAAAACAGCGTGTCATCCTAATCACCAAAGAGCACTCATAGCTGTGGTCAATTTTGTTAAGATTGATTGGTTGTGTTTTCTAAACACAGGTGCAGTCAGGTCATTTTAATATCAACAGGAAAAAATGAGGCATGCTTTTGGCAGTAAATTGCATGTTGCAAATCTTAGCTAGCCAGTTTGCAGACTTTTGCGAGTGAATTGCAGAAATCTTTGACTTCCCACCTTTTTCACTGTGCTCTAAAAATACTGACAGCGCTTTTTTAAACACCAAAACAGAGATTGCGCTGGTATGACACTTTAGTAAATTCTGCATTGTCTTAAACATCAGCTAGCATGTTAGCATGCTGGAATTTGCTTTAAGATCCATGGTTTCTTTCTAAAATTGAGGTTCTCATAATAATATGATAACATATAAAACGATAGTGTTTTGTATGCTGCAGGCTAACACTTGTGTATTGTTTATTACTGCTTCCTGCAGGTTCTGGTTAGACACAGCCAGCCAAACTCACTGCATAGACCTGTACAGCTGACACCCAGCAGCCTCTAGGAGTTGACAAATGGAAAAAGGCCTGAAGATAAATGAAGCACAATTACCCGAGGTAACAAATGTTCCTAATGATTTATGCCCAGCTCGGGTTGCTTTATTTTCGCCTGGGCACTATTCACCAGGAGGACAGCGCTGGCGCGAACCCTGGGGCTGCTCCGAGCTGATGCTCAGACAGCAAGTTGCAGACATTGACTAATGGGCTATGTGAGACCACCGCCATTGATATTTACCTCATTTCTCCTCACCCGAACACTGTCTCAACAATGTCAAGGCTAGCCATCATCCTCTGAGATTTTTCTTTCTTTTTCCAAGCTCGGGGATGGGTGATGCCATAGGCTTCCTCGGTCAGTCCCACCCTTTGGTGCTCCGGGGCAGAGGAGAGAGGAAAAAGGTGAGAGCGAGATGAAGAGGGGAAAAGGTCAGACTTTAAGCTTCAGGCATTGTGAAGAAACACACACTTCTCTATGTTTTCACTTGTGTGCTTGATGTAGTATCACAGTCCATACATGGCTATGAGGGAGAAAAAGGTTGGTTTTTTTTTACACTAAAGCTGTGACGAAATAAGATCTACATTATTAGATCTACAGTAGGCTGACTTGAGGTCTTTGCAACAGTATCATAATGATCTGTTAAACCTATTTTTTTCTTATTGCTTATATTTATGATACAGTTCATGCACAACAAAATAGAGAAAAAAATAGCAGTTTCAAGTTTTCACCCTGCACCAACTTGCAATTTTAACTTCTCTTGCCTTTCTCTTTCTTTCACACTCGCTCTCCGTTTGCTGACAATCAGGAAGTGACAGCTACCACACTAAGTGGTGCTCGCCTCACTTTTTACACACGAGTTAAGCCATTACCCTTCCGATACCTTAGCACAGGGCAAGTGAGCGTGAGATCTCAAATAGCAGTTGCGTGCAGGGAGGAAAACACATCCTCTGATTACAAATCTCCGGCCCAGGTGGTCTTGCTCAGACCCCTACACTAATTTTACCCGAACTATGACAAATAAGTCCCACAATCCATATTTACAGAGGAACAGCCAGCATCTCCTTTCTCTCGTTCAGCTGTGCTGAATAATAAATGGCCGGAGTGACATATTCATCAGGATCAGATTCACGGCGAAATGAAGCATTATATTTTTAAATAAGCTTTACACATTTGGGGAAGCTCCTCACAGGAGGTACTAATTTGTATGCTCAATGAAACTAATCACCTAATTGAAAAATGGTCCCAGTGAGACTTAAGTGTCAACAGAGGCGTGGCGAAATGATAGCCTATAACAGATTATTCGATTGAAGCCATTAACCAAAGCAGCTGTTAGTATGATAAATCACACAGAGAACCCAAACAATCTCAGCTCAGTGTTTCACTATTAATGAATATTACCCAGTCTTAACCTTTAGTGATTTATGTGTTGTTTGTTAATCACAAGTGCAAAGAAATGCTAATAATATACATTAAAATTCAAGCTTTTAAAGGGTATTGTGCAGTGCATTCTTAAAGGGATTGAATAAACATTAACTTTAGTACTGTGAACACACTAGACCATTGCTGGGAAAATTGTTGGGCTTTTACAGCCTACGAACACACTGAATCACATGTAGGTTTGGGTAGGTTGCTTGAAAAATGAGATTAAAACTTTTCACATTTTTAGTCAGCATTTAATCAAAGGTGCATTTAAACAACTTCCTATCCAAAACACAGAGCTACAACCCTTCCTGTGCAGTATGCAACTCTGGAAGAATGCATAACGTAGCTCAGAATTAACTAGTTTTACAGTTTTATTCATACAAAACTGCAAATGACAACAACAGCTGTCAAAAGGTGTTTTTTTTACAATAACACAGAGAAGACACCGGCAATCAGAAGTCCCCCCTATGATCAAACATTTGGTGACAGTGGGAAGGAAAAACTACCTTTTAACAGGAAATACTCTGGCACAGCCATCTGTCGTGACTGGTTTGGGTGGAGGGGAGGGACGGAAGACAAAAGACACCCTTTGGAAGAGATTGATAATAACTAATGATGAAATGCAGAACACGGGAAGTCCCCTGCAGCCTAGACCTATTGCAGCGCAACTAAGAGAGGATTCAGAGTCACCTGATCCAGCCCTAACTGTAAGCTTTATCAAAAAGGAAAGTTTTAAGGCTAATCTTAAAGGTAGATAGGGTGTCTGTGTCCTGAATCTAAACTGGGAGCTGTTTCCACAGAAGAGAGGCTTGAAAGCAAAATGCTCTGCCTCCCATTCTACTTTAAAATATTCTAGGAACCACAAGTGAACCAGCAGTTTGAGAGCAAAGTGCTCTATTTAGTTCTCTTATCATGGAAGCTCCACCATTATTTCTTACTGTGTCAATTAAAAAAAGAAGAGAAAACTAGATTAAATTATGATGACGAGAGCATGATGATATACAGCATATTAAAGCATCACTCCATAGAGCCCTGTTAGGGGCCCAGTGATGTTGAAATGAACCTGAGGCTTTTCTCTTTGATATATGTCCTCACAAACTCACGCCCCTACACCCACAGACAGTCCCAAATGCTAACATGCATGTACAGACACATTCCAAAACACTACATACTGCACTTAAATACATACAGAATTCCTACTCCCACACAGATATGACAAATGCTGCACGATATGTTTCATTTGCTGGCCCTCGAGAGCAGCTGATGACTGGGGTTCTGATGGGAGGACATGGAAATGTGGGTCGTGCCTCACCTGCGCTTTCATCTGCAGGTCCTGTTCATCTTCAGAGATGCCTGTCACAAATCCCCGCTCTGCATGTCAGAGACACCCGTTTCCCTGTGCAGCCCTGACTCACAGACATAACCCAATAGCACACTCGCTACCAGGGACCGAAACTCACATCTGGGCTGCAGAGACAAAGGTGGAACACTTGAGAGCTGTGGTAAATTCTGAGTAATGTGGCTCATTTCTCAGCAAACACATACTGTAAAGGTTTTTGGAGGAATGCAGATCTTGACACAAGTTTAGAAGCTGATGGTTTTTTATGCTGTCTGAAATATATCGGGTTGCACATCGCTGACCTATAAAAGACAACAGACATCATCTCGTCTTTCCTTTTGTTGCTACACAAGTTTTCAGTGTTGTTTTAGGCTGTGGTACCAACGTCAAATCAAAATACTTGTTTGGATGTTCTAATTGATGGCAGGCATTGTTTCCAGCCAGCTCCTCTTCCCTTTCCCCAATCCACTCCCAATTCACTCAGAATTACTTCTCCTCCCCTGCAGCTACGATTCATTTTATGCTGTAGACATCAGCTGATCGAAGGCTTCACCTTTTGGTATTTTTGTTGCATCAGGATATTCTCTTTTTTTTTTTTTTTTTTTTTGCCTGTCCCGTTTGGCTCTTTTGTCACCACCCTGGTGACATACCCCTACTCCAAGGTCCTGCATGTGTGGGTGGTTGTGGTGGAGCGGGAAGAGGGAGGCAGCTGGAGATGGGGAGGGTAGGAAGGGAGGGGCAAGTGACCCCTCCCTGGGGCCAGCTCCCCCGCTGACCCCAGTAGGCACCCCCATACTCCGCGACCCGCCAGGGAAAGGGGGCCCAGGCCCATCCAGACCGGGGCCCAGTGCAGCAGCGCCTCCTGGCCCCACAGAGCCCGGGACAGTCCACCCAACCCCACCACGGAGAAAACTGCACCCACCCCACCATCCACTCATCTTCCAGACTACATAAGACAATAAACACCCAGGCTGAGATCTTCCTCCACCTCTTTATTTTTGCCATCAGAATTGTTGTCTAAAGGCAAAGAAAGATGCCCAACGGATTTACTTTACCAAATTGACCATCCCAGCCTTGCCGTAATGGTCCATTTGATTCACCTTTTATTGTTTATTTTATTTTCACTTGCTGAATACGGGACAGACTTGACTGGGGGAAAGAAGGGGAGAAAGAAAGAGGGAAAGAGAAACAGCTGAGAAGAGGGACGGGGGAGAAGGGCAAAAGACAAAAACCAACAGAACGGGCAGAGAAAAAAAAATGCATCTATCGATCACCTGGATCACCTGCTGAGAAAGAAAAAAGAAAACAAGCAGAAGAGAACAAGAGTAATAGAATAAACAACATCACAATGATATATGGGAATATGACAATAAATACTAAATATTAAACATTATTGTGCAGCACATAAGATCAACAGAACACAGTGTGCTTTGAGGTAGGAGCCAAAAAGGGTGTAGTTTGTGGGTGTGATCACCCGTGTGTACACCTGTGAGCATGGGCGCGCTTGTTTTTTTTTTTTTAAAAGGTTCCTTCATGTAATGATCTGCTAGAGGGTGTGGGGGGGCCACAGCCCCGTCCTCCAGGGCATGAAGCAGGTATGGAGGAGATCAAAACTCCAGACATCCAGAGGCCCCCAGAATACAAGAGACCAAGGAAGACCAACAGAGGGGCAGCCGCGCCACTGTCCCAGAAAGAGCTGAGGAGAGTCCCAGATGAGGGCTCACTCAGCAGCCGCGGAGCAGAAGCCAGGGGGAGTTGCAGTGACGCGCCCATGGGCTCCGCCGGCAGCCAGCCGTGCCTGAGTGACCGAGCCCCAGGCCGAGAGGCCGGGGGCACCCCACCTCCGAAGTGGCCCGAGCGAGCCCCAGGCTCCAGGCCCCGATAAGCGGCCGCCAAGGAGTGAGCCGGTGTGTACCTGGACACCCATCCCCGGACACAAAGAACCACCAACGCACCGATGTCTGAGGGAGTCCGCCACTGGCAGGGGAAGTGGTGGTGGGGGGAGATAGGCCTCCAAACCTTGGAGGGCCTGAGATGTCCCCAGAGAGGTGGCGCCTGACACCCAACCTGACATATAGACACAGACATACAGGCACACACAGATACAAACATCCATTCCCACCCTCATGCTCTCATATGCACTTACTCCACACTCAACCAACGTGGAGACAGACATAAAGAGACGCTGTACACACGATCACACTCCCCAAGCGTACTCTACAAACCGGGTCTAGGTACCCTTGCCCCTGGAGGGGGGAACTGCACCCAGACCCAGGTGGTGTTACCCTTTTCCCTGCGGTGGGGGGAGGCAGACCGCTCCGACTCCGCAGCAGCAGGAAGGCCCCACACTCCAGACCGCAGTCGGACGGCCAACTCCTCCTATGACCCCCCACCCCCACTAGGTGATGGAGCTGATCAAAGGAGCCCAGAGCAATTGATCTGATGTGGTGGCAGAGGCTGTATCAAGACTAATGTAATCTAATAGATAATTTCTATATTGGTTAGAATTAAGATTATTTTTATTTTTCCAGTTCATGAGGACTGTTTTCTTGGCTATGCATAGGGCAGTGAAAACCATATGGGCGATATTCTTTTCTGAAGTGACATTATCTAAGCTGCCCAACAAACACACTAAGGGGGAAGTTGGAATGTTACATTTCAGACACTTCGATAAGTCTTCACATATCTCGCGTCAAAACTTCTGAACTGGTGGACAGAACCAAAGAGCGTGGATATAATTGTCCGGTGAATTGGTTTGGCAGTGTGAGCAGTTGTTGGTAGATGTAAAGCCCATCTTGAACATCTGATGACCTGTATAGTGCACTCTATGTAATATTTTGTATTGAATTAATTGAAGACTGGGATTTCTAATTAGATGAAAGGTTTTTAAGCAAATCTGAGACCAGAAGTTTAGGTCTAAGTTAACTGATAAATCCGCTTCCCATTTTGCAATAGGAAGTGATATTGATTCATCTGTTTTAGAAAGCATTCTGTATATTTTGGATAGTAATTTGGGGGTTTTAAGAGTAAGAAATTGAACCACACTTGGTGGTGTTTGTAGTTCAACTTGACCCGGTTTAAATTTCTTTTTTACTATGGATTTAATTTGTTGATATTCTAAAAATCTTTTCTTGTTGATCCCATATTGTGTAACTAGTCCGTCAAATAAAATAAATTCTGTTCCTTCGAGTATATGTTCTAAATATTTGATTCCTTTACCACTCCAATCTGAAAAGTTTATCATATTATTGTTTTGTAATATTTCAGGGTTGTTCCAGATAGGTGTACGTTTGCATGGGATTAATGAAGACGCCGTCAATGTTAGAAACTCCCACCATGCTGTCAGAGAAGAGCTGATGTTGATGCTTTTAAAGCATTCATGTCGTTGGATGTTTGAGCTGATAAATGGTAGGTCTGAGATCTCTAGATTATTGCAAAGTGCTTGTTCTACATCTAGCCAAGGTTCATCTAAGAGGGTATGTTTTAGCCATCCTGAGATAAACTGAAGCCTGTTGGCTAAGAAGTAGAGCTGAAAGTTAGGCAGTTCTATTCCTCCTTTATCCTTGGTCTTTTGTAGTGTTTTTAAGCTTATACGTGGGGGTTTATTTTTCCAAAGGAATTTGGACATACATGAATCTAGAGATCTGAACCAATCTTGTGGCGGTTTAGTTGGGATCATTGAGAATAAATAATTTATTTTTGGTAAGACCATCATTTTTATAGCGGCAACCCTTCCCATGAGTGATATGGGTAGACATTTCCATCTAGCCAGATCATCTTCTACCTTCTTTAAAAGTGGGATATGGTTTAATTTAGTTAGATCTGCAAGCTTGGGAGAAACATTAATACCTAAATATTTTATATTTCCCAATTGCAGTGGTGTAGAAGAGGAATTATGGAAGGAGCAATTAATCGGTAGGACTGTAGATTTTGACCAGTTAATTGAGTAATCTGATATTCTTGCAAAAGAGTTTATCAATTCAATCACCCCAGAGATATTGGTTTGTGAATTTTGGAGAAAGAGTAACACATCATCCGCATAAAGGCTGATTTTATGTTCCACGTTCTTGCATTTTATGCCCTTAATTACTGAATTCTGTCTAATTGCTGCTGCTAGTGGTTCAATAAAAATTGCATCAAGATATTCTCACATGTTGTATTTTTTGTTTGTTTGTTCTTTTTTTTGGCATCCATGCTAGCAATAATACCAAGGTTTGTCTCATTCTGTTTTATGTAAAACACTGAGAACACTCTTGGGTGAAAAACATCCCTCGCCCTGAGGGAAACTCTCAGTTCCTGTGCAAATAAATAACAGCACATGCAGTCAAGACAAAACAGCAATTATCCTTGAGAGAGACTCTGTGTGTGTGTGTGTGTGTTAGTGAGAGAGAGAGAAAGGGAGAGAGTAATTCTGCCTTTACATGTCCCCTCCTGGCTCAGTTTGTGTGGCACAGTTGGCTTTTTCTTTTCGTGATAAATGTGCATGGATTTACGTTGCACACTTGTCCCTGCAGTTTGCCTTGTTTGCATAAATACTGCTTAACACTTTGATGATTGTCAGGTCTTTATGGACTGATCCCTTAGCGAGAGAGTGCTATTATCCCCAAAGACAACAGGAGTTCATTTTGAGTTCTGTTGACACTAACGTCTGAAGCTGAAACCGTGGCTGTGTAGCTGCTTCGGGTTCTGTCCTACAAAGCGTCCCAGGGTACAGATGCAGGCATGTTTCTCTATGTATAAACTAAGTCTTAAGCCCAGCTGACAGCACAATTTGATTTTTTAAGATTCCTTGAATGAAAGCCTCTCCACCCTGTTTTAAGTAATAAGAGATTACAGGTAATCTCCTGGTAATGGCAGGCTGGCATTCCTCTGCAGCAGGCGCTTCTGAGGCACGGTGGGAGATGTTGTTTTTGACCCACTGACTGTTTAATCCTTTCTCAGCATGTTAATTAGTTTATCAGTCAGTGCAGAAAAAACCTTGACCAACAAGGTGTGAGTGAAAGGGTTTGTACTTCGTGTGTGCGTTTTTGTACACGTGAAGATGTGTGTGGGCATGTGCATTTATTAGCAGAAATATGCATATAATCACAAGTATGCACATCCATCTGCATCCCCTCGTGGTCATGTCATTGCATAAGGAAATGGTGAAATAACAATGATGTCAAAAGTACAAGCGAAAAAAATCATTCAAAAACAGCTGTGTGTCTTCACGAGCATGTGACCCACATGTATAAAGTGTGTACTTTATGGAAGTTCTCTCTTTTATTTAAGGGTCTTGAATAAGGACTTGAGAAGGACACAGTCATTGCTGGCTTCAGAAAGAGTATGACGCACCATCATCTAAACAAGAAATTATCAGTTGCCGACTCCTAATAAGTTGCTACAGTTATATACTGTGCATTCCAGTGTTAGTCACGATTCATTTACTGTCTGCCTTCGGCTGCTGTTGTGCGTCCTTGGTACAAAAGTGTGTAATGGCAGCTCTCAGCTGACTCCCAGCTGACCACCATACAAGTTACCCATGAAAATTACATAAGCAGCAGCACATAAATACATCAGATCAATAAGATTGAAAAAAGAAAAAAATCATCCTCCCTTATCTTCTGTTATTTTCTTTCTTTTTTAAAATTGGATTCCTGACAGCACCTAGCTACAGGTTGTGCTGTCGACTTATCCATATTTGCATACATTAAAAAATTTTTTCTATGGTTTGGAAATAATGTTACACAGAGTAGTGTCTTTAAGGATGCAACAGGCTGCAATTCTCCCCGTGAGAGGAAAAGATTGCTCATTTTTAAAAATAATTCCTTTATATACCCCAACTCTCCATCTGTCAGTAGAAAACAAATGTAAAAAAATTGTGTTGCTTGCATGGCCAAAGAAAGAAAGAAATCATTACATTTTGTCATGAATCACTTTCTTCAAAATAGCAAAATGGCTCATTAACCTTGGTGTGATGGTTAATGTTTGTTTTATACGAATTACATGCCTCAGACTATGAACTACTAATGAGTGTGGACCATATAAGAATGCGTACAATAGGAATATTATAAGAATTACATATTAATGAAAATACTTTATGCTGCATGAGAAAAAGCTGCTCTCGTGACAAAATCATAAGACGTGGAAATCTAAAAAGCTGTACAAACTAAAACTACCTGAAACATATTTACTATTGGAAGGAATGGGAAATTATTTCCTCCTTGATGGGGGAGGATGCTCTCTCCCACTACCCTTCAAGTTACGTTGTATTTGAATCACAATTAATTTCACAATTATTATGTCTGTGTGTTAAGCTACACAGTAACTGTGTTCAGAGTGTCTCCTGTGAGCGTCATGTTAAACAACTACTCACCTGTTTTCTCACCCTACTGTGTAATTTGCACTTCCTGCAACAGGTGGGGGACATGTTTTCGAAATCCTATGTGGTGATTTCATATAAATGGCACTGAAATTGAAAATGGCTCGAAAGACTGCAATCACAAGCCGTCGTTTCTGTTTTGGTCTTTCAGAGGTTATGGATTATGATAGTGGGGAGGGCTATGGGGGCTTGCCAGTGAAAATGTGTGTTTGTAAAGTAAGCAGACTGTTTTCCACCTCATTTCCCTTTTGCCGTCTCTCAGCTATCTTTTCACCCCGAGCTCTGTGTGCCTTCGGTGGCAATCTTAGGGGAAATAAATAAAACTGTAACAGCTTGATTAAACCTGCTGTGCTCTCTAAAAGACATTTTGAAGTGCACCCCTGCCCCCCACCCCCAACCCCATATACCAGTAATGTTTTTGTGGAGGCTGAAAGCTGGGCTTTCCTCTTGCTTCCTCTGTGGTCTTGCTGAATGTTTGTGACGTGTGCTGTTATACTTGAGCTGTTGTGTAAGCTCTTGCCAGTCTGGGCAGATGTGAAGGATGGATTTGCTTGCACTGCTGCCAAATCACTGTTGTCTTTTCAAGGTCTCTGACCCTGAGATAAATGACCGTCTGTAGCAAATGTAAGTCCTTTGAATTTGATTACAGTGCAGCATTACTACTTGCTCTATGCAAATAAACATATATATGGAGAAGATGGAGAGCATAGCAACCCAAATGACCTCTACACTGCAAGTATATATATATATATATATATATATATATATATATATATATATATATATATATATATATATATATATATATATATGTATGTATATGTATAAATTTTTTCGTAGCAGCTGAGTTTTGCATGTCAGTATAGTACGTATGATCCTAGATGAATGTCTTCTGTAAGATGATGATAAAGCTCTCACATTAAAATGTGGCATTGCTGCCGTGTTTATTTTGCATTAGCATTTCTTACGGGCCAGCCAAGAGCAGCAATGGGGGAAGTTTCCATTGCTATTGAGTAAATATTCAGGCGTCTTTGTGTGATTCACCTGAAAGGTCATAAAGCAGCATGTCCAGTCATTGCTCAGCCCCGTGTCGATTGGCTGGCTGCCTGCTCTTCATTGTTAGGTGCTTAAAGTGAGGCTAGGCTGTACTGATTTGCTGTTTGGAGAAGATTTAGACCTGTCACACACACACACGCACACAGTAGTTTTAAGGCAGTGGGGGTTATGGGATTATAAAGAGGAGAAGTGAAAATTCCTGTTTGGGAGATCTGCTGAGGCTTAAGTTTCCCCATCACACATGTCACGGTGGAAAAACTCCCAGGAGGAGGTGGGGATCGAAGCGTCAATCCCACAGTAGGCTCAGGGTAAACACGGAGGTATTCAGTGACCCCAATAGTGCTTTCTGGGTTTCTTTTACCATGTCTTGTGTTTCTTGCTTGTGTCGCCCTGAATTGTAACGTTGCCATGCAACTATATAGCCAGTGCTTGCTTCAACAACACACCTGAGGAGTTTTTCTTTCTTTCTTTTTTTTTTTTTCACATTAAAAGCCTGCGGATCATATGCTTTGACATTCACGGCTGACTGCAGCTAAACTGCAAACACCAAGGCTATTGCAAATCTCTCTGAAAAACTGAATGTCTAAGAGGACTGCCTAAGGTCACTCTTAATTTATAATAGAAAAAATATACTATGAGTTGTTACAGACCTCCTAGGATGAGACATTCTTTCAATCTACAAATGATTATACACTTCTAAGCATATATGATTAAATAGTTCTAAGCATAAATGACAATCAACAATACAAAACCTAACATATACTATAGGATATAGATAATATCCACTAGTAGCAATAGGAAATACTATGTTATGCAACTATGCAGGTGGCAAAAGCACAAAACACATTGAGATCTATGTCAACCTGCAACCCACATCTCTACTATGTCAGTGAGATAAACACTGTAACGGTATCATACTAGAAGAAAAGCTTCCAGTTTTGTTTGGAGAGCACTGCAGCTACAAAGGAACATGCTTTACAAAGCGGGAACACTTGAGTGACTAAGCTAGATGTCATCGTCTGAGAGAGAGAGAGAGCGAGAGACTGTTGGGGCCTGTAACAACAGAGGGAACACCACTCAGCTCACCACCGACTGTCAGCCACACAGTCAACTGAAATGGGTGCATGTGTCAACACCTCCAAGAATCACTGTTCCTACTTTAGTGTGTGCGTGTGTGTGGAATGTGAAATGAGTGTCGTCACCTGAGCGCACAGCGCTATTTAGCAGTGACTGTGCCGAGGAGCTGAAGATCAGTCTGTTTTACAGAGGTGTACGTGTGCATGCATGTCACCTGCTGCAGTTCTTTTATGCGTGTGGAAGACGATGTTTGTTAGCGTTGCATGAATGTGCCCTTACTCATAAAGGGTGAATCTGTGATGTGTATGAATGAATGAACATCTGCTTTATTTCAACAGCTGGCATGACACATTAAAAAAGAGCAAATCAAACATTGTGCAGTGGAAACATATAGCATCTGACAGCGTGATACTCACATTACACGAATACGAAAGGCCTAGACACGCGGTTGGAGACCTCAGCAAGAAAAGCTTTAATAAATTTAGAAGAAAACATAATAAGTTAAATAATAATAGTAATGAATTAAAAAATTTAGATAAACATCACTAAATGAACAAATACATATGCAATACATACATTTAATGCCACCTTTGTCATGTATAACTCTGTTAATTATATGTGAGAGATCTATAAGATACGGTGGCCCTGAGAGATCAAACAGCCTGTAACTTAAATAGAGGGAAAGTTGCAAAAAGAGAAGAAGATCAGATAATGTGTGTTTTAATCACATGATTCATGCAATACTGTAGATACATGTTTGCTATTAGCTGTTTATTGTTAGCTTGTGACTTCCGCAGCTGTTTCATCACATTATTATCTGCCCTCAAAAACTTTCTGGTTTGTTTTGTAATTTGTGGGGTTTTTTTGTTATTAATCCAACTTCTGTTGTTCCGTGACTAAAACGTCACAGATTATATCCTTGGGCAAGATACTAACCCCATGTTTGCCTACTGGTGGTGGTCAGAGGGCCCGGTGGCGCCAGTGTCCGGCAGCCTCGCCTCTGTCAGTGCGCCCCAGGGCAGCTGTGGCTACAACGTAGTTTGCTATTGCCAGTGTGTGAATGTGTGTGTGAATGTGTGTGTGAATGGGTGAATGACTGAATGTAGTGTAAGGCGCTTTGGGGTCCTTAGGGGCTGAGTAAAGCGCTATACAAATGCGGGCCATTTATAACTTGTATTTTGCAGTAAACAGAGGTCTAATGGCTAGTCCCATTAAACATACTTGTTGTCATTGTGGTCAAATAATGACCACAATATGATTTCTTTAAACTGATCTTCTTCCGGGGGTTGGGGTTAGAATAATTGGGTTAGAATAATCCCACAGGATACATATACAGTATCTACAGCAAGAAGGTCCTGAGTTCGACTCCACCATCAGAGTTTGCATGTAACCTTACCCTACTAACATGGGGTAAGATTGACCTGACCGTGGTGTACCCTGCATCTTTCCCTACGACAGCTGGGATACTTGCCCAGCCCCTCCCGTGGCCCTGATAAAGATAAGCAGAAGACAATGGATGTATGCATTTAAAAAAAATGACACAGGGACAAAAGTATTTATATTCAGGCACAAATATACACATGTACATATACATATGCCCCCACTTTGTACATTTTTGCTTACCAAGTTGCATGTCAACCAACAAGCTTTTGATAGCCATCAAAAAGCTTCTGGCAGAATTCTGGTGTTATCTATTCCAAAACCAGTTTTAAAGTGTGTTTGGGATCATTGCCCTGGCAGTACTCCAAGTCTCAACCATCTAGCCTGTTGAGTTGAGGTGGAAAATTTTGAGCTTGTCCTCCTTCATTTTTCCAACAAAACTCCAGCCAGCATCTCCTGAATTGTCTTGGTAATGAGTCAGATTGTAATGATTCAGAGATATTTATTTAAATAAGAGGGCTTAGCTTAATGCTGTCAATTTTAAACCCCTTAAAAATAAATCAGTGCTTCCTCAGCTTCTTTCTCTGAAAATGGACTTTGTGCCTCATGTGACCAGTCACAAATTTATTAAAATGCTGGAAAACTTGTTTTAGGTGCTTCAAGCAAAAGGCCTGTGGGCTGCCCTTCATGTTCCCCCATGTTATTGCAGTTATTAGGTTCTCACACTTGCTTTCTCTCTGCCTCACTTTCTGCTCTATCCTTTTTAACTACTCTGTGTATCACTACGGAAACAGTGCTGTCATCAAGGGAGAAGACTCTGCTGGCATTCCCACACTACAATCTGGCAGCAAAGCTCTGGCAGCACAGACACGCTGTTAATTCTTCCAAGCACAGTGCCTGCAATACAATCTATCGATGCTAATAGGGTCAGTGTGTTAACGAGGACAAAGTTAGTTTTACTGTAACAAAAATCAAACAAGCATATGTTTTGCCTTTTACTGATAAGGTCTGACTACTAGCAACAAGCAAAATGACATCGTGACACCAACTGACACTGCTGTTGGCCTCTTGACATGCTAGAAAAACATACAAGGAATTTAGTGCACCATACACCCCATTTACCACAACTGAAGCTTAAAAAAATCAACCACCAACATTTGATTCTGAAGTTAGTGGCAGTGAAGGTGATACTGAGATCAGTGTTTGGCATGCTGTGCCCCTGCAGGTCGGCCAGAGTTTAGCCAAGCGCCATGTGAGAGGTCAAACCCAGAATGGTCTGTACACACTGGTGCACACTGGGGTTTTCTTAGGTGAGGTGAGGGCATAGATGATCTCATTCAGACTGGTTTAGGGCCTTATATTGCTGGGACTGGTGTTAATGGGAGTCCTGACTCTGACAATGAGGTCATGGCACAGGGACTGCAGCTTTCCCCCTCAACTCTGTTAGGTTCTGAGGCTCCCTCACATCTGTGTGCTGTCTGACCCAGCATTCAGCTGCTCTCTCTCATTATACTCTTTAATGGATGGATCTACTTCTCTCTGACCTCATCCACCCTCAACAACAACATCCTTTCACCGCTCTGTCCTGCTGCCCCTCCAACCAAGAACAGACCCTCATTTTTGCTGCGTTCAACTGAAAAGGTAAAACTCAGACACAGGGGTAACAGCGCTTCAGACTACAGTGTAAATAGTATAGTAAAAGACATAATAGTTTCCCACAGCATAAGAGGCAGTCCTAGTCTAGATAAGCAGTGGTGTTGGATTGAGGACATTTTAAGTGTGAAGAGTGCTTTTTATTAATTAATGTCTTCACGGTTGCGGCAGAGCAAAAAGTCAGGGTACACCCTGGACAGGTCGCCAGTCTAACACATAGACAACCATTCGCACTCTCATTCATACCTATGAGCAATTTAGAGTTTACAATTAACCTAACCCCATTAACTGCATGTCTTTGGACTGTGGGATGAAACCAGAGTACGTGGAGAGGACCCACACAAACACGGGGAGAACATGCAAACTCCACACAGAAAGACCCAATCCTGATGGTGGAACTGAACTCAGGACCTTCTTGCTGTGAGGCACCATTTCGAATCAAACAGAGTAATTTCAAAGTTGTGCCACCATCACCAGCTTGAGTTGGTGATGCAGTAAGAGCTCGTGCAGACTGTGGGGGAACATGGTATCTTAACATGAAAACCTGGGACCTTCCTGCTGTGAGGTGATGGTGCAAACTGATGCATCATCATGGCACCCCACAAAGAATTACAAAAAATCCAAGCATGCAGGAGAGCAAGAGACAAAAGTTTTGCACAAGGCAGTTGGATCACTGCTGAACTGCCCAACAAGCTAACAAAATACACACCACAGAGTCATATTGCTTACATTGGAAATGCTGAGGAATGGTTATGAACTGTGACACTGCAGAGGGCTGTATAAATAAGACAGGAGCATAATTTACATGTGGACATACATAAATGGCATAAAATGTTTTCATATTAGAAAAAAGAAATGGCCGTCTGGATGTGGAGTGTCTGCCCATAGGTATTTCACAAAGTGACATTCAAAAGTTGGGGACTGGGGCCACAGCCGAACGACGTCCCCTCTGGCCGTCTGTCTGAAAAACCACGTTGCAGTTTTACTTTTAACTCAGAGCGTTTTTGCCCTGGGCCACAATGTCACGTTCTCTGTTAAAAGTTACAAACATGCCTTTAAATTTAGGGGTGTAACTGTACACAAAATTTAGGATTTTCAGGCAATGGTGGGGTTTGGCTCCTTGTCAGCACATTGTTATTGTGAAAGGCTGAGCCTGTAGTTACTCTGTTTACTTGTACGTTTTGGTAATTTAATTGTAGGTCATCAGTAAAAACAAAAGTATTGCACCCTTATTCCTCAAACATTTTCCCATGTACCTGAAGGCACATGATAAATATGGAAATACTTTTCTCATGCTCTGCAAAACAAGAACACAAAAACTGCAATATCAGTTACTTACACTGTTCATCTTCTCCATGCTCCTTTTTAATCTCTCCTATTCATTTTTTTAATGTTTATTTTTCTTCATAAAAATCTTGCATCAGTGACAGACATCTTGCCTTTATGTTTTCATTCCTTCGTGATCTCTCCACAGTTCAATTCATTACCTCAACAATGCATAGCAGTATAGCCTAAAGTGGTCGTGTGCATGCATCTGTGCGTGTGCACGTGAATGTGTGCATGAGCGTTGGTGTGCTGCATTCATCTTGTGTCCAGTCTTTTGAAAAGAGAAGAAAAGGTTGAAGAAGAAAACGGTTATTCTCGCAGAGCTCTCCACCTGTGTTTGCTGCTGAGTAAACAGGAGCTGTTGTCACGAGTGGAAAAGAGGCTTGTGGTTTGCTCTTTGGAATTGGATTTCAAGTACTCTCTGCTCTTTGTATTTCACTGCAGTAGGCAAACCAAGCTATCAACAGGCCCTCCCTATTGCGGCTTCTTCTGAGGCGCGATGCATAGAATCAGTAATGCCTCGGTCTACCCCAGATATTTAGCTTTATCATTAACACAGCCCCATCGCTTTTGAAGGGCTGTCTGAGAGGCAGCCTCAAACTATTTTTAGGCTGGGAAGACTTTTTTTTCTTCTCCTAGCTCATCTTCTCTCATCTCATCATCTCTCCTCTCAACCCATCTCAGACTTGCTGAGATGCAGACTGAGGAATTGTTCTTTAATTGCACACTTTCTGCGTTTATTACCGGGCCAGCTTTGCTTCATCACTCCCATTGGTTAGCCGCATCTCTCGGACCTGTCAGTCAACACGTGTTGCTGGTTTGGACACACTTGCGATCAACTGGATGAAGTGCAGACCAGAAGGAAGGAAAAAGGGGGGGAAGGAAGCTGATGGAGAGAACATGGACTGGAGACCATGAGAGAGAACAGGAGGTGTTCTGTGGCTTGTGATGAACCAAAGGAAACGAATCCTACATGTATGTGTCTGAATGCGCGAGAGTCGGGTACAAGCGTGGGACAGACAGAAAAACAACCAAAATAAAAGTCAGCGGCAAAACATTTGGTTGCCAGGCAACAGGGCTTCTAGCAACTGTAGTACTGAGTTATGAAGAATGGTATGACTTTACTTCCCCGATCTGGTTTCAGGATGGCGTTGGGGTGGGTTTGAAGGGGGAGATAAGGGGGAGAAGACACAGAAATGTCTCCACCTGTCCTGATTTGTCAGGCGTGGTGAACAATAATGCCGGTCAGCACAGACTGCAGGGCCTGATTCTGTAATATCATCAGGAGCACTCACACTGGACTAAGCATTAGGGGTTTCTTGTTAGTTTTGGGGTCTATCCAAGTCATTTACTTCCACAGGCTGAGGAACAGCAGTGAATGCAGGAATTAACATCTGCACATTTTTTTCTCTATAAGAGCAGCACAGTTGACAAACAAAGTCAGACTCACTCCAAAACCTCAGAACAAAAAAAGCTTTCCATCTTTTTGTGTGTGTGTGTCCGTCAACATACTGATTGTAAATACTGCTGCGATTACTGGATAAAGTTCTTTTTTTTTTTTTTTTTTTTTTTAAAAAGTAATGTCTAAATTTTTCATCTTTTATAAATTTCAGTGTCAGTGTGACTGACAGTGACATGGAGGTGAAGCCCACCTCCACCATGCTTACTGTCTATGGTGTGGACACATCTTACTGTAAATAACACAGAAAATACGTTCTGAATCATATTAGTGTTATATTTTAGATAAATATGGGTCTGACTGTTGGGGTTTTCTCTGTGCTATTGTTGGGTCTTTACCTTACAATATAAAGCAGCTCGAGGTGACGGCTGTTGTGATTTGGTGCTATATTGAAAAAATCGAACTGAATTGAATGGAAATGACCATCTGTTACACTGGCTGACTCAGCTCACATCACGTGTAAAGAAGCAGACACTGAGAAAGATCTAGATCAGCACAGAGATCCCTGCATGCACACACCTATTTGATATTCTTAGTACTCGCCTGTCCTTTACTGGGACAGGACCAAGGGTTCTAGAAAAGAGCAGGCCTTTTTATATTCTTAGCACTCACGATTGAGAACATGAACAAACATGTGTGTGTGTGTGTGTGTGTGTGTGTGTGTGTGTGTGTGTGTGTGTGTGTGTGTGTGTGTGTGTGTGTGTGTATGCACACGTTGCATCTGTCAGTCAGTTGATTCCACTCAATTTGTCAAATCCACTGGCAGACAGGCTGGTATGGCCAAAGTTAATCCTAATGGTTTTGACAGCTCATCCCTTCCAACCCAGTGTCACTGGCTACTTCATCTTCCCACTTCTAACTCACTTAATTACACTTCATTGGATATTGAAAGATAAAAGCATTTACATTTTAGAGCTTGTTCACTTAACGAGACCGATTTGTAGTACGTGTAATAAAAATGATGTAAGCGTGACAATGGGTTTCTGATGAATGGTGCCAGTAGACAAAGTACTGAAAGTGCTCTTTGTGTTAACGTGAATAACTTTTAAATTAAATTTAAAACAAAATGACATCCACCATTTACTCTTAATTATTTTTGTCATGGCAGAAGACTCAGTCTGCATTAATTTTCTGAGATGACTTCATAATAAAATCTAACCGCAATGTCCCATAAAACCTTTACCATAATAACCACACCAGTGCCTTACTGAGGTGGGTAAGATATACACAATTATAATATTATAGCAGATAAGGATATCAAAGTAGCAAAACAAATAAGGGACAGGTTTCTATTTCTTAACATTAAATCCCCCAGCCATAAACGTCAATTTAGAAGTCAGAGTAAAGGAGAAGTGTTGAAACAGAGCAGTGGTTACAGTGTATCCAGAAAGCATCCACACTGCGTCACATTTTGTCATGTTTCAGCCTTATTCCATAATTGGTTAAATTCGTTTTTAACCCCCAAACCCCACAATGGCAAAATAAAAAAAGTTTGCTATTCACAGCCTATGCTCAAAACTTTGAAGCACCTTTGGCAGCAACTACAGCATCAAGTCTCTGTCTTTTTGAATGTAATGCTACAAGATTGAAACACTTATATTTAGACGGTGTCTTTGCACACCCTCTCACATGCCATCAAAGTTCATGATGAGTGTTGGTGCGCAGGTAGTTTCAGATCTTTCCAGAGATGTTCAGCAGGTTTCAAGTCTCACTCGAGAAGACTCACATAGTGCTCCTGAAGCCACTCCTGTGTTGCCTTAGCTGTGTGCTTAACGTCGTTGTTCCGTTGGAAGTGGATGAAAAGTTATCTGGATGACAGATATTCAATTCAATTCAATTCAATTTTATTTATATAGCGCCAAATCACAACAAAAGTCGCCTCAAGGCGCTTCATATTTTTCGACATATCAATATGTCGAAATCAATAATGTAAAATCTAATCAGTTGAAGGTAACTTGTGGTGTTCCTCAGGGCTCTGTGCTGGGCCCTAAATTATTCATATTATATATAAATGACATATGTAGTGTTTCCAAACTGTTAAAATGTGTATTGTTTGCTGATGATACCACTCTGTATTGCTCAGGTAAAAACCTACAACCGGTTCTGACTACAATGGAAAAGGAGTTAAATACCTTATTTTCCGCACCATAAGGCGCACCGGATTATAAGGCACACTGTTGAAGACTGGCTCTGTTTTCATACATAAGGCACACCGTATTATAAGGCGCATTAAGACAAACAAAACAGTCAGATAACTCTACCTTTATTAAGCTCATTCACAGTAACTCTTAACACTGTTAAGCTGTAACACATTAAATACTGAAAAATACACTTACTTTTTCCAGTACATTCAACTTCCACAAATCCTTCAAACTCTTCACCTTCAGTGTCTGAGTTAAACAGCTGGGCAATTTTGGCATCAAGCATGCCCGGGTCCCTCTCATCATTATCTGAATCAGTCTTGTTGCTGTTCAGTGATTATTTCAGCCTTCGTGAAAGCTTGGATGACACTTGAGACTGATACCTTAGCCCAGGCATCCACGATCCATTGGCAGATAGTGACGTAACTCGCTCGGCGTTGCCTCCCTGTCTTGGTGAATGTGTGTTTGCCTTCTGTCATCCAATGCTCCCACGCAGTTCGTAATTTAACTTCGAACGACCTGTTGATACCACTATCTAGTGGTTGGAGTTCTTTGGTCAATACACCCGGAATGACGGCAAGCTCCGAATTAGTTTGCTTCACTTGGGTTTTGACAGCCTCGGTGAGATGGGCGCGCATGGAGTCGTAGATCAAAAGAGACGGAGATTTGTGGAAAAAGCCACCCGGTCTCTTGACATAAACTTCCCTCAGCCACTCGCTCATCTTCTCCTCGTCCATCCAGCCCTTTGAGTTAGCCTTGCTGATGACGCCGGCCGGAAACCTTTCTTTTGGCAAAGTCTTCCTCTTGAAAATGACCATGGGTGGTAGTTTCTGGCCATTAGCTTGGCAGCCCAGAACTACAGTGAAGGATGACTTCTCGTTCCCTGTGGTGCATATAGATACTGTACTGGTGGCTGTTTTCTCGACAGTACGGTTCACGGGGATGTCAAAGGTGAGGGGTCCTCGTCCATTGTTAGTGATGTGTTCTGGCCGGATCTTCTTTTCAGTGATCTTATTCTGGCAGTATGTGTGGAAAATGGCCAACTTTTCTTTGTAATCCTTTGGCAGTTGCTGTGAGACAGTAGTTCTTGTGTGGATTGAGAGATTATGCCTTTTCATAAAACAGAAGCACCAAGAAGGTCCCCCTCAAAAGTCGTTCATCTGCATGTCACGTGCTACCGCTGTTGCCTTGAGTCGAATAGAGACTGTAGAAACACTTCTACCTGCTGTTCTCTGTTCAATAACCCACTGTTCAATTTTGTCCTCTAACTGCGGCCATCACACCTTGTTCCCTTGGAAACTCCTTTTGGTCTTCTTTACTTGTTTTAGGTCATCTTCTTGCTTCCTCCATTTGCGCACCATGGACTCATTAATGGCGAATTGTCTCGCAGCTGCTCTATTTCCATTTTCTTCTGCATAACTAATTGCTCGAAGTTTAAAATCCGCTTTGTAAGCGTGTCTCTTCGCGGTTGCCATTTTGGAGTCATTATACACACACGTAATGTTGTGTTGAAGCACAGTACTTATTACTCCGCGAGGCTCCTGGTAACGGTAACGGTAATGCTACAAAAAGTGGCACAAAAATTTTCTTTTTTGACAGAATTTTGAGCATCGTGTGCCACATAAAATCGGTTCGAGGTCAGTAAGCACAAACCAAAATTCATACATAAGGCGCACCAGATTATAAGGCGCACTGTCGATTTTTGTGAAGATTTAAGGATTTTACGTGCGCCTTATAGTGAGGTAAATACGGTATATTAAAAAACTGGTTTGATATAAACAGTGTTGGGACTAACGCGTTATTAAGTAACGCGTTACAGTAACTACGTTATTATTGTGGTAACGAGCACGGTAACTAGTTATTATGCCAAAATCAGGAACGCGTTACTCGTTACTGGGATTTAGATAGGGTCGTTACTCGTTACTTCGTGTGGTGGCTATCGCGGAGCTTCCACAGATTCAGTAACATTAGCAAGTGGTGGAAGCCAGCAGGTGGATGAAGGAAAGGGGACGCAGAAGGAAAAGAGACCCGAGGGGGCCGCCGGTCCAAGTGTGAACGGAACTTCAGGTAAGAAGTTATGACCTGCAGTCTCTCTGGGTCAGATATGAACCAAGTTTAGGTGGAGTTTATTTTCGTTATTCTGACTTTTTCCGTACTGCGTGCTAGCTAGCATGACGGAGTTTCTATACAGCTGGGTGGTGCTATGAAGTTAATGATGTTTAACTTTATTTTGTTCATAAGTTATTAGAGTTGCCAACCGTCCCGTCTGGTATTCAGAGAAAATATTACTCGTTTCTTATTGAGGTGAAAAGGAACAGTTTGTCCCGTAATTCAGCTACAATGAAAAAAGGCACAAAGCTGGAGTTATTCTGTGTCTTTGCTGCACAGCTGCCTCTTCTTCTCTCATTCTCCCCCCTCCCTCTCCCGTTTCTACTTCAATCATGAAAACTGATCAATGATCAGCTGATCGGCTCTCTTGTTTGTTTATCGCTCACTTTGCGCCGAAAGAGGAAACCAGCGGATGTTGCGCTAAACAACAGCAGCATGTTTAAGCTTGATCAGCTGTTGTTAGAATTTATTTAATATTAATTTCTAGTATCAGCTGATGTTTGCTGGAGCCACAGCTGTAAAAAAAGCTGCTGGTCATGATATGGTTTGGTTATCTGGTGAGAGGGAAACATGAAGATGAAACCAGGAGATGTCCTTACTGAATCATCAGAGCTGAACAGGTGATGGAGAAACAGGTTTACCTTTTAGGTGACATGAATGAGTTGAAGGGAAGTTATGAACTGTTTCTGAGAGACAAATAACCCCAGGATCCTTTTTTAGGTAGCTGACAGCTGGTAACTGTGCAGGTGCGGATCTAGCAAAGTGTTGCCAGGGGGGCATGTAGGGCATTAACAGGGAGAGGGGGGCACAAAGAAATACTTTTCTTTCTTATTCTCATTTAAAATGTCTAGCTTTTAAAAAATAATTATCTGAATCTTACAACAAACGATTGATAGATTGATGCATATATACCATCAAAACAGTGAACATCACTGTCACAACAGTGTTTATTTTCATTCAAAGGCTTTATGATTTTTCCTATAATGGTGGACCAGTCTCTAGTCAAAATGCCCGGGCCAATTTTATGTCCCAGTCCAGCCCTGTATGCAGCTCATCTGCAGTCTGGTGTTGCCTACATCTAGGCAACACCAGACTGCAGATCATCCTATTCAGATGGCAGAATTTCTGAGTTCTGAGTACAATCGAAAGAACCACGACTGCAGTTTTTGTGTTGGATGTAAAAGGCGCACATGACTCTGTGACGTAGGCTAGAATCATGGCAGCAGTCAATGACGGTCCAGGCGTGGGATTTCTCTCGTGGAAATATGCACATTATCTTTTCCTTTCTATTGGTAGGTGGCACAGTGCACTTGTGGCAAGTAAGCAAGCTAGAAGACTGGCAAAGTTATGGAAGCAACACATTAACAAGAGAATTCTGAGTAAAACCAAAGTTACTTTCCCTAGTAACTAGTTACTTTGAAAGTAACGAGTAACTTGAAGTAACTGAGTTACTTTTGAGAGAAGTAACTAGTAATGTAACTAAGTTACTATTTTAAAGTAACTTACCCAACACTGGATATAAATAAGTTATCATTAAATATAAACAAAACAAAATGTATTATTTTTGGCACTAGACAAATGAAAAATGTATCTAAAATCAGGGTTAATGGAATTGAAATTGAAAGACTGAACAAAAATACATTTCTTGGAGCGATAATTGATGATAAGCTGAGCTGGAGGTCTCATATAAACCATGTGGAAACAAAAATGTAGAAACCCATTGCTATTCTCTACAAAACAAAGCATGTCCTGAACAAGAAATCATTATACACACTTTATTTTTCTCTGTCGCTTCCATATATGACTTATTGTCTAGAGATATGGGGTAATGCGTATAAAACAAATACTCTTCCTATTTTTAAGTTACAAAAAAGAGCTATAAGAATTATAAATCAATCAAACTATACAGAACCAACTAACATTTTGTTTATTAATCTGAATACCCTGAAACTTTATGATTTAGTGGAATATAAAATGGCACAGATAATGTATAAAGCACAAAATAACTTGCTTTGCCACAGTACTCAGAAGCTGTTCAAAGTCAGAGAGAGTCAATATGACTTAAGGGGAACAGATTTCTTAAAAAAAACAAAACAAGATAAGGACAAACATAAAGCAGAGATGTGTTTCTGTTAGAGGAGTTAACTTGTGGAATAGTTATGACAGGGATTTAAAAAGGTGGAGTTCATTTTCCTTGTTTAAAAATAGAGTATTAGAAAAATATATAAATCAAGAATGAAAAGAGCAAAAATAATAACACTGAAACTCTTGGTTGTTTTGCTTTGATTATTTTAATGAAATTTAATTTAATGTAGTTACTCATCTAAGGTGGAAAGGTTTTGTTTTGTTTGCTTTGTTTTGTTTTATTCTTTGCTTCGAGCCCTATGTACATGAGCTGCATGCTAAAAGATCTTTTGTTAAAAGGGTTGGCGTAATAAGCATATGCTTCAGCCAATACCTTTTGATTAGCCTTGTCTCGTGATTTCTTGCTTTGTGGTAATGTTTATTCTGTATTCACTGAGATATTTGAATGCTAATCAATAAATCGAAAAAAAGATGAACCTACACCTCGGTCCGAGGTCCTTTGTGCTCTGGAGCAGGATATTATCAAGTACATTGCTGCATTCATTTTCCCCTCGGCCTTGACTAGTCTCACAGTTCCTTCTGCTGAAAAACACATGCATATCATAATGCCACCATGCTCCACTGCAGGGATAATATTGGCCAGGTGATAAGCAATGCTGGATGATGGAGGTCACTGTGCTCTATCATCCTGTGGGATCTTCAGTGCAACAGAAATTATTCCTACATCTGTGCTTCAAAGGAATCCTGTCTTGAAGATCTGCAGACAATTCCTTAGACTTCATGACTTGCTTTGTGCTCTGACATGCACTGTGTGCCTTTTTGACATCTGACAGATGATCAGTGGAAACAGGGTTGACCTGAGCTCCGTTTTAAGCATCATGCGAAAGGCTGTCAGTACTTATGTACCTGTTGTATTTTTTTTAACATAACATTTGCAAGAATTTGAAAAACAATTTTTACTTTGTCATTATGTTGTAGTGTGTGTAGAATACTGATGTGAAAAATGAACAAGTGAAGCATTGTAAATACATTCCAGATGCACTGTAGAGGCCACTGTTTTGCTGACCCATGCATGTTTTTTATTTTATTTTTCATTTGTTTTATTAATTGTATTGCTATGTCTGTTTTATTGCCATGTTATTACTATATTTATATTGGTATTGTACAGCACTTTGGTCTACCAGGTGTGTTTTTAAAGTGCTATATAAATAAATGATGATGATGATGATGATATACCCCAACACCTCTTTACAGACTGGCTCTATAACGCAGAGGCGGAGCCAGACATTTGAAACACCCGGGGCTTAGCCCTAAAGGGTAGTATGCATGTGGGATGTTTTTTTTTTTGGGGGGGGGGGGGGGGGGGGGGTAGAAATGACTGAAAGATTAATAGGCTCTGTTTTGAGTTTTGTTCAAAAAGAAATGACTTCATATAGGGAAAAATATATATCACATGTGCAGGACACCTTAAACTAGTTTTTTAATTTAGCAGCAAGGCAGAACAAAATCGGGGCTGCATCAAGACCCGAGGACTAAACCCCAATTCAACCAGACCCAGAACTGATCCTGAATTAAAACAGGACTACAACAGTTCAAAATCAGGACTACTGAGCACTTAACCAAGACAGAACCAGAATCAGAACTAGATGATAGTAGCACTAAAAATCATCATATACCTGCACTACACTTATTTTTTTTAATTCTACCAAAGTAAAATATTTAGATTGAGAAAAGTTTATAGAATTATTTAGCCTTGTTGTGCAAACAAGCCTGCATAACTTAATAAATGTAGAATTTGAAAAATAGCAAACCTAAAAAGAAACACTAGGTATGAGATACATGAGTACCTATGATACGGTGATACTTTTGGCAAACAACCATTTGACTAACATGTGTGTCTCACCTGCTCTTGTTCCACCTCTGTTCTGTCCTCATTCTCCATCTCCCTCTCTGTTCCTCTCTCTCCGTCTTTGTGCTGACAATCATCAAATATACAGTTGAAACCAGATATTTACACACTCTTCAGATCAAAACACAAACACTTTTTTAATTGTAACCTCAAATTACACTAAATGTTTATTTTTTTAGATTGATAAATATAAAAAACATATTTGTTAACTTTAAGAGTAAAGAGAGAAACTATCTGTATTTCTTAATTGCAAATGGCACCAAATTGTATTCAAACTTGAGCCACACTTATGGAGCTCCACAGTTCTGTTCCTGGTGTTTTGGTTGACATCTCTTGATTTTCCCATGTCACAGAAACAGGCTCTGTGTTTTGCCTTATATGCATCCACAGCTGTGCCACCAATTTACTCACATGGACTCTACTAACCTATCAGAAGCTTCTTCAGCTCAGAATGGAATCGTCTGGAGTTTCTTATTAATTAACAAACTTAGTGTATATGTACTCCTAAATTTGATCAAAGTGATAAAAAATAGACAGCTCTGTCTCTCTTTATTATGACATTTAACTAATTCAAAGATGTTTCAATATTAAATATTAAAAATGTTTTATGTTTTCTCCCTAAAGTGTATGTAAATATCTGGTTACAAATGTGAATATCCTGCTGTGTACTGAAATCCCTCTTGTTTTGCATAGAAATATACTGAACAACATAGTAAGCATAATATATAAAATAACATTTACCTGAGTTTTTTCTTTGAAAGAAGCCTCTAATGTCCATTCTTATATTTCAGTACATAACTGAAACAGATTTAGTCGGGGAGGGTAAGAACTGAAAATATGAAATAAACACACGTAAGCTAAGACTCTCTAAAAAAAATAGCATTTGTTCGGCTTTTCATTTCGCCATTTGTTGATTCACTTGAAGAGCAAGTAACGTAATATTGGTCAAGTGATCAGTTTGATATCAATCTTTCGTGATGCACCGTCATATTTACATTATTTGTACAGTACGAATGATTTGCTTTGGTACCTGCTCAAACTTAAGCTCTCCTTAGTATGGCTGGCTCCGTTTCTCCAACAGCGCACTGACAGGCAGCAGCTGCCCCGCCCTCTCGCTCAGTCGCTTAGTGCCTGAGCTCGGATCATACCAATATCAGGGGGATTCACGCACAGTCGTAAATTCCCACAGTGTGCACTATGTGCTTCGAATATTGCTTGCACTTTTTGCTTTATACAGTTGTCAGCCAGGCATCTAACTATGAAAAAATTACACTCCAAAAGACCCCGGGCTTCTGACAAAACAACCCGGGCTTAAGCCCAGTAAGCCACCCCCACGCTCCGCCCCTGCTATAACGTTCTCATATAGTTACCTTACTTTGTCTTTCTACATCTCCTATAGATACCTGGATAAAACAACAACAAATTATAATATGCACTACTGAACATGCACAAATGACCTGTGAACATCAATACTGTTCACAACCCTACAATAACAGGAGCATGAGGTTGAGATAATGACAGTTAGTTTTTATAGTTGGACACTAGTTTTAGCTAACCTAACTCAAACGCAAGTAAACAGTCATCAAAAACAGCCAATCGTTTTCAGCTGGTGCCCTACTGAGATACACAGGAGTAAATCGAAATCAACTGCAGTGCCCATCTTTATTATAATGAAGGTACGTGTTGCCTTTTAGAACTTATGTTTTGACTCATTTAGTAAGTTTGATCATTTGACACTTATAAGATGAATTAATTTGGTCATTTTGTTTGATGATAGAACTATATCAGAAATTCCACTTACTTATCCTTAAAAAGTTTCTCTCTGAATAAAATACTATCACATATTCTCAAGCCTGAGCTTTTTAAACACATGATGTGCAGCACTCACTCATGAAGATGCCTGTCCATGGCTGGCGTTGTTGCAGCCTGAGGCCATCTGGTTTGAAACAGGTAGCTAACCACTTCCTCTGATAGCCTTCCAAATAAGAGGTTAAGCCCTTGAAAGACAGTGTATGCGCCTGTGCTGATTACAGTGAACATGCATACCAGATGGGAAGCACACATGTTGTAAGAATGAGGCCTGAAATACACCTGTGCGCTGTGTGGGTGTTTGCTTAAATGGTATTTACCCATGGCGAACACAGTGTAAAGCTCGTGACTGTATTCACACATTTTCACATGTACTAGTGCGATGCTCGTTGGTCCTTACTGTGTGTTTTATTTGTTTTTTATAGCAATAACTGCTCTCACATAGAAAGTCAACAGAAAGTCAAACACTGTGAGGGGCGGAGTCTCTTGATTTTCATCATAATATTTAAGAGTATAGAAAAAATGCAAACTAGTAGCTAGTAGAGATAAGAAAAACCAGTGTGAAAAAACAATCAAGCATTGATAACAAGATTGAGCTCAACAGGGACCAAAGAAGAAGAGCACAGAAGCCATCGCAGACTGTTTGTCACCTAGCTCATAGTGATAGCAAAGCTTCTACAATCTCATGTTCTACAGCACATAGGCCAAGAAGATTGGGTTGCTTGCACCCAACAGCTGGTCACCCAGATGATGGGGAGGCTTGCTATTTCTGATTACTTCTTCCCAGACATGAGGGATGTCAAAAAAAGTCCACAATGTTACAATGAAAGACTTGGAACAAGAAGTCGAACATTGGACAGAGGCATTGTCCGCTCTTTGTGCTCTCACATCCAACTACTCGATCAGCAACAAGCCCGGGGGATTTCTTGGACAGATGTGCTTCAGGTGGTGGCTTTTGTTGGACTCGCCCTGCTAGCTGTCATCGATGTGAAACTGATCAAATAAGGTGATACATCAACATCTATAGGTTGGGCACTGTTCTCAGTGTTCCTCAACCCCCCCCACAACAGAATAAAGTAACTTAATGTTCATCAGTTAGAATGGGTTCAAATTAATTCACTTTACTGTTTTTCTTCTGATATGTGTTTCTGTTCACTAAATGTCATGTGACTCCTAACAAATTGTAACTTATCTGTCTGTGATTAGACTGTTTGAAGCACAGCGGATTCGGGCCATCATATATTATCATTATTATTAAGTGTTGGCTTCATATAAAGCAGCTCAGTTAACTTCTACTCCATGCACTTATAAATATAACTACCTTTAGGTAATCCCATCTGTACAAAAAAAGTTGGTTTTTTTTCTAATTTATGATTTAGTTAGATTATGCGCCAAATACATTTGCCAATTCAAAGGGTGGTTCAAACAAACAAACAAAATTAAGCGTTTGTTTCATTTTTTAAACATGGCAAGTCCTGATAATTTTCTTCCCGCCTCCATGTCTCTATTAAATGTGACATTCAGTAACAGTCTGCAGTCAGTACAGGAGGCGGTTTCATAACAAAGGGAAGGTTTTGGCGACAGCTCAACAGTTCCTTCCTTCTTGGAGTTTATGGGTGTCTGGACGATGTCAGTGTTATGCAGCAGACTCAACACTCGCTGTGCTGACAGCACAAAGCCTCGTCTGATAAGACAGGCCTGCTGCTCGCCCAGGCGGCCTTGTGGAGCTCCCCTGACACCTGCTGCAGCCCTTACTCTGGGATAGAGTCAAAGCCTAACTGAGATATTATCTGACCAACATTTCCTGCTATAAAGTCTTCCTCAAAGAACCAACTATAGCTATGCTTAGCTGCACCACTTTTTATTGGAGGGTGATTTAAAACCTGTTAATGTTGACATGAAATCTGGAATGATACAAACCTTAAGTTGCTCACTCAGTCACCTTTATATTAACATTGAAAGGGCTTTGTCACAAGCGACTCTCTGAATGTCATCACTTGTTTTTGTTTGTGACACAGTTGCCTGACATTTGACTTTCCTTCTCAAATTCTCGCTATCATTGCTTCATCTCCAACTACTGCCTGTCAAAAGCCTTGATGTCATTCACGACTGACTTCGTCAGCTAACTGTAAGATGACAGATTAATTCTCTGTTTATTTAGCTTGCCAGGGCAATCTGTCTCTTTCTGAGTAAAAAGCGAAATTGGATACTTTGTGCTGTACATACCAGCAGACTAATGTCATGCTTAAATCTGCTCGTCAGGTGCTTTCATGTCCTGTTTCATTCATTCAAGATTTAGCAACATTACAAGCAGCCAAAACAGGTCAAGGATAAAAGCACACGATTCTGATTAATGGAGCCAAAACCAATAACTCTGTATTCTATTAACGTTAATAGATTATGGAAGGAGAAGTCTGTTGTTTTCACTAATAGTAATTCACTTGATCTAAATTTTATGGAAAACCTCATAAATATGTATTGCTCCTGTTTGTGGATATTGTTAGAGTACAAATTGGGATTAAATTAAATTAGACTAAACTAAATGTTTTTTATCATCGACTTTGCAGTGCCATCTTCGTCAGATTTAATGCCCTTTTACACATTTTACACAGGACCAAAAACCTTATTTTACAGATGAAGATCAATTTAACCAGGATTCTGTGATAACAACCCTGATAGTGTGGGTTTCTTTTCCTTATCTAGCATAGTCAGCATATGGGCATATCATCATTTCCTTGATTGGGTAAGTCTGATGCACTATTTATAAGAACAGAGCACGAGACTAGAAAAACTCTCATTAAGGTTTATTCTGGCAAAAGAGGTCTGTGTGGCATGGAAACATGTTGCTCTCTTTGCTTCTTCTGTTCTCACTGAAAAGGGGTTTTTGCATATAGTTTGATGTCAACAAACGGCATGGTGGCAAACACCAAGCTTGCACACATGGCCACGGTGATTATGTCTTTCCTTTGTTAGCATTAGTCCACTGTTGCTCACTTGAGGATGTGGTGGACAACTGGTTTTGCGAGAGCAACAGGGAGACTGAACCGCAGGATATCCAAGTAAACAGTTTAACCAGAATGAAACCCAAACCAAAGCATGGTCAGTACCTGGCCATCTCCACTTAAGCTCAGCGTTTCCCTCTTAAAGGAAAACTCCTGCTTTAAAGAACCAGGCTTCATTTGCCAACATTAACAAAGACCTACACCGTGTTCCTTTACGTTAGCCAGCCCTCCTCACTCCAGTGCTGTCAGGGTGAGAGAGGCTCAGAGGGCTGTCACTTTGAATGACTCCATGAATAGGCCCATGCCTTTTAGAGAACACTGTTATTTGCTGTAAGTTGTTTTGACATGGACCCTAATACCTCTTGCACTTGGCCAAAGGGTTTGGGTTTGGGAAAACTGGAGTATTTGGCAGGTCTCAGCCTCCAGAGACAAGGGTGGTGCTTTTCCGCCTAGCTGAAAGGGAACGACTGTGACATGTTGCTCACACAGGGCTGGATGAATGTCAGTCACATCTGCTCATCTCCTCCTTCACCCTCTGACAATCTTCTTGTCTGTCTGTCATGCTACCTGTCACTCAACTCATTCCAGACTGGATGGTTGCTTTCCTTTTAAAGAAAACAGCCTCTTAATAGTGTTATTAACAGTTAATCCAAAGATCACAAAGGTAGATGAGTGCCTTACACTCCAGGGGTAATGCAGCTGTTTTTTTCTCAGAGAAGATGCTGTCAGATTTCCTTCAAGATAAAATAAGGGCATTCAAACAGTTAACCGTAACCTAGCATGTTGAAGTGAAATAGTAGGAAACAGCAAGCTTGGCAAAGGTAAAAATAGTCCCTATATTTAACATGTTATACTTGTTTCTGCCATTTGTACAAAAGCCAAAGTGCCTGGAGTCGTTTAGCTTATAAAAGTAGGCCAGGATCGCTGTTTCCTATGTTTCAAGTCTTTATGCTAAGCTAAATAAGTCCAGGCTGTTGCTTCAGAGTAGACACAAGGCTGGTTTCAAATACACAATGTTTTTAATGTTTTTCACAATTTATAAGGCACTTTTAAAGTAGTAAAACATGTATAGCTTTTAATTAGACATACGTTTCTTTCTGTGATTGACTGATTTTTTTTTAAATGTAATGACATTCATTTGCATCACAGATATCTAGTCACACTTGTGTGTCAAAGTTTTGCCGCAGTTAAATATGATGCAGGTGAATACAATAAGAATTTTTTAAAAACCTTCATTTCACCATGAAATTCCCCCAACTGATTAATAACAGTTGACTACAGATTTTCTGAAAATTTATGTTTAAATATGTAAATGACATTATTTAAGCTCCTAGGACCTGGCGTCCACATATGTGGACATCACATTTGGGGTTGTCTAGACCAGCGGTCCCCAACCCCCGGGCCTCACTCGTTTGGTACATGGAAACATGTTTGAAGTAACAGTTTTGGAGTGAAATTTCATGCGATGTTCATAAAATCTTTGACTTTTTTTTTTTTACTTACTTACTTTTTTTTTTTTTTACAGACATACGTTTTCCTGAAGCTGTTAGCAGCACCTCAAATGAGCTATATTGCTCAAAGGGGCACAGTGGTTGTTTTTCATTTTCTTTTTGTACTCAGGAAAAATGCTGCTGTGTACAGACAACAAATAAAGAGCTTTGCACATCATTACTCAATTGTGAACGTAGTATTCTATCAAAATTCTATTGAACATATCATTTTTCTCAGAAACTACACCAGGTAAAAAGATAATTCTTTGTTTTTACATTCATCAGGTCCCAGTCAGCCCAAATAGCAAAGAGAAATTAAAAATGCATGCCATGAAAGAGTGCGGGTCTTAGGAGGTTAAATATGTGCTATTAATGCATATTTAATGAAGACAATCTAAAACGCTCAGCATTATTGTTGAATTTTATCCACATTTTAGAGTCAAAAGGGATTTTGAATATTTACTGTATTACCCCATGAATCAGACACTGATACTGAGAAAAGCTGAAAATGTAAAAAATAATCATGATTTCAGGAAGGCATATATAGTTATAATTTTATGAATATAACTTTGGGATCTTTCTTGCAGCCAGGTAAAATAGTCATCCAAAATCCCCTGCTACACAGTTAATTTGTGTACCATTGATCATCAGACTTTTGTATAAATAAACAGTGTGTATCTTTTTGGATGCATTACTAAGCAAGTAACAAGTCACTTCCTCAGATCTCTGTTGACAGCAGGAGGTGGCTTACCATGGTAACCAAACACCTCATCTATGTTGAATCAAGTCATAATTAACATTTTTACAGAAGTGAAAATTTACATTTCAAAACCTTAAACTGAAGAATTAATGTTAGAGTTTAGCTACCTTGGTGACAGTCCAGCAGTTTCTGTATTGTGCTATTACAGCAATGAATTGTGGGATATATCTGTATGCTGTTTTTGGGCATTTTTTTTTACTGCTGGACAGTGAATCTAACAGGAAATGAGGGAGACAGAGATTGAAAGCAGGCAGAAGTGAACCTGGGCAGCACACAGGTCGCCTGTTGTTGTACTGTTATTACCCCAGTATAACAACAATTGTTACACTCAGACCCTATTAAACAATGCTTATATTCGGTAAGGTATGTACAGTTAGAAATTTAGAAAGATAACATGTTTGTGTGGAGCTTTGGATGCAGCCCAGGCTCATCCGAACACGGCACTAGTATAGACTCATTTAACTGTAGCATATGAAGTTAAATGGGGGTGTGGACATTTTCTCTTCACTAGTCTGACCAAATATATGTTATTGAATCAAAACAGTCCCAAATCTCAATGTTTTTTTCTTTTTGACTACAGCTCCACCCTAAACCGAGAGTTAAACAGATGGATTCTGTTACCGCCCTTCAAACCTATTTTCTTTAGTCAAGATTTAAATGTTGAACTCTGAAAGCAGGAGCTTTCACTTTTCCAATCATAATATTATCTAACGAAGTCCTGGTGCTGTTTGAATAGACATTAGTGTAATTTCAAAACTGTGCATAAATGTGTATTTGAGAATTAAATGCACTGTCTGAGGCATCATCCTGTTGATGGAAAATCAACATAATTTCAATTTAAACTGTGACACAGTCAAGGTTAGAAGCTTATTCCCACTGGGGCCTAGCAGATGAAAACGTGTACGCTTACAGTAATGTAATTAAGTCTGGATAAACACATCCCCCAAATAGCAACTGCTGAATATAAAAGTTGGAAAGTCATAAACAGAATGGCAGGTTGAGGCAGCAGACTGCCCCTGAGGTAACACGACTGACATATAATCAGCAATGTAGTAAAACTGAGGATAAAATCTGAACTCTATGTAAATTTATTTCACCAGCATTTTTATGGGCAAATGTAGTCTGGTCTGGTGTTAATTTTTATAATGTCAGTTTAGATCATAAGCAGAACGAGACAGTGCAGTCATATCAGTGTAAGATATTGTTGTTGTTTTTTTTTTAATTTGGACATTTTAAAATTTGTTCCATTGGATGTTTTAAACAAAAAAAAAAGTCACATTTATTTTCCTATTTATTGTACATGTTTAACAAGCATGAATATTCAGCATTGACTCATCATTTAAAGTAAGGTGAGCATACTTTAATAAAAAGCTATTTAGCTATTAGCAGTAGCGCATGGTCAAAGTAGCCATTCATTTTACCTGAATCCTTGAATCTCTCCCATCCTAACTACTCTCCTACCACGTTAATTTCCTCTTCCTCCATCTTTTCTGAGCTCTCAACAGCTGGTGCTAGCAGCCTCCTTTGACTGTGACGCCTGTTCATTAGTTGTTGCTAGTACTACTGCTCTCGATGCAGCAGCTAGCATATCGGCTAATTTGACACATTTTGCTCAATTCAATTCAGTTTTATTTATATAGCGCCAAATCACAACAAAAGTCGCCTCAAGGCGCTTCATAGATACAGAGAAAAACCCAACAATCATATGACCCCCTATGAGCAAGCACTTTGGCGACAGTGGGAAGGAAAAACTCCCTTTTAACAGGACGAAACCTCCGGCAGAACCAGGCTCAGGGAGGGGCGGGGCCATCTGCTGCGACCGGTTGGGGTGAGAGAAGGAAGACAGGATAAAGACATGCTGTGGAAGAGAGACAGAGGTTAATAACAGATATGATTCAATGCAGAGAGGTCTATTAACACATAGTGAGTGAGAAAGGTGACTGGAAAGGAAAAACTCAATGCATCATGGGAATCCCCCGGCAGCCTACGTCTATTGCAGCATAACTAAGGGAGGATCCAGGGTCACCTGGTCCAGCCCTAACTATATGCTTTAGCAAAAAGGAAAGTTTTAAGCCTAATCTTGAAAGTAGAGATAGTGTCTGTCTCCCGAATCCAAACTGGAAGCTGGTTCCACAGAAGAGGGGCCTGAAAACTGAAGGCTCTGCCTCCCATTCTACTTTTAAATACTCTAGGAACAACAAGTAGGCCTGCAGTGCGAGAGCGAAGTGCTCTAATAGGGTGATATGGTACTACAAGGTCATTAAGATATGATGGGGCCTGATTATTTAAGACCTTGTATGTGAGGAGCAGGATTTTGAATTCAATTCTGGATTTAACAGGAAGCCAATGAAGGGAAGCCAAAACAGGAGAAATATGCTCTCTCTTTCCAGTCCCTGTCAGGACTCTTGCTGCAGCATTTTGGATTAGCTGAAGGCTTTTCAGTGAGTTTTTTGGACATCCTGATAATAATGAATTACAGTAGTCCAGCCTGGAAGTAATAAATGCATGAACTAGTTTTTCAGCGTCACTCTGAGCCGGGATATTTCTAATTTTAGAGATGTTGCGCAAATGGAAGAAAGCAGTCCTACATATTTGTTTAATATGTGTGTTGAAGGACATGTCCTGGTCAAAAATGACTCCAAGGTTCCTCACAGCGTTACTGGAGGCCAAGGTAATGCCATCCAGAGTAAGAATCTGCTTAGATACCATATTTCTAAGATTTTCAGGGCCGAGTACAATAACCTCAGTTTTATCTGAATTAAGAAGCAGAAAGTTAGCGGCCATCCAGGTCTTTATGTCTTTAAGACATTCCTGCAGTTTAACTAATTGGTGTGTGTTATCTGGCTTCATGGACAGATAGAGCTGGGTGTCATCTGCATAGCAGTGAAAATGTATGCTATGTCTTCTAATGATGCTGCCTAAGGGAAGCATGTATAATGTAAACAGAATTGGTCCTAGCACTGAACCCTGTGGAACTCCATAATTAACCTCAGTGTGTGAAGAGGACTCTCCATTTACATGCACAAATTGGAGTCTATTAGATAGATATGATACAAACCACTGCAGTGCAGTACCTGTAATACCTACAGCATGTTCTAATCGCTCTAATAGGATATTATGGTCGACAGTATCGAACGCTGCGCTGAGGTCTAGCAGGACAAGCACAGAGATGAGTCCACTGTCAGAGGCCATAAGAAGATCATTTGTAACCTTCACTAAAGCTGTTTCTGTGCTGTGATGAGCTCTGAAATCTGACTGAAACTCTTCAAATAAACCATTCCTCTGCAGATGATCTGTTAGCTGTTTGACAACTACTCTTTCAAGGATGTTTGATATGAAAGGAAGGTTGGAGATTGGCCTATAATTAGCTAAGACTGCTGGGTCTAGAGATGGCTTTTTGAGTAAAGGTTTAACTACAGCCAGCTTGAAGGCCTGTGGTACATAGCCGATTATTAGAGATAGGTTGATCATATTTAAGATCGAAGAATTAATTAATGGCAGGACTTCTTTGAGCAGTTTTGTAGGAATGGGGTCTAAAAGACACGTTGATGGTTTGGAGGAAGTAATTATTGAAGTTAACTCAGAAAGATCAATTGGAGAAAAAGAGTCTAACTTAACATCAATGGTACTAAGAGTAGCTGTAGATAATATTACATCTGTGGGATGATTATTGGTAATTTTTTCTCTAATGATAAAAATTTTATTTGTGAAGAAGTTCATGAAGTCATTACTAGTTAACGTTAAAGGGATGGTTGGCTCAAAAGAGCTCTGACTTTTTGTCAGCCTGGCTACAGAGCTGAAGAGAAACCTGGGGTTGTTCTTATTTTCTTCAATCAGTGACGAATAGTAAGATGTTCTGGCTTTGCGGAGGGCTTTCTTATAAAGCAGCAAACTATTTCTCCAGGCTAAATGATGATCCTCTAGATTTGTGACACGCCATTTCCTCTCCAGATTACGAGTCGTCTGCTTTAGGGTACGTGTTTGAGAATTATACCACGGAGTGCTGCATCTATTTTTAGCTTCTTTTCATTGTTTTCTCTCAGCTCCACTTCTTCCACACTAAACGCTTTCCACACAGTGTTGCCAACTCCTCAGTAAAGAAAATCGCTATTGGTTGTCCTAAAAGTCGCTAGAAGTCGCTAAATGACGGCATCGCCTAATTTGCATAATTGGTCATGCTAATCTAATTGTAACCTATGTTGTTGGAGAGAGAAATAACATCGTGGAAGAGACATAAAGTGAGTAAAAAACGTCCTAAATGCATTTAGAGTTTATTTAGAACTACAAATTAAATTTCTTTTAGCAATTATTGTTTTTTTTAATGTCAAAATTCCAACCCTGCTCCTTTACCCGGGCTTGGACCGGCAAAAGTGACCCGAAATAGGCACTCTGGTGGAGTTACTTTGTGTGTGTGTGTTTATAAGTAGTTTTAAACCTTGTGATCCACAAAACAGCATAAGAGTAAAACACAAGCAGCGGGTACGGTACAGCACCCGCTGCTTGTTGAGAGTAAAAGCGATACGCGCTTTCAGGTCTGAAAACTCGCTAAATGTAGCGACAAAGTCGCTAAGTTGGCAGCACTGTTTCCACAAGGTGGGTGCAGAGCAAAGGTAGGGGAGGGGCCGGTTGCATGACAGTAATGTCAGTGTCAGTAATGAGAATGACTGAAGAGCTGCTGTCAGTGCTTGTACAGCCACTGCTTTACACCAGCAGTCCCCAACCTATTTTGCTCCACGGACTGGTTTATGTCCGGCAATATTATATAATATTCATGGACCGGCCTTTAAGGTGTCGTGGATAAATACAACAAAATAAAACCAGTACCGGTCCCAAAAAAACAGATGATTTATTCATTAAACACAGGAAAAGAACCAGGGAAACAGAGTTAGTGATAAAAAATAACGCTAAGCCAATAAAACCCTGAAAATCATGAATTTCACACCCATGCTCAACTCTCACGGCCCAGTACCGGTCCGTGGCCCGGGGGTTGGGGACAGCTGCTTTACACAGTGGTCCCTCAGGCTGGCCCATTGGCCCAAAATTGTGTTGGACCAGGAAAATGTCAGATTACCAGTCCAGCCCTAGTTTGGAATGGATGTGCACTTCAGCAAACTGTAAATATAAAATAAAACAAACACAGCACTGAAATAACCCTAATCTTATATAAATAGGGGCATGAGGCTAGAACCTTGATAGCTGTGATAAAGTGGGAGTTAATCTCACCGTAAAGAGAACTGTGGGAAGGTAACACAAACACTGGTGACCAGGGCCTGCAGATAAGGCCGGTTTGATCCGCTGTGTGCATCGCAGACCAAATGCCCTCAGATGTTGTCTTGTGTTGTCTTACAGATAAAAGCCAGACCACAACAAAGCTCTTGCAGCCAGCTTCCACAGTGACTTATTCACTCTGTCAAAAGTGTTTCTTCTGACTTGCTTGTTTGTTTATTGGTGGCTTGTCCCTTTGGAATCCGAGATGTGATCCTACGCTTACAGTAAACCTTTGAACAATGACAGAGGAGTGTTCAAATTTCATCTGTTTGCTTCTTGTGTGCATTTCACAGGTGAAAACCCAACGGAAAAAAAATGTTCAGGTTATTGATAAGCATTACCAATAATGTGATCTTATATGCAAGCTTCTTTTTTTTCTCCTCCTATTCTCAGTGTGAAGCTCCCAGTTGGAGACAGTGACTGTAAATTGTTTATGTGGTTTTCATTTGATGAACATGCAGATGTCTTATGTTTAGATGTTTTTTAAGTGACAGAGACTCTAGAAGTTCACACTGATGTGCAACGAGTCTGCATTTGCTGTCATCTGTACCTTAACCTGAACCCAAACTAAGATGTGCTGAGTCACTCGCTGCTTTAAACACATAAATAGTCAAACAGAACTTTGTTTTGATCTTTTGAAGAGAGCAGAAAATAACAGCTTCTATTCCAGGAGATGAGTTTGCTCAGCTATGCATTACTGCCATCTAATGGCCAGGGAGCTTTAAAACCTCAACTTCATAAGCTCTGTATAGTAACTGTGTTTAGAAATCCTATAAATGCTGCTATTGTACGGGTATTACATGCTCAAGCGGTAGATGTCCATGTTTCTTTGATATTCTTTGCAGTTCAAAAGACACAACAAGCTAAATCCCAAGCACACTGCTCCACACAGCCTAGCATAGGTGGTCTTTTTTTCCCTCCATGTGTGCATTCCTAATCCTTTTCTGCGAAGGCACCTGCCTTAATATTGTTTAGTCACAATTAGAATCATGAGCTGGTTCAACTTTATCAGATCATAACACCCCACCTCTTTTGTTTCCAGAGCTTAAACTTCTTAAGTTGCCTTTGTGGCTAAATTACATGTATCAAACACCAGACAATGGCTGCAGCTGGCTCGTGGCTCTGTGTACCGTGCAATAACTCATGAACATTTCAATATCGCCAAAAGGGAGAACAAAATGAGGGTAGCGAGTTCACAAACACCGGTCAAATGGTGCTACAAACATAAGGAAATAGTGAGTGGCGACAGGGATATAAACACACACTTAAAAGCAGCACGTTGATACACTGTATCTGCTGTCAAGACAATTCACCTGCAGCCATCTCTCAGCGCCGCCATTCACAGCTGTGCCGTCTCTTTTTTGCCTGCTCAAACTGACGTGTCATCACTTGACTATATTGATCAAAACCTCAGGTGCAAAGTGGAGGACCCGCTGGACACCTTTACCTAATGTTTTTTTTTTTCCAAGCCTCTCCGTTTCTTCAGTGATGTGGCAATCTCTAGTTCTTTGGCAGTCAGTGTCAGTAAACACAAGCCTGAAAGGTGCCGCTGGCTCCTTTAGAAAACGCGACAAAACGTGCAGAACTGTAGCTAACTGGCTTTCAGTGCCATACAAACACAGCGCTAATGTGATCCAGGCTAACCCCGGTGCCCATAGTGGTCACACTAGTGTTGTCTGCTGACAGCTCCTGTTAAGACTCTATTGTGTGGACACGGCCGTGGAAGACAAGAGGGGTGGTAGCTAAAGGCACAAAAGGGGACATGGGTACACACACGTTTCTCTTTCTCTCTCTCATCACAGCTGCCTTTTCTTCTGGTTCACGCTCATTCGATCATCCTTGGATGAATGGGGATCCCCGAGTGTCTCCTTAGCTTCTGAGGATGGAGGGTGCTGGGGAGTCTGGAGAAAAGGGAGGGGTCCAGGAGAGGGGGGTCACCAAACTCCTGGACTGCCAAAGACAGGTGCTGGCCAAGGTATGAGAGCCTCATAATGGTGCTGACAGACAAGTTGCTCGCAGAGACTTTGGATGGAGCTCAGTGGCTTTTTTGGTTGCTCCACACCCGCTACCACCTCTGCTCGTTTGTCTCTGGAGCAAAGGTGATGTTGCGCCCTGTCACTTTGCGCCGTCTTCAAAGCAGACATAAAATACTAAAGCAGCAAGGATGTATCTGTTTACATCACAGTGAAATCGACCTAGCTCTCTAACTCCTTCCCACATGTATGAAAACGTTTCACCAGGAGTTCTTGAGTAAATGACTGTCATCTGTTTGAACGGCAACAATGTGGGACCAAACTTGTTGCAGTTGAAATTTTATCGTGTCACTGATGTTTCCAGACATGTGTTTGCAGTATAATAAAAACAACAAACGACAACAGCACATTTGCATGTGCCCAAAACAGGTTGGTGTATGCAAAATCGAAACAATCTCAGTAACTCTGAATCTGTGATAAAGTTTTGTTAACGATTTGATGTTGTCATATTTCATTCCCGTATCTTTCAATCAGAAAATGATGTCACAGGTCAAGAAAAAGTGCTGCATGAACGTTTGTTAATGAAGTAAATGCAAGCTAAAAATATCAAATAAAACTCAAACACTTAAATCTAAAGTTTACTGCTGCAAATGTCCTCACAGGAGCACTTATAAAGGACAACCTTCATCCTTTGCACTAAATTCTCTTCACCATAATATTTCATTATATTTCCTGTTTTGGAAGACTTAATCAGGCTTCTGATATTAAAAAATGCTAAAGGTCATTGAGGTCACTGAAACAAAGGCCTTCACAAAAGGGGGGGAAGCTCTGTGTGCCAGGGATGACAGATGCCGAGACGTGATTGGCCTGTTCCTGCACGGATGGGATTTGCTGTCAACAGGTCCCAATTAGTCCAATCAGACTGGAAGGAAACGGCACAGAAAGGATACTTTGTTAGTGCCACTGTTTGTGAAGCTGATACAAAAACAAAACACAATTGCCAGTCCTTTCTTCCCACCCCACTTGGCCGTGCCACATTCTATGGGCGCAAATTAACTTGGGATTTAAACTTGCTGTGGCATCACTTTGTTGACGCACGCTGCAGTACGGGGGCTACATTGTCACAGCCTTTAATGTTCCTGTTGATGTAAATATCGCCTTCTGCGTCGCCTTTGTGTTTCTAAATGGTATTCAATGCCCGGGCCGGCTTCCTGACACAAATATGTCATCGCGATCCTTTCAGATTGCATTGAACTCAACCGCAATCTAAGCAACGGGCTGAAGTTCTCATGAAAAATGGGAGTCGGAGCGACTGAGAAGGCGGTGACCACTTCGGAAAACAGATACTGAGTCATATTTGAAAAATAGAACCGCGGATTCAATTTGTGAGAACGGTTTTGAGTCAGACACAGTGACATAAAAAAGTATTAAAAAGGTTTTAAAAAATGCTGTGATTGCTTTTCTTTGCTTGACTAGATTACATAAAACAAACACAATAAAGATGCTGTAGGTTACCATTCATCGTCATGCTGAATGATACACAAATAACAGAATATGCATTCAGATGATAATATACACTGAAACACCAGGGAATCTCATATTTCCTTGTTCCCTTCAAATAAACAAGCATCTCGGGAGCTCAACCTGACTAAATAATCAGCTTGAGATTAATGAGTGATGAGACATCGACCTCTGACCTGAGGAAGTCATTTAGATGGAGAAACACTGAAGGTCTGATTCATGGTCGAAATATCAGCAGAGTCCTGACGGCAGGGATGGCAGAGGTGAGGATGGACAGGTTATTGGAGAGGCGGAGCGTGGATGGCCCCCTAATCTGGGCCTGCCACTTCCAAGTCCCTAATATGGGTAGTCTCTAGAAGTGTCACAGTATAAAATGGTTAGATTTTAAGAAAACTGTTTGATTAAGTAATTTGTTGATACATGTTTTCTTCATATTTATTTTATTCCATTAATAACTTTTTTTGGTCTAAATTTTTAACTTTCTTGAGAGACTTTTTAAAACCAACCATTCATTAAGAATAGATTACTGACCTCTGCACAAATTTCCAAAAATCCAAAAAGGAAGTGATTGCTGTTCCAAGCAAATAGAATCTATTAGTTTCTATAAGCCTCTACACCGAGTTTTGTTTTTGAATACTTCAGTGCAGGGGTTACTGTGATGTTTTAGAGGTCCTGTCTGAACTATTTAAAAATGCTATCACTAATATTATGACAGGCACCCAGTCTGAGCACATTACTGTGAATGGCCAGAGGAGTAGACTGATGTCAGCCTCCCATGGCCTGATCCTGGATTCCTCTGATGTTTTTCCCAGTGTACAAGTGTACCATGACACGTGCTGACTTCCATACCGTGGTATGTTTTCCTAAAGTGTTTGGTCTGGTTGAGGATAAAAATTCTTTTAAATTTATTGCTCGCCAGCACGACAGCAATCCAGCTCGCTGCCTGATCAGGACTGCCTTCTCTTTTCCTCATGCGATCGCTCAGTGTTTTGAAGGCCGTTCCCAGAAAACATCCTGGAAATGATGGATTTCATGTTTCCAACAGCAATACCAGCTGTGTGATTTTTAAGTGTATTAATAGAGAAATATATTATTACCATACTTCATTTATGTAAGAAAGGCTGATGCTTCACTAAAAATGTGTTTTGCTTCATTTGGATGTTGGGGGTTTATTGCAAGGAATGCAATGCAAAATGCTATTTTCTTGTTCATCCGCTGGGGCAAAGCTTCCCTGCCCACATTAAATCTGAAAGTAATGTTCATTTACAACTGGAAACCCATCATAGCCCACTATCCAACTTAAACAAGTGGATTCTTTTACACGCTTTGGAAAGTTCGACTGCACGTATGTTGTGTTTGGACTTTTCATTGAAACAGGAGACATCTTTTGTCCAGTAGTTTGACTCTTGCAGTTTGCAAAATTTGCACATTTGTAGATTCTGATTGTATTAAGTAAATGTAAGTGTCTTTAATTAGAGGTTATAGCTGTTTCTTGTTTTACAACGTGTCTGGATTAGATTCTAAGGATATTAGTCAGTGCTCATGGGCATGAAATTCATTACTCTTTCTCTTTTCATAATAAGATTGCCAGATTCTAATCCCCTCTGGATAAAGCAGGACTTTTAAAAGAAACTTTATTTGCTTTAAGTGATTTGTCACTTCTTTCTCAATGAGGACAGCTTTGTTCTTTTATGAACTTCTATTTGCTAGTGATCAGGCAAACACTTTCATGTAGCTTAGTTTCCAGAATGTTGGCAAATAATGGCAGGAATCAACAACTGCAATACAAAAAAAAAAGCTGTTCTCATCTGATGGGCCACTTTACAAAGGAATTTTTTCTCAGGAGTCAGTTGTAGCCTGAAAGAAAAAAGTTGTTATGAAGTGCCACTCACTGGTTTCAGTCATGCTATCTCATTGTAAGAGGATACACTGAGTTTGCAGGGGTTTTTTTTTAGGGTTCACAGTCACCTCTAAGGACCTCAAGGATCTCTGTTTTTTCTTTGGTATGTCAGAGGAACGACACTGAAGAATCTCTTTAAGATCAAAGTGTGGAGATCAAACACACTACATCCATAGGAGAAGGAACACAGTTCATATTGATCTCAATCACGCCCTGTCTCATAAACCAGCAGGCCGAGAGAGCAGATGAGGCTGCCATCATTGCTAAATTTGACAATCAACAACAGGTCGACGCAGGGACCAGAACCAACAGCACCAGAGCTGGGGATAGTGAGGGCTACAGCACAGGAGTATTAATTAGCAATGACCTTCATTCCAAGGCACCAACGAACAGCTCCATAAAGATCACCCCCCCCCCACCACCCTTTTTCCAAAACATTAAGCTTAAGGCATCCTTTGTTATGGGCCAAACACACAGTCTTACACAACCAGGCAGAAATGTTTAAGAGCCCCCTGAGATTTCCCCTTAAGGCAGTGTTCTAAGCAAGCAGAGGACAGTATGTCATTTTATATGGAGTGTAAGAGTAGCTAGTTTATCTTTTGGACTGGTTAAAAAAAAAACCTTGAGAAATATGTGAGCAGTCCAATATCAGGCATGGTTCACTTTGTATTTTGTTGGTGCAAAGGCACATAGCATACTCACAATACTTGGGTTGGAATCCAAAACTGTCCTAACCAGACAACATACAAAACTACCACATGTTGTTTCAGTGGTTGAAACAAGTGTAATGCTTGATGGCTCTGGGATAAATGTGATATAATGTTATTACAATGTCCCAACATAGCAACGTCAGACTATAGAATTTGTGTAACACCAGTGAAAGGCGTCCAAAACCAGTTTCCTGTGAACAACTAAAGCTTTAACAATAAGTCAGAATAATTTTAAATAAGCACCTAGTTTGAATACTCAACACGTTCTCTGTGACAAACCATCGGTATGTTACGCGCTCGGAGGCGCGTGAGCTATTTGAAATGAATCTTTAAATGTAAATGTGTTTTACGTTCTGATCATTCATCATTTTGGAAAACACTATGTGATAGGGTTAAGGTTACGTTAAGGTTAGGATTAAGTGTACGGTTACGGGTAGAGTTAAGGTTAGGATTGGACGGCTGGAACTTCTGCTCTAAGCGCGCGTTTCTGCTGCGAGCGGCATTCTGTTGGATTCAATTGAGACTCTGGAGCGTCTCATAAGGACGCAGAAGGATACCTTTCGCATTACTATGAGACAAATGCATTGAATGCCTTATTGTGATAAACAGTTTTAGCACATTTCTGAATAACTAGCAGGTCCGTCCCCTTAAGAGATTGTTCAGTCTTCAAGAAGTTTGCTTCATGACAGTTTTGTCATTGACTTAAAGCAAACTTCTTAATTTAGAACACAAGAAAGAACAAGTGAAAACTGAAAGCAGCAGTGAGCCTAAATACCATCCATTCATCCACTGCTGCCACGCTAAAAGGCTATCTGATTGTTGGGGTGTGCTTTCTAATATTGGAGTAGCTTTACATTACAGTATAAAACACCTTGAGGTGACTGTTGATATAAATAAAACTGAATTCAAATGAGCCCTGTGTCAGATTGGTGACACGGGTCCAGGGTCTACCCTGCCTCTCGCTCTATGGTAGCTGTGATAGGCTCCAGCCCCTCATGATCCTGTTAAGAATAAGCGGAATAGAATGGATGAACTGAACTGAACACATATGAATTGAATCAAATTGAACTGAATCATCCATTTGTACGTTTTTTAAAATCTGTTTATCCAACTAGGCCTGCAGGGAACTCGTCCAGCTGACCCTGGATGACAGGCGAGTTACGTTCTGTCCATCACTGAACTAACATAGAAAAACAACCTTTCAGGTTCAGATCTAGCACTGCCAACAGAACCTTGGCACCAAAAGAAAAGAAAGTGACAACCTGTATTTTAACTCATATTTAAGAAATTATAAAAATGTGTTCTATTTAACCAACAGGAATTTAAAGCATGGCTCGACAGCAGAAGGGCAGTTTGTGATGTTAACTAGAGAAATTGCATGAGGATGAAGGAAGGTGATGGCTGGCTTCTACAGGCAGGCAGATGTGAAAATACAGCCCAGTTTTACAGAAAATTGTGTTATAGCAATGCAATGTTATCTTTTTATTTGTGTATATGGAAACAAACTTGTGTAATTTTTGCCATCAGCACTTTCCACTTCCTATGGCAGGCATTGTTGCTATTTTAAACTCAAAGCGCTGCTATTTATATGGCCTTAAAACTAAGTTAGAAATGACTAACTTCTCTTACCCTCTAGCTTCTTCCACCACCTGAGGGCTTTATTACAAAAGGAGGAAGTGAAAATGCCTCTGTCCTGAAGCTACATTCCTCCTGTTAGGCCTACTGACTGATCTGTTGTAAAGAGACCTTTGATGCTGAAGATGATGTGCAATCTAGCTTCCCTTGCTTAGACATCCAGGATTGGACACAACCACCTGCCAGTCAAAGTTAATTTAGCACAAGATCTAGCCTGAAGCAGGGGCAGCTTCCAGTGTTGAGCGTACCTGTCCAACACTGAGTGAAATTAAGTGAGTCTGAGGGCTGAACAGCCCTGACAGAGCTATGAAACAGCAGGGAGGTAAAGCCACATATACACAGCCCATGCTTTTCTGTGTAGTGTGAGAAAGTTAGATATGGGCTGTTAAACATCTACTGCTGTGAAGAAAACACCATCCCAGTCTTAACAAGTCACAGTGTGCTGCTTAACCAGCAACTGCTGTTATTCTTCCAGCAGCATTCAGCCCACACTGACAGGGCCTGTCTTTGCTAGCCGGCTGGCCAGGCGTACATATACTGCCTAATAAAGCACAACAGGCACACCAATATAGTGAGTGTAGAGTATGTACTAGACACATGTGTCATTGATGAAGCGTTAGACCAGGGGTCAGCAACCTTTCACACCCAAAGAGCCATTTGGACCTGGTTTCCACGCAAACGAAAACACTGGGAGCCGCAAATACTTTTTGATATCTAAAATGAAGATAACACTGTATATATTGTTTTTTACTTTTATGCTTTGTGTGAACAACTAAGGTGTGCTGCTTATGAAATCCATGAAGTGCTACAGAGAAAGTTACAATTTATTTATGTAATTAACACATTTTGAACTCTTAAAGAAATATAACAAAAGGAAAGCTGAACTAAAATGATCCATGCAGCAAACAAAAACTGTTGCGGGTGGCGGCTCACACCAGATATTTTGCCTTTGGGCTTTTGGAGCCTTGACCTGACTTATAAAAAATAATTGGAAAAAAAGCACTATGCTGCTAAAAAATTAAAAATAGATATTTGCAAAATTCTGCCTAAATATGTATTTTACCTGGTTAATGTGTGTGGCGTGGTCTGCAGGGGAGGCGGACGCACCTGAGCACACAAGCAATCACGCCTCGCCACCTTCACGTCTGTGCTATCTGTGCTGTTGTTGGTATGTGTCGAGCTGTGAGCTGAAAAGCTACAGCTGGCTGTATGCGTACAGCAGCCGTGTGTGAAAAGTGGTCAATAAAGAGATGCTGAAAAGCGTGTTCATGCAAACATCGTCAGGTCTGCCGTGATATGTTTACAATGGGACTTCTGCTCCTGAACCTCTGCGCACAGCGTCTGCAAATCGGGGCTGTACGAAGTCACTTTCATCTTTACGCAGGACTGTAAGCTGTCATCTGTGAGGCGTGAGTTTGTTTGTTTTTAACATAGTTCATGGTGGAGAACAGCTGCTGACATAATGTGGATCCGAAGATCCATAATCGGCCTACCTGGGGTTGAAAGTCTCGATAAATGCACGGCGTTTTGGCGAGCATACCGGCTTCAGCGAGTGTGACTCTTATTTTGAGCGATGAAAAAATAATAAAATATCATTTGATTTTTATATTTATATATCACAGTAATCTTCCAATTTAGAACTACAAGTTAAAAAAGAACTAACATAAATAAAATACACTTCAGCTAAATACTTCTAATTTATTTTCCCAAACCACGCGGAGCCGCAGTGTAAGGACTAAAGAGCCGCCTGCGTTAGACGTTTCAAGATCAGTTTTGGGATGCTTTAAACTAAATAAAAGACAACAAAATCAAAATAAACAGAAACTGCATGCGTACTACTTTCTTAATGTTATGGAACAAAAAGATCTCCTCTGATGTAGGAGCTTTTAAAGAAACTTGAAATGACTATATATGTATGTATTCCTTATAATCCACTGGTTACTTAAGTCATACGAAAGGCCTCAAATAAACAGCTAATGCCACCATGATTAGCTGCACCGTAAGTATGTAAAAATAAATATCACACCACAATCAAATATGACTAAAAAAGGACTTTCATACGGGCAAATTCAGTAGCTTATTTCCTTGTATCAGTTATGTATATTAGAGAAAAACACACCTTTGACACAACTGTGTTCATGTGTTTTTTTTCCGTGTATTCCTGGCTAACTGAATAAGGTCCCTCGGGTGCACTTGTATGTAATATATGGTGAAACACACACAGTTGAGATAACGACTTATGGCCTGTGAATTGTTTGTATTAGCTGTTCCATAAAACACATGAACTTGTCAGATGAAGTGAAGAAGAATGAGCATGTGTGTGTATGTGTGTACTGTGCTTTAAGAAATGGATGTAGTCCAGGTGACCTGTTTAGTTCACCTCTTTTTATATATGAGGCCAAAAAGAAAGGAGAAAAAAAAGAGAAGATAAAAATTAGATTGGGGCAAATTTTGGAGTAAAAATGTTTAGAACTTATTATAACTGCTAAATAAGTTATAACTACTTAAAATTTGATTACCAATAATATTGTGTTTGTGTCTCTTAAATGTCAGGCACCTGTTTTAAATGCCTTTATATCATTAATATAGTTGCAAGCTTATGAGTTTCATTTGTATCAGTCAAAATGCAGAAAGCAGGATGGTGAAGACGTGGATGTGAAGTGTGGTGGATGTTCACTCAGGAGTCCCGTTTGAACAACAGATTGCATTTGAACGTTTTTCATTGGTCATTGGTTTTTTTGGTGGTTGGTTTTCATTGGTTCTAACAATCTTTTATCTATGTTACATCTATATTAATTTGCCAACTAACAATCTTTGTGAGTCTTGCCATATTTCATATTTGTCATGCAGATAAAATGCAGGAAAAGAGAAAAAGCTGAATGAAGCATGAAGTTAAGGAAAAAGAGAAGAAAGAAAGAAGAAAAACACTGGCTTTTCAAACATAACAAGATACAGTTTAAAGTTAAAAAAAAAAGAAAGGTTTTGTTTAGGCAGATGTAAAGAGACCCAAAGGGAAGACACTGGAGGCTCAATATCATACAAAAGTTGAGCATTTATTGTAGTACATCTAAAAGGTCAGACACAGAAATGAAACAAAATCAGAATCCAAAGAAACATAAGGTGCACACACAGCACAAAAGAGCTACACAGGTTCAGGTCACAAAAAAAGAGCAGAACATAACAGACATACTGACAACAAGACAAGACTATAAGTACACTAAGCAGGCCAAAGCAATTAACAGAGGTAAAGGAGACAATAAAACAGGAAGCAAAATTAAAATATGACTCAAGAGAACCCAGCCATCAAAATAAAACACAAAATACACAATTGACAGTTACACTGACAACACAACAAACATGTTAACAGAGACGAGGCAACAAACACACAGAGACAAATTCAAAAATTCAAATTCAAATTTTATTTGTCACGTACACAGTCATACACAGTACGATATGTAGTGAAATGCTTGGACAACTGCTCGTGACCTAAAGAAAACAAAAAAGGAAAAGGCTATGAATAAGATAGGAAATAAATATGAAAAATTAAAAAGGGTAAATTTAACTAGGAAGGAATAAAATATAAATTAAGGTTAAAAATGAAATAACTGTACAACACAAATTAGAATGAAGGGTAAATTTAACTGGGAAGAATAAGATAAAATATATAAATTAAAGTTGAAAATAAAATAACTGTACAACAAAATACACAATATAGAACTATATAAGAATGTATGAAGAAATCTAAATATAAATAAATATATACACAATAACAGCAGCTGTACAAGTATTAACCGGAAATGAAGAATATAGTGACCAGTGTTGTGCAAAACCAAAGTCCAGAAAGTCCAGTGTGTGTGTAAGAACTGTATGTGTGGGTCAGTACTGTGTGGTGGTGTGTTTGTGATTGAGAGACCGTATCGCCTGCGGGAAGAAGCTCCTCCTCAGTCTCTCTGTGTTGGTCTTCAGGGAGCGGAATCGCTTTCCTGACCTCAACAGAGAGAACAGTCTGTTGTTGGGATGGCTGAGGTCCTTCACGATCTTCCTGGCCTTGGTCCAGCACCGCCTGCTGTAGATTGAGTGCAGGTCAGGGAGCTCGGAGCGGATGGTGCGCTCAGCTGACCGCACAACCCTCTGTAGAGCTCGTCTGTCCTGCATGGTGCTGTTCCCGAACCAGGTTAAGATGTTTCCCGCCAGGATGCTCTCTATGGTGCACGAGTAAAAGTTCCTGAGCACCTTGGAGGGCAGTTGGAAGTCTCTCAAGCGTCTGAGGTGGTAGAGACGCTGTTGGGCCTTTTTCACCACGGTGTTGATGTGACAGGACCATGACAGGTCCTGCGTGATGTGAACTCCGAGGTATTTGAAGCTGTCCACTCTCTCCACTGGGCACTCGTTGATGACGGGGGTCTGGTAGTTCCTCTCCTGCTTAGTGCTGAAGTCCACTATCAGCTCCTTTGTCTTACTGACGTTTAGAAGGAGGTTGTTCCTCTGGCACCAGTTCTCCAGATTCCTAATCTCCTTCAGGTAGGCCGTCTCGTTGTTATCAGAGATCAGGCCCACCACGACGGTGTCGTCAGCAAACTTGATGATGGTGGTGGAGCTGGTAGTGGCCACACAGTCATATGTGTACAGAGAGTACAGCAGGGGGCTCAGAACACACCCCTGGGGGGCTCCAGTGCTGAGAGTGGTGGAGGCTGAGACATGTCCGCCCATCCTTACTGCCTGTGGTCTGCCAGTTAGGAAGTTGGAGATCCACAGACACATAGATGAGCTGAGTCCCAGATGCTCCAGCTTGGTGGTGAGTGTGGAGGGAATTATGGTGTTAAATGCAGAGCTGTAGTCTATGAAGAGCATTTTAACATAATTCCCCCTTCTAGTGTCCAAGTGAGTGAGTGATGTGTGGAGGAGATGAGAGATGGCATCGTCTGTGGAACGATTTGGACGGTAAGCGAACTGTAGTGGGTCCAGTGTGTCTGGTAGTGAAGAAATGATGAAGTCTCTGACCAGGCGTTCAAAGCACTTCATCACTACTGAGGTGAGGGCTACAGGGCGATAGTCATTGAGAGAAGCAGGGTGGGGTTTCTTCGGGACAGGAACAATGATGGACTCTTTGAAGCATGTGGGGATCACCGACTGAGATAAAGAGATGTTGAATATCTCAGTGAACACAGGAGCTAGCTGGTATGCGCAGTCTCTTAGGATATGACCTGGGATGCCGTCTGGTCCTGCTGCTTTCCTGGTGTTCACTCTCTTGAAGGCTCTCCTTACTTCATGCTCGGAGATGACGAGCACGTTTCCGGTGCTGGCAGTATCTTCCTGTCTGCAGCCGTTAGCGCCGCTAACACTAGCATTGTTGCAGCCTCGAAGCGAGCATAGAAAGTGTTCAGCTCGTCTGCCAGAGTCACGGCCGCGTTCGTCATACCGGTTGTTGGTGCTTTATAGTCCGTTATTGTCCTTAGTCCCCGCCACAGGCTCCTAGAGTCACTCTGTTGGAGTTGTGACTCTAGTTTCCTCCCGTAGCGCTGCTTCGCCTCTTTCACCGCCCTCCGCACGTTATATGACGCGGCTTTGTACGGGTCCATGTCCCCCGTCATGAGTCCCGTGTTGTAGGCAGCGGTGCGGGATCTCAGAGCGTCGCGGATGGTTTTATCCACCCACGGCTTCTGGTTGGGAAACGTTGTGATAGTCTTTGTCTCCACGGTATCATCCGCTAGTTTCCCGATGAATCCCACAACCGCTTCCGTAAACACGTTGACGTCATCGTCGGAGCTGTTTCTGAACATGCCCCAGTCTGCGTCATCGAGTGCGTCCTGTAACGCGGCCACCGATTGATCCGTCCAGCGCGCGACCTTCCTCTGAACCGGAACTTCCTGTTTCAGCCTTTGTTTGTATTTTGGCATGAGGAAGATGGCGGCGTGATCAGATTTGCCAAACGGGGGGCGGGATTGTGCCTTGTAGCCGTCCTTGACCGTAGTGTAGCAGTGGTCCAGTGTCCTTTCACCCCTGGTGGGGCAGGTGATGTGTTGATAAAAGTTCGGCGCTGCGCGTTTGAGGTTGGCGCTATTAAAGTCCCCCGTCACAATAAGCGCAGCGTCCCGGTGTTGTGTCTGGTGCTGTGTGAGTGCCTCATGCAGCTCGCATAAGGCGGTGACCGTGTCCGCTTGTGGTGGAATATAAACGGCACTTACAATGACCGATGTAAATTCCCGAGGTAGATAAAAAGGACGACACATGATGGACAGTAGTTCCAGATTTGGTGTGCAGGAGCGTGTGAGAGGAACAACGTTCGCACTGTTGCACCAGTTGTTGTTCACCATTAAACACACGCCGCCTCCCCTTGACTTCCCCGAGTCCCGTGTCCTGTCCATGCGGTGAACCGAGAAGAACTCGGCCGGCTGGATGGCGTGGTCCGGCACCGCTGGGTTCAGCCATGTCTCGGTGAAGCAGAGGAGATTGCAGTCCCGAATGTCTCTCTGGAACTTTATCCTGGCCCTGAGGTCGTCAAGCTTGTTCTCCAGTGACTGGACGTTGGCGAGCAGGATGCTAGGCAGAGGTGTGCGGTGTGCACGAGCTCTCAGCCTGTTCCTGACGCCGGCTCGCTTCCCTCTAGGCCGCCGCCGCTTCCCTTTGTTCTCCCTCGAGATCTCACTCGGCCAGCTCGGATCCGGAGTTAAAAACTTCGAATTGTGAGTACATTGTATACCAATAGAAACAAGAGCGTCACTGTCATACCTAATGTACCCAATGGTGATGATTTTGCCGATTTAGAAACGCTGAAAACTAACTTAAAAAACAAAGACAAAGAAAAGTGGTCGGAGCAGTCGTGACGGCAGCCGACCTCACCGGCGCCATCTATGAACTGAGGGAGGAACAGAAGAAGAATTCAAAAACTAAAACACTAGAACAGTAAAGGATATCCAACAAGCACTTCCACTCGATAAAACCTAACGGAGTGAGATCAAACTCCAACACATCACAAAACCCTGAAACCAGAACACTTTGAAAGCGTTCAAACTGTTCTTTCTAAGTTCAAGCAGTTAGTTCGTGTCTAACTTTAACTCATAATTTCCTGAAGAAATTTCCCCAGCTTCTTACAGAGAGGTAATAAAGTTTCAGAAGGTGCAGAAGACAGTGAAATAAGATTAAAAGGGCAGGAAAATGCAAACAAGTGTTATGAAATGATCTACAGCAAGTACTTTAACAGAATCAATCAGTGTGGGATAGTCGGAATATGTGTATATGGTTCAAAGAGTAAGTAAAGGGACAGCTCATTACTCACTGTGGCCACCCATGCTAAATATGTGTAATCAATGTAACGTGAGGAGCTCTGGATGAGAGCACCACCAAATGGCATGAAGTAAAATATGCACAAGACACCTTCTCAAGTGTCAACATTAGCATTACACATGCTCGGCTATCTCTGTTATTCTCATGAACGCTCTCATCAAAACAAAGAGCAAAGAGCAATCTGTGGATTTACTGTAAAATCTGTAATTGCTGCTAACTGTGGAAATTCAATGCCTCCTGTGAAATATGGACAATGACTTACCACCATGTGAGGCGACAGCATGTTTTAGCTTGTTTCCCAGGCTGTTTTTAGATGTGTTATGATTGTGGGCATCAGTCTTAATGCCAAGGTCATGGCTTCTAGATGGGTTTTCCACTATTAGACCTCATTATAGCTCATTAGCCCTCAGCTGCTTGTCTCTTCACCCCTCATAACATGCTCACACATGCATTTATACACATACGACCCCTGTTCTGGACGGACAGCTGGACAGTCAGCGCATGCACACACAAACACATGCACGTACAATGCACAAACAAGAATACAGCCGCCCCAACATGCCCCTGCCATGCCAAATAGTGAATAGCGGTGGCTAAGAGTTCCTAGAAACCGATGTTTGGTAAAAGGAGAAGGCTGGGAGTCGGGGAGCAGAGTGGGCGAGTGCAGCAGGTGGTTTCAGGTCCCACTGGGTACATTCCCTCACTCTTAACCACAGGCCAAGGTGGCATTGCTGTCTGGAAAACAAGTTTCTGGCATGCTGTTTCTGAACTGGGAGCGGGGGTGTGTGGTGTTGAAGCTGTGAGAAGCTGTGACTCCCTGTAGCCTGGCCAGTGCACCCGCGCTATCCTGAAGCAGCACAGTCCTCCATCAAAGCTCTGACACTTCTGCAATAAAAAACACTCATTTCCTCTGCTTTCCACAGGCATTTAGCAAAGATCAAATGAACAAGGGCTCGAGCTTCCCGGAAAGCTAACATTGCCTCAGTTGTAGCTAACTATAGGTCTGTGAGTGCTGTCTCCTGATTAAGACAAAAGCAGCAGCTGATTTAAGTATAGAGTACATTTGAGAAACGCTAAGCACTGGCAAATGAGCTGGGAAAAATTAAAGGATAACTCTGGCTTAGCTCATATTATTGCACAGTTAGCCAACCATGCTCTTCGTAATAATAGTACTCCATAAGATTATGGCTTTGAAAATACTGTGATGTCTCTAAAAAGTAGTCGAACACATTAAAAAAAAACCCCAAAACATTTGACCACCGTGCTAGAAGAAAATCCAAGCAGATTGTAAAATAATAACTAAATCTCTCACAACAATTACATTTTGCTGTGATAACAATATGACGCTATATTTGTGGTGGCGATGTGGGGTCATGTGGTTAAACAGGCCTACAGACCAGTCAGTGACCCTCTGGAAACCAGCAGTTGCAAGAGAACGTTGCTTCACCGTCACTATCAAAGATAAGTGGTACATCAGTTCATACTGCCTCCTGTTTGTCGTTAAGGTAGAAGCAGGGAGGTTTTTGTTGTTGTTGCTGTTTTGTTTTCTTCACATGTCAGTGGTGTGGATGTGCTCCCCTGCTGGCAGCCATGTGCAGATGTGTATCAGTCAGGAATGGGATGTCAATATCATGGGGTGGCCACAGCAGGAGAGGGACTTTTAGTGGACAGAAAGGCTGTTACAGATGTTAAATGCAAGAAGATAGGAGCAGAAGATAATCTGTCATCGAGAAACAAAGAGTTTAGGCTTATTTTCTATTAGTCAAAAGGTCAGTGAAACAAAAAGTCTGGAACCATTATTCCAGACTTAAATGCCTGTAGACTCGATTGGAGGATGGAGGATGGAGCACTATCAAATCATTGCAGACGTTTACATTTCCACACATTTCCAAAAAGAAAGTATCCTGTTAAAACAATGTGTTTGGTCGCAACCCATTTAGCATTACTAGTTAAAGAGAATCATGGCTTTTGAGTGAAAGTACTAATGAGTAATAAAACAGAGAAAAGACTTGCTTAAAAGCTACAGCGAACATATGGGGTACAAATTGCCACTACTGTGAACATATTGACAGGCTGCCTTCACCGTCTGTTGGAGTAACACGTCGATGGTTTTACAGATGCCAGCTACTTCATGAGAGCCACACATATTTGACGAGTTTTTATAAAACCATCAATGACTGCTAATATTCTGTATGAAATGGGAAATCCATCGTTTCCAATTTAGCCCAACTAATTTTGCAGTTTTGCAGCATGCTGTGGACAAGTTCACCCCCCCCCCCCCCCCCCCCCCCCACCGTGTTGTGAAGAACAGGCTGTGCATTTAGAGATCAAACCTATTGAAACACAGCAAACTCATCCTTTCTTCTTTTACAATCAGCACTGGGACACAAGAGGTAATATGTGTGTAGTGCAGAAAAGCTAGTGGGATATCACTGTCTCTTCATAATTCTAAAGACTGATATTACCTACAACCCCAGCATTGTGCATCTCTATTCCATCTTTACACTGATGGCTGTGCAGTATCAGATATGGGCTCAGTCTATTTATGAGGTTACAATGGTCCTGTCAGGAGGGCTGAGATAAATGAAGCTTGCTTCTGTGGCTGGGAGGCTTTGATGGCTCGCTTCTGCAACTGCACGTGTTCATTCTGCCTGATTCTTTCAACCCCAGGCAACGTAAAACTGTCGTCACACCTCAACTTTACATCCTGCATGACTTCAGCGCAAAGTTGGTGTTATAATATAGTGTTGCTCATTGTGTTTCAGTACTGCATTGTGTTGAATACTTTGATGTCTTTATCTTTATTTGCTAAGCACTTTTAGGTAGTGATGCACCAGCTAGTAGCTGAGCAGGCATGAACGGAAAGAATGAGAAAGGAAATGAACAGTAGCCGACATCCACAGCACACTGATAGTGCAGAGATGCTTATCGGTGTTAACTCTTATTGATGTCACGTTAGGTGGATAACCTAAACCTGAGTCAGCTCAGCTCAGAATTATTGGTTTGAACACTCCTTCCTCACGCCTGACTCTGAGCCTGCACTGTAGCACACATCAAGAAGGTACCAGCTACATGATAGCCGTATACTGTCCTGTACCATAAATCAAATGTTATCATACCGAACGGATGACCAGACAAGGCATGCCGTGAACTCTCCCTCTCTCTGTGAACCTGCCCCCAGGTGGCCCTATCAGATGTTGTTCGCCCCTGTGAGATGCTGTCGCTGTCAGCACGTCAGTTCATCAGATGAACGATGGCAACTTTAGAAAAGAATGGCTCACCTGCAAGTTCACACAATAGCCTGGCCTTGTACTTCACAGTCAGGGGATTATGTAAAGTACTGAACCCTTAATACAATCATACTGGCATTGGTGTAATTCTGCGAAGGCTGCCAATCATTTTGGTAATGGGCCAAGTGACATTAGTGCTCAAGATTTACAACTTGCCCCTGCAGATAAAGGTAAAAGTGACTGTGCAAATCTGTGAATACACCTAATATATGTGATACAAAGGCAGAAAACTATTGAAATCAGTGTTTTTTTCCATGAGATTTGAAAAAAACTTGAAATGTCCATGTAAATAACATGTTTGCTATCCCAAAAGAGGACAGTAAATCAATCAAACAAGCTTATTGTTCAAAGAGTTAATAAAATAAGTAAAAAAATTCAAATAATTGCTGATTTTTCCAACTCAAGCTGGTAGCCCTTGTTCAGTAGAATACATAGATGGCTCACTGCTTAGCTAACCAATGTGTGTAATACTGGACCTGGGAGGATTTGATGGGATAGGCTCTAAACAGGCAGTGAGTAGCATGTTTGGTGGCAAGAGCAGGTAACATGCCAACATCTCACTTACACACTAGGTGTCGGGGATATTTCTTATCTTTGTCAAAGTCTGTGTTGAAGGAGACTTGTACACCTGCGGCCTCACGGCACAATTTAACCCTTCTGATTTTTTTTAACAACTTGTACCAAAACCCTCTGAAAATTGAAACCTCATGGCTCCCTGCAAGGTTACAGCTAAAGTTAGCTGCAGATGGATTTTCCGACTCTATAATACAAGGGGTATGCCATCTCGCAGAGCATGTGTGTATGCTTATTCAGCCCACGTGTTAAGTGCAAGTGTTTGTGCGTGTGTGTGTGTCTGTGTGTGTCTGTGTGTGCATCAGCTTAGTGGGTGTGAGATGGCTATCTGAGGCCATACATCAGGCCCAGTGTGGCAGTGGGCCCGTGTAATTATCAGGTCTCAATGGGACACTGTGTTATTTTTGCCCAGGGTGAGATGCTTATCTGGCCCTGTCAGCAGCCACCTGGATGGATGGGCCTCGCTCCTCAGAGCACTGGCTCACCTTCCCTCTGCACCAAAGACAAACTGGCTAACTTCCCTCACACAGACCACAGTAACCTCTCCTGACATCCAAGACAAATCAGCTCTGCCAACAGGCTGACATTGAGAGAGCCAAGAGAAAGCCAGAGATTGGCTGATTATAAGTACATTTCGATTGATGCCGGCCATAAAAAAAGAACTTACGGGCTCTCTGTTTAATCCATTTTTGATTGGAATAATCTACAACTTTAAAATCTTGTTTACTGGATGGTAGCCTAATTATTATGGCATTACAAAAGTATTATAAAAAACTGACAGCATGGTTGACGGTCTAAATTTTGACTCTGATTTGTGAATAACAACTGTGTTACTGTGTAAGAAGGAAAACGGACGTTTGCTGCGGAAACACACTGGTGTATCGGTCAGGTTGTAATCATACAAAAAAGGTTGAGCTTGAGGGCAGTGTTGGCAAGGAAACAACAAATGTTAAAAAGATTTCACAGAGCCCTTCTTTTACAACCCCTAGTTATTCATCTTTTACCCATTAAATGTATGATAAATGATAGCATATTGCTAAATAATGTCTAAATAACAGAAATACCACTGACATGCATCACCACAAATAAGTACCCAAATGCTTTAGCCATTTTCATTTGGTTAAGTGTGGTGCCACTGTTTAATAAAAATGGTTAATTTGGTTTAAATTAGAGCTAAACATAAACCAAAGCAGGAACACTTCTATTAACCTCATCTTCAGTTGCAAATTTGAGAGAGCAGTGAAGTTTATCGTAAACGGGAATGAAAATTGCAGACAAACATAAGATGTGGAGATATGAAAGACAAAGAATTTGTACTAATCAGTCGAGCAGGCTTTAATAAAAATTTTCAGGATCAATGATCACTGGAATCATATCATTAGATCCTTTGGATAAATGCATATATAATACCGTTATTCTAGTCTGGTTTAAATGATAGCCAAAGATCTGAGAGCTGAAAAATCTTGTTGTTTGTGAGCCGTCACACAGCGATGGCGCTTAAGTGCGTTCTGCTGCTGGCCATGTATTTGTTTTTCATTGCTGAGTGTCTGTGCTCAGCTTAAGGAAAGATTCTGGCAATTTAGAGCGTGTGCCCAAATGAATCTGCCTCTGAGCTCCGTGAAACATCTTTTACTGGATCACACAAAGAGAGAAACACAGACAGCGCACGTAGCAGTTACACAAACATGCCCAAATACAAGCACTGAAAAGAGATATAGTGTATCTGCATTGTTCCTCTGGGCTGCTTCCTGTTATGTTTCACCCAGGAGTGAACATGAATTTATTTGATCAAGAGATTAAAAGTCGGGTAAAGTCTGGATGGGGGCGGGGGGCAGGAAGACATAAGGAAGCTGCAGCACAGAAAAAAATAGCAAAGAACAAATGTTTGATAGTTTGCCTGCTGGTGGCACAAGGGCTTGATGTGTCACTCAGCACCGACACAGTAGCCTTTTATGACTGATCTTATCCTCAATCCAAGCCCTTTCCTGAGCACTTCTCCCAAAGCTGAGTGACCAGCAGTGCAGGAAAGGTTATTTTAAAATAAACTATTCCCATGTGCTCCCCCAAACGCAGATGTTTTGTTGATGCTGTTTTAGCCTGGATGCTGCAGAAGGATTAAAGAACGCCTCAAACGGGCTTCTCATTTGTGTAGACATTTGTTCTTTATTGCTTTAAGATGAATGAAACTGAGAATTGAAAAAGCCACCGGCGATGCAAAAAGCATTGTCGGTTCTAGATACCCGGGCTTTCAACATCACACGATAGCACGGCTGTGAATCAGCATTTAGAAACATTAAAGTGATGTGCTTTTATTTAATGCAAATTCTGTGATGCTTTACTTTGAATTAACAATGAGACTAAAAAGAAATAGTGCATTTTATCGCTGAGCAAGCTTGTGGCTCTATCTGGGTTTTCAGCAGATTATTAGCAAAGAGGCTCCCTGAAAAGTTTCAGAATTGCCCCAATTTACATTGTATGCTAATTAGTTGCAGTTTATTTTAGTTTTATTTACAGAGTGCCAGTTCACAGCAGCAGTCACCTCTATGTGCTGGATATTGTAGGTCAAACTCATTTTACATCGTGGGCTACATACACCTCCCTTTGATTTGAAGCGGGGCGACCCAGTGAAACACTTCATTCTGTCAGTTTAACTTAACTGACAGAAGTTTAACTACTCATTTTGAAAAAATAAGTGCAATTTCAGCAGCATGTCTCGGCTTTTGTACATGATAAAGAAGACGTCTGTCAGGATGTCTAAAATTACAGAAAAAGCTCACTTCTCCCATGGACCCATTGTGAAAAGCAGAAATTTCTATAGTAGTGAAAAAAAGGGATTTTGTTCTATGTTTTAAGTGTTATTGTTTACTTGTTACATAATTACACTGGTATTGTATGAATTACTATAGGAGGTATCCTTTATCAGTCAAATAAACAGAAAAACTAATTAAAACTACAGTTAAAAGTCAAAAATCTATAACCTCCTCCATATTTTCCATCTTTGGTGGTCCAATTCTGGCCTCCGGGCCTCATTTTTGACACCCCTATTGCGGAATAAAGACCCTCCAATAAGTGAGAGAAAACCCCAACAATCAGATGACCCACTATGAACAAACACTTGGTGAGAGTGGGAAGAAAAAACTCCTTTTTTAACAGGAAGAAACCTCCAGCAGGACCAGAAGTGCTGTGATCAGATGGGTACATAAGAGAACAATTTGTGGTTCTTCATAGTAGAAGGCAAACTTTACAGTTCATCATGTGAGAATTTTCCTATTAAATCTCACAGGAGTCCCTTCAGAGTTTATGAATACACTTCTCTCAAAGCTACAAAATAAACCTGGTGGTGGTGCTAGTGGGGAAGCCACGGAATCATCAAAGTCATCATGATCCAGCCTGTGGAGAATACGAATGTGTGTGCAAAAGTTCATGACTATCCATCTCTCTACGTAGTTTAACCACCACAGCTACTCACCTGCCACCTGCTGATTGACTTGGATGTAAGCATACAACAAGCGTGGCTTATTATCGGATAACATTCTTTCTTCAGTTCAGAGGCTGGAATCAAAGGCACTCGCTTTTGAGGATCACTTTACACGAGCCAGCGCGACAAATGCAGTTTGTTTGTGGCGTGTGTGCATGCTCTGAGATAGCATCAGCACTTTCCTTAATCTTGTACCACGATGCAGCGTCAGACATTAATCCCTCTTCCTTGCTTCAGACCGCGCAACCATCTCATCATGAAAGCCATTAGAGCAGCAATAAAAATGAGATGTATGTGTAAACTTGTCTACGGCTGCCATTAGATTCAAATCTGTTTTGTTTGAATGGGAGGAAACATCTGCTCACAAAGTGGCATGGTTATGAGTTAAAAACCCAGTAAAATTGAAACAATAAAACAAAGACAATCTGTCAGTTCCGGTTAATTACAATGTTTTCTTCAATTATAGTCGTATATTGTTTCTCACATTCGTACGCACGGACGTCACATCGTCTTCCTTCTCTGAACTGTGACTGAGAAGGTTGGTCTGCTGTGGTGAAACTCTGCTGCGTTTTTGCATTTCTCAGCTTTTATCCAGTCCATTAGGCCCAGATGACCTCTGCCTGGACACTAACAGCTACCACCCCTGTGACCCCCGCCCTTGACCTTTGCCCCGACCCCCCTTCACCTTAACCCCATTCAGTAAAAGAAGAGGCCGCTGAGAAGAAGTGGATGCTCGCCCAGCGCCTCGAAGGGAGCTAGGGTTACTGGAGCATGTGGCTTCATTAACAAATATCTGTCTGTTTGCTGCAGTAATGAGTAAGGCAGCCATTTAAAGTTAAGAACAGCCGCCTGGAATCCCAAATCGCGGGACAGGCTGCCGATGTCAATCAAAAGTTAAGGGTTCACCAAAGGGCGGTCTCCAGGCTACCTGCTTCCATCACCACTAATATACATACTTATATAGACAGGGTTGAAGGGTGCACCAGTGGAGTGATAAGCCCTCACAGATGAAGAAGCGAGACAGACAGAGAGAGGAGAGTCAAATGAGGTGCCTACACCCCCTTCTGGACAGAAATGTTACTGACATTTAATTCATAATGAGCTTAAACTACCTTTTTAAGGTCTTACTTTTTTAAAATTTTAATTAAAAGATCTATTTTGTGTTTTTTTCTTGTTGTTTTAACCCTCTGCAAAGCTGTTAGTATCTGGATGCTTTGATTTATAAAACTGCTCTGTGTTTTAATGCGACATTGGCTTTTAAGTCCTACTAAAACTCAGTCTGCCTGCAGCGCCATCACATATTACATGTCCACTTGTTGTAATCATAAGCACTTTCTTTCTTGTTTAATGTTAATATGAAACATTTTCAGACGCCTAAAAAAATTACCTTATTGATTAAATGACAGGAAAAAAAGGTAAATATTTAAAATATATGTCTTTTGGTTCAATTTTTACTGATGAGGCCCATTAGCGTCTTAAAAAACATTTTTCTTCATCTCATTGTTGGCACGGTGCAACGAATGACAGTGTGTAATTTATTCCATTCGGTGCACGCCAGCGACGTCTGCTAACACCACCCAGTGTCGACTGGTCCTCAATCTTGCTATCCCCATGTGTCATTTTTGCAATGCAGTTTTACCTAAATCAGGATCCCAGTTATGCTCATGCTGAATTTACCATTTTTATTTATTAAATAAAATTCATTGCCACATATCTAAAACAGGCTGTCGCTGACACACTTGCACTAACAAACAGTGTTTGAATGATTGGACACTAAGTGAGATCCTGGATTACAGGAGGTTGTGAAACAGCTAAAGTAGCAGCAGTAGCGTGTTGGAGTCAAGTGACGCATGGTTAGTCTGTCAGCTGAGCTCAGGAAGGGAAGCCATAGCATTTCGTTTTGGTACTGACATATAGACGAGCGGACAGATGGACAGGCCGATGGAAGGGCAGATGGAGTGCCAATGCCAATGAACTGATGAGCCACACCAACACCCTGCCTTCCAGATCCACTGATGCATGCTGGTGCTGATCTGAACTGCTGCTATCTGTGTGTTTGAGTCTATGTGCATGTGTATATTTGTGCATCAGTGTGTGAATGCATATATCTTATTGTGTATAATTGTGTGTGTGTGCATATGTGTGAAGATGTGTGGGTAGCTGTTTATTGGTGTGCTATCTCATCAAGGCCCCGATAAGCCTGGGGGACTCCAGCATCCCCAAACAGCCTTGGAGCTGGAGCAGCGGACCTTTGCCGAGTAAGTGTAAACAGCTAAAGGCAACAAGTGTCTTGATTGAGCAAACAGATAGCAGCTGTGAACACGGACTTTGACTCATGGCTTCCTATCAGATAAACTGGACATGTGGTGCTAGCGGGGAAGATGAATGCAATACGAAGCCCAAACTTTGTATCTTCACTTTGGATTTTCTATGGCTTATTTAGCAGAGCAGCTTGTCTCTGAAACTAAAATTAGTGTTGCCTCGGAACTGCAATGTGATGCATATTAGGCAATTTCACAGTTTGTCTGTGGATAGACCTTAATCTCAGTGAAACCTGTTTTTAGTTCTGCACAGATGCTTATTTTTAAATTAGCATTTATCTAAAAAAGTTGTTGAAATCCCATTCTGCATGCACAAGACCTGATAAAGTCTCTACTTTAGCACTAGATTCTCTCTAGTGCTGCTCTGCTGTTTTCCTCGTTTATCCTATTTACACACTTGACATACTTTAAAAAGTTGTACACCCCGGCCTTTAACAGAGTGCAGCCTTATCAAAAACACCAATACAGCACACAGTAATAAAACTAGTCCCCCTATTTAAACAAAAGCCCTGGAGTGACATTTGTATTATCATAAAAATGTACTTTCAAGAAAAAAAAAGCCCACCATGTTGTAGGCTGTGCTATGAAATAGTGTATCATTACATTATTATTGCTCATGCATTCAAGTAAAGCAAGATTCTATTGTTACACTTATTTAAATTAAAGTTCATTTTTTAATCCAACTGCAGCTAATGATTGCATTATTCCTCCATCACTGTGGATGAATCTGCTCATTATCATTCCATCTTTGGGCTGTGGGAGGAAGCAGAAAGAATCTGTGGATTAACTGGAAGAACAGACACACGCTGCACGATAAGAGTCCTTTTGGTAGTTTCAGCAAAACAAGTCTTCTTCTTTTTTTGCAGGCTCCTTTATATGTTTTGCGTGCACAACCTTTTTTATTGAAACATTTACCTAAAGATGCCAGGCTGAGTAACAAATACAGTATTTGCCTCATGCAATGACCCAAATAAAGCCTCAAATTTCTGCAGAACTTGAGAGAATGTGCTCACATTCAGCCACTGCTGATTTCAGAGTTACTGTATGTGAGAGACCAAACTAACTCTGTATAGGATCAGGAATCAATTTCAGGTCCAATTTCCAATAAAAAATGAATAAATTTCAGTTTTAAAATGACACTTTAGTGTTAGAGAGGCACCTGCTGATTGCCATGGCAACTCCTGATTTGCTTTTAGAGCAGTCTCATATCCATACTCTTTGTCACACAGTGACATTCTTATTATTCCTCCCATTCTTGTGTTCCTACAGTCACTCAAAAGTCTTCTCAGCATATTTCACTGGCACTACAAGTCACTTCAGTTGGGTTGAGTTCAATTTTATTTATAAGGCGCCAAATAACAACAACAGTCACCTCAAAGCACTTTACATTGCAAGGTAAAGACCCTACAATAATAATAATAACAGATAAATGTGGGTTTATTTTAACTGAATTACTTCTCAAAGTGTATTGTTTACATATTGGAATGAGATAACCCTCAAACCTCCACTTTGGTTGTTCCCAGGGGGACTCTAGTGCTTTGTCACGAAAACTAAGACCCCTTAGCTCCACCTATAATTGGAACAACGGTGTAATTACAGTGGCTACATGTGTAAGATCCACAGCAATACTATATCCTATTAAGATAATAACTAACTGAGGCGTCACTAAACAATAACCGAGCCATTTTTAGTTTCTTTCATTAAAGTGAAAATTTTCCATTTCCCGTGACCAAATGTAAATGCTGGCGGCGCCACCGTGACACTGCTACACTGAAATATTAACGTTTTTCAAACTGCAAACTGGTGTTCTGTCCCTGTAGGATGTTTGTCTTACGACGGTACTTTATCATAAGTGCAGAACCGGGTGTGGTGAGGTCCACATCCAGCTCCAACCCATTTACAAAGCCACTTGTGACTAACTTGCATTAGAATTATAGGGCCAGGCCATATCTTTTAAAACAGTTATCACATGGCAGGTCAGAGGAGGTCCTCGAGGCACATTAAAAATAGATCATCCAATAATGCTTTAAGGAAATCTCGTTGAGTTCCTGGTGTTGCTTTGCTGTAGGTTAGAGATGAATGGTTAATGTCACAGTAGGATACACACTCAGCATCAATCCTGCGCTGTGACTCACCGGCTGTTGCCCGGCCAAACTAAACCAAATATTTCATCTACAATGTAAAACATGCTTGCAGCCATAAACACGCCTCAAATTGCAGTGGGCCGCGGCCTGAAAAATGATTTTAACCATAACCGTAAGCGCTCCCCCCTCTCCCTCTCTCTCCCTCTCGCCTGGTGAGCGTTTATTTATGTAGATTGGATAGAGTGGCGTATAATTATTCCGCTGCTGCCAATGTCTTCTTTTATTTATTCCTCATTTCCTTTCCTCTGCAGAGATGAATATTGTCTTGGGATGAGGAGAAACAAGAAGCACACATCTATCTTTAGACGTGCACCGGCCACTTGTGCATGGATCTGATTACAGGTTTTAATTATTTGAAAGTTCCTCTACAGTGAAAAGTCCTGAGGGTTGACTTTAATAGCGCTAAGTGTATATTCCAACTATTAATTACACCTCTCAGATCTAAATTCAGCCTGCTTGGAATTTAATGAAGAGTGTGTGTGCGTGTGCACACTAGTGTGTTCCCTTGTGTTTAAACTGTTTGTGTGTGTGTGTCTGTGTGTGTGTGGTATGATTCTGAATCTTAAAGCATGTTATTGCATTTTAATGTACAAGTGTTTGCTGGGTAGCATGGCAGACGGAGCATTTGTGTTGCTATGTGTGTGTATTTTTCCATTTCCCCTCTTGCCTTTAAATAAGAGCATTGCCACTGAGCTGTTTATTGGCTCAAGGTTTCTGCAGCGGTAATGATGCAAAGAGAATTATGTGGGCTGAGCTGAAGTCTGGGAGGCCTGCGCACCCTGGCCTTTCTGAAGTTACATTTAACCCAAGCAAAAAGCACTGCCAAGGAAACTAAGAGTATGTGTTCCTGTAACTGCGTGTGTTTATGTGTGTGTGTGCATAGAGGACATTATGCTTTTTTTTCTCTTCCCTTTTTTCTTTTTATCCTTAAACGCCTAAATGTCCATAGTTCTGGTTGGCCTTCTTTCATTTATAAATTGTGAGTGGTTTTATGAAGTGGGCTGAATAACAGCTGTTAAAATATGCATTAGACACAGTGAGCGAGTGTGCCTGGGGAAAGAACATTATGTTGGTTTTGGTGCAGACTGCACTTTGCAGCATCACAGGTTTCAAGAAAAGTCATGACCTTTTACAGAACACCAAAGTGGTGGTAGTTTAGTTATACAGACAACAATGTTTGTGGATCATAAATGCATCACAGTGTTGGGATTTTATTTGATACAAAATCCCAGACAGGTAATTTAGGTATAGTAAAGTGACTTAGTTTTACTGCATTATATGTATTTCGCATGTGACTTTTGGACGAGGTAGCCCTTTGTGGTTTGTTTTACTATGAAACAGGAGTTCTCATAGTTTTGATAACTTCAATTTAAAAAAGATGTGTCAAAACCCTGTAATGTGTCTACGGGATGGGGAATATTTTTCTGCTGGTTTAACCATTAGTTCATGCTTTTGCATTCACGGACACCCACTGTCTTCGTCGGTGTTATGACAGTTTAGCCTAAAGAGAAGTCTTAGCCTTTAAATGATTAAAACAGAAGAGTTGAAATTAAGGAAAAATGTGTCCTTAGTTTGCTCTGCACTGATACGGTCCATCATGGTGTGCAATGAAAAGAGGATGAATATTTTTAATTTTCTAGTTACATTTCAGGACCAAAATAATCTTAGGAAGGGCCGTCAATGGCCATTGATAAAGCTGCGCTTTATGGATGCTGCTTTTCAAAATAAACAGGAGTTGAAAGTAAGCTCTTCATTTCAAATGACAAGTTCTTAAAGGTACAGAGTCATTTTTTGAGGTTATTAAATAGAAAGAAAGGATACTATTCTCTGATAAAATAATCTATGAAAAAAACAGAGCAGTGGGTTTGCAGTTTGTGAAAGCCAGCATGTTCAGTAGGAGACATCTCCCTTCCTACTTTTACATATTTGGCTGGAGATTGGCCACAAACATATGTTGCAAGCCATGGCGAGACATTTAAATTAATCTCTGCACCTTCAGACTCAAGATATGAATCATCATACCTAGGTTTTATTGTTGGAAATGGGTCCTCTTCACCAAAGAAATTAAAACACCAAAAAACCCAACAAAGTTACACCAACTACAAAGATTCAATAACAGCATCTCATAGAGGCTAACTGTATGGCTGAGTATAACAAGTCTGTGCCACAGGAGCCACCCTTTTAACATTTGGAAGATGCAGTGTAACTATCTGACAAATGCTATGGCTTGCTATGTGGTTTACTCCCCTGAGTGTGTGTTCCAGTTTGTCTGATTAAAATTCTACTAGCTCATTTGAATTGTTACTTAGCCCTAATTAGCAGGTAGGATCCAGTGTATCTAAAAAACATACAATCTTCTGGCTCCATGATAATGATAAAGCTAAATTTGGGGCTTTAAAATGTGAGTTAAAAATGCTACAGCCTTCTTTTATATACACTGTATTGATGACTTTTGAGATGGATCTGAGTGTCACTTATAACATTGTGTAGAAAGTTAGGACTAATGACCGATGCAAATGTTACTGTACAAAGAGTGATTTTAGGTTGTTTGTTAAAATTAATTCATAAATTATGTGCCTATGCATTTTAGATAGTCACTGATAGGTAATATATGATAATATGACAGATAATAGCAGAATTTTGAGGCAGCATTTGTCTTTTTAAATATACCCGTTCTCCTCAAAGATGCATTGATTACCAAAGTTTCACCATTAATGATCTTAATGGTGAAACAAGGTCCATCATTCATCAGTAACAAAGTCGACTCTCAGTGAAAAAGAAAAGTTACCATTTGTCTAAGGGATGGTGTGTGTGTGTGTTGGTGCTTGTTCTTGTTTGTCTGAGGAGAGGGGAAATGGCCTGTGATGTTGTGGGACACACAGGTGTATCGGAGTTAAAAGCATTAGGTGTCCGAGTCCGTGGATTCCTGATATGGTGGTGAAATGTGGCTTCGTTTAGCACAGCAAAGGGCCTGACATTAGAGAGGGTGATGACAGTAATAGTTAGGAGGGTCAGCTAAACTTTACCACACACAGGACTGAGACAGAGAGAGAGAGACAGGAAGAGATGAATGTGCCTGATTACATTTGTATGAAAGTTGAATGAATTTAGTTCACGCGTTAAATTCTGTGTATCATAAATTTGTCTTTGAGGATCCAGAAATGCTCTGCAGTTCTCTGCAGTTCTGGGGCTTCAATGCTGTCCCTTCACTTCATTTTTCATGTTGTGCATTCTGTTCCTTATTATATGACACATAGCTGACATGTCTCACAGCAGATACAAAAAAAGCTTCTTTTTTTGTTAAAAGCTAAAACTTAAAGCACTGAGCGATTGTTGTCTGGTGTTTCAGATGTCTGTGAATCATTAACAGCTCACATGGTTTAATTTCAGCAAATGTTCAAGTAGTCTAATATCTCACCAAGAGCACCAGTCAGCATTAGAGAAAAACTGAAAACAGATTTGTGTATAATAAAATGCTTTCTCTTCTTTCCTCTGCTATTAATCATCTGACAAACGTTCAAGTTTATCTGATGTTCTTGTTTATAAAACCCTGTATAGTAGTTCAAACTGGCTCTAACTCCAGAAGATAGAGGCGTGACACGCTGCTTGCATACCGATGCTTCAGTAATTAATAAGCTAATCGGGCCCGAAATTAGTCAGAAGGATAAAAACAGTACTTTTGCCGTATTCTTAGCAACTTCAACTATATTTTCTGTAGGATTCTCCATGTGGAACTTTCACTTGCAGTTGACTTTTCTTTTCCCTTTGGTGTGTATGAACTTAACTACAGTATCTGAATATGTTTTCCACCACTGTTGCCTAAATAACTGAAGGTGTTTTCTGTGCTGACAGCTAACTATTAAAGTGAAGTTTATGCATATAACCATTGTTCCCTGAGGGAAACAAAAGATGGCTTCAATATGAGACGATTTTTCTTCCTGGATATCTTATAAGGTAGACAGTTTGTATTAAATTCAAGATCTACATAATTACATTTTCACAGGATCAGAATTTTTTGACTGGAGAGAATCCGTTGAGGAACAGGCTCTGCAGGGAGTGTTATGGATTGAGTAGTTAATTAGTTTTTATTATGTGTTTAAGTCAAAGTTGGTCTGCCTAGAATTGTTTCTGCTACATTTTTTGTTGCTATTAAATCGCCACTGTGACTGAAAAGACAAAAATGGAGAAAAAATTGTTCTGATAATAGGCTTCTTGTGGGTAAATGAATAACTTCCTTCATTTCTGATTAGTCTCTAAGTAAGCAGAAGGGAATGTAATTTTAGATGTTTTTGGCAGCAGAAGGCATCTTTCTTGTATCTGTCCCAAACTGCATTTTGTTTATACAGAATCTGATTTTTTGGGTTGATTTGCTTTGGCAGAGAGTAGCTTTAGGCTGCCTCTGCCTCCCACCTGACCTTGCTATACTTAACATTAAAATGCATCTTGCCATGAAAACTTTTAAATTGGATGCAACTGGATTTGAAAGGACGATGTCAGTGACTTTAGTCTTAGAATTTAGTTCATATTGTCTCTTTATTCCCCGGCTAGTTTTCTTTAAGCATAGACTGCATATAAATGTGATGGTAGACACATCATCGGCAATATCTTTGCAATATCTTGGTATTCAAGTTGTCATATGCACAGCACAAATCTGATTAATAATGTATCTTCAGTATATCCTAAGGAATTTAAACTTCTTTGTTGTTTCCATCTGCACACACCCAAGGTGCATGCTAATGCAAACAGAAAGGAAATGTGTGCCTTCAGAACAGACCCAGATGGATGCTCCAGCAAAAGAAACAGTAGTCAAAGACTGTCAATGAATTCTCCAACAGTCACTGGAGACATCAGGGTTGGCAAGGTCATTCTTTCTGCTTGGCTAGGCACATGCATGCACACACACTCACACACAGGTGTTCATTGTTCAGTCAGCCTTCCATCATCCTTCACGCCTGGGGCTATGAATCAGTTTGAGAGAGAGAGTCAGAGAGGGCTCTTTAAAGTAAACAGGGTTGAGCAGATCTCCATTTTCTGGTCAGATTTATTGGTCTGGCATTCGACCCCAAGTGCCCTATGCATGAGTGGGCCAAGTGATGGGCCAGGGTGGTGGCGGTATCTGTATTTCATTGAAAAAGTTAATTGACTAGTAGTAGCAAGTAACAGGTCAGCTGGAGGTCAGAGGGTTAGGCAGTGGGTCATTATTTGGACAAAATCCAAGGATACATAACAATGTCAGCAAGACAAGAGTATAGAGTAATTTCATACATAAAAGCAGCAAAGTGAAGGTCTGGGGGATTTTATTTTGATTTATTTCAGTTGGGGTTTTTTGTCTTGTTTTTTTTTGATAAGATTCAGAGAGTGGTATTTAATCAGGGAATGCGAGGAGAGCAGTGCTTGTCCAGTGAAATCTAAGAATGGACATTTCTCTCCTGTCATCTCAAACAGCATTTGGTCATCAGGGTTCTGGTCTGTTTGATCATATATTTAAATTCATGCCGTCTTGTGGCTATTGCTGTCACGGGCTGCGATGGCAGACCGTGGAGTGACAGTGAAAGCAGGGCCCAAACGCGAGACTCTAAGTGAAGGACAGTGGATTTATTTACAGGAGGTGAAAAACACACAACTATATACAAAATCCCAGCACTGTGGTCCCGTGGTGATTCTCCCTGAATCCCACACAGTGCAGATGTCCGTGAGAAGTGAAAGGTGGCGACTCCAAAAAACTCCAATTCCCACACCGTGACTTTAGAGGCGTACTCCGCTCCCGATTCCTGGTAACACAAAAGGCAGAGGGTTAGCAGGGGATCTGTTTCCGCGGAGGTTACGTAAAAGCTCACGGCAGTACTGACGAGTTCTGACTCAAGGATCCAGCGTCGGCCTCAGCTCAGCTGCAGTCCTAAATGCCGTTCCTAGACGAGCGTAATCTGCTGCAGCTGGCAGAGGACGACGAGCGGCAGGTGCGGCCGTCTCTCGAGTAGACCACTTCCGGGTTCGCAGTCTCCTCAGCGAACCCACACCTCCGGAAGCTCACACAGAGACACATGGAGAGATGGAGAGCAAACCAATACAACACGGAAAACATAAACATAAACATACACTGAAAATGCCTGAGCCCTGGGTCCCTAGACCCAGGCCATGACAATTGCCTTTGGAGGCAAGCTTGACTCTGCTTGTATCCAGTTCCACTGAAATCTGTAGCATCCCTCAAATGTTTGAGTGCCTACGTCCTGTTAACAGTGGCTTGAGCTGCTAAATCTGCAAGGCCTGGTGATTTGTACATTTATTTTCGATAAATCTCTAACAGGAGACAGATGAGAGAGTAGTAAAAACGCTGCTTCGAGCTCAGTTATATGGTCTGTGCTTTATGAGGAAACAGAGCTAGTATTAGCAAGAATGCACTCTATGATTTATCATCTTAGCAGATGAATGTTCTCCTACTAACCACCTTGACCAACATGTGATGTTAAAGTGCAGAGATAAGTTTTTAACAACTCCTTTAGCATGTTAGCTAACAAAGCGCCGATAATGGAAACTCCTGCCTTGTCCAGTCTAATAAAACAGGCAAGTAGAACAGCTGCAGGGTCAACCAGAAATTTCAGACAAATAACTTGATTGACTGAATGTTCTCAAGCCTTTTAATTTAGCTAAGAAAAAAACAAAGCAGAATAGGCCTCAAGGTGGTTTACATTTTAAGGTAAATACTATACAATAATAGAGAGAAAACCCAACATTTAGACAGTTCCCTATGAACAAGCACTTGGCGATAGTGGAAAGGAAAAACTCCTTTTTATCAGAAATTAACTGAACCTCCCTGAACTTGGTTATGACAAGATTCAAGGAAGCTGAGTCACCAGTTGGGAATGAAGATTACATGAAAAGGAGTGAAGAAGAAATGCTCCATGCATCATGGGAAGTTGCCAGCAGCCTAGGCCTATGGCAGCATAGCTTGGTTAGTTGTTGAGGTCACCTGATTCAGACCTAATTATATGTTTTATCACAAGTTTTTAAAGCCTAATCTTAAAAGTAGAGGTGGTGTCTGTCTCCTGAATCCAAACTGAAAGCTGAGCGCTCCGCCTCCCATCCTACTCTGAAATACCCTAAGAACCACAAGTAAGGCATCAGTCTGAAAGCAGAGTGATCTATTGGGGTGAAATGGTAATATGAGGTCTGATTATTCATTTTAAACAACTTTTTTTACATTTATATTTAGACAGACCAATGCGTTAGCATAAAATGCACATTATCATGCCAATATAATATAACTGTCAAAATAATGTCTTATAAGCATCTTGCTTACCAGCTTAGTGTCAACTGTTAGTACTTAATTACAAGTAAGTTATTAGGCTTATGAGATAGTGAGTTTTGAAGACGTATTACCATAACGAATTTGCCATAAAACAAAAGTACTGGAATAAATTCAGATTGTTATCAGATGATTGCACAAATGTCTTGTTGAAACAAGCCTGGAACATTTATTTAGACAATCATCTTAAAGCACTGTCCCAACATTAATTCCAAATCACCATCGAGATTGAGGTCTGCATGTAGAAAATCACCTTTCAAATTTGATAATATTAATAACACAGACTGAAAAACTTTGCCTGAAAGGTTTCGAAAAACTTTTTAAATTTCCCTTGGAAGTTGCACTTAAACCAAGATCTTGCTGCTGTTGAATTCGCTCATGTATATTTCAATACATGATTATTTTGGCACCATGTCTCAAGTTGGATGAAAAGCATTTAAAATGAGAGCGAGAGATATAAAATGGTTGTCCATCCAAGGACTGTTGAGACTCATCACACACAACTACAAATGTGTACCCCATGGTGGCCCTAGAGGAACCCTGAGGAAATACACTTGAATTTTTTACCAAGTTTTATGCTAATTCAGGGAATAAATGTTGAGATATTTCAAATGATAAGTGGCAACTTTGACCTCCTGCAGGGCACACTGCAGGAAGAGATCAAAAAGCTCCTTATTCATCCATCATGCAGGGTAATATCTGAACCACATCTAATCTCAGTCTAACAACTTGCTAGCAGTGCTAGCTGGAAAATCAAAGACTCACCAAGGTAACTTTGGCAAGTTTGAGGTAAGGATGATAATTCTGTTAGTTATTAATTTACATGAAATTTCTGAACATGCAAAAAGTGTCTTATCAAACTCAATACACGTGCATGCTCATTGACAAGCATGTTTCTCTCCTCCATTTTTTCCCTCTCTTTATCCTTTATCCCTCTATTGTTTCACATTCCAGTTTCATGCCGCCACGGGAACATAATTGAATTCCAGTTACCTGCATCAAAGAGACTTTCCTTCACCCTCTTTAGGCATGGACCACGTTTCAGTGACAGGCAAATTGATTCCTCAGTAGGAGGGGATAATCTAGGCAGGGGAGGGAGAGAATGCTGTGATTAAGTTGGAGACATTGTGAAGGCAATCGAATCTGCCTGAGGAGATCGCTATCAGATAATAAGCTGGATAGTTAGATCAGAGTCTTGTTTGACAACACCATTCCTCTGCAGAGTTGTGTCCTGACTCATGCGTCAATGAAGGCAGAAGAAGCAGGATAAACATTTGATTTTTATTTTATTTTCACAGCTTTATTTCCATCATCAAAACTGCCCCAAAATATCCTGTCCTTTAAGGGTCTACGCCCATGTAGCTTAAAATTATGTTTCGATCGATCCTTATGCAGTGCTGATACGTGAAGCAGTCAGTATGTTTATGCCAACTGTGAATCTATCTATCTATCTATCTATCTATCTATCTATCTATCTATCTATCTATCTATCTATCTATCTATCTATCTATCTATCTATCTATCTATCTATCTATCTATCTATCTATCTACATATAGTTTTCAGTTTTAGAATTTTCTCCTGCTTAACCTTTGTTAGGATGGGTGAGACTCTCCAACCTGAAAGGCCAAACATGCATACCCACACAAATGGATCAAAATTCTCTTGGCCAGATGCACACACACTGTACACACAAATATCCTGCAACCTTGGATTTGAGCACTCATCATTATTTATTACGTCTCAGGGGCGGGCGGTTTGCCTAACAACTAGACCTTGGAAACCCTCCCCAGTAAATTTTGAAGTCATGTTGCTTTTCAATCCTCAGGGTCACCTCAGTGCTACAAATGCTTCACTGGCCAAAGACTCTAAAGTTTTCCCCTTCTTAATATGTAATCGTTGAAATTCATAATGAGCTGTTCCACTCCACTGAATGTTGTATTATACAAGAAAACAGAAGGACTGCAGAGCTAATCTGTCTAAGATGCAGGTGCAAAATAAGAAATTGGCAATAACTAAGCAGAAAAAACCCACCCCCACATGAAATAACTATTTGAGGCACTCTGTTCTTTGCTTTTAATGTTGTGGATTTAAGGACTTATAGTTATTCAAAAGATGCTGCAACAACCAGTAAATGTCGTGTAGCACCTTCATTGTAATAGATCTTGATTTAATGCTTGCTGAGCTCTCAGGTTTGGACCATCAGCAGGACTCACCACACCAGATTTTTTGCTAATGGCCCAAGACTAAAAGCTCAGCAGTAAAATGAGATGTATTATACTGCAGCTGTCAGACTGTGATTGTAATTTTATTTATTCATTTTTTAGCTGGCAATCTTATCGGAGAACATGTACTTAGAGATGATGTCTTAGGTATGGAACAGTGAATCCGAAGCTACCGGACCGCCTTTCTTGTTTTAATGCTTTACTGTCATGTGAAGTGGGGTTTTATTAAGACAACTAATGCTCTCTAATTAAAAGTGGATAAGAGTCAGTACTTGTCTGATAAATGGGATCGTCTAGCTTTGTATCTAGCTTTTAATTAAAGCTACAGTGTGTAACTGTGTCGTGTTGTGCTGGTCACTTGATATGAATGCCAAGTGATCAGCATACACAACTACTTGGGCACTGCTGGTTCTCACCACTCTGTTATAGCTTCTTTTCTTGGCTTTATCAGCCAACAAAAAGTTAAAGGTAAGGAGCCACACTTCAGGAGTCTAAGTTTAACCCTATTAAACGATTGCAAAGGTACTATAAAGTGTTGTACACTGGGGTTGTTCTGGATCATATTTGACCCGAATCTCCTGAGTTGGATTAGATCTGTGAATCTGTGAAACTATACATGTCCTTTCTATGCATTTTTGTTATGGCGTGTGTTGACAGAGTTTAAGGCGGCCCTTGACACTACCACAAGAACTGTGTTCCCATCACATTTGCCCAGGTTGCCACAATTAACTGCTGGCCTTTAAATGTTATGGGGGTATCTCAAAACAGAGGTTGCTCAGAGAGTGACTTGAAACAGCGTGCTTTGATAGAGATATGATCTTTAATAAGACACCACATTGGTGGAGTGGTTGGAGCACTGTCACCTCACAGCAACGAGGTTCATGTTTCCATGTTTGAATGTTGAATATTGAGTTTCAACAGGTACTCCCAGGGAGAGTACTTGATATTTTCTGGGTATTCTGGGATTTCTCCAACAGTCAGCAACAACAAAATAATATGAAAATGAGCAAGTTAGACTCCATTAATCCAGAGCTAACTAGATGAAAACACAGAAATCAAAAAGGGGGGATGGGGTCATAAGACCCAATTTCAGTGAGTGTGGGAAACATATACACAAGGCTTCCTGCCACAGCTTTGAATACACCGCCTAGTTAAATACACAGCTGCTCTCTGATACATTTATTAATCTTCCAATATTAATGTCAAATAGGCTTTTTTATACATTCTAAATTGAAATTTAATTCAAAATTCAGTATAAACACAGTACTTGCTTCATGCCTTAGTATGTAACAGTGAGGCTTCCAGAAGAGTTTGTTCTCAGTGCCTTGTTTGGCAAACAGGCTGAGGGTAGATAGGTTTTTTAGGCAGCTTCTGAAAAAGTCATGAAATTGTATTTATTCATGAAAACAATGGTGCAGTTTGGAAAGCTTAACTCTCTCATCATTCACTTAGAGACTACAGCTTAAAATCCCACAGGGAAGCATCATTTTTCACACTTTCTTTGGTATTACTTTTTCACTTTATTATGCTTTTGCTTGCTGTTTGTTTAGATTTAGACACCAGAGTACTTGGTTAGGTTTTCCAGTTTGCTTGGGTGATGCATCCCCTCAGAGGTGTCTCAGAAAATATGCGGTGCAGGCAAAAAACCAGCTCAAACTAAAGTACATTTGTTTCGATGTCAAGCTGACTGTCAGAAACAAAGGGACAGTTTGTGCCCAAATGCACAAGCCATTAGATCTCATTTTATGACTGCTGTGTGTTTTTATCATTGTACCTGGCTGACTCATGAGATGGTCTGATACTAGACACTAAGTACATAGAAAGCGACGGGTACTTCAAAAGTGTTTTTCTACTCTTGAGCTCTCAAAGCACTTTCACTACAAGCCCTGTTGACCCAGTCACACAAACTCACAATCATACAATTGCTTTTTTCTATACCGGAGTGCCTTGTCCAATATTCACACAAACCAATGGATGCATCAGGATAACTCAGGATTCAGTATATTGCCCTTCTGAGTCACAGTAATAACAGCTAATGTGAAAAAGTGATGCTTTTGTTGCTTGTTGTGTTATATGAATGTGTAAATTGTGTAAAAAAATGTTATATCAGTCCTAGTCAAAAGCCTGAGTTTTAAAAGTGACAAAGGAATAATTAAACATTAGTTTAGCCTTTCCGAATTTCTCAAATGTTGCGCAGCTCACAGTTATTCTTAACACCACGAGCCTAAGTTATGTATACTTGTGTTCAAACGTTCAGTTCTGTTGTGTAACTTATAGTGGACCTGCCGTTTGGATTAAATTCAGTGCACCTGGAGTGGAACAGTGTAAACTCTCAGTGTGTGGTTTCTGATGATAGCCAGGAGGGAGATAAATCAAGGCAAAGATGGTAGCCAAGCAGGACGGGGGTTCAGAAAGCTCTTGGAATATAAACGATTTGTGCTTTATCTGCATGTGTGTCCTGAGCAGGGGATCAGAATTCCTCTGGCTAGTCCCTGTCAGTAACGTTTGTCACTCTCTGTTCCCTGCAGATAAGTGCCGGTTGCCCTCTCTCTCACCCACCACCAGTTTTGCCTGTGGTGTTGCTTAATTGTCAGCAGCACAAGACCAAAGTTTTGTTCAGGCATAAACAGCTGTACTTAAACGAATCAATGCCTACCTTGGAGATGGGTCTTATAAGCAAAAAAGAGCCCCCTTTCTACCTCCGTCCTTCTTCCTTTACCCTTTAGGTCCACCATCCCAGGACTGGCAGACGTGTGATTTACACCCCCGCTGCTGGACCAACGGAACTGGACAGTCAGATGCCTCTTGTCAGGACACCCTCTCAACCGTTGCTTCAGTCTTATTTATGAGGCTAGCAGTGTTCAGCTCCATGGCTGATCATTTTTCCATGCAGGATGAGCTTGCCTCTGGATGCTGATGCTGGACGTACTGGGGGGAGGACACGGGGTGGGCTAAGTTCTCGGGCTTAATGCCAAGCACAGAGGAAATGGCTGGGTGTGTGTAGGGTGCTGTTTTTGCAAGAGTCATCATTTAATTATATGCAGCTTATTGATCAGAGCAAAGCCTAATGATAATTTTTTTATTTCATTTTCTCACTATCTCTCTCTGAAGTTGGATTAGAATAATTACCTGAGCCTGTCATGCATTTTTCATTCAGCATGCCTGATAAGCTCCTCCACGCTGCTGCAGTCCTTAAATCCACACTCAAAAAATCACTGTCTAACACTTCTCTGTTGCAAGAAGGAAAATCACTACTCCACCTGATGTGACGGGCATTCAGTTTGACTGAAGGATCACATGTTCCTGCCTTTCACTTCCTGTTTAGTCCAGTCTGTTTTACTTTGTTCTGCCCCACTCTACTGCAGCTTTGGTAATGAGAACTTGAGGTCACCTAGGCCTGGTGTCATTATTCAGTGACTGACAGACTGACAAGCCCTCTTGTCTTAGCTCAGTCAGCTGCAGGTGACCCCAAATAGCTGGACCATGATGGATGGCAGCTGACAGAGGGCTGACAGCAACTGGAGGGAGAAACTGCGCTGACTGGGGAACTCTGCGGCTACCACTGCCAGCGGCTAAACATTTTGGAGGTCACTGCAGGAGTTTGGATTTGTGTAAGCACGAATCTCTGTCAGTTGGTTAAGCCGGCTGTGGCCATTGCCTTGAGATGATAAACAGGAGAGGAGTGTGAGTAGATAGTCAGTGGCTTGACTCAGGGAAGTTGCATATGGGGAAAGCAATGGGAGAAATGGCGCTGTATGATCCCTCAGCAGCTCATGAGCTCATGATTAAATGCAGAGGAGACTTGACTAATGCTTAAGAAAATCAGATGTGGCAATGTGTGGCATCACTTGAATACATGCACTTTTCTCAGGTGGCTAAATGAAAGAAATGCTTTTCTGCCTGTTTCACAGAGTGGGTCTTCTACTTAAACGGGCACAGTGGATCAGGTTTCAGGCCTTTACAAGTAACGGTCAGTTGTGTTTCTGTGAGTGACTTCCAGATAACATCAAGAACTCTGTGTGTATGCATGTGCATCCACTCTAAAGCTGGGACCATGAAAGCATCCATCAGTTGAAAGGACAAAAGGCTCGTGCTGTGTGCACTCCATCAGCCAGACCACCACACCTCTCCCACACATGGGCGTGGCTAACTCTTCAGAACAAGCCTGAATAACAAGGTGCTAGATTTGAATAATTGATGTTTTGTTTAAACTACTAGTAAAGTCTGTATCTCGCCACCCAGTATAACCAAACTGGGTATACACAGCCTATACTGACAAAGCTAGGCAGCATGATTGGTATTTTAAAAACTTATTCTAAATGCCTTATGCGACAAGGGTATTTTTACTCACAACTCATTTCATCAATAATTTCGTCACAGAAATTATTGATGATGTTTGCTTTTCAAGACATTTTAGGACCCTAATAGCACAAATAGCACCAATATAGCAGCCTGAAAATAGATAGCATATCAGCAGACATCAAGCCAATTTCGACAGCATTAAAGAGGAAATAAAGTGCCGCCAGTCTTGAAATAAAGAGTGCACCGTGCTGCAGGAATTTACTCCAACTGATCACTTCATCAGCCAACTGATCACTTCATCAGACACACTCACTGATTAATTCTCTCTGCTTGAAAGGAGGGATTCATCAGTGGATGGAGTCTGTGCTTGGGATGAAAACCTGCAGCCTTTTGGCTCTTTTCAATACATAGTTGGCCTTCACTGGTCTAATAGATGAATCTGAAGAAGTGAATTTCATTACCAGTTTTGGGGTTCTTTCCAGCCCTGTACATATAAAGGTGGCAGTGATTGATTTTGGAATAGTTCCCATTTATAGTTTGGTTGGATAGATGCTCTCACATATTGCAAATCACCAATATGCTAGCATAATCTATTTAGGCAGATTTTGTCAGCTACTTAAAACTAAAAATGAACGATCCCAAACAGTCATTATATGAGAAACCAAGGTATCACAAAAAAGGCTTATGAATGTTTATTTAATCAAGACTTTCTATATTTTGGGCCTCATATTCACCCAAAGGCTACCAATGCCAAGACTCTTATTTGCTATTGTTATTTTTTGGGCCTTTTTGATGTTTTTGGACATGTTTTTGGCCCAAAACAAGTCACAGTAGCTCAAACTGTTTAAAAATTGAATGCTGGTTCTGATACAAAGGTGTCAGTACAAAGCACTTTGCAGTCCAATCCATGGAGGCTACACCTTGCAACCTACAGGACTTAAAGGATCTGCTGTTAACATCTTGATGCCAGATACAACACTACACCTTCAAGGGTCTCGTGGAGTCTGTGCCTCAACAGTGAGGGTGACCAACACAGTATAAGGAAGGTCATAATGTCATGCCTGATTGATGTAAGTATCAACATTGCTATCAGCCACACTCTGCACTCTCCACAATACACAAATTCTTGCTATATTTCACAACTTTGGAAAGATTTGGTTGTAGACATTTACCCTTCAGCCTATCTTTCCTGGGCACAGCTTCTCCACTAAGAACTCCAAAAGTTGCCAGTCAGTGCAAGTTATTGTGGTAAAGTTAAATAAACACCCAGAAGGCTGTCACGTTCCAGTGAAAGCCGAGGGTTAAGCTGCCAAACACCTTCTCATTTCTAAGTGATTTTCACTGTTCTGCTTTTACTTACAGAAAGTTGAAATAGCTTTTTGAATTAGATTACGGTGTAGCTGAAAGGCTTTGATACATCTTTTTAGGAGGTAAAAGGTGGCATTTTAAATAGAAGTATCTGTGTAATGATACACGTCAGTGCTAACAGTAGAAATGTAGGGCAATGCAGAATAAGCAACATGTACAAAGCCTTTTGCAAATGAGCTCTTATTTCTGGCTCTAAGTCTCACTGAGCTTAGAACATTGCACGCTAAGCGCTATCTTGCTCACGCTATATGCAGGCTGGCGAGTCGATCAGGGAGTTTTTCTTGCCTGTGTCATGTTAGCTGACTGCTTGCTTATTTTTCCAGCTTCAGTGCAGAGATAGTATGAGGTAAAGAATTGGGACCACATAAACCCTATTAATCATGGGAAAGTCTGGGCTTCCCCAAGCAGAGAGACAGGATTGTTGTGTGTTTATTTATACATGTCTACATGCATGCATGAAACCATATAATATGTATGGAACCGTGTTGATATTTCTGTACTTGTCAGTTTATGCATGTGCTTGCATCTTTCCTCCACTCCTCATTTGACAATTTCTGCTCCCATATAAAGGATACAATATCTAAAGTCCATTCATCAAAGTCAAAAAACAGGCCTTTATTATACTAGTGTGGTGCGTGTAAGTGGTTCTGCAACCATGTTCATATACAGTATGTATGTGTATGTATAGTCCCCTAGTTTTTATATATGTTCTTTAGCAGAGTTAGGACAGGCTGATTTCTGGGTATGTGTCCATGTTAACAGTGCTAGAATGGAAGATGAGAGGATGTTTGTGATGTTTCCTGGAGCTGTGAATACACGTCAGCATGTAATAAACTATATGTGTATTAATATAAGATGTGTACTACAAGGATAAGGTGCAGGCTGTTGTCTGCTGTGGCACATTTATGTTTGTCCACCTGTGTGGATTTACACATTTAAGCTGTGCGCATTTGTGTGCAATCATTTGTGTGGCTTCCATGATATATTCATGTATGTGTGTGTGTGTGTGTTTGGATAGTACCAGACCACATGCTCCAATCATCAGCAACAGATGGGCTGATAAAATGCCAGAGAAGCAGCTATTACCAGCAATAAAACCAGCCGGCTGTTCAGTTAGTAAAGGGTTGCCAGGTTTGAACAAACACTCTACTGTGCATCTTAATAAACTACCACTGATCTTATTTCTGAGATGTTTGACCAAAAGAAAACAATAAATCAAGACTAACAAGAATAATATACGTATAAATCCTGATTTGCAAAAAACGTCAATTTTACAAGAACTGCAACATTATTTGCAACTTGATGAACGGGCTGTGACACAGTATTATTCGAGGTCTTTTGAAACAATTTCACATGGCAGAATATAAAATTGAAAAAAAAGTTTGTTTTTTGTGACAGTGGAGGTTTGCAGTACATCCTAAGCAAGCACTCAGTCAGATTTAGTCAAATCTCTTTGGCTATCGGATCACTGTATGTCATTTTAGTTTGTTGATCTCTCTCCCTCCCTCTTTCTCTCTGTCTAAAACAAAAATCCATCTCACCCCTAGGGGGTGGTATGTCTGTGTTCCTCTGTTAGAGGTCTGAGAGTTTGAGGGTTCTGCAGTGTCTTGCGTATTTCTAATCCTAGCACTCTTCTGGACAGAAAGCTCTTAGGAATCTATTGGAGCCGCTGTTCCAATTTCAGGGTTACAGCACCTAATTCCCCTACTACCACTCTGACCACTTAGGACTTTACCTTCCACATCTGTCCCAGTTGTTCCTTCAGTACTTCTTTATTTTACTCATGCTCTTTATTCTTCATGTTCCTATCTGCTGAGATTGCCATAACTATCACAAATGTGATAGTTATCAACCACCACTACATATCTCGCTCACTCCTGTCATAAGCTTAATGTCCTCCACGTATGGGAGGTGGCTGATGGTCAACTCCCATACATGCAGTAGGAGCAGGACAGTGTACCTTGATATATTCCAAACCTGATGATGACTTGTGCGATTGCCTTTGGCCTGCAGTGTTGTGTTACACAGTCCCATTGAGTTCCAAATGAATGTTATTAGCACACTATTAGCCTTGTGCAGAGCGAAGCACTCCAGTATTCAAGCATGGAGTCATAGGCATTCTTTGTGTCAATCCAGAGGGTGCAATGGGTGGCTTGCCTTGCTTTAGAGTCCTGGTAGAGGTGGGAAGTAATGAAATACAAATACTTTATTACTGCATTTGTGTAGAATTTTCAAGTATTTGCACTTTACTTGAGTAGTTTCACCGCAGTTCTTCATACATCAAACCAATTTGCGTCTAAACAGTAGCACATGAAAGGCGATTCTGTTCGTGTATCAATCACCAGGGCAAGTTACATAAAAACAGATGAAAGAGGCATAATCGTGCGCCATAATCAGGCATTACATACTAACACAAGTATGTAAAAAGATGGCACCTGTGTGTTTGGCATGCTGTCAACCGCTCTTTTTTATCTGTTTGATTTTATTGTTTTTAGCTAATGTTGTGCAACATGTCAGTTCAATACTGTTGTATGATCGCCAGACTTTATTGAAAATCGGCTCATCCACCAAAGTTTCAGTTTGGTTTGGTAAAGATAGCCAGGGTTTTCTGCCTCCCTACCTGGAAGCAGTACCATTGCGCTGGCATCCCCTACCACTGCCACCAGATATGCGGAAGCGACGCAGAAGACGGGGTACCCGTGGAGTTCGCCTCGTTAAGCTGAGAATCCGGATTTCTTACCTTCCTCACGATCTACTCTCTGTTCGTCAATCTTTTCCACGACTTTTGGTACCATCGCGTGCTCTGGATCCTGTGGATTCCTGGTTGGTTCCCGTTGTCGGCTCTATCGGGAGCAGCCCTGTTAAATCATTCCCTCTTCGGCATCTGCGTTGGAGGGGAATAGACCGATCAAACCTTCGATCGGCGGATCTGGTTGTCACTGCCGCGGAGGTGGTGAATAAGACCATCCTGAAGGATTTCTTTTCTTCCCATGCATTGGATTTCCTCTGTTTGACTGAAACCTGGAGTTCACCCAGTGAGTTAAGCGTCTTTTCTGAACTGCTGCCCGCTGGCTGTGCTTATTTTAGCGCTCCGAGAGCTTCTGGTCGTGGCGGGGGGTTAGCTGTTGTTTTTAAAGCACACTTTGAGTTTAAGCAACTATCCTCATGGACACGCCACACCAGTTTTGAACTTTGCCTGTGTGAACTGGGCCACTCGCCTTCATTGCTGTGTGCAATAGTTTATCGGCCTCCTAAATATAACAAGGAGTTTTTATCTGAGTCTTCTGAGTTTCTCGCTGACTGTGCATCCCGGTATGGCCAGGTCCTGCTACTCTGTGATTTCAATATACATGTCTGTTGCCCAGGGAAGCCCCTGGCTAAGGAATTCATGGACCTGGTGAACTCTTTTAATCTTGTTCAATCTGTTAAATGTGCCACTCAAGAACGTGGTCACACATTGGATTTGGTGTTATTATATGGGTTATCTGTCTGTAACTTACATGTGGAGGATGCTGTATTCTCTGACCATATGCCCATTTTACTTGAGGTTGTTCCTCTTAGTCCTGTTGTTAAATGGGCTGCACCTACGCGATGTTATCGTGCCTTCGGCTCAGATACTGCTGAGCATTTTTCAACACTATTTGAACAACTTGTGTCCAGTCCCTCTGAGTCGTCCTCCGTAGATGGATTACTATCTCATCTGGACTCGGTTTGTAAATCTGCCCTTGATGTTGTTGCACCTCTAAGACTCAGGCAGTGTAAACCCAAGGCCAGTCCTTGGCTAACCGATTTTACTCGAGCCATTAGAAGAGAATGTAGATGTGAAAGACGATGGAAAAAGGACAGACTGTACGTCTCTCTGGAAGCTCTTAAGATGAGCTGTAAAGCTTATCAGAGGGCAGTAAAGATTGCCAAAAACTCCTATTTTTCACAACTTATTGTTGTTAATTCACATAACCCCCGTGTTCTGTATACCATTAATTCTGTACTAAATGCAGAGGATCATGTTCTTTTGCAATCTTCTGAGGTTATGTGTAATAAGTTTCTTAATTCCTTTGTGGATAAGGTTGCCAGTTTGATACCCTCCACTTTATATTCTGTTGGCCCGGCTGTGCATGTTCCCTGTTTAAATTTGCTTATTGCTTTCAAACCAATTGTTCTACCTGAATTAGAGAAGCTTGTGTTAACTGCCAGGGTTTGAATAGTTTTGCAATTTTCATTAGTTTTTATTTTTATTTAGTTTTGACTTCAGATTTTCAATTTTATATCAGTTTTAATTAGTTTTTACCAATTGTTTGCTAGTTTAGTTTAGTTTTTATTTTTTTGAAAATCCTTAGTTTCAGTTTAGTTTTGATTAGTTTTAGTTATAGTTTTAGCTGTGTTTGCAATAATTAAGTGTAACAAAAGGTCAACAGGTCGCCTGTCTGTCGCAGGGCTAACACGCAGAGACAGACAACTCACATTTCCACCTATGGGTTCTCAGTGTTGGGGAGTAACGGAATACATGTACCGCCGTTACGTATTTAAAATACAAAATATGAGTAACTGTATTCCGTTACAGTTACCGTTTAAAAAGGTGGTATTTAGAATACAGTTACTTTGTTGAAATAAATTGATTACAGGACGGTACTTTCCTGTTTCATATTGTGGCGGGTCAGGACTGTTTGGGTTTTGTTTGACAGCTGTGTTCTGTTGTTCCAGGCGGCAGCGTTACGGTTGCCATGGTTACAGGGTGACTCTCTCTCTGCGTGTTTCCTGGGTGAGAGAGCGCCTTTTTGTTGTTGTTGTGCTAAGCTAATAGGCAGAATGCTACAGATATAGCTCTAAAGAATGTAGCATCATAGGCAGTGTAGTCCATGCTGCAGGGAGAATGGACTGCCATACCCGTTATGTGTCTGTGAGCGAGGGAGGGAAAAAAAAGGAAAAGTACAAGCTGTCAACGAGCAGAAACGAGAGCTGGAAGCATGTAAATATAATAATAATCACTGCAGCCAAGAAGAGTGCCTGACGAGCCCAGTTGTAAGTAAGCTATTAAGACTCGACTGTATACCGTGTTCGTGTTTTCCTCCAAAAACAATAAGTTCCGTTGGAGCAGCCTTTCAACGCCTCTCTCTGTCTCTCGCAAGCAAAGTTGACCCACACTACAAAGTAAAGCTATTTTTCGGCTACGGAACCCACGGTATTAGCCAGAGGTCCCTTTACTACGGTTCGGAGCCGCGGACCTTCAGTAATAGTAATAAATCACACAGCAATAGTACATTCATGTAGTTGTAAACAGCATGATAATATATTAAGTAATCCAAAGTATTCAGAATACGTTACTCTCATTGAGTAACGTAACGGAATACGTTACAAAATACATTTTGGGGCATGTATTCTGTAATCTGTAGTGGAATACATTTTAAAAGTAACCTTCCCAACACTGTGGGTTCTTTAAATAAATAAATAAATACATAAATAAATAACGGCAGATGAACAACCATTGATACCAGGCAACTTTAAATTTTATATCTTGGCCCCAATGAGACTATTAACTCTTGCAGCACCGGGTGTTCATAATTTTGGTTCAAGTGAATTGATAAACTTTTTTAAGGCAATTGACTCACACAGTTATGTAGATATCCCCGTCCTGTTGTCCCGGGATGCATCACGCTGCCTTGCCTGGGGTTAGCTTCTGTTTTCTGGGAATGAGGGTTGAGTGTGCTCCCTTCTCAAGGTAAGCTAGGTTAGCCTTCTTGTGTGAGTGTGTCTGTGAAGGTTCTCAGTCATCCAGGTCATCGTAGTCAAAGGAGCTTGCAAAGAAAAGCGTCTGGACTTCTTTAAGTTGCTTGAAGACGTTTCACCTCTCATCCGAGAAGCTTCTTCAGTTCTAAGGTCAAATGGTGGAGAGTCCCAGATATAAACTCCTTTGCCTTCTTGTGTGAGCTTTTCAAGTGCGCTTTAAGGTTTGTGGGATTTTTTCCCTTTAGAAATGTCCCTCATAATTTGTCTCTTTCCACTACAAGACACTTGCTTTATCCAAAACACAGTCATATTCAAAGTAATCCCAAATTGGACTCTGGTGCTTTCTCCCGACTTTTCCTGACATGATTCTGCGCGTGGACGGAGCAACACAGACGACTCGACTAACGTACATGCCACCTGCTGGCATAATGAGACAGCAAGAAAAAAATCTGGAAACTAAACTTCATTTTCACCCTTGACTATTGTATGACACGCACACATCAACGAAAACTAAACACATTTTTGCTATGAATTCAGTTCATTTTAGTTAGTTTTGTGAACACTCATTACAGTTTTAGTTAGTTTTTCTTTTTTTGTTTTTCTTTTTATTTCCGTTAACGAAAATGTTTTTTCACTTCTAGTTTTTGTTATTTTGTTAGTTTTTGTTAACGATAATAACCTTGTTAACTGCTAACCCGTGTGGTTCTCCGAATGATGTCGCTCATCCCCGTTTTCTAAAAAAAGTGTTTCCTACTGTTGGACCACATATTCTGAACCTAATTAATACCAGCCTCTTGTCAGGTGAAGTACCAAGCGGGTTTAAGCATGCAGTTATTCACCCCTTACTTAAGAAGCCAGGCTCAGCTATTTCAGTAATGTCAAACTTTAGACCCATCTCTAAATTTCCTTTTCTGAGTAAGATCTTGTAAAAGGTTGTTCACACTCAGCTGATGGATTATCTAAACAACTCTCAAATGTTTGAAGTCTTCCAGTCTGGCTTTAAGCTGTTTCATAGCACAGAGACAGCTCTGATAAAGGTTATGAACGATATTCTGGTAGCAACGGACTGTGGTAAACATGTAGTGCTTATACTACTAGATATGACTGCTGCATTTGACACAGTGGATCACGACCTGCTGATCTCTCGATTACAGCTTTATGTGGGCATTTCTGGCTTGTGGATAAAATCATACCTCTCAAACAGGAGCTTCTGTGTTAAGTTGGGCTCCTCATCGTCCTCTGTGGTCCCTCTGCCATGGGGTGTACCACAGGGATCTATTCTTGGGCCATTACTGTTTACATTGTATCTCCTGCCGCTGGGTGCGATCTTTCGTAAACACAAAATTTCATTTCATCTATATGCTGATGACTGCCAGCTTTATTTTCCTTTCAGTCATTCTGATAGCTCCCCAGTTAGACTCCTGCTTGATTGCTATAGTGATGTTAAGTCATGGATGGCTCAAAACTTTTTAAATTTTAATGAACGTAAAATGGAAGCAATTCTGTTTGGCCCGAATCGTTCCTCTGATATCCCTGATGTTGACCTTGCTGCTCTGACCCCTCACCTGAAGAGCTCGATTACCAATCTTGGGTTAAAAATCGACTCTGCACTTACCTTTGATGGCCACGTGAATGGGGTGGTGAAATCGTCATTCTATCAACTCAGGCATCTGTCGAAGGTTAAACCTTTTCTTTCAAGGCGTGACTTGGAGACTGTTATCCACGCTTTTATAACCTCACACTTGGATTATTGCAACTCCCTTTTATTAGAGGCTGGACTGGGCACTCTGACACGCCTGCAACTAGTACAGAATGCTGCGGCACGGTTTTTATCTGGTAAAAGGAAATTTGAGCACATTACTCTGGTTCTGGCCTCCCTCCAAGGCTGGACTGGGACAAAAAATCGGCCCGGGCGTTTTGACTAGAGACCGGCCCACCAGGATAAAGATTAAAGCTTATGTGACGTCATTCAGGGGTAAAACCGCAAAGGATTCTGGGAACTTGTGGCAAGAGGTACTAGGGCACGCAAGCTTTCAATTGAACTCAGTTACACAGCGATAAAAAGAAACCCAAAAAATGGCAAGAAGCTGTTGTATTATTAACTGCAATAGCCGGTTGCATGACAGCCACGGGAAGCCGACGGGTAAAGAGATCGTTTTTTTTATCGGATTACGTCGTTGAAGAGAAATTTTTTAAGCCATGTTTCCGAAGTAAGAGCCGACGGATGGTCTGGATATACCAAATATAACATCTCAGAACACTCCAGCTCACATGTTAGTCTGCTCCAAGCATTCCCACAAAGGTCAGAGTTTTTTAGTCGTTAATACGTCATTTTTCTTAACATAATTGGTGATATAGGTTACAAGCAAGTCTGGCGCTGAACAGAAATTGTCGCTATGCTCCTTTATTTATTGTGCATAAATAGTGAATTGTCCTGACACAATATTGCATTTCGCTTCTGTTATTACCATGGTACATTGTCAAAAACATATACTTTTATTCACAGGATAAAACAGTTGTTTTGTATCACTAATTGTCCATTGCGATTACAACATACAATATTATTGTCACTGCTACATTTCTGTGATGCGTACCAGAAATTATTTCCACTACTAATTAATTACCGTTGAGCTCAAAGGTTATATTAATAAACGGTTAACGAATGTGTATTTATGACGACGATTTGTGAGACTGGTAAACTTACCTTTGTTCGTACGATGGTCTTTCGTTCTACACGGTGCATTTCAAGGTCCTGCACCCATCCGTCGGTAAACTGTACCTGGGCTTGTTGCAGTGACCTGAAGTTACTAAACTTCATGAGTGTATGCACTCACTCCAAGAACCGTATAATTATAAATCTGAGCGTGGTGAAAGTTGGGCAGCACGCTAACGTCCTTTGTCCACTCTGTGTGCTCGTAAGGGTCTGACCCTTTCACTCCTTTGATTTTTTCCTCGTATCGTTTCTTTGTCTTTTCATCGAGTCTGTCTTTGTACGGACCGGCATTGTTCTCCTTTTGTTTTGTACATTCCTTTTTTGTGCGGCAAAGAAAAAACAAGAAGGTATTGGAACCGGAGAATGAACGTTTTGCGGTGCTGCAAATGCTTGCATTTGATGCGGTACTTGGATTGTTTTGCCACGAGTTCCCGGCATGCAATGCGCGAAAATCACGTGATTGCTAAACAAGGGGGAGGGTGCATCCGGCCTCCTCGGCTGTAATTGGTCCAGCCCAGAGTCGATCATGACCAATTGGCCAATCCAACACCTTTCATTATATATACCCTTCCTAAAAAAAAAAAAAATCCATCGGCCCATAAAAACAAAAAATCGCCAGCGGCCCACCGGGCAAATGCCCGATGGCCAGTCCAGCTATGCCTCCCTCCACTGGCTTCCAATTGAATTTAGGATTCATTTTAAGGTTCTTTTTTTGTTTTTTAAATCTTTAAATGGTCTGGCACCTGCATATTTGTCTGATTTGCTGAAGCGCTAAGTCCCCACTCGTTCGCTCCGGTCAGCTGAGCAGCTGTTGCTCTCAGTCCCCAAATTACGGCCGAAACTGAGAGGAGACCGAGCGTTCTCTATCATGGCTCCTAAGCTTTGGAATAATCTTCCTCTTCACATTAGGCGATCGACATCAGTGCTGGTTTTTAAATCCAGATTGAAAACGCATTTTTATTCACTGGCTTTTGACTCAGTGGTTGACTGACTTGTATTTACTTATATTTTATTGTTTTCGCTATGTTTATTATTTTATCGTATTTCTTATTCTTATGGTATCTATTATGTTTCTATTCTTCAGCACTTTGGTCAGCCTTGTGTGTTTTTAAAGTGCTATATAAACAAACGATGATGATGATGATAATGATAAAATGAGCCAGTATTTGTTTTTTGTTTTTTTGCTACACAGATGTCAGATATCCATAAGCAGTTGCAGTACTTCAGCAACTAGCTACAAAAGAGGAGGGAGCATAAAGGGAGTTATTTTTCTCTTTTACATTTCAGCTAATTTCAAACGCAATGTTTCTATCAGCTCAACAAACATCAGTTTGCCGTGCAGTGTTTTGCTAGCTTAAGGTCCCACTATTGTTCTGAACTCAAAAGAATGAGTGCTAACTTCACTTCACTCTTCACAGAGATGGAGAAAGATAAGAAAGACAGGACAGGACAGGAGAAAAAGATGTTATATTTATTGGTAAGGACTCCTCAGCGCCGTTTGATAAATTGGAAATATCAAGCATACATGTAAGTCCTCATGTTTTTAAATCAGATATTGGGTCTGTACATGTGACATTATGATTTTTATATATGTTGTGAAACGTGCTGCAAAACTAAGGCAGGACGACTCCTGAAACATCTGCTTACATCTTGCTGAATTCAGCTGTGTGAATCCACAAAGAGCAGTAAACCTCAGAGCAGTAACAGCAGTACAGGTCAGCTGATCACAGCCTGCAAACAAAGGAAAAAACTGGAGCAAAAATTGAGTTTGTGTCGTGGACTGAAGGATAATATAGATGCCCGTGACGTGCACAAGATAACAAGAAACATGCCTTATATTAAAGCTGATATCATCTAAGGCTAAATGGAAAACTGTAAATGGAAAATTATAACTAAAAGAAGGACACATAGAAAAATGAGAGAACATAACAGCAGGATGAGACAGAGGGAAAGATCAATAACCTCAATAAACACAAACCGTAATCAGAACTAAAACACAACCAGGACAAAGGCTCAGGAACCTGAGAAAATGAAAACCTAAACCTAAACAATAAACAAAACTAGGAACAAAGAAACCATAAAACAACCAAACAAAGAGCTCCTAACAATAAACAAAAACAGTCACAGTCCTGGGAACAGACCATGGATCATGACAGTTTACCACAAAATATTTGATTTGGGTTCATAATTTAGACACTGAGCGAGGAGCTTTTCTATCTATCTACCGTAACATCAAAAAATCACAAGAAAAAAGAAAAGCAAAAATACATTGCATGCATCTGTAGGACAATAATACTAATATGAACATAACATACAAATGAAATGTGACAACAGCCTGAAAAAGAGACCTTTTTAATTTAGCTATAAGGTAAAGCAAACTGGGTTTGCAGTTCAAGCAGATTCTCGTGCAAACTTTCATAAACTGAAAACATAAGGGGTGGGCAATTATTTTTCCCAAGCGGCAAAATGAAAAACTAGTTTTGTTGTGGAGGGCTGCACCAACAAGCTTATAAAGAGATCAAATTAATACTGAACAAAAGCAAATTCAGCCTTTTGGCTATTGCTGTCTGGGGACTCTCTACTTTTTTGAGGATTAATTGTTATTAACTGACTTTTGTTAAGATGTGCTGTTTTACACAGTCAGAATGTCGACTCACATACTTGGAAATATACAACTAGAGTGCAAAAGAGAAATGTACGAGTCGTTTCAACCATCTGTAATAAGCGTATATGGATCATCATCAGCATTACCAGTATGTCTCCAAAATTGTGAGCCATTATTGGCTATTGAAAACAGTAGGCCTTTTGTACTACTTTGTCCTACTTTGCAGTAGAATCTCTGAAATGCTCCTTCATGAGTGGCGCCAGATAATGTGACAGCCAGCGTCATATTGTGGTTTTCCATGATCACAGCCAGTTAATGCCCTCCTTGTCCTCCTTGATGTATTTGAATTCACATGATGAATTTTGAAGCCACTAAAAGACAAACCTTTATCCAGAAACGGTGCCTGTGTATCCATCTGCCATCCCTCCAATACATAAACATTACAACACTGTACACTACCAAGCATCATTTCTTGGGGAGTCATTGCTCCAGCAGAAGGAAGTGGCAGTGAGTACTGCTAGATTTCACAGCTGGATTGCAGTGCCTTCTGCTTTGCCTTATGGCCTTTGGTGTTTATATGCCAAGTAACATCTGCTATCCCCTGGTGACAGCAAGCATTTTCTTTCCTACACACAAAAAAACTCCAGTATTGTGTATTTAGTGTCTCATTTTTTAATGGCCATTCATTTTTTAAAGCCATGGGATGCGGCTCCGCTCTGGGCTTTGATCTTCAGATTGATCACCCTCCCTGTCTCCATCTGCTCTAATGTCTCAAGATTATCTGTCAGTGGTACACTTTCATGTTCTTCCTTTTGTTTTTATAATTTTTTTTCTCAGAATCCTGGAGGCCGGATGAATAAACTCTCTACAGATACATGACTAAATCCTTGTGCAGCCACAAATGTGGAAATCTTTTAGTCAGATTTACAAGCATGTGTTGGCACGACACTCTTTCTAAATCTCAGTCATGGCTAACATGCATGCACATGGCACGAGTTTGATTACTACTCTTATCTTTAGCCATAAATCGATGAAGCAATTCTTTTTTTATTTCACTTGTTTGCATTACAAAAACATGCCTTATATGCCAGACGCTCAGTAGACGTGGCAATGGAAAAAACAGCAGTTTAATCCGATATGAAAATGAGACATTCTGTATTTGTTTTTAGGGCCTAACAGCAGACAGGCTTTGCAAACTATAAATGCTGCGGTTCTTATAAATAAATAAATAAATAAATAAACAAACAAGTGGAGAAAAATAAATGTGTTTCACTTGGTGGTCTCAGTTTTGGAATCAAGAGCAGAAAAAAATAATAGTTAAAGAAAAATGGAGGCTATCAAATGGAAATTTAGAACAAAGGGGGGAAAATGGCCGAAATTCAAATAAGAGGTAAGAGACCTATCATTTTAGGAACGTGTGAGGACAAAGAGAAGAAGGGCGAACACAGCGTAGGCATGCCACACGGGGGGAAGCACAGATGGAACACGGGGCATTATGTTTACAGCTACATTAAACAGGTCAGAACACACTCAACAGATAATTGTTTAAATAAAATGCTCCAGATTGAAGTGATGACATGGTGCTGACGATCTGTTGTCTGCCCCCCACAGGTTTGCCCATGACTGCGTGTTCACATATGCTGTGTAGGAGCCACAGAAGGATATCATTAACGTGACTGGAAAATGCTGATTTGGAGTTAAGAGAGCTGCAAATGTCTTTGAGATAAACAGAATGTATTAAGAATCCATATATTAGTGTATTTATTGCAGTTTCTGAATGGACAACTAGTACTAGTAAGCGTGCAAACAGAAAATATCATGATACAGTAAGATGAAGTTCACTTGTACACAGTATCATCCCCAACTAAAACACACATGTCGCCGCAGGTAGGTAGATTCAAACTACACAGTCTACTTCTATAAATTACCACCTTACTAACGGGAAAAAGCATGGGTTTTTGTGCATATACAAATAAATCAAGCCGCTGGACTCTTTGGGGGGCTTGGTTAGCTGCCCACATTCAGATGAGAGACTTCTCCCCCGCAGATGTCTCTGGCATCCTACAACAGACAGCTCAAATTTATTTATCAACTATTGGTACCAGTCAAGGACTCATTTTTCACGCCGAGTTGGCTTTGACAGCCGCGGTCTGTGTTTTTAGAAAAAGGGGGCAGCTAACATTAACTAGCAGACGCGTCCAGATATTCGACATGCTTTTAGCGTAAAACGATATGAATAAGTGCTGCAATAACTTTACGCTGGCAGTAACATCCGACGTATTCATACAATAAGACAAATGACCGAGTCCTCATGTTTGGTCCTCCACAAAGCAGTGGAAAATACCACCCTCTCAGCTGCTCTGTTACTCCTACAGTACCTTGCTCATGTTTAATGACAGATTAAGCACCATTTAGGTGCATTACTGCCACCTACAGTATATAATCATTCAATATGATGGCTCTCGTTTGGCCCAGCCTTGCTCCTCTAACGTTTAGCAAGTTAGCTGGATGACCATAAAGTCAGTGACTTCTTCACCTGAATCACAATGATCTGCTAAAATGTTAGCCGAGAAAAGGTTATATTATCATGAGATCTGAGCTCTGCAAGTGCTCATAATATCAGTGCTAATCTTCATGGCTGTTTATGTGGTCCAAGGGATGCAATCCACAAGTCCACAGTCTGCTATCTTCTCCTGGTTATAAGCAGTGCGTTGTAAAAGGCTAAAGATAAGAAAGGTTTGGAAAGAATTGGTTGTATCAGATTTTTATCGTCGCTGTAATAACCCCATACCATAGATAGGCTGTTACTGTGGATATTGCTTGAGAAATAAAATGCACTGCATTGCCTCCTTCCTTGGTAGCTACCTACTAACACAAATTGTCTTTCAGTATTTTGGCTTCATATTTATATGTAGTTGTAAATCTCTGAACAACGCTATAGACAGTTTTAATATAAACACTCTGAGAGCGCAGACTCTGTGTTATCTGTGAAGACAAGCTGAATCGCTGCTCGTAGAGTGAATACCCCCTGTGGACCAATAATACCAACCCTTGGTGATAGATATATACAAAAAAGCTTAACTGAAGGCAGAATCGAAAACAAACTGTGCACATGCTCATACTGCCATAAAGGGAGGGAAAAAATGGAGAGTTAGTTCTGCATAAGATCTTCTCTGCAGCACAGGTATAAAACAGCACAGGCTCTGCTACAGTATCTGATATATGGTGTATAAAGGGAGCAGTGTCAGGCAGTGCAAGGAGCTCTGAATGAAACATCAGTCAGCGGAAGTGATTCCTCTGTGGTGTGGAGCTCCCACGCACAATAGCATCTTCCTCCAGCGGAGGGCCCTCTGTCAGCAGGCCAGCTCTCATCGGCCGCCCAGGAACAAGGGCCTTCTCTCTGAGGCGGAGAGGAGTGCTTAGCCCCCCCATTGCACCCCCAAGTCCTCTTCCTTTGGTTTACTGGATCCTCCTGCTGAGTGATGAGGGCGAGGGCTGAACAGGACTGCCTGAACACTTGTGTCCACATACAGAGCATCAAAACGCACTCGCTTCCTGTTCATCTATGCTTTCATGTCGTCACTGAAGCTTATTATATTATTATGATAAAAGCACATGCATAGGATCATATTTGTAGCTGCATTCATCAAATTTGATTTAAGGATTTGGGTATGGATTTGTTTATGCTTTGCATTTCTCCATACTTATTCAAGATGAAAAATACAAGGTTGGACATTTGTGTAACTTCCAACCATATTCAAACATATCAGCTGCCATATTTTTAATATTTAGGAACAGGACAGGAAGAAATTCATAATAAAGTAAAAGATAGGCGTTCAAGTACTCCCAGTAGGTCAGTTTGATCTCACTTTCACTGAAACAAAGCCATTTTCATCCAATCATACGGTAGCATTTTGCAACCAAATATCGATCTTCTCAAAACATGCAGAGTTGGACTTACGACAAAAACACCTCATGCTGCTGGTTTGACATCAAAATTCAGCTGCATAGAGAGAGAAAAGCATTTTTGTGCAAACACAGAAAGTGACCACTACAGTCGCTTCAGAAACAGGGAGCTGCTGTGAATAAACACTGTAACAAAATAGCAGTGATGTGGCAACACTGTGGCTGCTTAGAGCACATTTTGGCCTCAAAATGGTCATCGATACGGTCGTAAACGCGTCAGGTCTGTGAGTTTGTTATTTTGAGTCATTCCCCCAGTATTCATTAGTGTCAAGTTGCTGTATGTGTGTGTGTGTGTGTATCTTGCTTCTGTGGTTTGTGTCTCACTTCTTGTTTTATTTTGCTAGTGTGTCTCCTGTGTCTCGAGTTTTACTTCCTGTCTGTCATTTTCCTTGATTACTTTCAACTGTGCCTCATTTTTCCCAGTTGCGTCCTCGTACCTGATTACCTCAGGTGTGCGTGCATAAATAGCGCCGTCTTCCCTTTGTCCTTATTTTTGATATCGTTTACCATGCCTTATTTGTTTTCTCTTCCTGTGACTTTTGTAGATTTTGCGCTTTGTGGAATGCTTTTTATTTTGAACTTTAAGCACCAGCCTAAATACCTGCCTAGTCATTTGTTAGTAAAGCCTGCTTCCTGCATCCTGCCCCTCCACAGCCTGACAACACAAGGTTAGACTAACAATAAAAGTGCACCACAAGCAGGATAAGCAATGTACAATGTAAATAGTCCATAAATTCAGAAAATAGCATGTTTATCGGAAGCGTTGCAATCCAGTGAAACAAGGTCATTGCTAACAAATAAACAGAGTCTGAGGAAAAACATCCAGCCATAGACCGTATATGAACGCATGGCTGTTAATTTACCGTAGTGCTGAACGCTTGTGAACTTGTCCTTTAGTGCTCGTCTAGTGCACAGTACATTACACTAAAAGCTGTTATTCACACACACACCATCACGCATGCACAGAAGCATCAGTGGGTGCATCAGGAGCAATTTGGGGTTAAGTATCTTACCCAAAGACCATTTGACGAGTGGCCTCAGAGATCGAACCGCTCAGGCTCCGAGCCTCTGCCTCGTGGTCAGTGGACGTCTTAGTCATGTTAGTGATGAAAGACAATTTACTGTATCTACTGCACATAAATGAAAGAAGAAAATCATTCCTTAGCTGAACATATCACCTACATGTACACACACTATTAATACTGACTGATTAAAAAAAATGAATATAACAGATACTTGCTTTCTCGTGGTGTGAAAAATGATGATTGAAATGTTACATGAGGTTGAGCTTTATTTAATGTTCTTGTTCCATGCTTACTGAACTGTCACTACACCATCCATAGAGATGATTTGCATGCAGCCTCCCACCTCTGTATGTATTCAACTAAATGTACCACCCAAGTAAACCTGGGTCACCAGTTTACTGGACTGAGTAGCGGTGGCTATCAGCTGCTAATGAGCCTCACTGCTTCACAGTTAGCCATCATCTCACAGTTACATTTCGCAAATTGCTCTGACCCAAGATCAGCAGGTGACTGCTAAAAGCACTCATCCCATTTTCTCGTTACCATATGAACCAATGCCAATGTAATGAGAGACAATAAACAGCTATGTAGTTAAATAACTCTGCCCCACTGCTAATAGATATAATACTGAAGAGAGGAAATTGGCTTGTAATGAATATCTGTCCCTGTTGGCTGACGAAGATATGAGGGAGGAGTGGCCCTCATCTACCCAGGGAGGAGTTGGGGTAATGACTCCAGCTGGTGGCGACAGATTTTTGGGTAAGGGGACTTTGGGATGTTGGCAGGAGCCCATGAAGGAGGCTGATACAAGCTCTAGGCCTGGACAATAATCAAACCACAGCCTTGTGCTGGTTTCACCTCAAATGGGAATTGTGTCAGATTTAAGTTTGAAAAATACCAGTTCCCAACATGCACTCATTTGCATTTTTATGACTATCCGAAAAGGCAAATTGATGTCAAAGGGAAAGTGTTTTGTCACTGTAAGTAACTTAAACATATATACAAAAACCAGTTTCAACCAAAATGGGTTTTTTTTTTATCCGTAGCTGCATTGATATGATGGTTGAGTTCACATGATGTATTCATCATTAACCAGAAGAATCTGAGGTCAGACAGAATGAAAGTGATGGTACCTTTCTCAATCCACTTAGGCAAATTTAGCACTTGGTGATCCTGGCTGTGAAAGAGGTTAGATCTGAATATCATGTCTGCGGTGTCAGTCTGAGAATAAGCCGATGGGCAGCGAGAGAAAAATGATGAAAAGTGCTGCTAGAAAATTACCTTTCACTGCTCTAAGGTCTGCTAGAAAATTAGACACATCACAAAAAATATTCAACCAAGAGATGAAAATGTTATTAACTTGTTTGACCTATGGCAAGTGTGGCCTCTGTGTAGCAGTCACAAAGTGAAAGACACATTAAAGCCACTGTTTGGAGTTTTAGAGCACCAGAAGCACTGTTGAGCATTGTGCACATGAGCTGACCGCTGTGGGTTTTATACGCTTTCATCCACAGAGTGCAAATGTGTAACAATTAGTGGTCATTATGTGGGCAATATAAATTTAGACTGCAAGTCTGTGTAAATATCACAATACCTAAGTACCCAGTCACACAGTCCTTAAGACAGGTTGGCAACTGCCTGGCAAACACTGGTTACTTGGGAAAAATAAGTTCTCCTCTGCTGGTTCCAAGTGTTGCATGGAAGTTATGGCAGTCGCTGTGAAATTAATTGCTAAAGCCCCACTCATCCCGGCCTAGAGATCCATCATTGACCCTCCCACTGGTCACTATGAAACAATACATATTTCTCCACCTGTTGCAGGTTGTTTACTGTTGCTAGTGAAATTGATAGCTAAGAGGTGTATGGTGGTGATTGCTTTAGTTGCTTACAGATTGCTGTGGTCATCCGTATTCGTATGGAAGAAGCAGGCGTGTCTGCAAACATTTGCCAAATATTGACTAAGTGGTCGTGAAACTGTGATGAGTCTATCTATACTTGTACTGTGAATAATTTAAAGCTGCTGTACTAGAGTCAGCAGTGTAACAATAATAACTCTTTGTTGATAGAAAGTTACCGTTTTGTATCCATGATGCTGTCATGCAATGAGATCTTTTACTGATTTGTGAAGAAACACATTTCCTCCCTGAAAGTGATATCATGTCAAAATCAGATTATTTCTCTTGTCTGCAAAACAAACCAGAGTGTTTTTATAAAATTTGACTGAATTACTTTATTATGGCTTCTTCCAGTAAAGTAAAATAAAAACCAACAAAGAACGATAAGACTGCTTCCATAAACGTGCAGTCTTATCAGACACTGTTCTGTGCTAAAAACACAGAGCGTGGGTGTGGGTGTCAAGTAAGACTCACTGCAGCTTTTAACTGATCCATCTATTCTCTAATAAACCTGTTCTGTTCAGGATGGCACAGGCAACCTAATAGTTCAAAATATTTTAAATAATTATGTTTTGACACAGGAAATGAATTCATAGTCGTACTCCGAGTTTTTCCTCTCTTCTCTTGCTCCTCTCATATATAATCTCAGTGTGCGCGTTGTGAGGTGCGGTTGTGATGGACATCAATTTGCGTTATCATCGTTACATCTCAGGATGACGCATAAACAGAACAATAGAGTGTGAAAAGAGCCGGTGTATGTGCAGGGGGATGACAACCCATCGAGCTCATGTTCTGGAGCTGTCAATCTGAAGAATGACATCACTGATGTCTGGCACTGCAGTATCCATGCAGGGAAGAATTAGCATAATACGGTGTTATGGGAGACAAATGACATAGTGGGAGGAACAACGAACAATGAGCAGCCTGTGTGATTGTCAAATAAACAAAGTAACAATGAACTCTGTGTCAACACCACAATCAGTGGGGTTGTGACAGGGGGAGGTCTCCGTGGGGTGCTACAGTTTGATTGCAATCTAAAGCTCTGCGTGGAAATATCTAATAGCTCCTGCCTCCATCTGCAGCTCCATTACTCCTGACTATTCGCCCCAAATATTGAAACAGAAAATAACACAAAATTGTGCAAATGGATTGACTTCCTAACTTGATGTCTTTATGAGTTACAGCCTTTTTCATTGCATAAAAAGTGGATTGCAAAGTTTCGCTACCCATCCCTCGGTGTTTAGATCAGAAGGTTAATGCAAAACAACACATTAAATATTTATCACTGAAAACACATTTCCATCAGGTGTGGAGGTCCAACGGTGTGCAAAAGCACTCCTGAATTATTAAAACCAAATAAAAGCATGCTGGATTATTACTTTATTGGCTTTTTGTGCAGAAATATGACTGCGTGCACGGGAACCTTCCTTCTGTGGTGGACCCAGTGATACTCTTGTACGGGGAACTACAGAAAACGCTGTAATGATTCAGATATAATGGGCCAATTCCCACTTATAGATTTTGAGCCCAAGGGACGTCTCTGTTGGATGATCAGGCACTTTGGTTTTGCAAAGCCATCTTTCCCTGTAGTGAAAGATTGTAAGTAATGATGCAAAAGTGTTTGGTTTAGAAAGGGCTTGGCAGACACAATCAAACAATTACAAACAAATCTTGGTATTGTTATCTGTAATACTGATGGACAACATTTCCAATGCACAATTGCAGCCAGCGGCTTAAATTTGCATCAGCTAAACTGGTCAAGTTATAACGGACAAACTCTGTCACACCATCTGCACTTACCTCACCTGCAGGGAAACTGTTGCTTGTTTCGTGATGGACAGACTTCGACTCATTTGGCTTTCTTTTAAAGTTGTTCTGCTGAATGCTTATTGAACAAGTTTCTGCTCTCTTTAGCTTTGTGGTTGCTTAGCCACATCATTTATTTTTAGCTATTAAAAGCTCACATTGTGCTCCCAGTGTTTACATACAGTGAAAAACACACTCAGTAGATATGTAATTACTCAACACATTTGCTATGCACACCTCAGTGGACCAGCACATCTATCATCCTGCTGTTGTTTTTCTCCCCTCCTTACTGTAATGCTCTCCTCTCTGTTTTGCTGATTGGCTGCAGAAGGTGCACCTGCACTCTTATGGTGGAGCATGGTGGTGGTCCAAAGACTAATCTTTAAATCTAATTAACTGCTTCTTACTTTGTTCATTTTTTAAAGGATCTTTTCAGTGATAAAGAACACAATCTAAACGTGAATGCAATCTGTATAATTTTAATAAAATACTTAAATATTAGCAAAGAAAAAAAGGAGTCTGAGCAACCTGTGTGTGAGTCCTGTGAATTTGTAGGGACAGAAATAGGTAATAGCAGTAAATCATAAATGTAGTCTGACACTTCAGATGACAGCAGAAATACATAAAAAGTAAGAAATGATTAAATACTCATGATGTAGTGATGAACTTCTACATGTAAATATTAAGTATGATTAGTAACAACTTGAGGTGAGATAAAAAAGGAAAAGTAACATTGGAGTAAGAAAGAGGGATGTTAGACCAATTTACAGATAAATGTAAACTTAAAATTATCCACTGATTCACTATTATGTCTCTTAACTGTAAATGTTATATCATCTTCATCTGGGTTAATTACGAGTGAAGTGCTTCTGAACAAGGCAGATCCTTTCTGATTTGCTCCTCATTAGGCTAATGTTCATGCACCTTCTCAAACAACAGTAAAGTGTTGATATTTGGTTCATGAGACTGGTGAGTGAACCAGTACAGTCCAGCTATGAGTCAAAAAAGCAAGACAATAAGACAAAGACGTTTAAATGGTCTTTAGAGCCAACAGTTTATAATAATCAGCTGATGGTTCATCAGCATGTCGTTTTATATAGTATTATGAAAATAGTTTTTATTGTATCTTGATGCTCAATCGTCTAGTGATGACACCTTTCTCCCACTGAAAACGTTGCGTCCAGATGAACAGAATCAATGTTTTGGGAGTTATTCTTGTAGTAACTGTCTTGGGGTCTTGAAGTAATCGGGTCTGAGTGTGGCTAACAAGTGAACTCGGCTTTCCAAAAAATGTCACTAATGACAGTTAATTCATGATTTAACAATGGGGGGCGATTCGTTTCTCACACGGAGCTAGTTTGGTAGAAGAAATCAGGAAGAGGCCAAATACTTTTTTCATGGCACTGTACATACAAGTCTGCCTTTGGGATGAAATGAAATAATAATAATTTGTTCCATTCTCTTCCAGATAAATTTCCTATCATCGCCCACATTAGGCGGAAAATATCCTACAGTTTCAACACAAGAGCAGAATAAAGAAGCTCTTCTCGCTTTCATGCTATTACAATGTATCAATTAAAAAGCAGGTGTCTCTATCGCCCGTCTTTAAGGAATTACCCGTTAATTCACCGGCGTCATCATCAGAAATAAGGCATCGTTTATTTGGGCTTTTTATGGTTCTGACCACATAAGGCAAAAATTCAAGGGAAATATTTCACATCTGTGAGTGTGGGATCAAAAGAAGACCTCCTTTACTTCCCAGAGACTAGAAGGCGTGACAGGTTCTGACTGCATATCCCAAAGAGACCACCCTGCTGAGAGGCTCTTATCGCCACTGCCTCAGACGTCTGTCGCCATCTACTGTAAGTACCGTTAAGAGTGTCTCAGTGGGGGTCCGTGGACTTTTGAAATTGGCTCTCTGTTAGTGCACCCGTCCGAGAATACTAATGTCAGGAGCTCTGTGCAAGCGTTGCATACTGTAGTCAGCTTACGATGGGTGAAATCGGACCTTTAGCTTTCTACTGCATAATTGAAGGGCACATAAACATTTGCAAGTTACAATACTCTTGTATGGTATACTGCACTCTTTTTATATTAATATAAAATGAGCTAGCTTGATTGAACTTTCCAGATGAATTAAATGACACAGACAAACACCTTTTAAAGGTCCTCTCAGCAGTGAGCAAAAGAGCCACCACTAAGTATGAGACACGGCCACAAGTACCTTGTTTATTAACGGTGCTGAAGGGCTACATACTCAAGAGCAGCTGACATATGCAAGAAGACTTCAAAAAGAAGTGGGAGAGAAAAGGTGGGAGCAATGGTGCTTATTTACCCCTTGAAACAGACTTAAGCCAAACGTGTGAGTCGGAAGAAATCGTTTCTCTTTTATGGACCTTTATTTCTCCTTTTTAAAATTTGTGAATCTCATCCCTATTTTAGCTGTTCAAGCATTGTGTGTTTGTGGTGTTGCTTTATTTATAAATAAACCAATACCTTAAAAAAGTAAAAAAAAAAGTGTCCAACCTTTATTTCACAGTCATACATGATGCTACAGACTTTTGAACTTTTAAGGAAATCTGCTTTTGTTTTTCTTTTTTAAAGTTGACTTGAGATAAACTTTATTCCTACAAGGGGGAAAAAAAGGTTCATTACTACTTATGCTCCTCCTGGACTTACACTACCTGGTGAGCAAATGTGGAGCCGGATGGACCTGAGGGGACCTTCCTGTTAGGAAGTATATGTGTGCCAAATAAATGTTGAAGCCCATAGTATTTGGTTTAGACCTTGAAAAATAATTCCTTTGTCTTTTTACCCCCGTGTTCAGCCTCATGGGCAGCCTCTGGAACTGCTCCAGGGTCATCACCCTTTCATCTTTCACAGCATTATACAACTTTACCACAGGATGGCGTTGCTGTGCTGCAGCACAGCCCAGCTGATCAACCACAAAAGTAGTAGCCCTGCAGTCAGTCACTCAGCAGCTCGGCCAATTGGATCACACGGGCCACATCAGCACTTAGAAAGCAGGTAGCTGCCTGTCTCAGTCTGCTCCCCTACACACACACACACACACACACACACACACACACACACACACACACACACACAAACAGTATATTCATTTTAACAAAACCGGTGTGTCCATGCCGACCCTCATTATCCTCTGTTAAAAGTCAGTTTATGAAGCAGCTGCATTGTTTTGCTGCACTTTTACATGGTTAGCTTGATGAGCTAGATTTCACCAGCAAGTCCGACTTAGTCAGTAGGAATTTGAGATACAGTAAATAGCCATTCCAGACACATCGCATGAGCGCACACACTCTCGAGGCTTCTACACAAGGTCTGGCAAATGAGACACAAAAGAACCAGACGCACTGACACACACTCATCGCTCCCCTTCTTGCCGCCCCATGCAGTTAGAAAACAAGATGTGCCGATACAGGGAGGATGTGCAGCAACCCGGCTGGTTGACAACAAAGCTACCCCTGTCTTATTGCTGCAGCACATGCACACCAATGATCCTTGTTTTCCTCGGTTCTGTGTTTGTTTGATGAGAGAGGGGCCGGGAAAGGATCGTGTTTGTACTTTGCGTTAAATTGTCCCCCAGACTGTGCATGTTTATGCACAGTCTGGGGGACAATGGTGCAATGATGAATTTGTATTTTGAAACAAAAAGGCACCACTTTTACATTCGAGCTGTGAGAGTTTATTGTTGATGCCATTTTCCAGGCATTAACAAAATGCTGTATTTCAGTTCGTATAATCCTAATATGCACCAAAAATAAACTGAACGTGGCTGATGACGATTTATCATTTAATCTACATTTCTAAGAAGAAAATCCAATCTCAAACGATATCAAGAAATGTGAAGAAGCACCTGCTAATCACAACACACACACAGATACAACACTGTATGAAATGCACACCAACGTAATCTCACTGTCATGGTCATTGCACGCTGATGGGCGCCTTATAGTCAACGTGAGAGTCAACGTAATTTAAACAGATGTTAATCTTTGAAACTCGATGCCACCACCACCGTCACCAAAATAAGATTAGTAGTTTCAAGGAAGGACAAAAGCTGCTGGACATTTTGACAGTTCCAAGCTCTGAGAAGCTTCTGCTGTGTGTCACTGTGTACAACAATAGTCTTTATATATGAGAAAGACTTGATGAATGAAGGAGAAGCACAATCTAATTTGGGACAAACGCATCACATCTTTTTGTGTGCGTGTGTGTGCGCGCGTGTGAACACACAATGTTTATGAGGCGACGTGATTGATGAGTAAATCCAAGCACAAGTGACAGTGGAATAACATTATTCACCTTAGCGTTGCCCTCCGCCGGCGCCGTGGCTGGTGGATTTATCACCGCTATCATTAGTCAAGTATGAAATTGTGGTGATTCTTTACATGAAAACAATCTCTACTTAGAGAATGGAGATGAGTAATGGCAGACTGGGAAAAGGTTGTCTGGGAAGAATATTCTTCTGGCCTTGTTAAGGTGTGATTTTCTTCCTTCCAACTAGCGTGGAGGATTTTTGCAAATAGGAAAAGCCCATGACTGCGAAAGTACAGCGGGCAGACACGGATGAGCACGAATTCACCCAAAGTAGATGTGGGAGATGGAGGAAAAAGAGTGGAGGGGGAGGGGAGTCTTTTTCTGTGTGTCAGGCCTAACTCTAATTATGGCTTCGTTAATTAGTGTATCTCAACGCCGACTCGCTTGGAAGGATGTCACTTAGCTCAGCTTTTTCTCTCTTCCTCCATATCCCTTTCCTAAATCACAGTTGAGCTCATTCCCGCTTTGCTTTTCCTTCCCCCTCCTTCACTCCTCCTTCCGTCCAACCCTATCCTGCCCGCATGTCTTGACAGCTCATAAGGCAAAGCAGCATATCAAAGCAGACTGTTCCCTCGTAGCCCTTAACCAAGCATCTTTTGCTTCAAATTGCTTCCTGAGGAGAGAAAGGAATGAGATAAGAAAGCAAAAAAAAAAAAAAAGGGAGGAAGAGGAGGAGGATGAAACGGAGACACGCTGAACGGTTCCCTCGACAAGATGGAGAGGAGTGGAGAGAGTAAAAAGTTGAAATGTGTAACGCTGGCAGTTGCCCTCATTACTCTAAGGTGTTGGTCTCTGAGAGGTGAGGTGAGAGATGTCAGCCCTGCACGCCCTGCACGCCCTGCCCAACCACGTGGAGAAATTAAGTCCCCGTCTCAGCGATGAGATCGGGGGAATAAACACGTGACGGTGCCTCAGATTGAAGTCCTCCGTCTGTATTTACTGGAGCAGAGCCTTTGGCACACACAGAAGCTCTGTGCATGTTCAACCAAGAACGCCACGATTTTTCAACTCTGAAAACTATACCCCCCAACTCCTAAATTCAAATTCTTGTCGTGGCTGCTATTCAAGCTCAGCAGCACTGCAAGATGCTGCATAAATTAAGTCGCTGGAGGGAGCGAAGATGAGGAACAAGCGCCGTCTGCCTCTGCCGGATTGTAATAACTCCTGGAGCCTTGTTGGCTGAGAAGAATCCCCCATTGAGACCAGGGCCACACCTTCCATTCTGTGGATCATCATTAAGGTCCACTGTCTCCCCACTCCCCATTTTTGCATAGTAACCCATAACTAAGCAGAACCTGCTCAAAAGAGGCGAAGCAGAAAACGCTGGTGTGTTTTATATGTGCATTTTTATAGTTTATACCAGTCTGAGGGAAGGCAGCAAAGGTTGGGAAAGAGGGTGAGGGAGGGGTGCTGTTTGGCTGTGCCCCTGATGTCCGAGGCAGCCTTAGTGGTTGCATTGCTGACCCCTCTCTTTCACCTTTTGACTTGTCCTGCTGCTTTGTAGAGACAAACACTCTGAGCTTGTGCTTGTCTCTGTTTACTAGCTGTCTTGGAACCTGTTATTTTCTACAGCCCCCTTGTTCAGACACTCTGGAGAAGAAGAAGAAGGATAAAAAAAAAAACTTGCGGGTGTGGTCCTGATCATGGCCAGGCAATCAAAGGGTTGAAGAGTGGCGGGAGACATGGGGGAGAAAGAGGGGGTATAACAGGATGTGTGTTATTTCAGACACGCTGCTTTTCAGGCTAACTGTACCCTCATTGTTCTAATGCTGCCAGTAATGACTTCACCGGCTTCCTGTCACGTGATAAAGGCTGTACCAGTGCTTAGGTGATGCAAAAAGTCTCCCTGGTTAGGAAGGATGAATGACATCACTACGATGTTTGGCTTCTTTGTTTCCTTTTCACTATCGAAGCACATCTGTTCCATCCTTTTAGATAGGGTTAAATTGATTAGGTATAAAAGTAAAACTGCAAAATTAGATCAAATATGTGCTAGAAATATTTGATGGTGCGGTCACCATCAAATATTTCTTCCGCCTTTACTGATCCATTACTGAAGGTCAATCTCAAACTGAATGGCAACACTCCACAAATGCCCTTAATAGACCTGCTATGACTGCCCACTCAGTCTGTGTTCTCTGTTTGCATTCACTATAAAGCCAAATCCTGATAGAAGCCCCCGTATGTTGTCAAAATTCAACAGGGTCTATCAACAATCACTGAATTTACCTTCTACTCTATAAATATTGGGCAATATCAGTTAAACTCTTTCACCTGTCCGGAGAAATATTCCAACAAAAGCTGGAATGTTAATATACTCCTAATTTAGATCTTTTCTAATATCCTTACAATAATGCATCAGTAAACAAAGACGTAATTAAAACAGTTTTTATCTGCAAATCGAACGTAATCAAAAAACATAAATGGAACCTACACCTGTGTTAGCAGCAGCAGTAAACCTGGCATCTTCTGGCACTCAGAATGTGAATGGGCTAATACAGTAATATATGAGAATGTACAGTGTTTAACAATTTATTAGACCACGGCTCAGTGTGGTGTTTATGACACAGCTGCCCTAAAATTAACAGTACTGGTAATTTTTCAATTTTTCTGTAATGGTTAATCCACCAGTAGGCACAAACACTTTAATCAAAATGATATCTTAATGGTAAAATATAATTATTGTTGTTGTTCAGGAATGTTTCAGACAATTATAATTTTATAAGATTCCAAATTGCAGTTATTTATGTGCATTTCTAGCCAGAAAATTAGTTTTAGTTTTAGTGGTTGAATCTCTCATTAATTTATGTGTGGGTTTTGATAATTAATTTCTGCTTTCTCAGAGAAGTCCAGTGTGCTGGCTGAAATTTGAATTAAGTTTATTATGTACCTAATAAACAACAATATAATTTTATAGCTTTAAAGAAGGCTTTGAGAGATCTCTAAAACATTTGTGTTTTCTTGTGTTTATGACAGATGATCTATTAGATTTGATGCCACTTAAAATTGAAGGCTGTAGTTGTGGCATTTTAGTGAGGAAAGTCTTATTACTTATCACTGAATAGTTCTCAGCCCTGTAGCACCAAGTCCATCATATTTGAATTTTTGAGATCGCTACATCATCAGTGTAATTTTTTAACCCTAACTCTAATCTCCTGATATGTTTTTGGTTTATTAAGATAAAAAAAAAAAACGATTGCAGAAAAATGTCAAAAAATGCGGAAAACCATTATACAAATGAAAACTCATATATGCATAAATGGTTTTTAAAATCTTTTTTTGGGGGGGATTTGTTTAAGAAACACTCCAGTTTAAAAAAATGATTTTTATTTTCTGGCAATTATTTCATGGTTCAGCCTTTTGCAGGGTTAACTTCATGGGCTATTCAGCAAATAAAATACTGGTGATAGAAAAAGAGATACTGTAGCAAGGCGGGTTCAAATGCAGCTCCAATAGAACAGTTTCAAAACAAGGTGAACCAAACTAACCCAGTGGAAATGCTATAATCAAACGAAGACAACCAATCGTAGCTGGGTAAAAATTACTTTAATTGTTATCTTCAGAACCTATAAAAAATAAATAAACAAGAAAACTGAACAGGATAACAGCACATGATCCATGACTGCAATTATAATTCAGTTTATCTTAATCAGATAAACGGGAGTAAATAACAAGGTAACAACCATAATAATAAAATAGCTGCAGAACTTTCTAAATAATTAAGTTTAGCTTCTCTGCTAAGATACAGTAGCTAGCAGTAAAATGTGGACCACTGCTGATGCAACAGCACAACAAAAGAAAAAACTCTGCCTGCTTGTCCTGTTCTGCCCAGAAACAGAGAACGCAGAGAACTGATCCTTATAAAAAATGAGTTCAACACCTCACTGCTGGAGCTGAGAGTGGAATTTCAAAACCTCCAACAAGACAGAGACACTGTGAATATTGAGCTTAATGCAGTATGAGTAGAGCCCTACCCTCAGATACTAGACAATAAACAGCCTGAGAGAAAGCAGCTCAAGAGAATCAAAGCCAATCTGCTGTGATTGAAATCAGTATAGAGTATACCGACAAGTATTCAGCTACCAGACATCCACCTGGGACCATCAAAACCCCAGCCACAACTAATGAATCCTCACCCACAACCACCAGCAAACCAGACAAATCCGCATCCACTTTCATAGAGAGCTCCAGGGAAACATTGTCAGCACACATACACTGATGCAGACTTTAAACATCTTAAGAATTTTCCAAATGCGTTCAGACGAACGAGAAAGTCCACTGGGCCACTACACATCTTCCACACAACTTCCTCTTCTCCAATACAGTTATGTTCAAATTCTACTAAAAGAGTTGGTTTTGTTACTAAACATCTATCCACTCCAGCTATGCATTAATAACAGATTTTCAACTGCACAACCTCAGCATCTGCAACCTGGATCACTACACAAAGACACAATGGACCGGCTGACCAAGAGTTCCAAGGATGCTGCTTTTTTACGCGACCGAGGCAGACAACAAACTCTAAAGCTAAATGCTACAAAGAACAGTTTCCTGTGTATGTTAAGCAATGCTCCCTGGATAGGTTGCTGTTCACTCTGTTTGGGTTGTCAGTATATTCAGTATTTAATATAAAATAATATAAAAATGCAAAGGTTTCTTGCAACTAAGCCGCAGCCAAGAAACCTAAAGGGTTTAGCGAGTTTCTGTAAAAGAGAAGTGGTCTAAAATCGCTCCTGAGATATGTTCAAACCTGGCAATTGACTACAAGAAACGTCTTACTGTTGTGCTTGCCAACAAGAGTATCTCCTATCAAATACTAAGTCATGTTTTGCTTGAGGATCAAATATTTATTACACTCAAGTTTCTGGATTTTGGGTTGATATTCTGTCTCTCTCAGTTAAAATATGCAACTAGAGACCATAAAAATTAGAGACTGTTCATTTCTTTGTAAGTGGGCAAACTTCCAAATTCAGGTGGTGATCAAATCATTATCATAAACTTATTGATTCTTCTTTAGTTCCCAGTGATTTATCCGAGAAACATTTTTTTTACTCACTTGCTCCTTTTTGAGATGCAGATTTGCTGCATCTGCTTTTATTGCAATGCTGGTCAATATTGAAATTCACTAGCTGCATCTGTTTGTTTCTAAATTTACTGATCATACATTTTGCCCTGTTTGTGGCGGAGAGAGTTGCGGCTGACTTATGGATACTACAAGTCCACTTCTGGACTACAGTACAGGATTGCATTTCTGAAGAAGAGAAAAATAGATTTGCAACAGACCAACAGATTTGAGAGTTGTCATGGAATTAGGCAAACAGATTGTATGTAAATGTCAACTTGACCTGGTTCAGTCACAAACTCATAGCAGACTGACTCTATCATATTCCTGCTGTGTCACTGCTTTATCACCATCTTGACACACCAAAGTCATTTTGAAGATGCCAACTGACTGCAAGCGATCTCTGGTCCCCATCTTTGACTCTTTGAGCCATTTTAAATGCAAGGTGATTCCATGTTTATTGCACATGGCTGCATGAATCCCTAGCAACACTTATGAAGCTTGGCTGACGGGCATCTCACCATCGAGTTCTATATCATAATGTACCTTGGTTGGATGGTTGAAGAGGGTACAGTTCGTCCAGCAAAAAAAACCCCTATTCTTGCTGTACAACTGTACAGTGTCCTGCCCCTATGACAACAAAGGAACTTGTATATTTTGTGAGTTCAGTAGGATATTACAGGGATTTTTGCAGAAACTAAGTATTACAACTATCTGATCTGTCGAAAGGACAGGCAACTTTTTGTGCAGCGCTCCAGTATTGACAACCCTATGATCTGATTATCCCTTTTCACTTCAGGTAGATGCTAGTTAGATGGTGGTAGCTGCTGCTCTTCAGCAAGCTGTTGACATGGTATTTGATACGAGCACTGTAAGCCTTGGTCTGTGTTTGCGCTGAACATTTGTCCCTCTGTGTTGTCTTGCAGCTTCCTGGTTGGTAGAATTAATTATTGTATCTTGGGACAACAAGTTAGTCTTCCTGGAGCATTTAAGAGGTGGGTGTTTTCGCCATTCGATCCATGGTATTTGCTTTGTTGGCTTCAGCCTGGTTATTTTAGCTTCTACCCTCCACAACATCATACACCTAATATTTAAACACTCATCCAACTTCTGACACACTGATAACACTGACTAATACACCTCATAATGTGTAATCATGTGTTTTTGATTCTCTTGGTTAATAATGTAAATTTTGGTTAAAGCTGTGTCTCTCTCATTATGTGTCTTGACACAAGAGCCAAACAATGACAGTAAGCACTTACAAATCCTCAAAAATCTGATATATTACAATTAAGTAAAGAAGTTAAAAGGAAATCCAATTTCAGATTCATAAATTATTCAACTTGTTTTTGAGTGTAGGTTATTTCCTGAAATTTGAACTTAAGGTCTCATAGCAGCCATTTTCCACAGTGAAGATAAATTAGTCCCTAATAATTATAGAAGCATATGTGTGAGCACTGGGATATCATGGAAGGTATTATTCAGGATCATTAATTCAAGGGTTATGGAGTTTCTTTTGAAATACAGTGTCTTAAGTAAAAGTTACGTTGGGATGATTACATTTATACCTTACACACTTTATTAGACCAATATGTTTCATTATCTGGATGTTCATAGTTTGGAGGTTTTATGGCTTTATACAAAACATTGACCGTATGTGGTAATAGTCAAGTTGTTCAAGGTTGTGGCAAGAAACGTGAAAAAAATCAAACCCACCCACATCGACATCATTTGGAATCAAATCTCCAAAAAGTTGATTCTGTTCATCTGGACGTAGCGTTTTGTGGGAGAAACGTTTCGTCACTCATCCAGGTGACTTCTTCAGTCTCAGCTGACTGCAGGTTTCCCCAATCTTATAACCAGAACATTTGCATAATGACTGAAACCAGCCCACTGAAGGAACAATGGGCTGTGAGGTCAGTGCCTTAATCTTAATTATGCAAATTCTCATGACCATTGATCAACAACCACTGACCAAAACCCACTGATCAAAGACCATGAGTGCCATTCACAGAGAGTTGGGGAATGCCTGCAATCACAGCATTGTAAGATGGCAAAAGATGTACCCTTAGGCCCCCTCCTCGATTCAGAGATGGTCTTTCCCTTTTCACGTAAATGGCCTCCTTGACTCCACCCTCAAACCAGTGTTCCTCCCTGTCCAGGATGTGTGCATCCTCATCATTGAAAGAGTGTCCACTGGCCTGTAGGTCTGTAAAAATGCGTCTCAACTGCTCCGATACAAACCATGACATTCTCCCTGCTGTTGCCTTTTTGTAAGAATGCACCCAGAATCTCCACGTCTTCTACTTCTTGTTTAAAAGCATCTGTACCAGCTCATCATCACTTGTGTTGACTTCATTGCCCTCACAGCAGCGTGATTTTTGGGACAAATTCTTTTGGGACAGAAAATCAGCGAAATTTAAATAAATACATGTATTTACTTTAGTTTCAATTCAGGTTGGATTTTTTTTTTTTTGTGTTCAGCGCAGATTTTCTGTGTGCGGAGACTGTGTCAGCAGTGCACGATTGCTCACGCGCTCAGCTTAGAGGGAACACTGGTTAGTGTGTCTGTACTTTATAAGGCAAGTTCAGATGTGGAAAAACTAGAATTTTGTGTTGCTTTTTCGCAACATGCTCGATCTATAATGGACTTTAATCTGTTCTTATTTTCAACAGTTTCATTTTTTTTGATGTTCTTTATATATTTTGAATCAGCATTTCATTATCACCATCTGATAATGTCTCTGACTGGAGTAGAGAATCATTTTGTGTGGAAGAAACATTAAATGACTCACGAAATTCCAATTTTTATATGAGTGTGCACAAAGCCTGAAAGCTTAACAGAGAAAGTTGATAAACTTTTGCTCCGACTGGGGTTTTAGTGTTTTTTTTTCAAGCCAGTTAAGACAAAGAAAGCCTGGCTCTGTTGAACTTCCTTCACGGTATACCCTTCTGGTGTCGAATCTGAGTTTGGAGACACATTAGCAGCATAGTTATGAATCAATATCAACCATATAAGAGAACACTAAGCTCATCAAACTACAACTATTTAAAACAAAACTACATTACCCACTGGAACAAAAACACATGGGTATGAATACAGTGCAAACGAACCAGTCTGTTGGCTACTCTTGATTGTGCTGTAGTTGGTCCATCTTCCAGCTGTTGAAATGAGCAAAATTACAACATACACTCAAAAAACAATTCGTTGCCATCATAAACATTAAAGTTTTTTTTTTTAATTAAAATGTAACTGAAATATATAAAATCAGAGAATTGAAAATTTGTTAAAATAATAATCATTAGGAAAATATGCTTATTGTAACCATAATGTAATCCAGTCAAGTAAATTTCATTTCACCAGATTCCGTTAAATTAAATCTTTCCACCGGCATTACACACCGGCCTGGGGGGGCTGGAGTTGCAACACAAGAAAAAGAAGTAAATCACACAGCCACAGCTTTACAATGACTAGTCGTTTTATTAACTTGACAGGTAGCGAGCGTCAGAGTGGGCATGGCCAAAACAACAAACAAAACACACTGGAAATGAATCAGAACTAACTTACCTATGGTGAATCAACCCCAAAAGAAAATACAAACCTCTAACCTGTCTCCCTACCCGAAACAGGAGAAAAAGGTTGTAAAAGAAACGGCTTCCCACCCCTACAGCTACCATGTCCAGATACGACTCTCTAAACTGTTTTTACTGCAGCCCAGCTCTGTCACACGCCACGAAGGGCCCCAAACGTGCAGCTCACTGGAAACAGGAAGTAGTAGGAGAGGCTGCCGGCCCAGTCAGGTCCCAATTTGTAGCTGGCCTCATTCCCTCTTCCACCAATGGTCAGCCTCCACCTGGAAACTTACATAACAGACATCACAGAGTAGAAACAATGCCCCCGCATGGTGTGGCAAGTAACAACACCACACGGCAACAATGACCTGGGTCATAACAACATTGTACTCACACAAAACAACATTTACACATAATTCAGTTACTCCAAGTCAGTATTTTTGGTGTAAATAATTTCAGCCACTTTTCATGGTGAATTTTATTTTATTTTATGGTGGGAACTCTGCGGTTGCTCCCTTCCCTATTCCGGCTCACTTTTCAACCAGTTAGCTATGACTGATGCATGATCCATGTCCAGTAAACTGCAGTTGGGATTTTGGATGACTCATGGGGTGAAAACCCTCTCCGTACACTGACCGAACAGAAACCAGTGCACAGACGGACACATTTGCAGGATCATAAATTACTGTATGACTGACCTACAGACTGGCTGTGTCTGTGCCTCTGACTCAGTCTGTGAGGCTCATTCTGTTGAGATAAATAAAGGATTGCTAAATTAAATATGAAGCTAAATATGAAGGAAAATCCATATTCTTGCACTCACACACGCACAACCTTGTTTGTCTTGTTTTTTGCTTTTTTAAATTGTATTTTTATTTTAATTAAAATCAATTTTGGATTATTATTATAATGTAGACCCTGCAATAATTTAATTTAACAATAATTTAAATATTATAAGTTTTATGTTTCCAATGATCAGTGGTTCAATTGTTTTGTGCATACACTTAGTTTCATAATGTTCTTTAATTACACTTATTTTATTTTCTGTTTTACTGGGAGATTATTATCATTATCAGTTTGTTTTAACTGCCAGGTTTGTCACTAAGGCTCTAACAGGAAATTCTTCTGCAAAAATTCTTCTGTAAGAGTATCTGTTGTACAGCATTGTGTGTCGACTGACAAAAATGGTGAGTCATGGTATATGCAAATGGATAAGAGAACCAGTCCAGCTTGCACATGAGCACTGAGGTTGTAAACTGACAGATATTGCAGCCCTGGCAATCGTTCATTTGACATTTGTATGTGGCGACCTTGTGGTTTAGAACAGCGGTCCCCAACCCCCGGGCCTCGGACCGGTCCGAGGCCCGGGGGTTTGGTTTGGTTTGGTACCGGGCCACGAGAGTTGAGGCTCAGGTGTGAAATGTGTGGTTTTCAGGGTTTTTATCGGTTTTCAGCGTTACTTTGTTATCGTTTTTATCGTTAACTCGGTTTTCCTGGGACTTTTCACGTGTGTTATGAATAAATCTTCTTTTTTTCGGTACCGGTACTAGTTTTATTTTGTTGTATTTATCCGCGACACCTTAAAGGCCGGTCCGTGAAAATATTGTTGGGCATAAACCGGTCCGTGGCGCAAAAAAGGTTCGAGACCGCTGGTTTAGAAGGTAACATGTGAACTATGAATTGCATCATTCCTGGTTCCAACCTGGAAGCAGATCTGTTTCACATTTTTCTCTATTGTTTCCAGTAATCTCAGTACTGGCACTCTCAAATAAAGTCTTAATTGTTTCTATAACTAATTTTATCTGTTATTGCTTGGTTGTTCTTCTTAATGATGCCAGTAGCTCTTGAATTCGCAATTTTGCAACTGAGGATTTCGGTATTCTAAGTGGTACAGTATCTTCTCATCAGAGATGATGTCTGGAATCTGGCCTCGAGCCGCCATCCCAGTTCAGGGGTTATAACCCTCCATGCTCCGATTACCACGGTGACTAATTTGGACTTCACCATAAGCGTCTGTTTGAAAAAAAGAAATAAATAAAAATAAGCATCTGTTTGTGTTGTTCATCAGTCCCTTGTGCTTCTAGATCTTGTCATGCTCATTCTTTGTGTTGCTACTGTCAGATAGAATTGACACAACTATCACAACTGCCATCTTGTATTCCTTGTCAGCTACCACTATGTCTAGTTTGTTAGCCATCCGTTACTTTTCCATCTGGAACCTCAAATCCCACAGGACATTTACTGCGTTGTTCTTGATCTCTTTCAAAGGTGTGTCCTATTGATACTTTTAATCCATAATTAGAGAAGATATCCCTGTACACTATCTCATTCACTCATGTTTGTCCGAATATGCAGTCCCAGGTTGCATCTTAAATCCTGCTATGTGCTAGAATGTCTTAGGAGCATCTATGCACAGCCTGCGCCTTCATAGCAGTGGTACATTCCTGCTTCTGTGGAGCTGTTTTCTGGTCTCTGTCCTATCCTTCAGACTGTCCTTTCCAAGACATTTCTAGCATTTGGGAAAGTCAGCAACTTCTTCTATCTGTCCATTATAAACCCCATTTAGGGGCTTGGTCTTCTTACTTCTCCTCCTCATCCCTATCTTTCCTCAGCTGCCTCAGGCACTCTGATAGCAGTTCATCCCAGGGGTCCATCTTCCTGATGTATTCGTGGATGCTCATTGTTTGATTGTAGCTCTGACAAACAATAATCCTCACCCTCACTCTGTTCTTTGCTCATAGTCTGAAGGTGCTGACTTGCACCTTGCAGCCCTTCAGCACTGGGGGGAGGTTTCACATCTTGGTTTCAGTGGCATGTATCTCTTTTTTTGGCCATCTTATTATACCAGTTGAGCATCTGATGAGTGTTAGGGGACATGTGTTGACGGCTGAGATCTCGTTCCTACTATTGAGCTGTCTTCTCAAGACTGACCTTACCTTCTGGAAATATTGTGTTTGGCTGTGTCTGACCTTCTGACATTGTTATAGTGGTTCCCACTCAGCTGTGTGACACTGAGGTCCCTGTTGCTGTCCTGTGTGTGGGCTAATGTTATTCAACCTATTCAGTCCCGATCACCTTCCCTTTCTTTGCCACCATCCAGGATATCTTTACGTCCTATATGGTTGTGGGTCTCTCTGCCTGCAATTTTGTATTGAAGCTTGGCCACTGAAAAATATCCCATTCGTTTGCTTTGAGACTCTTGGCTTGCTCTTGTAGTTTTCTTTCGTTATCCATTTGCACCATGAAGCGCTGTCCGATCAGTTTGGCAGCATTTAGCTGAATCTGAGTAGAGGGTACAGTCCTGTACATTTTAACAATTTATCTTACTTCTATCAGCAGCCACATCATTGGTGGACACTAGTGACCTGGTTCAACTGGCAGTCATTCATGCCTATGCCATAACATTGGCTCCACTAGGTATGCTTCATGAGATCATGGGCTGTTCCTTTCTTTTTCCATCTATTGCCGTCATTCTGGAACAAATTCATCTTTGTGTCATCAGAATGATTTTTTCAGAACTCCAAAGACTCTTTAGATCAAAGTCTAATCTGGCCTACCCGAATGACGACCCACTCAACCCAGCTTTCATTTCAGCCTGTCTGTGTTGCAGTTCTTTTCTGCAGTGGTTGGAGTGGAGGTGCGGTTTGTTTCTAGTCAGCAGGAATTGCAACACCTTTGGCCAGTGTGTCTGAGCACTACAAAAGATCTTAGAGCTTCCTTGCTCTGTGGCTTTCCTACCTGAGACACCTCCTTGCTTTGTTTTCTTCTGCTAAACAACATTGCATACACTTCTTGCACTCACTTATAGCACTGATCATACTGAATACAAACACCATGGTTAGCTTATGTTCTTTCTTTGTTTCTTTAATTTAAAATAAACACTGTTTTAATTGGCATTTGTGTGCATCAGCCTTTTTCTCGTGGCTGTGTGGTCCAGTTTGTGACACCATCACTTTTGACCGCAGACTTACAGAAGACAGTACATTTAAAACCAGCTCTTTTATCTGCTTAATTTGCTATTGAGGGAGACAATAGCCCTCATATGGCCATGAAACTGCTTGTCAATCAAATATCTAGGTCCCTTTGAGCCTCCAAAAATCGGGTTTTATGAACTAAAATACCTTAACAGTTAATGCAATATTTTTGTTAAATGCCTTGAATAAAAGCTTAAAGTCTGTACTTCAATAACAATCTGTTTGCTTCACTTAAAATCCTTTGGCATGGTATAAAGAGGCCAAATGAATAGATTTTATACAGTAAATGTCCCGTAACTGCAAACAAGGTGTCTGATCTCTTTAAATTTGTTGCTATTATATATCATTATTATTTAATGTATATCATCTCCTTTCACCTATACTGCCAATAGATATTCATTTTTATCTTATATGAACCCTCTGTGGAGATGCATACGGGTGGGGGTTGAGGCCTATGCAGATAGACAGCTGGGACATGTATTTCCAAATATTGGCAAAAGACAGGTGAAGAGAGTGAATCCTTTGTATCCTCAACTGAAGGACGTTTCTGGATTCTTGTATCCCCGTATTCTTAAAATGTGAGATTATTTCAATATAATATGCACACATGCTGCAGATGAATAAAACCAGCCCTTGTCTACCTACTGTCTCACAATGCCCAGCAGCAGACTGCAGCTTTGTTCTAAATCGGAGGATCATATCAAATCTTGTCATTAGGCTTTGTTACCAGGACAACAGCCTTGCTCCAGCATCCTCTGAGCCAAACTCTGTCAGGATGGCAGCAGCGATAGCAACAGCAAGAATAAACCTATAGATGAAAATAAAATAAACATGGGGTTAGAATTCGTGACAGAAAGCCTTCTTTTTCAGATGACCTGTTTTTTTTTTTCTTTCACAGCGACCCAGGTCCAGTACCACTGACTGTAGTGGAATGTGATGAGCCTGTCAAGTGGAGAGTGCATCCGTATTCAGACTGTGGGCAGATGTACGCTCTTGTTTTTTTGCCCCTGATATTATGTGAGAAAGCCAAGGCTGTGAGTTCACAGCTCAGATAAAGACCTGAATAATTGGCACATGGTTATGTAATGTGAGCCATTGGAGTCCATACAGCAGTGTTGTATTATTCATTGCACTAGTGGAATATGTAAAAGCACAGCTCCAATCCCCTTTAGGTCTAATTAAAAGACTATCACCCACTTTACAATAGAAACTCCAGGGGATACAGTGTAATCACGTATTAATAGAATGATTACTAAAGAAATAAAGCTCCTTGCGCTGATAAGAGCTGCTGAATTTATAGCACAAAGCCACTGTTAAAACGAATTCACATAGATTTCACTCTTGTGATCTCAGTTCAGCTGAAAAATTGAGACCATGAAGAAGTCTTTGAAATGCCACAAAAAGAGTTGGATCCCACTCATAAGGATTTGGATTGGAGGCTGAAATATTAGATGCAGATGGGCACCAAGGGTGTATTTATGCCTGCAGAGATGTATTATCTTGATAGTCATAACCAGGGACTTGAAACACTGGGGGTTTAGTCCAGCCTAGATATTTTTACATTTTTACCAGATAATTACACAGTGCAAGTCATTTCAGAGTAGAATAAATATAAAATGCAAAAAAAAGTGCGGTCTTCAAAAGACTTTTGGTCAAGTGTGTAGGCAGACTTTCATTATGCGAAATCAAAGTGAACATAATGACTTCAATCAGAGTTCTTGTTCAACTTCATTATCATTTTATCTTGAGCAGGAGTGAAACTCTAAGAAAATAAGACTCGATGTTAATAAAGCAGTCACAGCTTCATTTGTATGTTGCTAGTTCTTTGTTCAATTTTTAAAATTGACCACATCTGTTCTCACAGCTTCTGCTTTTATTGTGTGACAGCAGATCCTTCTGAACTGTAACAAACTCTGGTAACTCGGTGTCTTATCTGTCTATCTGATATTCTGCTCTTCTTCATCTCACCAGCAGTTCTTATGGAGGCTCATCTGTTCTCTGTTCCCCCCTCTGTTGTTTTCTTCTCTTCTGTCTGCTTATGCCAGCAGATAATGATGAAATCTTTAAATTATTGATGTGATAAGCATGTCTTATTTAACAATTTACTTCATAGTTACTGTTGAAATCTCCCAATTCTTTTGATCTTTGGGCTGAAGGAAGGACAATACTCGGTGTATAGCAATATCGTCTTTTTCTTCAAAAGAAAGAAGAGAAGTTTATAATTTGCTGCCAAATGAAACATTTTATGTGGTTCAAGCACATTTCACTTCACTTCATGAAGCCTTCACTGGACAGACTTAAATGTAAACACATGGATGCATGACTGCACAGAGTTTCTGTCATACAACAGTAGTTTGCCCTTAGAGAGTTGACACAGGGCTTAAATCATATCTCTACAGTGCATATTTTCTCTAAACACAGTTATCATTGGGCCACCACAGTCCTCTTGAGCTTGGCAAGATCAGCTCATATGGTTTTAGTGCAATCAAGTACACTAACTTATCTAACAGGTAATACATTATCTGAAAGGTACTCACACTGACCTTGTTCAATTAGTCTCTATGCCAACAACCAGCAAGTAGCACAACAGCCAGAAAAGTGAGATTTTGCCTGAAATTGGGGAGAAATTGATCTTTATGTTTCATCTTAATGTTTGTCCATCAGCCAACCAATGAGCAGCGAGACAAAGATCTCACTCCATGCCCAAATTTATCAAAAAGCTGGAATCTTAGGTTGCTTGCTTGCTCGATCTGGAAATATGGATATACAGTAAATCTTGCAAGTATAGTTTAGGTGCTTGTAACTGGACCAAGTTTCCCTCTTGCTCTTAGATTTATAAATTGTGTTTAAAACACTTTGCATGTTGGTGTTTAAATCATCCTGATTAGGCTACATGCATTCTTGTTAGACATGGGTACATAACCCTGGAGGCTTCTTTAATGCAAAGTAATAGATAAGCAATGTGTCATTTCTTTGTAATTTGCTAGGAAAATGGGAATTAAATATAGTAATTTACTGAAAACTCTAATCAAAAAATGCAAATGCAGAATAAAATAGGCAGAAATAGAACTCATACAATTCTAACAAGCGTGAAAGTCAGTAATTAGCCTGATCACCTTTATCTTTCAATACAGCATGAACTCGCTTAAACAACCTTTCACGTAATTTCTGTAAGTAGTCTTCAAGAATTGTTTTGCAGGCTTCTTTAAGGACATTGCAAAGCTCTTCTTTGGATGTTTGTACCTTTTGTTCTGTTCTCTGTTAAGATGCTTCAATAATGTTGAGGTTTGGGCTCTGGGGAGGTCAGTCCATGACTGATAGTGGCCCATTGTGTGTTTTTCTATCCAGGTGTGCTTTACTACTAATACTTTACTGCTTTGGTAGCGTGTCTTGGGGTCATCGTGATGCTGAAAAATGAAACTTCTATTGAAAAATGAAACATCTGCCAAATCAGACACTTTCAAGATGGTATTGCATGATGAATCAAAATCTGTTGTTACTTTTCTGTGTTCATAATTCCATCAGTTTTGACAGAAAACCCACAGGTGTGTTTTTCTCCTTACATTCTCTGTGGATACTGAAAATTTGAACCAAAAATTTCAAATTTGAACCTGTTGCTATGGTTTTCAGCTCTTTTGTAATTCGGTACCCTCAGTCTTTTCTCTCTGTTTCCCTTGATTAAGAATGGCGTCTTGACAGCCACCTTCCACTGAGATCATTTCTGATGAGGCTTCAGTGAGCAGTTGATGGATCACATGAATCTCATCTCTCAGATCTTATACGTGTATGTCTGTTTTTTTGGTCTGCTACTTCTCACTTTCCTCAACTTGTCCAATTTCAACAAGTTATTAAGAAGACTGCACAGCATGCTAAGGAAGCACAAAATAGCTGAGATGCCAGTTTTTAGCTAATAGCCCATTCTTGGTGCAAACTGTTTTCATAGATTCATCCAGAGTAATCCAAAATATAATTTTTTGACAGCCTGCTAGTAACAAAGTACCTCCAGATAAAACTGTAAAATCAATTCTTTGGAACATTTGCAGCATTTTCTTGAATGAGTCAAAAGTCAGTGCTGAGTGGGTTAACAGATATAAAAACGTTCCTCTGACAATGTTCCAGTAAAAGAAGTGGATGGAAATTGAGTGGTACAAGCAAGTCCAATGAAAAACTGTGTCTGGCTTCTTTGAAGCAAAACATAAAGACATGAGCGGCTCAAGACTTTTGCACAATACTGTAGGTCACTTTATGATAATTCTCCTGACACCCTACAGACTTTTGATTCAGTTGAGAATGAAAGAGCAGATGTGTAGTCAACTGACTCCAAATTTGACTGTGAGTAGAAACAAAAGGATGGTGTAGCTTCACCCGCATTTAAGCACCTTGTGCTGCTCCTGTAGCTTTTTATTCTCCTGCTCTTCGAACCCAGGTTCTCAAAATTGAGTGCCGCTCGCATTCAGTTAAAGCTGACAATAAAGCACTCATCAGAGAGCATACCTCAGGTCACAGCTCAGCTCATTTGTACAGGCACCAGGAACTACCATTCATATAAAGACTCCAGCTTTGACTAAACATTGGCTTGGTTTAAAGGTAGGTCTTAGCACTGAGCAGACTGTTGTATGCTACAGATTGTGACATTGCTGCTGGCCTTCTCACAAGTGATGCATACTTTTTAATTACCTTCAACTTTTAAAGTTTGTATTTGCTGTTGTTTGCACTAATAGTGCTATTAAGGTCATGTTTTCATTTTCATTGTCTTGAAGGACTGTTTAAAAACATAAACAAATAAGAGAAAGTAATGTAGTTTGAAGCTATTGAAGGTTTTACATCTACTTTTTGTTTCAAGCCAATTAGTTCGTATAGAAAAGCAGGGCTCTTGTTCAAGTGAAGTTTCTTTTTTTCTTCACATTCTACCCAAAAACCTTTTTTTTATTGTCTTTATTTCATTTTGTTCTCACTTTGAACTGATGGTTAAGGTAACATCCACGATGTTGGTTCAGCTTTCATTTTCAAACTATTTTTCAACCATGACTACATGGTTGAAAAATAGTAGAGGAAAGAGTGCTTGACAATGATGGTTATTCAACATGGAAATGTTTGATGGGGGTAGTATTGCATCTCAAATCAACATGCCCTTCTGCTCAACATAAAAATTTTCTGATCCAAAGTTTGAACATATATAATGACTGCTGTAAAACTTTTCACAATATATATATTGAAAACAAGTCTGTCGACCCACTTTCATGCTTTTGTTTCACACACTGAAATCTGAGGGAATGTTTGAACTTGAATATCTCAAAAACTTACAAAAAGATAAAAGCCTGAAATCTGCCCCATATGTGAGAAAACACAAATAAAAACTTTTGAAACAAGCATTGCAGAAGAGGCAAATTCTGAATTATACATAGTCGAATTTCACAATACTGTAAAATAAAACATGGTGAATATGTTTCAATGTGAAATTCACAAAAGTCACTGATAGGTTTGTAGCTTGAACCCATCCGCTGGAACGTTGAAGACAATATAATTACACTGCAAAGCAAGACACAAGTAGGCAAGCTTCTTCATGTTTCTCGTGCACGGGAGAGAACCGGACAGAGCGCCGTCCCTTCGCTTGACCCCAGTCGCTCTCGTCCGTTCTCCCGTACCACTGTTCTTTTATTGAGGTTACATGAATATGCATAAGTTCATTAACATATGACGTCTACATACACGCAAAGAGTACCTTGCCTGTGTGTGTGTGTGTGTGTGTGTGTGTGTGTGTGTGTGTGTGTGTGTGTGTGTGGACTGCTGATCAAAGGGTCAAACATCCTTGGTCAGGAAGAGGGTAGCCTCCCCCTCCCCCTAGATGGTTCATCCTAGATAACACGGTGAGGAAGTCCTGCAGTTCATCTAAACAAAGAGCACTTAGACTAGAACAGACGCAACTACGTTAATCCTACCATAAAACAATAAGACACGGTATGACCTCTCATGCTCCCAAAGTGCTGTCTAATACACACAAAGTTTGCAGACTATCAAGGATCAAAACCTCTACCAATCTACAACTAATTACAAAACTCTAAGCATATATAAGTAAATATTTCTAAGCATAAATGACAATCAACAATACAAATCTAACAGTCACAAACATGAAAAAAAAAATGTCTTCAAATTTCATGTAGGATTTAGCAAGTAGCAAATTTATGACAAGTTGTACCACAAAAAATAAACATATCAGTAGACTGATTACTATCCAGATAGAACCAAATTCTGGAGTTTCCTGGTTGTTCTCTAATTATAACTAAGAAAATAATCTAGCCTTTCTATTCTTGAGGCTTATGAGTGGCTTGCACCTTGCAGTGAACCCTCTGTATTTACTTTCATGCTGTCTTCTCTTTCTCGTTGACTTGGATATCAATACCTACCTCCTGGAGAGTGTTGTTCACTTGGTTGGTTGTTGTGAAGGGATTTCTCTTGATTTCTCTTTGCCATGGAAATGATTCTGCGATCATCCAAATTGATTGGACCTCAAATCAACTTTAGCCCTTTAATCTGCTTACTTGATAAAGACATAAGGAAGGACTTGGCCACACTTGTCCATGAAATAGCATTTGAGTCAATTGTCCAATTAGTTTTGGTCCCTTGAAAAAGAGGGTGGTAAATGTAAAGGAGCTGAAGCTCCTAAATGTTAGGGTACCTGGGTCGTTGACCCACTGTTTAAGTTTATGGACTTTTGGACTTCATTTATTATGATGATGATCTGTTTCTTAGTCTTTGGCATAGTTTAGTTTTCTTGTGCCTCTTTGTTTCATCATTTGTCGTTCTAGTTTTTAGTCATTTAGTCTGTTGTGTTTCGTGTCTTGGTTTTGCCATTTATTGTTCTTGTGTGTCCTCCCCAGTTAGCTCAGCCTTGTTTTCATGTTTGCCTAGTTGCCTGTTTCTCCAGTCATGTCTGTGTGTCTGTTTCTCTCGCTCTGTCTCTTGTCCCTTGCTCTCTCCTCCCTCTGTTTCCTGGGTTTCATCAGTCTACGTTTGTGTGTGTGTGTTCCCCATACTTCCTGTTTTATTTTGATAGTCTCTTGATTGTCTGGTGTGTATGATGTTCAGCTGTGCTTCCCCAGGTGTGTTTTTCCCTTTGCCCTGATGTATTTAGTGTCAGCGTCTCCCTCTGTTCGAGGTCACAATCTATCTCTTGCTGCGTGTCCAACAAGGGCGTAGATTTGGCATGGACGGAAGGGACATGTCCCCACCAATATCCTGCGATTATTGAATTGTCCCCACCAATAATTTGTTCTCTTCGAGCGAAGAAAAACAAACCCGATAGCAAGAAGAAAAAAAAAAGATCTGTCAACATCTCATTCACCTAGCGGTGCAGAAAGTGTTAAATTCTCTACTGGAGTCCTACCTCATGTGACAAATACGGCCAAAGTAATTGGCTGTGCCTTTCAGGGAGCTCTGTTTAGTTTTAGCAGCGGCAAGCCTAGAATAAAACATCCGAGCTCACTGATCTGATCGGGGCAACAGTGCCAAAAATGTTGTATAATTTTGCTGAGAGATACAAAACCCACCAAGTCATTCAGTGTTCCCTTAGTGCTAATGTGTAAGAGATGTTGGTGTACTATAACTGAACTAATGTTGTTAAGTCCTTAAAGTCATATTCTTTTATTGTCACGACTGTATTTGAAGCAATTTTTTTTGTATGATACCTGATTTATATGGATTATGGCTGAAGTAAACTAAAGTCTAAAATAGTCAGTCATTTGTTTAATAGTAATTTAACATTATATAATTCACATATAAAACTATGAATTGTAATTTTAAATGGTTTAAAAGCATGTAGAATAGCATATGTAGGCAAGTATGTTTCTCCTTTTTTTTTATCAAGAAGCAAAGACAAAAAGGAAAAAAAAAGAAACAGGGCAGGGTTCGGTGGTTGAATCATCCGTCCCCACCAATGCCAACACCGAATCTACGCCCTTGGTGTCCAGTCTCCATTAATTCTCTGTTCTAACCTGCCTGTTAGTATTTACCAGTTAGTCTCCCAGTTTTGTTTTGTTCTGCAAAACCAGCAGTAAACCTGTTGTCTGCAAATCTCACTGCTGCACACAGCATGTCCTGACACTGAACCCCGTTTGAAAGCTGGGAGTCTACATTATGTCCATGTCCATCATATAAGTGTAATTAGGATATGTTTCAGCAAACGGGGGAAAAGTGTCCAAACATATATAGACCTAGTTTTCTTTTCTTTTTTTTCTTTTTCTTTTTAGAGCTTACAATTTGGAATCATTTGCTAGAAGTACATAGTTTTTTTTTTTTAATAAATTACAATCTGATTGTAAGTGATATCTGTTTTTGGTTTTACACTGTTTTCTGTCTGGCAAAAGGTATAGCTAAGGAAAGTAGTACTGCCAACTGGACTTTGTACCCTCTGCAGGTTTTCCTTCACTACTCCATGAATCTTCTTTGTGGTCTTCCTCTTTTCCCTCTGCCTGGCCGTTCCATATTCAACATTCTTTACCTGAGATATCCACTATCCCTCCTCTGCACATGTTCAAACCTTCTCCACTTTGCCTCTCTAATTTTGTTTCCAAACTGCTCAACCTGTGCTGTCCCTCTGGTGTACTCATTTCTTATTCTGTCCCCCATGGTCGCTCCCAATGGAAATCTGAAACTCCACCAGCTCCAGGCCTCCTGTCATTTTGTTAGTGAAACCATCTCCAAACCACTCATTATATAGCAAGTCTCATTACCATTTTGTAAACATTTCCTCTCACTCTTGCTGCTGTCCTTCTATCGCAGATCAAAGTGAGGAAAAACATGCAAAGTTATATAACAAAACAACAATATTTCACTATGACTGCAACTGATTTTACTCACAAGTTCTATTCCAATCCAAAGTTAGGATCTGGGCAAGTACACTCAAAATGCCTCAAGGTGTTTTACTTATTTTTTATTAACAAAGCTTTGGTATGTATGTATGTGTAACAAAACATAAAAAACATGTAACATTAGTAAGAAGAGAAGAAATGGCAGTAAAAACAACAGTCAGTATGGAATAGATATTGAATACAGATATTAAGGAACTGTAATAGTTGCTTTATTTCTGTGGCTGCACATATGGTGAATGGCATCTTACTAAGTTTGTAGTAAGTCTCAAGTATCTGAGAAAGGCTGCAGTTACTGACTTAAAATAAATGATTTTAATAAATGAATAATCAATACTTTAACATCTACAATATTCCAGCCAGGACATTAAAAACTTAATACTGTGCATCGCAAGTAGGCTTTAAAACCTAAGCCTAGAAGCAGGAAATATAGAGAGAACACAGACAGAGAATGTAGAGAGATCATCAGGGTATTTTGTTATGCACGTTTATTGCTGTTTGGAGAAGAAGACTTTCTCTCAGCACATATATACAGCACACTACCATTTGGACAGAAACATAGACTGAAAAAGAAAATGATGAAGTGAGTGTCGTGCTAAATTTACGTTAGTGAGAAAAGGATTCAATTGTGGCTTCATGGAACTAAGTTGAACTCAGGCACTTTTACCTTAATCTAAATGTAATGAACTGTCAAATTATTCCGGGTTTTTACTTGGTTCTGACATATAATAAGTAAGTGTAATAAAATGATAAAAAGGACTTTTGCTGGTAGCTTCCAGAGATTTTTTTCATTTTGCTCTTTTCTTTCCACTTCTACAGAACTAAAATTACACATTTACAGTTTATATCATTGCACTACAGGCTCAGAGTTGACCTTTGACGTTTTAGATTTTAAAAAAGTATTGCAATTTTGTGAAACTGTCATAAATAGTTCAGAGTTTTAAAATATTGGCGTTGCAGTCATTGACATGTGACCATCAATCGAATGAGTTCATTCTTGAGTCAAAATAAAGGACTGTGCCTAATTTGAAGACATTTGCTTGAGGCTTTTGAAAAATATCAAGAAAGACGAGTCAACAACATGTCTCGCCATGGTCATTGCAGATGCATGCAAGTATTATATTACCTCTTAGTAGATTTTTGATTGCAATAATGTGAGTGGGTCAATATGAATGCAACAGATGCATTCATGCTAAAGTGAGTGATGGGCCCTGTGGAAAAGTTCAAATAAAGTGTGTAATGCAGTGAATTAGTCATTGCTATTGAACTGAAACATACAAAGAAGCATGGCAGTGGACTACTTTTAACATTAGGGGACTTTGTTAGATATATCTAACTATATCTAATCTTTTTAACAGGAGTTAAACATCTAAACCATTCATCTTCTTCTGCTTATCCAGTCAGCCTATCCCAACTGTTATAGGGAGAAAGGTGAGGTAAAAACTGGACATATTGCCCAGCCAGGATCTTATTTTCTATTAAAAAAATATTTTTGTGACATCTAATCCAATCCTCTTCCTTATTGACTACCTCTCTGGCGTTACTCACTCATCACTGGAGCAGTTCAAAAGCAATGATATGACACCACTAACAGTCAGAGTGCTCTTGAAAGGATAAAAGTGTTAGTACTTCTATCTGAATTGGTGTAGTATGACAGCAAATGAATAAATGTCAAAATTATTTAAATAAGTAGTGCTGTGGTTATTTTTCTACCCTGCAGGTGCAGAATTTAATTAATTTTTGTATAGTGTTGAAAAGAAAAAACAGTTCAGGTGCTGCTGAAACCCTAATTCATAAAAATACAAAGTGTAAAAAAGCAAACTGATAAAAAGAAAAAACAAACAAAGAGGAAAAAGAAAAAATCACAACACAAAGGGTAAAAAAAAGGTGTCCAACATGCTGACTCTTTTCCAAAGACGAGGTAATGGTGCAACGTTGAGAACGTCGTTTTTGGTGCAATTTAAGGAGCAGCCTACAAGCCCGGGATAATTCTCATGAGAAGAAAATCATGGAAGAAAAAAGACACCGGTTATTTTCTGTTTTGAATCCGCAATTTTGTGTTGTTGTGCTGATGACAGCTTTTTGGCATCAGCACAGCAGCACACCACCACAAAAATGACTAGCAGTGCTGAAGGTTAGGAGTACTGCCACGGGCCATGCTTGTCATTTTTTCTCAACATTCAGGGGGTTGTACAGTGCAAATTTCTTTACAAAGTTGATATTGTTAACACTGTAAAATAAATTCTGTAAAAAAGGAAAAAAAAAACAAACAACAACAACAACAACAACAACAACCAGAAATTGACAAAATTCCAGCAGCTACTGCAGCAGAAATTAATGCTGTAAAATAAGAAAATGTATTTATTATATCTACTATAATATAGATTTTTTATATAATAAGTAATTTATAAGAAAATAGTTACTTTTTATACAATACTTTGATGTATGGTTAAAAAAGTTTTTAAATTTTACATTTTCACATACAAATGAAAAATGCACATGAAATGTTATTACAGTTACAATATGTTGTTGATTGCTGATCATATGCAGTATTATTGTAGTTGATTATTAAGATAGGATTTGCATGTGTTTAATGGTTATGAACATTGAAAGAGTTGCACTTAATAAAATATAAGCTTTACAGAAAAATGTACAAGCACTGTTGTATTACAGCATTAGTACGTTTCAATTTTCAATAGAATGATGGAATTTAGTTTTACAATGAAAAACTTGTTATTATAACATTATCAACATTTAGCAAAGAAGCAAACAATCCTAAACTTAAAAGGACATTAAACATTGCTGATGTAAGCAGATATCTCCCACTTAATTCAGTTCAGTTTTATTTATATAATGCCAAATCACAACAACAGTCACCTGAAGAAGGTTCTTTATATTATCTGGTAAAGTCCCCACAATAATATAGAGAAATTGTCAACAAAACGACAACTCCTTATGGGCAAACACTTGGCGACAGCGAGAAGGTAAAACTCCCTTTACGCAGGAAGTAATGACAGAACCACCTGCCGTGACAGACTGGGGGTGAGCGGATAGAGACAGGAGAAAAGATACAGCTTGGAAGAGAGCCAGAGATGAATAATAACTAATGATTAAATGCAGAGTTGTGCATAAATGCACAGTGAGAAGAGTACATGAAGAAGAAACAGCGCATTATGAGAGACAGTCCAGGCCAAAGAGACATAATTAGAGGATTCAGGGTCACCTGTCAGATTATATCTGTTTTCCCAAAATCCAACCTGGGGCCTGAAAGCTAAAGGCTCTGCCTCCCATGCTACTTTTAAATATCCCACGAACCATAAATACGCCTCCAGTCTGACACTGAAGTGTTCTTTTTTCATGATATGGAAAGTTTTTCATGATACTATGACGTCTTTAGGATAAGATGGGGCCTGACTGTGCAAGATAGAAACAAATATAGAACAAATTTTTTTTTGTTTCAATCCAGGAACAGTTGACAACAGGTCAAAGTCACACTGAAACAGAATGGAACGACTGCCTATTTCAAAGAAATGTAGCTAAAGGCTGTCGCTCTCTCCTTATCCATCCTGATTTATGCTAGTGTCTCTCACAACTGATAGCATGAGACTGCACCTGCAGCCCAATCAGGTCGCACAAGCATTCCACCTGCTTTAGAAATACAAATCTATACATGCTCTTGCAAGAAGGCTTGTGGTGTCATGAGGAGAGCTGGAAACGGGGCTGTTTAATGGCACATATATTGTTCACACTCACCAACTTGAATAACTTAAGAATAAATCTATACAGAAGGTTGTTTTTTGTTTTCCTTGTTTGTTTGTTTTTTTTTAATTGCAAGAAATGAAAAGAAAGGCACACCAGAATTTAAACAGGCTGATGCATGAATATGTAATCTGACATCATTTACTACACTCAGTATACCGTGAAGTCTTTTTGTTATTAATGCCAGAGGAGGTCTGGAAGTTTACAGTTATTGAATTAGCAGCGCCTGGCCTGTACTGAGCTCTGACAGGGCTGCATTTTGTTAGTTAAGCCCAGAAACACTAAACACAGCACATACGGGTGTATTAACAGCACCTGACTGATGCCATTGTTGCTGAAGGCTTTTTGCTCACTTTTTGAGGGTTGGATTAATTGTGGTGGAGCTGTTTCTAGTTGGCAGTTAATTTCTGTAATAGGTTTTCCAGTAGGGTTATTTCACGGAGTAACTTCGTAACAGTCATAGTTTATAAATATTTGTGGTCAGCTTGTTTATAGTTATTTAAGATAGTGCAAGAACCTTACATGGACACGGATTTGTGGTTGGCTTGTTTAGTGAGAGTCCTGTGTATATACTCACATTCATCATTATCAGTTTCATGTAACCTCACACGTTCTTAAAGAACATTATAGCACACGTATCCCCTCTCGTTTATTTCCTTTCACTGACTTTCTCACACATACACAAACACATCCGCTCCTCTCGCCTGCCCACGCATTTGGCCCTGCAGATCTTCCGCTGGTGTTGTTGTCAGTCTCCTCACACCCTGGTGATACTGTAGCAAGATAAAATCACCAGCCCACGTGGACCGAAGAAAGGCCAGCATGGGTTTGATAATTGGAGAGTGAGGGGGAGAGGGAGAAGCAATGCAATCAGACTCGGATAAGAATGAGACCTTAATTTGACATTTTTTTCTTTCTATCTATAGAAGGCTTTCCTTTGAGCTCCTCAACCCCCCTTGCCTGCAAACTTACAGTATCACTGAATTCTAATTAGAGAGCACTTGATGAGAGTGTGTGCTCACGGTGGCCTAGTTAGTCTGACTTCATCGGTATGAGCCTCGGTGCCCTGGTGCAGTCGGTCCCCAACTGTGCCATCAAACGAGAGCTCTAGTCTCTGAGGGATGCTGGAAAAAGGAGCGTTGGGGGGGTAGTGTGAAGTACACGGAGAGATAACAAGACTGGGCATCACCAGAGGTGGTGGCAGGGGGGAGGAGGTAGATCTGAGGGGTACATTAGTAAGGCTGCGTATTTGAAGTTTGTGTATGTGTGTGATTATCAGAAACATCTTTTAACACAGGGCTCTTTGAATGCTCAGTGTTGTGGTGCTAACGCTGAACACTGCTGTGATATAACAGCAATTATAGGTGTTCCTGACTCCTATATAATCACTAGCAACTACTACACTGAGCCTATTGTACCCTGTTGTTTAGAGTGGACTTAATTACAGCACCCTAACAAATTATGTCGTTAATGTTTAATTTGGGGATTTTGATGTTTTTACATTTAAAATGATGCAGATTTGCATTTGAGAAGAAAGTCTATCCCTGATTCAGGAGGAAAAAAGTAGTTTTCTTCTGCATCATAAAACACTGGACCAGCTGTTTATCCTCTCGAGGATATTTGAGGGTGCATCGGAGTTTGCTCAACCAGTCGACATGTGTTTTGTGGACTTGGAGGAGACATCTGAGCATGTTCCTTGGGGTGTCTTGTGGTGGGAACTTGCATGTATGGGGTATGAGGCTGTTGTTTCTGGTCACTCTGTTCTTGTACAACCATAGTGAAGGTTTGGGTAGCAATGTTTGCACTGACAGTGGGTTAGACTCATGTCTGCTGGGTGCTACGACTACCCTTCGTAAAAGATTCGAGTCACAATTTGTTTTTTTGAGAAAATCTAGGGTTAAAGAGAGTGGAGTATAAAAGTGAAGCTGTCACTTTTTAGATCCCTCTGCATTCCTACCCTCACCTATGGTCACGATACAGGTGCATGTGGCAGAAATGAGCTTCTCCCAAACAGTGGCTTGGTTCTACCTCAGTGATAGGGTGGGGGATTCAGTTATTCGGGAGGGGCTCTCAGAGTAGAGCTCCTAGTCTTCTATATTGAAAGAAGCCTTTTAAGGTGGTTCAGGCATCTGACTACGATGCCTCCTGTGTGCCTTCTGGTCAAGGTATTCCAGGCATATCCTAACCGGAAGTACATGGTGGGCAGACTCAGGACATGCTGGAGAGATTAAATTGCTCAGCTTGGTTGGGAATATCTAGGTGTCCACCAAGAAGAGGTAGATCAGGTGGCAGGGGAGAGGGAAGTCTATGAGCAGTCCTTTAGAGCTGGCTAGCCTGTTATTTCATCACCCAAAATAAAAACAGGAAAAAGGAAAGGTTTGAAATACAGGGGGTGCAGAATTATTAGGCAAATGAGTATTTTGTCCACTTCATCCTCTTCATGCATGTTGTCTTTCGCCAAGCTGTATAGGCTCGAAAGCCTACTACCAATTAAGCATATTAGGTGATGTGCATCTCTGTAATGAGAAGGGGTGTGGTCTAATGACATCAACACCCTATATCAGGTGTGCAGAATTATTAGGCAACTTCCTTTCCTTTGGCAAAATGGGTCAAAAGAAGGACTTGACAGGCTCAGAAAAGTCAAAAATAGTGAGATATCTTGCAGAGGGATGCAGCAGTCTCAAAATTGCAAAGCTTCTGAAGCGTGATCATCGAACAATCAAGCGTTTCATTCAAAATAGTCAACAGGGTGGCAAGAAGCGTGTGGAAAAACCAAGGCGCAAAATAACTGCCCATGAACTGAGAAAAGTCAAGCGTGCCGCTGCCAAGATGCCACTTGCCACCAGTTTGGCCATATATCAGAGCTGCAACATCACTGGAGTGCCCAAAAGCACAAGGTGTGCAATACTCAGAGACATGGCCAAGGTAAGAAAGGCTGAAAGACGACCACCACTGAACAAGACACACAAGCTGAAACGTCAAGACTGGGCCAAGAAATATCTCAAGACTGGTTTTTCTAAGGTTTTATGGACTGATGAAATGAGAGTGAGTCTTGATGGGCCAGATGGATGGGCCCGTGGCTGGATTGGTAAAGGGCAGAGAGCTCCAGTCCGACTCAGACGCCAGCAAGGTGGAGGTGGAGTACTGGTTTGGGCTGGTATCATCAAAGATGAGATTGTGGGGCCTTTTCGGGTTGAGGATGGAGTCAAGCTCAACTCCCAGTCCTACTGCCAGTTTCTGGAAGACACCTTCTTCAAGCAGTGGTACAGGAAGAAGTCTGCATCCTTCAAGAAAAACATGATTTTCATGCAGGACAATGCTCCATCACACGTGTCCAAGTACTCCACAATGTGGCTGGCAAGAAAGGGTATAAAAGAAGAAAAACTAATGACATGGCCACCTTGTTCACCTGATCTGAACCCCATTGAGAACCTGTGGTCCATCATCAAATGTGAGATTTACAAGGAGGGAAAACAGTACACCTCTCTGAACAGTGTCTGGGAGGCTGTGGTTGCTGCTGCACGCAATGTTGATGGTGAACAGATCAAAACACTGACAGAATCCATGGATGGCAGGCTTTTGAGTGTCCTTGCAAAGAAAGGTGGCTATATTGGTCGCTGATTTGTTTTTGTTTTGTTTTTGAATGTCAGAAATGTATATTTGTGAATGTGGAGATGTTATATTGGTTTCACTGGTAAAAATAAATAATTGAAATGGGTATATATTTGTTTTTTGTTAAGTTGCCTAATAATTATGCACAGTAATAGTCACCTGCACACACAGATATCCCCCTAAAATAGCTAAAACTAAAAACAAACTAAAAACTACTTCCAAAAACATTCAGCTTTGATATTAATGAGTTTTTTGGGTTCATTGAGAACATGGTTGTTGTTCAATAATAAAATTATTCCTCAAAAATACAACTTGCCTAATAATTCTGCACTCCCTGCAGTGTAAATTTAGGAGATCACATGAGATTCCTGATTCTGGTTTTAACATTTGTCTCTTCCAAGCAAGTTTTGCTCTTGGAACTCACATTCCTCTGGGAAAATCGGTTCGAGGACGGTCCACGGACAAAGAAGGATCAAATACCTGGAGCATATTAATGTCTGCAGGAGTAATGGGTGGAAGGCCTGGTGTAAACCCACTGAGCTGGGCTGCAACGGGTTCCCGGGAACAGTCTCTGCACTACACACTTAGGCTTCTTGGCACTACAGGATAGCAGGGGAAGAAAGCCACCAAAAATATCACTAAAAGTGATAAAAGAACTTCCTGGTGTCTGTGAATCAAGACAAGAACCATGGTTTCTTCACCAGGGTTTTTCACTGATGATAAGTCCAAGCTGCCCAACAGTGCAGTTGATGTTTCTTTAAAGTGAGAACATGAGAAAAAAAAATCATTGAGGGAGCTGAGTTGAGGGAATAATAGATGCACATTAGAAACTCAATTTTAATGTGGAATATAACAATTACGTTTCTTTATTTGTAAGAGTTTGGACAAAAAGGTTAATGAAGCTCCAAAAATTATAGTTTTAGTCATTAAACAGCACATTTGGATTTGGCTTAGTATAGGATGGGAAGATGACCACAATGAAGTTGAAGAGGGTCACTCTACAAAATGTTCTCACCTGTGTTAAGTCATTTACCATTAGCGACTACAAGCTGTTATGCCCGAGCTTTAGCCGTGACAATAATAATAATTACGAGACGGCCGGAGCTGAAGAATCAAAGCATCCATTTGGCAGATGAGCTTCCAAATGACCCACTGAAAAAAGAAATGGCACCTGGCCAGCAAACATGTCAGCGCTCTCTCCTTCTTTCTCTCACCTTCTCGCTGGCGCTCTTTTACCCTCTGTCTCTATCCCACATTCAGAAGGCCATTTAAATGACATAGATGCTCACACACACCACATTTTCTTTATAATGTGTTACTTATCGTTGCTGTGCACACATATAAGCATCTTTCCATGTATGTAGTATGTATGTATGTATATTTGGACATTCGAAGTATTCTTGTGAAAGGAGACACCTTCTTTTTTCAAAGAATAAATAAGTCTCACCTACACACAGAAAAAATAAAAACAAAAAGAACACAAACTCATCACTTTCCCTGGTGTAATTCCACACTGTGTATTGCTTCATGCAGGGATGTGGCTGCAGAGGAGCTGCATCACGCTAACTACCAACTACAGAGACAGGGAGGCAAAGAGAAAGAAGAAGAAAAAAAGTCAATTAGAGAGGTGTGATAAACCAACACATCACAAACCACTACAGATGTTTGTGTGCTCCATATTTCTTCTGTCACAAACAGAAAGGAGCTGAAGATGTGTGGACGAGTACTAATGGGGGAAAACACATTTGCATTTTTTAAAGAACATTTCATTTGAAAATGAAATTATGTATATTTCAGTATTCCAGTCTACTAAAGCATGTATTTAACATCTGATGCAGAGTCAGTAGCTCCAATGGTATTCAAGGGTGTTTTTGGATTAATTCAGTTAAATTACATAAAAACATTTTTTATAGCTTTTCTAACTCACGTGACAAATCTTTTGGCAAGCATTTATGAAAACGTTTACGTTCATTTCAACTCGTCTTTTTGGCCATCTCACAAGCACAAGTCAGATATCAAATTGCCATAAAGAGGTAAATAGTCTATGACGATTATTTAACCTTATTAACAGTATATGTCCAGATGAACGGTATCAACTTTTTGACATTTTCCAAGAACCCAGAGTGATTTTAACCATCTGGAGTCGATGGAGTCACGCCATTGCATTAAAATTATATGACTGATGTAAGATGATGATGATGTAGCAGTAAGATGCAGTCTCCACTTCAACTTGTGTCTAAAGTGCGTACGTCAAACTATGTACCAGTTTGTAATTGTGTTGATAAGCCAAGTAAGACCAGACTTATGATAAATAATTGACGTGATGCTTTTTCCTGAATACTGTTGTCATGTTTAATGCAATTCAGTTCAATTCAATTTATTTATAAAGCGCCAAATCACAACAACAGTCACCTCAGGGCGCTTTATAGAGAGAAAAAAAACCCATCAATCATATGACCCACTATGAGCAAGCACTTTGGCGACAGTGGGAAGAAAAAAATCCAACAGAACCAGGCTCAGGGAGGGGCGGGGCCATCTGCTGCGACCGTTTGGGGTGAGAGAAGGAAGAGAGACAGAGATTAATAACAAGTATGATTCAGTGCAGAGAGGCCTATTAACACATGTTGAGTGAGAAAGGTGACTGAAGAAAAACACTCAATGCATCATGGGAATTCCCCGGCAGCCTACGTCTATTGCAGCATAACTCAGGGAGGAATCAGGGTCATCTGGTCCAGCCCTAACTGTGTGCTTTAGCAAAAAGGAAAGTTTTAAGACTAACCTTAAAAGTAGATATAGTGTCTGTCTCCTGAATCCAAACTGGAAGCTGGTTCCACAGAAGAGGAGCCTGAAAACTGAAGGCTCTCCCTCCCATTCTACTTTTAAATACTCTAGGAACAACAAGTAAGCCTGCAGTGTGAGAGCGAAGTGCTCTAATAGGGTGATATGGTACCCACAGGAACCCAGGAAGAAATGGTAAAATTTTGCATTTTGAAAGGACAGCAAAAAAAGAAAAAACAAACACACCCCCTTTACTATTGTTGGAAAATGCACCACATAAACCAAAAACATTATATAGCAACACATGGCATTTAGTTGCTTAGGAAGATAGAAAGAGTGATATAGCAGGTTTTGAGATGTGAGGAATTTGTGACATTTAGCATGTTTGTAGTGTAGTTATGTAACCTGATTGCCTGCATTTTGATGTAAACGGTTATGTATAACTTTGCTGTTTTCAAAATTTGTTTTTGAAATTTTTATTTACATTTTAAGTTATGAAAATGACTTGTTAAACATGTTTATAGTTTTCACAGTAAAAAACTTTTTCTACTTGAATGTTATTTTTTTTGTGTGTTATTTTAGGTCAATTGTGTCAATACAGTATGCCAAAATAAAGAAGATATAAGTATGAAGTCAGATATGTGATGTTGTGGTAAAAAGAATGATGCGAAACAAGGTAAGGTAACAGTTTATAAAGTTAAAATCAGGAGAATTAAAAAAAGACTCCAGAGGGTTAAAGCTGACCCCAGCCCAGCTGCCAGAGTCTGAACTTCAACAAAAGCAGTGGTGAGCAGTTTTCTACCTGTTAATGTTGCTAAAGTAGAATCACTGTGGCGATCATTTTTTCATCTTTGCTTCGTGTTGCCGACTTTGTGTTCATACCTAAATACTAAAAGAACAATATCTGTTTGAATGTGTTCAAAACAAAAGTCCCTATTCTTGTGGTGGTGTGTGGGGCTGTAGCTTAAGTTTTATATCATTAACAGGCGGTTATGTGCCAACTATATCATGCAACACTTCAGGTCATTTTAATGAGTAATAATAATGAGTAGTGTAACAAATTACTTTCTTTATTGAGTAATTACTGAGTAATTAAGTAAAATGTTACACTACTTTGACAAAAAGCTACAACTAATATGTAATTACTTTTCGTGGGTATAATCATTCCACTTTGGAAAAAAGAACATTTCAAATAAATCATTAAAACACAAACACAATGATACAGAAGACTTTTTAAATTTTCCCTGTCATCTTTCCTTATTCTCCCATTGGCAGGATATGTAGGTGTTTGGGATATGATCAACTCTGCTGTGTTATAAGTAATAGTCACAGCATGCAATCACAGCCACTGTGATGACACAAGCTCAGCAAGAAAGTTAGATATGGTTAGTTGTTTTGGCGACAATTATTCAAAGTCAGTTCATTATATTCATTGGCCTAAGAGAAGGAAAGCAAAGGCCCAGTTCATGGAAGATGCCAATACATCTCTCTCTGCCTCCTACTGATCCCCAGAAAGTTGTTTATGCAGTAATCATTGTCAGCTAGCAAGTTAGGCTAGAGTTCAAAACACAGCAAGATTTAGAAATGACTAAAAACCTTAAAAACTCAATATAAAGCTTGTTTAAACACTCGTCTATTACAAGAAGAGGTTATTGCATATTAGTTAGTTGCATATTATTTTTGCACAAGTTACATATAGATGTCAGTTCTTTTATAATGTGCACATCTGTGAATTTTATCCAGTTGTTGCTTTTTGGAATCTGGTGGAAACATTAGCAGCACAGTAGCAATGTGTCAGCAGCGTTTTTATTTTAGTGTAATAATGCCAACTAACAGGTAGATAAACTGCTTTTTACATTTTGGGGTCTGTCATGTTTTTGGCCACAGCGATGTGAAAAAGGGCCGTCTTTAATGACGTGGAAAAAGGGAAACTACTACTGCAAATCGGGTTGATCAGTGTCCCACACCTGACCTGATGCCTCAATCATAAATGTGATGTTCAGAATTCCACTGCTGCTTTAATAACAGTGGATTAAAGTGATGAGTAATTACAGCTTAAAATGTTATGCTCAGGCTGAGTACATTACACTACAAGAAGGGCCCTCATAAGTTATGTGACCTTAACTTCACACACTGCAGTTATTGCTGATCAAACAAAGGAGATGGTGATTGACTTCAGAAAACAGAGAGGTGAGAAAACTCACACCCCAATTCAGATCTATGGAACCCCTGTGGAGAGAGTCTCCAACTTCAAATACCTCGGTGTCCACATCAACGAGGACCTCACTTGGAGTACACACACGGACTTCCTCATTAGTAAAGGCAGACAGCGCCTCTATCACCTGAGGCGTCTAAAGAGGTTTAAGATCTCCAAGAATATACAGAGGAGATTCTACACTGGTGTCATTGAGAGCATCCTGTGCAACAACATCATGGTGTGGTACGGGAACTGCACAGTACAGCAACAGAAAGCCCTGCAGAGGGTTGTGCGCACAGCTGAACGCACTATGGGAACATCTCTACCAGCACTGCAGGACATCTATGCTGAAAGGTGCAGATCCAGGGCCATCAGGATCATTAGGGATTCTAGCCATCCCGCCCACAAACTGTTCAGGCCACTGAGGTCAGGGAAGCGCCTCTGTAGCCTGAAAACAAGAACAGAAAGGTTCAGGAGGAGTTTTTACCCACAAACTGTGAGACTCCTCAACCAAAACACAAACCGGACAACATGATGGACAATCTCACACACAGTACATAATTTGCACTTTACCTTTCTTCTCTGAACCTTATCCGTACCTTATTATATACATCTGTACTATGTAAATATGTATATTTTTATAGTTTTCTCATTCAAATCATTACAGTGCAATATCTTGCACGTCATGGATATATATTTATAAGCACAAACATATCGTTAGCTTCATAGCATAATTGCCTAAGTCATTTGACTAAGTCAATGACTTAGGCACTTATGCTATGAAGCTAACGATATGGACTTTTACATTGTTTTTTTATATATATATATATTTTTTTTTTTACTTTTAACTTTTGTTTCTTTTCCTTTTTTTTCTTAGCTTATGTAAAATCCTTTTTAGCATGTTTGCACAGTCGGGGGGAGTACTTTTTTAGCCAGAAAAAACATTTCACTGTATGTTGTACCAGCTATAACTACATGTGACAAATAAATAAAGAATTGAATTGAATTGAATTGAATATTCAGGCGATTCTGTAAATCCAAATGTAACTGATGTCAAGTTTAAACCAATATAATTTATTAAAAGGCTAATAGGACGAAGCAGGGAATGAGTTTAGCAGATTGGATGGCCAAAGGGGAACTAGGGTTGAGCTTGCCCAAGGCAAGGGCAGGCAGCTGGAGGTCACCATGGAGGCTTGAGCAGGGAAGCCCGGAAGCCAAGCTAAGTTAGCCAGGCTGAATAATAAATTAAAAAATGGGTATCAGCTGCATCAGCAGGCCACAGCTAGCAGCTGTTTTTAGTTGGAAAACACCACGACTACAGAAGAATCTGTTTCCAAAGTATTTTGTTGGAAACAGAGACCTCTAGGATTTATATATAATGGTTTGCTGTTTAATTAAAAGGCCTATCAACTACATCTGTGCTCTGTTTAAAACTTTTTGCAATGCTCCCAAGCATTTACTATATTCACTTAGCAGCGCTTTAAAGTTATAAATACGCTTGCTAAATATATAAACACATTCTGCCTTTAATTTAGCAACATCTTTTATTAAAAAGAGGTTTATTGAGCTTAAAAACTGAAGTTGAATCTTAAAATCCTTGCATGCTATGTTTATATATAATATATTATATATAATTTAGGGAAACAGCTGCTTAGCATCCAGAATCCGTACTGGACAGTTGTTTAAAGCTCAGTAATATAACATTTCAAAGCACCTGATAATATTTGAAAATGATAATTTTGTTTGGTGTTTTTTTTTCTAAAGGGAAAAGAAAAAATGATGGCAATAAAGTCAAAAGTAATGAAGATGGGAATATGCAAGAGTGTGTGTTATCTGCACAGACAGGAAGAGGCATGACTGAAAAAGTGGAAAGATGATGACTAAAGTGGTGCGAAAATGATAACTACACCGAAGCATGAGTGAAATATATGAAGATAAAGAGAAATGTGAAGCTGAAACGGGAAGAGAGTATGACAGAATAAAAATTGAGAGGGATGAATCACAGCAGAGGTTCAGAACTGCATGTGGACTGCGCTTAAAAAGGAGCAAGAGGAATCGAAACGAGCGCCGAACGGAGTCGGGTGATAAATGATTCGAGTGGTGCACGGGTCGCTCTTGCCTCCTCATCTTACGCAGCTGACCTTGGGCTTATGAGCTGTAATAAAACGTGGCCAAGCACTCCTGAAATTGGTCCACTCGACGTAATGCTCTGCAGCCTTCTGCTGCATTAGCATATGGCTTTTACAGAGTACAGTGCATCCAACACATACAAATATTGCGCCGAGAGAGCTGCGAGGGAGATGATGACGGCGACGACGAGGAGAATGAAGACAAGAAATGTAGTCAAGGATCAACAGCATTCATGGTGGAATGAAGAGAAAACGTAAGAGGAACGGTTAAGTGAGAAGGAGAGCACAGTAGTGATATCTGTGGAGGCAGGAGAGGCGGTGATGACAGAGAAGAGAAGGATGAAGTACTGTAATGGAGGGAGAGGAAATGATAAGGTGAGGGAAAAATACGAGACTGGGGCAAGTTAGATTGATGGTGACAAGGAGAAGGAAATGCAAAGGAAGGGTTGAGAAGGAGATGATAAATGGTGATGAAAATGGAGAGAAGGAGAAAATACACCCAGTGATGTTTGTGGCAGTAATAATATGGTCTGAGACATCTCCAGAATCATCTTAGCGCTCATAAAGTTAGCAGTACTTCGCTGCTGTTGCGTCACATGAAAGATGAATTTGAAATGTCACTTCTCAGCACAACACGTTCTGTTCCGGCAGTGGCGGCAGCTGTGAGTGGGAAGATGAGGATGAGGAAGACCAAGCGCAAGATTATTCCATCACTTTTTTAACACCTTCAAATTTCTCTTCTGTGGCCTCTTTACACCGAGACAGCATCTACCTCTCCATCATAATCACCCTCTTCTTCTCTTCACAGGCGCAAAAAAACACCCCTGACTTCTTTTGAGGCTCTAATAAGAGCGGAACAAACAGCGTGTCTCTCTCTGGGCCAGGTTGGTATTATCTTTAGGCGTTGTTATATTTTCTGCGAGGTCTCGATGCTCCTCTCCAGAGGCTCCCGAGGATTTAATGGAGCTGTGGGGGAACCAGTGCTTGCCCAGTACAGATTAATTGCTCTATTTGTAGGGTTTATTAAGGGTGTAGGGTTTATTAAGTGAGCAATGTGAAAACGGGAAAAAGCAAAGAGAGATCGATATAGAATGAAAACTGGACAAAGGAAGTGATGCAAAGTGGGATTGGGAACATTATTATCATGGTAAAAAAAAATATATTGTAAAGATGCGGTGGAGTACGGGCATTCAGCAGTGAGTGTGCTGTAATCCATGTTTTTCTTTGCTCAGTGTCCTCAGGCTCAGGTCACACGCAGGCATGTTGGTGCATGTGAGCCCCTCCCTTTGAAATTGCTGTCTATTACTGCCTTTACTTAGTGCAATGATAACGTGCAGAGTTCAGGTCAGAGCATTCATCCATTTTCCAGAAAAAACACAGATTTTAGGAAAAGGGTATTTATGCAGTATACCTAATTTATGTGCATTTCATTTCAGCTAAGGGTGTCACTTTCAAGGACAGCAGAGTAATCACAGTGGAGAGCACAATGATAAAGATACAAATACAAATACAAATGTTGGACTCGACATCAACTGGTGAACTGTAGCACATCATTTTTTCCTAAATTAGATTTTAAGAGTGTGGCTGAGAAAAAGCTCAACTATTGGATGGATCATCAAGTTTGAACAGACATTTACCACAAACCCTGATTACTTTAACAGTATCCTATAACATTATTGTATTTTCTGTTCATTTCTAGGTTTTTTTAGACAAAGTCTAGATTATTTAATGTAATGTTTGCTTTAAGTTTGTGAAAAGTAGAGAAAGATAAGAAATGTGGGGAAAAAAGAGAGCATGGAAATGGCATGCAGTAGAGTTTCTGGAGGTGTGCTGTAAAGTCAATTCCCGTCTGCTGACTGGAGCAGACGGGAATTGAACCACCAACCTTGCGATTAGCAGATGACCTAACAGCATTACCAACAATATGGTTTCCAAAAAGTTGTTGGGCCCAGCAGCTGCCGGGTGATTTGTCTTTCAGCTGATTCACGTAGCACTAACCACCTGCTATAATCGCTGACTGTGCAGTGGCACAGAGAGAGCATGGGGGCTGTCTATGTGCAGTGCTGCACATAAGAGGAGAGAGGAAGGAGACAGAGAGACACTGGAGAATTCATTTCCAACTTTAAGTCACATTGGAAACATCAGCCTTGTTTGGATACAGCTGTGAATGATTTTGCCAAAACACTATCACTTTTAAAAAAATTCCTCACAAGTCATTGTGATGTTATGAGCTAAATAATTACAAAAACAAGAATCTATGACTACTGAAAGTTTTGAAGCATGTGACTGGCATGACTCATCAGTTTTCAGTTTATAATAAAAATCACTTGTTATTTAATAAGCTGTAAGAGATGTAATGGGTTCTGAAATTTGTGTAGATGGGTCCCTATATTTTGTATATATTGTTTATGTTGCTTTTATTATTATCAGTTATTTCCTTTTATCTAATTAGAATCTCCAGGTTGCACTGCTAGCTAACAGTATGTGTCAATGTGTGTGTTGGCTACAGTACGTGCCCCAATTAAGTTTCAGGGGTCTCTCCTCTTTTACCATTATTCCATATTTCAAAACTGCTTGCTCTGACTTGAAAATAAAGGATAGATTATAAAGTGGTTTGGCTTCAGTGTGAACCAGTGCTGTGTATAGACATGGACTTGGCAAGCAATGACATCATTCAAAGATGTTCAGGGCAAACTCTTTTTTAAAAAAAATTAAAACAACAACAACAACAAAACAGGTTAATGTGTTTCTATGTAACATGTTTTATATTTTTTTGTCAGTTAAATTAGTCACAAGTGACCACTTGTGGGTTTATTGCAATCACAGATGCGTTTATTACAAAGTACTATAACATACCTTGTGATTCCAAATTATGCAAATATTTAGTAGGACTGAAGGATAATTTGCCCAATCAGTATTTTGTTATTATTGATGCAACGATGATGTAGGATCCTGAAAATCAAACAGCTATTATTCAGTGGAAGCTGTATATACAAGTAAACCTTCTTCCCCACAGACATTTTGACTTGTCACAGTAAGGAAAGCATTGGTGGAAATAATGATGGATTAGTTCCATTAAGCATCGTAGTAAGCCATTATAGTGAACCAGCATGAACAAACGCAGGACTTCCCCTAAGTAAAATACAGCCATCATTAACACACCTCAGCTTTCTTTACTTTGACAAGACAAAATGTCTACCATGAAAAAGGTCTATAGTTCTTTCCAGCATGCAGCTTTTTCAAGCCGACTCCTAATTACATCCTATATAATTGTCCAAATCAAACCTGGAAATAAATACCAGACTATAAACTGCAGGCGATGTAATGTGAGGACATTTCAGCTCCAGCAGAGATTTCTACTCTGGTGACTGCCTTCGAGGTCCTGTATAAATCATTACCACTGCTCTGGCTGTGTATAAATTCCACAATGCACAAATGTCTCATGTTCATATCACAGCTATGATTTATTTTGCATTTTCTGTTCTAAGGCTGTGTAAATGTTATTTCAGTGGCTGTTCCACACTGGCAAAATTAAGTTTTTAGAGAAAGCAGCGCTTCTCTGATGTATAAATGATTGGAGATTGTGAGAACAGCAGTGTCAACTCCCAAATCACTGCTATCTGCTTGTGAAAATTGAATATTTTGATTCAAAGTCTTTCTGGATAGACTGTAGTACTGCTGCTATAAACTGCATGTAACTAACACATAGGGCCTAACAACTCGTAAAGTGAGCAATCATGACAACACAGTCTGAAAGGCAATTAAAAAACATCACCATTAAGGGAAAAAAATAACTGAAAAGTTTAGAAGGAGGGTGACGCATCATTAGAGTCACGAAAAGCAATAATATGTCAAAAAGAAGTGAAAATAGATACATTTCAAAACCATGTTTTTCGAACTTAAAGATAAGTTTCTAGTTTGAAAATATCACGGTTCGCTGCAGGCACTCATAAAATAATTGCTTTACATTCACTCTGCTTTGGTGTTTCCAACATTGCATTGTTTCCATTACAGCTGTTAGAGAAACAATGCATTCTCATACTCAGGGAACCACTGGGTAACTCTTATGATGCTAGTGTTGGAGAGATACGCACGAGGTATTCTTTGGGTTGTGCCTTGATACATTGTGCACTATGCATCAGATAGCCAGACCATCAATCGAAGGCGAAAATGATGTTTCCTAATGGGTCCTTCATGGCCGTCCATATGTGACGAGCTGGTGCTCAGACTCATGTCACTGTAAACTGTGTCACAGCAGTGGCTATGACAAAATGCCATTACTGTAATGGCTTGTGAATGAGAAGGAAAAATGGTGGCTCACCAGCATCACAGCTTGTATACAAGGAAGTCACTAGAAAGTCTTCATTTAACATGGTGGTTATTTAAATATGGGAATCCATCAAACTGCGATATAAGGAATTCTACTACCAACACAGCTCTGATGTGGCAATGAAAAAGAGAAAGTCAGGAGTTAATGGAAATAGATGAGCAGGGTGTGAAATGTAACAGCAAACCTGACGACATTCAAATAATTAAGACCAACACAGACAGATACTTTTTGCTAATCACACTAAGAAATGCTGCGAATTGCCTGAGCAAGCTTTTGGACAGTAGCATTTGTAAAATCATGCAAATGAACACACAAGGTTATGTTGAATTTTACTTTATGACTGTTAGATCCAAATAATAGGTGTTGGAAAATGTACAGTGGCTTGCAAAAGTATTCGGCCCCCTTGAACTTTTCCACATTTTGTCACATTACAGCCACAAACATGGATCGATTTTAGTGGAATTCCACGTGAAAGACCAACACAAAGTGGTGCACACGTGAGAAGTGGAACGAAAATCATACATGATTCCAAACATTTTCTACAAATAAATAACTGCAAAGTGGGGTGTGCGTAATTATTCAGCCCCTTGAGTCAATACTTTATAGAACCACCTTTTGCTGCAATTACAGCTGCCAATCTTTTAGGGTATGTCTCTACCAGCTTTGCAGATCTACAGACTGAAATCCTTGCCCATTCTTCTTTGCAAAACAGCTCCAGCTCAGTCAGATTAGATGGACAGCGTTTGTGAACAGCAGTTTAAAACTAAACTGTAAAACTAAATTTTAGAGAACCCCAATCACTTGGAGGTTCTCTAAAACTTGTGCGATGTGCGATCGTGGCTCAAGAGTTAGTCAGAGGCGGCACCAGTGTCTGGCCGCCTCGCTTCTGTCAGTGTGTCTCAGGGCAGCCGTGGCTACAGTGTAGCTTGCCATCACCAGCGAGTGAATGACTGAATGTAGTAAAGTGCTTTGGGGTCCATAGGGACTAAGTAAAGCGCTATACAAATACAGGCCATTTACCATTTTTTGGAGCCTGCAGGACAATGACGGCTGGAGCAGCTATTAGTTGGACTGGGGAGTTAGCTGCCGAGTGCATCCTAACTACTCTATGATACTTTAAACCTGATGCTAAGACTTCTTTTGAAAAGGTGTGAAGTCTATGATAATAAATAGAAGCTTCTCGGTGTAATGGGCTCAACACTGCCAGAGCCAGTTTCACACCTTAAAAAGTGTTTAAGCTGAAATCGTATTAGTTACATATAAAAATGGTTGCAATGAACATGAAATGTACAAATGAAGCCAAAGCTATGAGAAGGTGTCAACACATGAGTGTGGATGTTACACTAATGCATGGCTTCTGCTCAACTTCCTGTGCTGTGATTTAACTTGTTGAGATCAACTGGTGTTTATTATTTACACTGTCAAACTCAAAATTACAAGTAATTAGAAGTAACACACACACACACACCTACACACACCCACACACACACACAATGACTGTGATTGTGTTAAAATGGCATTTGACCAAGACAACACAGCACCAAGCTAGCAGGACATATGTGGAGGAGGCTCAGCATCTTTAGATCTCTCCACCTTCAGTCAGCCCTCGTTGACACAAACACATTAAGACACTGAGATCATTATAGTTAACTAAAACTAGATGTGAGGAAACAAACTAAAAAAAAGGACTGTTGAAAAAATTTATACATTTGAAAAGATTCTGTGAACTTTGAAAACTACGGTAAAATAAAAACATGAAGAAAGCCGTAGCTTTAGTATCTGTTGGAGATTGTTAAAGATTTGTGTTACAGCTTTCATTACTGATGAGGCATTGATGAGCATGCTTATTGATACTCTGTATGTCTAAAGGGCTGTGAGTCAACTGCTTTCAAAAGGTTTTGTGCTTTCATTGTAACGCCTGTACTGATTTTTCTGACTGTTGCCTCTGACACGTCTAAATATGACACATGTTTATACAATAATACATTTACCGGAACAAATGCATGTGCTGCAGCAGCAATTATTGTGTTGTTTAGTTGTTTCAATTCTTTCTCTCACCTCCTGATTGTGCAAAATGTTTTATTAAGTTTTGAAAGTGTAATTTCACAATGTTTTGTGTTGTTTATGAGCCAAAGAGTCGCATTTTGTAGCTCTGTAGGGGTATACTCTTGCTGTGCAGCAGTTTGCTCCACAGCAGACCAATAAAGTTGAACTTAAACGCGACACAGCGTGCCCATGTGTGTGCTTGTATGTGTGTTTCGTCTGTGTTGGTGTTGGGTGTGTATGTGTTTTCTGAGTAAGTGTTGTTTGTGCTAAGTTCAGCTAAATAAGCAAGAGACGCACAGTCACAGTCACAGCTACAGATGGCAGCTTGCCTTCCAGAAGGGGTGTGTGTCCATCACACTCTCCTCTCGGGCAGCCATTGCCAAAAGACGCACAATTTCACAGTGAAACAAATAAGTCCTATTTAGTATTCCTCCCAAAGTGCAGCAGAAACCGAGCATACACTGTACACCTACCTGTCAAGTGATACAGCCTGATTTTGTCAAAATCTCTTTGCATCAATGACTCCAGCATGGAAGAACTACATTAACTGCGATTATTCTGCCCCTCGTTTGTGGCTTGGTTGGGTTTCTTTGGCTGGCGAATTTCTCAGGTTTCCCAATAGTGGGCAGTATTACCCCTTCAGTTTGTGGCTTCTTCTTTGGTTATTTGGTGTGCACTACACTGCCCCCTTTGGTGATGGGTTGTAAGCAGCAGGCAAAGTTCACGCAGGCAGTGTGAGAAAATGCATGGAGCAGAAAACAAGCTGCACAACTTTAAGCCCAGTTTACATCGTTGGGGAGTTTGTTGAGCCATAATCTGTAAGTAAGCAATGTCTAGCTTCACTTTCTGTAAGATTTGTTACTTTCATGTTACTTAAAAGGTTATTTGAACGTATGGTAAATGGCCTGTATTTATATAGCGCTTTACTAGTCCCTAAGGACACCAAAGCGCTTTACACATCCAGTCATCCACCCATTCACACACAGGTGATGGCAAGCTAGATTGTAGCCACAGCCACCCTGGGGCGCACTGACAGAGGCGAGACTGCCGGACACTGGCGCCACCGGGCCCTCTGACCACCACCAGTAGGCAACGGGTGAAGTGTCTTGCCCAAGGACACAACGACCAAGACTGTCCAAGCCGGGGCTCAAACCGGCAACCTTCTGATTACAAGGCGAACTCCCAACTCTTGAGCCACGATCGTATAAGGAAAGATGTTAATGATGAATGTAAAGCATAAGGAAAGCTATGTTGCTAACTTCTGTTTTGTTTATAAAATATGTTGATACTGATGCTTACGTATTATTTTACTGTATGTTCACAGTCTTACAAATTAAAAGAGGAAAAAAGGGTCTTCAGTTAAAGACACAAAGACAAAGCGATGTGTCCTGTCGTTCCTGGAACCATCTCCTCTTATGTTAAGCTCGCTGCATAGGGTGAATAGCCATACATTCACCTGAGGGCAGCAGAGTAAGAAGATTATCTATCTATCAAGCACCCAAGATGTCTCAGCCTGAAGCGTCTCTCCCAGATGGTGGTCCGGTCAGAGTGCCACTCACGCTCTTCACGCTCTTCACGTCGTTCATCCACCAGTCAAGCTGCAGCCCGAGCCAGAGCAGAAGCAGAAGCCGCCCGCACCAGAGCACAGTACGCGAAACGCCAGATCGACATGGAGGTTGAGAAGGCACGCATCGAGGCAACACTAAACGCTCTAAAGAAGGAGGGTGAGGCTGAAGCCGCGCTCGCCGCAGCTCATGTCCTGGAAGCGGCAGCCGATGAGGAGCATGACGCCGTTGACCTCACAGAACAAGGAGTCTCCTCTAAGACACCTCCTTCCATCAGACGTGCTCAAGATTATGTGAACGCTCACTTCGCTAATCGCAGCTTGGTAGTTAATGAAGACGGAAAGCCTGATACAGGACAACTGGTTGGTAATAACAACGCTCAGCATCTACGACAGAGTCAACCACCAGTTGCCTCCTCTCCAGGTGAACATCTCACTGATTTTGTAGATCAGGAGCAACCAAAGTCCCCTCCTATAAACAGAAAAACTGACATTTCAATCCAGCCTAAACCTTCATTGCCTCCAAAGACTGAAATCTCAGATTTCACAGCCTATCTAGCACGTCGTGATCTGCTGACAGCGGGATTCAAGGTTTTCGACAACCGTCCTGAGTCTTACTTGTCCTGGAAGTCCATTTTCCGCAACGCCATAGAAGGCCTCAACCTCAAGTTCAGCGAAGAGCTTGACCTTCTCAACAAGTGGCTCAGCGGGGAGTCACTACAACATGCGCTGAGGATCAGGGCGGTCCATGTGAACAACCCACACGCAGGTCTTCAACGTTTGTGGCAACGTCTGGACAAAAGTTTTGGTTCTCCAGAGGTAGTCGAAGCATCACTTTTCCAACGCTTACAGTCTTTTCCAAAAATATCTAATAAGGACACTAACTTATTGCAGGATCTTGCAGATCTCCTGTTGGAGTTAGAGTATGCACAAAGTGAAAATTATCTACCTGGCCTTAGCTTTCTGGACACCCCAAGGGGGATAAACCTGATAGTGGAAAAGCTCCCCTACGGACTCCAGGAGTCCTGGGTGAAACAGGGGACAAAATACAAAAAAGGACAACGGTGCAGTTTACCCACCTTTCTCATATTTTGTTCAGTTTATAAATGATTATGCAGAAATGAAAACAGATCCTAGCTTTATGTTACAAAGTTCAAACATAGTAGCTCCAAAACCTGATAAGCCATTGTTGAAACCAACTAAATACAGAGGTGCGGTTGCAGTGAACAGAACAGATATTAGTCAAACAAATGTCACAGCTCGAACGTCAGTTCTCAACCCAGACAGACAATGTCCTATTCACCACAAGCCCCATTCACTTGCCAAATGCAGGGATTTTAGGTCAAAAAAACTAGATGAAAGGAAAAGCATCCTCAAAGAACATGCTATTTGTTATAAGTGTTGTTCTTCCACAGGTCACCGAGCTAACGATTGCAAAGCCATTATCCAATGCTCGGAATGTAACAGTGACGCTCACGTGTCTGCCATGCGTGCTGGCCCACCTCTGTGGGCAACCAAGGACTCTAACCTCCTGCCTCAAAGCCACGGCGGGAAGTCTGATCCTTCAAGCCCTGTAACCACAACTGCTTGCACAGAGGTGTGTGGCCCACGTCTAAAAGGCAAATCCTGCTCTAAGATTTGTTTAGTCGACGTGTATCCCCGCACAAATCCTGAAGAGAAAAAGAGGATGTACGCCATGTTGGATGATCAAAGCAACTCATCCTTAGCCAGGTCTGCTTTCTTCAACATGTTTAATGTGAAAGGCACTATGCTCCCATACACCATGAAAACATGTGCAGGTTTGTCAGAGGCTGGAGGACGCAGAGCAACTAATTTCGTTATTCAGGATGTAAATGGGGAAGTGTCCATGGTGCTGCCCACACTGACAGAATGTGATCACATTCCAGATAATAGAGATGAGATACCCACCAAGGAGGCTGTGTCGGCTCACCCTCATCTACACGCACTCGCTTCACAGATCCCTCCTCTGGACCCAGCCGCGGACATTCTCCTCCTCTTGGGCCTGGACATCATCCAAGCTCACAAGGTTCGCAGTCAGATAAATGGTCCAAACAGTGCACCTTATGCCCAACGCCTCGATCTGGGATGGGTGGTTGTAGGCGATGTCTGCCTCTCAGGTGCCCACAAACCCACAGTAAACTCTTTCAAGACAGACATTCTGAATAACGGGTGCCCTACCTCCCTTAGCCCCTGTGCAAGAAAAATCTATATAAAAGACAAATACACAGAAAGCTGTCCTAAATTCGAGAAGACACAAGCAGAAGTAGGCAGACACATTTTCCAGCAAACAGCAGATGATGACAAAACGGCTCTTTCAGTAGAAGATGCATTATTCCTGGAAATTATGCACAGAGACTTTACTAAAGATGAGGTGAACAATTGGGTAGCTCCACTCCCATTCCGCTCCCCCAGACAGCGTTTACCCAACAATAGGGACCAAGCCCTTAGTTGCTTAATGACGCTCCGCAAAACACTGAAAAAGAAACCTGAAATGAAAGAACATTACATTGAGTTTTTAGACAAAACTTTCAGTAAGGGCCACGCTGAACCAGCTCCAGCTTTAGCTCCAGAACAAGAATGCTGGTATCTCCCTAGTTTTGGCATTTATCACCCTCAGAAGCCAGGAAAAATTAGGGTGGTTTTTGATTCAAGTGCACAATGTTTCTCTCAATGATGTGCTACTAAAAGGGCCAGATCTCAATAATACTCTTGTGGGAGTTCTGATGCGTTTTAGGTCCGACCCATACGCTGTCATGGCCGACGTGGAGCAAATGTTTTACAATTTTGTTGTCAGAGAAGACCACCGCAACTACCTTCGCTTCTTGTGGTTCAAAAACCATGATCTGGATGGAGAAGTACAGGAATTCAGGATGAGAGTCCACGTGTTCGGGAACTGCCCCTCCCCATCAGTGGCCATTTATGGACTGAAACGAACAGCGATGGAGGGAGAAAAAGAACACAGCAATGATGTAAGAGAGTTCATTGAACGCCACTATCCATTATGTGGATGATGGACTAAAATCATTTCGATCATGGTGCTGTTTTTTTTTTTCTACCAGCAGTTTTTTTCTCTTGTGCACTTGAACCATTTTTAAATAAATATACTGAGACAGTTTTTGCTGCAAATTGTGTAAGGTTCCAGCTTAACTCGAATCAAAGCCACAAGTGTCAGAGACTGGTGCTGTTATTGGGAGTTCAGCTCGGTGCATCAGCAGCCTTACCGTACACCACACGACGTTTGATCACAGTTTCGACAAAAGCAAGTATAGATTGTCGGGTGTGCAGTAAGTAGGAGTGGGAAAATGTAGCACTGTAAAATGTTCACATGATTAGGCATTGTAGTTAAGAATTGTTGTCTTCCCCAAAGAGCTGAAAAGACATTGTGTCTGCATTAATTTTTTAAATGTAGAAAGTTAGGGAGCCTTCAGTAGGAAGATACAAAAAGCTGTTTTTTACAGCAACATATAATTCTCCATTTATAGTATTTTCCATTTACCTGCTTTCACAGAGTCATTTACTTGGACACAGTCAGTACTTGTTTCAGCAAAATTGCCACCAGTCTGGAGTCAAGTTGATGCTTTTGTGCCTATCGTCTCTCTTTCTCCTCTCTGTCTCTGTTCTTTAAAAGTATTACTTTCAAACAGCAAACTGTATTTTTGCATTTTTTAAATTCAGGCTCACAGCTTCCATTGACATCCCCAAGTACTATTAAAGATTTATATAAGCCTGTAGCCAAAAAAGTACTTTTCAAGGTAAAAGACAAGGCTTTCTGCGACAGTTAGTCCGGTTTGAAAAATTCCAAAATAACAACGTACTGTGGGATATAAAAAAGAACATTAAGTTTTAAAAAAAGCAAAAACTGAATCTGAGTTCAATGTTGCTACTGTCCACAACAAGGTTGTCTTATTTTGAAGTGCTGCAGTGCTATAGGGTTCTTGCTAAGCCAGCAAACATGGTAGAAACTCTAACGTCATCTCCAGGGTCATTCGACGTTCAGTCAGCTCTTTCTTAAAAATTGAGAAATATACATCAGATTATTGCAGTAAAAGAATTAAATTATAATTAAATTGTTATTTTATTTATTTTAGTGCATTTGCTTATCCACTAAAATAAATGCAATTAAATAAACTTCAAATTGGTGTCCACAACAACTTTTATTCTTTGACAACTTTTATTTTGAAACAACTTTTCAAATAGGACTAGATGTAGACAAAAAAATCAAATTCAAATTCAAATTTTATTTGTCACGTACACAGTCATACACAGTACGATATGTAGTGAAATGCTTGGACAACTGCTCGTGACCTAAAGAAAACAAAAAAGGAAAAGGCTATGAATAAGATAGGAAATAAATATGAAAAATTAAAAAGGGTAAATTTAACTAGGAAGGAATAAAATATAAATTAAGGTTAAAAATGAAATAACTGTACAACACAAATTAGAATGAAGGGTAAATTTAACTGGGAAGAATAAGATAAAATATATAAATTAAAGTTGAAAATAAAATAACTGTACAACAAAATACACAATACACAATATAGAACTATATAAGAATGTATGAAGAAATCTAAATATAAATAAATATATACACAATAACAGCAGCTGTACAAGTATTAACCGGAAATGAAGAATATAGTGACCAGTGTTGTGCAAAAACAAAGTCCAGAAAGTCCAGTGTGTGTCACAGGAAATTCTGCTATATTTGCCCTAAAATGAATGTCACACCTTTTACATAGATAAAAAAATTATATTATAAGCACAGCAGCAATGAAGCACAGTACTAAAAGACAAAGTATAGTTGATTTTAAATTCTACAGCTTAGACTAAGTTGAAAAGAAGATAAGCCTGTGAGTCAACGACAGCTCCGACAGAAGAGAATGGGGCACCTCGTACGACCGGCAGATAAAAGATGTGCTGCGGACAGACAGACAGAAAGAAACGTGTCTATTAAAAACATCCATCATTGTCTAAAGATCTGCTTCATGGTTCGATCTCTCATAGTTTATTCAAAGATGGATTATTACAGGCACTGAAGGTGGGCTTACACTGAATAAATGTGATTAAACGATTTATATCTCTTGCTCTAACTTAGTTCTTGCAGCTCCGTCACCACAGCTCTTCTCTTTAATGAGAACAATGTTTTTATAATGATTTTTAAATTACACTTTGGGATAATCAGCAGAATTATTGTCATAAATAAGCAAGATTTCAAAATCACAAAATAGCAGGTACTGTACGTTGTAGACATTTATTTTCTAAAATGTCCAATTTGTATTTCTTTTCTCCTTTTTTCTCTCCTAAAACTAATTGTGCCTTCATCTCCAACACAAAGCAATTAAATGAGGAAGAGGCTGAGGTTGGGAGATAATGGAAATTTATTCCACGCAGTAAATTGAGAATTACAAGTATATGCACTGTGCGTGAACGTGATGAAATAAAAATGGACATCTGCATTTTGGAAGTGAGTGCACAGTCACTTGAAGGACTGGATCTTACGCTCTAGTGATATACTGCTACTGTCAAGCCAACCCTCTGTTTTAACCTGTTTGAACAGCAGAAGACGCAGATCCAGCTCTTCTCCGCAAAAACACCATGTTTTCAGTTTACTCTTTTCAAACCTAGAAGAAAGTATGAAAAGACAAAAGGAAATGCAGCTCAAACATTACTAATCCATCAGATGCAGCATATATCCTTAAGCAACACACTCAAATACTGCACAAGCACAAGTACATCTGTTTAATGTAAACCCGCAAAGAATGCACACGCATGTACACACATTGGGCAATACATCACTATGCAAACAAAACAAGGATGTCCAGCCATGCATGTGCATTTAAATGAAGTGGCTCTCAGGCATGCACACAAACATACAGATCACTTAATATAAACTCTGCAACACGCACATAAACACAAGCTCGCAATAATACACAGTTAAGTACATAGACACACATCAGCTCATTTCTCTGGGAAATAAGATTGTGGAAGGTGTCACAGATGTCAGCAGTGACTGTCAGGCCCCAGGGGATTCTGGGAAACGAGAGCGATAAATGAAAAAAAAAAAATTGGGGGAGTCTGACTTTTGCAGGGGAGAGGGAGATGTGAGTACAAGCCAAGGAGATGAAGGCGAAGGAGGAACAATCAATTCTCTGACACCTCTAAATGTGCACTTGATGATGCATACCTAAACAGGCCTGAAACGGTCCACAGGGAGAGTGAAAGGGAGTGAAAGAGGTGAAGGAGGAAAAGGTGGGTATAGAGAAAGTGAGAGACTAGATTAATGAAGAGAAATTGGGAAGGAAGGAGATAAAGGAAGAACTAAGTTGGAGAGATTGTTACATACGTCCATTTGAGCCTTAAATGGCACTTGGTCCTCAAAGGACTCGGATCTAAGTGAAGCGGTCAGCCTTGTAGGTTGTTCCTGGGTCTGTAGAGAATGAAGAGGGAGAGAGGAGTTGCATGAAGATGAGAGGGAGGTGAAGGAGCGGCCACAGATTGGCCGTGGGACTCGCAAGTGCTCTCACCCTAACCACAGTCCATTTACCGCAAACCCTCAAAAAGCTTTTGGTTAATCTGCATAAAGACTGAGATAAGAAACCTTGCATAAGCCTATTTTTCCTCACGATTATCTTCAGGGCATTTTCTACACTTTAGAAAGAGAAAGGCAATGTAATGATAATAAGTCACCTGAGTTAATTAGAAACATGCATGCAAAATCTGGCCGACTAAGGAAGAATTAATGTGCAATAGTCTTTAAAATGAGATGAGTGAACCTTTGTGTAACAAGTAAAACCTCTGTTGAGTGGATGATGGCTGTAATAATGTACTTTTTTAAGTACTCAATGGAATGTGTACCTGCCCTGTGACCTTGGGGTATGAACATGAGACCTAACAGAGTGTCCAGCCAAAAGGAAACCACATCACCAGTGGTTTCCTTTGGGTTGAACATTTTTTGAGTGTCCTGATTCTTGATTAGGAAATTTGTTGGGTGACGTCTTGGACTCTGTTTTGTTCATCGGGGTCAATCATGAGCAGAGTCTACAGTGTTTAGATCAGAATCAGCATGGCAAAGACTTCATTCCGGCCCACTGTCATGTTTTCCAAAGCCATCCAGAGAGCATAAATTTTGGAATTTTAACAGTATTTTTAAAGGTTTTAGTTTTTCCTGCCCATAAAAACCTCCCTCATGGTCATTCACAACACACCAATGTAATTCAGTTATACATTTTTGTGATTTTGAACAATACTTTTTCCAACCAAAGTTCAGAGGCAGATTTCTTTCATTTACTAGAGCAGCATTTCTTTACCATGTAGAAAAACGTAATGTGGAAATTGCTCTTCTTTGTCTTATATTAAGATAACTCATTAAATGCATAGTGAAACTTTTTACACTGATGGAAATTAAAGTTTCAACGCTCTGGCCCACTTCATGCCATAACATAAAGTGGGCTGTATGTTGCCTGTGATATAAAATGAGTTTGGCATCCCTGGTGTAGGTGACACATATAGCATACAAAGTAACAAGCAGAACATTGTGCTGTTAAAAGATAACCAATGTTATTCTCCTCATGTGGTTTATTAGTAAAACTGTACTTGTTGCTAAGCTGTTTAAGGCAGGACTGCACTATAATACGATCAACTCATAGTTCTGCGTATTTTAAGAATACATAAAATCATAAAGAAACCCGGGTGGAAAAGACTCACACTAGAATATGTGGAATGACCTGAAAATGACACTGGTGGGGCCATGTTTAATAGCCTGGAGGAGCTAAGAAAGAAAATGTCTTTCCTGCTTCAGAAAATGTGGATTGAGAAAACAGAAAGCCTTCAAAGCTTCCTTCTCTTTGTCCTTTCTATTGTTATTGTACAGTCAACTAGAGGCCACACCGACTTTCATACCGGCAGTAAATGCCTAACCAAGATCTATGAGATCATCAGCCTGTTTGAGGTTTATGATGGTCTCATTTAGGGCTGTTCGATATAACGATATATATCGGATGACGATATAAAAACGTCTATCGTTTCATTTTACGCTATCGTTTGTTTCGTGGTGTCGCAAAATAAACTGTTTACGGCAATATTTTTTCATCGTTTTGATGGTCACTGTAGTGGCTATATTAATTTCTTAAAGTTCTGTCTTTTTCTTATGTTTAGTATGACCTCACTATGGACAGACAAGCAACTGTTTTTACTCGTTGTCGTTAGCAACCACGACGGTAAAACAATGGCATGGCTCCGCCGTCCGCTTGTTTGTTTTGCATATTAACCTTTCACAATAAAGCTCAAGATCCTTTTCAAAATAAACTAAATCCCGTGAAAGAGTATGCAAAAAGAGGCGTTAGGTGCCAAAAAATAAACCTTAGACTCAAACATTAGAACAGGCTTTTCCCCGCAGCACGCCGTGTAATAAATATTCACAAAGAAAACGGCGGCCGTTACAACTTATGTCTAAAAATGTATCGTTTAATGTATCGGTTAAAAGTCATAACTCCAGGTACGCAGCGCCTAGCTGAAAACACTTCACGCAAGTCGAGCTGCCTGAGATTCACAGAATTTACAGAAAAGTTTAAATTTTTGTGATTTATACGTCATCGGGATGATAGATGTCTTATATCGGGATTTGGTCATATCGCACAGCCCTAGTCTCATTGTCAAATAGGAGTGATAGGACATGGTCTGGATAAAGTAAGGGTGTATGCTGCACAAATAACTGATAGTACCTCTTTTCTTTTACAAACATGGTGAATAGCAGCATTATATTACAATCAAAGCACCACTAATAATGTTCACATGCCAGCAATAATCCTGCATTAGGAGGTAAAAAGAAAAACTGGATGTGGACATCTAAAACAAAAGCCTAAACGACTTCTGAATCTGGATGAGATGATGGTGTCTTTACTCTCTTTGCTGTCCAGATGCCTCCACAGGAATGCGAGATAAGAAGGAGGGTGTGAGCCAAGGCTTTGTTCAGGACAAATCCAAATAATCGAGCTCTGGCAGCATAGGGAAGGAAGATAGGGAGCTTGAAAGGGAGCTTGGCCTTGCTTGTTGACACTGTGAGCCACTGCAGGGTCACAAAACTTTAAGTTTAGTGTCTGAGACATGCACTTTTATGTCAATGTGTTTACAGTTTTATATGTTGTTCTTATGTCTGACTTGTAACATTTCTTTGATATTTCCTACATGGTAGAAGCTTTAATTAGAGAATGTGAACTATGAAGCTAATTACTGTTGCATCATGCTACTGTCAGCACTGCATTTTTTTTGTATGGTTAGGCACATTGTGTGTCAGGGCTAATGACCCTTGAAGCTCTTCAAATTGGACGAGACTTGTCCTTTGATCCTTTTAGGGTCAGGTGTCCTGTGATTGAGAATAATATTGTGAATATTATGTCAGGAGAGGGTTTCATTCATCTTTAGAGAAAGTAAGTACACTCCTTCATACCTTCAAACCTCTAACATTAGAATCAAGGGTCAGATTAGATGACAGTGATTAGAAACTTCTTAGGGAGTGTCTTAATCCTTCTGAGAACTAGGATTTGGTGTTCTCTTTGCCATCAAAGTGAGTAGCGTCACCAGACCGAGACTTAAAGAACTCTAAAGGCTTTCAAAAGAAAAGATTGTGGATGACTTTGAGTCTGGCAAAGGATGTAAGAAATCAAATAATTTGATGCAATTCATTCTCTAGATAAAATAATCCCAGTGGTAGCCAATGAACATATTGAATGTTCCAGATAAAGTTGTTTGGTCAAAGTAACATTAGACACTGGTGCAGGTAAAAAGCATTATTCAGGTTGTCAGGAATGAAACTCAGTACTAAATGCAAAGTACGATTGAACATTATGATTTCGATTTCAATTGAAATGTTGCATTTGGATTTCAAATGGAGAGTGCATGCAAAAAAAGACCCTCAAATATTTTTCAGCTGAAGAAATTTCAGAGTATTCCAAAATTGCAGCTGCTGTCAGAGACTGCTAAGCAACGATACAAGATGTGCAAAGGAAGTTATTTTTACTGATGACAGTATTAGCTTTAGGAGAAATGGGTGTATTTATATTTTCCACAGTTGAATATTGTATCAGTTGATATTTTTGTTGACTAAATGTTTTAAAAGTTTCCTTGAGCATCAAGCACACCCTGTCTGTATCTGTAGGCGCCTTTTCAAAGAGGATTAAATATTTGCTTCTCCTAATCAAGGCAGAGCTGCTGGTTGATCCTACAGGGATGAAAACCTGGATGGGGCAACAAAAAGAAACTATCTCAATCAAACTTAATACTGTACTTTTTCTTTTTCCTTTAAATAAACTTATACTTATTGCTTTTTATTTACCATATTTTAGATGAACTTTTCTGTCTTCTTACCCCATGTTGTCCTGCTTCCTCAGACTTAGCATGGGTTTTAACTTTTTAATGTTTTACCGTGAAAAAAGAAAGTATGATGAAGGACCTTAACTATTTTCCTCCGGGTGTCTGGGGTGGAAAGCGAAAGCTGTGACTCTGTCTTCTCTGCAGAAAGGCAGCGCTCCATGTCTGGGCTCCTGCCGGGGACTCTGAAATATTCATGGTATAAATATTGCAAGGCTATACGCCTAATAAAAGCACTGGTCTTTATTAACGAGGTGACTGAGGGATCCATTGATCAAGCTTTCTGTTTTATGTCATGAAGACTTTCTCCTCTGCCACTTCTTTCTTTGTCTCCCATCGCCTCACTCTCACTGCTCTTTCTCCATCTTACATTGACTCCTTCTCTTATACACATACTTAGTGGCTCTCAGGCAAGCTTTCAGTCTCAGGACACAGCGTACTCGCTGCTTTGCAAGTCACATGTTTATTACCAGATGACACTTTGTCTCTCTCTCTCACCATCATTTCATGTTTCTATCACTCCTCTGGCAGTGAGAGCAGCGCTAGTCTGGGTTTTAATGGCAGCCCAATTAGTCAGCCTGTCTGAAAGAGAGCTGGCACTTTTTGATTTAGCTAAATGGTCGGCACGCCGGCCTAAATGAGAAGCCCTTAACATCAGAGCTCAGTGATAGAGAACGAGACACATTGGATGATGATAAGTTTGCTGCTCAGGATGTCTGTAACCTCATTTCACTGCTGTAACGGTGACCTGCAAGTAAGTTGAACTATGAACTTTTACTTTGCGAATGTGACAAGCAAGACGTGTCCTACAAACTGTGGTACAGGACTCAGACTGTCCCCCCCCCCCCTTTTTTTTTTTTAAATTGAGTGCATATTTTACTTTTTGCCCTTTTGAATAGACTCAGATTTTATATAAAAATGCATGAACTTTACATTTGACTCACCTGGGTCAGATAAAGCTGAAGCGTAAAAGAGCACACTGAGTTAATTTTAACAGTTTCTATAATCACAGTTTTTAAAAAGGTCAATGCACAAATGTTATGGTAACGGGGATGGATTTACAGTGGGGCAAAAAAGTATTTAGTCAGCCACCGATTGTGCAAGTTCCCCCACTTAAAATGATGACAGAGGTCAGTAATTTGCACCAGAGGTACACTTCAACTGTGAGAGACAGAATGTGAAAAAAAAATCCATGAATTCACATGGTAGGATTTGTAAAGAATTTATTCGTAAATCAGGGTGGAAAATAAGTATTTGGTCACCTCAAACAAGGAAAATCTCTGGCTCTCACAGACCTGTAACGTCTTCTGTAAGAAGCTTTTCTGTCCCCCACTCGTTACCTGTATGAATGGCACCTGTTTGAACTCATCATCTGTATAAAAGACACCTGTCCACAGCCTCAAACAGTCAGACTCCAAACTCCGCCATGGCCAAGACCAAAGAGCTTTCGAAGGACACCAGGAAAAGTATTGTAGACCTGCACCAGACTGGGAAGAGTGAATCTACAATAGGCAAGCAGCTTGGTGTGAAAAAATCAACTGTGGGAGCAATCATCAGAAAATGGAAGACATACAAGACCACTGATAATCTCCCTCGATCTGGGGCTCCACGCAAGATCTCATCCCGTGGGGTCAAAATGATGATGAGAACGGTGAGCAAAGATCCCAGAACCACACGGGGGGACCTGGTGAATGACCTGCAGAGAGCTGGGACCAAAGTAACAAAGGTCACCATCAGTAACACACTACAACGGCAGGGAATCAAATCCCGCAGTGCCAGACGTGTTCCGCTGCTGAAGCCAGTGCATGTCCAGGCCCGTCTGAAGTTTGCCAGAGAGCACATGGATGATACAGCAGAGGATTGGGAGAATGTCATGTGGTCAGATGAAACCAAAGTAGAACTTTTTGGTATAAACTCAACTCGTCGTGTTTGGAGGAAGAAGAATACTGAGTTGCATCCCAAGAACACCATACCTACTGTGAAGCATGGGGGTGGAAACATCATGCTATGGGGCTGTTTTTCTGCCAAGGGGACAGGACGACTGATCCGTGTTAAGGACAGAATGAATGGGGCCATGTATCGTGAGATTTTGAGCCAAAACCTCCTTCCATCAGTGAGAACTTTGAAGATGAAACGAGGCTGGGTCTTCTAACATGACAATGATCCAAAACACACCGCCCGGGCAACAAAGGAGTGGCTCCGTAAGAAGCATTTGAAAGTCCTGGAGTGGCCTAGCCAGTCTCCAGACCTCAACCCCATAGAAAATCTGTGGCGGGAGTTGAAAGTCCGTGTTGCTCGGCGACAGCCCCAAAACATCACTGCTCTCGAGAAGATCTGCATGGAGGAATGGGCCAAAATACCAGCTACTGTGTGTGCAAACCTGGTAAAGACCTATAGTAAACGTTTGACCTCTGTTATTGCCAACAAAGGTTATGTTACAAAGTATTGAGTTGTATTTTTGTTATTGACCAAATACTTATTTTCCACCCTGATTTACGAATAAATTCTTTACAAATCCTACCATGTGGATTCATGGATTTTTTTTTCACATTCTGTCTCTCACAGTTGAAGTGTACCTCTGGTGCAAATTACTGACCTCTGTCATCATTTTAAGTGGGGGAACTTGCACAATCGGTGGCTGACTAAATACTTTTTTGCCCCACTGTATATTGCCACTTTCAACCTTAGCTCGGTCGTAAACAGCTCTTTACTATGTGTTTTGCATCCACAACACACACATAAACACACACGCGCACCCTTTGGGTCACTTTTGCTACGCGGAGAAGCAGCTCACCCTGCCATTAGTGTAAAACCCACTCCACCCAAACGGCAGTCAAAAGAAATGATCAGTCACTAGCAGTGGGTTTTACAGCAAGGCACTGCATGAAAGAGAGAACAAAGGCAAAGTGAAAGTACAGATCTGCTGTCCTACCTGTAGCTGCTGAATCTCTTTGACTGCACTTTGCCGTTTTTGCTTTAGCATTCCCACAATATGATATATAAGAAAAAACATATACTTACAGGAAAGTCCCAATGAATGGTTTTAAGAGTGGTGAGAATTAACTAACTGAGACTGTTTTGATGCACTTGTACCTTACTTAACCTCCTAAGACCCGAACTCTTCCATGGCATGCATTTTTAATTTCTCTTTGATATTTCGGGATATTGGGACCCAATGAATGTAAAAACAAAGAATCACCAGATTTTTTTTACTCTATTTTTGTTTCTAAGAAAAATGAGAGCCACATATGAAGACATTCGTTTTAAATTTTGATAAAACAGTGGCAGTATAATGTCCTCGTAAGTGGATATCAGGCCCCTGTAGAGAAAAATGGAATATTTTGGTCTAAATAACCCAAAATGTGATGTCCACATATGTGGACGCCAGGTCCTAGGAGGTTAAGTAGTACATGTTTAAATACTTCTATTATACTTCCCAGATTAAAATTTGACATTATTTGATGTCAAGTGCAACTTGCACACAAAAACATAAAAATACAGTGTTACTTGAATAAATCTGTAGTTTTGATTTGAATAGATTTTTAATGTATAATAAGCACCTTTATATAAAATTCAGTGTTGTTGGCTGGTAAAACCTTGGCATGTAGTAGTAAAAGTCTGCATCATGTGAATTATCATGTTTCACAGTACAAGGCCACATTTCACATAGAAACTTAAATTTTGTTTCAGATCCCTTCCATTGAAATTGTGAAATATGTCATTGGCCTCGACGTTGTCCTCAAAAATAAACTGCCATAGGGCCACAATGCACTCAACAACACATCATTTGGTATTATTTGCTAGTGAGTAAGACATTTCAGACGTTCTCTAGGAATCAAATAATAGCAAACTGCTTTCAGACCCTATTGTCTCATATTTGAGACATTTTGAAAGGATTTGAAAAAAAGCAGTAAATGCACATAAAATCACTGCAAGCTAAGTGTGGTGAATAGTAACGAAAATATAAGATTATTTATATTTATATTATTTCTGCTAGAGCACAAAAGAGCACATTATTAAATTTGAGGCACAGGGTGTACTTACAACTTGCTGAGGATAGGAAGCTATTAATCAAATCCTGTTGAGGAGTGAATTTAGACAGACCCTGAACTTATAATATATTTCAATAAGAAGAGCTCATTTGGAAAATAGTGAACACGATTTATTGAGATAGAAAATTCAATAGTGTTATCTGCTGATTAGACTCCAGCAACCCATCGTAACAGAATGGAATCTCAGCAGAGATAGCAGCTAGGACAGGACCCCCCAGAGTCTATACCCACTGGTGGTTGTGAAGCTAAAGATGTAGGCTTGAATGGGCCTGAGTGACCGGGGTATGGTGTAGATGGGGTGGAGGCTGGCTGCATGAATGAATGAGTGTGAAAGACGGAGTGACAGAGGAGCAATAAACTATAAAGTACCGAACAGAGGCTGATTAGCTCGCAGAAGGAGGGCCAGAAAATGATTGGACTAGAGTAATGATGTCATTATATTGAGTTTGACAGCACGGGAACATGGAAGTAACATAAGGAATAGACTAGTAGGAAGCAGGCGGATCAGTTATTACTCATATTCCTTATTGAACTTATGCATACGTTTTAATTTTTTAAATTGCATTTTAATTAATACAATTTTGTACATTAAGTGTTTTTTTTAATCATACACTGCTCAAAACAATTGAAGGAACACTTTTTAATCAGACTACAGCATCAAGTCAATTAAACTTGTGGGATATTGATGTGGTCGGTTAAGTAGCAGAGGGGGTTGCTAATCAGTTTCAGCTGCTTTGGTGTTAATGGAAATAACAACTTATTTTGTCTTATTTTCATAACAGTGAAAATAAGAGGGGCAACAGTGAGGAATGGTTTTACAGATGGAGGCCACTGACATTTTTCCCTTCTCATCTTTTCTGACAGTTTTTTCACTAGTTTTGTATTTGACTAGTGTCAGTGTCACTACTGGTAGCGTGATGTCATACCTGGACCCTACAGAGGTTGCACAGGGAGTCCAGATCAATATGTGTCATTGCCAGATAGTTTGCCATGTCTACCAGCAAGCAGGAACCTGATGAGCACTAGCAGAGCTCTAAAATGACCTCCAGCAGGCCACTGGTGTAAATGACCAAACAATCAGAAACAGATTTCATGAGGGTGGCCTGAGGGCTCCATGTCATCTAGTCACCAGAATTGGCAGGTCCACCACTGGTGCCCTGTGTTTTTTACAGTTGAGATGTAAGGTTCAAATGACAGATGAAATGCTTGGACCCATTGTCAGACCCTACGGTGGTGCAGTGGGTCTGGGTTTCATTTTGGACTCATGTGTGCAGGCAGTTCATTGAGGATGAAGGACTTGGTACCAACGACTGGTCCTCATGCCTCCGTGAGGTAAATCCAGCAGAGCACCTCTGGGACATTATGTTTTGGCAACAGGAACTCAGTGAACCCCCAGGTCCAGATCTAGGAGGCCATCCTACTTTTCTCCCTCTTAGATGTTCCTAGAATTGCCCTCTTCTGGATAGAGATCTGTGATGTTATGCCTGGAGCCACTCTTCCAGTTTAAGCATTATAGCTTTTAATACTCATGTTACCACTGAGACCACTTCAGACTTTATCTTCCACATCTACTCCAGTTGTTTCTTCTGCCCTCGGTAATTCTCTATTTTCTCATGTTCCTTCCTCCATGATGTTGCTGTCCACTCGGATTGCCACATCCACTGGGATTTGCTCTGATGATCATTTATTCCCACCATCCTTCTTTTGGTTGCTCATAGAGATTTGGGGTGCTGGTTTTCAGCTGGCGACCTCTGTGCATTGTAAGAAGCTTTCATGTCTTGAAATCATCAGAACCTATCAGCTTATTATTCCACCTTGGTATACATTGTTCTATGAAACAGTAGGTCTGAAATTTGAATCCCTGCCAGGGCATGCATCCAATAAGGGTCCCCAGGTTAGGTCCCCCCATGCTCCTCAACCCTACCTCAGAACATGAGCAAGACATACATCACTAAATCCATACCAGCTTGGATGTCGCCAGGGTTAACATGTTCAATGTCAGGTGTTGAGGATACAGGAACACTGGACAAGGTGTACATGGACAAGAACTGATAATATATAATGCTACTATGCCAGCTGACCCAACGAGAGGGATTATATGCAATGCATACAACAACACATATTTTCAAATTTATTCACTGTCCCTTTCATTGGCAATTGTTTTCAGATGCCAGACTCAAGAATCACATCTGTCTGCAGTAGTCTTTAAAAAACTGTTCTCTGACTCGAGCCCCTTTATAAGACTGTCATTAGAGATCTCTCTGAGTTTTGAAAATGTGAATTGCACAAAAAAAGACTGCATGAAGATCTTTTCTTTTGAAACAATGCATGATAAATATTTATTTAAAAACTGTACATTGACGTCCAGACCTTGCCTTTTTATGCTATGGTGGTGCTATGCTATCTTTTAGAATATCACCTGCAAAAAAGGTTTTCATTAATGTGCATGTTTTTCTTTTCTTCCAAAGAGTACGAAAGGTCAATGTTACCCTTTTATGCCAAGAAAATTATAGTAATATGGCTACACAACCCATGAGAGCTGTCCACATCAGTCTCAGCTGATTATAAATTTTGAAAGAAATAGTTTTTCAGTATTTATCTTCCACAAATGTTTCACATTGCAAAAATGATGCATACTAAGCAATATGCAAATATTTTGGTCTGTCTTTTGATTCTTTTGACAAAAGGGAAGATTTCAGGAATTGCCTTTGATGGGAAAACAAGTTTGTTTTTGTTGTTGTTGTTGTTGTTTTTAAAAAAAAGAAATCACAAATAGAGACTTCATTGGCCAGTCAATCAATCATATTACATATTTTGAAAACCAAACAGCTGCCATAAGTGCAATCAGAGCTGACACCGGATGTCAGCCAACGTATGAAAGATGTGAATTTAAAATAAAATTGAAAAAAATGTGGCCAGGCTCCAGTTTCACTTTCAGAATAGGAAGCATCCAAGAAAACTCCAAAGACAGACAACACCATGCAAGGCTTTCATCAGCTTTGCAGAGGCAAATACAAAGAAAGAGAGAAACTGCGCAGCGCATCCTCTCACCTGTGAAGCGGGGAGGAGGCCTTCAGATTGCAGTATGCATGGCTGCCTCTGGACTTGGCTCACTGCTTTCTATGATGTTACTGATAATGGCAGCCAAATTACCTCTGAAGCACACAGAAAGATCTTGTCTGCACTGTCACGTATAATTAAGGAGTACACTAGGAAGAAAAGATGGGAAATGTGGGCCAAGTCAATTCTGATCATTTAAACATCTAGTCGAATCCTATGTTTCTATGAGGGCTCTATTTCTGATAAATGCTCAGTTACATTAAAAAAATGTTTCACACGTACGGGAGAGTTTCAGCTGAATTTGTTAAAAAATGAATTAAAATATTTATTCTTATGGCAGCCGAGATGTCAACATGTCAGCTAAGATTTTCTGAATTACCTTGACATGTGCTTTCTTGTCCACTTGATTTAGGACTTGGGAAAACTTTTTCTTTTCTTCTTTTTTTTATTGATTTGAAAACTTTGTCTGTAATTGGAGTAACACTAAAAATGGCAGCTTCAGTTATTTTAGTGTCTGAAGAAGTGATTAACACATTAAAGGCATAATTCAATTGCTGCTATTTCAGAGGTTTACCTATAGAAGAACACTGCATTTGCGTGGTTCGTCAAAAATCTCAAAAGGAGAACTTTGAACATAATTGTATCTGATCTGGATGCTGTTGTGGTCAAAAGTTTACACACATGTACACCCACCATGGGAATGAGAGTCATGGTAATTTTGTATTTCTTTGAAATTCCAGGGTGGAATAATTATACATCATACATCTTTAATGACTTAAAAAAAAAACATGGCGCACAAGGTTGAATTTATTACAGAGTGTACATAAACCCACAGTAATATCTGGTGAAATATCCCTTAGCAAGTTGTACATCAACCAGACATCTTTAGTAGTATGAACAAGCTTCTGCCATATTTCTAGCTATTGGGATGGATACAAATTTTGTGACTCAGATTCCATCACCAATATCACTTATCGATTCGATTATGTATTGATTATGGGACATTTCTAAACAATTTCATGTTTTATATGTCCATTTGTTACCGTCACATATAGGATGTACTTGGTTAGGATCATCCCAAAGACTGGATAAAGCATTCCAACATAAAAGCCAGACCTCACCCCTATTGCAAATTTGTACACTATGTTTAAAAGCGAGGTTATTGCCAGGAAACCAACCAATTTCAATTAATGCTGCCAAGAGGAGCAGTCAAATATCCAACCTGAAGAATGCCAGAAGGTGCAACTTGCAAAGGGACAGTTAACCAAAATTATCGGTGGTGTAATTAAAGATGTGTGCTGTGCAATCCTTCCACCCAGGAAAAAGAACAACTCAAAGAAGTCATTAAAAAGACCACGGCCATGCTTATGATGAATGTATGTAAACTTATCACCTAAGCTGTATATATGCTTATATATATATATACACAACAACAAAAAAACTGACATTGCTACTATCATTCCATAACGTTCTCTACGGACTCCATCCTCTGTGTGTCCTCCTGTCTGACCTTCTTCTTCTACCTTCAGGTTGGTGATGTTTTTATATATATATATATTTAAAAAAACTCTCTCTCGGCTGGCCTGGGAACGCCTTGGTATTCCCCCGGATAAGCTGGAGGAGGTGGCTGGGGAGAGGGAGGTCTGGGCCTCTTTGCTTAGGCTGCTGCCCCCGCGACCCGGCCCCGGACAAAGCGGATGAAGAAGATGGAAGAAGAAGATATTAAAAAAACTAGACAAAGAAAAGTTTAAAACACAGATAATTTTTTTCCTTTCCCCCCCAAAGGAATCAGCTTAGCTTAGTAACACATAATTGTGCTTGTTACCAAGAAGTTTTTTGGTTTTTTTTACTGACCTTTGAGGTTGCACTTTTTATTTGTATTTAAAAGTAAAAACTGACCTGACATCGTAAATGGACTGGGTTTGGATAGTGCTTTTCTACTCTATCTGAGCATTCTACACAACTTGTATATTCACCCATTCACATCCTATCTAACCTTCACATTCTGATGGATGCTTCAGAGAGCAACATGGGGTTAGTGTCTTGCCTGGGATCAAATCACCAACCTTCCGGTTAGTGGGTGCCCTGCTCTACAAGACACCCCAAAAGACTTTTCCTTCAAGCCGGATTTGAATCAGGGAGCTAAGGCTTCCTGTGCTTTCCACAACAGTCCTCCGCTCGACCAACTGAGCTATCGAAGGTTACATGCTAGCAAGTTCGCTAACGTAGCATCTCCAGAGATATATTTCTCCTTTTCAATATGCTTTAAATTAACCAAACTGTTTAAACCGGGAACTACTTTTACTAACTTGCAGCTAGTTCATCAGTTAAACCAGTTTCCCATCAGTAGTCAATACATCTCTGAGCTTCTCTCCTCTTGGTGTGCTGCTATATGATAAATTGATCCTGTCTTCATGTCAGAGATATTATTAGTAACTGATAAAGTTACTGCTGTTGTGCCACATTTTGAAATGCGCAGTACTCTCTTTGTAAACTTCGATGAAAGAACTGCTGATATGATCCTCCAGGTAAGGAATTAACCTACTACTGGAAAGACTTGTTAGTCTGATTTGTTCCAGACTCTTTCTTTATCACAGTAAATTTCAAACTGCATATTTCAAACTGCAATAGATGTGAAGTTGTAGAGCAAGATTAATGAGAGAAAACTCAAAATATGCATGAAAGGTATTTGGTCATTTTGGATTCAGTTCAAGCGACACAACTGATAAAATAACTATCAAATAACAGCTTTGACATGGGGGAAAAATGTAAAAACGTATGTTTTGTGTTTGCAAATAAACCTGGATTTTAATAAAAGGAAAACAGAATATCCACCAGCTCAGGGCTTCTGAACCTGAGGACGCTGGAGTGCAACAAATTATTCATCAGTAAAACTGTGACTGTCACCTTTATCAGATGTAGAAAAGTAGACTGTTATTTACTGTTAGGTCATGGTCCATCCTGGTCATAGGTCATGGTCCATCCTGGTCATAGGTCATGGTCCATCCTGCGTCTGTTTGGAATAATTGACTTCACAATTAATGAAGTTGCTGCTATTGTGTCAGATGCATAAATATGCACACATCTCTTGCTTTGCAGGTGCACTTACGCATCTAATGAAGCTGCAAGTGCTTAGTAGAGTCAGATGTGCACAGGTGTCAAACCAAAGCGATGGGCCTTCAAGTCAAAGATGCAACCTGCTGCTGCTTGGTTTTAAAAAATGCAACTTGTGCACAGGAAACACTCGTGACGAGAACCTGGTGACTCTAAAAATTCAAGTACAATGTGTAAATAACTACTAGAGCCCCATGTTAAACTTTTTTTTAAATCCAATCTTGTGATTTGTACACTATGCACTGGCTAAAAAGTAAAGTTTGAACCGTAACATCTGTTATCCATGTAGGTATTGAGAGTGAACTAAAGGAGAATCAGGCACAGATGTGCCAGATTGATTTTCAAATCAAGAAGTGCACGCCAAGTCATATAGCAGCTGCAGTTTCGAGTACTAGACGTGGGAGAGTAATTGCCTTGGATGGAAAGTGAATCATCACGCAACAGGAAAACATGTATGCAAATTTTGGATCAGCCTTAATGCTACATCTGTCTTGCTGAACACAACCCTCTTTCTGTTTCCCTTATACAAGTTTATTTGAAGTATCAACAATATCATATTCCAATAAAATGTTACAGGGTATAATTTATAGTTTTTTACCTTAAGGAATGACCATTACAGAGTTCAGTACTAATGGCGAAGAACCACACGTCAGTCATATTATCACACGATGGCACATGATGTTCTGTAGTTGACTTCATTATTGCTTCGTTAGCTCACAACAGTTCAAACTGTATGTATTTTTTTATTGTGCCAAGATGTAAACTTGAAAATGATTAATATTACATCTAATTAATATTACAATAAAAGTCCAGCCCCATCTCTTTAAACAGCATAATTTCTCATAGAAATACTTATGTACATCTACTCCTGTACTTCCATGGGGGAGTTCACAGCTACTAATATGTTTTTATGGAAGTGCAATAGCACACACTTAAACAAACAACAACAAAAGGAAACAAAAATACTATATATTAATTATTAACGCCAATCTGGTATAATTATTAAAGAAGTCCACATTGGTTCTTAAAGGAAGTCTTCCTTTCCAACTTTCCAACTTGAAGTAAAAGTAAATGATTTGGATATTAACTGATATTAAATTAAATTAATTAATTTGGTTGGCTGTAGCTCAGGTGGTAGAGCAGGTCATCTACTGATCAGAAGGTTGGTGGTTCGATTCCCGGCTTCCCCTAGTCTGCATGTCAAATATCCTTGGGCAAGATACTAACCCGAAATTGCTCTCCGATGCATTCATCGGAGTATGAACGTGTGTGAATGTCAGTTGTGCTTGTGCGAATGGGTGCGAATGGGTGAATGCACAAGTTGTGTAAAGCGCTTTGAGTGCTCAGAAGAGTGGAAAAGCGCTATATAAGAACCAGTCCATTTACCATTTAATCATTAATGAATTAATGAAACTTAAAGAGTTATTTTCAATAATAAGGAAATAATAATTAATGGAAATGAAGCCATCTATCTTCCTAAGTGCTCATAGAATTTAGTGTTAAGGTGGAAAAGTAGACTATAGGTACTATAGGTTATCCTAGCTTTCCTAGAATGTACAACCTGGAGAGGTCATTAGTCTGTCACAAAGGAAATACAGAGCTTCAAGAGACAGCCATTTACATTCTCATTTATGCCCACTGCCAATTAAGAATCACCAGTGAACCTAACGAGCATCTCTGGACTGTGAGAGGAAGTTGGTGTAATGGGAGAGAACCTGCAAAATCTCATGGAGGAAATGTACAGAAAGGCCCCTGGGGTTTACACATTCATCTCACAAGTGAAAGTTCCCCAGGCTGAATCTCAGGAGGAGGCACAAATCCCTTTGGGGTTGTGTCAGGAAGGAGTCTGTCAAGTCATACATTCCGAGCCACCTGTGGTGGCGACCCGGGAGAGGCTAAAAAAACGAAGCTTTACTTTTTACACAGAACGCCCCCCGCTGGCAGGTTTGAAAAAATAACCTTCTTGAAGTGAGGTGATAGTGCTAACCGCTGCACCCATGTGCCGTAGGTAAACCATTGTTGAAAAGTTGCAAGTATTAAACTTTGCAAAGGATTCCTCAGTTCTTAGCAGCATGTTTAGAAACATTGTTTGAATAACTATATATTATTAAGAGTAAAAGTGGCAGCAGGTGGCACGATGTGAACCACATACAGCCTACTTTGATCTTAAGTGGGATGAAACAGCAAAATCCCCTCTCTGGCAGCGTAACAGTGTTTAACTACATATTTAATATATTTAATAAAAGAAAAAAGAGCAATCTCAACAGTGCATCTCCGTACATGATAAGAAACCGCTGCTGTAGTAAATGCAAGAAATCTACAGCACAAATGTTTAAAATTGCAAAAAAAAGTTCTGGTATAGAAATTTCTAAGAAGACAACAGGAACTTTGCTGTTTTAACTGTTACTGTTTATCTATTACCTTATTACTTTGGTGCAGTCTGTTGGAGGTCTTCACAGTAGGAAAAGCTCTGAAAATACAGTTAGAAATAATAAAATGTTTGCCCTCCTTCACATTTTCAGATTTGAGTCTTTGCCAGGTCTGTTCTGGTCCCCGAGCCTTGTGTTTGCCCGGCCTGCTCTAGTTAGTCAGCTCTGGGAAGAGTTCATGGTTTATAATGTAGCCAATCACAAGAGTGAAAAGATGTGGGCTCTCTGCTGCATTCAAATGTGACACCAACAGGTTCAAACCATATGTGAAGAATTTGGAATGAAATCAGTCTCACTGTAGCATCATAGCACTGGGGACACCTCGCGCTGTGATCTCAGAACTGCCCAAGGCAAGGACAAAAACGGCAGTATTTGGGAATGAGCCAGGGCTCACCAATGGACAAGAACATCTGGTAATGATTAACAAATATATTGTATCATTTACAGCATGTGTGAAGATGTCATTTGAATGTAATTTTAACTGTCTCTTGTTACCTGTGATGCAATAAATACAATATATAATTAATGATGCAACTGCACAAACTGGTGACAAAGTGACATAAATAAAGCTAATAAAGCTGTATTGAGTTAACAGCTAAGAGTAAAATAACTTTACAGAAGTATAAAGAACTACATATACTATACTGTAAAGGACTATTTATTTGCAGTTTAGTAACAAGTGCTATTATAAAGTGTTAACCAAAGGAATATATAGAATAGGTTACTATACATTCATATTTGATAAACAGCTGTGGTCTGATTTTGGGTCCTGCCTCCTTTATCCATTTAGATGCACTGTTAATACAGCAGCGTTGCCTCGTGAATTTCAGTGCATACAGTCAAAATGTTCATTATTATTTTTGTGTTATTCCCTAACTGACAACCGCCTGAAGAGAATTTAGTTTGTGTCTCATAATAATAACGAGATCCACAATTTATATGTAGCAGGCATCCGATTTTCAACCTTTTTGTGTGTATTCCAGGACATTAATTACACTATTATTCAATGAAAAAAATTAGATTTATTAGGCAGTATTAATGGGTGAGACAGGGAAAGTGTGAGACTGACAAACAGGCAGAGGGAGAGAGAATAATATGGCATTTGTGAGGGACCCATCATGTTTCCCGAAACCTTGATAAAGCGCGAGGCTTGGCGTTTCGATACGGCCATTAATTAGCTCTCTCTCCCTTGTGGGGTCTGCCTGATTGAGCGACTAATGGTTTGCTTTAAAGTGCTGAATGAACAAATGTGTGTGCGTCTGTGGGTCTGTGTGTGTGCGTTTATCAAACAGAGTGTGCGCTTGTGTTTCGGTGTGCTTTGTTTGTTTTCTGTTTCCCTTTGTATGGCTTATTTCCTAATGCGTGTATATGTGCTGATGAGACTGTCTGTCTGTGGCTGTCTGTGTGGGTGTGGAGTCTGCACGGTGCTCGTGTCAGCATTTCTAGATGCTTGACTGAGATTTTTTTCTTTGAGGTTATGATGGAAGTGGATTGGCAAAGTGCACCTTGAGTGGAATAATCCCATGTTTTCCTTTAATTGCTCGGAAGTGGATTAGTTGTGCTACGGCGCTCATGATCTCACTTCCATAGTGATGGTCATTTAAATTTGGCAGTGGTAGTCTATTACTACTCTGTTATATTTGTTCCACACAGATTGACAGTATTTTTTTACTTTTTTGCTCATTCACACCCACAGGTTTGATCAGCTTTAAGGGAAACATTTATATGCATTTTCTGTTGAGCGTTCAAACATCTAATGACACATTAAAACAGAAGTCTTTGCCTTGTACGGGCGATAAGTTTTCAGGCACCGTCTCTTGTGGATAATTAAATAATTATAAAATAATCAAAAATGAATTTAATAATATGCACATATACAGTGCATCTGGAAAGTATTCACAGCACTTGATTTCTTTTACATTTTGTCATTGTCACTCCAAAATCCATTAATCCATCCCCGGGCCACCACCATCCCTACAGTGAAGCATGGTGGTGGCAGCATCATGCTGTGGGATGTTGTTCTGCATATTCCAGCAGGACAATGACCCTCAGCACACAGCCGAGGCAACAAAGCAGTGGCTTCGTGACGACTTTGTGAATGTTCTTGAGTGACCCAGTCAGAGCCCAGGCTTGAATCTGACTGAATATCCATGGAGAGATATGAAGTTGACTGTGCATCGACACTCTCCATCCTACCTGACAGAGCCTGAGAGGCTGTGCAAATAAGAATGGGAGAAACTGCCCAAAAATAGGTGCCAAGCTTGTAGCATTACACTCAAAAAGACTCGAGGCTGTAATTGCTGCTAAAGATGCTTCAACAAAGTATTGATCGAAGGATGTGAATACTTTTTTTTCAGAGAGACTTGATACATAATAAATTTAATATATTAAAAAAATTGAAACAAATGAATATAATCAATTTTGGAATAAGACTGTAACATGACAAATCATTAATGTGTGTAATAGGTTTTACTTTTTTTAGTCACTTAATAAAATGACAAACATTCTGAAAAACTACATGGAAGCAAAATGTCAAATCCTTCAAAATATATTACTCAGCATACTGCTCCTAACATCTTAATGACATGAGGTAATAAAATACAAAAAAAGTGCACATCCTTCAGGCTAAAAAAAGCACAGAATGTCACTGAACAACAGTCAAGTTGCTGGAACGGATACATAATCAATACTGGGAAACTCAGTTTCTTAAACTGAAGACTCATCATGATCTGTTTGATCTATTGTATATAAGTGTTAGGGCAGCCAGCCATCCACCTGACAAGGATTGATTGCTGAGCTTACAATAAACCGAATGCTGTATCATTTAACTCAAATGGTGAAGTCGGTTGTGTTACTGAGATAGAGCTCTTACAGGAAAACTACCAGGAAGACAGGACAAAATAATTTAATAAATCCTGTTTTAAGTGTTTTCTTTACATTCTTAATCTTATCTGACTGAAAAAAAAACCTGAACAGAGGGTTTTGCTTCTATGCTGGCAATGACTTCATCCTCCGGTAAGGGATAAATAATGACATCATCAGTATCCAGAGCCTAATTTGGTACTTTGGAGGAGCTGCTTCCAGCATCAATTACAGCTTCTTGAAACCTGACACTGAGACAGCAGTTTGCCTTTCAGCACAGGAACAGGTCCTAAAACCAGTCCAGCACAGAGAAGTGCATTTGGTCAGTTTATTTCACTCCTGCAGGCTGGTCTGCTGAAGCTCTGTCATATTTGTTGGGCAGTGTCACTTCTGTCATCTTTAGGTTCCTCCACAGATATTTCATCGGCTTTAGCTGGATCACATGAGGACAGAGGGGGACTTGTCCCAAAGCCATTACAGCACCTTCAGTTCACTGAATTTTCCCTATAATCACAGTTAATGGCACTCTGGACATGTTTTGTTTCTGTAAAGACCTTTCTTTAGTTGATTGTATTTAGCTTTCCTTTAAGGCTACATCCACACGTACACGGGTATTTTTGAAAACAGAGATTTTCCGTTTTTGTTTTTAAAAAAAAAATCTCTGTCCATACATGCAGTTTTGGAAAAATATCTCCATCCACATGTAAAGACCAAAAACAAAGTCAATCACTGTCAAGAATATGCCAAATCCTAACAGTGTAGAAATGCTGGCCAATCAGAAGTCGAGTTTTTGTGTTTTTCTGGAAAGGCAGCTAATTTTGTACCTTTTCAAGTGCCTTCTTCATTTCAAATGTTAATAACTAAAGACAGTATTTTGGATTTCGTCTCACCGGGTCCCTTGGGCAGAGTTTATTCAATAATAAACTTAAAATTTTACATTAGTCTAAGTGATTCATAATCAAATCATATCACATAATCCAAGTTCACTCTGACACGTCTGTCTTTCCAAAGTAAAAGTAACAGTAAGCATGATGTCAAAAAAGGCGCACACCTTTGACCTTGTCCGACTGAATCTCCGTTTTCCTCGAGTGCCACAAGTAAAGGCAAAAACTGAGTTTTTGAAAATCTCCACCCTGGCAGGAGTTTTCAAAAATCGTAGTTTTCAGTGATCCATAACGCCGTTTATATGTGGACAAAAGGCCCAAACGGGTTTTTAAAAAATACCCGTGTACATAGCCTCAGTCTGATCAGCCTGCCTGTCCCCACCGATCAGAAGCACCCCTGTAATATAATGCTTCCACTGTCATGCTTCACTATAGGAATGCTATTAAAAAGGCGATGATTAGTGCCTGGGGCCTGACATACGTGGATTTTTGGGGGGTTTTGTGTTAGCAAAAAATGCTCCACTATGCTCCATGGAAAGTTTTAAAATGACTTTATACCTTTTCCATGACCTATGCCTTGCCACAACTTTTTTAAAAAAGTCTACAACGTTTCTTGAACTTATTGCTTAGGTTTTGGTGATGTGTGCAATATAAACTGGAGCTTTTAGGTGTGTGCTTTTCTAATCTATGTGTGGGCAAATTGCCATTTAAAATATGGCTTGAATCTGTCTAAACACATCTCACAAACAAGCTACTTTCAGCTGCTCCCTTGTTCATAATGGGGTCACCACGTCAGGTTTAATTTGGCAGATTTTTACACTGAAAAACAGGGAACTTTCACTTGTTAGGCAAATATGTAAACCACTGCACTAAACAGATCTTGTGATTAATTAAAGCAAATAATTTTTGAGGCTTTAAAATGACTGAATGCAATGATAAGAGATTACAGAGCTCCACTGAACATAAGTGCAAAAGTGCACCACGTCATTACAAACACGGAGTTTTATGCTGATACATTGACGACTTTGATCCTCTCAGCCAAAAGCCAGCACTCACTCCCCACATCGTACAGTCTGCTGCTTTTATAATGGATTATGGAACCCGATGCGACTGGATATTATTGAGGCTCACTCTCACTCCATATGCTGATTTCCGAGGTCTTCTTCTCGATAATGTATTTGTCCTTTTCTCCATGTCGCATAGTCTCTCAGCGCTCCTAAAATTAGTTAGTCACACTCATATGCATCAGCAATTGCTCTCATGCTGAATTTGAGGAAACTACATGTCTCAGAGGCCTTGGGTACATTAGCTCTTGTGACAGCGCACTCCTTTCCGGCTCTTTCGGGCACAAAGAGTTCCTCTGTAATAGGGGAAGCAAGACTTAACTTCTCTCCATCTCTCTGCCTTTTTCAAGTTACCTCACTTAGCCTCTTGTTATTATCTCTTAGCACATCTCTCATAACTTTTCTAACAGTGTTCTTAGTAGTGATGTGTGGATCGATCCTGAAATATCGATTCCTCCGATACCAATCATTTATGTTCTAGAATCGATTCTCACATTAAAATATTGATATTTTAGTAATTTAGGGTAAATTTTTAGTTTATCATTAACAGGAACACAGTGGAAAGAAACTATAACATTCAGATTGTCTACATTCAAAGGAACTACTTCCTCTTCCGCCTTTCATAGTCATGTGCGAAATACGGCTATCTGTCTCGCAGTCCCTTGGCGTGCTCACTCACAACAATGGCTGAGCGTAATTGGAGTCATGTGCGACCGTATTTTATCTCCACAAAAGCTGAGACGTGGTTTGCGTTACATGTGGCAAAAACGTGAGGTGTTGTTGCCACACTAGGGAGACATTCAAAAGGGCTGTTGGGGGGATAAATACATTTTACAGTGTTTATTTATCGGATAAAATACGTTAAATGTACGGAAACAGCGGGGGTGTCCAAATTCAGAGGCTGCTTCCACCTGAGGACCCGGCCTTCGCGGTCTAAAGAAAGCCGGGTAGTACGTCACGAGCTATCTAAAATATAACTGGGCACCATAGCTGGACTGGCCATCGGGCATACCCGGTGGGCCGATGGTAATTTTTTGTTTTAAATGGGCCGACGTTTTGTTGTTGTTGTCTTTTTTTCCGTAACCGTGTAAACAATGAAAGGTGGCGGATTGGACAGATGCTGGCAGACGTGTAAAAATAACTCAATTGTTTGGTAGTAGCTATGGTGGAGCTTTCAAAGATTCAGTAAAATTAGCAAGTGGTGGAGGCCATTAGGTGGATGGGGGAAAGGGGAGGTGGAGAGACCCAAGGTGGCCGCCGGTCCAACTGTCAGGTGAAATGAGCTTCAGGTAAGAAGTTATGAGCTGCAGTCTATCTGGGTCAGATATAAACCAAGTTTAGGTGGAGTTTATTTTCGCTGTGCTAACTTTTTACAGTTACAATAACTCGTACTGCGTACTAGCTAGCATGACGGAGTTTCTATACAGTTGGGTGGGTGCTATGATGTTACTGGTGAACTTTATTTTATTCATATGGTTAGTTAGTAGAGTTGCCTACCGTCCCATAAAAAACGGAATCCTCTGGTATTCAGAGTTAATATTATGCGTTTCGTATTGAGCTGAAAATAAACGTGATTTGTCCCGTACTTCAGCTACAATGAAAAAAAAAAAGACAAAAAGCTGGAGTTATTCTGTGTCTTTACGCTGTCAGCTGCCTCTTCTTCTCTCATTCTCCCCCCTCCCTCTCCTGCTGCTACTTCAATCATGAAACTGATCAATGATCAGCTGATCGGGGTTTCTGCCGCAAGTCCCATCTTGCTTGTTTATCTCCCGCTTTGCGCCAGAAAGAGGAAACTAGCGGAGGCCGCGTTAAACAGCAGAAGCGCCTTTAAACTTGATCAGCTGTTGTTAGAATTTACTTAATATTACTTTCTAGTATCAACTGATGTTTGTTGGAGCCACAGCCGTAAAAGCTGCTGGTCATGATATGGTTTGGTTATCTGGGAAACATGAAGATGAAACCAGGAGATGTCTTTACTGAATCATCAGAGCTGAACAGGTGATGGAGAAACAGGTTTACCTTTTAGGTGACAGGAATGAGTTGAAGGGAAGCTATGAACTGTTTCTGAGAGACAACTTACACTAGGATCCCTTTCTATGTAGCTGACAGCTGGTAACTGTGCAGGGGCGGGTTTAGCAATGTTTTGCCATGGGGCCAGGTAGGGCATTAACAGGGAAAGGGGGGCACAAAGAAATACTTTTCTTTCTTATTCTCATTTAAAATTTCTAGCTTTTAACAAATAATTATCCGAATTTTACAACCAAAGTTTTCATCTGATGTCAAATTTATAGAAATCCATTATTGTACGTAGTAAGTTTTTTTCAGGGTCCCATCATAATTTCTTCAGAAGTAGCTAAGTACTGTATATGATGCCAGTATTTTCCCACATTTTCTAGATTCTGTACCAGTACTTTGTGTAAAATGCCATCAAAAAGTCAGTTAAGTTTTATTCTTTTATTCTGTCTTTCTGTCTCCTTTCACTTTTAAAAGGTTGCCATGTTAGAAAAAATATTTTGCCCTGCCATGCTGTTTATTGATGTGGTAAATAAATAGTTTATGAAAATATCACTAAATCTGTCATTTATTATTTTTAATATTCAGTAATGGTCATGTCTCACGTCTAGTCTTCTCTGTCTTAATTTCATGTTTCCACCATAGTTCAGGAGGTTAACTCGACCAAGCAGTCTTTGGGTTTCGGCTAAGTACTGTTTAGAATACCAGAATAGGGAGGATGGTGTAGGTTTACGTTTATTAGATTGATACATATGTACCAACAAGACAGTGTACATCACTGTCACAACGACATTTGTTTTCATTCAAAGGCTTTATGGTTTTTCTTATAATACCTGGTGGGCCGGTTTCTAGTCAAAATGCCCGGGCCGATTTTTTGTCCCAGTCCAGCCCTGCCGGGCACTGACGTAAACTCTTCTGTTTAATCATTTTCTGTTTGACGTTTATTCAGCTGTGTGAAAACCCGGAGGAACCCTCCTGAGGGATTAATAAAGTTTGATTTAATTTAATCGAATCTAATAACTTTAATCTCAGCCAAACCGATTTACTCACAAACAAATAAAACACTGAAAAAGCCCAACAATAACATTTTTTTTTCTCGCCTGTCCCATTTGGTTCTTTAGCCATCAGAATTGTTGTCTGAAGACCAACAAGGATACCCAATGGATTTACTTTGCCAAATGGATCATCGTGGCATTGCCGTATTGGTCCATTTGGTCGATCTTTGTTTTTATTATTTATTATATTTTATTTTCAGATGTTACAGACGGGACAGACATGAGTGAGAGATAGGAAAGGGAGAAAGAAAGAGGAAGGAAAGGAAAAACAGAAGGGGAGAGGGACAGTGAGAAAGGGGGGGAGAAAAAAAACATTTATAACAAAATAACATAACAAAACAATAACATTTTTAAGTTATCAAAGTGACCTATATATCATGATTAACCCGCGTAGCGAAAGACCTCGGGGGTTTGAAAACGATGTGTCGGTCGGCTCAGATATTTGAAGTTTACACAGCTACATTCTCACCTGACAATATGTTAAAAGGTTTTTTGCGACCCAGAAAGAGAAATAAGAGTAATATTAAAACTAATTAGCTGCCGCCATTGTTGGAAACTGGAATTGGCTGGGCCGCGCTATGAATTCTGCGATATGGTTTTTCAATTTTGTTGTCCAGGTGGAAAATAGGGAGAATGGTGGCTCCAGGTCACTGAAATTTGGGACTCTCCCGGAAAAATTGGGAGGTTTGGCATGTATGGTTGTGGCAACATCACTAACCTTGTCAAACACCTCAGAGTAAATCATATCACATAATATGACGAGTGTATGTTGAGGCGAACTGAAGAGGAGGAGAGGGACAGGTGCTGCTAGGGCGAGACAGACGTCTCTCAGGGAGTCCATTAGAGCTGCAGGCAGGCAAGGTGTTGAAATAGTGCACAACTTCAGTTTTTTTTATTTCTATATGATGAATTCTGCATTATTAAGTGATAAGAACAAGTAATCTGATGTCCTGTAATCATTATGATGCTATAATTTGAGATAAAATTAATAAAATACGTTTTTGTACAAAGTGTCGGTATCGGATCAGTATCGTCGATACCACCCTGAATATTACTTGGAATATCGGAAAGGAAATCAGTGGTATCGCACATCACTAGTTCTTAGCTTTGTTCTCATTCCGCATTTTAACAACTGTCACCTTCTAGCAGCATTTAACCAACATAATTTATTCGCATTTTAAAGATACAACACACACACACACACACCTTACGGTCTATTTTACTTGCTTCAAGTTAATAGAAATACGCTTGACTTACATTCAAAAAGTTAGCTTTAAATTCACTTGACAGTAATATGGAAATGCACCTTCTGCAGTCTTCTTTCTGCCTCGCCACATAATTGCTGAAACAGAAAGGCCTTGCTGGAGTGAATGCCACGGCAGCAAAACTGACCGACTGGAGTCTATCCTCTGGGCTTTTTTACTGTTTCATTTAATCTATTTTTGCACGTTTTTGCTTCCTCCTAAAATGAGCTTTAAAAAATATATTCTTTTATTCTGTCAACTGCAGAAAGACATTTGATCTTCTTTGTCTCTTCTCACATATGCTGTCAGTGTCTGCCGTTCTCACCTATAATTTCACCTTTCCACTATCCTCTTGCCTCACATTGTTGTGCACTCTTTACCTCGGGGTTCACCTCTTTTATTCAATTATTTCCTGACTTTTTCATCGTCTCTTCCTTAGTAGTCCTTTCCTGCCATCTGTGGCCTCTCTCTCTCCTGACTCTTCTAGTGCACTATTCTCTCTTGCTCGCTGATAGTCATAGAAGAGTTTGTTTGTTTTTTAAGAAAAGAGTTAAATTATAAATGAAATAAAAAGTTTATGGAAAAATCAATCAACAAAATGTAAAGAAAAACAATAGATATAATATGAAATGACATACAGAGATCTATAGTGAAATTAGCATTCTTACACTAGGCTATCTGTCCTGTCTCATTAAAGCACTTGAGGCAATAGTACTTGTGAGTGATAGTTACCTGCAGTGACTAGCTGGGCTTCTGTCTAAGGGGATGAAGAAGTTAAGCTGGACAGATGGTATTATCTAACCTCTTTTCATTAATACTGTTTCGAAACTAGTAAAGATTTACAAGAGCTTTAGCCATGGTGTTGCAACTCACCACCAAATACTTCTGTGGCAATGAAAAGCAATGACAAGCGTTCATACTACAGGCAAACTGCTGAGAACCATGGTAAACTGCTAGTGACCAAAGCAAGCTCAAGGGAGTTTTTAGTGGAGGACCAGTGTCACACGAGTGACTGCCTGCAACCTCAATCAATCAAGTGGTCACAGAATACAGACTAGCAGCAACAGGTTGCTTACACTCTAGGCTTATGTGAATGGAGCTTTAGCAATTAGTTTCAGGACTGCGAGCAACTTCCAGCAACCATTTACCAACCAGCTGGAGAATGCACATGTTTGCTCTTGCAGTTGGTGACAGCTAGATAGTGCTACCACAGCCCGTACTTATAATAATTAATAATTAATGAGTATATGGTTGCTCTTCTGCTCAGAAAAAAGATCAGAGAAATGAAGATGCTATGAATCACTGTGTCCTTTTTAATAGATATCAAATGCATGATGACATACAGTGAACAGTTATTAATGCTGGCCTTTCTCAGTCTCCAGGTGGTCAGTCAGGTACCTGAGCTGGTAGAGAGCTCTATGTGTGTAGTGGTACAGTACGGTGAAAACATTTCCCTGGATGACACGTGACTTCAGAAAGTTAGGTTAGTACTTGGAAAAATGACTAAAAACTGGGGAAAAGTTATTGAGGCTGTAGATGCTAGACCTAGTGTCTTTGTCAGTATTCTTAGCGATCATGATACAAGAAGCCTGGCTCTTCTTCTTGCTGTATTTCATTTGTATGCATTAAATCTCATAGTTACTCATTTCCTTTACAATACAATTATAAGTATTTATATTTAGTTTGTCTTGGGTTGCTTGGGTTTTGAATGTGCTGTGTGAACTCTCATGCCAACCTTATGCCAAACTACTTAAAGTTTGTCGCAGACAAATGATGCAATACAATCGTGACAGTTTTGCTAAAGTTGCGGTGCGGGCGCTCCCACTATATCAATCATTTATAGTGAGGCGGTCATAACACTCAGAGTTGTCTTGAGTAGGGATGGGTATCGTTTAGGTTTTATCCGATACCGGTGCCAAATCGGTACTTTTGAAACGGTGCCGGTGCTCAAACCGGTGCTTAAAGAATGGAGAACACAAAATTGGTCCAAAAACCTCTCATGTTCAGCTGGTTTTTTGTAAAAAGATAACAATGTTAGCCTTTTCTGCAGCTATGGGGCATATATGGTATCACTCTTGGCTGGAAGCAGTGCTTAATCAATGGAAAAAACACAAACTTTGTCCAAAAACCTCTCATGTTTAACTGTTTTCCACTTTTTCTTTGGTCATTTTAGCCTTTTTGGCCAGGGTGAAGGGAGTATCTGCCATCAAACAAGAAGACAGCCGCATGTAGCTATGATGATGTTTGCTAGTTCACCTTATATGCATTAATGTAATAACGTGGTTAGCCTACTCAACATAAATTACACACGAACAACATTAAGCTACTCACGCAGAGAAGAACGGCTGCTGCTGCCATCATCATCCGTCATCATTTCTGCTACACTGGCAGGGCTAGGGGCCAGGACTCTACTCTTCGGGGTTTTTGGGGGATATTGCTAACTCCGGGTCAGATAACAGGCTCGGTGTGAGGTCTCGCAGCAAGCTATCATACGGCGCATTTCTGGGCTTTTAAAAAAAACGCTATGCGTCGCCAGGTGTTTCATCGGATTTGAGGTGTTACCTCCTTTGACAGTATCACAGTATCAGCTTAAAGCACTTGTTGCTGCTGAGTTTGCATATTTTGCTGTGAAGTACAGCCAGACTTTTGACCGCTTCACCTTGGGCATTTTTAATCTGTAGCTCTGCTCTAAAAGAACGTACGTACCTGGACCCGCCTACTATCCTCGGAAACGTAAAATGATTGGCTAGAAGTGTATCACAGCTCAGGAAAAAAAAGCACCGAAATAAAGCACTGAAATGTGCGCTGCTTTTCGGTCTGGTTACTACCGTTTATGTCAGAACCGGTGCCATCATGGCACCGGACACCGGTACCCATCCCTAGTCTTGAGTCTTTCTTTTTCTAGTCGTGATGTTCTGTTGACGAACGCTCCTTATGTTTCTGGTCCTATTAAATTCCTTCCAGGTAAATGATCTACAAGCCCAATTCAAAAATAGCTGCAATGTTATGTAAAATTTTAATAAAAAACAGAGGATGATTTGCAAATCTCATAACTTTTTTTTCTTACACTTCAGTAAACAGTTATTATCCTTTTACACTTTCACTTGAACAGATGAAATCCGTTAAAGCTTGCAAAAAATTCCAAAACTTTGATCAACATGTTTACGAAACACATGCAGCTCATCACACACACTCCAAAATTCAGAAGGGGATTCAGAGTATAAACACTTATTTCATGTCTGATTTGGGGATAAATCAATAAATATACAATGCTCCGTTTTGAGCATTTTTATTGAGGCATCTGTGGTCAGAGCTCCACCTTCAGACCACTGCAGGCATAACTAATCAGTCACACACATCATTTCTTTTAAAATGGTCAGCAAGTAGATCATGAAATAATTCTTGACAGGTATTAATTTTGAATTTATTCGAATAAAGTTATGAACCCTTTTAGGTGTTTTAAATTTTAATGAGACTTTTCATTTTTGTTTATAGATTTACATCTTTTGCTCACTTAGAATATGTCCACTTGACTATTTTATTGCCTATTTCAGTTTTATTGATGATTAGTGTTATGATCAAATCAATCTATCACACAAGCTGCCAATTCCACAGGCACTGACACACCCCCATGCCACCAGAGATGCAGGCTTTTGAACTGAGTAATGGTAACAAGGTGGACGGTCCCTCAACTCTTTCGGCCAGAGGACGCAGCATCCATGTTTTCCAAAGAAAAAAATTACATTTGGATTCATGCGACCACAGAACAGCTTTGCACTTTGCTTCAGATTATTTTAAATGATTTTTGCCCCAGAGAAGATGATAGTGTTTCATGTACAGCTTCTAGTTTGCATGATAGGGCTTTATCTGTTGATTGTATGGTAAAATGTGTTCACAGAGAGTGATTTCTGGAGCTGTTTGTGAGTCCACGCAGTGATTTCCACGACACAATTATCTCCGTTTTTAACGCAGTGCTGCCTGAGGGCCCAAAGGTCACAGGCATCTAGTATTGATTTTCGGCTTTGCCTCTTCCGCACATGTAATGTACTGTATGATGATGAGTGTTTGCATTTTTACATTCTTTTCTTCTGAGAAACGCTGCCTCTCTAAGATGCTGTTTTTAGACTCAGTATGTCACTGACCTGTTGCAAATTAACGTAATTAGTTACAAAATGTTCCTCAAGCTGTTTTTTCTTAGTACCACTTGCTTTCTCACCCTTTTGTTGCTCCTGTTGCAGCTTTACTGAGACATGGCACTGCAATCATATTCAAAATGAGCAAATATTTTTCATGAAATAATCAAATGCCTTGGTTTAAACATATGATATTTTTACCTAATTATATTGTGAATAAAATGTGGGTTTATTTGCAGTGCATTGTATCCTGCAAGATCACCAGTCTTTGCAATATCTTATAGTCTATGCTGGCCTAACACAAGTGCCCGACTTTAGTCTTACAAAAGTAGTTCCAAAGTCTTCTGGTCTAGTTAGTATTTATGTTTTGTTCATAGCGTCTATTGTATTGTAGACCTGAACACAGACAATAACAGGACAGAATACACCTATGTGTAAGTAATTCAATGTGGCAGGAGCACATCGATATAATACTGTTGGTGGCCGCAACCACAAAAAATAGAGCAACGCAGCAAAGTTCATAGGGAGCAGAGGAAGTGAACACAACTGCGGAGATGAATTTGACAGGACAGTCCAGGGGACAGAGGCCACAAGTTACACCCACTAAAGCAAGCTGCACGTAGGCTGGACAGCAGGGGCAAGCTGGGTGTGGAGCAGCAGTGGAAAAGGATTTCACTAGGAGCCGGACAAGTGGCTCACTGGAGAGCAGAGCACAGTGGTGTACTTGCAGTGAGCTATTGCTCTTAAAAATGATCTCTTTTTTAAAACTCTTATCTTAACTACTTGTTATTATTTTAACACTGACTTTGCTTTATTCTGCTACTTTAGTAAACTTAGACTCAGTAATCACATTTAAAGCATACAGTTAGGGCTGGATCATGCAACTCTGAAGCCTCCTTTATGCTACAATTGGCCTAGCATGCTGTTGGTTTCAAATAATGCACTTCTAATGAGCGTTTCTTCTTCACTCATCTCTTTTCTCTCTCTGTGTGTTTACACACTACTCTGCATTTAATCTTTAATCTCAGGTTTCACAGCGTGTTTTTGTCCCCTCTCATTTGGCTGCCTCTCCCTGAGCCTGGTTCTGCCGGAGGTTTCTTCCTGTTAAAAGGGAGTTTTTCCTTCCTGCTGTCACCAAGCGCTTGCTCATAGGGGGTCATCTAATTGTTGGACTTTTCTTTGTGTTATTGTACAGTCTTTACTTTCGGTATAAAGCACCTTGAGGTGACTGTTGTTGTGATTTAGCGCTATATGAATAAAATAAAATTGAAACTTTTTTTCACCTTGAGCCTGTCTCTGTTTTGATCATTCCTAGTCCTACAAGTCTTAGGGCTTCTCTGCAAAAAGCTTGCCTCAAGGCTCAAGGCTTTAATAATGGGTCTTTATTTCATTGATGCATCCATCTTGATTACTGTTGCAGTTTTTGCAAAACCATCTCTGTGGTATTGTGAATTAAAGTATGCATTTTCATATGTTTGAAAATAGCTAATCTAACACCCTGCTTCAGCTGCAGTCAGACATGCATTCCACTGGGCTGTGATATGTAGACTGAAAAATAAAATGATGAATGGCAATTTGGGAAAATGTGGAAGGTACGAGATCTAAACCTGCTTGAAGCTGCAATCAAGTTACAACAGACACTGACTAGGATAAAAACAGTCTGTTATTTGTCAAATCACTGCAGAGTCTCCAGGCAAATTTCATGGCAATTTGTATAAAGATATTATGTTTCATTTCATTCAGAAGCTCATCTCAGTCAGTCTTTTCTCTGGCTCAACATCCTGACTTTTTGCTCCAATCCTGCATACATGAATAGCATGCAAAGTATTGGTCTCTTTTATTTTACTGGATACAACTGGTTAAAACTGTCTTATGCATAAAGCGCCTGTAATACTCTAATATGCGTGATTTTTCAGACTGTATTTCCGTTTTTGGGAGTTTAATGGTTGTATGGAGGGACAAAATGTTTGGGGCCTTGTCTTTACCTGGCAGGACTGACCTAATAAAAGAAGGTATTAAGCTGAACTGAGTGGAGTACACTGTAGTATTCAGCAGTTCTGGAGTTTGCTGCATGTTGATTTTGGAGCTTGGACTAGAAATTTATAGCCTATCTCGACCACTGCTCCATTAGGTTTGGCCACATTTTCCACTTGCTGCAAGTGCATAATACAAAGTCTCTGGCTCTTTCAATTACTTTTTATAATTAAGTTTGTTTGTTTTATGCTATGCAACCACATCCAAATTCAAAAATATGCAGTGCATACTTGTGTGTCATGATGAACTATGATCAGTTTATTCTGCTATTTTAATTACAAATATGCATTTTGCTAGTAAAATCTACACTACCGAATTTACTGGAATATGTTTTCGTTGGCATTATATTTAAACAGTAAAATAACCCAGATTTTACATTAATGATATGCTTTTATGATGAAACACAGCTCATACACTCATTTAGTGTTACACACTAGGAATTGTATTTACCTTCTACCCTTCACAAAATCCAATTATTTACTTTTTCTTTGCACTATCAATCATTTTGAAAGTGCAGCTGTCACTTTTTTCTAAGAAGTGGATATCTTATTCGGAACGAAACCCGTCAATGCCTTTCACCACGGACAGGCCTATCATTCCTTTTCTTCCTCCATTGTTTATTTTCTTTTCCTCCTTTTCCTCTCCATCCAGTCAAGGCCCCAGGGCCGGTCCATTGGCCTGTCAGCCAGCTAACCTGGATCTGACATGTCCATCAGGGCTGAGTCAGCCTGCGAAACACTCAGTCAGTCAATTTTCCTTCAGACTCAACTCGGTGAAGGTAAACATTAGCGGGAGGGGGAAGTTGTATGGAAAATATTTCCCTTTTTGCCACCGCTCACAAATGAGCACATTAATATTCCACACAGCAAGGCACTTTCCAGTGCTCGCTAATTGCTTGACATTGCGCAGCTTCCAACCAGTGCAGAAAATCAGTGACATCATAGCCACATAATTGCACGTTACCAAGAGAGGCGCGAGACTCCTGCGCCTTTTTGCATGCTTGTGTGTAAGAGAATGTCAGTATACTCTAGCATACGTTTGTCTTCAAATACTTGTAAGGCAGCATATGTTCATTTTGTGTGCAAAACAGTGGAGATCATAGGATTTATCCCCCAAGCAGTCTGAGTGATGCATGCAGTCTGCATGCGTGGCTCTCTGGCGAATACGAGTGTGCTGCTGAATGGCTGTAAAGGTACCAGAGAATAGAGTACATGCTCACACTCTTGGTCTCCTGGGCTTCTTAATATCTGCAGGCGAACACTGCACCATCTGCACTGCTCAGAACACGGTGGAGGAGGAGGAGGTGGAGGAGAAGAGAAGAGAGAAGGAGAAGAGAGATCACTCTTATAGTCAGATAGTAGCATTAGCTCCAGTGCTGAGCAGTGACCTGCCACTCTGTTTCCAATTCCACATTCATATGCAGAAGTCCTCCTTGGGGAACCTCACCTTTCTTCCCCCTCCTTTGTCTCTCCCTTTATTCCCATCTTCTCTCTTCTTGGCTTCCCTCCTTCACTCCCTCCTTCTCATCCCATCCTGCTCTCAATTCGCCTTTTCAATTTCAAAACGCTTTGAAGCCAGCACCAGCCACAGGATCCCCATCCCCCTCCTCCAAGACTGAACTCTGGGACTCCTTACCTTTCTTTCTCCTCTTTATATTTCTCCTTACTGTGTCATCAATCCTCAGCACTCCCTCCCAACCTGGCCCTGCCTATCTCGCTCAGTTTCTTTTTCTACTGGCTGTATTGTTCTTGCTTGAAGAACTGGTTTCTGGACAGGGCTGAAGTAAATCTTTTGTGACCATTCCCTGCTGGGCCTCTCCCTCTCTCCATGTTTGACTCTTTTAGTTAAGCCTCTCTGGGCCCGACATAGGCACCAAACTGTAACGTGATACAGATGGAATAAAGTATAAACAGAAAAGCACTCCCAAAAACAGAAGGGCCCTCCGACCCTGTCCTCCCCCATCTGTGTGTTCTTATCTAGCTGCACCCCCTCGTCATCCTTTCTTCTTGAACAACCAAGTTTTTGTTTCAGCTGCCTGATTTCTTCAAGGTTGGGTCAGTGACTTTCTTTCTGTTGTACACTGGGTTTCATAAGCTTCCTTGATTGTTCATGCTGTGATACTTGGCACAGCTATATGTCAGATAACTGATATAACACAGACAGTTGGTGTTTTCCAACAGTGCATGAGATTAAAAAAAAAAAAAATCAGACTAAAAAAAGTGGACTTGAATTGTGATATCAGTTTTCATAGCATGCTAGATGTGAACCTAACCCTAATCCAACACCAGGTGGGAGAAAATACCTCAGATTTCAATCCACAGTAAAACAGATAGAAGAAGATGAAGTAACTAGATAGTTATTGCTGATATAAGCTCATGAGTTGACATTAATTTGCAGCCTGTCTGAGTTCTTTCACTAACTTTGTATGATTTGTGGTTTATTGTTTAAGGCAGATGTTGGTCTTTGCTGATCTTTGTCTTGATTTACATGATTTACCCTTGATTTAGCCTTTTTATTGTCCATGAAGTGTAACAGTTTTATTGCACAGCAGGTAGCGAGAGTGTGCAATTCCTCAGACAAAAGTGAGGTATGACACACAATGAAGGAAGCTGTACATGAATTTGACTCTTTTTTCCTCCCTCGTATGGTACACTGTTCCAAAAAAGCATCTTACTGTATATTTTACAGTTTTGTACTGTCTTTCTAGAATATCATGAAATTTACATAAGTAGACTGTGATTTTACATGTCAAAGGTAAAATAACATAACATTACTGTACAAACACAATTTACTTGTTTTTTAAATATATTTTTTGTACATATGCATATTTAGATTGTAAAAATCATAATTTCACAAATATTTGTCTGTTATGTGAGAGAATGATCTGTTAAATCCAAATGTAATACTATGGGAAAATATATAAAATGATCGAAAATTAATGAGAATAATCAATAATTAAAGGAGTATTTGAATTATAATTGTGCTTAAAATTTCATGTCATCTAGGTCTGATTCAATAATTCAGAGGTAACAAGTGAAAATATAATTAATAGGAATAAAAACTATAAAAAAAAAACATATAAAACATTGCACGGCCACGCTGTGCTAATTATATATTTAAAAAAATAAATGTAGAGGTAGGAATTGCAATTAATATAAATCTCTAAGTATTCAGAACATTCCTGAACAGAAATAGGCCTCTGCACCTGGGGTGAGGGTGTGGCCATGAAAACAATGTGACATGCCATTGGATGTTGAGACACATAATAACATGACGCTAAGCATCGGCCAATGAATGTGAACTAACAACCACAAGGTCGCGGGTATGGCTGCACTGTAGGAAAAAATCCTAATATAAAAGTATTTTACAGTTGTGTTCTGTTCTTCTAGAATATCATTAAAGTTACGTAAATAGACTGATTTCACATTTCAAATGTAAATTAACGTTAAATCACTGTAATGTAATAAAACATAATTGTCATGATTATTAAATGTATCTGTCTGTACATATGCATATTTAGACTGTTAAAATACATTCACAAATGTATCATGATTTCACAAATATCTGTCCGTTATTTGAAAGATTGAACTGTTGAATTCAAATGTAATGCTATGGAAAAGTATATAACATGATCCCTATAAGCTTGTGTTACATCACATAAGTATTATTATCATTGCTATTTAGGGTGATCGTGGCTCAAGAGTTGGCAGTTTGCCTTGTGATCAGAAGGTTGCCGGTTCGAGCCCCGGCTCGGACACTCTCGGTATTGTGTCCGTGGTCAAGACTCTTCGCCTCCTGGTAATTGCCAGAGGGGCCGATGGTGTGATATGGCAGCCTCGCCTCTGTCTCAGAGCATGCAATCCATTATTATTTAAACCAACCGTTAACTGTATGTTTCTGTACATTTACGTATTATGATTCATATTGCCACATTCATTGACCTTGTTTCTAGGTAATTTCATTGTTTGATTACGTTAAAATGTTCCTAATTTAATGTCTAAGAGCACTTGGAAAAGGCAGAATCCCATGTAAAATTAGCACAACAAACTCTATTTTCATTACTGAAAATGACTGTATTTTCATGAGAAAGTTATTTTCTATTATTTTACGGTAGTATTTTGGCGCCCCAGCTGCCGGAATATTACTGTTTTTTTAAGATGTTTTTTGTAACAGTGTACGAACACCAGGAGCATGCCTATAGCATAAGCAGCACACTTATTACTCTTATTTCTCAGTAATATAGAGTATTCACAGCAAGAAATAGTAGGTAAACACATAACATAACATACACTGCTCCAAAAAATACACTTTTTAATCAAATACGGCATCAAGTCAGTTAAACCTGTGGGATATTGATTAGATAAGTAGCAGAGGGGGTTGTTAATCAGTTTCAGGTGCTTTGGTGTTAATGAAATTTACAACACGTCCACTAGAGGGGCAACTCCCAAAACAGTTTTTACAGATAGAGACCACTGACATTTTCCACTTTTCATCCATTCTGATGGTTTTTTCACTAGTTTTGTATTTAGCTAGGGTTAGTGTAACTACTGGCAACATGAGGTGATACCTGGACCCTATAGAGGTTGTACAACTCCTCCAGGATGCCAGATCAATACACATCATTGTCAGAAGGTTTACTGTGTCTTCTAACACAGTCTCAAGAGCATGGAGGAGAATCTAGAAGACAGACAGTTACTCTGGAGAACTGGCGTCGTAAAAGGTCCTTAACCCATCATCGGTACAGGTATCTGGTCCTCTGTGCAAGGAGGGACAGGATGAGCACTGTCAGGTCTACAAAATAACCTCCAGCAGGACACTGGTGTGAATGTCTCTGACCAAATGATCAGATACAGACTTTATGAGGGTGGTCTGAGAGCTCAGTGCCCAATTTTCACAGATTTTCCACAGGTTCACCCTGACCACATGTGATAGACATGCAAGGTGTGGAGGACACAGACTTCTACAGGTAGGCAACGGCACCCTGGCTGCCATTAGGTATTGGGATAAACTCATTCTCAGATCCTACACTGGTGTAGTGGGTCCTGGCTTCTTCCTGGCCTAGTGTGGTAGGGGTATGTAGGGAGGATGAAGGACTTGATACCACTAATTGGTCCCCACACTTGTCAGACCTCAAACCAGCAGAGCACCTCTGGAATGCTGTGATTCAGCCAATCCGACATCAGCAGGTTCCACCTCAGACTTCAGGAGCTCAGTGATTCTCTGGTCCAGCTCTAAGAGCAGAACCACCACCTGACACTGAGCACGCATGTTGTCAGTGATATATACAGGCAGGTGGACCTTATAAAACTACTGAGTATCATTTTGAGTTGCTGCAGTTAAATTTCAGCAAAACAGACTAGCCTGCTGAGTGATTTCCCGACTTTTTTCTTGGTATGTCGTTGAATTTAGTTCTCTGTAGGTTCATCATTTTCATTCCCATCCAACGATGTAGCATCCTTTCACTCCTAACACATTACCCAGTCCACATCAGGATAGATATCCACCATGATTTTTGAAGTTTTCACGGTGTTGCTGTATTTTTTGAGCTGTATATATATATATATATATACATATACAACAATCACAACTGAAGTAAACAAAACATTTCAAAGCTGACGTAAGACAAAGACAAGCAGCAGAACAAGCTGTGCATGTAGAAGGAAAATGTTCTAACTCATGGTGGCATTTTACAGAAGGGGAGCTGCGGTCTGAGATAACACTCACCGTAGCAATTCTTATCTCAGTAACTGTCATAAATTTGAACTAAAAAGATACAGTGTTATCTCTACTGCCTCTCAGACCTATTTTAGAATGTGGAATGATTGATTCATGAAGTTATTGGAATAATATAGTATAGTTTCTGCAAGTAATAAAACCCCCATCGCCTGACTGGCCGCTAATCCAAAACGCCTTTCCACTTTAGAGTGGGCAGCCACCTTTGGCCACCTTCAGCAAATGTAATGTCAGACAACTAACTCTGTGATGCAGCACTTTGGCACAGCATGCTTTGACCTAAACCATAATTATAGTCCTAGCATGCTTATGTCAACTGTAGCAACAGTTGTTTGATCCAAATAGTGGATGTCCCGCCCCAAAACCGAGAGAATATGTGAATCTGACCCTGATGTAATGTTATTAAGCTGAGAGAACATCGGACACGGTGTTAGATATTTTTTGGTTCTGGTGTGATTTTACTAAGTGGAAGTACTCCTCTTCAATACTGTCTTTGATAAGTATAGATCCCACTCGCAGAGAACCCACACAACAACAGATGCAGATGTTCTGCAGGATGTTTTAGTCTGTCTCTGCTAGAAAAAACTGCTGCACTGTTCAGGTGTGAATTAAATTACCAACAAAGCACGGTAGTGGTAATAATTTTACAGATAAGAATTACTCAAATTAAAATTGTGACCCAGTGGTGGCACTAAATAAAAAATGAACGTCATTAAATAAATAGAACAAAAGTGGGTCTTTGGTTTGGCAGCATTGGTATTCCCCCTCTCTTCTTTTTTGTAGATGTTGCTGTCCTGTTTACGTCCTCAAGCCATGACATCCATACTTGTCGAGTATGAAGCAGCGAGAACGACAATTAGCACCTCAAAGTCTTTGGTTGTCATTCTCAGCCAGAAAAGGGTGGAGTACCCCCTCCTGTTCCTCAAATAGTTGCTGCCCCAAGTGGAGGAGTTGTAATATCTTGGGATCTTGTTCATGAGTTACGGGACAGTGGACCCGTAGAATGGAGGATGGATTGATGAAGTGATACAGGATGCTGCAGCAGTCTATTGTGGTGAAAGCAAAGCTCTCAGTCTCTGTTCCCACTCTCACCTTTGGCCATGAGCTCCAGAGAGCAACAGAAAGATATAAATGGCCAAAATTAGCCTAATCTGTAGCATCCCTGGGCTCGGCCTTGGAGAGAGGGATTTGGTAGGGGTTCGGTGTACAGTCACTATTACTCCACATTGAATGGAGGCTGACTAGCATGCCTCCTCGGTGCCTCTTAGGTCAGGCTTTTGTCCAGCCTAATCTTAAGAAGGAGGCTGAGGAGTTGAGGATCTGGATTTCTCTGCTTAGTCCTCCACCCTGTGAACCAGACCCGTTGGTTATGTTCTCTGAAGGTGTGGCAGGGAATGGTTGTTTGTTATGCCCTGTGCATTTCCAGCTCAAGCTGATGCTTCACAAATGTTTGTTAAACTAATCAGCTGCTGCCTTTAATGACACTATAAAGATAATGCCTTTACAGAGTGCACACTGATCTTCCATCAATTCAAACACAGTAAATTCAGCAGGACTTTACAAGGTTTAGCTGATTATAAGCCAATTTTAAAGGCCTGTCAGTTAGCTTTTACTAAACTAAAAACTACAAAAAAAGAAAAAGTGATAACTGATCTCTCATTCTGGCAGATTAAATTATTGTATGTTTGTAGTATGGCTGGGTATCAATAAGATTTTAACTGCACAACCACTCGTATTGATATCATTTAATGATCTGACACTTTATCTCTACTCCTGCCAGTTGTACTCTGTTTTTGCACATTTGCTGTGCATAAGTGAACATTGACTAGCAAACAGGAGCAACACTGTTCTGAAAACCCTAATCAATAAGCTTTATGAATCCACTCAGAGCTAAACAATCAGCTAGCTAATGATAACTAATAGCCACTAACTCATGTTTGCTCTAAATATAAAATGTAATTTGCTCTAAAAAGTAGGACTAGGACTGCAGAACTCTGGATGTCTCCACCTGTGTATGATGCACTTTCACTACAGGTTTATCCAGATTGCTTGTGCTTTTGCCCTTGCATGCAAAAGTATTGTCAGCATTGACTGTAGGTAATCAAGAAATGCATGAGAATCTAATAATGACCGCAGAACCAATGATGTTAAAACTTATTGATAAAAATTTAGGCTTTGTGCTCATTTCATACCAGGACTGGATACCAATCTGGCAGTCAGTCTGTCACAGCTGAGAGTCAAAATCAGACTAACTGGCTCTGCGGTCTTTATCCTGAGGAGATTCAAAACAGAATAAAGGCTTAATTTAATTATATTATATTTTAAAAATTATTTTACCACATTTTTCAAGAGAGAGGGGGAGAGAAGCAGAATGTGAGTGTGAGCACAAAACTCAAAGGTCACATGTGTGGGAGAGTAAGTCATAGCATGTGAGTGTAGGAGAGAGGTAAAGTTTAAATGTTATTTAGAAATCAATAAATTCACTTCTGCCTAATACTGTGGTGTAACAGAAGTTTTTTCAGTCTACACTGCTAACTTTTTTTCTGTGACAGATACAGTTTGAAAGGCTGTGCAGGGATTGTGATATTAAAGTACATGGAGCCCAAAGATAGCAACTGCTGAACATCAGCTTAAGTGTATCCAGTTCTTATATTACCTTAAACTGTTAGCAGCTACTATCAGTTGCCATTAGTGAAGAATGCAGTTAATGTGAATGGCAACTGTTTACAAGTTTGACATATCAGTTTACTAAAATATTAGCAACAACATTTTATTATTATCACATCTAAAAGCACTCACTGTTTTTGTATCACATCACATGCATCTCATTTGTTTTTTAAAGTTTTTAACTGTTTTAAACTTCCCAAAGTTATACAGTGTATAACACTTAACACTTAAACAAGGGATATTTGTGTGAACTGTAATGAAACTATACTTTTACTTGACTGCTTTGGTGCTCTTCCTGTTGTGATGAACGATATAATATTACATCGCTGGATACACAACGTGCAGTTGGGTCAGTGTTAAGCCTTAGAAAAAGTAGTATCACTCCCCTTGTTCTTATTTTTGTTGTTCTGTCAAGCAGTAAATCTTTACTTGTACCTTGTGAATCAGCTCGTCTGCTATGAATCCTTTCTTGCGTGTTATGCATTTCCTGCTCCGTGTCCCGTGTCGCATGCTGCGAATCTCCTTTTTAGCGTGCACCCTGATTTGTTGGCCTTTTTTCCCCCATGTAACCTTTGAAATGTGCTTCCTCTATTTGTATGTTCACCTCAGTCCAGCTTCCCTACTGTGTGTGTCCCATGTGTTGGTGCTCCTCTGCACATACTGGCTGAGTCCACTCTACTCTCCAGCCAGTCAGTTGGATCAGGGCAGCAGTGCACCCCTCCCTTGTGTTTGGGTAATTGTGTTTTTGTAAAAGCTGTCCAGCTGCATTACAGTAGTCAGGACCCGGTGTCCACCCAGCTCTCATCACTGTGGTGACTGGGGATTTGGCTGCGAACACTGCTTCCATCTGCACATGATGATTTTAGCCAGATCTGAAACAACACCAGGTGTAACAACTCTGTCACTTTATTGAGACTTTAAATCTTGGTGGAAGTAAAACAGAAGCTGAGAGGATGAAAGTAAAGGCGGAGGTCACTGGAATGATTAGATTATAATAGGGTGGGTGTTATGTCTTCCTGTGCTGCTGCACAGATATGACAGAATGGGAAGCACAAAGAGATGGCAGACAGATAGATTGAGCACAAGAACAGGCTGATATGGAAGCAGACAGACAAACAAAAAGTGGGCAAGGAAACAAATACGCTGCAGAAAAGAAAAACACACTGACGACAAAAGATGAAGGAAAGTGATGAACAGGACAAAAAGCAACAGAGAGTCAGGAGAGGAATGACAATCAGAGAGACAGCACAGGGTGAAAAGGTAGGTGTCTGACAGACAAAGACGCTAATCTGACGCACTCCGATCCTGGGCCCGTGTGAGAATATGCTGATACAAGGCTTAGCTGGAGGAGGATTTTCTCCCTTTAGTTTGGCTTTTCTGCTAAGTAGCAGTGTGATACAATCAGCCACTGTACAAGCCGTCTGTGCGTACATATGGAATTCCATTAACCTTTCCGGCTCTGTTGGTTAAATGTCAGCATGGTGCATGAAATTGAATTGGTCATTGATTCAGAAGCAGGACAATTCTCCCACTCAGCTGTAGACAAGTACCATTCTGCCAGACTGAATCTGTATGTTCCTTGCTGGGAGCAAACTACAGCGTAAATAAGAATGCTCCAGGGAGCAGGATGTCTGAGAAGACAGCTGTGATATGTCTTCTTTACAGACAAACAAAGCCTACCCATCTTTTCAAAGAGAGCTTTCCTCCTTTCTAACTGCCGAATCACAATATTCATTATTAATGTGGCTCTGTCAAATAAATATGACAATATCTGGAAAATATATTGCACTCTAAATAATACATTTGTTCTGTAATATGCAAGTGGATAGATTCTTTTATGTATAAAATAGCCATAGAAAATGCTTTCCTGGCAACGCTGCATTCACGTATCCGCTTCATGAAGAATGCTGTATTGTCATAATCCTATAAGAGTCTTTTCAATAAGACCTGAGAGTTATTTTTCAGCATTTTTACATTTCATTTTAATCAACAGAAAAGACTTTTGATATTATCCTAAAATGTTTGTGATGTGGCATTCTGCTGCATGTATATCACTATTGATTTACCACAAATGACACCACATTGCACAATTTTATAAGTACTGGATTGTAGGATGGAAGAGCACCAGAAGAACTGATTCTCTTTATTTCAGGTACACCGTGGATCTGATCTTTTTAAAATCTGTATTCAAAATTCTGAGTTGCAAATAAAAATGGAAGGAAGTGATTTGAAAATATCTTAAATCCATATGTTATTTGTAATAAGTTTGGTTGTAAAAAGAGCATCTTAGAGAGGCAGGACTCAGGTAAAGATGGGCAGATGTTCACCAATCTGCAAAAACATGCATTCACATATGTGGAATAATTTCAGGAAAATGTACTTCAGTTTGAAAGTCTCATCACCCACAGCTCATAATATCATCAAAAGAGTATCTGGGACAAGGTTGAAAATCAGTCCCAGATGCCTGTGATTTTCAAGCCATAAGTTAGCGCTGCATTAAAAACAGGCATGATTTTGCCATAGAAATCACTGCATGGACTCAGCGGCGCTTCCAGAATACACCGCCTATGAACACAGGTCACCGTGATAGCTCTGCCACTATCCTGAGGTGAGAAAAATCAAACTTATAAATATAAATACTTTTTTTAAATAGATGTTTTGTAATTAAGCTCAGGAGGAAGAGCATCTACTGATTGGAAGGTTAGTGCTACAATCCCTGGCTCGCCCTGTATCCTTGGAAGATACTAACCCCAAGTTGCTCTCCGATGCATCCATCAGAGTATCATTGTGTGTGAATGTTAGTGTTAGTGAGCACTTAGAAGCATAGAAGAAAGTGATTGTGTGTGGCATGTTGTATAACGTGCTTTGAGTACTCCAGAAGAGTAGAAAAGCACTATTTAAGAATCCATTTGGACCATTTGGGTAAAACCTGTTTTCTTTCTCAGCAGGGACTTTATTTTATTTTATTTTTTTGGCACTTACACAAATACACAGCAACAAAGAGTAGTAGCGCTATAGTCACCTCTCTAATAGATCTAGTCCATTTTTTAAATACTTTTTCATGTTTACAAATTGTTTTTTTAAGAGTCGTAAATGTTCAGATACAAACAACAAACATACAAAAACCAAAAGCTTCCATTTATATGTTTTTAACCTGCCAAACGGTGTCTGTTCTTTAAATTATTCCAGTATAGTAATGATGCATAGACCTGTAGATCATTTGTAAATGAATAAACTTATGATAAAAACTTCATTAGGTTTACAAGAAACCATCAGTTAATCACAATCCTCACAGCAGAACGATTTTTAAAGATCCCCTCTTAAGAAAAGTGAGTTTTAAGCCTGCTGTATCTTGATTTTACACATTCAGCATCTTTACGTTGACATTTGGCTGTCCTGCTGAATAGATGTGCTCTACAGTCCTGCCGGATGCATAAACAAATCCTGACCTTTGTATTTGTTTGTGGAAGTTCAATATTAATGGTAGAGAGGGGGGTTTGAAGCTGAGATGCGGCCCGGCCCTATACGAATATATAGGAGCGCAGAAGGTAAAACAATGAGGAGCAGTAACAACCCTGCAGCTCAGGAGGTCAGTGGATCGATGTGCAAAGATTACATGGTGCGATGTGGATGTCGATAGGTCAAGAGACATAGTCGCTAATGAAGCTGAGTTATGACTCATTCATCAGCCTCCCGACTGCACACTCCACCCTCTGTTTTTATATTCCACTTTATTTTTTCTTGCTCTGCTTATCATCCTTTAATTTTCTATCTCCCCTTTTCTTTTAAGTTTACTTGCTAGCCATGAAACTTTCACATTTTGATTTTTTCTTTTTCTAGTTTCTTCTCTTTTGAAGAATTATTTTCCTTCTCTTGAATAAGAATCGACCTACCATCATGCACTCCACCCTCCATACTCTGCTTTAACCCTGATATCTTGTTTCTTTCTGCTTCATTCTCTCTCAGTGTTCTCAAGTTGCGTGTAACTAAATCTCAGGGTTCTCTATTTCCTTCCTGCTAATAATACCTCCCCTCCCCCCACAACACTTTCTGCCACGCTTTGTCTGTAGCTACAGTTGTGGTCAGAAGATACACTCATTGTGGGCATTAATGTCATGGCAATTTGGGGGTTTTCCAGGCAGAGTGATTGGATAGCATACATCTGCAATGACTTTAAAAAAAATACAGAATTTGGTGTTTTACTTTTCTTGAATCCACACAGGGTCAAAATTGTACATACAGGCTCAAATGTATATATTTTTACTAAGTGTTGCTGAAGATTCTAAAAGATCTTTTAACTTGACAGGGCTGAGGCCTATTCGTTCTTGTTAGTGGTCATTATTGACCACACCTGGTAGTTTTTCTTTACCAGCCTGCAGGCATTTATTAACTGACCAATACTCAGCGCAATGGGAAAGTTCAGTGAACTCTAGGTGGGAAGGTCTCTTAGAGTCATTTTATATGGATGTGTCACAGCTTTGTCTGGGGGAAGACCCAAACTTTCACCCACATAGAGAGGAAATTGGATGCTCAGGAACCACCAAGACTCAATCGCGCCATGAACTGGAAACTGCTGGAACACCAGCAAGCCAGTTTTACATCGACATGGACTGAGAGGCTGTCGACCAAGAAAGAAGTTGATGCTTCAGAATAAACACCTTCAAGCTCAACTGAAATTTGCAGCTGCCCACATGGACGAGCCAAATGCCTTTTGGAAAAAGGTTTTATGGTCAGACAAGATAAAGATTGAGCTACTGGACTCAATGACAGGAGGTATGTTTAAACGAATAAAAGTGAGGCTTTCAAACCTAAGAATACTACCAACTGTCAGGTATGGTGGTGGTACAATATGGTGACGCAACTGGACAATGATCCCAAACACACTAGCAAAGGTTCAAGAGAATGGGTGAAAAAGAAAAGAGTTAATGTTTCACAATAGCCCAAAGTCCAGACCTCAACCTGATTAAAATGTTGTCGGAGGACCTTAAAGGCGCTGTACATAATCTAATGGCCTCAAAGCCAAAGGGCCACATACTGAAGGAACTGAAGCGGCGTTGCAAAGAAAAATGGGCCAAAGTTCCCGAGGTATTTATGGCAATCATGGGGTGTACTTGTTTTTTTTTGCCTGCTTCTGCAGTTTGGCTTAGTTTCTGTTAAATAAATAATGACATTCTGTAAAATGTCCAGTGTTGATGTTCATCTCAGGCTTCATTTTTTTTATATATCCTGAGATATAACCCCCGCCCACCACGTGAAAACTCCCAGAACATAAACAGTTTAGATTTTTCTGCTGTCACATTTCAGTGAGTCATATCAGTGAAAATAAAGCCCTGTCATCTTAGTGGCATTGATCCCCACTGAAGGCTTATTTCAACTGATGGGGAGACTCTGGGAGATTGCTCTTACCTTTCTTCCAATCTCCGGCTATGTTTCTGAGCAAGCAGACAAACTGCAGTATATCTGCGGGCCTATAAGTCTGGAAAAGCCACAACAATAAAATAATGTGACAGGGGTTGAAGCAGTTTGACTTTGTCTTCAAAGGGGATTGTAGCGAGATGCAGTAATCTGTGTAATACAGGCCCAAATTGCTGCTTTTAGCACTGCTTTCGTAACCACTCTCTCACCAGGCTCTTTCTGCACTAAAACACTCTCGCTCTCTATCATCAGAAAATGATTAGTTGCTGTTGTTCTTAACCTTACCGATGCTTCCCCACTGTGCTGCATTATCAGGGCCATGTAAGCTACTTTCCAAGTTGGCGACAGTGAGGCTTTTTAGCTCACCGTGTGTCTGTTAGTACACATGAATATGCTCCTCACATGTTTATGTTACACTGTATGTATTTGAAGTTGTGCTCAGTGTGTCCATTGGTGCCACGAGGAGACTAGGACAGCTTAAAAGGATTAGCACCCAGAATGGAGAATGACATTTCCAATTGAGGCTGAAGCTCTTGTTTAAAGCATTAAAAGTGAGCACCACTATGATATGAAACCCTACAAATATGCCGCCCACAGATACCATTAATGTGTGCTGTATTTCTTTGACTTGGCACCACACCAAAAAAGTAAAAGAACAGAATAACATACAGATAAAATCAGTGTAGGGTTTACGTGAGGCGGTGGACCTAAACATAGATGAGCCTTAAGAAAAGCTTCAGTGCTCCCTGTTATAAAGCCTTCTGTAGGAGGAACCAAAGCCAATCTTCCCAGAGATGCTCCCTGACTTCATGTTTTAATGATACTGGTGGAAAGTGCTATTTAAAAAAAATCTTCATTTTCCTTCTATATTTTACTCGTTTATTTGCTATTGTAGAGATATTAGCAGAACGGAGGCATTCCTACCATCGTTCCAACCAAATGGAACGATGTTTGGATGCCAGCAGTCTGCCTGCTGCTTCATGCTGGTTTTTACAAACAAGCTTGACTCACTTGATACTGGCAATAACCACCCACTGGTCAGCTATTGCACTCAGCTTCCTGCAGCTTTAAACTCGTTTTCACTTTCTGTGGGAAAAAATCTCAAACTAATCCAAAGATTCAGGCTTAGCAGTGAGGTTGTCCCACATGTTATAAAATACTCCCACTTACATAAAAATGCAGCATAAATACTTGAAATCCTTACTTTACTAAAGAAGTATTCAGATAAGTAACTAAATCTAAATATCCACAGTACTTTTTTTCTTTTCTTTTTTTTGCAAAAAGTCAGCTCCTGTGACTGATGCATTATGAAATAATGCATTATTAATACTGAATCATCAGTGTCTGAGAAGGTTGGAGCTGCTGCAGATAAAGCTAGCTGTGAGAGTCTAGCATCTCCAGAGGTCACCAGAGTCAGAAGGTCCTTGCTCGCTCACGGCTGTCTTTATTGCAGTAATGCAATGCATTTTCCTCTTTAAATTAAGTAATCAGATTACATTTATTACTGAATAATTACACTGTTATTTGTGTTCTCAAATTACATGCATATTATGTAGAAAAAAACCTGTTTAACAGGTTTAACATGTTGTTACCTGAAAAGGCATCATGCAATATTAAAGAATTATCTAACAAGAGAGAAGCAACTAAACAATAGATTACAGTAAAAAGAATAATAACAAGTAATTAATTTCAGTTCAATTCAATTTTATTTATATAGTGCTAAATCACAACAACAGTCACCTCAAGGCGCTTCATGTAAGGTAGACCCTATAATAATACATACAGAGAAGAAAAACAACAACAATCATATGACCCCCTATGAGGAAGCAACAGTGGGAATAAAAAACTCCCTTTTAACAGGAAGAAACCTCCAGCAGAACCAGGCTCAGGGAGGGGCGGGGCCATCTGCTGCGACTGGTTGGGGTGAGAGAATGAGTAGTACATTTGTTTTTTGAGTAATGACCTCAATATTAGTCTTGAGATGTTTCATGGGAGAGTAAAATGCGGTGGTCAAACGCATCGCAACTTAATAAAACACCATAAAACAAGAAAAATGCTGCAAAAGCAAACAAAACCGAACAGAAATTTTTTTAAAAAAATGCTCACAATAAACTCCCAAAACACAACTAAAGTGTTTTTGGAGAGACAATAACGTGATGAAAGAGCTGCTGAAATGACAAGCTAACAGTAAACAGCTAAACAGCTAATAGGAAACAGTGTTTAGTGTTTTGTGAGATTTTGTTTCTTTCTATTTCCATTGTGTTTTATTCAGCTTCCTTTATGTTTTGTGTGTGTTCGTAGTAGTTCTAAAGTTTCAGTGGATTTAATCTTTACTCTAGTAAAATAGAAGGAAGATAAAAATACAGAAAATCCCTTTAGCTTTGCAAAAGATATTTAGAGGAGATGTTATTATTTTTAGAGACCTCAGATAGAACATGGAAACACAAATATCCATGTTTGGTTTTGTAAATTAATCAGAAGCCAATAAAGTCAGGAAAAGCTAATTTAGTCCTTAGCAACATGTAGCAACACTGGAAACTACATGTATTCATGGTTGGACGTCATTGTGGGTTCATATACGTGCCACTTTGATCTTTAGTGAGCCATACTGGTGAAACTCCTGTTTCTGTCGATGTGAAGTAGTTTAACTGCACATTTAATCTCTGCGATATCTCAATATAAGAAAAAGAAGTGCGATTTGCTGCTGTGGTTAATGAAAGAAATCTGTCACCACAACTCTTTGGCCTTAAATTGTAAGAAATTAATGTGTAAAGCTATGAAAAAAAAACTTCTGGTAACTCATTGCTCCTAAAGTCTCCTGTAATTATAAAGCAGAAGGTTTTTATTAGTTCACAGAAAATATCCTATTTTATTTATTTTACTCTGAATACTTTGTAAAAAAAAATAAATAAATAATTAATTAAATGAAGGCTGTGGGGGTGGTTGTTAGAGTTGAAAGTCCAAAATGCATGCCCACAAGACATCCAGTGGGCCAGATTAGAGTCTTTGCTGGGATAATTCTGGGCCTGGGGCCTTTCTGTTTGACACTCTTGTAGCAGAGCATAAGCTTGAAGTAGCAGAGAATGAATATCTATAGTAAAGCAGAACAGAGCTGAAAATGTATCAACATATTTTTAAGAGTTTAGATGTACAGTAGAGCTGCATTTTCTCTCAAATGACTTTAATCAGTCTTGTTTTTCAGTAGTTGATGAAACAACTTACATGCCTATAGCACAAACCCAAGCAGTCATATGTAACACAGGCTAACTAAACTATCATGCACTGTATTGTTAAGCATGACAATGAAGTAAAACTACAAAATATTAATGGAACTGTAAATCCCTTTTTTCCAGAAACCTATCACCTTGCCCTTTTCCATCTGTTTTACGTGCTTCAGTGTAGAGTTCCCATCTGTGTTATATCTGCTGTAAATCACAGTTGCTGCCATGTGACAAAAGCAGAATGGGCAAGTTCACCTGTAGACCCTGAGATTTTCTTCCTTTAGTAACTTAATGCACATCGCAGTGCTGTGCTGTGAAGCCAGCCTCTTAAGAACCCTACTTATCCCACGGTTCAGCACTCCTCTTTCCTTTTACACTCGCAAAGTTAATGTGCTGTAGAGAAAATGACTGGATCCCTCATGCTTGAATAGAGATAGGCGAGAGCTCCGATTTCCAAAAACCTGTCACAAATTATAGCTCAGGAGGAGGGAAAGGAACACTTTGCACCGAATCACTTGAATCACAAAATGCAAATGGTAGTAAAAAATGTAACACTGGTTACAGCAAGGCTATGGCGCTGTCCATCGATGACACCTGCCGTGACAAAAGAATCAATACCACTTTGGGCCAAAAGCTTCAAATATAGGCCCTGAATAAGAAGACAGTTGTATCCTGTCTCTGTGTTGCAGCTTTTACTTGCAATACGACAGCTTTTAATTTACAACACTGCAAAAAGACCTCGATGTTTTCTTTTTGTTGTTGTCTGTGTGGTTTAAACGTAGCCCAACTCCTGAGCCGGTGGTACCGATGGGGAACAGTGGACAATAGAGTGCCAAGTTGATTTCCTATTACCTGTGGAGGAGAAACTCTTTTGTCTTTGGATGGGCGCTATAATGGATTGTAATGAGAGAATTGAGGTGTCTGTGGAGGAGTAGCACAGTGCAACAAGAAGGCCAATTTCTTCCTTCTAATTTTGTTTGTGTTTGCCCCCTAAACCTGTTTCCTCATTGTGTCAGGTCCTAATACTGTCAGTACATCAAGAGACAGCAAGAGAGCGCCTGTCAGTGTTTGTGTGTCTGTATGGCAAGTGTGTTTAGGATCCTTGTGTATGGAAATAAGGGCACGCATGCAAATGTGTGTGTGTTACTTTGATTTCGTTTTTCTGGTCTGTGTGGTCTCTATCGGGTTCTGAGATCTAACTGCATTTTCTCATCCTGTCCTCTTTTTTCCCCCGCCGCTCCCTCCTGTCCATCTCTTAGTCTCTCTATCCCCCTCTCTCCTAATCCTCCCACAGTTTCTCTGTCTCTCTCTCTCTCGCTCGGCCCCCTCCTCCTAACTGCTCCTGTGGGGCTCCTCTGGGTGTATCTTTCCTGTTTTCCTCACACTCATCCAATGCAATTTTCTCTTTATCAACATTTGATTTCCACTGAGTGAGTTGTTCTCTGCACAGAGAGAGCCTAGAGAGACAGGGTTAGGCTTAAAAAAAGGGGGAAAAAATGCAAGAAGAGCATTTATCTAACTTCCACCTCCCCCTTTTTCCAATCTTCAACGGCTTTTTATCTCCCTCCACCTCTCCGCTCTATCGTTTTCACTCCTGCTTCCCTTTCACCTATACTCCTGCCAAATGTGGCCTCTGTTTGTTAGCAGATATGACCATCAGCTTGTATCATGCCACCTCGCTGTTCACTACATGCCGCACCTCTTAGTTTGCCGTACCGCAGCTGCAAACTTTCAGATTTAACATTGCACATCAGCACATGTAAAAATTTGTAATTTTTTTTCCAAATCCTGAGCCAGAAAATGTAAAGATTTCACTGAAGAGGTTTGATTGCTCCTTTTGTTTTGCTTCGGCTTTTGTTCGTTGAGGTTTATTGCCATCCTTGTTTGGCTTTAATAAGCTAAATCTCACCTCCGCTCAACCAGTAACCTCCTCCCACCCATGCTAACAGACAGCAGCTATGAACCTTGGCCTCATTCTATAAAAAAAGAGCGAAAAAAAAAGCCTTCTCTCATTTTTTGGCCCCCACGCCTAAAGACATCCATTGTGACAAATTCATAATTCAAAGCCCTTTTAATGATGTGATTAAAAAGTCATTTTCAGCTCCTTTGTAGCCCCTCCACCCTCATGCACACACACACACACACAGGCTAAAACACATTTTTCCCCTTCCTTCCTTCCCACTCTCTACATTTTGTCTGCACAGTGAAAGTTTCTAATTTGCTCGTAATGAAAGCTAACTTCTAATGAGCCCCTCACTTGCTCCTCCTCTTCGCCCTGTTTTTGCGTCTCTCCTGAGCAGCTCTGATCTTTTAGGGCACATTTGATAATTTGTTGCCTCGTGTTTGGAGACTGATGCATCGCAGCTTGTTGCGTAACAAAGTCCCCACGAGAGAGCCGCTAATGGAGGGCTTTGTGGCAAGGTGGCTGCCGATTGGAACTTATTATCAGCGCCGGGAATCATTTTGTCGGCTGTGACTTCGGCGTTACACTTCCCAGAATTACTGCAAACAGAACGTCAAATCGCACTGACCTTTGCAGTATAATATCCTTATAACATAAGCGTTTATCTAATTATTCATCAATCTATTCATTTAAATGCTAATCACTACTATTGCAATGGATACTTTTCTTCAAATATGTAGGCCCTTTTCTTATATTTTTTAAAAATAATATCTTTTACTTTATCTTGAAAGCAAAATGGCCTTTGTTCTCTGCAGAGTTGTTTCACATAAACATTTGATTTGATGTCATTTGATGTGGTGGTATTTTGCATTTCGTTTGGTTCAAAGGTAAAATTCAGACCAGTAAAAATGTTTTTCCCAAGCAGAAGATAAGAGCTTATTGTTTAACAGACTTTTTTTAATTGGTGTGGAATTATCTGAGTGTGAAGCAATGTGACAAAAGATATATATAAAAAAAAGCACTGGATTCCTATTTCAAACTGCACAAATATTAGATTTTAATATTGTAACATTAAACAGACTTTCCCCTGCAGAAAATGATGTCTCTGCTTTTATTGCATTTAGCTAAGTCGTTTCTGTCTTATAGAACTATAGCCACACTTATGTCTTCCCAAGCTACACTTTTAGTCAGTGTGTGTGTGTGTGTGTGTGTGTGTGTGTGTGCCTTTAAATATGGTTATTATCTTTTTAATGCCCACAGACTGTATGTAAAAGACATTGCCAACTGTTAGTGGACTCTCACTCTGTGTCATTCAGTGCTGTTTTTCTTTCTTTCTTTCTTTTTATAACCATAGTTGATGCAATTTAGACAACACGGGGGAGGTCTGCTTGATCACCTAGCTTGGATAGGAAGGTGCAGAGTACAGTGTTCATTGATAGGCTGTGAAGGTTTAATCAATCACACATGAAGACATGTTTTCTTTCTGATAATAGTTAACAGTACATTGGTTGTGAGCTATTTGCTGATACAGTGGTAACTGCATTTATAAGAGGCAATGAATGAAAATTAAAAATATAAAGAAGAGAAGGGAGAAACACCCTTCAACCATGCTATGATGTTGGATGTAAATGGCCTTTTTAATAGTCCCTAAGGACCCCAAAGCGCTTTACATATCCAGTCATCCACCCATTCACACACACATTCACACACTGGTGATGGCAAGCTACGTTTTAGCCACAGCCACCCTGACAGAGGCGAGGCTGCCGGACACTGGCGCCACCGGGCCCTCTGACCACCACCAGTAGGCAACGGGTGAAGTGTCTTGCCCAAGGACACAACGACCGAGACTGTCCGAGCCGGGGCTCGAACCGGTAACCTTCCGATTACAAGGCGAACTCCTAACTCTTGAGCCATGATCACCCCACAACGTTACATAGTTCGTCCACTTGAGGGCACTCTAAACAGAGTGCAGAGCATAAATCAGTATCACCAAATTTAGGTTTTTGCAGTGAATCTTTGTAGAGTCAACACAGAGCATTATCATGTAACGAAAAATTTTCTCATCCCCTAGGCGTCTCGTAGTAACGCAAAAGCTACCCTTCCACGTCCTTATGAAACGCTTGTGGTTTTGAATTCCAGCCCTAACCTTAACCCTAACCTTGACACATTTATAGATTCATGCAAACCTGCTGTCATACCTCTGAATGCATAACATGCTGACCATTTGCCACAGCCTGTTGGCCAACAACATAACCTTCCCCTTTGTAAGTACCTGGCGAGATGTTGGCATTTATGCTTCTGCCGGTTTAATCAACTTGTGGTTGTGTCCCAGACTCTTTTCCCCTCCTGTGGTCAGTTTTTTTCAGGGGCAAACATGTTTGTTTCTGAGCTTTTCCTTTTGTGTGTTCACTCATGTCCACTCACCCTGTCAGGAATCTGCTGACATCTGTGAGTCCTTGTATTGATGTTGTGATTATTATTCCTTATGCTAAGAAAATTATTATTATTCTCTCACAGATAAATTTAAAAAGATGCTGTGAAACAGTAGCAGGAAG